>NC_090320.1:137389556-138741317 GCF_040869045.1 Eurosta solidaginis | reverse complement strand
TTAAGCCTGGTCTCTTTAGAGATATGAGCAGGGTTTTTGAGTCTAACGTCGTAGGATGTGCACATGATTTTAGAAATTGTGCAGCCTCGCGCTCCTGCCCATGCCTTTCTTTCTAGATGGATCGTTTTTTTTCTTCCAAACGGATTGGGAAATCTACCGTCGATTCATCGAGTACTGCACCCATGCAGGAGCAAAGGACATGAACACAGAACGTGCTCAACCATTTCTTCCTGCAGCTCACACTCCCTACACTTGGTATTACTGACGAGGCCTAACTTATAAGCATGTGACGCCAGAAGGCAGTGTCCAGTCAGTATGCCCATCGTGAGCCTTAGGTCTTCTCTCTTCAGAGATATGAGCCACTTTGTGAGTATAATATCATGGGTTTTGCATTTGATCTTATAAATTTTGCAGACCCTAAGCACAGTCCCTCCAATGTCTCTTTGCATTACAGGACATTTCTTGATGAAATACTGTTTGAGATTATTGCCTTGATCGCTGCCTGACTATTAATACTGTAACGAATTCTGTGGATTTCTGATAATCATGCACCTTCTTCTAACGTTCGAATCGCTAAACTGTTGAATAAATCACTCCAATATTCAGCATTGCAAATCGGCCTTTATTTAGATTACTTTGGCAGTAATACTTCACAATTATACTTCACTATCAATAGCGTGTTCAAATCAAAACTGGATAGTTAGTTATTACTCAGCTTGCGCTGCTTTTATACTCTCTGTTGCCTCGTCCGCATACTTCTCCAAAGGTATAGACGTTCCACCTTCCAGAACTGTTGTATCTCCTGCTTGGTAATTTAGTTATATGCGCGTGTATGTTTGAGTAAGAACTCCGGCTGATGACTACATGTGTGTATATGAGATATCTCTTCACTTTGAGCTGCTGGTTATGTGTGTTGAATATTTTTCGTTGCCTTTTACATAAGCGTGGCTGTTTGCTTTTTTTGGACATGTACATAAGTGTGCTTGCTGTTTTAGTTGTTGTGATTATTTAGCATACTGCATACTGATGTTAATGTTCGTCACAGTATTGACGGGGTATTATCGTATGATATTGTAACGAATTTACTTGTAATTCCCCTTATTTGCAATCTTCTGCTGAGTTCGAATCACTAAACTGTTGAATAAATAACTCCAATATTGAATAATGGAAAAATGGCCTTTATTAAAGTACTTCACAATAACACTTATACTTTGCTACTCGCTGGCTTAATAACCAAACTGATTGATAACTCAAATGAAACTCTACTATTGGCCGCCAGATCGCGTGCTTAATCAAACTGATTGATAGCTCAACTCAAACTGAATTACTTTTTACTCGCTTGTGCCGCTTTTATAGTTTACGCTGCATACATCTAGGCTCTTCTATTTCCAGAACTTACCAACTATTTCGAGTGTTTATAGTTCTCATATAGTTTCTACAATTTTACAATTTTCTACTTTTCAGCGTCTCTCAGATGTATGTGAGTTTGTAGTTTACAGTCTCTCGCACACACATAGGCGTATAAGTAAATGCATCTGTGTGTGACATCTCTCGGCTGCCTTATATATGTGCATACATGATTTGATTATTGACGCAAATACTGCTTAGCATGGCGTTAGTGATGGTATAGCTTAGTGATGCTAATATCCGTGACAATATCTTATATTTCAATATATTACTTTCCTCCTAAAATATTCACCTAAATCTGGGCCGGAGGTAACCTTAGAATGTGGTTTCACAATATGGGCTTTAGACGAAAGGCATAAGGTAATACTTTTGCCCTGGGTTGTTGTCATGGCAATGTTCGAATTAATCTCTTCTCTACATATAGTAAAATTGTAATTAGCCGATCTCTGTACATCATAGGTCGCCATTTTTTTTGTGAGGCTGTATTGGTGAATGCGAGAGTAACTTCGGTACTGTGGTGCTAAGAACAAAGTCTTTGCGTCCGTTGCTTAACCGACAGCAAGGAAGTAACAACGTAATCGCTTTAGCGCAAAAATTGTATGATAATCAGGCAGGTTCTGAAATTCGAGTGAAAGTGAATATGAAAATGAATCTTAAAACGAGTGAATTTAAATTTGGTGTGCTGAAAAACGAATGTTTCGTTAATTTTAGAGCTCGTTTTAATTTCACCCCAAAATTAATGTTTGACATCTGACAGCTATCGTTTGGAGAGTGAAAAATTATTTTAGAAATATTTAAAAATAAAAATTAAACAAAAAATGAGCGCTACAACTACTCTTGCATTTATTTTGTTGGAAAATGAGGCGCGTGTTGAAGAAGCTCTTAATAGAAAGATTTTGCGGGATCACTCAAATCCTTTAGAAGTGCCTGAAGTTGTGTAAGTTTATAGTGCTTGCGTTATGTTCTGCTTTATATAGCAGTGTTCTTTACAGTTTCGTGTCCAGCTATCGTGTTAACAAAGATGCATTTATAATGCTGTTAAACCTTGTGTCCCAGGTGGATTAAATTACGAATGACGGAAAATGAGGTGGCGTAATCCAAACAACATTTTCAGCAAAACTTTGGGATTCCTGGAGTCATTGGCTGCATTGATGGAACGCATATTCCAATAACCAAACCACATATAGACCACAGCGTCTTCTATAATCGCAAAGGCTATTTAAGCATGAATGCACTGATTGTAAGTAGTGTCAAAAATTAAAATATTCCTTAAAAATAATTATAACACAATTTTTTGCTTGTAGATATGTGATTACAAAATGGTTATTAGAGCTGCTGACGCTCGCCACCCCGGATCATGTCATGATATGGAGTGTGAGCAGAGCAAATGACCATTTTCAACGACGCTACGACAGTGGAGAGCGCGGTTCATGGCTTTTGGGTGACGGGGGATATCCTATTCAGCCATTTTTGCTAACACCATTTAGGAGTCCACAACTTGGCACAGCAGAGCATACATTTAACCGAAAACATTCTTCCGGACGTAATATAATTGAGAGAACTATTGGTGTTTATAAAAGTCGATTTCGATGCTTAGCCCGCACTCTTCAATACCAACCACAAAAGGTGATACAAATAACAAATGTTTGCTGTGCTTTACACAACGTTTGCAAACACTACAATGTGCAGGATACAGTTGAAATTAACGTAGAAAATGTGGAAGATGTATCAGCTATTGCTGAAGAAGTATCCAACGATACTACGCTTAACCGCGAAGCTGTAATAATCAGGGAAAATATTGCCTCCCGACTTCACAGAAATTCTTGAAAATTTAATGAAATAAAGAAATAATTTAAATACACACAAGTATTACTAAAAAGTTCAAATATTGATATTTTATTAATGCACTGTTAAAAAAAAACATTTCATAACATTTCATAAAGCTAAATCAGCATCAGATGCGTTTAGGATTTAAAAAAATTTAATTTTAGTTGTTATCGCTTTTATTTCTTTTCGAGTTGTATTTCAGGTTCATTTTTAACTCCCACATTTCGTTTTCTTCAAGCTTCAGCTCGTTCTCTGTCTGCCGTAGCCTCTCCATGTGAAGATGGTATCTTTTATCCTCAGCGTTGCCCTCCTTTATAGCAGTTGTCAATGCTGTCACTGCTTCACATAGACTTTCAACCGCGCCGCTCACATATATTGTCGCCTCTATATTTCCCTTAAAGCCATTGATAAGGTTTTTCATATACATTGTTTGCTCGGCGATGTTCGATTTAAGGCAATCAGTAACAGGGGGCTCGGATCTTCGGGAGCGGGATGACGCAGAAGCACCACTTGTTGAAGGCCGATTATCATCTTCGCTGGAGGTCTCTGAAGGTGTCTCATCATCTGTTGATCCACAGTCTTTTGATTTTGGAACACCTCGTACGGTAGTGTGTATTTTGCATAGCCGAGCAATTGCATCTTCGGTTGGCGTCAATACATGCTTATTAAAAGGGCCGCCTCCTGTTGCCCTAGCCTCTTTATTATTATGAGCATATTTTTTCCTAACAACAGCTTTCCAATCCAACCAAACCTGGAAAATTGTACACACAGATATATGTAAAAAATACACACCATCACAGAAAATTTTATTTTGCACCTTCTTCCAGCCAGAAATGTCTTTATGTGGTCGACCATGGTAATTTAATTCTGCCACAACCTCCGCCAACAATGCATCCACTTTCATCTTATCACCTTTTATGAAGCCGACTGCAATTTCTGGATGATTTTCCATAAATTGAATGAGAACTGTCTCTTGGCGTACATTTTTATGTTTACCCCTAAAAATATAAGAAAATAACCTGTATCATTTGGTTTTACGGTAAAAATAATTAATTTTGTATATTCTTACAGCAATTTAATTGACTTACATGTTTTATGACACCAAATCCACGAATTCAAATTAAAGTGAATGCTAACCGAATATTTTCTAGTGAATTCGTTTTCTGGAACACTCATATTCACTCGCAGTTCATTTAAGAAAAATATGTGAAAAAGAAAATGTGAAAGTGAAACTCAGAACAGGGTGATTCGGATTCACAGTGAATTTAATAGATTTTCACTCGGAAGTGAATTTCAGAACCTGCCTGAATATTTATGCGCGACCCAAAAATGACTGATAAACATTTTTTCATGATTTCAGATCCCTTTAGGAAAATGCAATGTCTCTTGTGCCATGCTTCTATTTGGAACCAGGGTTATAATATCAAGAGACATTATAATTCTTTTCATAAAGACTTTGATAAATATGAGGGTCTGGAAAGAGACAATATTTTTTGGAAAAAAAATATGCTTTTGCGAAAGTATAAGGAATGGGTTTCACAAAATGATAATGAAAATTGCAAAAATGCGGAAACCATGTTAAAAAGGGATCTGTCAAGCTTTATAAGCACAAGCATACTTATGAAGGGAAGACCTTTTTCAGAAGGCGTTTTTATTAAAGAAATTGTTCTACAAATTTTAGAAAAACTCCATAGCTATACGCTTTTTTTTAAAAAGTTCCTCTCTCAGCCAGAACTGTAACAAGAAATATAGATGAAATAGGCACGGATGAAAGCACTGACATAAACGACATATGTATGTCAAATGGTCATTTGTGTTCGATGCGTAGACTCCAACTATGAAACTTTCGAATCAATCTTTTCGTTAGAAAGTTTTCATGGAAATGTAACAGGAAGGTTAATATTTGAAACTATCCACCAAAAATTTATTTCTGAAGTGGGCCTAAGTAAGCTTGCCGGGGTATGCACGGATGGGGCAAACGTCATGACTGGAAATAGAAGGTTTCGTAGGACAGTTGGAAAAGCATGGTATTAATGTTAACCCTTTCCATTGTATTATACACCAACTGTATCTTGCTTCCAAATTGTTGAGCATGCTTTCCTATATGAAAACTGCAGAGCAAATAATTAATAAAATAAGGGGGGTCATCATTCACTTACCCATCGGAAATTTAATGAGTTTTTAAAAACTTCAAAGGCAGATATTACCGATTTCTGGAGAAACTTTGATAGCAACGTTTTTAAAAATCTTACAGAAATTTCCCTTAAGATTTTGTCATTTTTACCATCAACATTCTTCTGTGAGCACATTTTTTCTGACATGAAATTCATCTGTTCAAAGCAAAGGGACAGATTGACTTCCAGAAATTTGTCAAATGCATTGCTAACAAGAAATTGCCATAAAAGTATATATGTTAATGAGAGCATGCAAAATTAGGAATTATATTTTTTGCGGCGCTAAAAAACACTTCCGTTTTGATGAAAATTCAAAGAAAAGGTGTTTTTGGGTGCCGAGGAAAATATTTCATATTAGAAAAAATCTGCTCACAGTTTCACAACAATTTTTTTTAATAAAACATTGTCTAAAAAATATTTACTTACATAACATTGCTTGACAGATTCTGTTTAACGCGGTTTCCGCATTTCTATAATTCATTGCTATTGCATAAAAAACATGAACAAAGCGACGATACGTATCATCCCTTTTTAGTCTGAAACACGACTGGCCATTGTGAATGATGACAAAGTGTGTTATCTTACCTGTCAACTGCCTGACAGGCTGCTCAGTATGGCTACTTTTCAGCGTTTTGACAGGCTGTTCAATATGGCGGCGCCTATCTTCAGCGGGTGATAGAAAGAGATACAGAATGAGACAGCGATATTCATTTACAAATCAGGTGATCCAATCACTTTGGCATGAAAATTTTGTCCTGGCATGCCAACCTAATAAACGCACGCAAGTCATTTTCTGTCAAAAATGTCTCATGCACATACAACTTGTATGAGAGCAACCCAAATTGAATTTGCTGCGTGAAAACCTAACTCGATTTCCAATTTTTGTTCTGCGTTACATTTAGATTTGACGTTTGCACACATGCTTTACATTGTCGCAACGCCGGTTGTTTGCGTGCGCTAAAAAAAACGCAGTGCGGTTTTATTAGGTTGGCATGTAACACCACTGTGGCGCAATTGACTTTTCGCTCTCAACAGCAACTGAAATGAAGAGCATAAAAATATGTGTGAAGAGCGTAATACTCATATAGGGTACCTTTGCCTATCTATGCTGTACATTGAAGATATAAGCGAAAAATTTATGGAAGAGCAGCTGCGTCACAATTGACAGTTTTTCAAATTTTTGTCTGTCTGTATATATAAACCCGGGATACCCTAGAATATGTTTGCATAATATGGATATCAAATGAAAGCTCCTAAAGCTTAAAAACAATGTAACTGTGATTTCGATATCTCAACTCCTTTCCGAGATATAGATAAAGAATTGGATCAGGGGTACGTCTGGATGTATTTTCAGCAAATAGGTATCAAAAAATGTATTGACGGCGGTATTGACGTATAATATCTTATATTTCAATATCTTTTTGTGTTGTTTTCAGTGCAATGTTCTAATTAATATCTTCTCTACATATATATAATAAAATTGTAACAGAGCGATGTCTGTACATTGAAGACAAAAAAGAAAAATGTATGCCAAGGGCCATTATTAGAGCAACTTAGTCCAAATTAACAGTTTTTAAAATTTTCGTCTGTGTGTTTTTCTGTATGTTTGACCGGTCATCATTCAAAAACCACTGCATTAAATTTAATGCTAGTTTCAACGTTGTGAAACTAGAGCTATAACTTAAGATTAGACGATGCCCATTGATGCATTCACTAAACGCTTTTTTTCTATTTTCAGGTTATTTACCACAAACATGAATCGGGTAATATTGGTCGTGAATTGAACAATTGTAATTGTGATGGTTACACAAATTCCATTTGGACACTGTGGATATCTAGTGCCACCGAACAGGGTAACGTACCCTGATATTCGGAGAAATGCAGTTCCAGATTAGCGACCACTTATAGTAAAGGTGGACAGAGTGAGAACCAGGTGGAGACGACAGACTTACGTCACTCGTGTATTATCACATACGGGTACCTCAGCGTCGCCACCGTTGGTGGCGGGTATAGCAGCGCTGGTTCTTGAATCAAATACGAATTTAACTTGGTGTGATTTATAACATATTGTACTGCGTACAGCGAAACCAGCAAATTTACCAAAGCCTACATGGTCTAAAAATGGCGTTGGACGTCGTATTAGCCACTCGTTCGGTTGTGGTTTAATGGAAGCGGCGGCGATGATAAAAGTTGCGCGTATTTGGAAAACGGAGCCAGAACAGCAACGTTGCGAAATAAATGCGCCACATGTGGACAAGCTTATACCGCCCAGAAGCTATACCACATTACAGTTAAATCTGAAGTCACAGGCGGGCACAAAGGTTACTTTATTTACATCCTGTATTCATGACGTTTCTCGTTCTAGTTTTAAGCAATGGCCCTTCATGTCCGTCCACACTTGGGTAGAGTCGCCGCATGGCAATTGGCAGCTTGAAATACACAACGAAGTTCGATATATGGCACAAATCACACAAGTCTTTATAGATCTGGCAGACGAGTTACCTGATCTAATAGTGGATGTACCTAATCTCTTGATATATGTCTTTGATTTCATTGATCCACCATTGCACGGTCAATTATTACATTTTAATGATTTTGGCTAAAGGGTGGTAATAAAAAAAAAATAAATAAATGTAAGGCGCGATAACCTCCGAAGAGATCTAAGGCCGAGCTTCCCTTCCAATTTGCGTCGTGCTCCTCTTGATTTTTCCCTACAAATTGGCCGGACGGGACCTACATGTTTTATGCCGACTCCGAACGGCATCTGCAAGGCAGATGAGTTTTCACTGAGAGCTTTTCATGGCAGAAATACAATCGGAGCGCTTGCCAGACACTGCCGAGGGGCGACCCCGCTTAGAAAAATTTTCTTCTAATTGAAAAATCTTATTTCTAAAATTTTGATGTTGCTTTGTCCGGGAGTTGAACCCAGGGCATAAGGTGTGATAGGCGGAGCACGCTACCATCACACCACGGTGATGGCCAAAGGGTGGTAATAAGCATAGAGAAATCCCTGGAATATAAGGAGTATGCTCTAGGAGTCTTCTTGGACATTGCCGGGGCTTTCAATAATGTTGCAAAATGGGCGATTATGGATGGTCTTAATTACATTAAAGTACATCCTGCCTTAATCAGACGGATTGGCTGCATGTTAAATTGCAGAAAATATACATCACAATGGGGATTGTACGAGGCCACGAAATCAGTGGACAGGGGCACGCCGCAAGGAGGGGTGCTATCACCTCTGCTGTGGACGCTGGTCATCAACCAACTGCTCAGGCAATTCGATGAGGGACCCGTAAAACTTACGGCTTACGCAGATGACGTTGCAATTGTCATAAGTGGAAAGTGCCTTCCAACGATTAGTTCTTTGATGGATCGGGCGCTTCGCGATATTCATACCTGGGTATCTAATGTCGGGTTGAAAGTCAATGCGGAGAAGACGGATATGGTCATGTTTACAAAGAGGTACAAGGTCCCAAATTGGACCAGGCCTAAGTTAGGAGGGGTGACCTTACAGGAGAAACCTTGCACAAAATATTTAGGAATCATCCTAGACAGTAAGCTGTCATGGAAGCTCAACGTGGAGGAGAGGGTCAAGAAGGCCTCAACGGCACTTTACGCATGTAAAAGAATGCTGGGGTGTACGTGGGGCCTATCGCCCTCTCTTTCTCATTGGGTTTTTACAGCGATTGTAAGCCCTATTCTATACTATGGAGTTCTTGTTTGGTGGAAAGCCACACAAAAAACATCATACCTCAAAAAATTAGAGGGGGTATGCAGACTATCGATGCTTAGCATTACGGGAGCCCTGAAAACAACCCCGACGGCTGCACTGTATGCCATTTTGCACATCCCACCTGTAGACCTGGTAGCAAAGAACAAAGCGCTAATGACCGCAACCAGGCTCGGTGCTTCGGGGCAGCTTGAGCGCCGACCATATGGCCATAGTAGTATAGCGTCATCAATCACAAGACGAACAGACTACATGATTCCCTATCTGCGCTTCGAGGGAGATCTTAAGGCCACAATAGAGGTGGACGGTTGGCGCAAGGGTGCGCAAATGGCGGACGAGGCGATACATGTGTGCACCGATGGTTCCAAAGTAGTGGAAGGAGTAGGGTCTGCGGTATACTGCGCTGATCCGGAAATAAGCAGATCCTACAGGCTGCCGGATTACTGTAGCGTTTTCCAAGCGGAAATATTAGCCGTAAGCAAAGCAGTAGAAACCCTGGAAGAGAATAGCTTAAGCTGCAACCGTGTTAACTTTTATATTGACAGCCAAGCAGCAATTAAGGCAATAATCTCGCATAGCACAGCATCTAAATGCGTGTTAGAGTGTAAGCAGTCTCTGGAGAGAATCGGGACAGGGAGAAGCATACATCTATATTGGGTCCCAGGGCATATGGGAATAGATGGGAATTAAAAAGCGGATGAACTAGCTAAAAAGGGCGCATCCCTTGAAGCTTGCTCCGTAGATGTCCCAATTAGATTGGGCGAGATTAAGCGAAGGCGAGAGGTGCACATGATCGACTAAGCGGGAAAGGCGTGGGTTCAAGCGCGGGGCTGTAAAGTGTCGAACATTATGTGTAGGTCTTACAACCTTAGACTAACACAGTTGCTCCTATCATTAAAAAGAGAGGACTGACTGGACACTGCCTTCTGGCGTCACATGCCTTTAAGCTAGGCTTGGTCAGTGATAGCAGATGTAGGAAGTGCGGGTTGGAGGAGGAAATGATCGAGCACTTTCTGTGCTCGTGCCCTGCCCTTGCCAGGCTAAGACTCCAGCTATTAGGAGTGATTCAGCTGTCAGATCTAGAAGCAGCAAAGTGGCTTAAGTCCTAGGAAGCTTCTAGTATGGAGGACGGAGTTATTTTATAACATAGGTCCTGGTTTTTGATAGGGTTTTTCAGTTTGGTCGTTTAAACAAACTTCTGGTAACACTACGGACTCAATCAGTCTATGTGAGGTCCTCATGGACCGGCCAGTTCAACCTACCTTCCTGGCTAACGAAATGGGGAGCTAATATAAATAATACAATACTTTTCCTACAAGCGCTCATCCAGTGCTTCATCACCGAATTTGGCGGCACATAAAAAAGTGAATTGTGGAACAAAGAATTCAAGCGTGAGCACGGTCAACAATTTATGGGGGATAAAGCGCAATGGCGTTTTCAATATGTATACGATCGTAAGTATGAGCCACCACAGCAGTGCAATCAAAAGCGGTACATCCTGCTGTTATTGCGGAGAAAGTAACACGTATTGAATATTTGTTGAGTGCCGCAAATGATTGGGATCTAGCTAAAGATTATATAAAACAACTAAAGGTGTCTAAGTTCGGGTGTAACCGAACATTATATACTCCGCGAGAGCTTCAATTGTACATTTCATTTCAGATAAATTACTTTTCTACATAGCACGTGGCACCGCTCGTTAAAAAAAATGTCTTCCCATTTCCTCTTACAATAAAACTTGTGAAATATCATTGATTCAAAACTATTTTTTGCAAAGTTATAGCTTATTATTCTATTCTACGACACTTTTAAACTTGTTTCATATCTAAGTTGCCGTGGTCTTTAACCGAGCCCATCCATTTTTACTAGAAATATTTTCTGTTATAAGGAAAATATGTGTGGACAATTTCATTACGATATGTTAATTTTTCTTCCGAGTAATGGCTCCCGAAACATAGAAAATTGCTTAGTCATAAAAGGGGCGGTGCCACGCCCATTTTTTTAAAATGTGCAGTTTTTTCTATTTACCGATTTCACTAAGCATTCCTTATAGTAGGGTCAACCTCTCTGCCGAATTTTGTTGCGATAGGTTTAACGATTTTTGATCTATGATTAATAATATTTGTAAAATTGATTTTACCACAAGTGGGCGGTGCCACACCCATCTTTTTATATTTTTTCAAATTTGTATCAAAAGTCTCAATATCAGTCCACACGTAAAATTTCAACATTCTAGGTATATTCTTTACTAAATAAGCAGGTGGGCGTGGTTATCATCCGATTTCGTTCATTTTTAACACCAATCTATTTTGGGTCCAAGTCAGCTAGTGTACCAAATTTGGTGAAGATATCTCAATATTTACTCAAGTTATGGTGTTAACGGTCAGACGGACGGACATGGCTCAAACAAATTTTTTTTCGATACTGATGATTTTGATATATGGAAATTTATATCTATCTCGATTCCTTTATACCTGTACAACCAACCGTTATCCAATCAAAGTTAATATTCTCTGTGTGCAAAGCACGCTGAGTATAAAAAAAAAAGTTAACATATATACACATTTTATGCGCAGTCTTACGAAATTCCTTTTCTGGTAGCGGTAATGTTTGTGCAGGTGCCGCTGGTGGGCAGTTGGATAGTAAAGACAGAGCGGTGCGCTCATCGGGAAAGAAAGCCTTAACGTCTAGTGTGGGATCTGCTGGCAAAGTTAGCGGTGGCGCAGAATCTGGTGTTAGTAGTGCTGGTGCTGTCCATTCCAATGAGCTACCCAAATCTGGAGTTAAAGTAAGTATTTGTTTAACAAATGAGTGCTCCGACAATTAAGCGAACAAAATTTTCAGGTTATGTTACAAGTAAAACACCTTTTCCTTTTTGGTAAAGGTCGATTTGACCAAATATGCTGCCGCTTATTGCACTGCGTTTATTGGTTGCACGTCGTATCCTCAACAAATGTGGTCTGGATACCCTGTATGGTGGTTGGCCTGAAGTCACTGGTGGGGAATAAAATGTTGAATGATGTTGGTGTCGATGATGGCCCAGACGCTTTTTTCAAAAAAAAAAAAAAAAACTGTTTTCACTGTCAGAAATCGTGCAAGAAAGCTCCACTGGTCGCTTGGGATTGGGATTTTCATAAAGACTGTCTAAATCCGCTAATGACGGCATTACCACCTTGTAATAGCATTTTGTTTTGATTTTGATTGAATTGAATCAAGACGACGTACGCGCTCGTATAAACGTAGTGCTTCACTTAAGGCAATCTTCTGTGGTATTTCCAAGATAGAAGTTAAAAAAAAGGTCTCCCATTTCCTCTTACAATAAAACTTGTGAAATATCATTGATTCAAAACTATTTTTTGCAAAGTTATAGCTTATTATTCTATTCTACGACACTTTTAAACTTGTTTCATATCTAAGTTGCCGTGGTCTTTAACCGAGCCCATCCATTTTTACTAGAAATATTTTCTGTTATAAGGAAAATATGTGTGGACAATTTCATTACGATATGTTAATTTTTCTTCCGAGTAATGGCTCCCGAAACATAGAAAATTGCTTAGTCATAAAAGGGGCGGTGCCACGCCCATTTTTTTAAAATGTGCAGTTTTTTCTATTTACCGATTTCACTAAGCATTCCTTATAGTAGGGTCAACCTCTCTGCCGAATTTTGTTGCGATAGGTTTAACGATTTTTGATCTATGATTAATAATATTTGTAAAATTGATTTTACCACAAGTGGGCGGTGCCACACCCATCTTTTTATATTTTTTCAAATTTGTATCAAAAGTCTCAATATCAGTCCACACGTAAAATTTCAACATTCTAGGTATATTCTTTACTAAATAAGCAGGTGGGCGTGGTTATCATCCGATTTCGTTCATTTTTAACACCAATCTATTTTGGGTCCAGGTCAGCTAGTGTACCAAATTTGGTGAAGATATCTCAATATTTACTCAAGTTATGGTGTTAACGGTCAGACGGACGGACATGGCTCAAACAAATTTTCTTTCGATACTGATGATTTTGATATATGGAAATTTATATCTATCTCGATTCCTTTATACCTGTACAACCAACCGTTATCCAATCAAAGTTAATATTCTCTGTGTGCAAAGCACGCTGAGTATAAAAAAAAAGTTAACATATATACACATTTTATGCGCAGTCTTACGAAATTCCTTTGCTGGTAGCGGTAATGTTTGTGCAGGTGCCGCTGGTGGGCAGTTGGATAGTAAAGACAGAGCGGTGCGCTCATCGGGAAAGAAAGCCTTAACGTCTAGTGTGGGATCTGCTGGCAAAGTTAGCGGTGGCGCAGAATCTGGTGTTAGTAGTGCTGGTGCTGTCCATTCCAATGAGCTACCCAAATCTGGAGTTAAAGTAAGTATTTGTTTAACAAATGAGTGCTCCGACAATTAAGCGAACAAAATTTTCAGGTTATGTTACAAGTAAAACACCTTTTCCTTTTTGGTAAAGGTCGATTTGACCAAATATGCTGCCGCTTATTGCCCTGCGTTTATTGGTTGCACGTCGTATCCTCAACAAATGTGGTCTGGATACCCTGTATGGTGGTTGGCCTGAAGTCACTGGTGGGGAATAAAATGTTGAATGATGTTGGTGTCGATGATGGCCCAGACGCTTTTTTCAAAAAAAAAAAAAAAACTGTTTTCACTGTCAGAAATCGTGCAAGAAAGGTCCACTGGTCGCTTGGGATTGGGATTTTCATAAAGACTGTCTAAATCCGCTAATGACGGCATTACCACCTTGTAATAGCATTTTGTTTTGATTTTGATTGAATTGAATCAAGACGACGTACGCGCTCGTATAAACGTAGTGCTTCACTTAAGGCAATCTTCTGTGGTATTTCCAAGATAGAAGTCGGACCAAACATAAAAATGAGTATCAGCTTTGGCTGAAAAAGACCAAAATGGTAACACCGATTCTAACATCAAAAATCTTAACTGGCTCAAAACAGATGATGCAACGTCTTTCGCAGAAAACATTTTAATTAAATTTCATGTGCCGTAAATTGTATCAGATTTTAGAGGAAAAAATTTGTTAGCACATAATAAATATGAGCCATTGTAAAAGTCTACAAGTAGGATATGTAGCAGCAGCACGCACATACACAGCCACGCTCACCTGATAAAACGCTTGCTCTTGTTCGCTTTTTTTGTGGATGCTATTGGCACTGTTGTACTTCTTAGGTCCAAGAAGAGTGTAGAGCTGCTAATTAAAACTGCGTAAAATTTTTATTGTTAAATTGCAAAGAAATTTCCTTATTTACTTTCAAAAGAGGACTTAATTACATCTCTCTTTAAAATCCATATGTTTTGGACAATTTTAATTAACAAATTGTGATACTTTATTGCCGGGGACGATTGCTAAAACATGACCAAAACCGTCGGAGGAGGTATTAATAGACGCGGTTTTGCCTCTCTTCCAATAATTCGAATACTTTTTTCGCTTTTGAACTATTGATAATAGGACAAAAGGTGTATTTTCAGTTCTCTTTCCACATTTTTGGACGGGTTATTGCAGTCGACCTCGGTTTCAAACTGTTTATTGCGGAGAACTTTTGAATGGGTACAAAAACTTAGCACCCGTGATTGTAATCTTAATACTGGAATAACTACGAGTCCTCAGATACCCCAATCGACGAATTTTGTATAATTTTCTGTAGGACCCATATAGGTGCACTACATTTTCATACTAAATTCGTTCAAAAAAATTTACCATCAGAGCAATCCATATCTGATATTCCGCCGCTCCTTTTTTCGTTTCCCTGCGTCGCTTTCCACGACAGCAGCCCCGGTAATTTTGACACTTCGTTCAGTGTCAAACGCATGTTCCACGCAGGTTCCACTGAGTTCCACAATAGTTTGACACTGGCCGAAGTGTTAAACGGCAGTTTGTTAGAAAGAAAAAGGAATTGTTTCCTTCTCACATATATCATACTTGTAAACCTGTACTACGGTAAGAGCGGATACCACATAGAAGATCAAGAGAATGAAATTGAAGCACTGGAATCTACATATGGCAGTGAAATCGAAGGTTTGTAAATGCAGTCGCTATTCCAACATATTATGTACCTTTCATAAATTCAGCATAGCTATGTATTGCAACCGAAGAATGTAATAATGAGTAGGAATCCAGTGATTTATCGTGTAAGCTCTTATTCACATACACACCAAATTATCCCAATTATGCACCTAAAATGGCTACATAAGATCCAGTTTTATTATTAATTTGATTAACAGCAATACCTGTAGGTTTAGTGCTTGGCCGCATGATTCGTTGGGAGGATGCTACCACAGGCGCAATGTCGCTAGAAAACTCCCACTTATACATTTCATCATTCCCTGTCTAGAAGAGGAAGGAACAAAATCGATTAAAAATCCAGCAAACCTCCATGTTGGGTCATAGATTGGCAACCGCTGCATTTATTGAACATATGTTTTATACATACCTCACTATTATTTAATTATATGCCTAAGCTATTCAAGGCCAGAATAACACAAGTCATTCATCCAATCATTTTACTTGCATTGCTTACTTTGATTTGTAACCTATTTTCGTTTGCTGCTAATGTACCATTGCATTGCATACAAATTTACATACATACTCCCGCTATAGTTAGTCACTCATATTTGTTGTTTGTACACTTGATAATATCACATTAAACAAGGGCAAAGCCTACAAGAAAGCAAGCATAAGAATGCTGCGATCCCACTTTTTGCTAATTGCTGTTCTCTAACACATGTATGTTGAGATGTATGAATTATACAAATAGCGTTAAGCATATATTAGAGACAACCACCTTTTAAGAAGTTTGAATATATACAATAGAATATCGGTACTTATTGAATTATGTGAATTATATTTAAGGAACTGAAATTGTAAAATAAAGTTAGTCTATTAGCTGACCACCACGTCGTTCAGTTTACTCGGCCCTATCAATTTATAGTCGCTGCTGTTATTAGTGTTCTTGCTGTTTGGAGATTTCAGCGGTCATAAAAAACGCTTTGTGATCCTACAATTTTTGGCGCCCAATCGTGGGGAACGAGTAAGTTTTTGGTACCGAACTGCGCTTGGATTTTGGAATTGGTGGTCAGCATTAGACTCCACCATTAGACAACATCATAGCATTATAGTTGCAACAATTACATCGCTGGACATCAGCATAATTGAAAGTGCCAGCATAGCTCGCTCATCGCGCGTTCATCAAGCGCACATCACTGCATATCACCTGCTTTGCCGGCGGTATATCGTTGCGCCAGAACTTGCAGCTGCTAATACTTTGGTTGAAGTGTCTTCAACATTGGTTGCCCGCACATCACTGCATATCACCTGATTTGCCGTCAGTACATCGTTGTCGCCAGAACTTGCAGCTGCTAATACTTTGGTTGAAGTGTCTTCAACATTGGTTGCAGTAAGTATATAAAATTTTGAATTCATTATAGCTCGCTCATCGTGCACTCATCAAACGCATATCGCTGTATATCATCCACTTGCCCTTGCTACGTCGTCTTTGCCCAATTTGGCTCTGTTAATATATTCATTTGTAAACGGGTGAGACACTGCAATATCTATACAAGGTTTGCCATTGCTGTTAACAACGTAAGAAAACACTCTCTTTGCATTGATTTTGTTCTGCTTTACGATGTCTTTCGAAGAGTTAAAACAGCAACGCGCTAGCACCAAGAAAAACATTTCGCGCATAAAAAATATCATTGGCTCCAGTCTACGACCAGGTGGAAAGCCCCTTTCAACTGCAGAATACAAATGTCGCCTGGGTATCCTCGAGTCTTATTTTAAGCAGATTCTCTTAATTAAAACTGACATCGAAAGATTGGATGCTGAGGATGGAGGACGCGCTGACCTGGAAGAATTGTACATAACAACCAAACTAGCCATTCAAACGCAATTGTCAGAAGATAACAATGTTTCACTTTCGGACACAACTTGCGTATTACAATCGACGTCTAAACTTCCACGGCTCAAGCTTCCATCCTTTGACGGCAAGTATTCGAACTATCAAAACTTTATTACCTCTTTCAAACAAATTATAGATCGAGAGTTCCATTTAACAAATATTGAAAAATTCAATCATTTGCGAAATTGTCTCCAAGGCCAAGCTTTAGAAACTGTTGATGCGTTCCAGGTGACAAATGAAAACTACCCAAAGGCTTTAGAGCGACTTAAGGTACGGTATGACAACAAGACCCTTATATTTTTGGAAGGTATATCGTCATTATTTGATTTGCCTGCGGTTACAAAACCAAACGGTATTCAGCTTAGAAGTGTAGTTGATAAGGCGTCTGCTATTTATGGTTCGCTGACGTCGCTAGGTACTGACAGGCAAATATCCCAAGCTATGCTAATTTATATGGTTTTGCAGAAATCCGATGAACAGACCAACAAAAAATGGAAGGAATCGCTGGACTTTAAAACGTTGCCATCATGGGAGGAGTGTACACAGGTCTTGGAACGACACTGTCAATATTTGGAGTCTCTGAGTAACACGCACACTAGTAGTCCATTCGCACAAAGTAGCAGCAAATCAACAACAAAGTCAAGGAATCAATCAAAGGGGTACACGTTTTCTTGCTCCAGTATGTCTTGCCAATTTTGTTCCAGCGCTGGCCACAGGGTTCCAAATTGTGAACGTTTTAAATCTTTGAATGTCACCCAACGCTACGACAATACAAAGAAAATGAGATTGTGTCTCAATTGCCTTTCGAAGGGACATCAAATAGCCCATTGTCCATCAACACACAGATGCAAGGTTTGTGCACGACAACACCATAGTTTACTTCATCGGGTGTCCACGTCTAGCCAACAAGCCGCAGCTCAAACATCCACTTCACAAGAAGCAGCTGTACATACACATATGAACAATTCATCGTCGGAAAATGTAATCCTCGCTACCGCAAAAAATCTTGTTCGTGACGTAACAGGTAGTTATATGTTGGGCACCGCACTACTGGATTCTTGTTCGCAAGTCAATTTTATAACTGATGAGTTTGCGCAAAGATTGTTACTATCAAGAAACAAGCAGAACATAGAAATTCAAAGCATCGGTGCGTCATCAACAAACATCAAATACAAAACCACAACGAACATACGGTCGCAAGTTACTGGTTTCGAGCTCCCATCAACGTTTTGCATCACATCGAACATCGCTTATCAACCAGATCCTGAAATCGACGTTTCAGCATGGAATATACCAAACAACGTTGTACTTGCTGATGATGAGTTTTATGTACCAAAGAAAATAAACATGCTATTGGGTACAGAAACATTCTTTAGTCTGCTGTCTGTTGGTCAAATACAACTTGGACCTAACTTACCTCTTTTGCAAAAAACGCTCTTAGGCTGGGTGGTTTCGGGACGTTACCAAACGGGTAATAATAACTTAACCAAATCATCTTGTTTATTTGCAGTTTTCGATTGTTTACACACCAAATTGGAAATGTTGTGGAAGTTGGAAGAAGTTACGAGTAACCAGATGCTTGGACTCGTGAACAGCAGAGATGCGACCAGTTGTACAACAAAACAGTGTCAAGGAAACCCGATGGTAGAATAGTTGTGAAATTACCTTTCAAAGATAATCCAGGTTGTTAGGGCGATTCTCACACAACGGCATTGAGACGATTTCATGCACAAGAGCGTCGATTAGAGAGATCATCACAACTGAGGAAACAATATATGGAATTTATGAACGAGTACGAGCGTTTGGGACACATGAGCATTGTAGAACACCCGAACCTAAGCGAACCACATTATTACATCCCACATCACTGTGTGTTAAAGCCAACAAGTACAACAACGAAGCTTCGAGTCGTGTTTGATACCTCTTGTCAAACAACAACCCAAAAATCATTAAACGATATTCAAAGGGTTGACCCTATAATTCAATATGAACTGTTTACTCTCCTTTTTCGTTTCCGTCTTTTTAGGTTTTCACTCACAGCTGACGTTGTTAAGATGTATAGACAAGTGCTGATGCACGAAGACGATCGAAAGTTCCAGTACGTCCTATGGAGGAATTTGCCGACTGAAGATATTAACACATATGAACTTAATACCGTAACGTATGGAATGGCGTCCGCTCCATATTTGGCTATACGGAGTTTAATATATCTAGCTGAGCAGCATTCAGAACGATTTCCAATTGGACGAAAATCGTGAAGGAATCGTTTTACGTAGATGAATTATTGTGTGGTGCTGATACCCTGGTCGAACTCTCTCGAATCAAACAGGAGGTAACTCAATTGTTAGAATTAGGAAAATTTGAATTATCGAAGTGGCATTCCAATCATTATAAATTCAGAGAAGTCAACTGTGCAAAGGATCTGAACATAGACGCCAACAAGCACACTGGGCCTAAAATGGATTCAAAATCTTGATTGTTTTATTTTTTCTTTCGATGAAAAACTCGGATCCAAACGCAAATTTACAAAATGATCAATCCTCTCTGTAGCATCGTCGCTGTTCGACCCACTTGGTCTTTTGGCTCCTGTGGTTATTACGTCCAAAATTTTACTGCAAGAATTATGGTTGCTGAAGTTGGATTGGGATGAATCGGTGCCACAGAACATTGCAAGCGCTTTGAAAAACTTCTTAGATTGTTTATCTTCACTTTCTTCAATTAAGGCGAATAGGTATGGTTTATCGGACGACATGGTGTCCCTTGAGTTACATGGATTCTGTGATGCATCGATTCGTGCATATGGTTGTGCAATATATGCCCGTGTTACCAAAAATTGTGGAACTACCATCGTCAACTTGCTCACCGCAAGGTCCAGAGTTGCACCCATCAAAAAACAAACTTTACCTAAATTAGAACTTTGTGGCGCTCTTCTTCTTGCTCGTCTCATAGAAAAAATTAAACCAATCATAAATAACTCGTTTACCTTATTTCTTTGGACAGATTCCCAAATCGTATTACATTGGCTAAAAATGCATTCGGCAACACTTTCGACCTTTGTAGGAAACCGGGTTTCGGAAATTGAAGATTTAACTACAGGCGCTCATTGGAAACATGTCCCGACACATTGCAACCCAGTCGATTTGGTGTCTAGAGAAGCGACTGTGGAATAACTTGCCAAGTCAATATGGTACAATGGACCAACGTTTTTGTATGAAAAACCAGACAAGTGGCCAAGTGGCAGGTGCGGCGACATTGACATGGAAGTTGTAGAGAGCGAGAAACGAAAATCAGCTTTCAATGCAACTATTAGTACCAATTACATTTTAGAAATCATCAATCAGCGTAGTAGTTACACTAGCGCACTTCGATTAGTAGCCTTGATGTTTCGCTTTATTAACAAATTACGACACCGTATCAAACCTGATGATGGTCATACACTTTCATCGCAAGAATTGCATCACGCGTTGCTTTGCATAAGTTGGAACATACAACAAAAACATTTTGCTAATGACATTAATCTTTTGCATAAGGATCTCACGACGAATGGCCCATTGCGTTACTTGAGCCCTTTTCTTGAATACGTGGAAGGGTTTCAAATACTGAAGGTTGGTGGCAGACTAGAATATGCACATATCCCAGAGGAAAGAAAGCACCCAATTTTATTACCAACCAAATGCGACTTCGTTATGCACTACTTCCGTCATCTACATCTGAAGCACTACCACGCAGGACCCAAAGCACTAGTATCACTCATAAGACTCCAGTTTTGGGTAATCAACGCTCGCGACGTAGCAAGGCGCATAGTCAGGTCATGTGTACATTGTGTACGCTATAAGCCAAAGCTAATGAACCAGATAATGGGACAGTTACCGGTTGAACGGTTAAATCCATCTCGCCCTTTTGCACGCTGCGGTATCGCCTTTTGTGGACCATCTAATGTGTATTTGCGAATTCGTAGTAAAACACCATATAAAGCATATATTGCCATCTTCGTTTGCCTGGCAACGAAGGTGGTTCACATCGAACTTGTATCGGACTTATCTACCGACGGATTCTTGGCGGCACTAAAACGCATGATTGGCAGAAGAGGGCTTCCTTCCGACATCTTTTGCGATAACGCAACAAATTTCGTTGGTGCTTGCAATAAACTCAATGAATTAAAGGCGTTTTTATTCAAAACCGAAAATCGAGATGCAATAGTAAGATATTGTGCTAATGAATTTGTAAACTTTAATTTTATTCCCCCCAGGGCACCACATTTTGGCGGTATATGGGGGGCCGCAGTTAAATCGGCCAAGTGTCACCTTAATTGCAGCATATTAAACGCAAGACTGACATTTGAGGAGCTAACGACAGTTCTGGTTGAAATAGAGGCAGTATTAAATTCTCGTCCTATCGCACCATTGTCATGCGATCCCAATGTTTATGAAACGCTAACTCCGGGGCATTTTCCAGAGCGTCAGTTGTCAGACAACATCAACAACTTACAAAGGTGGAATCAAATAACTGCAATCAAACAGGCGTTTTGGAATCGGCGGTCACGCGACTACATCAATGAGCTTCAAGCTCGGTTAAAGTGGTTTGAGGAACGTCCAAATATCAATGAAAACACAATGGTTATTATCCAAGAAGACAATTTACCATCACAAAAATGGCAAATTGGCAGAATTATAAACTGTATTCCAGGAAAAGATTCTAAAATTCGGGTGGTCGATATTAGTACATCAAAGGGAGTCATTCGGCGGCCGATTCATAAGTTGGCACCTCTGCCGGTTTGAAATGTCTTTCAACGGGGCCGGGATGTTGGGTCATAGATTGGCAACCGCTGCATTTATTGAACATATGTTTTATAAATACCTCACTACTATTTAATCGTATGCCTAAGCTATTCAAGGCCAGAATAACACAAGTCATTCACCCAATCATTTTGCTTGCATTGCTTACTTTGATTTGTAACCTATTTTCGTTTGCTGCTAATGTACCATTGCATTGCATACAAATTTACATACATACTCCCGCTATAGCAGAAACGATATAATATAGAGACATTGCATAGACGAAAAATCGTGTGAGGCAAGCTTCACAAAATTCTAGTAGGTCACATTCACCACTTACCACAGCAGAATTTGTTAAACTACCACTGTCTGTATTTGTTATTTCATAATTATTTGTACACT
Source organism: Eurosta solidaginis (assembly GCF_040869045.1). Lineage (NCBI taxonomy): Eukaryota > Metazoa > Arthropoda > Insecta > Diptera > Tephritidae > Eurosta > Eurosta solidaginis. Next base: position 138,719,069 of record NC_090320.1, on the reverse strand, counting down.
TTTTATTCAGCTAATGTGTTCAGAAAATTAACTTTTACTCACTAAAACTCCAATCAGTGTATTTCTGTGCTTAAATTATGTTAAAAATTGGGTTAAAGTTTTTGGTGTGGTGAAAGTGACCTACTAGAATTTTGTTACGCTCCGCTGCTTTCCACCGAAGTTCGCGCATGCAATATCTTTATATAAAAAAATTTTTGGCTATATTTAGGCGGGAGTTACCCACCGACGTGTGCCGCACGTACGGACGTTTGTCGTACGAAGCACGTTTGACCGAACTCTCAAGCCCGTAGGAATCAATGTGTGCGGCTGTATACATGTACATAACATATTTGTGTGTGTTTTGTTTACAACAAAGCACTGTTGCCATTGGCCAGTTTGCATGCATGCTTATGTCAACATCAACTTTTTCCAATTTAATTTTTGATATTGTAAAATGCCGGAATACATATTAGATAAGTATAAATAGATTACATATTTATAATCAGCACTTTTACATAATTATCTCGAATTATTTTCACAATTTTTCAAACTTTAATTAGGTGTTTTTGCATAAAATTGCAAACTGTCAAAAATTAGCGCACAAAAGTTTACTAGGCAACTCTGTTTAGTGAGAGAGCGATCAGCTGACACGTTCTTACGGAAAAATCAAAATTGTTTTGATTTCTACGTTCCGGACTATGTACGTACGGCCGTTGCAAGTCGGTGAGTTTTCGTTTACATTGCACACTCATAAGATAGGTCGTGTCAGGTGACACGTTTTTGGTACGTACGTTCGTGAGTAACTGCCGCATTAGTCACTCATATTTGTTGTTTGTACACTTGATAATATCACATTAAACAAGGGCAAAGACTACAAGACAGCAAGCATAAGAATGCTGCGATCCCACTTTTTGCTAATTGCTGTTCTATAACACATGTATGTTGAGATGTATGAATTATACAAATAGCGTTAAGCATATATTAGAGACAACCACCTTTTAAGAAGTTTGAATATATACAATAGAATATCGGTACTTATTGAATTATGTGAATTATATTTAAGGAACTGAAATTGTAAAATAAAGTTAGTCTATTACCTGACCACCACGTCGTTCAGTTTACTCGGCCCTATTAATTTATAGTCGCTGCTGTTATTAGGGTTCTTGCTGTTTGGAGATTTCAGCGGTCACAAAAAACGCTTTGTGATCCTACACTCCATATTATCTGATCCTGACTCTGCAACGCGTATATTTTAGGTGCATTAATTTGACCAACCACATTCACGATAGTAGGACGTTTACTATTCGAACAAATATAAAATACTTTACATCGTAGACTTCTTGGTGGTTTGACGTTTGTTGCCATAAAGAGTATTTTAAAAATTTGTCTCAAACAACAGCAATATACACGAAAGAAAAAGCGTCGCATTGTCGATTATATGAATGAAAACGTACGCATCCATGTGAATCGTGGCTCAACACGTCAACATGGTGTTGCAGCTGGATTAGGTAGTGTCAATGCTGGCGCTAGTGATGGTGCAGCTAGTTCTGCAACGTTTTCTACACCACGTTCTGCTATACAATCTTAAAGAGATACAAACTTAATATCACAACCAGCAAACGAACGTATCAGTATGGTTTAGATCCACTGAAAAAATAAATTATTTTAAACATTTGTAGTTATGGCCATGTACACTGAAAGAAAAAGACTGGTAAAATCAACCGAAATACGGGCGAAGTTTTTGTAAATTTGTATCTATCGCAACAAGATGTTGAATCAACTGCGAACAAATCGTTGATTCGTAATTGACCGTTTTTGAAGTCAAATAAACAAAAAAAGTTTTTTCATTATACTTTACCCATAGTTTTGTTAAATTAATTAATTATTACTGTCGCTCTAAGAATACCAATTAAATTACCAGATTTAATGTTAAGATGAGACTAACAGCGAAAGCCGTAGAAATTACAGAGATTTTTGTTCGTTCGAAATAACCAGCGTAAATTAAAAGAGTTTATTATCGAAATGACACTACCAGCGTAATCTATTGAAATAATACATATTTCTATTTTTTCTGGATTAATAGCGTTACCTTTTTCATCAACAGAGTATTCTGTTCATATGACATTAATACCTGTGGAAAAAATAAAAGCCGGATAAATATATATTTAAATTTACGTAGTTTTTTATTTGTATAAATTACACATAAGTACATTTCATTTCTAATGATTTTTTTTGCTAATATGTAGTAATATTAATTAAAATAATAATAACTTAAATCTGAATTCAAACAAACAAAAGTTTAAAACTTTTCACAATATTACGTAGTCTTTTTATATTTGTATAAATTAGACATAAGTACATTTCATTTCTAATGATTTTATTGGTATCTTTAGTAATATTAATTAAAATAATAATAACTGAAATCTGAATTCAAATAAATAAAACTTGTTCCGAATTACTATCGACGGCTTTGTACGAAAGTATGTTGCCATATATATGGGGTATTCCATCCCATTTCGACCAATTTTGAACCCGACCCCTTTAGAATTGGCTGAAAGTTTTTCTTCTTTTTCTAGCTTACGAAAGACGATTTTCAGAATTTTTTCAAATTTTTTCATCCCACTCAAAAAAAGTTATGAATTTAAAAAAACACCGTTTTTGTTTTCAAAATGCTATAACTTTTTCAAAAATTTACCGTTTGGGATCTTTTTTTTTTAAATTTGTTTTTAAATGTACTTTTCGGAAAAAATTAAAAATTTTAAAGTTTTTTTTGTAATTTTTCAGTTTTTCGAGATTTTTCGAATTTCGCAATTTTTTTTCTCGTAAGAAACTTCAATCAATTCTGCAATCATCCCCACTTATCCCGGAGTGAGCCGATTTTTTTTTTTTTAATTGAAAAAAAAAAATTTTTTTAAATGTTATAGCATTTTGAAAACAAAAACGGTATTTTTTTTAAAATTCATAACTCATTCAAGGTTCGAATCGAGCTCAAGGCCAGAACAATAATTTTTTCTAATGATAATTTTTGTTATTTTTTAAATTTTATAAATTTGAAAAATTGTATTTTATTTTTGGAATAGTAAGTAGAAAATTTTTCAGACAACTTGCCATAGCTGCGCAAATAGATCCATTTCTAAGGGTGCTAAGCCTTCATCATCAGTACGCTTTAGGCATGCTGCGCTAACCATTTAGCTATACAGCGGTGGTTTGTTTGACTGGCAAATTTGCTACTTCTATTCCTTTTTACCAACTATATTTATTCAGTGTTGCTCCATCTGGTGCAAATCACTGATAATGCTGGATTTTTGTTTATTGTCAATTACTTTGTTTGACATTCCCAAGTGCTCATGGTTTATTAACAATTGTTTTTGTTTTTATCGGCCTATTGATAAATCATTCAAGGTTCGAATCGAGCTCAAGGCCAGAACAATAATTTTTTCTAATGATAATTATTGTTATTTTTTAATTTTTCTAAATTTGAAAAATTGTATTTTGTTTTTGGGATAGTAAGTAGAAAATTTTTCAGACAACTTGCCATAGCTGCGCAGATAGATCCATTTCGAAGGCTACTAAGCCTTCATCATCAGTACGCTTTAGGCATGCTGCGCTAACCATTTAGCTATACAGCGGTGGTTTGTTTGACTGGCAAATTTGCTACTTCTATTCCTTTTTACCAACTATATTTATTCAGTGTTGCGCCATCTGGTGCAAATCACTGATAATGCTGGATTTTTGTTTATTGTCAATTACTTTGTTTGACATTCCCAAGTGCTCATGGTTTATTAACAATTGTTCTTGTTTTTATCGGCCTATTGATAAATCCACAATAATTATCATTAGAAAAAATTATTGTTCTGGCCTTGAGCTCGATTCGAACCTTGAATGATTTATCAATAGGCCGATAAAAACAAAAACAATTGAAAATTCATAACTTTTATTGAGTTGGATGAAAAAATTTGAAAAAATTCTGAAAAACGTCTTTCTTAAGCTAGAAAAAGAAGAAAAACTTTCAGCCAATTCTAAAGGGGTCGGGTTCAAAATTGGTCGAAATGGGATGGAATACCCCATACATATAAGTAAATATATGAATACATAAATACGCATGTTTGCTACATGTATATTTGCTACATACATATTCACACACGCTTAGTACATGCTCTAGCGAAAATAATGGCACTGCACCGTTTGTTAAAACACATTGGCGTCGGGTTCAAAAACTTTGTTTCAACGTTTTCTTCAAAAATTTTCACCATATCGTTATATTATAATTATATTGTTACGAATGTTAGCAACACTTAGAGGTACTGCCATCTCTAAGCCGATGCTAAGCAGTGACTGTATGCACATCCATAAATCAATCATGTATCTACATAAACGAATAAATCATTATGTCTACACATATGTACGTACACGCAGCGGAGAAGAGACGCACAAACACATACAGATATCTTAGCTGAGATGCTCCCAAAAGTATGCAATTGTAATTGTGGAAGTGTCGCTCACAAATACATGCGCATATGAGAAGCTATATACGTGCATCTGTAGTCATAATTATGTGGCGGTAACTAAGTAAATTCTGGAAGCACCTAGAAGATGCCACGCGGAAATCACAGAGTATAAAAGCACCAGCAATAGAGGGGGAGGAGCAGTTTTGATTAAGACGCTATCTGGCAAGCAATAGCAGTATTATTTATTGCGAAATACTTTAATAAAGGCCATTTTTCCATTATTAAATGTTGGAGTTATTTATTCAACAGTTTAGTGATTCGAACTTAGTAAAAGATTGCAAATAAGGGGAATTGCAAGTAAATTCGTTACAATAGCTGTCAGAAGAGGAATTGTTGAATAAATTCCGAAGATTGCGAATACAACTTGGACATGGCAAAGTTGAGTGAATTGCGGATCCAGCAACTGAAAAAGGAGTTGGAGAACCGTGGATTTAATACAACCGGCAATAAGATCGAACTTCAAGCACAGCTACGATAGGTAATGGAGTCGCAAGGAATCGATGTGGACGAGTATGTCTTTTATTCTGATGGGGACGAGACAACAACAAAAATTTAAGAGAAAAACGAAACATCGCAGACAGTTACGAGCACAGACTTGAACATGATATTGGCTGCAATAACTGCTCAAACATCGACAATGTCATCTCAACTGGCAGAACAAAAGACAAATATAACATCTCAACTGGCAGAACAAACGGCAAATATATATCACAGTTGGAAGAACAGAAGACATATTTGGCATCTCAACTGGAAGCGCAAGAGACACGTATATCCGAGATGTCGTAACGAATTTCAGCGCAGATATCATCTCAGATCTATACACAACTTGAAGAGCAGGAAGTCCGTATATCATCAAAGCTGGAAGCACAGGATACAAAAATCGCTCAATTTCAGGCAGAAGTCGAGGATTTAAAAGGTCGTATGGAGTAGTTGCAACTAAATCGCCCAGCAGTTTCTGCGAGTAATCCAAAGGTAAAAACACCATCCTTTGACGGTTCTGTACCTTTCCAGGTGTTTAAGATTCAGTTTGAGAAGACCGCAGCAGTGAACAACTGGAGTGCTGAAGATAAAGTTGCTGCACTATTTGTGGCATTGAAAGGATCTGCTGCAGAAATCCTACAGACTATTCCCGAGGAAGAGCGGAATAACTACGGAACATTGATGAGCGCTCTAGAGAGGCGATACGGAAGCCACGGAACCACTACCAAAAAGCTAATGAGACTTTGCAGGAGTTTGCGTCAGATGTCGAAAAGCTGGCACATTTATCGAATGCGGACGCACCCGTGGAATACACTGAAAGGGTAAAGATTCAGAGCTTTGTAAATGGCATACGGTACGTCGAAACGAAGCGAGCCACATACGCAAACCCAAATCCAACATTTGCAGAAACGGTATCACATGCATTGACTTAGGAAACTGCCTCACTATTGAGTAAACCAGCATACAAAGCTCATCGTGTGGAAGTGGAAAGACCAGATTGGGTAGACACAATTTTGGAAGCGCTGAAGGGATCACAACGGAAAAGTGGCCTTTATTAAAGTACTTCACAATAAATAATACTGCTATTGCTCGCCAGATAGCGTCTTAATCAAAACTGCTTCTCGCCCTCTATTGCAGGTGGTTTTATACTCTGTGATTTCCTCGTGGCATCTTCTAGGCGCTTCCAGAATTTACTTAGTTACCGCCATATAATTATAACTACAAATGCACGTATATAGCTTCTCATACGCGCGTGTATTTGTGAGCGACACTTCCACAATTACAATTGCATACTTTTGGGAGCATCTCAGCTAAGATATCTGCATGTGTTTGTGCATCTCTTCTCCGCTGCGTGTACGTACATATGTGTAGACATAATGATTTATTCATTTATGTAGATACATGATTGATTTATGGATGTGCATATAGTCATTGCTTAGTGTTGCTAATATTCGTAACAATCTTTATATATGTGTACGCACATTTGATATAAAATGTTTCCATTTTTTTAAATTTAAAACAAAAATCGGACTTACTTTTCAAATATAAATGAAAACAGTAGTCACGAAAATGATTCTCAATTCTTTCAGTTGCAGCTCATTCTCAGTTTTTGCTCTAGCATGTAAAGTTGCCACAATTGATTGTTTCGATCAAAACTTGTAGCATAAATGTTTGACATAACATTTTAATAGAGAACCTCTAAGCCATAGAAAAGTAAAGAATCAAATCGCTGGAAGGTAATTCACTACTGGAGTAACTTTACATGTAATCGGCAAGTTTAATTCTCGTAAAACTTTATTTTGAAACGATTCTGAAACATCAATATTAAAAAGGATGTTTTTTATTATCTTATTAGATACGTTCGCGTGAGTGAAACTTCGTAAAAACTTGAACAAAATTTTTCTAAGCGGGGACGCCCCTCGTCAGTGTTTGGCAAGCACTCCGAGTGTATTTCTGTCATAAAAAGCTCTCAGTGAAAACTCACCTGCCTTATAGATGCCGTTCGGAGGCGGCAAAAAACAAGTAGGTCCCATCCAGTCAATTTGTAGGAAGAAATAAGAGGAGCACGACGCAAATCGGAAGAGAAGCTCGGCCTTAAATCTCTTCGGAGGTTATCGAGCCTTACATTTTTTTTTAAATAGGTGTCCCGGTATCGCGTCATTTTTTGCAGTGTTATGCACAGCAAATTCAAAAAAGGATTTTTTCGTTTTGCATTGATAGCTGAAAAACTGGTTTTTTGTTGTTTTCCGAATTTGTGTGTTGTTTCGATTTGAAGGTTTTTTTTTTGGTGTTTTTTTTTAACAAGTGGCACCATCGTCATAAGTAAAAAGTGGAAAGCGCAGTGAGCGTAAAATTCTCTTTGAAATTTGCTCATGCATTGACTGTTGTTCTCTGTTGAAATGACCAGTGAGATCAGTTGTGTTAACAGAAAAATCAGTTATATTGATTGGGAATCTGTCAATTTTACTGAATTTTGTTAACTTAAGAGCGAAAATATCTTTTCTGTTTAAATGACTAAAATAATTTGTTCGCCTGACAAAGAACTCGGTCGAAATAACCATAATTCGATCAATTCCACGGAATTTCCGTTAAGTCAAGAACAAGAGAACCGATTTGTTGATTTTACTAGCATCATTTCTTTCAGTGTACTACAACAACAAAAAGGGGATAGTAAGACGATGCAGTAAAATTGGGTATGTACAAAAGGAAACATGGTATTAACAAGTAAAGGTGTCTAAGTTCGGGTGTAACCGAACATTATATACTCAGCGTGAGCTTCATTTGTATATTTCATTTCATATAAATTACTTAACACGTGGCACCGCCTGTTTAAAAAAAATGTTTCCCCATTTCCTCTTACAATAAAACTTGATAAGTGAAATATCACTGATTCAAAACAATTTTTGCTAGTTATAGCTTATTATTCTAGTCTACGACCCTTTTAAACTTGTTTTATATCTAAGTTGCCGTGGTATTTAACTGATCCCACTCATTTTTACTACACATTTTTCTGCTATAAGGAAAATATGTGTACACAATTTCATTACGATATGTTAATTTTTCTTCGAGTTATGGCTCCCGAAACATAGAAAATTGCTTAGTCATAAAAGGGACGGTGCCACACCCATTTTCCAAAATTTTAGTTTTTTCCAATTTAGTGTTATAATTCAATTTAGAAAGTAAAATTCTATTGACACAAAGCTCCTTTTCGCTAAGATATAGCTTATTATTTTCGTCTACGACCCTTATAAAAATATTTAATATCAAAGTGGGCGTGGTCTTTAACCGATCTCGTCCATTTTTTCTAGAAATATTTCCTGCTTTAGGGAAAATTTGCGTACCCAATTTTATTGCGATCTGTTAATCTTTCTTCGAGTTGTGACTCCCGAAACATAGAAAATTGCTTAGTCATTAAAGGGGCGGGTTTTCTTATTTATTGCTATAAATCCACTTGGGAAATGAAATATCATTGATATAAAGCTCTTTTTTGCAAAGATATGGCTTATTTTATTCGACCTTTTTAAAAATCACGACCCTTTTAAAAATCTTTTATATAAAAGTGGGCGCGGTCCTTAACCGATTTTGTAAATTTTTCCTCAAAGCATTTCTTATAGTAAATGCAACCTCTCTGCCGAATTTTGTTACGATAAGTTTAACGATTTTTATTTATGATTGCATCTTTGATTAGTAATTTAAGTAATTCCTTAGTGAAAATTCTTATCTTTATTTATTTGGTCAAAACAGCAAGAGAATTGGTGGAGTTTTCGCTGACAACACTGGCGAAAACAACAGAATTCCACCTCGCATCATAACAAGAGAATTCCACCTCGTCTGTCAGCTACTTAATTTGCACAGCTGAAAATCGTGGTGAAATTCGCATACGCCTGAAAGTCTAAAAGAATCGTGGTGAAAGTCGCGTACGCCTAAAATTATGCAAGGACGTGCATTGAGTTTGGCCTTCAACGAGGTGGACTTCTACAACGCCTGCAACACTCAGGAGTCTAGCCATGAAGGTATGGCCTAATCTTCTAAATAGTTCGACTTGTGCGTTACGTAGCTCAAATTTTTTAACCAAACATTGCACTGTCACCGAGTTTTAAGATATCATACGTTAATACTGCCGTAATTTTCCCAGGGTCTAGACTCTTTGAGATTAGCATTCCGAATAAAAGAATCAAATACAACGCGCGATACTCCTCCAAAGAGATTTAGGAAGAGCTTCTCTTCTAATTTGCGTCGCTCTCCTTTTCAATTTGTTCTTAAAAATTACCCGGATGGGGGGCGTACATTTTTACGCTGACTCTGCACGACATCTGCGAGGCAGATGAGTTTTCTCTGAGAAATTTTTCATGGCGGAAATACACTCGGAGTGTTTGCCAAATCACTGATTATGTCGACACCACTTATAAAAAACTTGTTTTGATGTTGTTTTGCCCGGCGAGTAAACCCATGATCTTAATTGTGGTAGGCGGAGCATGCTACCACCATACCATGGCGGCCACACAAATCTCTTAAAATTATTTCATATTCGTAAATATATCTATTAATTGCTCTCTTTTGATTTCCTTATCACGATTTTCGCCATTCTAGTTTGTTCACAAAATCGTTTAATTTTATGAATGGCATCTATCTTAAACCATTTCATTCTGAATGGTGCTATGATCATATATTTTGAGTAATAATCCGATATTATATTTTATTCCAAGTATATTTTGTAAAAAGGTAGTTTGGTAATATTGGGAGAAACATTGGTTCCTTAACTTGCTGAAAGATAAGGTATCCAATATAATTTGGCCTCAATATGACGGAGATGTTGAAGAAAGTGTATTGCTTTTCACTAACGTGTTACACCGCATTTTTCATACCTGCGTTCCTCAAACTTCTCGCCCTAGAGCGTCACTTAAAACTGCCTGGTGCACTAGAGAATTGAACTATTTAAAAAATAAAAAAACTCGCTGGTTTAAGCGATATAAGAAATCTGGCTTGTCAAGTGACTATGGTGTTTATTCTATTTTACGTCACAAATATAATTGTCTTAGCAAGATATGCTACAAGAACTACTTAGAAAAGCTAAAGCTTCATCTTTCTTCCAACCCAAAGTCGTTCTACGGTTTTTTTTTAACTCCAAACGTAAGACTACTGTTTTTCCTTCTGTCATGAAATTTGACAACATGATTTCAAGTGATGATGTCATAATCGCTGATATGTTTGCTGATTTCTTTAAATCAAACTACTGCAAGTCGGCTTCACGACAACCCAGACCTCCACCTGGGTTACCAATGCTTGACTGTGTACGAGTTCCGTTAATATCTGCTACAGATGTATTTTTAAAGCTAGAAAACCTGAAGATTTCTTATTCTAGTGGTCCTGATAATATTCCCACTGTTGTGTTCTGAAAAGTTGCGCTAAATTTCTTTATCGGCCCTTAACTAATATATTTAACGCCTCCCTAAAACAAGGAATATTTCCTAGTTTATGGGGAGAATCTTTTATAATATCACTGTACAAAAGTGACAGTAAATCTTGCGTAGCAAACTATAGCTTTTCGAGTGCATTGTTACAAAACAGTTAGCTCACTCGCTATATCCAATAATCCACCCGTCTCAGCATGGGTTCTGCAGAGGTAAATCAACCGAATCAAATTTGCTTGAGTTCACAACGCAAGTCTCTAGAAACCTTAGAAATAACCTTCAAATAGATGTAATTTACACAGACTTTTGATAAGATTTTGATAAAGTTTCTCATACAATTCTTATTAACAAACTTGACTCTATGGGGTTCTCATCAACGTTTCTAGGATGGATTTCCACTTACTTAACCGGAAGGACGCAGAAAGCGATCTTAAAAGACGCCTCATCGCAATTCATCAAAGTTATATCTGGCGTACCTCAAGGAAGCCATCTTGGGCCGCTATTGTTTTTATTATTTATCAATGATCTTCCAAGTATGTTCACTCGCTCCGAGATTTTAATGTGTGCCGATGATGTAAAGACGCTGAGAGGGCGGAGCGGCGGCTAACGGTCGCCGGAGCAGAGGAGGTTCGGCACGACTGTTGAACGGTCGGTTAACAGACGAATTGGTACGGAGGTATGGAAGCAACGGCAGGATCAGCATGACGGCTGAACGGCGGTCAGCGTAGCAGCGGCGGGATAGAAGCAGCGGCTTAACGGCGATAGGATTGCGGACGGCCAACGATCGTCGTAGCAGCGACGGCTTAACGGCGGTAGAATAGCGAACGGTCAATGGTTGGTGTAGCAGCGGCGGCATCAGCACGGTGGTAGTATGACAGACGGCCAACGGTCGGTGTAGCACCGGCGGGATGGAAGCAGCGGCGGCACCAGAGGTGCGACGATGCGACGGCAGTGGCCGTGGACTACGGAGCACGTACCTGGGCCGCGGTGAGAGGGGAAGTAGGCTGGCGATGGGGTTTACCTGGACAGCGGCGGCTCGTTCCGGCGGGGTCGGATGACGGTATCGGCGAGATCGGATTGATCGGTAGTCTTCGGCAGGATCGATAGTCGGCAGGATCGATAGTCGGCAGGGTCGGCCACCTACGGAAGAAACTGCGAGGACTCGGGTTAGTGCTGGTTTCACCGCTGTACACCCCCGCCACCCTAGTTGCACACTAGTAGAAGGAGCGTAATGGGGGCGGGGTTGTACCAGCAGAGACACAGTGGGTCGACCAGTGGGCGGAGGGGAAGTGCACCGTAACGGCACAGCGGTAGCCCCTTGTACGCACGCATCGGCTCACGGCCGAAACCAGAACAGAAGGGAAGGGGTCGAATGGTCATGAAGGCGTCGGGCCGCTCAACACCTAGGAGATCGTGGGGGGGGCAAATTAGTCCTTACCTAAGTGAAGGGTGACCCGCGCCATGACAGCGCCCCTGCCACTCAGCCAGCCGAAGCTAGGACTGAGGGGGAGAAGTTGGATGGTCATTAAGACGTCGGGCCGCACAACACCTAGGGGGGCGCGGGGCGAAAGGTAGCACAAGGCATCCTCCCCGTCGTTCTTACCTAAGTGAAGGGTGACCCGCGCCATACGGCGCCCCTTCCACTCAGCTAGCTAGCAGGAGGGAAAAGTATGTCTTTAAAAAGACATCCACTCCCGCTAGCTCACCTGTGAGAGCTGAATTGCAAAATGCAAATTCGCTGTTTTTATACGGGTGGTGCCGCAAACTGCTTGAGAAATTAATACACCACTATTGTGATTGTCCTGTGTGATGATCTTGTTGACGAAACACACTTTTGGTTTGCCATCAGTCGTTGGTAGCGTGTAGTTATTTACCATAGTTGTTGTTGGCTATGCTATAGAAAAAGGAGTGCAGGAGGGTTCTGCTATAGAAAAAGAAGTGCAGGGGGTTCAGGCTCAAGTGAAGAAATGGAAGTATAGGGGGTTATGTTATTGTAACGCTACGTTACTCGATTTAGAGGTGTGTTAGCTTTCATTAATCGATGGTCAAAAGAATTTATGGATCCTTACGTCACAAACGCACTTATAGTTTTCGACCGATACTAGAATACGCGTCAATTGTTTGGAACCCACGGTATCAGATTTATCGTGACAAGCTGGACTCGTTCCAAAAGCAGTTCCTGCTTTTTCGGTTAAGTCACATCGTTGGATCCAACAAGGAATCTTCCACCCTATAATAGCCGGTGGAAGCTTATTAACATTACTTCCCTTGAGAGCCGCAGGGAAATGTTGGGTGTGTTGTTCATGGTGAAATTAATGGGAGGGATTGTGAATAGCCCACTTTTACTTAGTGAGATAAAGATTAATCTCCCTATGAGGCCATCAAGACATTTTCAACCACTCTTCCTGAGTACATGCAGATCTAATTTTGAAATGCACGAAGCTTTTCGTTGTTTGTGTCTGGATTTCAACAAGCACTACATCAATTTCGATATTTCAGACTCGCCTTTCTTGATAAAGAAAAGTATACAATTTAACCTAAATTAGAAAATGCTTATCTAATGCAAGCACTGGCAAAATTCGATATTTCAGACTCGTTTTTTTTAATAAAGAAAGTATACTATTTAACCTAAATTAGAAAATGCTTATCTAATGCAAGCACAGGCAAATCAAAGCACATAAAAGTGTGATAAGATTATACGGCTAATAAATATAATACAAAAATTTACTGTACACTGCGTCATCTACAACATACATTACGTCTCACGAGAGCCCCCTACTGGGCAAACAGCTCCCTCGTGAGCATTTCGCGTTGGCTCCTTTATAAGCGCTTCAATTCGGCTCCCTGATAGGCCCACAGCTCCTTTCTGAGCAATTGTCGTCCTTCAGAGATCCTCACGACGGCTGCCTGCTTGGGATTACGTATAAGAATTGATGCACAACAATCTATCCTACTTATAAATTTGTAGAACAAATATGTTATTTATATCGCATATACTACATATTTTAAGTAAATTGAACATTTTATTCTGTGTAAATTTTAAATTTTAGACTAATAAATAAATAAATAAATTAATTAATTAATTAAGACTAGCAGATCGGCTTCGTTGTTTTACGTCACATTTTGATATCATCTTTTCAACAGCAATATTTTCAGTATTTTTACCGACTCAGACAACTGACTGCTGTTATACACGACATAGCATTTTAGCGATTATCTTAGCGGTTGGTAGATACATGACAAATCTGGTATGTTATTCATGCCTAGTAATTTTTGCACGTCTTTCTTAGTATCAGATTTGCTTGTTTTCTGTCAATTTATATGCATATCTAGAATTAAAGTTCAAACAACACAGCGAGTGTCCAGCACACAATCCCGTCCAGAAACCACAAGAGGAACTCCGTCCAGCAACAACAACTCAACGGCAAGAATACCAGTTACAACAGCAATCTTTCTATACAACCAGCACCACATAAATTATCAATCCTTGAAAGAGCAAGTCAGTTCTCGTTACACACTCGGACAAATGTATTCAATAAAGAAAAAAAATGTATATTTAATTTATTTTTTTTTTCCACCACAGTACTTGTAATACCGGCGTTACAGATCGAATGAATGAATTAGAATAACTTTACAGAGTATGTAAGACTGAACATTCGAAATAGGATGAATATTGCAACTTCCTTATGAAATTCAAAAACAATATTGCATCATTCATTTTAACTAACATAGATTCACATGCATGCTTGCCAAGTATCTTCAATTGTTAACATCACATGCATGTGTTGCCAACATTTTCATTATGGCTTTTACTCTCTCAGGATCACAGCATATATCATCTGGTGAAATAATTTTAACTAAATATTTAACTTCTGGTAGGTTAGGTTGAACTGGCCGGTCAGTAAAGACCTCACATAAACTGCAAGTGTTTATTGTATTACCAGACTTATTTTGACGACGAAACCAAAAAACGCCAATTATTTACCAGGATGTATGTTATAGAAACACTTCATCCTCTTCGCGAACATAAAAAGTTTCCTGGGACTTAGCTTAATTGATTCCTTTAGATCTGCCAGCTCCGCCGCCTCCAGTAGCTGGACTCCTGACCTCGCAAGCGCAGAACACGAACACAGAACTCACTCAACCGTTTCATCCTGCAGCTCGCACACCCTACATATGCTGTCACTGGTAACGCCTAACTTATATGCCTGTGAAGATAGAAGGCAGAATCCAGTTAGTATATCCATTGTAAGCCTTAAGCCTGGTCTCTTTAGAGATATGAGCAGGGTTTTTGAGTCTAACGTCGTAGGATGTGCACATGATTTTAGAAATTGTGCAGCCTCGCGCTCCTGCCCATGCCTTTCTTTCTAGATGGATCGTTTTATTTCTTCCAAACGGATTGGGAAATCTACCGTCGATTCATCGAGTACTGCACCCATGCAGGAGCAAAGGACATGAACACAGAACGTGCTCAACCGTTTCTTCCTGCAGCTCACACTCCCTACACTTGGTATTACTGACGAGGCCTAACTTATAAGCATGTGACGCCAGAAGGCAGTGTCTAGTCAGTATGCCCATCGTGAGCCTTAGGTCTTCTCTCTTCAGAGATATGAGCCACTTTGTGAGTATAATATCATGGGTTTTGCATTTGATCTTATAAATTTTGCAGACCCTAAGCACAGTCCCTCCAATGTCTCTTTGCATTACAGGACATTTCTTGATGAAATACTGTTTGAGATTATTGCCTTGATCGCTGCCTGACTATTAATACTGTAACGAATTCTGTGGATTTCTGATAATCATGCACCTTCTTCTAACGTTCGAATCGCTAAACTGTTTAATAAATCACTCCAATATTCAGCATTGCAAATCGGCCTTTATTTAGATTACTTTGGCAGTAATACTTCACAATTATACTTCACTATCAATAGCGTGTTCAAATCAAAACTGGACAGTTAGTTATTACTCAGCTTGCGCTGCTTTTATACTCTCTGTTGCCTCGTCCGCATACTTCTCCAAAGGTATAGACGTTCCACCTTCCAGAACTGTTGTATCTCCTGCTTGGTAATTTAGTTATATGCGCGTGTATGTTTGAGTAAGAACTCCGGCTGATGACTACATGTGTGTATATGAGATATCTCTTCACTTTGAGCTGCTGGTTATGTGTGTTGAATATTTTTCGTTGCCTTTTACATAAGCGTGGCTGCTTGCTTTTTTTGGACATGTACATAAGTGTGCTTGCTGTTTTAGTTGTTGTGATTATTTAGCATACTGCATACTGATGTTAATGTTCGTCACAGTATTGACGGGGTATTATCGTATGATATTGTAACGAATTTACTTGCAATTCCCCTTATTTGCAATCTTCTGCTGAGTTCGAATCACTAAACTGTTGAATAAATAACTCCAATATTGAATAATGGAAAAATGGCCTTTATTAAAGTACTTCACAATAACACTTATACTTTGCTACTCGCTGGCTTAATAACCAAACTGATTGATAACTCAAATGAAACTCTACTATTGGCCGCCAGATCGCGTGCTTAATCAAACTGATTGATAGCTCAACTCAAACTGAATTACTTTTTACTCGCTTGTGCCGCTTTTATAGTTTACGCTGCATACATCTAGGCTCTTCTATTTCCAGAACTTACCAACTATTTCGAGTGTTTATAGTTGTCACATAGTTTCTACTTGTTTACAATTTTCTACTTTTCAGCGTCTCTCAGATGTATGTGAGTTTGTAGTTTACAGTCTCTCGCACACACATAGGCGTATAAGTAAATGCATCTGTGTGTGACATCTCTCGGCTGCCTTATATATGTGCATACCTGATTTGATTATTGACGCAAATACTGCTTAGCATGGCCTTAGTGATGGTATAGCTTAGTGATGCTAATATCCGTGACATTGCCCTCCACCTAAGTCTGATCGTCCCGATCAGACAAATCTCCCGATCTAACTGCCGCTAGCATCTCCAAATGTACCACTCTTCTAATCCGTGGTTTCCTAGTGGTTTGTATGCGGTAGATGGTATCACTGATCTTCTTCGCAACTTTGTGCGGGCCTTCCCAACTGCACCGAAATTTGGCAGGAACGCCTTTCCGCCGGTGAGGGTTGTTTAACAGTACCAAATCTCCCGCCAAGAAACCTTCCGAATTAAAGTTCTTGTCATGCCAGTGTTTCATCTTACTACTCGTTACCCTGGGCCGTTCCTTCACACTCTGTTGTTTGGTCAATGAACCACTTCGTAGAGCTTGCGCTGGACGGATTTGCTTTGCATAATCGGTATCGTTCCCACATTTCACAACAGTAGTGAGCTTCGGCTTGAAACTACCATCGCATTCTTTCTCGGAAATTCGTTGCTTCGTTTTCCTGCGTCGTTTAGGTTTTGTCAATGCCAGTGTTTCTCTCGCAGGTACTTTTGATTTTGATTTATTTGGCCCATTCGATCTATCAACCTTTGCCTTTGACTTTCGTGGTCTTTGTCGAGTCTTTTCCACCAGTACCCGATTACTGCTGAACCCTCTTTCCAAACTAAAGTTAAGTGGTAGGTCCTGATTCTTATGGCGCATAATTTTTCTCCGCATATCGATCCTGACGTCATGGTCAACCAAGAAGTCCCCTCCCAATATCACTTCATCAACGATCTCCGCCACAACGAATTTGTGTAGAACCATGACTTTTCCAATTAATACCTCACATACCACTTCGCCTTGGACTTGATTATACTCGCCTGTGACCGTACGCAACCTTGCTCCAGGTAATGACTTTACTCTCCTGTAGACCAAATCAGATCGGATCAAGGAATGAGATGCCCCCGTATCTACAGTCAATACACGCTCTTTACCTTCCACATTCCCTCTGATGGTAAGACTGCTTGATTTCCTTCCAATCTGCGACACAGATATCACAGGACATTCAATAGCCGGGGCAACTTTTCGTTCTTTATATCCGACACGCTCTTGCTCATTTCCGCCAGCTTTGCGTTTACGGCCACCCACATTGTTGGAACTATTAGGACCAAGATCGCAATGACGTGCAATGTGACCTGGGTTGCCGCACTTGAAACATTAATAACTCCGGCATTTTTCTGTTGTGATCCCTTCAGTGCTTAAAAAATTGTGTCTACCCAATCTGGTCTTTCCACTTCCACACGATGAGCTTTGTATGCTGGTTTACTCAATAGTGAGGCCGTTTCCTGAGTCAATGCATGTGATACCGTTTCATCAAATGTCAGCTTTGGGTTTGCGTATGTAGCTGGCTTCGTTTCCACGTCCCGTATGCCATTTATGAAACTCTGGATTTTTACCCTTTCAGTGTATTCCACGGGTGCGTCCGCATTTGCAAGATGAGCCTATCTTTCAATATCTGAAGCAAACTCCTGCAATGTCTCATTTGCTTTTTGGTAGCGGTTTTGCAACTCAATTGGGAATATCTGTTTCCTATGCTCGCTTCCGTAACGTCTCTCTAAAGCGCTCATCAATGTTTCGTAGTGGTTCCGCTCGTACTCTGGGATGGTCTGTAAGATTTCCGCGGCAGGCCCTTTCAGTGTCACGAACAGAGCTGCAGCTTTATCTTCAGCATTCCATTGGTTCACTGCTGCGGTCTTCTTAAACTGTAGCTTAAAGACCTGGAAAGGAACAGAACCGTCAAAGGATGGTGTTTTTACCTTTGGATTACTCGCTGAAACTGCTGGACGATTTAATTGTAACTGCTCCATACGACCCTTCAAATCATCGACTTCTGCCTGAAATTGAGGGTCTTTTGCATCCTGCGCTTCCAGCTTTGATGTTACCCTTGCTTCCTGTGCTTCTAACTGTGAAGACATTTGTGCCACCTGCAATGATAAGCGCTCCTCTTGTTCTTCCATCTTTGATGTTATGCGTGTCTCCTGCGATTCCAGTAGGGATGTCTTATATATATGTCTTCTGTTCTTCCAATTGCGTTTCCATCTTGGATGTAATCTGTGTCGACATTTCTGACATTCGCGTTTCTTGTGCTTTAATCTTCGATGTTATTCGTGTCTCTTGGGATTCCATCTGTGATGACATATACGTTTTCTGTTCTTCTAGTTGAGATGTTATATCTGTCTTTTGCGATTCCAGTTGGGAAGCCACTGTCGATGTTTGAGCAGATATTGCAGCCAAAATCATGTTCAAGTCTGTGCTGGTAACCGTCTGCGATGTTTCGTTTTTCTCTTCAATATTTGTTGTCTCCTCCCCATCAAGGTGAAAGACATACTCTTCCACATCAATTCCTTCTGCTTCCATTGTCTCTCGTAGCCGTGCCTGAAGTTCGAGTTTAACGCCTCTTGTATTCAATCCACGGCTCTCCAACTCCTTCTTCAGTTGCTGGATCTTTAATTCACTGAACTTTGCCATATCCTTGTTGTCTTCTGGAATTTATTCAACAATTCCTTTTCTGACACCAATTGTAACGAATTTACTTGCAATTCCCCTTATTTGCAATCTTCTGCTGAGTTCGAATCACTAAACTGTTGAATAAATAACTCCAATATTGAATAATGGAAAAATGGCCTTTATTAAAGTACTTCACAATAACACTTATACTTTGCTACTCGCTGGCTTAATAACCAAACTGATTGATAACTCAAATGAAAATCTACTATTGGCCGCCAGATCGCGTGCTTAATCAAACTGATTGATAGCTCAACTCAAACTGAATTACTTTTTACTCGCTTGTGCCGCTTTTATAGTTTACGCTGCATACATCTAGGCTCTTCTATTTCCAGAACTTACCAACTATTTCGAGTGTTTATAGTTCTCATATAGTTTCTACTTGTTTACAATTTTCTACTTTTCAGCGTCTCTCAGATGTATGTGAGTTCGTAGTTTACAGTCTCTCGCACACACATAGGCGTATAAGTAAATGCATCTGTGTGTGACATCTCTCGGCTGCCTTATATATGTGCATACATGATTTGATTATTGACGCAAATACTGCTTAGCATGGCCTTAGTGATGGTATAGCTTAGTGATGCTAATATCCGTGACAATATCTTATATTTCAATATTTTACTTTCCTCCTAAAATATTCACCTAAATCTGGGCCGGAGGTAACCTTAGAATGTGGTTTCACAATATGGGCTTTAGACGAAAGGCATAAGGTAATACTTTTGCCCTGGGTTGTTGTCATGGCAATGTTCGAATTAATCTCTTCTCTACATATAGTAAAATTGTAATTAGCCGATCTCTGTACATCATAGGTCGCCATTTTTTTTGTGAGGCTGTATTGGTGAATGCGAGAGTAACTTCGGTACTGTGGTGCTAAGAACAAAGTCTTTGCGTCCGTTGCTTAACCGACAGCAAGGAAGTAACAACGTAATCGCTTTAGCGCAAAAATTGTATGATAATCAGGCAGGTTCTGAAATTCGAGTGAAAGTGAATATGAAAATGAATCTTAAAACGAGTGAATTTAAATTTGGTGTGCTGAAAAACGAATGTTTTGTTAATTTTAGAGCTCGTTTTAATTTCACCCCAAAATTAATGTTTGACATCTGACAGCTATCGTTTGGAGAGTGAAAAATTATTTTAGAAATATTTAAAAATAAAAATTAAACAAAAAATGAGCGCTACAACTACTCTTGCATTTATTTTGTTGGAAAATGAGGCGCGTGTTGAAGAAGCTCTTAATAGAAAGATTTTGCGGGATCACTCAAATCCTTTAGAAGTGCCTGAAGTTGTGTAAGTTTATAGTGCTTGCGTTATGTTCTGCTTTATATAGCAGTATTCTTTACAGTTTCGTGTCCAGCTATCGTGTTAACAAAGATGCATTTATAATGCTGTTAAATGTTATTGAACCTCATATAAAAGGCACATCCATTCCAACTGCATTGCAAATGGCTGCAACACTGCGATTTCTAGCCGCAGGAGGTTTCCAAAAAGCTGTGGGCAAGGATAGCTACATCGCGATGGGCCGAAGTACTATAGCAAAAGTACTGAAGCAAGTGTTGCGAATTTTGGAAAAATACTTATGTCCCAGGTGGATTAAATTACGAATGACGGAAAATGAGGTGGCGCAAACCAAACAACATTTTCAGCAAAACTTTGGGATTCCTGGAGTCATTGGCTGCATTGATGGAACGCATATTCCAATAACCAAACCACATATAGACCACAGCGTCTTCTATAATCGCAAAGGCTATTTAAGCATGAATGCACTGATTGTAAGTAGTGTCAAAAATTAAAATATTCCTTAAAAATAATTATAACACAATTTTTTGCTTGTAGATATGTGATTACAAAATGGTTATTAGAGCTGCTGACGCTCGCCACCCCGGATCATGTCATGATATGGAGTGTGAGCAGAGCAAATGACCATTTTCAACGACGCTACGACAGTGGAGAGCGCGGTTCATGGCTTTTGGGTGACGGGGGATATCCTATTCAGCCATTTTTGCTAACACCATTTAGGAGTCCACAACTTGGCACAGCAGAGCATACATTTAACCGAAAACATTCTTCCGGACGTAATATAATTGAGAGAACTATTGGTGTTTTAAAAAGTCGATTTCGATGCTTAGCCCGCACTCTTCAATACCAACCACAAAAGGTGATACAAATAACAAATGTTTGCTGTGCTTTACACAACGTTTGCAAACACTACAATGTGCAGGATACAGTTGAAATTAACGTAGAAAATGTGGAAGATGTATCAGCTATTGCTGAAGAAGTATCCAACGATACTACGCTTAACCGCGAAGCTGTAATAATCAGGGAAAATATTGCCTCCCGACTTCACAGAAATTCTTGAAAATTTAATGAAATAAATAAATAATTTAAATACACACAAGTATTACTAAAAAGTTCAAATATTGATATTTTATTAATGCACTGTTAAAAAAAAACCTTTCATAACATTTCATAAAGCTAAATCAGCATCAGATGCGTTTAGGATTTAAAAAAATTAAATTTTAGTTGTTATCGCTTTTATTTCTTTTCGAGTTGTATTTCAGGTTCATTTTTAACTCCCCCATTTCGTTTTCTTCAAGCTTCAGCTCGTTCTCTGTCTGCCGTAGCCTCTCGATGTGAAGATGGTATCTTTTATCCTCAGCGTTGCCCTCCTTTATAGCAGTTGTCAATGCTGTCACTGCTTCACATAGACTTTAAACCGCGCCGCTCACATATATTGTCGCCTCTATATTTCCCTTAAAGCCATTGACAAGGTTTTTCATATACATTGTTTGCTCGGCGATGTTCGATTTAAGGCAATCAGTAACAGGGGGCTCGGATCTTCGGGAGCGGGATGACGCAGAAGCACCACTTGTTGAAGGCCGATTATCATCTTCGCTGGAGGTCTCTGAAGGTGTCTCATCATCTCTTGATCCACAGTCTTTTGATTTTGGAACACCTCGTACGGTAGTGTGTATTTTGCATAGCCGAGCAATTGCATCTTCGGTTGGCGTCAATACATGCTTATTAAAAGGGCCGCCTCCTGTTGCCCCAGCCTCTTTATTATTATGAGCATATTTTTTCCTAACAACAGCTTTCCAATCCAACCAAACCTGGAAAATTGTACACACAGATATATGTAAAAAATACACACCATCACAGAAAATTTTATTTTGCACCTTCTTCCAGCCAGAAATGTCTTTATGTGGTGGACCATGGTAATTTAGTTCTGCCACAACCTCCGCCAACAATGCATCCACTTTCATCTTATCACCTTTTATGAAGCCGACTGCAATTTCTGGATGATTTTCCATAAATTGAATGAGAACTGTCTCTTGGCGTACATTTTTATGTTTACCCCTAAAAATATAAGAAAATAACCTGTATCATTTGGTTTTACGGTAAAAATAATTAATTTTGTATATTCTTACAGCAATTTAATTGACTTATATGTTTTTTGACACCAAATCCACGAATTCAAATTAAAGTGAATGCTAACCGAATATTTTCTAGTGAATTCGTTTTCTGGAACACTCATATTCACTCGCAGTTCATTTAAGAAAAATATGTGAAAAAAAAAATGTGAAAGTGAAACTCAGAACAGGGTGATTCGGATTCACAGTGAATTTAATAGATTTTCACTCGGAAGTGAATTTCAGAACCTGCCTGAATATTTATGCGCGACCCAAAAATGACTGATAAACATTTTTTCATGATTTCAGATCCCTTTAGGAAAATGCAATGTCTCTTGTGCCATGCTTCTATTTGGAACCAGGGTTATAATATCAAGAGACATTATAATTCTTTTCATAAAGACTTTGATAAATATGAGGATCTGGAAAGAGACAATATTTTTTGGAAAAAAAATATGCTTTTGCGAAAGTATAAGGAATGGGTTTCACAAAATGATAATGAAAATTGCAAAAATGCGGAAACCATGTTAAAAAGGGATCTGTCAAGCTTTATAAGCACAAGCATACTTACGAAGGGAAGACCTTTTTCAGAAGGCGTTTTTATTAAAGAAATTGTTCTACAAATTTTAGAAAAACTCCATAGCTATACGCTTTTTTTTAAAAAGTTCCTCTCTCAGCCAGAACTGTAACAAGAAATATAGATGAAATAGGCACGGATGAAAGCACTGACATAAACGACATATGTATGTCAAATGGTCATTTGTGTTCGATGCGTAGACTCCAACTATGAAACTTTCGAATCAATCTTTTCGTTAGAAAGTTTTCATGGAAATGTAACAGGAAGGTTAATATTTGAAACTATCCACCAAAAATTTATTTCTGAAGTGGGCCTAAGTAAGCTTGCCGGGGTATGCACGGATGGGGCAAACGTCATGACTGAAAATAGAAGGTTTCGTAGGACAGTTGGAAAAGCATGGTATTAATGTTAACCCTTTCCATTGTATTATACACCAACTGTATCTTGCTTCCAAATTGTTGAGCATGCTTTCCTATATGAAAACTGCAGAGCAAATAATTAATAAAATAAGGGGGGTCATCATTCACTTACCCATCGGAAATTTAATGAGTTTTTAAAAACTTCAAAGGCAGATATTACCGATTTCTGGAGAAACTTTGATAGCAACGTTTTTAAAAATCTTACAGAAATTTCCCTTAAGATTTTGTCATTTTTACCATCAACATTCTTCTGTGAGCACATTTTTTCTGACATGAAATTCATCTGTTCAAAGCAAAGGGACAGATTGACTTCCAGAAATTTGTCAAATGCATTGCTAACAAGAAATTGCCATAAAAGTATATATGTTAATGAGAGCATGCAAAATTAGGAATTATATTTTTTGAGGCGCTAAAAAACACTTCCGTTTTGATGAAAATTCAAAGAAAAGGTGTTTTTGGGTGCCGAGGAAAATATTTCATATTAGAAAAAATCTGCTCACAGTTTCACAACAATTTTTTTTAATAAAACATTGTCTAAAAAATATTTACTTACATAACATTGCTTGACAGATTCTGTTTAACGCGGTTTCCGCATTTCTATAATTCATTGCTATTGCATAAAAAACATGAACAAAGCGACGATACGTATCATCCCTTTTTAGTCTGAAACACGACTGGCCATTGTGAATGATGACAAAGTGTGTTATCTTACCTGTCAACTGCCTGACAGGCTGTTCAATATGGCTACTTTTCAGCGTTTTGACAGGCTGTTCAATATGGCGGCGCCTATCTTCAGCGGGTGATAGAAAGAGATACAGAATGAGACAGCGATATTCATTTACAAATCAGGTGATCCAATCACTTTGGCATGAAAATTTTGTTCTGGCATGCCAACCTAATAAACGCACGCAAGTCATTTTCTGTCAAAAATGTCTCATGCACATACAACTTGTATGAGAGCAACCCAAATTGAATTTGCTGCGTGAAAACCTAACTCGATTTCCAATTTTTGTTCTGCGTGACATTTAGATTTGACGTTTGCACACATGCTTTACATTGTCGCAACGCCGGTTGTTTGCGTGCGCTAAAAAAAAACGCAGTGCGGTTTTATTAGGTTGGCATGTAACACCACTGTGGCGCAATTGACTTTTCGCTCTCAACAGCAACTGAAATGAAGAGCATAAAAATATGTGTGAAGAGCGTAATGCTCATATAGGGTACCTTTGCCTATCTATGCATTGAAGATATAAACGAAAAATTGATGGAAGAGCAGCTGCGTCACAATTGACAGTTTTTCAAATTTTTGTCTGTCTGTATATATAAACCCGGGATACCCTAGAATATGTTTGCATAATATGGATATCAAATGAAAGCTCCTAAAGCTTAAAAACAATGTAACTGTGATTTCGATATCTCAACTCCTTTCCGAGATATAGATAAAGAATTGGATCAGGGGTACGTCTGGATGTATTTTCAGCAAATAGGTATCAAAAAATGTATTGACGGCGGTATTGACGTATAATATCTTATATTTCAATATCTTTTTGTGTTGTTTTCAGTGCAATGTTCTAATTAATATCTTCTCTACATATATATAATAAAATTGTAACAGAGCGATGTCTGTACATTGAAGCCAAAAAAGAAAAATGTATGCCAAGGGCCATTATTAGAGCAACTGAGTCCAAATTAACAGTTTTTAAAATTTTCGTCTGTGTGTTTTTCTGTATGTTTGACCGGTCATCATTCAAAAACCACTGCATTAAATTTAATGCTAGTTTCAACGTTGTGAAACTAGAGCTATAACTTAAGATTAGACGATGCCCATTGATGCATTCACTAAACGCTTTTTTTCTATTTTCAGGTTATTTACCACAAACATGAATCGGGTAATAGTGGTCGTGAATTGAACAATTGTAATTGTGATGGTTACACAAATTCCATTTGGACACTGTGGATATCTAGTGCCACCGAACAGGGTAACGTACCCTGATATTCGGAGAAATGCAGTTCCAGATTAGCGACCACTTATAGTAAAGGTGGACAGAGTGAGAACCAGGTGGTGACGACAGACTTACGTCACTCGTGTATTATCACATACGGGTACCTCAGCGTCGCCACCGTTGGTGGCGGGTATAGCAGCGCTGGTTCTTGAATCAAATACGAATTTAACTTGGTGTGATTTATAACATATTGTACTGCGTACAGCGAAACCAGCAAATTTACCAAAGCCTACATGGTCTAAAAATGGCGTTGGACGTCGTATTAGCCACTCGTTCGGTTGTGGTTTAATGGAAGCGGCGGCGATGATAAAAGTTGCGCGTATTTGGAAAACGGAGCCAGAACAGCAACGTTGCGAAATAAATGCGCCACATGTGGACAAGCTTATACCGCCCAGAAGCTATACCACATTACAGTTAAATCTGAAGTCACAGGCGGGCACAAAGGTTACTTTATTTACATCCTGTATTCATGACGTTTCTCGTTCTAGTTTTAAGCAATGGCCCTTCATGTCCGTCCACACTTGGGTAGAGTCGCCGCATGGCAATTGGCAGCTTGAAATACACAACGAAGTTCGATATATGGCACAAATCACACAAGTCTTTATAGATCTGGCAGACGAGTTACCTGATCTAATAGTGGATGTACCTAATCTCTTGATGTATGTCTTTGATTTCATTGATCCACCATTGCACGGTCAATTATTACATTTTAATGATTTTGGCTAAAGGGTGGTAATAAAAAAAAAATAAATAAATGTTAGGCGCGATAACCTCCGAAGAGATCTAAGGCCGAGCTTCTCTTCCAATTTGCGTCGTGCTCCTCTTGATTTTTCCCTACAAATTGGCAGGACGGGACCTACATGTTTTATGCCGACTCCGAACGGCATCTGCAAGGCAGATGAGTTTTCACTGAGAGCTTTTCATGGCAGAAATACAATCGGAGCGCTTGCCAGACACTGCCGAGGGGCGACCCCGCTTAGAAAAATTTTCTTCTAATTGAAAAATCTTATTTCTAAAATTTTGATGTTGCTTTGTCCGGGAGTTGAACCCAGGGCATAAGGTGTGATAGGCGGAGCACGCTACCATCACACCACGGTGATGGCCAAAGGGTGGTAATAAGCATAGAGAAATCCCTGGAATATAAGGAGTATGCTCTAGGAGTCTTCTTGGACATTGCCGGGGCTTTCAATAATGTTGCAAAATGGGCGATTATGGATGGTCTTAATTACATTAAAGTACATCCTGCCTTAATCAGATGGATTGGCTGCATGTTAAATTGCAGAAAATATACATCACAATGGGGATTGTACGAGGCCACGAAATCAGTGGACAGGGGCACGCCGCAAGGAGGGGTGCTATCACCTCTGCTGTGGACGCTGGTCATCAACCAACTGCTCAGGCAATTCGATGAGGGACCCGTAAAACTTACGGCGTACGCAGATGACGTTGCAATTGTCATAAGTGGAAAGTGCCTTCCAACGATTAGTTCTTTGATGGATCGGGCGCTTCGCGATATTCATACCTGGGTATCTAATGTCGGGTTGAAAGTCAATGCGGAGAAGACGGATATGGTCATGTTTACAAAGAGGTACAAGGTCCCAAATTGGACCAGGCCTAAGTTAGGAGGGGTGACCTTACAGGAGAAACCTTGCACAAAATATTTAGGAATCATCCTAGACAGTAAGCTGTCATGGAAGCTCAACGTGGAGGAGAGGGTCAAGAAGGCCTCAACGGCACTTTACGCATGTAAAAGAATGCTGGGGTGTACGTGGGGCCTATCGCCCTCTCTTTCTCATTGGGTTTTTACAGCGATTGTAAGCCCTATTCTATACTATGGAGTTCTTGTTTGGTGGAAAGCCACACAAAAAACATCATACCTCAAAAAATTAGAGGGGGTATGCAGACTATCGATGCTTAGCATTACGGGAGCCCTGAAAACAACCCCGACGGCTGCACTGTATGCCATTTTGCACATCCCACCTGTAGACCTGGTAGCAAAGAACAAAGCGCTAATGACCGCAACCAGGCTCGGTGCTTCGGGGCAGCTTGAGCGCCGACCATATGGCCATAGTAGTATAGCGTCATCAATCACAAGACGAACAGACTACATGATTCCCTATCTGCGCTTCGAGGGAGATCTTAAGGCCACAATAGAGGTGGACGGTTGGCGCAAGGGTGCGCAAATGGCGGACGAGGCGATACATGTGTGCACCGATGGTTCCAAAGTAGTGGAAGGAGTAGGGTCTGCGGTATACTGCGCTGATCCGGAAATAAGCAGATCCTACAGGCTGCCGGATTACTGTAGCGTTTTCCAAGCGGAAATATTAGCCGTAAGCAAAGCAGTAGAAACCCTGGAAGAGAATAGCTTAAGCTGCAACCGTGTTAACTTTTATATTGACAGCCAAGCAGCAATTAAGGCAATAATCTCGCATAGCACAGCATCTAAATGCGTGTTAGAGTGTAAGCAGTCTCTGGAGAGAATCGGGACAGGGAGAAGCATACATCTATATTGGGTCCCAGGGCATATGGGAATAGATGGGAATGAAAAAGCGGATGAACTAGCTAAAAAGGGCGCATCCCTTGAAGCTTGCTCCGTAGATGTCCCAATTAGATTGGGCGAGATTAAGCGAAGGCGAGAGGTGCACATGATCGACCAAGCGGGAAAGGCGTGGGTTCAAGCGCGGGGCTGTAAAGTGTCGAACATTATGTGTAGGTCTTACAACCTTAGACTAACACAGTTGCTCCTATCATTAAAAAGAGAGGACTGTAGACTCATGACGGGTATTCTGACTGGACACTGCCTTCTGGCGTCACATGCCTTTAAGCTAGGCTTGGTCAGTGATAGCAGATGTAGGAAGTGCGGGTTGGAGGAGGAAATGATCGAGCACTTTCTGTGCTCGTGCCCTGCCCTTGCCAGGCTAAGACTCCAGCTATTAGGAGTGATGCAGCTGTCAGATCTAGAAGCAGCAAAGTGGCTTAAGTCCTAGGAAGCTTCTAGTATGGAGGACGGAGTTATTTTATAACATAGGTCCTGGTTTTTGATAGGGTTTTTCAGTTTGGTCGTTTAAACAAACTTCTGGTAACACTACGGACTCAATCAGTCTATGTGAGGTCCTCATGGACCGGCCAGTTCAACCTACCTTCCTGGCTAACGAAATGGGGAGCTAATATAAATAATACAATACTTTTCCTACAAGCGCTCATCCATTGCTTCATCACCGAATTTGGCGGCACATAAAAAAGTGAATTGTGGAACAAAGAATTCAAGCGTGAGCACGGTCAACAATTTATGGGGGATAAAGCGCAATGGCGTTTTCAATATGTATACGATCGTAAGTATGAGCCACCACAGCAGCGCAATCAAAAGCGGTACATCCTGCTGTTATTGCGGAGAAAGTAACACGTATTGAATATTTGTTGAGTGCCGCAAATGATTGGGATCTAGCTAAAGATTATATAAAACAACTAAAGGTGTCTAAGTTCGGGTGTAACCGAACATTATATACTCCGCGAGAGCTTCAATTGTACATTTCATTTCAGATAAATTACTTTTCTACATAGCACGTGGCACCGCTCGTTAAAAAAAATGTCTTCCCATTTCCTCTTACAATAAAACTTGTGAAATATCATTGATTCAAAACTATTTTTTGCAAAGTTATAGCTTATTATTCTATTCTACGACACTTTTAAACTTGTTTCATATCTAAGTTGCCGTGGTCTTTAACCGAGCCCATCCATTTTTACTAGAAATATTTTCTGCTATAAGGAAAATATGTGTGGACAATTTCATTACGATATGTTAATTTTTCTTCCGAGTAATGGCTCCCGAAACATAGAAAATTGCTTAGTCATAAAAGGGGCGGTGCCACGCCCATTTTTTTAAAATGTGCAGTTTTTTCTATTTACCGATTTCACTAAGCATTCCTTATAGTAGGGTCAACCTCTCTGCCGAATTTTGTTGCGATAGGTTTAACGATTTTTGATCTATGATTAATAATATTTGTAAAATTGATTTTACCACAAGTGGGCGGTGCCACACCCATCTTTTTATATTTTTTCAAATTTGTATCAAAAGTCTCAATATCAGTCCACACGTAAAATTTCAACATTCTAGGTATATTCTTTACTAAATAAGCAGGTGGGCGTGGTTATCATCCGATTTCGTTCATTTTTAACACCAATCTATTTTGGGTCCAAGTCAGCTAGTGTACCAAATTTGGTGAAGATATCTCAATATTTACTCAAGTTATGGTGTTAACGGTCAGACGGACGGACATGGCTCAAACAAATTTTTTTTCGATACTGATGATTTTGATATATGGAAATTTATATCTATCTCGATTCCTTTATACCTGTACAACCAACCGTTATCCAATCAAAGTTAATATTCTCTGTGTGCAAAGCACGCTGAGTATAAAAAAAAAAGTTAACATATATACACATTTTATGCGCAGTCTTACGAAATTCCTTTTCTGGTAGCGGTAATGTTTGTGCAGGTGCCGCTGGTGGGCAGTTGGATAGTAAAGACAGAGCGGTGCGCTCATCGGGAAAGAAAGCCTTAACGTCTAGTGTGGGATCTGCTGGCAAAGTTAGCGGTGGCGCAGAATCTGGTGTTAGTAGTGCTGGTGCTGTCCATTCCAATGAGCTACCCAAATCTGGAGTTAAAGTAAGTATTTGTTTAACAAATGAGTGCTCCGACAATTAAGCGAACAAAATTTTCAGGTTATGTTACAAGTAAAACACCTTTTCCTTTTTGGTAAAGGTCGATTTGACCAAATATGCTGCCGCTTATTGCACTGCGTTTATTGGTTGCACGTCGTATCCTCAACAAATGTGGTCTGGATACCCTGTATGGTGGTTGGCCTGAAGTCACTGGTGGGGAATAAAATGTTGAATGATGTTGGTGTCGATGATGGCCCAGACGCTTTTTTCAAAAAAAAAAAAAAAAAACTGTTTTCACTGTCAGAAATCGTGCAAGAAAGCTCCACTGGTCGCTTGGGATTGGGATTTTCATAAAGACTGTCTAAATCCGCTAATGACGGCATTACCACCTTGTAATAGCATTTTGTTTTGATTTTGATTGAATTGAATCAAGACGACGTACGCGCTCGTATAAACGTAGTGCTTCACTTAAGGCAATCTTCTGTGGTATTTCCAAGATAGAAGTCGGACCAAACATAAAAATGAGTATCAGCTTTGGCTGAAAAAGACCAAAATGGTAACACCGATTCTAACATCAAAAATCTTAACTGGCTCAAAACAGATGATGCAATGTCTTTCGCAGAAAACATTTTAATTAAATTTCATGTGCCGTAAATTGTATCAGATTTTAGAGGAAAAAATTTGTTAGCACATAATAAATATGAGCCATTGTAAAAGTCTACAAGTAGGATATGTAGCAGCAGCACGCACATACACAGCCACGCTCACCTGATAAAACGCTTACTCTTGTTCGCTTTTTTTGTGGATGCTATTGGCACTGTTGTACTTCTTAGGTCCAAGAAGAGTGTAGAGCTGCTAATTAAAACTGCGTAAAATTTTTATTGTTAAATTGCAAAGAAATTTCCTTATTTACTTTCAAAAGAGGACTTAATTACATCTCTCTTTAAAATCCATATGTTTTGGACAATTTTAATTAACAAATTGTGATACTCTATTGCCGGGGACGATTGCTAAAACATGACCAAAACCGTCGGAGGAGGTATTAATAGACGCGTTTTTGCCTCTCTTCCAATAATTCGAATACTTTTTTCGCTTTTGAACTATTGATAACAGGACAAAAGGTGTATTTTCAGTTCTCTTTCCACATTTTTGGACGGGTTATTGCAGTCGACCTCGGTTTCAAACTGTTTATTGCGGAGAACTTTTGAATGGGTACAAAAACTTAGCACCCGTGATTGTAATCTTAATACTGGAATAACTACGAGTCCTCAGATACCCCAATCGACGAATTTTGTATAATTTTCTGTAGGACCCATATAGGTGCACTACATTTTCATACTAAATTCGTTCAAAAAAATTTACCATCAGAGCAATCCATATCTGATATTCCGCCGCTCCTTTTTTCGTTTCCCTGCGTCGCTTTCCACGACAGCAGCCCCGGTAATTTTGACACTTCGTTCAGTGTCAAACGCATGTTCCACGCAGGTTCCACTGAGTTCCACAATAGTTTGACACTGGCCGAAGTGTTAAACGGCAGTTTGTTAGAAAGAAAAAGGAATTGTTTCCTTCTCACATATATCATACTTGTAAACCTGTACTACGGTAAGAGCGGATACCACATAGAAGATCAAGAGAATGAAATTGAAGCACTGGAATCTACATATGGCAGTGAAATCGAAGGTTTGTAAATGCAGTCGCTATTCCAACATATTATGTACCTTTCATAAATTCAGCATAGCTATGCATTGCAACCGAAGAATGTAATAATGAGTAGGAATCCAGTGATTTATCGTGTAAGCTCTTATTCACATACACACCAAATTATCCCAATTATGCACCTAAAATGGCTACATAAGATCCAGTTTTATTATTAATTTGATTAACAGCAATACCTGTAGGTTTAGTGCTTGGCCGCATGATTCGTTGGGAGGATGCTACCACAGGCGCAATGTCGCTAGAAAACTCCCACTTATACATTTCATCATTCCCTGTCTAGAAGAGGAAGGAACAAAATCGATTAAAAATCCAGCAAACCTCCATGTTGGGTCATAGATTGGCAACCGCTGCATTTATTGAACATATGTTTTATACATACCTCACTATTATTTAATTATATGCCTAAGCTATTCAAGGCCAGAATAACACAAGTCATTCATCCAATCATTTTACTTGCATTGCTTACTTTGATTTGTAACCTATTTTCGTTTGCTGCTAATGTACCATTGCATTGCATACAAATTTACATACATACTCCCGCTATAGTTAGTCACTCATATTTGTTGTTTGTACACTTGATAATATCACATTAAACAAGGGCAAAGCCTACAAGAAAGCAAGCATAAGAATGCTGCGATCCCACTTTTTGCTAATTGCTGTTCTCTAACACATGTATGTTGAGATGTATGAATTATACAAATAGCGTTAAGCATATATTAGAGACAACCACCTTTTAAGAAGTTTGAATATATACAATAGAATATCGGTACTTATTGAATTATGTGAATTATATTTAAGGAACTGAAATTGTAAAATAAAGTTAGTCTATTAGCTGACCACCACGTCGTTCAGTTTACTCGGCCCTATCAATTTATAGTCGCTGCTGTTATTAGTGTTCTTGCTGTTTGGAGATTTCAGCGGTCACAAAAAACGCTTTGTGATCCTACAATTTTTGGTACCGAATTGCGCTTGGATTTTGGAATTGGTGGTCAGCATTAGACTCCACCATTAGACAACATCATAGCATTATAGTTGCAACAATTACATCGCTGGACATCAGCATAATTGAAAGTGCCAGCATAGCTCGCTCATCGCGCGTTCATCAAGCGCACATCACTGCATATCACCTGCTTTGCCGGCGGTATATCGTTGCGCCAGAACTTGCAGCTGCTAATACTTTGGTTGAAGTGTCTTCAACATTGGTTGCCCGCACATCACTGCATATCACCTGATTTGCCGTCAGTACATCGTTGTCGCCAGAACTTGCAGCTGCTAATACTTTGGTTGAAGTGTCTTCAACATTGGTTGCAGTAAGTATATAAAATTTTGAAATCATTATAGCTCGCTCATCGTGCGCTCATCAAACGCATATCGCTGTATATCATCCACTTGCCCTTGCTACGTCGTCTTTGCCCAATTTGGCTCTGTTAATATATTCATTTGTAAACGGGTGAGACACTGCAATATCTATACAAGGTTTGCCATTGCCGTTAACAACGTAAGAAAACGCTCTCTTTGCATTGATTTTGTTCTGCTTTACGATGTCTTTCGAAGAGTTAAAACAGCAACGCGCTAGCACCAAGAAAAACATTTCGCGCATAAAAAATATCATTGACTCCAGTCTACGACCAGGTGGAAAGCCCCTTTCAACTGCAGAATACAAATGTCGCCTGGGTATCCTCGAGTCTTATTTTAAGCAGATTCTCTTAATTAAAACTGACATCGAAAGATTGGATGCTGAGGATGGAGGACGCGCTGACCTGGAAGAATTGTACATAACAACCAAACTAGCCATTCAAACGCAATTGTCAGAAGATAACAATGTTTCACTTTCGGACACAACTTGCGTATTACAATCGACGTCTAAACTTCCACGGCTCAAGCTTCCATCCTTTGACGGCAAGTATTCGAACTATCAAAACTTTATTACCTCTTTCAAACAAATTATAGATCGAGAGTTCAATTTAACAAATATTGAAAAATTCAATCATTTGCGAAATTGTCTCCAAGGCCAAGCTTTAGAAACTGTTGATGCGTTCCAGGTGACAAATGAAAACTACCCAAAGGCTTTAGAGCGACTTAAGGTACGGTATGACAACAAGACCCTTATATTTTTGGAAGGTATATCGTCATTATTTGATTTGCCTGCGGTTACAAAACCAAACGGTATTCAGCTTAGAAGTGTAGTTGATAAGGCGTCTGCTATTTATGGTTCGCTGACGTCGTTAGGTACTGACAGGCAAATATCCCAAGCTATGCTAATTTATATGGTTTTGCAGAAATCCGATGAACAGACCAACAAAAAATGGAAGGAATCGCTGGACTTTAAAACGTTGCCGTCATGGGAGGAGTGTACACAGGTCTTGGAACGACACTGTCAATATTTGGAGTCTCTGAGTAACACGCACACTAGTAGTCCATTCGCACAAAGTAGCAGCAAATCAACAACAAAGTCAAGGAATCAATCAAAGGGGTACACGTTTTCTTGCTCCAGTATGTCTTGCCAATTTTGTTCCAGCGCTGGCCACAGGGTTCCAAATTGTGAACGTTTTAAATCTTTGAATGTCACCCAACGCTACGACAATACAAAGAAAATGAGATTGTGTCTCAATTGCCTTTCGAAGGGATTTCAAATAGCCCATTGTCCATCAACACACAGATGCAAGGTTTGTGCACGACAACACCATAGTTTACTTCATCGGGTGTCCACGTCTAGCCAACAAGCCGCAGCTCAAACATCCACTTCACAAGAAGCAGCTGTACATACACATATGAACAATTCATCGTCGGAAAATGTAATCCTCGCTACCGCAAAAATTCTTGTTCGTGACGTAACAGGTAGTTATATGTTGGGCACCGCACTACTGGATTCTTGTTCGCAAGTCAATTTTATAACTGATGAGTTTGCGCAAAGATTGTTACTACCAAGAAACAAGCAGAACATAGAAATTCAAAGCATCGGTGCGTCATCAACAAACATCAAATACAAAACCGCAACGAACATACGGTCGCAAGTTACTGGTTTCGAGCTCCCATCAACGTTTTGCATCACATCGAACATCGCTTATCAACCAGATCCTGAAATCGACGTTTCAGCATGGAATATACCAAACAACGTTGTACTTGCTGATGATGAGTTTTATGTACCAAAGAAAATAAACATGCTATTGGGTACAGAAACATTCTTTAGTCTGCTGTCTGTTGGTCAAATACAACTTGGACCTAACTTACCTCTTTTGCAAAAAACGCTCTTAGGCTGGGTGGTTTCGGGACGTTACCAAACGGGTAATAATAACTTATTCAAATCATCTTGTTTATTTGCAGTTTTCGATTGTTTACACACCAAATTGGAAATGTTGTGGAAGTTGGAAGAAGTTACGAGTAAACCAGATGCTTGGACTCGTGAACAGCAGAGTTGCGACCAGTTGTACAACAAAACAGTGTCAAGGAAACCCGATGGTAGAATAGTTGTGAAATTACCTTTCAAAGATAATCCAGGTTGTTTGGGCGATTCTCACACAACGGCATTGAGACGATTTCATGCACAAGAGCGTCGATTAGAGAGATCATCACAACTGAGGAAACAATATATGGAATTTATGAACGAGTACGAGCGTTTGGGACACATGAGCATTGTAGAGCACCCGAACCTAAGCGAACCACATTATTACATCCCACATCACTGTGTGTTAAAGCCAACAAGTACAACAACGAAGCTTCGAGTCGTGTTTGATGCCTCTTGTCAAACAACAACCCAAAAATCATTAAACGATATTCAAAGGGTTGACCCTATAATTCAATATGAACTGTTTACTCTCCTTTTTCGTTTCCGTCTTTTTAGGTTTTCACTCACAGCTGACGTTGTTAAGATGTATAGACAAGTGCTGATGCACGAAGACGATCGAAAGTTCCAGTACGTCCTATGGAGGAATTTGCCGACTGAAGATATTAACACATATGAACTTAATACCGTAACGTATGGAATGGCGTCCGCTCCATATTTGGCTATACGGAGTTTAATATATCTAGCTGAGCAGCATTCAGAACGATTTCCAATTGGACGAAAATCGTGAAGGAATCGTTTTACGTAGATGAATTATTGTGTGGTGCTGATACCCTGGTCGAACTCTCTCGAATCAAACAGGAGGTAACTCAATTGTTAGAATTAGGAAAATTTGAATTATCGAAGTGGCATTCCAATCATTATAAATTCAGAGAAGTCAACTGTGCAAAGGATCTGAACATAGACGCCAACAAGCACACTGGGCCTAAAATGGATTCAAAATCTTGATTGTTTTATTTTTTCTTTCGATGAAAAACTCGGATCCACACGCAAATTTACAAAATGATCAATCCTCTCTGTAGCATCGTCGCTGTTCGACCCACTTGGTCTTTTGGCTCCTGTGGTTATTACGTCCAAAATTTTACTGCAAGAATTATGGTTGCTGAAGTTG
Source organism: Eurosta solidaginis (assembly GCF_040869045.1). Taxonomy (NCBI): domain Eukaryota; kingdom Metazoa; phylum Arthropoda; class Insecta; order Diptera; family Tephritidae; genus Eurosta; species Eurosta solidaginis. Next base: position 138,683,036 of record NC_090320.1, on the reverse strand, counting down.
GATTGGGATGAATCGGTGCCACAGAACATTGCAAGCGCTTTGAAAAACTTCTTAGATTGTTTATCTTCACTTTCTTCAATTAAGGCGAATAGGTATGGTTTATCGGACGACATGGTGTCCCTTGAGTTACATGGATTCTGTGATGCATCGATTCGTGCATATGGTTGTGCAATATATGCCCGTGTTACCAAAAAGTGTGGAACTACCATCGTCAACTTGCTCACCGCAAGGTCCAGAGTTGCACCCATCAAAAAACAAACTTTACCTAAATTAGAACTTTGTGGCGCTCTTCTTCTTGCTCGTCTCATAGAAAAAATTAAACCAATCATAAATAACTCGTTTACCTTATTTCTTTGGACAGATTCCCAAATCGTATTACATTGGCTTAAAATGCATTCGGCAACACTTTCGACCTTTGTAGGAAACCGGGTTTCGGAAATTGAAGATTTAACTACAGGCGCTCATTGGAAACATGTCCCGACACATTGCAACCCAGTCGATTTGGTGTCTAGAGAAGCGACTGTGGAATAACTTGCCAAGTCAATATGGTACAATGGACCAACGTTTTTGTATGAAAAACCAGACAAGTGGCCAAGTGGCAGGTGCGGCGACATTGACATGGAAGTTGTAGAGAGCGAGAAACGAAAATCAGCTTTCAATGCAACTATTAGTACCAATTACATTTTAGAAATCATCAATCAGCGTAGTAGTTACACTAGCGCACTTCGATTAGTAGCCTTGATGTTTCGCTTTATTAACAAATTACGACACCGTATCAAACCTGATGATGGTCATACACTTTCATCGCAAGAATTGCATCACGCGTTGCTTTGCATAAGTTGGAACATACAACAAAAACATTTTGCTAATGACATTAATCTTTTGCATAAGGATCTCACGACGAATGGCCCATTGCGTTACTTGAGCCCTTTTCTTGAATACGTGGAAGGGTTTCAAATACTGAAGGTTGGTGGCAGACTAGAATATGCACATATCCCAGAGGAAAGAAAGCACCCAATTTTATTACCAAACAAATGCGACTTCGTTATGCACTACTTCCGTCATCTACATCTGAAGCACTACCACGCAGGACCCAAAGCACTAGTATCACTCATAAGACTCCAGTTTTGGGTAATCAACGCTCGCGACGTAGCAAGGCGCATCGTCAGGTCATGTGTACATTGTGTACGCTATAAGCCAAAGCTAATGAACCAGATAATGGGACAGTTACCGGTTGAACGGTTAACTCCATCTCGCCCTTTTGCACGCTGCGGTATCGCCTTTTGTGGACCATCTAATGTGTATTTGCGAATTCGTAGTAAAACACCATATAAAGCATATATTGCCATCTTCGTTTGCCTGGCAACGAAGGCGGTTCACATCGAACTTGTATCGGACTTATCTACCGACGGATTCTTGGCGGCACTAAAACGCATGATTGGCAGAAGAGGGCTTCCTTCCGACATCTTTTGCGATAACGCAACAAATTTCGTTGGTGCTTGCAATAAACTCAATGAATTAAAGGCGTTTTTATTCAAAACCGAAAATCGAGATGCAATAGTAAGATATTGTGCTAATGAACTTTAATTTTATTCCCCCCAGGGCACCACATTTTGGCGGTATATGGGGGGCCGCAGTTAAATCGGCCAAGTGTCACCTTAATTGCAGCATATTAAACGCAAGACTGACATTTGAGGAGCTAACGACAGTTCTGGTTGAAATAGAGGCAGTATTAAATTCTCGTCCTATCGCACCATTGTCATGCGATCCCAATGTTTATGAAACGCTAACTCCGGGGCATTTTCCAGAGCGTCAGTTGTCAGACAACATCAACAACTTACAAAGGTGGAATCAAATAACTGCAATCAAACAGGCGTTTTGGAATCGGCGGTCACGCGACTACATCAATGAGCTTCAAGCTCGGTCAAAGTGGTTTGAGGAACGTCCAAATATCAATGAAAATACAATGGTTATTATCCAAGAAGACAATTTACCATCACAAAAATGGCAAATTGGCAGAATTATAAACTGTATTCCACGAAAAGATTCCAAAATTCGGGTGGTCGATATTAGTACATCAAAGGGAGTCATTCGGCGGCCGATTCATAAGTTGGCACCTCTGCCGGTTTGAAATGTCTTTCAACGGGGCCGGGATGTTGGGTCATAGATTGGCAACCGCTGCATTTATTGAACATATGTTTTATAAATACCTCACTACTATTTAATCGTATGCCTAAGCTATTCAAGGCAGTCCAAACAAATTAGGTTATAGACAAACAAGAGCAATTGCAGATTAATAACCTTGCATCCGAGTAACAGTATAGAATTTGATCGTAAAAATTTAGAGAAATTAAACAAAACCGAATACATTTTCTTTCAACCCTTCTTAATGTGGCGGCAAGAACAGAATAGGATTCCAGACAGATTCCAGATTCTAGTTTTGAACGTACTAGGGAGATACAGAGTGCCTTCTTGTTATAGGGATCTCTAAAGTCTTTTGCATATCTACGAAGGAAAGCAACATCTAAATCAACAAATTCCTGTACTCAGGCAAGTTGACCATCTGATATATCGTACAACTTGGAATTAATGCTGGAAGACTTAAAGAAAGACATATGAAAACATATTTTAACATTAAGGTAGCGATTGTTGGAATTACACCAATCAACAAGTTTATTTGAGTCCTGTTGCACGAAAAATGTAAAGATCTTAAGTTATAGCTTATTATTCTAGTATACGACCCTTTTAAACTTGTTTTATATCGTAAGTTGCCGTGGTCTTTAACCGATCCCATCCATTTTTACTAGAAATATTTTCTGCTATAAGGAAAGTATGTGTAAACAATTTCATTACGATATATGGGATCGCTCTATGAATTGTTATTCTTTTTACTTTGTAAACAAGTTTTATCTTTTATAAATATGTATTAATATAATAGAAAACAGTTTATAAGTTTAATTTCGTATTAAATCTTTACACAGTGCAATATACATAGTGGCTTTTTGTGCAATTTAAACATTCAGTCTGTGTGTTCATATATCATAGATTTTTACAAAAATTTGTGATAACTGCATACCCTTTTGTTGGTAGCTGCTATTAGCAAGTCATTGTGTGCCCTTTTTGCTTTCTGTTGTGTTCGCTGCTATACGCTGTCTTGCGATTTGCATCCAGTGCTCCAAACTAACTCTCGCCCATAATTTTTGAACAGCTCAATTTATCCTATACTTATAGTTTCTTTTGCCTATTTTTCTTTTGGGTTTGTTAAACTTTGCAATTATGTTGGATTGCTGTGTCAAGAAGTGCACCAATCAAAAGAAAATTTCCCGTGGTGATACTTATGTTTGTTGTTGGCTCTGTGATAATATGGCTCATGTTATCTGTGCCGGGTTCTCTCACATAGGTGTTCGGGTGGTTGACCTAATATCCAGCAAAATTGGACTGAACTGCACATGTCATGACTGTCGTTCCGTAGAAAATGACAGCTTTTATGAGGCAAACTCAGAAAGAGTTCAACAACATTTTTATTGGGTTTCGTGACCTTAACGAAAGATTCAAAACGATGGAGGCTCACTTTAAAAAATTGAAAGTGAAATCTGAATCCCCAAAACGTAAGAAATGTATACCCAACAATGACTCCAACTTGTCTTCGAGTCAATGGCAAAGCTGTCCTCCTACGAATGTCCCTTCAACCGTTTTGATTGATAAGAACAGGCTTACCAAAGACGTTATGAATAATGCAGCTCAGCAATCTCCACAAGAATCTCCACAAGGCTGTGTCGAGACTTCCAGTGAGACGATCTCTGGCAAATTATACGATGCACGAACTAATAGTGGTACCTTTGTGGCTGTTTGTTCTACATCACCAATGTTGATTTCGGTGGAATCCCCAATTCATCCTACACCTCCACCGGTATCTTTAGCTCCAACAATAACAGTTACCGATACTGGGGTTGTTGCTAGCGATACAAGTGTACCTGAAAAAAATAGTACGGGCTCGATAACCAACGCTAGGTCAAGCAATGCGTTTTCTGTCAACTGTTCTATAACGACCGCACTTTCCCAGCTCTCTGGTGCGCTATCCCGCTACTCCTTTGCAGGTGACTGCGGTGCCACCTCGTAGGGCTGTATTTGTGTCCCGATTACACGCCTTGTTTACCGAAAATGACATTGCTCATTACATTTGCTCTAAACTTGGTGTTGCACCCACTAGTAACATCAATGTGTATAAATTTAACTTTAAATATGAGAGAGACATCTCCTCATTTCAAATATCCCTTTCAGATGAATATTTCGATAAGGTATTTGATTCCTCTTTTTGGCCTAAGCATACTATGGTTCACTTGTTCACGAGAAAGGCGAGGGCCGAACCTGTTTTATTACAGCCAAAAAACAGTATGACGAACACAGTAATAACAACACAAAGGTAATTGCTGATCTGCCCCGTCATCTCATTAATTACCAAAATGTTCGTGGTTTACGATCAAAACTTGTTCCATTCTTCCTTAATTCTTTCAACTTTTCTGCACAAGTTGTAGCTCTTACGGAGACCTGGCTAAAGCCTGATAATTACAATTCTGAGGTTTTTTCAAATAAATATGCTGTTTATCGGCGTGATCGCATCTCTAGAGCGGGAGGTGTCCTTATTGCTGTTGAATCTAACCTATCATCTGAGTTGATTTCGCTGGACAATATCTCTCATATCGAATTCATAGCAGTTAGGCTTTCATTCGGTAGCTATAGCGTAATTGTTTGCTGTTCGTATATACCACCTCGTTCGGATATGGATGTTTATGCTAGTCATAGCTCGGCCATCTGCGATTTGCATTCGCAGTTGGGAGATAATGATCGACTTGTTGTTGTTGGTGACTTTAACTTGCCAACAGTTAGTTGATTCAATATAAGTGATTCAAACTTTTTAACTCCCACTGCTCAATATGAGTTTCTCAATTGCTTGTTAGACTCACCTCTTTTACAGATTAACAATGTTCCAAATAGTGGAGATAAAATGCTGGATTTAGTATTTGTGGATGGCTCGGTGGGTACTGCCCTTACGCAAATACCACCTTTATCCCTTCCAGAAGACCCTCTTCACCCTACGCTAGAGATATCACTTGATATCAGCCTACCCCGTAGGATTCAAGTACAGTCTCGTCCCCGATCTAAATGCTTCTACAAAGCGAATTTCATTATGCTCAATGATCTGTTGGCTTCCCATGATTGGTCGGATTTCTATGCTTGCACTGATGTCGATTCGGCTATCTCTATATTTTACAGTACGCTTGATGGCTTCTTTATACCTGCATTCCTACTCGCTATACCCTATGTTCGAATAAGTCCCCTTGGTTTTCAAGGCAACTTATCAGACTTAATAACATTAAACCTAGGCTTTATAAGAGATTCAAGAAATCTGGAGCATCTGCAGACCTCTCTAAATATCTAATAGCTCGTTCTAACTTTCATCGTCAGCTTTGTTATAAAAATTACTTGAGTTGTTGTAACGCCCAATTTTTTAGAAATCCCAAAAAGTTTTACAGTTTCGTAAATTCAAAGCGGAAAACTTCTAGGTATCCTTCCTCATTAACCTTTGGAGGTAAAAAAGCTTGTACTGATGACGACGTTGCTGAACTATTTTCTGAGTTCTGTAAGTCCACGTATTCATCCAGAAGTTTTCATTCCGGTCAATATCCCTATCGCTTAGATCCCTCGAATTACATAAGGAATCCTGCTATTGATGGTAATATTGTTCTTCAGAGTCTTCAAACTTTGAAGCCCACCTTTTCTCCGGGACCGGACGGTGTTCCTAGTTGCGTGCTTAGGTACTGCGCCGAAAACATGTATGAGCCTATTTTAAAATTATTTGAGCTATCTCTGGGATCTGCGCCATTCCCGGCACTTTGGAAACAGTCTTTTATTATACCCCTGCATAAAAAAGGTAGTAGGTCAAAAGTTGAAAACTACAGGGGTATTGCTAAACTTTCAGTCATTCCTAAAGTCTTTGAACAGATTGTTACCAGTCAACTCCAATATCAGTGTTCTATTCTTTTATCTCCATGCCAACACGGTTTTATTCGTCAAAGGTCAACCACCACAAATTTGCTTGTATTCACCTCTATAGTTATGGAAGGATTTTTAGCGAACAAGCAAACGGATGTCATCTACACGGACTTCAGCAAAGCATTTGATACCATCAACTATGAGTTGCTTATTCATAAGCTTGATTTACTGGGCTTTCCGTTTCACCTATTAATGTGGCTGAAAAGCTATCTTTCTAACCGGACCCAAAAACTCCTGTTCAAGTGCAATCTGTCGGAATCGTTCGGAGTTTCCTCCAGCGTACCCCAGGGAAGTCATCTAGGTCCTTTGCTCTTTGCCCTTTTCATTAATGACTTGCCACAGACAATATTATATTCCCATACTATAATGTATGCGGATTATGTAAAACTTTGCTACACTCACTGTCCTACCGATTTGAGTTCCTTGGATCTTCTTCAGGCGGACTTGGACTCGTTCCAATGTTGGTGCACAACAAATTTACTAGCTTTAAATTGCTCTAAATGTAAGCAAATGACATAGTGACCGAGTGAAGCCAGCATTGAAATCTTATGTAATAGATGGTACGCCTTTGGAGCGTATATCTATTGCAAATGATCTAGGTGTCCTTTTTGATCCGAAATTGAATTTTAACGTGCATATTTCATCTATAGCCAACAAAGCGTTGGCTTTACTTCGATTTGTTAAAAGATGGGCTAAAGAGTTCGATGATCCGTACCTCACTAAGGTTCTTTACACATCGCTGGTTCGTCCAATACTCGAATATTGCTCATGCGTTTGGTCCCCTGTTTCTCAAAAGCATATAAAGCGTCTTGAGTCAGTTCAAAAGCAATTTTTGATATGTGCATTGCGCGGCCTTAATTGGGACTCAAGTCTCCACCTTCCTCCATACAGAAGTAGACTTCTTCTTATTAACTTACCCACTCTGGAAAATCGGAGAATATTACTGGGGGTATTGCTCATCCATAAGCTCATTATTGGAGAAATTGATTCTGCGGACCTCCTCAGCCGCTTGTTTTTGCGGTTCCCTTTATAGTATACAGACACTACGTTCCTTTCTATTTACCCCTTTGTCGACGAAACTTTGCTAAAAATAATCCTCTTCTTATCTGGTGCGCGCACTACAATGACTTATATAGCTGCATCAGTCTTGAATGTACTTTTGCCACTATATAAAAAACAAGAACTATCTCGCTTAAGGATGGAGGAACATTTATCAACATGTATCATTAAGAAGGAACAAGACAGTACTGTGTTGATTGGAATCTGGTGCATTCTAACAACGTAAAAAACATGCTTTTTCATGAGTCACTGACCGGAATCGTATGCATTCCGGCAGTATAATCTTATGGGATCTGGTGCATTCCAACAACACAGGTTATGTTACTTTTTTATGCCTTGTGATGGCGTATTCTCATTACATTACTCTTAGCACTGCCCGATTCCCATGACATGCTGATTGGAATCTTGTTGCATTCCAACAGGGAGATTGGAATCCACTGCATTCGGAAATCATGCTGAGCGGAATCTGATGCATTCCGCCAGTATAAGATTTAGCATAAGATCTTATTTCTGCTCATATTTCTTATTATTATTATATTCTGAAATTAAATAGTAATGTTCATTAATATTTCTTTGTTTGTAATATAGCATTGTTGAAATCTTGATATATCTTAAATTTTATCTTTTGAGTTGTATATTTATATATCTTTTATATTATGCAGTCGACCATAGTTTGTCGTCGACTTTAAATAATAAATAAATAAATAAATAAATATTAATTTTTCTTCGAGTTATGGCTAATGAAACATAAAAAATTGCTTAGTCATAAAAGGGGCGGTGCCACACCTATTTTCAAAAATTTTAGTGTTTTCCAATTTAATGTTATAATTCAATTTAGAAAGTAAAATTCCATTGATGCAAAGCTTTCTTTCGCTAAGATATAGCTTATTATTTTTATTTATTTTTATAGCATATTATTTTCGTCTACGACCCTTTTAAAAATCTTTTATATAAAAGTGGGCGTGGTCCTTAACCGATTTCGTTAATTTTTCTTCAAACCATTCCTTATAGTAAACGCAAACCTTCTGCCGAATTTTGTTACGATAGGTTTAACGATTTTTGATTTATGATTAATAATAACTGTAAAATTGATTTTATCACAAGTGGGCGGTGCCACGCACATTTTAAACTATTTTTTAAAATTTTTATCAAGAGTATCAATAGCAGTCCACATGTCAAATTTCAACATTCTAGGTATATTATTTACTAAATAATCAGGTTTTTTGTGCTTTCCAAAATGTTATATATATATATAAAGTGGGCGTCGTTATCATCCGATTTCGCTCATTTTCAATACCAATCTATTCTGGGTCCAGATAAGCTCGTGTACCGTGAAGATATCTCAATATTTACTCAGGTTATCGTGATAACAGACCGACGGACGGACAAGGCTCAATCAAATCTTTTTTCGATACTGACGATTTTGATATATGGAAGTCTATATCTATCTCGATTCCTTTATACCTGTACAACCAACCGTTATCCAATCGAAGTTAATATACTCTTTGTATAAAGCACGCTGAGTATAATAATGGAAGCAGTTTTCGATCATTCATTCCCGTCATATAAAACTATTAACTTAGGGCAGAGGTCGTTCGCTAGTGAAGTACTCACTTCACAGATATTCCTCGTGTTCCAGTGGTACATGAACCAGATACGGATAGAGATTTAACATGCAAATGCAACAACAATGTGAATCATATGGATCACATTGTGGTTGTATTTGCATGTTAAATCTATATCCGTATCTGGTTCATGTACCATTGGAACACGAGGATTATTAACTCTTTTCGTTTAGTAGTCACTGAACAAGCAAAGCATTATGTATAAGACAAGTGTGATATCTTAATCAGAGACGTCAAAATAACCAATAAAAACGATCACTTGATTTTTAAAATACCTACGTCCCTTTCTATCACCCGTCCAAGATAGCCGGCATGCGCCGCCATATTGAACGTCCTGTCAAAACGCTGGCAAAACCCTAAAAAGAACATCCTGTCTGGCAGTTGACGTATAAGATATCATACTCGTTTTGTATACAATGAAGCAGAGTAGCAACATCAAAAACCATACTTTGCAAAACAAAAGCTCATGAGCAGAATGCTTTAACTAATTAATGATAGCAATATAAGTATTTTGTTTAAATTTTTTTGTTAGAATCGAGCAATAAAATAAGTTGTGTATAGAATATTTACGAAATTATTTTTTGAGTACTAAAAATATTCGTGTTGCCTCGTAGCTTGTTGATCAACGAATAAACCACTACATCAGTGATGCCATAGACACAAAAATATTAGTCCCATGAAGTGAGTTGAATTCTCTCATTTTCTCTATAGTTACGTGGATTGAAAAAATATGTATTAGCCGTGTTTTTGACTCCGAAGGAACAACCTATACACTCATGACCAGTGGCGATTGACCACCATCGGTTTGATTATAGTTACCAAAAAACAATTTATACTTTCAGCGCAGCGCAGGATATTACATTGAGAGTTTACATAGCGTACAAACCATAAACAAGATGAGAGTTGTTTTAGAATTGTGCTATTTGTAACGATAATGTCACTCAACGAGAATTGAATAAACAGAAGTCATTCTGACCTTGTTTACACAAATCCAGTTACCGATTGCCAGACAAGAGAGCGACGAGTACGGGCCACTCGGTCTCAGTCCTTTCACCTCGGCGGCTCTCTCTATCTCAATCGGTAACAGAGCAGTGGGCTATCGCGAAAAGATTATCTGCCTTAACAGCGTCAATAGAGAGATATTCCTTGCGTGATCTTCCATGCTATGCCCTGCGCTGCTATGCAAGTATAATTAGAACTTAAACTACACATTCGAACTTAAAAAACTCCTACACGCATACATACATATATTCATATGCACAGCTACGCTAGGTAATTCATATTTTTATACTGCATAAAAGAACTTAAATCTCATTTTCAGCAAAATTTATCTTCTCCGGTGTTGGCGGTTCCAGCGCATCAATGGCTTCGCCTAGCGGTGGCTCTAGTACAAATATGACAGCAGCTTGTGGCACTACTTCATCGACAACTTCATCAAAATGGCTACTCTCGCCCACATTGGAAGTATCGAGTGAGGAGAAAACTTCATTAATAAATAATTTAAAAACCGATTCTGAAGGCGGCGACGCTGGTGGCATGCATGGTGATATGCATGGTTGTGGCGGTGATTGTGCCACCGTGACAACATTAGCCAGTGTAGCGCTACCAGGTGGTGGGTTTGTCAAACTACCATTGGAAGATCGTAATAAATATGAAAAATTGCGTAGCAATGATCAACCCACTTCAGATGATTCTGATTCGGAATTCTTTCAAGAAGATTACGAGAATACGTCGGGTCCGAGTAGCACAAAAGCAATTTTTAAACAAATCGTTACCAATAATATACCTGATACAATACATAAAATACAACAAGCTGCCTATCATAAAGTCGACAAGACCCAGATCAAAGTGCCTATTGTGAAGAAGTTGAGACATTCTACAAAAAACCAACAACAGCCGCACAGCAAGCTGCCCAACAAGTAAATGCCGCCTTAGAGCAGAATGAGCAACAACAACAACAGGTAGCGGTAATAGCTGCTGCCGCGGCCGCAGTAGCAAGCGGAGGCACAAAATCAGATAGCGACGACTCTATTGGTTCGGCTAGCGATTTACGTGCCGAAGATGATGATTTATTTGATGAAAATGATTTGCATGCACGTAAATTACTGCGTCCCATAATGGATATAGATGGTATAAGTGAAAGTGTAAAGACGTGCAGCTCTTCGGCATATCATGCCGAATGTGAGAGTGTTACAACGCACGAAGATGATGTAAGTCGTGTATTGGTGAAGGTTCGTATGCCCAAGAAGGATAGGACGGCGGCTGCCGTAGCAGCTGCTGCCGAAGCGAGTGGACTTATAACGGCACACGATGACGAAAGCGAATTAAGTCCAAATTCGACAGATTTCCTAAATAAGCTTGGCGATAAACCACTTTTGCTAGATGATGAGCTAGATAATGGTTCTGCTAATTCTGATTCGAAAGGTAAAAGTAGCAATGAGACAGAAGAATCACCCGAAAGTGGTGACACATTGCAGCATAAAATTAAAGCAGGCGTAAATACCGAAAAGTCAGTGGAATTGGGTGTACTTGCGATGGCACCATTTAAAATGCCTGTTGGCTTACCAATAAAAAAACGTACTACGAAAATTTCGCGTGGACCGCAAAAAGCGCGTAATCCACCACCACCAGCACAAGCGCAAACAATGGAAATATTGACCTCAACACCAGTAAAGAGCGCTGCTAATCGCATTAGTTCGTTAGAAAATTTTGCTAACTTTCCAGCTGGTCCCTCGCCACAATTGGATGAGTTTAATGAACCAGTGTTTAATCCTTTCGTTGTGCCAGATAGCGCACGGCACGCTGTAACACCCAAACCACATATACGAAGCGCATCCAGCTTTGGTACAGTTACTGTGATATCCACAGTAGCGGACGCTCCTAAAGCCGCTGCTAGGTCGCTTGCTGCTGCAATATTTGTGCCTACAGCGCCGCTGCTGCACACTAATGAGATGTCTCCACTAGCAGAACAAGATCTCTTTGGTTCGGAACCATTTCCACAGGTAATTCGTAAATGTATTATTGTAAGTGCCAATGATTGTGCTAATGATAGCGCAAATAAGAACAATAGCAGTGTGGTGCAAATCAAACAAGCCCAACAGCAACCAGCCACATCCGCATCCATACCCACACCAACCTTTTCAGACGAACCTACAGCATCTATGCCACCACATACAACAGCACTACAACTTGTCACCATCAATCATTCGATTTTTATCAATAAAACACCCGAACCTTTGCCGACCAATACATTGTTGTATCGCAACAATTTAATTAATGCAGCAGCGTCTTCTCTAGTCACCAGTACAGCAGCGGTGCCGAGTAGTAGCGTATATATAAAATTGCCTCCAACAACAACTACATCCAATAAAACCAATATTTCAAATGACACGCAGCATTTTACTACCGATATACCCACGCCCAATGCTGCTCTGGCAGCACAAAACTCCGTCGCCCCTATACAAAAGAAAACAGTTAAAGTTTGCGCTCCTGTGCCCAACACACATAATATCGTATTGACTATGCCAAGCAGTATGCCTTCCTTATCCTCCTCGAATACCGGTACCATTAGCGCCACTGGCGCGAAAACCAATAGTTCAATCACCTCTATCAGTGCCGTCGTTGCACCACCACCACATTTACTGCAAAATCCCAATTATCAAACATTATTTCCTATTGCTGATAATGGTTTTGTGCAAATTTCTCAAGAAAGTTGTTCGGACTTTGCTTCAGATGATGAGGCGGAGCCCGTTGTACCACATAAATCGCATTCTACCGAGTTGGGCGCAAACGCAGCTCAAACAACAACTCCACCAGCAGCAATACTTAACACCATCGGCAGCGGCGGCACGCATGCAACAACAAAATCTAAAAAAGAAAAATTCCATTTGGGCGTAAGAACTTTACCGGCGAAAATTACACAAAAGGTCAAAGGTCATACATATAAAAAATTGTATCTGCAAGCGTGCTCGGTTCAACGTCATCGCTTACGTCAAATAGCAAACAAAAGCATCAACGTTTACAAAGTCAGTCGCATGATGATGATGATGATGACGATGATAATGACGCGCGCGACAAAGGCTGTCATAGCAAACATCGTTCAAACACGAACATCGCAAGTGCAACAACAAAACATTCCAAAAATACCACATCAACTGCGAGCTGTGGCGGCAGTGTGCTGCCAAGTCTGCTAATGTGGCGTTGTCAAATAGCTTCCAATCGAATACAATACAAAATTCGGCAAAAACTGGTTTTGCCAATATGAGTTTCGAAGATTTTCCATCCGATCAAGAAATCGATCGACAATCCAAAACTTTACCATTTGAGGTAGTGCGCAATGAGAAAATGCTTTTGGAAGCTGAAAAGAAATTCGGTTCGTTGAAGCGTCGCAATAATTTATTTTCCTAGAAGCGAATTGCCGAAACGAAACGTTCATTAAAACGTGAATTTAAGCAAGTCCTACATAAAGTATTCAATTGAATTCCAGCAATTAATTACATACATTTACATACACACAATACTAAATACAAATGAAGTCATCTAATAAGAAAGTTTGTTGAATCAATATAAAATAGAAAAAAAATCATATAATAAAATACAGAGCTCGGCGATAAATATTACGACTACACTATGATTACCATTTCAGTAAGTGTGATTTCACATTTTTTGAAATAACGATGAGTCCAATAACTTTTCGGAGGAAACCATAGGCTGATACTACTAGGAAAACGATACTCATTTACATTTTGATTTCTATGAATCGGGCCGGTTTCGGATTTGATGTGGACCTAGTTTACATATAACAATATCATTTTCATTTTCGTACTTAGGCTGGGTGCGAATTCGCCTAAATTTTAGGTACCTCAACTAATATTCCACTCGAACTTTCCAGCACTGCAATAATTTAGGAAAAAGCTGTCAAAACTGTGCGAGTTGATTTGAAAACCTAAATTGTTTATTTCTGCTAAGAAAATAATAACAATACGGGAAATTTGGTATTTTTGATGCGTTTTCACACTTATCGTGTTAGTTCACTTAAATACAAAAAATCCGATTTATAAACAATATTTTAATTTTACACGATAATAATTCAATTACAATATGACAATATAAGAAAAAATTTTATAGCAAGAAAAAATACTACAATTAAAAATCAATGCCAACTAACTATAATTATGAAAGAATTTTAAAAGCACAGTGTTGTTGCTACCCCCTTCCTAGCGAAAAGCGGCTTTTCTTCTTTTTGGAACATGTGATGGAATTTCTTTTTGCTCAATTGATTGTTGGTTTCATTTAAATCGCGTACTTCCGAAAATGCCGGTTTCAATCTGTCTATAGATACTGTTTCTTCTCCTTTTGCAAGTTTGATTGTGAAAAATTTGTTCGTAGGTTTGATTACCGTAACGGGACCGGAGTATTTTGGTTGCAGGGGTTTTTTATAACCATCATTACGAACCCAAACATGTTTTGATTGAAACAGATCCGCATGAACGAATGGTTTATTGTTGGTATGAGGTGAAATAGGCTGTGGTTGAATAATTTGTATTATTATTTTAAGAAGTTCTAGAAACTCAGTGGAAACGACATCGGAACTTGTGACATTTCACAAAAACTCGCCCGGAATATGCAACGCTTCTCAATATACTATTTAAGCTACTGACGCACACAAATCATCTTTATACACTGTCCTTAATCCAAGCAGTACTGAAGGCAAACTTTTTGACCATTGCAAATTAGCTTGACAAATCAAGGCAGCTTTAAAAGTTCGATGTAGCCTTTCAACCATGCCGTTACTTTGTGGATGAAAAGATGCTCCAATAAAACTAGCTAAGTCATGAAACGTTTTCGAAGTGAATTGACGACCACGATCACAAATAATTATACTTGGGCATCCAAATATTGCAATCCAACCATCAAAAAAAGCTCTGGTTATAGTCTCCGCTGTAATATCTGTTATTGGTATGGCTGCTGGCCATCGCGAAAAACGATCTATAATCGTTAATAGATACGTGAAACCCTCAGATGGTGGCAAAGGACCAACCAAATCCAAATGTACTTCTGAAAAACGCTTTGAAGATAAAGGAACCTCACCAATTGAAGAATGAGTGTGCCTATTTAATTTTGATGACTGGCAAGGTAAACAATGTTTGGTCTAGATCTTAAAATCCTTATTGAGTTGTGGCCAAACAGAACGATCTGCAATTGATTTCCTTGTAGCTCTAACACCAGGATGTGCAAGATTATGAAGCATGTCAAGCCTGCTGTAGAACCTGGTAATGGTATCAATTTTAACTTAAGTCCAGAATCAGTTGATAGAAGTAATTTTTGTATATCTTCATCTGTTTTCTGAGCCTCAGAGAGTCGCTTATAATCAATTATAGAAAGTTCATTTATCCTTGACATCGCATCTGCAACCGAATTGTCCACACCAGCAATATGAACAATATTCGTAGTAAACTGACCGATATAATCCAAGTGTCTGTATTGCCTAGGTGAAGCTTTTGCAGGATTTTGATTAAAAGCAAATGTAAGTGGTTTGTGGTCAGTAAAAAGAGTAAAAACGCGACCTTCTAAAATATGACGAAAGTGTTTTACAGCATTGTAAGCAGCTAATAACTCTCGATCATATGTACTGTATTTGCATTCAGTAGGGCTAAGCTTACGTGAGAAAAAAGCGAGGGGTTGCCATAATCCATTAACTTGTTTTTCCACTACTGATCCAATGGCAAGATTTGATGCATCTACTTTAAGTGCTAATTTTGCATCTCTAACTGGATGAGCGAGAAGGGTAGCATTTGCAATCAAATTTTTGCATTTGTTAAAAGCATCTTCAGCTTCACATGTCCATTGAACGAGTCGCTTGTCTTTTTTTACTGCGCCTTTTAGGTATTCATTAAGTGGGGATTGATGTTGTGCTGCTTGAGGTAGAAAACGTCGATGAAAATTCAGCATACAAATAAACCGTCGCAAATCGGAAATTGTTTGTGGCTTTGGAAAGTTGACAAGTCTAAACCACGACATACCTCATCCATCAAGCGTTGGAAACTTTGTGCAGCATTCCTCAATCCAAAGGGCATTTTGAGAAATTCAAATAAACCGAACGGCGTAATAATAGCCGCTTTTTCTATATCCTGCGGATTACCATTCACTTGATGGTATACCCGAATAAGATCTAACTTCGAGAAAATTTTTCGTCCATGAAGACAATGTACGTAATCTGTGATGAAGGGACGTTTATTTTATTCAACAAACGATAGTCGCCACATGGTATCCGCTCTCCATTTGCTTTTGGAGCCATATGAAAAGGATTGGACCAACTACTTTTTGATGCTCGAATAATATGATTGTCTAACATAAACTTAAACTCCCTTTTTGCAATGGCTAAACGTTTTGAATCCAGTGGTCTTACGTTTGCCCGAAATGGAGGACCTGTAGTCTCAATATGATGAAGAACGTTATTATTTTTACTGCACTGCGAAAGTGCTACATTGTGAATCTCAGGAAATTCTTCTAATAATTTATGATAGACACTGTTTTTCTTTAAAATTGTTGTTATACCGAATGATGGCTCAACAGAAATTTTAGCAGGTGCTGTCAAAAGTGTTTTTCCGTCAACTAATCTGCAATTTTTTAAATCCGGCAACAAATGAAAATGTTTGAGGAAATCAGACCCAATGGTGCATTTAGTAACATCTGCTACAACAAACAACCAAGAAAACGATATGCGAAGTCCAAGATCAAGTTGAAGTATTTTGGTACCAAAAGTTTTAATTTGCGTACCATTTGCAGCAAAAAGTTGGATGCCACCTTCTACACATTTTTTTGATAAATATTTATCCATGGGAATTACAGAGATATCCGCTCCAATGTCAATCAAAAAGTGTTTCCTGGTTGATTTATCATAAACGAATAGGCGGCCAGACGTAGAATATGCGATATCGGTGGCCGCGAGATCCGACACGCTATTTAGTTTTTTGTTACAAAACTACAAGGTGCTATGCACTTTCAGGCCTTATTACCAAACCGATTGTGATACCAACAGTAGTTCGGATTGTTACTCCATGGCGTGATCGAGATCTTTGACGAAAATTGCTTTTACTACAATTAAGAGCTCAAAACTGTTTTTCAAGCGCTTCAATTTGCTTTGAAATGTTTTCTAAAAGCGATTCACCCTGTTGTTTGTCTAAAGTGGCAATATTTGCTGGACGAGCCATGTCCATAATTTTGTCAGCTTGTTGTGTAAGTTTATTAATATCTTGCTGATCACTGATGCTGAGAATTGCCCGTACGTTTTCAGGCAACTGTTCTAAAAATAGCGATTTCAGAACGTTATCACCAACTTGACCGCGGCCTAAGCTCTGCATCGATCGCAAAAATGACAAGGTTGTTGATCACCCATAACTTGACCACTTACAAGGCGTTTAAGCTTGCGTTCAGAAGATTCACTGAAAGCAGCAATGATACGTGCCTTCGAAGTTTCGTACTTCATCCCAGGGGATGCAAATTTCAACACATCACTTACTAAATCTAACGTACCTGGATCAATACTAGCAAACTTTGTTTCATCCGCAGTTATGCGTTGTAATGAGAAAATGGTCTCAACTTGAAAAAACCATACTGCTGGGTTTTTGGTCCAAAACGTTGGGAATTTCTGTATAGTCGCTGCATGTACATTCAATGATGATGGTGTATCCGAATCCATCAAAGAATCTGCAGATGACGAAATTTGAATTGGTGTTGGAGGTGCAAAACCTGGTACGATCTGTTCATGATATTCCAAATTCTCATTTTGTGTTGGTGATCTAAATAATGTCATGTTTAAGTGCGATTAAATTGCACAACAAATTGTATAAAATTTATTTTATTTTGGATGTTTATGATCAAAGTTTTTGTTTTTGAATTGTTGATTGATGATGAACTTGATGCGGAACTGCACAACCAACCAACAGCTTTTGTTTGTAGCGTTTCATGTTCCGTATGCGTAGCGTTTCGTGATGCGTATGCGACAATGACCGCTCCGTTTTTAAATAGCGTATACAACTTTTTCTGGGTCACCACTTTATCGCGTTGTTTAAATTAAAACAAACCCGATTTATAAAAAATATTTTAATTTTATAAAGATTTAAAAATTACACGATAATAATTCAATTACAATATGACAATAAAAGAAGAAATTTGATGGCAAGAAAAAATATTACAATTAAAAATCAATGCCAACTAACTATATTTATGAAAGAATTTCAAAAGCACAGTGTTGTTGCTACACGCTTAAAAAGAACAGAGGTCAATTAGGGTCCGCGGTAAGTATCTATCCCAAGATAGCAGTTCAAGAAAATGCAGTGGCTCCGTTTTATAAGGCTTTTTTCGGACATAGTGGAGCACGTGCACTATGACCTTTTCCACAATCTCGAATTCAATTCTGTGATGCTGCTACGCCTCCAATAACTTCTTTAGGCCAATTAGTGCACTTGGCTGCCAAATATGTTCAGATTGCGGTCCATATTTGAGAAGGATCCAATTCTTGTGTCGCCAACATCAGCTTGGACAAAATTGAGCTCACCATCACGTACAATCGATCGGACCTTAATCGCAGCAGGGATTATCGCTCTATGATCTATGATTTACTTAAATTGAATGGACAAGAGCCATTTATTTGCATATACAATATTGAGAATTCAATACTTTTGGTTTTGACATTTCAATTTAGGTTGAAAAGTATGCTCATAAAAATTCTATATTTTTATTTTGCACTGACTTACCGACAGTTTCCAGTGATTTAGGATTTTTCTCTACTTAGGTAGAAATTTAGGTCAACTCGCACACAGCCTTAACTCCTAATCGGTAATTAAATAACTACATTTCCCATACAAATTTTTCGCTTCGATAATTGATAATTATGAACAAATTTTTTTCCTAGTGTAAAAACCGTCTCCAGGGTGTCATTTCCAAATGTGAGGACTAATTAATTTGACAGCTAATAATCAAGTTCCTAAGGATGAGACATATGTGAATGGCTAGTTAGGACAATTTGCAGTGTCAGCTTTGGTTTAAATTTCGTTTGTGAATTCAGGTTCGACTACGCTTTCAGTTCGGAATTCAGCTCCTTTTGGCTCCATATTCACTTCAGATGTTGGTCCTGTGTCTATCTGGTCTCGGATTTAGATTCTGATTTGATTCTGGTATAGGTTATAGATCGGGTTTAAGTCTGATTTTCGTCTCGCTCCAGTTTCGGTTCACTTTCCGAATTCAAATAAGAATCGAATTCGACTCTAGTTTTAGTCTGATCTCAGGTCCGATTTAAGCGCAGGTTCGGTTTTGGCTTTAATTACAGTTTAATTTCTGTTAAAATTTCGGTTCCAAACTCAGCACAAGTTTCGGTTACAGTTTCAGATTCGGATACTGGCCTGGTTCGGTTTCCGTTTCTTAGCTTTCCTTAACTTTGTTTTCCTATCGCAACCTTATTTTTTTCGTTTCCTCTTCATTTTTCCTTTCATTCCCTTTTTTATCATATATATTATTTCTAATTGCTGTTTTTATATACGGGTCCCTTTTTCGCTCTTATTTGGAATCTTTGAATCCAAATCTATAAATAAAGTTTTGGTTGTAAAGATGGAGATTCGGGCTATTAGCGAGCTTTGGGCATTATTAGTCGTAGTGCTTTTGTTTAGCTATATTTTATTAAAATAATTTGTTAAAAATAAGGGATTGTGAGCACGCAAAGAAATCTTTTTGTACTATGGCACTTTTGCTAATATTTGATTAGAACTAACCCTGCATTAGCGGCAGTTGCTAGCATTCGCCAGATGGCAGTGCAAGCGCAATAGATGTTTGATAGAACAGCTGATTTCTGTTGATATTTGATATGCGACTTCTATATTTGTTGCGCAATATGCGCACGCGTCCGCCTCATATTTTAAAAAATGTAAAGTTACTACCAACGTAATAGTAATCGTGGTTGCAATAGTACAGTAATTATCACCCAACTCCGATAAAGAAAAAAAATGTACGTAGACCTAAGTGAAAAGATTTAAGTGTGAAACTATGAAATGTTATAAAAAAAGAGAATGGATGTGAAATGTTAAACATAATGAGTTGCTATGATTTAAAATCAATATCGACATATAGGAATATAGTATATATAGTATCTTACGATTGTATGGTATCAAAGTAATGCAGAAATCTCACACTCAACAGATATTAGTAATGCAATTACAATTACACTACTTAGTAATTTTAAACAGTAATTAGCCGAAGACTGTTTCACTAAAGGATCCAAAAAAATTAATTACTTTAAAAAGTATTAATTCTAAAGAATTGAATCAAACTTCAAAATCGGAAAATCATTTTCTTTCCAATTTGTTCCAATAAACTTCAAAAGTATTTAAATTTTTTTTTGTTTACTTCCATTACTATAAATTGCAACCTTATCATATTAATTTAACTTTAATTGCATATGTGTTAGGAATTGTTGTTGTTAATGGCTCAACTATATGGTTGGCTCAGATTGTCAAAATCTGCGTGTTTGGTGTTAGGCGAATGGAATGAAAACATAAAACCTTGCAATTCTTGTGTGTTGTAAGAAAATATTGTCATTGTTTTGGTTGCATTTTCCATTTGCCATCTCCTTTTGACAATCCCAACTCCAGTGCAATGAAAAAATAAAATCAGCTGATGAAATGAGCCAACCATATAGTTGAGCTATGTTGTTGCAAGATTTTAAAAATTTATATATTTGAGTTCAATTAAGCGCGTTTTGAAAACTTTTTGAACTAAATTGGAAACCTGTAAATTTACTACTGTATTTTTTTTTTAACTTTTTGGTTAATTATTGAGCTCAAGGCCGCAAGGATAAATAAAACACCATATATTTTG
The DNA here is from genome assembly GCF_040869045.1 of Eurosta solidaginis. Classification (NCBI taxonomy): domain Eukaryota; kingdom Metazoa; phylum Arthropoda; class Insecta; order Diptera; family Tephritidae; genus Eurosta; species Eurosta solidaginis. The sequence continues at coordinate 138,662,427 of NC_090320.1, read as the reverse complement.
CGGTATTATAATTTATATAATTGGTCGATATTTCCATCCTCAGGAATAGAAAAAGAGGATAGTCTGATGATGGTTTCAGATTGAAGCCGAAATATCGAACAATTATATAAATTATAATACCGCAAAATATATATCATTTCATATTTCCAAAAAGTTAAAATACACTTGTAAGGCTATTAATATTTTTAATTTTATACGACCTAAATGATGGCCACCTACTTTCACGAAGACCTGTATAATCTAAATTTTAAACCAAGTTTTGTAGCACAAAATTTTCAGATTTAGCCTCACACATTTTAATCGAGCACAGATCAAAAGGATTGAGTAAACTTGACTAAAGGAGTGGCGAATGAATTACGAGTGCGCAACGTGGACACGGCGCTTCGCAAACAAAAAAAATAATAAATACTGGCACTATTTACCTCCGAGGAGATTGAGGCCGAGCTTCTCTTTCAATAATTTTTTTTAAATTTAATTAATAATTTCACTGGAGTAGGGATTGTCAGAAGGAGATGGCAAACTCAAAATGAAACCAATACATTGACAAAATTTTCTTACTACACACAAAAGCTGCTAATTTTTATGTTTTCATTCCATTCCATTCATCTAACACCAACGCGCTGATTTTGACAATTTAAACAAAGTTATGTTGTTGCTGTAGAGATGAGCCAACCATTTAGTTGATTCATGACCATAAGCATGGTATCCACATCATAAGAAAACACCCACAAAAAATGTTGAATATTTTTCTTGTGTGAGAAATATGTTGCAGCAAAATAATTTTGACATTTCTTTATCTCTTAGTTCTCTATAAAGCGGCGTCACTTTTCTGAAAGGCACGAAAGTCAGATTCGGTAGTGAATTAGAAGAAAGTAAAGGAAAGTAAAAAAAATATACACTAAACAATAGAAAAAGAACATTGGTGCTCAAATAGAATTGCAAATTCTATTCAAACAAGTAAGGAAGGCTAAGTTCGGGTGTAACCGAACATTACATACTCAGTTGAGAGCTATGGAGACAAAATAAGGAAAATCACCATGTAGGAAAATGAACCTAGGGTAACCTTAGAATGTGGTTGTATGACATGTGTATCAAATGGAAGGTATTAAAGAGTATTTTAAGAGAGAGTAGGCCATAGTTCTATGGATGGACGCCATTTAGGAATATCGCCATAAAGGTGGACCAGGGCTGACTCTAGAATTTGTTTGTACGATATGGGTATCAAATGAAAGGTGTTACTGAGCATTTTAAGAGGGAGTGGGCCTTAGGTCTATCGGTGGACGCCCTTTCGAGATATCGCCATTAAGGTGGACCAGGGGTGACTCTAGAATGTGTTTGTAGGATATGGGTATCAAAGGAAAGCTGTTAATGAGTATTTTGAAAAGGAGTGATCCTTAGTCCATAGGTGGCCGCCGTTTCGAGATATCGCCATAAAGGTGGACCAGGGGTGTCTCTAGAATGTGTTTGTACGATATGGGAATCAAATGAAAGGTGTTACTGAGCATTCTAAGAGGGAGTGGGCATTAGGTCTATAGGTGGACGCCTTTTCGAGATATTGCCATTAGGGTGGGCCAGGGGTGACTCTAGAATGTTTGTACGATATGGGTATAAAACGAAAAGTGTTACTGAGCATTTTAAGAGGGAGTGGGCAATAGGTCTATAGGTGGACACCTTTTCGAAATGTCGCCATTAGGGTGGGCCAGGGGTGACTCTAGAATGTGTTTGTATGATATGGGTATCAAATGAAAGATGGTAATGAGTATCTTAAAAGGGAGTAATCCTTAGTTCTATAGGTGGACGCCTTTTCGATATATCGCCATAAAGGTGGACCAAGGGTGACTCTAGAATGTTTGTATGATATGGGTATCAAACGAAAGGTGTTACTCAGCATTTTAAGAGGGAGTGGGCATTAGGTCTATAAGTGGACGCCTTTTCGAGATATCGTCATTAGGGTGGGCCAGGGGTGACTCTAGAATGTGTTTGTACGATATGGGTATCAAACGAAAGGTGTTACTGAGCATTTTAAGAGGGAGTGGGCATTAGGTCTATAGGTGGACGTCTTTTCGAGATATCGCCATTAGTGTGGGCCAGGGGTGACTCTATAATGTTTGTGCGATATGGGTATCAAACGAAAGGTGTTACTGAGCATTTTAAGAGGGAGTGGGCATTAGGTCTATAGGTGGACGCCTTTTCGAGATATCGCCATTAGGGTGGGCCAGGGGTGACTCTAGAATGTGTTTGTACGATATGGGTATAAAACGAAAAGTGTTACTGAGCATTTTAAGAGGGAGTGGGCAATAGGTCTATAGGTGGACACCTTTTCGAAATGTCGCCATTAGGGTGGGCCAGGGGTGACTCTAGAATGTGTTTGTATGATATGGGTATCAAATGAAAGATGGTAATGAGTATCTTAAAAGGGAGTAATCCTTAGTTCTATAGGTGGACGCCTTTTCGATATATCGCCATAAAGGTGGACCAAGGGTGACTCTAGAATGTTTGTACGATATGGGTATCAAACGAAAGGTGTTACTCAGCATTTTAAGAGGGAGTGGGCATTAGGTCTATAAGTGGACGCCTTTTCGAGATATCGTCATTAGGGTGGGCCAGGGGTGACTCTAGAATGTGTTTGTACGATATGGGTATCAAACGAAAGGTGTTACTGAGCATTTTAAGAGGGAGTGGGCATTAGGTCTATAGGTGGACGTCTTTTCGAGATATCGCCATTAGTGTGGGCCAGGGGTGACTCTATAATGTTTGTGCGATATGGGTATCAAACGAAAGGTGTTACTGAGCATTTTAAGAGAGAGTGGGCATTAGGTCTATAGGTGGACGCCTTTTCGAGATATCGCCATTAGGGTGGGCCAGGGGTGACTCTAGAATGTGTTTGTACGATATGGGTATCAAATGAAAGGTGGTAATGAGTATTTTAAAAGGGAGTAATCCTTAGTTCTATATGTGGACGCCTTTTCGAGATATCGCCATAAAGGTGGACCAAGGGTGACTCTAGAATGTTTGTACGATATGGGTATCAAACGAAAGGTGTAACTGAGCATTTTAAGAGGGAGTGGGCATTAGGTCTATAGGTGGACGCCTTTTCGAGATATCGCCATAAAGGTGGACCAAGGGTGACTCTAGAATGTTTGTACGATATGGGTATCAAACGAAAGGTGTGACTGAGCATTTTAAGAGGGAGTGGGCATTAGGTCTATAGGTGGACGCCTTTTCGAGATATCGCCATTAGGGTGGGCCAGGGGGACTCTAGAATGTTTGTACGATATGGGTATCAAACGAAATGTGTTACTGAGCATTTTAAGAGGGAGTGGGCATTAGGTCTATAGGTGGCCTTTTCGAGACATCGCCAATAGGGTGGGCCAGGGGTGACTCTAGAATGTTTGTACGATATGGGTATCAAACGAAAGGTGTTACTGAGCATTTTAAGAGGGAGTGGACATTAGGTCTATAGGTGGACGCCTTTTCGAGATATCGCCATTAGGGTGGGCCAGAGGTGACTCTAGAATGTTTGTACGATATGGGTATCAAACGAAAGGTGTTACTGAGAATTTTAAGAGGGAGTGGGCATTAGGTCTATAGGTGGACGCCTTTTCGAGATATCGCCATTAGGGTGGGCCAGGGGTGACTCTAGAATGTGTTTGTACGATATGGATATCAAATTAAAGGTATTAATGAGGGTTTTAAAAGCGAGTGGCCCTTAGATGTATATGTGAAGGTGTTCTCGCGATATCGACCAAAATGTGGACCAGGTGATCCAGAAAATCATCTGTCGGGTACTGCTAATTTATTTATATATGCAATACCACTAACAGTATTCCTGCCAAGATTCCAAGGGCTGTTGATTTTGCCTTGTAGAACTTTTTCATTTTCTTCTACTTAATATGGTAGGTGTCACACCCATTTTACAAAATTTTTTCCAAAGTTATATTTTGCGTCAATAAACCAATCCAGTTACCATGTTTCATCCCTTTTTTCGTATTTGGTATAGAATTATGGCATTTTTTTCATTTTTCGTAATTTTCGATATCGATAAAGTGGGCGTGGTTATGGTCGGATTTCGGCTATTTTTTATACCGAGATAAAGTGAGTTCAGATAAGTAGGTGGGCTAAGTTTAGTAAAGATATATCGGTTTTTGCTCAAGTTATTGTGTTAACAGCCGAGCGGAAGGACAGACGGTGGACTGTGTATAAAAACTGGGCGTGGCTTCCACCGATTTCGGCCATTTTCACAGAGAATAGTTACCGCCATAGAATCTATGTACCTACCAAATTTGAGAAGGATTGGTAAATTTTTGTTCGACTTATGGCATTAAAAGTATTCTAGACAAACTAAATGAAAATGGGCGGAGCCACGCCCATTTTGAAATTTTCTTTTATTTTTGTATTTTGTTGCATCATATCATTACAGGAGTTGAATTTTGACTTAATTTACTTATATACAGTAAAGATATTAAATTTTTTGTTAAAATTTGAATTAAAAAAATTTTTTTTTTAAAAAGTGGGCGTGTTCTTCATCCAATTTTGCTAATTTTTATTTAGCACATATATAGTAATAGTAGCAGCGTTCCTGCCAAATTTCATCATGATATCTTCAACGACTGCCAAATTACAGCTTGCAAAACTTTTAAATTACCTTCTTGTAAAAGTGGGCGGTGCCACGCCCATTGTCCAAAATCTTACTAATTTTCTATTCTGCGTCATAACGTCAACCCATCTGCCAAGTTTCATCGCTTTAATTGCCTTTGGCAATGAATTATCGCATTTTTTCGGTTTTTCGAAATTTTCGATATCGAAAAAGTGGGCGTGGTTATAGTCCGATATCGTTCATTTTAAATAGCGATCTGAGATGAGGGCCCAGAAATCTACATACCAAATTTCATCAAGATAGCTCAAAATTTACTCAAGTTATCGTGTTAACGGACGGACGGACGGACGGACGGACATGGCTCAATCAAATTTTTTTTCGATCCTGATTATTTTTATATATGGAAGTCTATATCTATCTCGATTCCTTTATATATGTACAACCAACCGTTATCCAATCAAACTTAATATACTCTGTGAGCTCTGCTCAACTGAGTATAAAAACTCAAAAATACAGGCACTGTTATCCATACTATTTAGTTGAATTTGTTCTTACAGGGTCGTTGCCCAAGAAATAATGAGACGCACAAATATTTCTTGGCGAAACTAGGGCTCCCCTGTGCACTTTTGCTTTACAAACTTTAAAGAAGGGTGGCAGAAAGCGTATGAGTCTTCATAAGAGGGGGATATTTACTATATTGGTTATAAGCGAAATAGTTATATTTTCGTTTCAATTGACTTTTGAAGCTTCATATTGGACTTTTAACATAAAATAGTCTGATGAAAAGATAAATTTTGCATTACTTGTTATATATATATATATTCTTAATGTTCTGTATTTCGGGCCTTTGATAGTCTTACTGCTTTTATTTTTTGTAAAACGTATATGTAGTAGGAGAGCTGGTAAACATTTTTGAGCAGGTATTTGAGGCACAATCATATGTATAATACTTCTATATCAATACCTTCCTATCTTCCTAATGTGCAAATTTTCTGTCAATCATTATTTGCTGAAACTGTGCAAATGTATGTTCTGCGCATGCGCGGGCTTTGTTAGTGTTAGTGAATTGTAGTAGCGTGTGTAAAAAAAGTATTAAAGGGGTTAAACGTGTCACTATCCCCTTTACCCAACTTCTGCATACTAATTGTTATAAAATCTCAGTTTAGTCGATTAAGCAATTAAAAGGCCAACAAATACAATACAAGGCTTGATGTATTTATTATTTAAATATGGGCTGCAGCCATACAAAGTACATTATTTACATAAATAGTGAAAAAAAAGGCGAAGAATTCATATTTTTAAAATGAAAAAAAATTTAAATATACATGAATAAAATATATACTTATACATACATTCGTAGTTGTCAGTTGGCATTATTTGCTGTTTTTTTTTTTTGCTTTTTGGTCACTAAGGGCTCATTTACATACGTATATCTGCGCACTCAGCACAAATCGGTAATGCTATTCTGCGGAGTTCTTAAAACAATAAAAACTTACGTACCAAGCATAGCTTTAACACATAATTGCATACGAAGTATGCAATGTGTAAAAGATTAAAATATGCAAAAAGAAGGCAATTGGGAAAGACTTCACAACAGGCATGACGTAGCTGAATGCGTTTACAACCATTTCAACTATCGTAGGGGTGCGAGTTCGACTCCCACTCCCGGGAGAAAAGGCTTTGAAGAGATTTACAAGGTATAATCGAAACAGCTGTCGCCTTGTCCGTCCTGATGTCACGTTGTTTAAATTTTTCCCAAATTATTAAATAAATTATAAAATTAAAAAATTGCTTCAAATAAATGTTTTCATACATTTAAAAAAAGCAATATGGGCAATCCCCGATTATTAAAAATCATACAAACAGACAAAATTGGTTAATTCGTTGTAGTTCTATAAATAGAACGAAAACAGCAACAAAACCAAAGTTTCTTTGAAAACCGCCGTACCAAGCATAGCTTTAACACATAATTGCATACGAAGTATGCAATGTGTAAAAGATTAAAATATGCAAAAAGAAGGCAATTGGGAAAGACTTCACAACAGGCATGACGTAGCTGAATGCGTTTACAACCATTTCAACTATCGTAGGGGTGCGAGTTCGACTCCCACTCCCGGGAGAAAAGGCTTTGAAGAGATTTACAAGGTATAATCGAAACAGCTGTCGCCTTGTCCGTCCTGATGTCACGTTGTTTAAATTTTTCCCAAATTATTAAATAAATTATAAAATTAAAAAATTGCTTCAAATAAATGTTTTCATACATTTAAAAAAAGCAATATGGGCAATCCCCGATTATTAAAAATCATACAAACAGACAAAATTGGTTAATTCGTTGTAGTTCTATAAATAGAACGAAAACAGCAACAAAACCAAAGTTTCTTTGAAAACCGCCGTACCAAGCATAGCTTTAACACATAATTTTGCGGCCTCTGCCGGCGTACTTCTACTGACGCAGGTGAGCGGGTGTCACCTGTCGCGGTTGCGCGTTACTGTGGCGTGGCCTTTGGTCTTTGGGGGTGATGCGTAGAGAAGGTCAACCGCAATCACCATTCCACGCCTCGCTCCTATGAAGTGGATTCCTATTGCATAGAGAAGGTCAACTGCAATAGGGATATACTTCGCTAGTAGCTCTGGTCACGACCACAGTTCCGTGCTGACTGACTGCTGGTTTACGTGCGTTGCCGCTCTGTTGCGGCCTCTGCCGGCGTACTTCTACTGACGGAGGTGAGCGGGTGTCACCTGTCGCGGTTGCGCGTTACTGTGGCGGGGCCTTTGGTCTCTGGGGGTGATGCGTAGAGAAGATCAACCGCAATCACCATTCCACGACTCGCTCCTATGAAGTGGATTCCTATTGCATAGAGAAGGTCAACTGCAATAGGGATATACTTCGCTAGTAGCTCTGGTCAAGACCACAGCTCCATGCTGACTGACTGCTGTGCTGCTGTGTCGCTCCTTTTATGGCTGTTGTGTTTGGTGTTGCTAGCTCAAATGGTTGCGTTGCCATGGTCACCGTGTTGCTGTTGAATGTTGCGAGCGCTCGTTGTGTTGCTGAGATTTGTTGGTTGATCGTGTTGCTAGAGCCTTTTGTGGCCACTTGTTGTGTTAATGTCGTGTCAAATATGTTGTGGGGTCGTTTTGTGTGGGCCAAATTAATGAGGATTTATTTGGTCCTCACAACATATATGGGCACAATTAAAATTATGAACAATGCTTTTTTAATGGTATCTAAATATAGAACTGGCTAAGGGGTGACGGGGCTGAAACAACCCTTGAATTTAACAAAAAAATAAATTTTTGTATGCTAACAATGTTTTTGAAGCACTTTGAAAATTAAATATGTTAAAATTTAATATTTGAAAAATTATAAAAAGAAATAGGCCAGATTATTTGGTTGGGTCTAAAACTTTGCCAGGTGATTGCAAAATCATTTTTTTTTTTAAGTGAAAAAATGTTTTTGGCTCATGTTGACCACATATTATTTATAATTTTAAACAAATATTGTCAGAAAGGCAGAGTGTTTAGATGGGACTTTCTACCTGCCAGGTGTTCGACAATATTTTCATGAGTGCGAGTGAACAGCGTCATGCCTGCATGTAAGTGTGAGTGAGATCGTATATCGGCAGCTCTGCGTCGAATTATTATTTCTTCTTTATTAATTATAGACAAAAAATTAGTATGCATACATTTGTAATTAATCCTGAATATAAATCTGATAATTATTATTTTACTATTATCCCTCTAATCACTTAAATAAAATTTTATTTTTATTGATTTTCACACACCGTATCTGATTACAATAGTAAATGCACAAAGTAAAAATATTACATAATTTTTTTTGTTTTTTAATCTAAGTATTTTTAAAAGTAAAAAACATATTGATTTTTTTTATTCGAAATCTGAATTTGTATCTTCATCGTACTGTTTGTCACAGCTTGAATACTCGTCTTCTTCGAAGTCATCGGTACTATCTGTGAATAATAATAAAAGTATATTTAATAATTATTAACTGATAAACTAAAAAAAAAAAGTGGAAAAAAATTCTTGCAGCTCACCTGCTGTGCTGTTTTCATCGACAGTATTCGCTTCGTCGATAATAGCATCAATTACTGAATTTGGAACACAATCTCCATCAAACAAATTCGATTTTTAAAATTTGTCATCGTAGAATAAGGGCTGCACTTTGAATTTTCTTCAATTAAATTTAATAAGCTATCATTAACCAAAAATCCTTTCGTCCCCACAACTTTTTTATTATGTATCAATGTAAATTGTAATTCATGTACATATATATTTTTTTAGCTTTGCTTCAAAGTGAGTAAAAATATCACATATTTTTCTCCTTTCTCAAGTGCAATATTTGTAATAATATCTAAAGAGGTATTGATTATATTGTAGTGAAAAAAATAAATGATTTTTTTTTTCGATGACATATTCATCAATAAAGTTACAAATTTTATCGAAAGCTTCTTTATGTAATTCTAAATTCTTATGGAAATTAGTTTCCGGTTTTTTTTCATACTCTCGTAATTTGTTAAAATACTCTTTTTGACAAAGCTTATGGCCACTCAAGTTCTCGGAGCTTGCTAAAGAATTTATCAAAGCTTTTTTGTCTAATACATGAATCGGTTGTCGTTATCCTTGGTATTTTTTCGCGCTTTTGCCACAAAAAATTCAGAGGTTTATGATGACTAACATCCTCAGTAGTTTCCAGATTATATTTTTCTAAATGCGTAATTGACGAGTCTGGAATAGTATTTTTGTCTCCGACTTCAGCTTTGATTGCAGATCCAGATGCTTCACATGAACTTTGTTTAAGTGCATTATTATTAGAAGATGAAATATCTGTAATAAAATTTTTATACTCAGTTGAGCAGAGCTCACAGAGTATATTAAGTTTGATTGGATAACTGTTGGTTGTACATATATAAAGGAATCGAGATAGATATAGACTTCCATATATCAAATTAATCAGGATCGAAAAAAAATTTGATTGAGCCATGTCCGTCCGTCCGTCCGTCCGTCCGTTAACACGATAACTTGAGTAAATTTCGAGGTATCTTGATGAAATTTGGTACGTAGATTCCTGAGCACTCATCTCAGATCGCTATTTAAAATGAACGATATCGGACTATAACCACGCCCACTTTTTCGATATCGAAAATTTCGAAAAACCGAAAAAGTGCGATAATTCATTACAAAAGACAGATAAAGCGACGAAACTTGGTAGATGAGTTGAACATATGACGCAGAATAGAAAATTAGTAAAATTTTGGACAATGGGCGTGGCATCGCCCACTTTTAAAAGAAGGTAATTTAGAAGTTTTGCAAGCTGTAATTTGGCAGTCGTTGAAGATATCATGATGAACTTTGGCAGGAACGTTACTGCTATTACTATATGTACGCTTAATAAAAATTAGCAAAATCGGAGAAGGACCACGCCTACTTTAAAAAAAAAAATTTTTTTTAAATAAAATTTTAACAAAAAATTTAATATCTTTACAGTATATAAGTAAATTATGTCAACATTCAACTCCACTAATGATATGGTGCAACAAAATACAAAAATAAAAGAAAATTTCAAAATGGGCGTGGCTCCGCCCTTTTTCATTTAATTTGTCTAGGATACTTTTAACGCCATAATTCGAACAAAAATTAACCACTCCTTTTGAAATTTGGTAGGGGCATAGATTTTATGACGTTAACTGTTTTCTGTGAAAATGGGCGAAATCCGTTGATGCCACGCCCAGTTTTTATACACAGTCGTCCGTCTGTCCTTCCGCATGGCCGTTAACACGATAACTTGAGCAAAAATCGGCATATCTTTAATGAACTTAGTTCACGTGCTTACTTGAACTCACTTTATCTTGGTATGAAAAATGAACGAAATCCGACTATGACCACGCCCACTTTTTCGATATCGAAAATTACGAAAAATGAAAAAAATGTCATAATTCTATACCAAATACGAAAAAAGGGATGAAACATGGTAAGGTAATTGGATTGTTTTATTGACGCGAAATATAACTTTAGAAAAAACTTTATAAAATGGTTGTGACACCTACCATATTAAGTAGAAGAAAATGAAAAAGTTCTGCAGGGCGAAATAAAAAACCCTTAAAATCTTGGCAGGTACTACATATATAAATAAATTAGCGGTATCCAACAGATGATGTTCTGGGTCACCGTGGTCCACATTTTGGTCGATATCTGGAAAATGCCTTCACATATACAACTACCACCACTCCCTTTTAAAACTCTCATTAATACCTTTAATTTGATACCCATATCGTACAAACTTATTCTAGAGTCACCCCTGGTCCACCTTTATGGCGATATCTCGAAAAGGCGTCCACCTATATAACTAAGTCCCACTCCCTTTTAAAATACTCATTAACACCTTTCATTTGATACCCATATTGTACAAACAAATTCTAGGGTCACCCCTGGTCCACCTTTATGGCGATATCTCGAAACGGCGCCCACCTATGGAACTAAGGATTACTCCTTTTAAAATACTCATTAACACCTTTCATTTGATACCCATATCGTACAAACGCATTCTAGAGTCACCCCTGGGCCACCTTTATGGCGATATCTCGAAAAGGCGACCACCTATACAACAACCATCACTCCCTTTTAAAACCCTCATTAATACCTTTAATTTGATACCCATATCGTACAAACACATTCTAGAGTCACCCCTGGTCCACCTTTATGGCGATATTTCGAAACGGCATCCACCTATAGAACGAAGGCCCACTCCCTTTTAAAAATACTCATTAACACCTTTCATTTGATACCCATATCGTACAAACAAAGTCTAGAGTCACCCCTGGTCCACCTTTATTGCGATACCTCGAAAAGGCGTACACCTATAGAACTAAGGCCCACTCCCTTTTAAAATACTCATTAACACCTTTCTTTTGATACCCATATTGTACAAACAAATTCTAGGGTCACCCCTGGTCCACCTTTATGGCGATATCTCGAAACGGCGTCCACCTATGGAACTAAGGATTACTCCATTTTAAAATACTCATTAACACCTTTCTTTTGATACCCATATTGTACAAACAAATTCTCGGGTCACCCCTGGTCCACCTTTATGGCGATATCTCGAAACGTCGTCCTCCTATGGAACTAAGGATTACTCCCTTTTAAAATAATCATTAACACCTTTCATTTGATACCCATATCGTACAAACGCATTCTAGAGTCACCCCTGGTCCACCTTTATGGCGATATCTCGAAAAGGCGACCACCTATACAACAACCATCACTCCCTTTTAAAACCCTCATTAATACCTTTAATTTGATACCCATATCGTACAAACACATTCTAGAGTCAAGCCTGGTCCACCTTTATGGCGATATTTCGAAACGGCATCCACCTATAGAACTAAGGCCCACTCCCTTTTAAAATACTCATTAACACCATTCGTTTGATGCCCATATTGAACAAACAAATTCTAGGGTCACCCCTGGTCCACCTTTATGGCGATATCTCGAAACGGCGTCCACCTATGGAACTAAGGATTACTCCCTTTTAAAATACTCATTAACACCTTTCATTTGATTCCCCTATCTTATAAACGCATTCTAGAGTCACCCCTGGTCCACCTTTATGGCGATATCTCGAAAAGGCGACCACCTATACAACAACCACCACTCCCTTTTAAAACCCTCATTAATACCTATAATTTGATACCCATATCGTACAAACACATTCTAGAGTCACCCCTGGCCCACCTTTGTGGCGATATCTCGAAACGGCGTCCACCTATGGAACTAAGGATTACTCCCTTTTAAAATATTCATTAACACCTTTCATTTGATACCCATATCGTACAAACACATTCTAGAGTCACCCCTGGCCCACCTGTGTGGCGATATCTCGAAACGGCGTCCACCTATGGAACTAAGGATTACTCCCTTTTAAAATACTCATTAACACCTTTCATTTGATACCCATATCGTACAAACACATTCTAGAGTCACCCCTGGTCCACCTTTATGGCGATATTTCGAAACGGCATCCACCTATAGAACTATGGCCCACTCCCTCATAAAATACTCTTTAATGCCTTTCATTTGATACACATGTCATACAAACATATTCCAGGGTTTCCCTCGGTTCATTTTCCTACATGGTTATTTTCCCTTATGTTGTCACCATAGCTCTCAACTGAGTATGTAATGTCCGGTTACACCCGAACTTAACCTTCCTTACTTGTTTTTTATTAAAATGTAATTCAATTGTGAATGTGTTACTAATGCCCTCAAGGCCTAAACCAATTGCTGATAATTAGAGAATTTAAAAAAACAGAAAAAAATATAAATTGTGTTAAAAGAAAATATTTTTTTTCAATTGCTTTTATACACATTATTGATTGAAAGTTTTTTTTACACCAAGAAATATTACTATAAAAAACTTTATTTGAATAATAACTTTTTTAAATGAATTAACAAAATCATGAAACCACCGAAGGACATTATTAAAACAATAAATAAAAATTTGTAATGTTAATACTAAATTTTTAGGGTTTCTGTTTTTTAGTATATACGAAGCATAGTGGATGGTTCACGTGTTTAGGAACACAAATCAAGGATTACGATTATAAAAAAATATTACTTATTACAATACCTGATTGACGTATATCTGATTCCCTTGAAGTGTTGTCATAATATTTTTTCATTACAGCAAGAAAATGTTTGTGACAATGTGTATGATACAAATACCTACTCAAAAATGCTTACCAGCTTACGTAAAGTTTTTCTTATATTATGCATTTTGTATTATTACATTTTATAAAAATGAAAGAATTTATTAAGCGTTATACATAAGTAGTTTATACAAAAATATTAAACTTAAACCATTAATTTAGAGAGTATTACGGAATTTAAGGAACGAGTTACTGAAACTCAATAAAAAATTAGTGGTCTTTGTTTGAAGCAATACATTTCACTAAAACTATCTTCACAAATTGGTATATACAGCTACGGACATGTAAATGTCACTTTTTTACGTCAACTTTGATATGCTATACCAACGCTAATTTTTTAAAAGAGAACGTGCATTTGCTTCTTTAGTCGTTTTTTACAAACAAATACTTTTGTTGCTGAAACTCGTTACTTGAAGAAGAGGCGGTGACGAGGAAAGCGGACGGGTCCAAGTCTCTTGTGCTCGGCAACACACTTTGCGTTCTCTTTCTTCTTTCCATAAAATTTTCTTCAATTCACTTTAGCTTTTAAATTTGCTACTTTTATGTATTTTAATAATGGTTATTTACATTTTTTTTGAAATATGGACTACTTCACGTTAGTTTTTTAAACGGTTTTATTTAGCTGGTTGGCTGGCTGGCACGAATTTTGCAATTGAAATTTAAGTAACTTCCCGATAAGCTACAAGCTTGAAACTTGGACTATAGTTCAGAGCCCGATGACAATACAATAATAAGAAAAAAATCGCCGCTAGGTGGCGCAAGGATCGAGATATTCAAAAAAATCGTATTTGGAGTTCGATTTGGCTCATATTTGGAGCACATAATACATACAAGAATAGAACGCGAACTATGAAAAAAATCGCCGCTAGGTGGCGCAAGGATCGAGATATTCAAAAAAATCGTATTTGTGGTCCGATTTGGTCCATATTTGGAAAACATATAGACTCCTGAGTGTTGCAGGCGTTGTAGAAGTCCACCTCGTTGAAGGCCAAACTCAATGCACGTCCTTGCATAATTTTAGGCGTACGCGACTTTCACCACGATTCTTTTAGACTTTCAGGCGTATGCGAATTTCACCACGATTTTCAGCTGTGCAAATTAAGTAGCTGACAGATGAGGTGGAATTCTCTTGTTATGATGCGAGGTGGAATTCTGTTGTTTTCGCCAGTGTTGTCAGCGAAAACTCCACCAATTCTCTTGCTGTTTTGACCAAATAAATAAAGATAAGAATTTTCAATAAGGAATTACTTAAATTACTAATCAAAGTTGCAATCATAAATAAAAATCGTTAAACTTATCGTAACAAAATTCGGCAGAGAGGTTGCATTTACTATAAGAAATGCTTTGAGGAAAAATTTACAAAATCGGTTAAGGACCGCGCCCACTTTTATATAAAAGATTTTTAAAAGGGTCGTGATTTTTAAAAAGGTCGAATAAAATAAGCCATATCTTTGCAAAAAAGAGCTTTATATCAATGATATTTCATTTCCCAAGTGGATTTATAGCAATAAATAAGAAAACCCGCCCCTTTAATGACTAAGCAATTTTCTATGTTTCGGGAGTCACAACTCGAAGAAAGATTAACAGATCGCAATAAAATTGGGTACACAAATTTTCCCTAAAGCAGGAAATATTTCTAGAAAAAATGGACGAGATCGGTTAAAGACCACGCCCACTTTGATATTAAATATTTTTATAAGGGTCGTAGACGAAAATAATAAGCTATATCTTAGCGAAAAGGAGCTTTGTGTCAATAGAATTTTACTTTCTAAATTGAATTATAACACTAAATTGGAAAAAACTAAAATTTTGGAAAATGGGTGTGGCACCGTCCCTTTTATAACTAAGCAATTTTCTATGTTTCGGGAGCCATAACTCGAAGAAAAATTAACATATCGTAATGAAATTGTGTACATATATTTTCCTTATAGCAGAAAAATGTGTAGTAAAAATGAGTGGGATCAGTTAAATACCACGGCAACTTAGATATAAAACAAGTTTAAAAGGGTCGTAGACTAGAATAATAAGCTATAACTAGCAAAAATTGTTTTGAATCAGTGATATTTCACTTATCAAGTTTTATTGTAAGAGGAAATGGGGAAACATTTTTTTTTAAACAGGCGGTGCCACGTGTTAAGTAATTTATATGAAATGAAATATACAAATGAAGCTCACGCTAAGTATATAATGTTCGGTTACACCCGAACTTAGACACCTTTACTTGTTAATACCATGTTTCCTTTTGTACATACCCAATTTTACTGCATCGTCTTACTATCCCCTTTTTGTTGTTGTAGTACACTGAAAGAAATGATGCTAGTAAAATCAACAAATCGGTTCTCTTGTTCTTGACTTAACGGAAATTCCGTGGAATTGATCGAATTATGGTTATTTCGACCGAGTTCTTTGTCAGGCGAACAAATTATTTTAGTCATTTAAACAGAAAAGATATTTTCGCTCTTAAGTTAACAAAATTCAGTAAAATTGACAGATTCCCAATCAATATAACTGATTTTTCTGTTAACACAACTGATCTCACTGGTCATTTCAACAGAGAACAACAGTCAATGCATGAGCAAATTTCAAAGAGAATTTTACGCTCACTGCGCTTTCCACTTTTTACTTATGACGATGGTGCAACTTGTTAAAAAAAAAACACCAAAAAAAAAACCTTCAAATCGAAACAACACACAAATTCGGAAAACAACAAAAAACCAGTTTTTCAGCTATCAATGCAAAACGAAAAAATCCTTTTTTGAATTTGCTGTGCATAACACTGCAAAAAATGACGCGATACCGGGACACCTATTTAAAAAAAAATGTAAGGCTCGATAACCTCCGAAGAGATTTAAGGCCGAGCTTCTCTTCCGATTTGCGTCGTGCTCCTCTTATTTCTTCCTACAAATTGACTGGATGGGACCTACTTGTTTTTTGCCGCCTCCGAACGGCATCTATAAGGCAGGTGAGTTTTCACTGAGAGCTTTTTATGACAGAAATACACTCGGAGTGCTTGCCAAACACTGACGAGGGGCGTCCCCGCTTAGAAAAATTTTGTTCAAGTTTTTACGAGGTTTCACTCACGCGAACGTATCTAATAAGATAATAAAAAACATCCTTTTTAATGTTGATGTTTCAGAATCGTTTCAAAATAAAGTTTTACGAGAATTAAACTTGCCGATTACATGTAAAGTTACTCCAGTAGTGAATTACCTTCCAGCGATTTGATTCTTTACTTTTCTATGGCTTAGAGGTTCTCTATTAAAATGTTATGTCAAACATTTATGCTACAAGTTTTGATCGAAACAATCAATTGTGGCAACTTTACATGCTAGAGCAAAAACTGAGAATGAGCTGCAACTGAAAGAATTGAGAATCATTTTCGTGACTACTATTTTCATTTATATTTGAAAAGTAAGTCCGATTTTTGTTTTAAATTTAAAAAAATGGAAACATTTTATATCAAATGTGCGTACACATATATAAAGATTGTTACGAATATTAGCAACACTAAGCAATGACTATATGCACATCCATAAATCAATCATGTATCTACATAAATGAATAAATCATTATGTCTACACATATGTACGTACACGCAGCGGAGAAGAGATGCACAAACACATGCAGATATCTTAGCTGAGATGCTCCCAAAAGTATGCAATTGTAATTGTGGAAGTGTCGCTCACAAATACACGCGCGTATGAGAAGCTATATACGTGCATTTGTAGTTATAATTATATGGCGGTAACTAAGTAAATTCTGGAAGCGCCTAGAAGATGCCACGAGGAAATCACAGAGTATAAAACCACCTGCAATAGAGGGCGAGAAGCAGTTGTGATTAAGACGCTATCTGGCGAGCAATAGCAGTATTATTTATTGTGAAGTACTTTAATAAAGGCCACTTTTCCGTTGTGATCCCTTCAGCGCTTCCAAAATTGTGTCTACCCAATCTGGTCTTTCCACTTCCACACGATGAGCTTTGTATGCTGGTTTACTCAATAGTGAGGCAGTTTCCTAAGTCAATGCATGTGATACCGTTTCTGTAAATGTTGGATTTGGGTTTGCGTATGTGGCTCGCTTCGTTTCGACGTACCGTATGCCATTTACAAAGCTCTGAATCTTTACCCTTTCAGTGTATTCCACGGGTGCGTCCGCATTCGATAAATATGCCAGCTTTTCGACATCTGACGCAAACTCCTGCAAAGTCTCATTAGCTTTTTGGTAGTGGTTCCGTGGCTTCCGTATCGCCTCTCTAGAGCGCTCATCAATGTTCTATAGTTATTCCGCTCTTCCTCGGGAATAGTCTGTAGGATTTCTGCAGCAGATCCTTTCAATGCCACAAATAGTGCAGCAACTTTATCTTCAGCACTCCAGTTGTTCACTGCTGCGGTCTTCTCAAACTGAATCTTAAACACCTGGAAAGGTACAGAACCGTCAAAGGATGGTGTTTTTACCTTTGGATTACTCGCAGAAACTGCTGGGCGATTTAGTTGCAACTACTCCATACGACCTTTTAAATCCTCGACTTCTGCCTGAAATTGAGCGATTTTTGTATCCTGTGCTTCCAGCTTTGATGATATACGGACTTCCTGCTCTTCAAGTTGTGTATAGATCTGAGATGATATCTGCGCTGAAATTCGTTACGACATCTCGGATATACGTGTCTCTTGCGCTTCCAGTTGAGATGCCAAATATGGCTTCTGTTCTTCCAACTGTGATATATATTTGCCGTTTGTTCTGCCAGTTGAGATGTTATATTTGTCTTTTGTTCTGCCAGTTGAGATGACATTGTCGATGTTTGAGCAGTTATTGCAGCCAATATCATGTTCAAGTCTGTGCTCGTAACTGTCTGCGATGTTTCGTTTTTCTCTTCAATTTTTGTTGTTGTCTCGTCCCCATCAGAATAAAAGACATACTCGTCCACATCGATTCCTTGCGACTCCATTACCTATCGTAGCTGTGCTTGAAGTTCGATCTTATTGCCGGTTGTATTAAATCCACGGTTCTCCAACTCCTTTTTCAGTTGCTGGATCCGCAATTCACTCAACTTTGCCATGTCCAAGTTGTATTCGCAATCTTCGGAATTATTCAACAATTCCTCTTCTGACAGCTATTGTAATGAATTTACTTGCAATTCCCCTTATTTGCAATCTTTTACTAAGTTCGAATCACTAAACTGTTGAATAAATAACTCCAACATTTAATAATGGAAAAATGGCCTTTATTAAAGTATTTCGCAATAAATAATACTGCTATTGCTTGCCAGATAGCGTCTTAATCAAAACTGCTCCTCCCCCTCTATTGCTGGTGCTTTTATACTCTGTGATTTCCGCGTGGCATCTTCTAGGTGCTTCCAGAATTTACTTAGTTACCGCCACATAATTAGGACTACAGATGCACGTATATAGCTTCTCATATGCGCATGTATTTGTGAGCGACACTTCCACAATTACAATTGCATACTTTTGGGAGCATCTCAGCTAAGATATCTGTATGTGTTTGTGCGTCTCTTCTCCACTGCGTGTACGTACATATGTGTAGACATAATGATTTATTCGTTTATGTAGATACATGATAGATTTATGGATGTGCATACAGTCACTGCTTAGTATCGGCTTAGAGATGGCAGTACCTCTAAGTGTTGCTAACATTCGTAACAATATAATTATAATATAACGATATGGTGAAAATTTTTGAAGAAAACGTTGAAACAAAGTTTTTGAACCCGACGCCAATATGTTTTAAAAAACGGTGCAGTGCCATTATTTTCGCTAGAGCATGTACTAAGCGTGTGTGAATATGTATGTAGCAAATATACATGTAGCAAACATGTGTATTTATGTATTCATATATTTACTTATATGTATGGGGTATTCCATCCCATTTCGACAAATTTTGAACCCGACCCCTTTAGAATTGGCTGAAAGTTTTTCTTCTTTTTCTAGCTTAAGAAAGACGTTTTTCAGAATTTTTTCAAATTTTTTCATCCAACTCAATAAAAGTTATGAATTTTCAATTGTTTTTGTTTTTATCGGCCTATTGATAAATCATTCAAGGTTCGAATCGAGCTCAAGGCCAGAACAATAATTTTTTCTAATGATAATTATTGTGGATTTATCAATAGGCCGATAAAAACAAGAACAATTGTTAATAAACCATGAGCACTTGGGAATGTCAAACAAAGTAATTGACAATAAACAAAAATCCAGCATTATCAGTGATTTGCACCAGATGGCGCAACACTGAATAAATATAGTTGGTAAAAAGGAATAGAAGTAGCAAATTTGCCAGTCAAACAAACCACCGCTGTATAGCTAAATGGTTAGCGCAGCATGCCTAAAGCGTACTGATGATGAAGGCTTAGTACCCTTCGAAATGGATCTATCTGCGCAGCTATGGCAAGTTGTCTGAAAAATTTTCTACTTACTATCCCAAAAACAAAATACAATTTTTCAAATTTAGAAAAATTAAAAAATAACAATAATTATCATTAGAAAAAATTATTGTTCTGGCCTTGAGCTCGATTCGAACCTTGAATGATTTATCAATAGGTCGATAAAAACAAAAACAATTGTTAATAAACCATGAGCACTTGGGAATGTCAAACAAAGTAATTGACAATAAACAAAAATCCAGCATTATCAGTGATTTGCACCAGATGGAGCAACACTGAATAAATATAGTTGGTAAAAAGGAATAGAAGTAGCAAATTTGCCAGTCAAACAAACCACCGCTGTATAGCTAAATGGTTAGCGCAGCATGCCTAAAGCGTACTGATGATGAAGGCTTAGCACCCTTCGAAATGGATCTATTTGCGCAGCTATGGCAAGTTGTCTGAAAAATTTTCTACTTACTATTCCAAAAACAAAATACAATTTTTCAAATTTATAAAATTTAAAAAATAACAAAAATTATCATTAGAAAAAATTATTGTTCTGGCCTTGAGCTCGATTCGAACCTTGAATGAGTTATGAATTTTAAAAAAAATACCGTTTTTGTTTTCAAAATGCTATAACATTTAAAAAAATTTTTTTTTTTTAATTAAAAAAAAAAAATCGGCTCACTCCGGGATAAGTGGGGATGATTGCAGAATTGATTGAAGTTTCTTACGAGAAAAAAAAATTGCGAAATTCGAAAAATCTCGAAAAACTGAAAAATTACAAAAAAAACTTTAAAATTTTTAATTTTTTCCGAAAAGTACATTTAAAAACAAATTTTAAAAAAAAAGATCCCAAACGGTCAATTTTTGAAAAATTTATAGCATTTTGAAAACAAAAACGGTGTTTTTTTAAATTCATAACTTTTTTTGAGTGGGATGAAAAAATTTGAAAAAATTCTGAAAATCGTTTTTCGTAAGCTAGAAAAAGAAGAAAAACTTTCAGCCAATTCTAAAGGGGTCGGGTTCAAAATTGGTCGAAATGGGATGGAATACCCCATATATATGGCAACATACTTTCGTACAAAGCCGTCGATAGTAATTCGGAACAAGTTTTATTTATTTGAATTCAGATTTAAGTTATTATTATTTTAATTAATATTACTAAAGATACCAATAAAATCATTAGAAATGAAATGTACTTATGTCTAATTTATACAAATATAAAAAGACTACGTAATATTGTGAAAAGTTTTAAACTTTTGTTTGTTTGAATTCAGATTTAAGTTATTATTATTTTAATTAATATTACTACATATTAGCAAAAAAATCATTAGAAATGAAATGTACTTATGTGTAATTTATACAAATAAAAAACTACGTAAATTTAAATATATATTTATCCGGCTTTTATTTTTTCCACAGGTATTAATGTCATATGAACAGAATACTCTGTTGATGAAAAAGGTAACGCTATTAATCCAGAAAAAACAGAAATATGTATTATTTCAATAGATTACGCTGGTAGTGTCATTTCGATAATAAACTCTTTTAATTTACGCTGGTTATTTCGAACGAACAAAAATCTCTGTAATTTCTACGGCTTTCGCTGTTAGTCTCATCTTAACATTAAATCTGTTAATTTAATTGGTATTCTTAGAGCGACAGTAATAATTAATTAATTTAACAAAGCTATGGGTAAAGTATAATGAAAAAACTTTTTTTGTTTATTTGACTTCAAAAACGGTCAATTACGAATCAACGATTTGTTCGCAGTTGATTCAACATCTTGTTGCGATAGATACAAATTTACAAAAATTTCGCCCGTATTTCGGTTGATTTTACCAGTCTTTTTCTTTCAGTGTACATGGCCATAACTACAAATGTTTAAAATAATTTATTTTTTCAGTGGATCTAAACCATACTGATACGTTCGTTTGCTGGTTGTGATATTAAGTTTGTATCTCTTTAAGATTGTATAGCAGAACGTGGTGTAGAAAACGTTGCAGAACTAGCTGCACCATCACTAGCGCCAGCATTGACACTACCTAATCCAGCTGCAACACCATGTTGACGTGTTGAGCCACGATTCACATGGATGCGTACGTTTTCATTCATATAATCGACAATGCGACGCTTTTTCTTTCGTGTATATTGCTGTTGTTTGAAACAAATTTTTAAAATACTCTTTATGGCAACAAACGTCAAACCACCAAGAAGTCTACGATGTAAAGTATTTTATATTTGTTCGAATAGTAAACGTCCTACTATCGTGAATGTGGTTGGTCAAATTAATGCACCTAAAATATACGCGTTGCAGAGTCAGGATCAGATAATATGGAGTGTAGGATCACAAAGCGTTTTTTGTGACCGCTGAAATCTCCAAACAGCAAGAACACTAATAACAGCAGCGACTATAAATTAATAGGGCCGAGTAAACTGAACGACGTGGTGGTCAGCTAATAGACTAACTTTATTTTACAATTTCAGTTCCTTAAATATAATTCACATAATTCAATAAGTACCGATATTCTATTGTATATATTCAAACTTCTTAAAAGGTGGTTGTCTCTAATATATGCTTAACGCTATTTGTATAATTCATACATCTCAACATACATGTGTTATAGAACAGCAATTAGCAAAAAGTGGGATCGCAGCATTCTTATGCTTGCTGTCTTGTAGGCTTTGCCCTTGTTTAGTGTGATATTATCAAGTGTACAAACAACAAATATGAGTGACTAATGCGGCAGTTACTCACGAACGTACGTACCAAAAACGTGTCACCTGACACGACCTATCTTATGAGTGTGCAATGTAAACGAAAACTCACCGACGTGCAACGGCCGTACGTACATAGTCCGGAACGTAGAAATCAAAACAATTTTGATTTTTCCGTAAAAACGTGTCAGCTGATCGCTCTCTCACTAAACAGAGTTGCCTAGTAAACTTTTGTGCGCTAATTTTTGACAGTTTGCAATTTTATGCAAAAACACCTAATTAAAGTTTGAAAAATTGTGAAAATAATTCGAAATAATTATGTAAAAGTGCTGATTATAAATATGTAATCTTTTTATACTTATTTAATATGTATTCCGGCATTTTACAATATCAAAAATTAAATTGGAAAAAGTTGATGTTTACATAAGCATGCATGCAAACTGGCCAATGGCAACAGTGCTTTGTTGTAAACAAAACACACACAAATATGTTATGTACATGTATACAGCCGCACACATTGATTCCTACGGGCTTGAGAGTTCGGTCAAACGTGCTTCGTACGACAAACGTCCGTACGTGCGGCACACGTCGGTGGGTAACTCCCGCCTAAATATAGCCAAACATTTTTTTATATAAAGATATTGCATGCGCGAACTTCGGTGGAAAGCAGCGGAGCGTAACAAAATTCTAGTAGGTCACTTTCACCACACCAAAAACTTTAACACAATTTTTAACATAATTTAAGCACAGAAATACACTGATTGGAGTTTTAGTGAGTAAAAGTTAATTTTCTGAACACATTAGCTGAATAAAAAGTGTACAAATAATTATGAAATAACAAATACAGACAGTGGTAGTTTAACAAATTCTGCTGTGGTAAGTGGTGTATGTGACCTACTAGAATTTTGTGAAGCTTGCCTCACACGATTTTTCGTCTATGCAATGTCTCTATATTATATCGTTTCTGCTATAGCGGGAGTATGTATGTAAATTTGTATGCAATGCAATGGTACATTAGCAGCAAACGAAAATAGGTTACAAATCAAAGTAAGCAATGCGTTCATTTTGCCATTCTATTTTTATGTTTGCCTATCGAGTTACTACGATTTCGACCTTATTTTCCGGCTCTTACTGAATTTAGCAGTTCGCAAAGAGACATATTACTGATTTTTCCAAGTCTTGATCTATATTATTAACAAAAATTGTAATCTTGCCTAGTATAATTTATATTTTATTACATCGTTTGAATATCTTTGATCTAGTCTGTAAGAATTTTTATACTCAGTTGAGCAGAGCTCACAGAGTATATTAAGTTTGATTGGATAACGGTTGGTTGTACATATATAAAGGAATCGAGATAGATGTAGACTTCCATATATCAAAATAATCAGGATCAAAAAAAAATTTGATTGAGCCATGTCCGTCCGTCCGTCCGCCCGTTAACACGATAACTTGAGTAAATTTTCAGGTATCTTGATGAAATATGGTACGTAGGTTCCTGAGCACTCATCTCAAATCGCTATTTAAAATGAACGATATCGGACTATAACCACGCCCACTTTTTCGATATCGAAAATTTCGAAAAACCGAAAAATTGCGATAATTCATTACAAAAGACAGATAAAGCGACGAAACTTGGTAGATGAGTTGAACTTATGACGCAGAATAGAAAATTAGTAAAATTGTGGACAATGGGCGTGGCACCGCCCACTTTTAAAAGAAGGTAATTTAAAAGTTTTGCAAGCTGCAATTTAGCAGTCGTTTAAGATATCATGATGAAATTTGGCAGGAACGTTACTCCTATTACTACATGTACGCTTAATAAAAATTACCACAATCGGAGAAGGACCCCGCCCACTTTTAAAAAAATTTTTTTAAAGTAAAATTTTAACAAAAAATTTAATATCTTTACAGTATATAAGTAAATTATGCCAACATTCAACTCCAGTAATGATATAGTGCAACAAAATACAAAAATAAAAGAAAATTTCAAAATAGGCGTGGCTCCGCCCTTTTTCATTTAATTTGTCTAGGATACTTTTAACGCCATAAGTCGAACAAAAATTAACCAATCCTTTTGAAATTTGGTAGGGGCATAGATTTTATGACGATAATTCTTTTCTGTGAAAATGGCCGAAATCGGTTGATGCCACGCCCAGTTTTTATACACAGTCGTCAGTCTGTCCTTCCGCATGGCCGTTAACACGATAACTTGAGCAAAAATCGACATATCTTTAATGAACTTAGTTCACGTGCTTACTTGAACTCACTTTATCTTGGTATGAAAAATGAACGAAATCCGACTATGACCACGCCCACCTTTTCGATATCAAAAATTACGAAAAATTAAAAAAATGCCATAATTCTATACCAAATACGAAAAAAGGGATGAAACATGGTAAGGAGTGCGGGATTGTTTTTTTGAAGCGAAATATAACTTTAGAAAAAACTTTATAAAATGGTTGTGACACCTACCATATTAAGTAGAAGAAAATGAAAAAGTTCTGTAGGGCGAAATAAAAAACCCTTAAAATCTTGGCAGGTATTACATATATAAATAAATTAGCGTTATCCAACAGATGATGTTCTGGGTCACCCTGGTCCACATTTTGGTCGATATCTGGAAAACGCCTTCACATATACAACTACCACCACTCCCTTTTAAAACTCTCATTAATACCTTTAATTTGATACCGATATCGTACAAACTCATTCTAGAGTCACCCCTGGTCCACCTTTATGGCGATATCTCGAAAATGCGACCACCTATACAACAACCAACACTTCCTTTGAAAACCCTCATTAATACCTTTAATTTGATACCCATATCGTACAAACACATTCTAGAGTCACCCCTGGTCCACCTTTATGGCGATATTTCGACGCGGCGTCCACCTATAGAACTAAGGCCCACTCCCTTTTAAAATACTCATTAACTCCTTTCGTTTGATACCCATATTGCACAAACGAATTCTAAAGTCACTCCTGGCGCACCTTTATGGCGATATCTCGAAACGGCGTCCACCTATGGAACTAAGGATAACTCCCTTTTAAAATACTCATTAACACCTTTCTTTTGATACCCATATTGTACAAACAATTTCTAGAGTCACCCCTGGTCCAGCTTTATGGCGATATCTCGAAAATGCGACCACCTATACAACAACCAACACTTCCTTTGAAAACCCTCATTAATACCTTTAATTTGATACCCATATCGTACAAACACATTCTAGAGTCACCCCTGGTCCACCTTTATGGCGATATTTCGACGCGGCGTCCACCTATAGAACTAAGGCCCACTCCCTTTTAAAATACTCATTAACACTTTTCATTTGATACCCATATCGTACAAACATATTCTAAAGTCACCCCTGGTCCACCTTTATGGCGATATATCGAAAAGGCGAACACCTATAGAACGAAGGTCCACTCCCTTTTAAAAATACTCATTAACACCTTTCATTTGATACCCATATCGTACTAACAAAGTCTAGAGTCACCCCTGGTCCACCTTTATTGCGATACCTCGAAAAGGCGTCCACCTACAGAACTAAGGCCCACTCCCTTTTAAAATACTCATTAACTCCTTTGTTTGATACCCATATTGCACAAACATATTCTAGAGTCACCCCTGGCCACCTTTATGGCGATATCTCGAAACGGCGTCCACCTATGGAACTAAGGATTACTCCCTTTTAAAATACACATTAACACCTTTCTTTTGATACCCATATTGTACAAACAAATTCTAGAGTCACCCCTGGTCCACCTTTATGGCGATATTTCGAAAATGCGACCACCTATACAACAACCACCACTCCCTTTTAAAACCCGCATTAATACCTTTAATTTGATACCCATATCGTACAAACACATTCTAGAGTCACCCCTGGTCCACCTTTATGGCGATATTTCGAAACGTCGTCCACCTATAGAACTAAGGCCCACTCCCTTTTAAAATACTCATTAACACCTTTCATTTGATACCCATATAGTACAAACATATTCTAAAGTCACCCCTGGTCCACCTTTATGGCGATATCTCGAAAAGGCGAACACCTATAGAACGAAGGCCCACTCCCTTTTAAAAATACTCATTAACACCTTTAATTTGATACCCATATCGTACAAACACATTCTAGAGTCAACCCTGGTCCACCTTTATGGCGATATTTCGAAACGGCATCCACCTATAGAACTAAGGCCCACTCCCTTTTAAAATACTCATTAACACCATTCGTTTGATGCTCATATTGTACAAACAAATTCTAGGGTCACCCCTGTTCCACCTTTGTGGCGATACCTCAAAACGACGTCCACCTATGGAACTAAGGATTACTCGCTTTTAAAATACTCATTGACACCTTTAATTTGATACCCATATCGTACAAACGCATTCTAGAGTCAACCCTGATCCACCTTTATGGCTATATACCTAAATGGCGTCCACCTATAGAACTATGGCCCACTCCCTAATAAAATACTCTTCAATGCCTTTCATTTGATACACATATCATACAAACATATTCCAGGGTTTCCGTCGGTTCATTTTCCTACATGGTTATTTTGCCTTATGTTGTCACCATAGCTCTCAACTGAGTATGTAATGTACGGTTACACCCGAACTTAACCTTCCTTACTTGTTGATCATAAGTAGCTCAAAAAAATTGAACTAAACTAAATTAAAAAAGAAAAAAAAATGTGGGTGATTGATCGTTTTTTGAGGTTAGGGCCGAACCGGCACCCGCTCTATTCTGATGGCTTGGGAGTTGTCGCGTTACCAGATCTCCCAAATTTTATTTTGTAGCTGGCAGACAATGACGCATAGTCATAGTCCAAATAAAATAGGCTTTAAATTTAGTTGTAGCTTTTTTGACAGATAGCTCATAGAAAATTATGTCGAAAAGCTGCAACTAAATTTAAAACCTATTTTATTTTGACTATGGACTTTGCGGCAATAATTTTAAAAATATATTTATTAGGGCGGTCCTATTCCGACTGCGAAAAACAATATTTATGTTTTGCAGGCTAACTTCGAAAAAAGGGGGAAATTGCATTTTTACCTATAGAAAAAACTCTACAAAAAATATTTTAATATGATTTAATCGGGGATTGCCCGTATTGCTTTTTTTTTTTAAATGTATGAAAACATTTATTTGAAGCAATTTTTAATTTTATAATTTATTTAATAATTTGCGAAAAATGTAAGCAACGTGACATCAGGACGGATAAGGCGACAGCTGTTTCGATTATACCTTGTAAATCTCTTCAAAGCCTTTTCTCCCGGGAGTGGGAGTCGAACCCGCACTCCTACTTCGTATGCAATGTGTAAAAGATTAAAATATGCAAAAAGAAGGCAATTGGGAAAAACTTTACAACAACTAAGGCATGACGTAGCTGAATGCGTTTGTAACCATTTCAACTATCGTAGGAGTGCGGGTTCGACTCCGACTCCCGGGGGAAAAGGCTTTGAAGAAATTTACAAGGTATAATCGAAACAGATGTCGCTTGTCCGTCCTGATGTCACGTTGTTTAAATTTTTCCCAAATTATTAAAAAAATATTTTTATTGCAATACCCAGAAGAAAAGTGATTCTGTCGTATTTAGTGATTTCTTGTAACTGGTCTTCCTTAAAGGGCTAATTAAACTTCCTTAAACCTAACGCCATAGTCGTAACCATACCCATATCCATAACCATCTCCAATGTGATCGATTAATTGTGCCTTAACCCAAAAATCGTGAAAATTTCATAAAAATTAAGAAAACGCAAAAAATTACAAACATATTCCACAAAAAGTTATTAAATTCACCCACTCTAATATTTTTAGGTTATGGATATGGCCAACCAATTGGTTGGCTATAGTATGGTTATGGCGTTAGCGTTATGGTATGGAACCATTAATCGATTACATTGCTTTCCATAAGGTAGGTTCGATCAGTTGTTTTATCTGGTTATGGTTATATGGTTATAAGTCACCATTAATTGGCTCTTAAGGAGCAATATTGTGAGACATATTATATGTAGTACATATGATGAATTTCATATCAAATCCAATATGCGTTGAACCCGACCCCCTCAGAATTTGATGAAATTTTGCATGGGGTTACATCTTACCCACCCAAACACAACTTCATTTTTAGAAATTGCATTTTCGAAAAATTGTGGGCGTGGCAAGGTATCGAAATATCCGAAAATATTAGAAAAATGACGATAATAGGTACTTTTAAAGTGTGATTACTACGGAATGGCTTTACCGATTTCAAAGACCTTCATACCGTTAGAAAGGTATTGAAATAAGCATTCAAAAAATTACACTGTAAAAATTGTTTAGTACACTGAAAAATTTTTTTTTTTTAAATAAAATTTAAAACTGAAAAAATACTTCAAAGATCAAGCGATTTTGAAAAATAAAATTTTATTTTAGAAAGGCCTATTTAATATATATAACATATCTGAAAACTAAAATGGTTTTTTTTTTTTTAATTTATTTAAGTAAATGCATCTCTTGGTTACTTTCTCATATTTGGATATCACGCGTAAATTAATCAACCAATTTGAAAATTTTTTATACCGTTAGAAAGGTATTAAAATCACCTTTGCAAAAATACACTGTAAACAATTTTTGTTCCAGTGGAGTGCACCCCAGCTAACATCAAAACAACGTCTCGTATACTTCACGTACAAGGAAAAGGTACTTGAGAACATGGAGATATACAAGTTAAAAACATTTGACGGCAGGAAAATAAACGAACAAACCAACACTATCTCTGACGAAATATTTGAACCCTTAAAACTAGTTTACAAAAAACAGCACAAGCCAGAAGGTACAGCAACCAAACACGTAACAATGAACAAGCAAAAACGAAAAATTTACCAAACGGCAAAAATCACCGATTTCTACCTACCTCAACCTACCGTTTAGCTAACAAGCGGTATGTCTAGATACCTACAAAAACAACCCTTGGAAAAGGTAACAAATCGGACGTATCAATACCGCGCACACACACACGCATATTAACGTTACCTACCACGGACACATAGATTGACATTACCTGCCACAGCACCCATGGACTATAAAAAACAACACAACGGATAGACACAGACCAGAACGAAACTAGGCATTGATATTTAATCAACTAATAAATACAGATATGTGCAGCTATCAAGAAAATGTTCCTCTCAACTTCGAAACATTAGCTTAAACGAAGCAGCGCTGATATCTGAGCATTTTCCAGCAGTCTCCGACATTCATCGTTGTCGTATTTGCGAAAGTTGTCGCTTTAAACTTAAGGATGCTATCAAGATTGCTGATAATAAGCGTTCTACTGAAACGGAAATTGAAGAGGCACAAGAAATCTTGACTAGCGGTGAATTGTAGCAAGAATATAAGGAATTTCCAACACGCAGCAGCTATACTAAGTCACTCGAACGCAACGAACTCGTCGACAATATAAATAAGCATGTTATTCCTCATCTTGGAAGCCATCCATCGCCAATGAAGCGAAAATATTTAGAAAGGGATTCATACTGCAAAAAAAAAAAACACAGCAAATTGCGCAAAGTATTTCGGATTCACTTGGAGGTGGTTCACTGTCAACTTTATCAGAAGATCAAAGCTTACTACGAACAAATTTTGGAGAACATGAAATATCAAATCGAAAACTGCTCAAATAATTTGGATAAGCAAAAAATATTATCTCTATTACCAAACATCATGATATCTAAGGAAATTAAAGACATTTTTGGGCATGATTTAACTTACGAATTGATAAAAATTAGCAAAGATATACAAAACAAGTAAGGAAGGCTAAGTTCGAGTGTAACCGAACATTACATACTCAGTTGAGAGCTATGGAGACAAAATAAGGAAAATCACCATGTAGGAAAATGAACCTAGGGTAACCCTGGAATGCGGTTGTATGACATGTGTATCAAATGGAAGGTATTAAAGAGTATTTAAAGAGAGAGTAGGCCATAGTTCTATGGATGGACGCCATTTAGGGATATCGCCATAAAGGTGGACCAGGGCTGACTCTAGAATTTGTTTGTACGATATGGGTATCAAATGAAATGTGTTACTGAGCATTTTAAGAGGGAGCGGGCCTTAGGTCTATCGGTGGACGCCTTTTCGAGATATCGCCATTAAGGTGGGCCAGGTGTGACTCTAGAATGTGTTTGTACGATATGGGTATCAAATGAAAGGTGGTAATGAGTATTTTAAAAGGGAATGGGCTTTAGTTCTATAGGTGAACGCCTTTTCGAGAAATCGCCATAAAGGTGGACCAGGGGTGACTCTAGAATATGTTTGTACGATATGGGTATCAAATGAAAGGTGTTAATGAGTATTTTCAAGGGGAGTGATCCTTAGTTTCATAGGTGGACGCAGTTTCGAGATATCGCCATAAAGGTGGACCAGGGGTGACTCTAGAATGTGTTTTTACGATATGGGAATCAAATGAAAGGGGCTTTAGTTCTATAGGTGAACGCCTTTTCGAGAATTCGGCATAAAGGTGGACCAGGGGTGACTCTAGAATATGTTTGTACGATATGGGTTCAAATGAAAGGTGTTAATGAGTATTTTCAAAGGGAGTGATCCTTAGTTTCATAGGTGGACGCAGTTTCGAGATATCGCCATAAAGGTGAACCAGGGGTGACTCTAGAATGTGTTTGTACGATATGGGAATCAAATGAAAGGTGTTACTGAGCATTTTAAGGGGGAGTGGGCATTAGGTCTATAGGTGGACGCCTTTTCGAGATATCGCCATTAGGGTGGGCAGGGGTGACTCTATAATGTGTTTGTACGATATGGGTATCAAATGAAAGGTGGTAATGAGTATTTTAAAAGGGAGTAATCCTTAGTTCTATAGGTGGACGCCTTTTCGAGATATCGCCATAAAGGTGGCCAAGGGTGACTCTAGAATGTTTGTACGATATGGGTATCAAACGAAAGGTGTTACTGAGCTTTTTAAGAGGGAGTGGGCATTAGGTCTATAGGTGGACGGCTTTTCGAGATATCGCCACTAGGGTGGGCAGGGGTGACTCTAGAATGTGTTTGTACGATATGGGTATCAAGTGAAAGGTGGTAATGAGTATTTTAAAAGGGAGTAATCCTTAGTTCTATAGGTGGACGCCTTTTCGAGATATCGCCATAAAGGTGGACAAAGGGTGACTCTAGAATGTTTGTACGATATGGGTATCAAACGAAAGGTGTTACTGAGCGTTTTAAGAGGGAGTAAGCATTAGGTCTATATGTGGACGCCTTTTCGAGATATCGCCATTAGGGTGGGCCAGGGTGACTCTAGAATGTGTTTGTACGATATGGGTATCAAATGAAAGGTGGTAATGAGTATTTTATAGGTGGACGCCTTTTCGAGATATCGCCATAAAGGTGGACCCAGGGTGACTCTAGAATGTTTGTACGACATGGGTATCAAACGAAAGGTGTTACTGAGCATTTTAAGAGGGAGTGGGCGTTAGGTCTATAGGTGGACACCTTTTCGAGATATCGCCATTACGGTGGGCCAGGGGTGACTCTAGAATGTTTGTACGATATGGGTATCAAACGAAAGGTGTTACTGAGCATTTTAGGAGGGAGTGGGCATTAAGTCTATAGGTGGACGCCTTTTCGAGATATCGCCATTAGGGTGGGCCAGGGGTGACTCTAGAAAGGTGTTACTGAGCATTTTAAGAGGGAGTGGGCATTAGGTCTATAGGTGGACGCCTTTTTGAGATATCGCCATTAGGGTGGGCCAGGGGTGACTCTAGAATGTTTGTACGATATGGGTAAATAACGAAAGGTGTTAATGAGCATTTTAAGATGGAGGGGGCATTAGGTGTATAGGTGGACGCCTTTTCGAGATATCACCATTAGGGTGGGCCAGGTGTGACTCTAGAATGTGTTTGTACGATATGGATATCAAATTAAAGGTATTAATGAGGGTTTTAAAAACGAGTGGCCCTTAGATGTATATGTGAAGGCGTTTTCGCGATATCGACCAAAATGTGGACCAGGTGATCCAGAAAATCATCTGTCGGTTACTGCTAATTTATTTATATATGCAATACCACTAACAGTATTCCTGCCAAGATTCCAAACGCTGTTGATTTCGCCTTGTAGAACTTTTTCATTTTCTTCTACTTAGTATGGTAGGTGTCACACCCATTTTACAAAGTTTTTTCCAAAGTTATATTTTGCGTCAATAAACCAATCCAATTACCATGTTTCATCCCTTTTTTCGTATTTGGTATAGAATTATGGCATTTTTTTCATTTTTCGTAATTTTCGATATCGATAAAGTGGGCGTGTTATGGTCGGATTTCGGCCATTTTTTATACCAAGATAAAGTGAGTTTAGATAAGTGCGTGGACTAAGTTTAGTAAAGATATATCGGTTTTTGCTCAAGTTATTGTGTTAACGGCCGAGCGGAAGGCCAGACGGTGGACTGTGTATAAAAACTGGGCGTGGCTTCCACCGATTTCGCCCATTTTCACAGAAAACAGTTACTGCCATAGAATCTATGCCCCTACCAAATTAAAAATTGGTAAATTTTTGTTCGACTTATGGCATTAAAAGTATTCTAGACAAACTAAATGAAAATGGGCGTAGCCACGCCCATTTTGAAATTTTCTTTTATTTTTGTATTTTGTTGCATCATATCATTACTGGAGTTGAATTTTGACTTAATTTACTTATATACAGTAGAGATATTAAATTTTTTGTTAAAATTTGAATTAAATTTTTTTTTTTTAATGTGGGCGTTTTCTTCATCCAATTTTGCTAATTTTTATTTAGCACATATATAGTAATAGTAGTAACGTTGTTGCCAAATTTCATCATGATATCTTCAACGAGTGCCAAATTACAGCTTGCAAAACTTTTAAATTACCTTCTTGTAAAAGTGGGCGGTGCCACGCCCATTGTCCAAAATCTTACCAATTTTCTATTCTGCGTCATAACGTCAACCCATCTATCCAGTTTCATCGCTTTATCCGTCTTTGGTAATGAATTAGCGCACTTTTTCGGTTTTTCGAAATTTTAGATATCGAAAAAATGGGCGTGGTTATAGTCCGATATCGTTCATTTTAAATAGCAATCTGAGATGAGTGCCCAGGAATCTACATACCACATTTCATCAAGATACCTCAAAATTTACTAAAGTTATCGTGTTAACGGACAGACGGACGGACGGACGGACATGGCTCAATCAATTTTTTTTTCGATACTGATGATTTTGATATATGGAAGTCTATATATATCTCGATTCCTTTATACCTGTACAACCAACCGTTATCCAATCAAAGTTAATATACTCTGTGAGCTCTGATCAACTGAGAATAAAAATAAAACAAAGTTTTCGGACGTCAAACGCTCTAGCATGGACAGGCGTAGTTTACCTGAACAAACTAGTAAGTAAGCAAATATTCCGCAAAGTTGTATATTAAATCTAAATAAATAAAAATAAAAAATTAACTTTATGAAGTGTATGTCTATTTATTGTGCGTGTCTGAAAAATTTGATAATACGATTCTTGTTCGAATCTATTAGAATACTTAGTCATAGTATCTGTATCTGTATAACTTCCAAAGTATAGCTAGGTACCATTTTTGTCACAAAATAATAGCAAAATAAAAAAAAAGTTAACAAGAGATGGTTTTACTTATACATTTTTTTAAAAGAAAAAAAAACACCATTCTATTTTTTATATTAAATCGACCTTTCTAAAAAAAATTTTAACAAAAAATTTTATATCTTTACAGTATATAAGTAAATTATGTCAACATTCAACTTCAGTAATGATATAGTGCAACAAAATACAAAAATAAAAGAAAATTTCAAAATGGGCGTGGCTCCGCCCTTTTTCATTTAATTTGTCTAGGGTACTTTTAACGCCATAAGTCGAACAAAAATCAACCAATCCTTTTAAAATTTGGTAGGGGCATAGATTTTATGACGTTAACTCTTTTCTGTGAAAATGGGCGAAAACGGTTGATGCCACGCCCAGTTTTTATACACAGTCGTCCGTCTGTCCTTCCGCATGGCCGTTAACACGATAACTTGAGCAAAAATCGACATATCTTTAATGCACTTAGTTCACGTGCTTACTTGAACTCACTTTATCTTGGTATGAAAAATGAGCGAAATCCCACTATGACCGCGCCCACTTTTTCGATATCGAAAATTACGAAAAATGAAAAAATGCCATAATTCTATACCACATACGAAAAAAGGGATGAAACATGGTAAGGTAATTGGATTGTTTTTTTGAAGCGAAATATAACTTTAGAAAAAACTTTATAAAATCGTTGTGACACTTACCGTATTAAGTAGAAGAAAATGAAAAAGTTCTGCAGGGCGAAATAAAAAACCCTTAAAATCTTGGCAGGTAATACATATACAAATAAATTAGCGGTATCCAACAGATGATGTTCTGGGTCACCCTGGTCCACATTTTGGTCGATATCTGGAAAACGCCTTCACATATACAACACCCCCACTCCCTTTTAAAACTCTCATTAATACCTTTAATTTGATACCCATATCGTACAAACTCATTCTAGAGTCACCCCTGGTCCACCTTTATGGCGATATCTCGAAAAGGCGTCCTCCTATAGAACTAAGGCCCACTCCCTTTTAAAATACGCATTAACTCCTTTCGTTTGATACCCATATTGCACAAACGAATTCTAGAGTCACCCGTGGCCCACCTTTATGGCGATATCTCGAAACGGCGTCCACCTATGGAACTAATGATTACTCCCTTTTAAAATACTCATTAACACCTTTCTTTTTATTCCCATATTGTACAAACAAATTCTAGAGTCACCCCTGGTCCACCTTTATGGCGATATTTCGAAAATGCGACCACCTATACAACAACCACCACTCCCTTTTAAAACCCTCATTAATACCGTTAATTTGATACCCATATCGTACAAACACATTCTAGAGTCGCCCCTGGTCCACCTTTATGGCGATATTTCGAAGCGGCGTCCACCTATAGAACTAAGGCCCACTCCCTGTTAAAATACTCATTAACACCTTTCATTTGATACCCATATCGTACTAACAAAGTCTAGAGTCACCCCTGGTCCACCTTTATTGCGATACCTCGAAACGGCGTCCATCTATGGAACTAAGGATTACTCCCTTTTAAAATACTCATTAACACCTTTCTTTTTATTCCCATATTGTACAAACGATTTCTAGGGTCACCCCTGGCCCACCTTTATGGCGATATCTCGAAACGGCGTCCACCTATGGAACTAAGGATTACTCCCTTTTAAAATACTCATTAACACCTTTCTTTTGATACCCATATTGTACAAACAAATTCTAGAGTCACCCCTGGTCCACCTTTATGGCGATGTTTCGAAAATGCGACCACCTATACAACAACCACCACTCCCTTTTAAAACCCTCATTAATACCTTTATTTGATACCCATATCGTACAAACACATTCTAGAGTCACCCCTGGTTCACCTTTATGGCGATATTTCGAAACGGCGTCCACCTAAAGAACTATGGCCCACTTCCTTTTAAAATACTCATTAACACCTTTCTTTTGATACCCATATTGTACAAACAAATTCTAGGGTCACCCCTGGTCCACCTTTATGGCGATATCTCGAAAAGGCGACCACCTATACAACAACCACCACTCCCTTTTAAAACCCTCATTAATACCTTTAATTTGATACCCATATCGTATAAACACATTCTAGAGTCAACCCTGGTCTACCTTTATGGCGATATTTCGAAACGGTATCCACCTATAGAACTAAGGCCCACCCCCTTTTAAAATACTCATTAACACCATTCCTTTGATGCCCATATTGTACAAACAAATTCTAGGGTCACCCCTGATCCACCTTTGTGGCGATATCTCGAAACGGCGTCCACCTATAGAACTATGGCCCACTCCCTCATAAAATACTCTTTAATGCCTTTCATTTGATACACATGTCATACAAACACATTCCAGGGTTTCCGTCGGTTCATTTTCCTACATGGTTATTTTCCCTTATGTTGTCACCATAGCTCTCAACTGAGTATGTAATGTTCGGTTACACCCGAACTTAACCTTCCTTACTTGTTTTTAATATTTTTAATATATTCTCATAATTATAATTTAAGTTCATAATATATAGTAGGTATGTATATTTATATAGTAAATATATATTGAATTCAGTTAATTATTTACATAAGTACCTCTAATCTGTATGTAGATAATAATGTTAGCATTTTGTTGGCTATCATCACTCTTTTCTTTTACTACATATTACATTTTGCAGTACATACATGTTAACCTAAATAATTGCAGAGAATGCACAACATTTTTTGTTTCTTGCAACTCTAAAAGCTACATACTTGAAAATAGTGGGTTGAGATTATCAACCGTGCCAGGTGATTACAACATATATATTCTTTACATTTATTATAATTTACATATTACAACATATTTTAAAGAATTGTTTGTAAATTTCCCACTTAATACCTTTTCTCATTTTTGTGAATCACATTCTTTGCTGTTTTTTTTTTTTTTATCTGACTCGGTTTTTAATACTCTCTTTCTTTAAGCTCTCGTTTATTTAAAGTTTCTAATTCTATTAAGCCCTTAGTTTTGTTTACAAAGTTTTTTTTTTTCTTTTGAAAATAAAAATTGATCTTGCGTTTTGTGAGTTTAGATTTTGTTCAATATGCTTGGTATCATTTGAATTGGGAGATCCTTGAGAGTATTCCTTGTAGTTCTTCACAAGTTTTTTTTTACTTTTTGTCCAAATATAAATATTGCAAGACTGCATCACACAAACAAAAGAACACAAAAAATCAAAAACATCGGTAGAGTCTGATAACGAATCCATCATCTCGACCGCTTTCCACGACATGAAAATCCGTAGGTTAAGAATTGTCTAATCAGGAATTTTCACGTTAAGATCGTGAGGTCTGTCTTAAGAACCCACTTTTTACACTACTCATATTTTGCAGGCATGCAGGGCATGTCTTTAAGAGAACGCAAGTTGACGGTTGGAACTCATGTTCCATTCGTGTAGATTACAAGTTCTCAGAACTTTTTTCAAAACTACAATGGCGCGTTCTTGAAACTAATTCTGAGATGTTATTCAACCAAATCCTGAGATATGTGCTCTTTAAAAGTATACTCAGCTTGGTCGCTATTCAATCGGCAGACAAGAAAGAGTGACATTCTCCTCAGCCGTCGGTATGCTCTATATAACACAAAACCAGGCCAAAGATATTGATAACGCCGGCTAAATGCTTATGGAACTTATAGCGGAACCTATTCAGTTTGAAGAATCTATATTCAATATCAAGATCATAAACTTTATACCAGAATGTATTCAGAGTAAGTTGGCTGCTGTGTTATCAGGGCTGATCACATTCAACACGGTGTCTACAGACCACAACCACAATAAAGCAAAGCTTGACGACAACCATAGCCAAGCATTGGCTTTTTGATTACTTTGAAAGCGGCAGCCACCAATATAAATTACAGCAAACAGTAGCGAAAAATTTAGAAAAAAATATTAATTATGTTTAAAAAACGTCCAAAAGAATGATTTTAGCTTTTGTTATGTTATTTACTTCTATTTTATTTTTTATTGACAAAATAAAAAGGACGCCACTCACTGTCGCTTCCCAAAAATAGAATTAGGTTTAATCTGGCTACAACAGCTTTCGTGATTGATTTTCGTGCTGCTCTGTCGCGCCGAAAATAACGACGCTCATAAGAACATATGTACAAATAATATGACAGATGTGGCGGCTACACCGCCGTCGTGAATGTAGTCAGCCCTATCCAGTCGCAGGCGAAAAGTTAGCGAAGACAGTATGAATGAATGTATCCGTGATTTAAGATTCTACCTACTCTAAAGAGCACCACAAATCACGGCGATTTCTCCGAATATATCTGTGTGATATGATATGATCTCTTAGTCGCTGTGACAAAATCAGAAATATATGAATATTTTCCAAGCATAAGTTGTAGGAAAAATTTTAAATTTGCTGACCGCAAATAAAAAAGAAGCTCGGTCTTAATAAATAGGAGATGTCAGCTCGTATGTTTGATGTCAAACACTCGTTGTTTCGAGCTATTGTGATTTTTTACAGTGGGCTACCCACTTTTCGTTTTATTTCGTCGCGTTTTTTTTGTTTCGCCACATGAATTATTTAATATTAATATTTTGTAGATTTTTGCATGACATTTTGCAAAACACTCTGACGCATAGTAAAAGTAGAAACAAAATAACTTTTAAATATAGTTGCAGCTTTTTTGACAGATAGCTCATAGCAAATTATGTCAAAAAGCTGCAACTAAATTTAAAACATATTTTATTTTTGCTGTGACTATGCGCCTTTATGTTTAAACACTTTTGTTGCGACTGAAGATTATTTTACAAGATTGCTACTTATTTTAATATATATTTTTTTTATTTATGTGATACGTCATTATAGGTACCACAGGAAAGATATTTTACATTACCTGTGTTTTTTATACTCAGCTGTGCAGAGCTCACAGAGTATATTAATTTTGTTCGCATAACGGTACTCTGTAACGGCATAAACTAATCGAGATAGATATAGATTTCTATATATCAAAATGATCTGGGCGAAACAAGAAATTCATTTAGCCATGTCCGTCCGTCCGTCCGTAAACACGATAACTTGAGTAAATTTTGAGGTATCTTGATGAAATTCGGTATGTAAGTTCCAGGGCACTCATCTCAGATCGCTTTTTAAAATGAACGAAATCAGACTACAACCACGCCCACTTTTTCGATATCGAAAATTTCGAGAAACCGAAAAAGTGCGATAATTCATTACCAAAGACCAATAAAGTGATGAAACTTGGTAGGTGGGTTGATCTTATGACGCAGAATAGAAAATTAGCAAAATTTTGGACAATGGGCGTGGCAACGCCCACTTTTAAGAGAAGGTAATTTAAAAGTTTTGCAAGCTGTTTGAGCGACTGTCGTAGTCGCCAACAGCCAACCCTTCTATTTAATAGAAATTAGGCTTAAGAAAACCTAAACATGAATTTACCTGAATTTTATATTGCATTTATTTATATATGTACCTTTTACGTATAAGTGCGCATTCTGAATTATTTGCACGTACAAATACGTAATATCATATATTACGTACATATTTATTAAATTTAAGAATTTGAAATGTTTGTATTTTACGCTAACGCGCGAGCGTATTTCACCTCTCTGGCAACCCCAACAATGGGTTGACAGATGTGACTATGTACGTACATACATACATTTATATTATTGTTTTGACATTTCTTTTTATATTTTATTACTTATTCGCAATTTATCCATCCCGTGTGTGACACAAAACTTTGTAAAGCCTCCTTTAAAAATCTCTAATATAATAAAAGAAATAGTTTCACTGCATAATATTATTTCTTGTGTGAAAATCAGTTTGTATGTGAAGTGAAGTCCTAAGTGTTAACAGCCTTATTTGCTGGCTGTGAACCAACGTTACATGCAATATCTATACGGCCGCTATAATAGTAAAAATAAAGCATAAGTTAGCTTTGACGCAATTTTTGCCGAACGCCACCGCCATCACCATCACCTCATCGCCATCACCGCCGCAGCCGCACCCATAGCCACACAGAAATCAGCCAAAAGAAGTAAGGTAAATTTTATACTCCAACCCCCTAAACAGTGGTCCTTCGACGCCACTAAGGAAACCAGCGCAAGAAAAACGCAAGTAGCTTCGCCCTTTTCGTAAACCGTGAGTATTAAATGAGATATAATACACCCAAATCACGGAAAAAATACACATAAACGAGAAAAATCAAGGCAATTGTCATTTTCGAGGATTAGAATTTCCCGCCAATAATCCTCATTTCCCGCCAAATTTTCTCAAGTTCCCACCAAATTTGCACATACCATTTCGTATATATATATATATATATATATATATATATATACATATAGCAATAACCCCATATTGCAAAACTCAGTACGGTATATGTGCAAAGCAAAATAAGAAAAACTCAGTAGTTAGCTACAATGGGCACACTTGCTAAAAGCACCCCTTATATTTTAATGCGACAAATCTCTTAATAATTTAAAATTTCCTCATTTTAAATTAAAATATCTCTTGTCGTTAGTTAAATATATTGCACAACCCCTGCTAACTTCTGATTTTTCCCAATTTAAATTAATACAAAACGCAAAAAATATTTTTAAATCTCCATACTTGCGTATACATACATACGGATATACAAAAGAAAGAAAACGACATAAGCGGTGAAATAAAATATCGTGCACAGTGGTACAAGAGTGGTGCAGTGCGTGTTATAGCACTTTTCTCGCATTAAATTTGCACACTATAAATTCTCAATCCCCATTAAGTATTTCGATAAGCTACTAATTTCTCTCTCCTCAAAGCCTCTACAGTCCAACAAATCGAAGCTAAATAAGACTCCTCTAAGTCACACCGAAAACAAAAAACAAAAAAAAAGACACCTTTTTAGATAATCTCATACGAATTAATTTCACGTATCAAAATTATAATAATTTACCCCCAAGATACTTTTAATACGTATATATACATACATTTCACATAATTTTTCCCACGTATATTTAAACCACCCTCATATACATATATTAAATATAGTGCAAACGCAGCACTGGTAAAATTTTCTCAGTCTCACCCTCAAATAAATTTAACTTAAAAACTTTTTTTTGATTTTGAAAAGTATTCTCTCTTGCTATTTAACGTGAATATTTAAATGTAACTCCCTCACATAGTTAAAAGCAAATACTCTCTCTTCAAAAAAAAAAAAGTTTTCTCTGAAGATAAATTTTTTGTTAATTCTCAACTCTAAGCATCATAAAACAAAGCTCAAAACTGAGTGACGATGAAACCAAAAAAGGTGGCTCCAAAACTCAAGGAGTTAAAAAATTTAAAATCTCGTCTGCCCCCAAAAAATTTACATCCGAAACGGACAATTTTATGGAATATTGTGCACGGTTTAGGTCGATGTCCCTCCAAGACAACACTGAGTCTTCTCTCAAAATAAAAAACTCGAATATAGAAAAATTCTGGAATAGAGTCCAACACGCTTTCGATAAAATTGTCGAAACCCCAGATGAGGAGTTGCCCGAAGATTTTCCAACATCTGCTAATAGCAAATACAGGTCCTGTCTCATAGCGTACGAAGACACAAAAGCCCAGATAGAAGACCAGCTTTACTTGCTTAAACAAGCAAATGCCCCGCTCCCCCTACCGTCACACCAGCTCCATCTGACAACTCCGGTATTTCGCTAAAAATGCCTCCCTGCGATACCGAAATATTTTATGGTGGTTATGAAAAATGGCCCTCATTTCGTGACATGTTCACAGCCGTTTATATTAACCATCCCAAACTCTCCCAAGCGCAAAAATTGTATCACCTCAGATACAAAACCCAAGGAAAGGCAGCCCAAATAGTCAATCAATTCCCTTTGAATGACGACAACTTTGCCTTAGCGTGGGAAGCCCTAAAGGCCCGATACGGGAACAGACGAGTTCTCGTAGATAATCAAATACGGGCCCTGATGAATTTAAAAACTATCACTACCGAAAACAGTGAAGACATTCAAAGGTTGCAATCGTTGGTAAATAATTGCCTTCAAATTCTCGCCACGCAACAAGTCTCAACAGATAACTGGGACCCCATACTTATTTATCTCGTGACCTCTAAACTCCCTGAAAATACAGTCACGTTATGGGAGCACTCTCTAACCTCAAGAAGAGAACTTCCCAACTGGCCCAAATGGACCAGTTCCTCACAACACGATACGAAGTGGTAGAAAGAGTTGATCAATTGCGCCCAAGTAAAAGTAAATTCACTCTCCTCAAACTAGGCCGCCATTTAAACCCCAACAGTCACATGCGTTTCCAAATAGATCGACCTCCCACACCCAGTCTCATATGACAGAGCAGCGAACAATGTACAAGTGCGCTATGTGTAAAACCTTGCTTCAAATTTAAGAAGCTGTCGACCTCTGATCGCAGAAGGTTTGTGAGAGAAAACAATATGTGTTTCAATTGCCTCTCTCAGTCACACATATTGAAAGACTGTTCCAGTACTCAAACTTGCAATCAATGTCAAGATCGGCACAACTCAGTTCTTCACGAAGACACATATCAAGTGCCGAAAAGACAACCCTCACGATTGCAAAAGACAGCCTCACAAGCAACGACCACTAATTCCACACTCTCATCCCGTAATACTCCCCATCAAGCCAATGCCCTAAATGAAAGCCCTTCATGCTCGCAGAAAAGCCAAGTCCAATCGTTTTATTCCGAAAACGATTGTGAAATTATTTTACCCAAGGCTATCGTACCCGTAGAGAATAAAGGAGAAATTTTCAAACTAAGAGCTCTTGTAGATCAGGGATCTGAACGAACCTTTATCTCTACCAGAGCCCAAGATAGACTCAAACTCTCATTCAAACCCTCTAGATTTGAAATATCAGGGATGGGCGGCAAGGTAGTTCAGACCTCAAACAAATTGTGCTCTCTGACTTTGGTATCCCCCGATTTTAAAACCAGGATAAGTGCAGAGGCAATAGTATTACCCTGGCTAACAAAAATGCTCCCCTCGCTTAAGCTCACTAGCGAGCTTCAAGCAAAATGGGCACACCTCAACCTCGCAGACTCGAACTGTCACTCCCCCTCGCAAATAGATCTCGTCCTAGGCAGTGATGTAATACCGCAAATCATCCAAAATGGCGTTGAGAAAATTTCCCCCCATCTTCTAGCGCAGAAAACCATTTTTGGATGGATTCTGAGCGGTAGAGCCCCTGTGATGGTAAACGCTTTCTGCATGCAACTGTCAGAAGTGTCGAACGAAGATCTTAACTCTCTATTGCGTAAATTCTGGGAATTGGAGGAAGTTCCCGCCAAACCCCAAATAATCCCAGAAGACGAGTTTTGCGAAAATTTCTATGCAGCCACAACCTCACGCGATGATAACGGTCGTTATATCGTAAGGCTGCCGTTTAAACCCAGCTTCCCGGAGTCAATCTCATTATCCCACTCTCGGTCTTCAGCTCTAAGCCAGTTTCTTGGAATGGAGAGAAGTCTGCAGAAGAAAGGGGACTTAAAGACTCAATATGATAGTGTCCTAGAAGAATATCTCACCCTCGATCATATGGAGGAAACCGGCTCTTAT
Source organism: Eurosta solidaginis (assembly GCF_040869045.1). Classification (NCBI taxonomy): domain Eukaryota; kingdom Metazoa; phylum Arthropoda; class Insecta; order Diptera; family Tephritidae; genus Eurosta; species Eurosta solidaginis. Next base: position 138,618,804 of record NC_090320.1, on the reverse strand, counting down.
GAAAAATTTGACGGAGGAAAATGCCTCTCATTTTATCTTCCTCATCACGCAGTTGTCAAACCCGAGAAAAAGACATCAAAGGTGCGGGTCGTGTTTAACGCCTCAAAAAATTCGGCATCTGGACATGCGCTCAACGACGTTCTTTATACCGGCCCTACACTCCAACCCGATCTGATGCTTCTGATTCTCAAATGAGGACATATCAGTTTGTTTTCAACGGGTAGAAAAATTTTATCGTCAAATTATAATGCACGAAGACGATAGAGACTATCAGAGGATCGTCTTTCGCTCATCTCCGAGCGACCCCATAAAAGACTATCGTCTGAGAACAGTCACATTTGGTGTGAATTGTGCCCCCTACCTCGCCATACGTACTCTTCACCAACTGGCCAAAGATGTAGAAGAAACTTTCCCCAAAGCCGTCCCTGTTTTGACGAAAGAAACATATGTAGATGAAATTCTCTCTGGCAGCCATGAAATTCTCTCTGCTGAAACATCTCTCTCCCAAGTGTTAGCGTCAGCAGGATTTCCATTACGGAAAATAACGGCCAATCACCCCAGTATAATAAAAAACATCAAAGAAGAGGACTTGCTAGATACCAATCTTTTGGAATTCGAGAAAGCAAGCAACACCAAAACTCTCGGCATACAGTGGAACGCTCTGACCGACACGTTTTCGTATACAGTGGACTCAATACCCATATCGTCCGCTAGTACAAAACGACAAATTCTCTCCTCGGTCGCAAAACTTTTTGACCCCGCAGGGTGGCTTACGCCGATTATGATTCAGGCCAAGATTTGACTCCAAGAGTTATGGATAGACGGAACCGGCTGGGACGAACCAGTGAAGCCCCTCCGCTTCATTAAATGGACGCAGTTCGCAAAAAATTTACCCAACATCTCAGACATAAAGATACCTCGATGGGTTGACTACATCCCGAACCAGCAGGTTGAACTGCTTGGCTTCTGCGATGCGTCAGAAAAGGCATATTGCGCCACTATATATCTGCGAACAACCCAGGGTGCCACCACGTCGTCCCACCTTCTGGTCGCTAAAGGCAAGGTTGCCCCTCTTCGCACTACCAGTCTTCCAAGACTAGAACTATGTGCAGCTCTACTCCTTGCCCGACTAATCGCCGTCGTACAATCCCATCTCGAACTCTCCCTTAAAAATCTTTACATGTGGTCTGGCTCGGAAATTGTGTTAGCATGGCTCGAAAAGCCTCCCCACGCTTGGAAAACTTTCGTATCCAATCGAACAGCTGAAATTATGGATCTCGTCGGAAGCGCCTCCTGGAAGCATGTAGGCAGTCGCGACAATCCAGCAGATATGGGCACAAGAGGATGTAAACCCATGGACTTGGCAAATTCTTCGCTGTGGTGGAATGGCCCTGCGTGGCTGACCCAGCCCCCCGAAGCTTGGCCAAAACCATCTACCCGCAGCATCAACCCGCCTGAAATGCGCCGAGTCGAAGCACTACACTCAGCTGAAGATGACCCCGATGTATTGGATCGATTTTCCTCTTTTCCTCGCGCCCTCAGGGTCATGGCATATGCTTTTAGGTTCATTAGTAATATCAAGGACCGAATTCGAGGCATTAAACCCGCTTACACTCCCTCTCTGTTTCATGAAGATCTCCGCAAAACGAAAAATAAACTTGTGACGTTAACGCAAACCCGATATTTTGCTCGCGAAAGAGCATGCTTGGAAAATGCAAAACCCATTGATAAAAGAAGCTCTCTACTAACCCTCAACCCATACCTCGATGAAAACGGGCTCCTCAGGGTTCATGGTAGGTTAGTTCATTCGACGTTGACTTACAATGAAAAACATCCCGTTATTATCCCAGAAAAATCTAGATTCGCTGTCCTCTATATACAGTACCTCCATGAACTTCTTCTCCATGCCGAAATACGTCTCATGCAGCAATGCCTCCGAGAGGATCTCTATATTCCACGACTCAAACCCCTCATAAAGAGATGCATACATCAGTGCAAAACTTGTACCCTCCACAAGCAACAAACGCGATCGCAAATCATGGCGGCCTTGCCCCCGGAACGATGCACATACGCTCCGCCTTTTACCACTACCGGTGTCGAATTTGCGGGGCCTTTTCAAATAAAATCCTCCTAGCTAAGGTCTCACACCTTACTGAAAGGCTACGTGGCCGTTTTTGTCTGTTTCGTGACAAAAGCTGTCCACCTTGAGCTGTGCTCGGACCTAACAACAAATGCCTTTCTCGCAGCATTCGCTCGCTTCGTCGGACGTCGTGGATATCCTGCCACAATGATGAGTGACAACGGCAAAACGTTTATTGGAGCTAAAAGAGCGACGGAAAAAGAGTTCGTTGACTTCATGAAAACTGCCTCTCAAGAAGTAATCGCAAAATACTCTCCCCAGGGCATTAATTGGAAATTCATTCCGCCCGGAGCTCCCCACATGGGCGGCTTTTGGGAGTCTGCAGTGAAGAGTTTCAAACTGCACTTCAAGAGGACTGCAGGAGCCCACAAGTTCACATTTGAAGAATTTACCACCCTCTTGGTAAGAATTGAAGCCGTATTAAACTCTCGTCCTATCTCACCTTTGTCCCAAGATCCCACCGAGTTTACCGCGCTGACCCCCGGCCACTTTCTCAGAGATGGCCCCCTCCTCGCTATCCCTGAAGTGGATCACGCGGATTTATCTCTTATAAACCGATGGGACAGGGTAAAAAGCTTACATCATCAGTTCAGCAAAAGGTGGAAGGAAGACTACCTAAAGGATCTCCAAAAAAGGCAGAAGTGGAAAAATCCACAACCCGAACCCAAGGTCGGTGAGTGTGTCTGCATTCACGACGACTCACTTCCCCCAACTGAATGGCGCCTTGGACGTATTTAAAAAAATACATCCCGGACCTGACGGCCATATACGTGTTGTTGACGTTCGTACTCAAACCGGCACCCTCACACGACCACTTGTCAAGCTCTGTTTCCTGCCTCAGACTGAAAGCCTACCCTCTCGGGCAACCCCGGAAAATTCTTAGCTACTCTCAAACCACCTCTGTCCACTCTTACCACATCACAGTCACTAATATGTCGTATTTTGCAACATAATGCCAGCTGAAATCCCCTGTATCAGTATTTCTCTCCACAAAAATACTTTTACAACTGTAATTACAGATCGCTATGGATCGTGCAAATCAGTCGTCGTCACGAAGATCGTCGCTCCCAACCGCGCCAATGAATCACGCAGCTCGACACTAATAACGGATTACCGACGGTGCCGCATATGCACCCGTCAGCACGCTCTTCGGAACTGCGTCATATTCAAAAAAATGAAACCACCCCAGAGATGGATGCTTGCACGAGCCCATAAGTTTTGCCTGAATTGCTTGGCATTATCTCACATCACCAGCGAGTGCAGCTCGTACGACAGATGCCGGATCTGTAGAGCGCGACATCACTCCCTACTCCATCGGCGGGACGCTACCCCAAGCGCCCAGCGCGCCATTCAGGCACCCCGGCCTGGCAGATCCGCCGTACCGGCACCCCCTGCCGCCACCGGGCAACCCCGTTCTCGCCCGGGAAACAACATTCCCTCAGCAGCACCCAGCATCGCACGACGCACCATTCGATGCACAGCACAAGGGCTGCAGACCGCCAACGCTAGAGGAAGAGTGTCCCAAATCCTCGTGCGAGATGCATTGCGGACCCTTAAGGAGCTACAGGAAGCTCTAGCCGCTGAACGCGCCTAGGGCGGGGACGATGTTTGAGCGACTGTCGTAGTCGCCAACAGCCAACCCTTCTATTTAATAGAAATTAGGCTTAAGAAAACCTAAACATGAATTTACCTGAATTTTATATTGAATTTATTTATATATGTACATTTTACGTATAAGTACGCATTCTGAATTATTTTCACGTACAAATACGTAATATCATATATTACGTACATATTTATTAAATTTAAGAATTTGAAATGTTTGTACTTTACGCTAACGCGCGAGCGTATTTCACCTCTCTGGCAAGCCCATCAATGGGTTGACAGATGTGACTATGTACGTACATGCATACATTTATATTATTGTTTTGACATTTCTTTTTATATTTTATTACTTATTCGCAATTTATCCATCCCGTGTGTGACACAAAACTTTGTAAAGTCTCCTTTAAAAATCTCTAATATAATAAAAGAAATAGTTTCACTGCATAATATTATTTCTTGTGTGAAAATCAGTTTGTAGGTGAAGTGAAGTCCTAAGTGTTAACAGCCTTATTTGCTGGCTGTGAACCAACGTTACATGCAATATCTATACGGCCGCTATAATAGTAAAAATAAAGCATAAGTTTTGCTTTGACGCAATTTTTGCCGAACGCCACCGCCATCACCATCACCTCATCGCCATCACCGCCGCAGCTGCACCCATAGCCACACAGAAATCAGCCAAAAGAAGTAAGGTAAATTTTATACTCCAACCCCCTAAACACAAGCTGTAATTTGGCTGTCGTTGAAGATATCATGATGAAATTTGGCAGGAACGTTACTCCTATTACTATATGTATGCTTAAAAAAAATTAGCAAAATCGGAGAACGACCACGCCCACTTTAAAAAAAAATTTTTTTTTAAAGTCAAATTTTAACAAAAAATTTAATATCTTTACAGTATATAAGTAAATTATGTCAAAATTCAACGCCAGTAATAATATGGTGCAACAAAATACAAAAATAAAATTTCAAAATGGGCGTGGCTCCGCCCTTTTTCATTTAATTTGTCTAGAATACTTTTAATGCCATAAGTCGAACAAAAATTTACCAATCCTTGTGAAGGGGCATAGATTCTATGACGATAACTGTTTTCAGTGAAAATGGGCGAAGTCGGTTGAAGCCACGCCCAGTTTTTATACACAGTCGACCGTCTGTCCTTCCGCTCGGCCGTTAACACGATAACTTGAGCAAAAATCGATATATCTTTACTAAACGTACTTATCTGAACTCACTTTATCTTCGTATTAAAAATGGCCGAAATCCGACTATGACCACGCCCACTTTATCGATATCGAAAATTTTGAAAAATTAAAAAAATGCCATAATTCTATACCAAATACGAAAAAAGGGATGAAACATGGTGATTGGATTGGTTTTTTGACGCAAAATATGACTTTAGAAAAAACTTTGTGAAATGGGTGTGACACCTACCATATTAAGTAGAAGAAAATGAAAAAGTTCTGCAGGGCGAAATCAAAAGCCCTTGGAATCATAGCAGGAATACTGTTCGTGGTATTATATATACAAATAAATTAGCGATACCCGACAGATGATGTTCTGGGTCACCCTGGTCCACATTTTGTCCGATATCTCGAAAACGCCTTCACATATACAACTAAGGGCCACTCCCTTTTAAAACCCTCACTAATACCTTTAATTTCGTACAAACTCATTTCGCAAAAACACATGGTACAAACACATTCTAGAGTCACCCCTGGTCCACCTTCATGGCGATATCTCGAAAAGGCGTCCACCTACAGAGCTAAGGCCCACTCCCTTTTAAAATACTCATTACCACCTTTCATTTGATACCCATATCGTACAAACAAATTCTACAGTAACCCCTGGTCCACCTTTATGGCGATATCTCAAAAGGCGGCCACCTATAGAACTATGGCACACTCCCTTTTAAAATAATCTTTAATACTTCCCATTTGATACCCATGTTATACAAACACATTTCAGGGTTTCCCTAGGTTCATTTTCCATTTTATATTGTTCGGTTACACCCGAACTTAGCCTTCCTTACTTGTTACATCTATAGAAGTTTACGCTTAAACTTTATATGGACTGGTAAGTGTTAAACATTATCTACTCTTCTGAAATTGCTGCGCATAAAATTAGTACTACAAAATTTCAATACGCATTATACTCAGATGCAACTGAAATATGTGTCTATGTATCATATCTACAAATGGTGTGTGTCCAGTATTCAGCGCAACCGATACAGCTATAGGTTATACATACACTAGGGCCACCAGAAGTTTATGTCTGCGCTTTTCGGTACAACATGTTCTGTAGCTAGTTGCCGCTAGATGGGTCTGCTAAGCATTATCTAAGTGAGGATAAGCGTTTTTTTTTACGCGCAAACGTAGACGTATATACATGTAAAAAAAAACACTGCTATTGTATTTCAACAAATATGTTTCTTAGTAGGTTTAAATCAATTATAAAAAAATTTGTAAAGAAAGGAAAAACTTTCAATTCCCAATTCAACTGACGTGGAGTATAATTTAAGGTACAGGTTTTTACATTTATAATTTTTTTTTTTTTTAAACATTTTAGTAATCGAAAAATTTATTGGTTTTACTTTTAGTAAGTTTTTTTGAATATTTTTTTTCCTTTAAGTATTTTGTGTGTATTTTAAAGGAACTTAGTTAACAATTGGTCGGATGTGTCTTTTATTGTAAGCATGTTGTTTATTCATGTAAATGATTGAAGTAAAGAGGTCAAATTTTGTATATAATTTTGAAATTTTGGTTTTGGTTTCGAAGAACAGCAAAGAATTTGTTTCCAAATAAATTAAAATTCGAAATTAAGAAACGCGTAAGAAGCAAGAGCGAGTTACATTTATTTTTCCAAATTTGAAATAGTAAGAAAAACATGCAAAATTTGTTGCGAAAAAAGTATTAACAGCTATTTTTAGGGGTATATACAGTTGTGGACACAAAAATAGCACAAAACATTTAAAAATAATTACAAGTTTCTAATAAAAGAATTCGTAAGTGATACAATTTTCAGTAATTTTTGCTATTTTCGTGTGAACTATCTACTAAAATTTTATATTACATCGTTTTTTGTTTTATTTCATTTAAATTTTTATTTCTTCTTACGGCCAAATGCAAATTGTTGCAACATTTTAACTGCTCGCCAACGCAAACAAGCGCGATTCGAATCTTGATTTGCAGCATAAAATTCAAACAATTTCATTTAATAAATTAACTTTGGTTAAACTTCTTGGAGATTGATTGACAATCAGGGACCGTAACAGTTGTTTAAATTTGACATCTATTTTTTCAGTCGACAGCTGGCAATTAAAATGTCTCTTAACTTCACAGTACTACGAGGGTGCTAATAAAAGTTCGGATAGGTGGGCTTCCTGAACCTGTTGTTTTTTTTTTTAACCCTAGAACACACATCCGGGTACAAATGTATCCAGTATCAACTTTGAAGTGTTGTAACTTTAGTTTTGAGTTCAAATTCAAAATTTGAACCAGATCGGACGATTGGTTCAGGAGCTACAGCCTTCCAAACACATTATATACGTAAACACACACCCGGGATACGTTTGTACCCCAATAGTAAAAATCCTCATAATAATCAAAAAAAAAAAAAACATTTTTTATATTATTTTTTTATATGAAGAATTAAAAATATTCATTTCACACATTATATTATTGACTTTTATTATAAAATTTATAAAAATGCATCTTATATCTAAGGAAAATCATGGCAAATAGAGCAATTTGTTGATGTGACCGAATGTACAAGACACATTGGCTTCTTAAAGTTGGCGCACAATTTTCTGGTTTTTCTACGGCGTTTTTCCTCTTGTGCGTAACATAAATAGCAAGATCCGGACACAGGTTTTGGCGTGCGCGCTGCGGCAGATGTTGATCCTGCTGTTGACACCATTGATTCCAGCGGTCGGTTGAAATATGCTTCAATAGCAATTTTAGTCGAAAAATTTCGCTTCACTTGACGATTTATGGCTCTGGCTTCAATAATGGGCATACAAAATGCTTCAGCCAAGCTGCGCAGGATCTGGTTACGCTTGTTGTTTGTTCTCCAAGGCAACATAGGGTTATTCAAATCGTAGACAATGTAGGCCGCAAGGGCTGTAATGTCCAACATGTTGAAGAACATCGCTAGTGGCCATCGTTTTGTTTGTCTTTGTGTTGGATATTCCTCAAACATTAGGTCCATTCGATCAACACCACCTTTGGTACGATTATAATATTCAATTATTTCAGGTTTCCCACTGTCAGCTATTTCAGCATCATTATGCATGGTCGAAAGCAAAATTACTGCTTTATTTTTTGGGGACATAAGAGCACATTGTCACATTATTTTTGAAGCCAAATGTCGTTGAACCAATTGTCCTGTTTTTGTTCTGCTTCATTTCTTGAGGAATATATGATTTGTTTTTGCGCAAAGTTCCAACGATCGTGAGTTTCCAGGTGAGAAGCAGTTCTGCAACTGGCAAGGTCGTAAAAAAATTGTCCATTTTAATGTTTCGGCCACTTCCTTGGTATTTGGTAGACAAATCCTTCACCACTCGTTCGCCTTGGTTCGTTTCCCTACCAGTTTCTGCTTGGCCAGTATATATTTGTCCATGCAGTGGATATGCATTCGTGGCATCGCAAATCCACCAAACCTTGACACGTTATTTAGCAGGTTTTGACAGTATGTACTGCGTAAACCGTGTGCGTCCACGGTAAGGAAATAATTGTTTATCAATCGTCATGCATGAGCTGGGCTTGTAATGTGCAGCAAGATTATTGTTCATCATCGTCCACAACTCACTGATCGGTGCTGCTTTATCAGTTAGTAAGCGTCTTGCACGAGTGTTTTTATCGTCAAATCTTATAAACCGCAATATCGAACAGAAACGGTTGACTCCTATTGTGGCGCGATATAAAGGATAGTTTTTGACGCTCCATAAATCTCGAACATGTTCTCCATTGCTATGGTTCGCACCAGTCATAATAAGTATGCCAAAAAATGTATACAGCTCTGTTATTGACACAGGCGTCCATGACTTAGGAGTTGTGTTTGGATGCGCATTGTTGTAAGCATTATAAGTTTCTTTTGCTAACTTATTTGTGTGGCGCATAATTATATCAGCCATTTCAACGTTCATGAAACATTTGAATGTTTGCTCTATTGACAACATTTCAGTGCATCTAGCTGGTCCAGAACGTTCTGCTCTAATATTTTGTCCGAGTACCTGACGACTTACATTTGGTTCTTTCATCCACTCAGTACCATCACGTGCAACAAATTTTTCGCCACTAGCAGATAATTCATTATTTTCTTCTACTTCTTCATCGTCTTCTTCATCATCCTCATAGTCCGCATAATCAGGTAATACTTCTGCTGCACTTTGCGAAACTTCAGCATCGTCATCAGCAATTTCAATGTCATTGAATTGAATTTCTTCTTCATCTACTGAGTCAAAGTCATAGGGAGCGTCATCGTCACAAATTTCATCAATTAAAGATTGTATATATGATTCTCGCTGTTCCTCCGCTAGTCTGCATAATAAAAAAAATTAGTATATGTTTACATTGTTGCTTATTTTACTTTTTACCTTCTATATGCTGCTTTTGATAAATATTCGTTTCTTCTTGAAGTCATTTCGTATCCAGTTATTTATAGTTTAAATTATTTATTTATTTAATTATTTATTTTCACTTATATTTTCACTTCTTACACTTTTGAGCACCAAAAGAATAATGAATATATCAACAGGCAGCATTTATAACAACACCTCGTGTGAAAACAACCCTTGCAGCTGCATATAAAATACAAAAACCAGTTATACCAGTGTATTTACTACCTACGTACCCATACCTTGCGCGACCTTTTTGCACATATCTTTTGAACCAGGTAGAATATTTCAATTAAATAAAAACCAAATGTGTATTCGTTGTTACTCTACAAGTATATTATTATAAATTATATTATTTTGTTTTGCATTTATCAGGACAACAACAAAAACAAAAATCCACTGTTGCATGTCTTGACTTTATTTGCCCATATCTCTGGAACCGGTAGGAATATTCGAATGAAACAAAAGACAAAATACTTGTTATATATTAAAATATACATTTCAAAAAAATCGATTGAATAATCATTAAAAAAACGGCAAAATAAGGTCCCGGGTACAAACGTATCCCGGGTGTGTGTTTACGTGGTATTTTCTGGGTATGTGTTCTAGGGTTAAAATCCTAAATACTAAATCCTTTCTCTGAAATGAATACTTCCAAATTTTCTTACAAATAAGACTAAAATACATATGTAACTGAAAATGAATCAAAGAAAAGTCCACCATCAACTAGCTTTGGCAGATCGCGCGATTTTTGAGGAAGAATGAAATTTAGCGCACGCGCGGGTTCGGTAAATATAAAATAACAGCGCCATACTTTCCTGATCCAGTTCATTATTATTTCCAAAACTTCATAGAAAATTCCTCTAGAGACAAACAAAGGTCAAGCAACATAAATTTCTCATAAAACTGTTCTAGATATATAACTACGAATTGTGTGTGTTTGTCGAAAAAAGATGGGACGGATACTCCTGAATATTATTTTTTGTGTCCGTGTTGACAACGATGTATGTCGATGGAAAACTTATTTTTAAACAGTACCCAGCAGAACAATTAGCGGCGACAATATGAATCAATGAATCCGTGGTTTCTGCTACTATCCAATGCTAGATGTCGCAGTAAGCTGTCATTTATGCGGTTATAGTCTACTGCAACATCTACCGCTACTTAGTTGAAGCACAAATCTCATGCTGATTGTAGCTGTGATTGACATTATTGACGAAGTATTTCCGAGCAGGAAGCAGATGCTGTCCCAGTCAGTCACTCACGATGATGTATGTTGGTGCGATATACAGTGATCTTTCAGTCGCTGTGATTAAATCACAGGTAAATGAATATCAACCCTACCACCAACGCAAACATAAATGTACTTCTGGATTACGTAATGCTATTTCTAAGTAAATTATTTTGACCCGTTTTCCTTTCTGTAAATTTTGGTGTGTACAGAAACCGGGTACGGTTTAGAGCCGTTTTTGCTTTTACAGTCCTTATTTATTTCCCGTCCCAGCAGATTTACATAGTTCCAACAATCGAATTAAATCTGCTCGAATCGAAATATTGAAGTGGGGAGTTGCAGGACTTGTACTAAACCCCTCATTGGTTGGGCGCCTGGTCAACTATTTACAAATCCATGTTGTTGTTGTTGTTGTTATAGCAATAACGTTGCTCCCCAAAGCTTTGGGGAGTGTTATCGATGTGATGGTCTTTTGCCATATACAGATCCGGTACGCTCCGGTAACACAGCTCCATTAAGGTGCTAGCCCGACCATCTCGGTAACGATTTATATGGCCACATTAAACCTTCAGGCCATTCCTCCCTCCCCATCCCCAAGTTCCATGAGGAGCTTGGGGTCACCAGAGCCTCGTTTGTTAGTGAAACGGGATTCGCCGCTCGAAGGTGAGGTTAACAATTGGGTTTGGAGAAGCTATAATTGCGCTGGCAACCTGAAAAGGTTGCACGACACAACCCCTTGAATCTGGTATTTTAGTCGCCTCTTACGACAGGCATACCTACAGCGCGTATATTCCAACCCCCTAACCCGCTGGGGGTTATAAATACCATCTGTTGTTGTTGTTGTAGCAGTACTTCGCCCCATCCAATAGGTGCGATCACTCACTAGTTGTCATCAATATCCTATAACGGGTGTCCCCAAAAGAGTTAAGGGTGCTAGAGACGGTTTGGTTCCCCCTTGTAATCGAAAAGATGGTTGGTGTCATTTGGGGACATGTTACGAGCAGGACATACATTGGGCATGTTATTGTTAGGGGAGTGTAAAAATCAAATACAACATTGGGCATGTCGGGATTGTTTCCGGAGCAGTAAGAGTTTCAGCTATTATTACCTAGATGAAGTTCTGGGGACATAAGAAGACATTCCGTGGCAGTTCTGAACGCAGTCTTTTGACAGGCGTGCAGTTTCCTCCAGAATGTTTCTTTTAGGCTCGGCGATTATATTGTGGACACGTAGCATACTATCGGCCTGCCAATTGCTTCAGCACAAGTTCTAGCGACAACGGACTTGGGAATTTTGTTACGGCTCTACGGACTTTACGTACGATTGCGGCTGCATGCTCGCCGAAATGTAGGTCCTAATCGAACCTCACACCCAGTATTTTTGGGTGCAGTACAGTCGGTAGCGTAATGTCATCGACGTCGATGTCCAATATGGTCAACATTTGCTTTGTCCGCGGTGTAAATAAGGTCGACGAGGATTTGGTAGGTGAAAGTATTTCGAGAGGTGAAAAACTGGATAGCCCATCTCATAAATGGCGTCAGAGCAGGTATATTTCTGAGTTGAAATATCTTTAATTTCTAAAAAAAAAAAACTGATTTGAAAAACTTTGTTGAGAAGTTCAACTACCGACTCTAGCCATTTATTAAAATCAAATTCCAAAAAATAAAACCTTGAGCTTGTTTCCTAAGCAAACTTTTCTTAGTTCACCGTTATTTTTAGTCTGAACTTCTTTTCTTCTGTCTCTCTGCCATTTGGCATTTGACATTTTGAAAACAACTGTTATTTGCGGTCACTTTTGTACCATTTTAGAAGATAAGCTCCTATAACTATAAAGGATTTATTTTACCGAACTAAGGTCATCAAATCATTACAAGCAGATTGGATGAGCATAAATCAACCATACAAATATTGTCTATTAAACCAATTACATATATCACACACCTAGAGCGTAAAGGGCCCATTACTGATACTTAGCATAGACTTGACTTGACTTGGCGTAAACTTGGCAACTTAGCCACGTTTATACTCCTCTTAGCGCATACAATCTGGCATCATAATCAATAAATGTCAATTTGTATGACAACATGTCAAAATGAAATGGAAAAAAACAAATGGCATCTCACTTAGAACTAACATAGAAAATCAAAATTCAACAGACTTCTAAGTCAAGTTAAGTGTTACTAATAGCGTTCTCTTTTCTGAAATAAATTTTTGCCTAAGTAAATGGTAAAGCCTTAATAGAGTTACTCCTACACCAGAAAATGTTCAACATAGTGCATACAAAGAACATTTCAACTCACCATATTCACTCATATTAACAGAGTATATGTGGAACTTAAGAGCGAATTGAGAGTTTCACAGAGTTGCACTGCCACACCGCCATTTTATACAGGGTAAAAGTGTAACGCTTTTGCGTTGCGAGCAGGCAACAATTTTCACAAGAGAACGAAATACCCCGCAAAGGCGTTGCCTGTTTTTTAGAATAGAACAACAACTCTTGCGCGGCGTACAAAAAGCGTAACACTTTGGCCAGAAAAGAAAACGCTATAAGTTTTGAGTAATCAGTAACATGCAATGTTCATTTAACAGAACTGTAAGTGACAGTTCTCAAGTCAAGTCAAGTCTATGGTAAGTATGAGTAATGGGCGCTTAATGCTGGCTGGCAACGGCACAAAAAAATGCTGCTGGTAACCATAGCAACGGGTGGTTGTGTGCGTATCGGGTGATTGTCGCTTGCCCGGCCATCACACAAGCAGAAAGCATCAAGCGCCATTTGTATTGAAAATTCGACGTAAACATGTCATCGGATGACGATTTTTTATTGCTTGTAAATTTTGCGAATTTTCATAATAATTTTTGAACTTTTTCAATCACGTTGGCCACGATCAAATAGACCAGCTGTCAAGCGAAAAAATCTAAAAATTTTGATTTTCGTCAATGCGAAGCAGACAACAAGTACGCTTGAGCACGACTACCGCCGATCGCCCGTTGCTATGGTTACCAGCAGCATTTTTTTCCGTTGCCAGCCAGTATAAGTCAAAAAGCACAAAGTTTTTAGTTTTTACAAAGCCGTTTATCGCTGATTAGTAGAAAGATAATTTAATCTAAATTACACGTCGGTAAGTATGCATGATCTCAAAATTTTAGAATTTTGGATTAGCTGCTTTTAGATTTAAGTGTGCGATATAATACCGTTCATGTGATATGTATGCTTATGGTATATTGAGAAATGATATGCAAAATTTTGAGCATGATTCTATGGGTATGGTATTTTTTTTTGAAACGCCATTTTGGATTTAGTTTTAAATAACAAATGATGAGAAAGAATGAGAGTGAGAGCATAAAATCAGAGTATGAAAAGCTATTCGCGTTAACATGTCTAGCGAATACACAAAATTTTAATATAATCATTTTGAATCTACCCGTGATATCTCACCCTTTTAAAAAATATACCTCATAAATGGCGCCCGAGCAGGACGATATATTAAAAATATTATTCACAAAAATTCATAGACACTTCCTCTCTCTCGTCTAACAAAGATATAAATATTACATTAAAGCGATCCTGATGTATAGAACGGTGTCACAAGAACAGATGGAGAAAAAATTGCGTTGATTCTTTCAACTTTTCCTCCAAAAGTTCAGAAACATCGGTAGCAATATCTGCACCTGCGCGGTATAATTTCCGGAACTCCGTTGGTATTATTTGCAGTTGCGTTACGCGACAAACTCAAATGCTATATTCTTAAAAAAAAAAAAAAAAAACAAGTAAAGGTGTCTAAGTTCGGGTGTAACCGAACATTATATACTCAGCGTGAGCTTCAATTGTACATTTCACTTCAGATAAATTACTTTTCTACATAACACGTGGCACCGCCCGTTTAAAAGAAAAATGTATCCCCATTTCCTCTTACAGTAAAACTTGATAAGTGAAATATCATTGATTCAAACTATTTTTTTCTAAGTTGTAACTTATTATTCTAGTCTACGACCGTTTTAAACTTGTAAGTTTCCGTGGTCTTTAACCGATCCCGTCCATTTTTACTAGAAATATTTTCTGCTATAAGGAAAATATGTGTACACAATTTCATTACGATATGTTAGTTTTTCTTTGAGTTATGGCTCCCGAAACATAGAAAATTGCTTAGTCATAAAAGGGGCGGTGTCATACCCATTTTCAAAAATTTTAGTGTTTTCCAATTTAATGTTATAATTCAATTTACAAAGTAAAATTGTATTGATACAAAGCTCTTTTTCGCTAAGATATAGCTTATTATTTTCGTCTACGACCCTTTTAAAAATCTTTTATATAAAAGTGGGCGTGGTATTTAACCGATCACGTCCATTTTTTTCTAGACATATTTCCTGCTATAGCAAAAATTTGTGTACCGAATTTTATTACGATCCGTTAATTTTTCTTCGAGTTATGGCTCCCGATACATGGAAAATTGCTTAGTCATAAAAGGGGCGGTGCCACGCCCATTTTTTTAAATTTGAAGTTTTTCCTATTTATTGTTATAAATCCACTTGGGAAATGAAATACCATTGATATAAAGCTCTTTTTTGCAAAGATATAGCTTATTTTATTCGTCCACGACCCTTTTAAAACCCGTTTATATAAAAGTGGGCGTGGTCCTTAACCGATTTCGTAAATTTTTCTCCAAAGCATTCCTTATAGTAAAGGCAACCTCTCTCCCTAATTTTGTTACGATATGTTTAACCATTTTTGATTTATGATTAATAATATTTGTAAAATTGATTTTACAACAAGTGGGCGGTGTCACGCCCATTTTAAAATTTTTTTTCAAATTTGTATCAAGAGTCTCAACATCACTCCACACGTCAAATTTCAACATTCTAGGTGTATTATTTACTAAATAATCAGGTTTTTTGTGTTTTCAAAAATGTTATATATATAAAAAGTGGGCGTGATTATCATTCGATTTCGCTCATTTTCAATACCAATCTATAAGCTCGTGTACCAAATTTGGTGAAGATATCTCAATATTTACTCAGGTTATCGTGTTAACGGACAGACGGACGGACGGACATGGCTCAATCAAATTTTTTTTCGATAGTGATTATTTTGATATATGGAAGTCTATATCTATCTCGATTCCTTTATACCTGTACAACCAACGTTATCCAATCAAAGTTAATATACTCTGTGTGCAAAGCACGCTAAGTATAAATATCACAAAATTTATTTCTAAATAATAATAATTTCGGTGTTTAAGTCCGTAAATAAATTTTAACAACTTTTCGGAATGTTTAACAATATCAACAAAGGTCGCGATAAATTTCCAGTTGTCAAATCGACAAAGATAAAAGCTGGGTTTATTTTATTGAGTTTAGGGTTGACAAATGTTGTGAATATCAGAATTGTTAAAATTATTGTTAGTCCAGTTTTACACCATACATTTATTGAATTCAACTCTGTTGGCGTTACCTTTTGTGCTTTCCATTCGCGTTTACTTTTTTATAAATTTTTCTTGGAAGCAAGTGTGAAACAATGAATGGCATACAAGCAGAAAGGAGGAGATAGCAAAAAAAATTTAAACCACTTGATGGTACGCATGCCCTTCCTTTGATGGTTTGTGCCCTTCCCCTCTCTTCTCACTCCCTTCGCCTATGTCGCGGCAGACTTGAATTCGAGAATTGTATGGTGTAAAAGGGGACTTACCGCTGTCAAATGTTGTTAAAAAAAATTAGGGAATGGCGCTACTGGTGTTTGCAATTGAAGTCAGCTATCGGTAAAAATGGATAGCTATCGTGCTTTGAAATTTCTAATTGGTTCGTAGAAAACGTTAATTGAAGATCACATAGAGCTAAGGCTCATTCTGACAATGTCGGGACAAAATTGGAACAAAACTGCAGTACTCAATATGAGCCAGCTTTTAACATTTCGGGAATATTGACGCTTTACGGTATATATAATTTCAGTGTTGTATCGAAACCAATTTCGGATTGTAGCGTGACGATTTCGGAATTATTTTGTGTTCATTGGGAGACTGTTCACAGTGTTTCGGTATCATTTTAACTTCGGAACTACTGACGGTGCCATTTCAAGAACGAACATGAAATAACATTTAAGTAGTTTCTGTACTAGTTTCGGTATTAGTTCCGTCTCAGTATTTATTTTTTTTTTCATACTCTGAACTAAAATATATTTTCATAATTACGAGCCGCAACCCAGTTAGATACTTAAATTTTGATTAGCTAGTGTAAAAGTACTTCCATACCATTTTTATTACAGTTAGCACAGGCGCATACAGGGCTTACATAGAATATGCAATTAATGTTTTTGTGAGTAAACTAAAATCCAACACCTACTTTTTTATTAGTAAAATTCATTTTTAAATATAACATAAACTAGACTTGCACCATAATACGTTGTTTATACATGTGTATGTACATTCCATAAGTTAGTAATTTTTTTCTTAGGATTTTTACTTTTTTTTTTACTTTTTTGTGCAAAATATTAAAGAGCCATAGAGCGTTCAGATGCTCTTTTTTATTTTTTTTAATTAACTAAATTATATCTAAATAGTAACTATTTTTTTTGTTTAAAGAAGCACTTAAATTAAATTTTGTACAATTTTAAATAATTTAATAATACTATCACATCATGTACCTATGTATATTAGACTGGGTTGATCACCATACGGAACAAAAAAGTTTCATGTTGTACTCGGAAAAATAAATTTGATCCTATTTACAGCCGAAATTGTTTTTTTGTTGTAACTTGATACCCAATTTTTAAAATTGATATGTCATTAATTTGGCTACAAATCTGTATAGTTTTTTTTTAATGTCCTTTTGACTTCTGTAGTAGAGCTTACGATTTCTTCTCGAACACAAGCGAGATTTTCGAGACCCGAGAAATCGAGAACTCGACGTCTCGCGACATACTCGTGTTTCGAAATACTAATAATTCTCTCGATCTTCTCGCCTTTCAATTCACTCGCTGCATTGGCTGTATTCTATACATTTCGGTGTTTTTTAGTTGTGATTTTGTGGAAATTTTCGCTTGTGCTCCAGAAGATATCGCAAGATCTATGTATATAAAACAGCCAATGAATCGATTAAATTGAATGTCGAGAAGCTTGCGAGTATTACGAGTATTTCGAGATTCGATAATCTCGCGAGAATTAAAAGTCAAGAAGCTCGCGAGTATTACGAGTAATTCGAGATTCGAGAATCTCGCGAGTGAAATCGTAAGCTCTATTCTGTAGTAGTTTCCACACACTAGTCTAATGGAAACACTTTTTTCTAAGGTTTCGATGTTGCTCTGCCCTGGGTTTGAACCCCCTATCTTCGATGTGGTAGGCAGAGCACGTTTCCACCACATCACAGCCGCCGCTCTTTTTTCATATTTTGATGAAAAGGAAATCATACTTTAGTGGGCTGCAACTGGTTTAGCAGAAAAAAACTTTAAGAAACCGACTTCGGAGCAGAAGAAATACATTAAAAGGAATTATAGGGATTCTCAAGACATAAATTATGTCACATCAAATAAAAAGTCAAATATAAAATAAACAATTTACATCAATAAAACAATTTCGGCTGTATTTGCAGGGATCAAAAACAAATTCCCAGACTCTCTCAACATAAGCTTAAAATTTAGAGGCGGACTTTTGCAACTGGTTTTGTTGTATTTCAGCCCAGTCTAATGTAAATACATATATAAAAGTTTAATTTTTTTTGCTACCGCATTTATAAACCGTCTCTCATACGCATAACGCACACATGTAAACATGCAATTACAAACGCATTCCATGACAAACAGCCAAATGGTTGGAGAATACTACTACGGGCAAATTGAACCAATGGAAATTCATTTTAATCTGTATTTCAAGGAAACAATTACTGGTTTTTGCACCATCTCTCAAGATGAACTGGGAGAAAAAATCGAAATCTCTTATTTGCTAAGGAACGATATTTTCATACAGATAGTGTTGGACAAAAAATTTAAAGAAGTTCTGGAAAACTAGATTAGATAGGTACCAATGGTTGCTCTGCTTGTATACCGAAGAAATTAGAAGACAGTGGTTTCAGAATCAGCTTTGAAGAAGCCAATGTTTGGATATAGGTCTGCAAACTGGATATCCAATAAAAAAATTGCCGTACATAGCGACAGTCAAGCCGCTCTCAATAGAATGACACTTATTAATTGTGTGGCCTATCAACGGGGCTGCAGATCATATCCTCTTATTACGCAACCAAACTTCAAGGAAAATACCCAAACTCAAATGTTAAATAAAATGGAAAGAGCATATGCACATACAAACCCTCGAGTCAAGGGGCATGTACTACACTTCCTGAGGTCAATTGGCTTGGCTGAGTTCTTTTAAACCAGATAAAGGCACAATAGATCTATGTGTGATAAAGAGGTGGATATGTCGAGAGAGAGGAAGAGGGAGCTAAGTTCTTAATATTCACCAGTTTGCCAGGAAGCGAGTAACTCACTGGAAAGTAAAAAATGCATGCCGAATGTTTTCCACGAGGGAGTTTTGGTTAATTGCCTCCTATTTATTCATGCGGTGCAGTCACCTTGCGCAATTGTGGGAGTGAGAAAGAGAGGGAGGAAGAAAAAACGGAGGGAGGTAGACGGAAAGAGAGGAGGAAATCTAGAAAACTAGGACGAGGGAGCAAGGAAAGAGGAAAGAAGAAAACTAGATAAAAGGGGATAAACATAGATTGGGAAAAGGGAGAGGGAAATAGGTGAGAGAAAAAAGGCAAGGAGAACACGAAAGAGAGAGAGAGCAATAGATAATAAAAGTTACAGGGAAATGGAGAGGAAGAAACTTATTTAGGAAGGCATCTGTTGATCCTTCAGTACAACTAAACATAGAAATAACTGAAGATCCATGTCCAGAAAACTCAGCCAGATCGTCCTCTCTTCAAGAATTTCACAGTTTCATTCGTTTCATTTTTGAAACCACGCAATTCAACACAATCTGGCGGCATCGATTCCAAAAACTCAGCCATTTGATATGGGTTGGCCCTTTTATGAAAAATAGTATTGAATTGTGACGAATATTAGTATCATTAGGCGATACTACCATCACTAAGCCGATACTAAGCAGTATGTACGTAAACAAATCAATCATCATGTACACACATACATACAAGGTAGCAGAGAGATACTCACAAACGCATGTCATCATCAGCCGAAGTAGTACTCACATATACACACGCATATGGATACAAACTACAAATATACGTGTATATGCTAGCTGGTAAACAAGCATAAAGTTCACGAAATTACTAGACCTTGGAAGAAATGGGTGAACGAGGACTATCTGTTGCCTCGTTAAAAGCAGCGAAAGCTGAGTAGTCAGTAACAGTTTGATTTAAGCAGGCTATTGGTTGTGAAGTTAAGTGTTATTGTGAAGTATTTTCAAAGAAGTCTAATAAGGACCATTTTGCATTATTGAATATTGGGGTTATTTATTCAACAGTTTAGCGATTCGAACGTTAGCAGAAGGTTGCAAATAGGCGGAATTTCACTAAATCCGTTACAGTATTAAAAATGCAATATGCGTTTAATTTATTATACATTTTGCGCCTTATCGTAACTTTTAATTTAAAAAAATTCTTGAAATAAAAATTATAATTTTTATAGATCTCAAACAAATTCGAGCTCAATTAATGTTGTGTCATTGTGACAAAAACAATTTGTAATTTGCTTAATTTTATATGCAATTTAAATACTTTGAGCAGAAGGGAACTTAGCAGCATTTTTTGCCAAATAACTTTTTTATGAGGCGTAGTGTTTCTTATTCTAAATATGTTTACCGAATTCGTTTGTAAATACGGAGTAGAGGGGCTTGTGAGGAATAACATAATTTAACCGCAGCTAAAACATTTTTTGTTTTTGAAAAATAACTAGCATTGGTGAGAAAGAGTGATGTTTAGTAGTAGTAAAAGGTGTATTATTTGGTAGCAGTTATAATTTGGTAGTATTTTAGTGCTAGGAGTGGGATATTGCGTATTTAGTACGCCCTATTTACATACAAAAGACTACAACAGCAATGGTGGATAAGTTTGAGAAGAATAGTTTTTGGAAAAAATAATTTCATGCTTTACCTCTAGTTTTTCGCAGCGCTGTGGCTTTCTCACGCAATCCGGCCGGCAAGCTGAATGGCGCCGAGCCAAACGGATCTTCAGGTATGTGGCAGCGACATTGGCTACTGCGCCCGAGCTCCCATTTCCTGTTACAGTGCCTGCGATTGGTTGACCGAATGTAGCTGTGGCGGATAGTGGTTGCGTTTGTTGTTGGGGTGTTGGTTGTGCCGCCACCGCATAACCTTCAGTAGGTGTGAGAGTTGATGTTGTTGAAGCCGATTTGGCTGTAATGCCTTTTTTGGAATATAATAATACATTTTTATAATAAGTGTAGCTCAATTTAAGTGATTGCAATTGCTAACAGTCACTAGGTTTAAAAATGGGTCTATTTTCGTGTTCTTCAGATTACATTTTTTCGATAAGCACCGTAGTAAGGAAGCAAAAGTTAAGTTAAATATGACCAAAGCTAATTTCATAAAAGTTAAATCTCTTCTTTTGCTTAAAACTTTTTTTTGCAACTACAGTTTTTTTTCGTTATTTTACAAATTTTAACTAATTTTATGCATTATTTCTGACCAAAAATACAATTTGGTTTAATTAAAAAATGTTTTTCATAAAAGTTCAAAAAATTTGTTAAAACTTTAAAATAAAACGCAAATTTATATCGGAAATTCTATATTTGCAAACATTTATAATTTTCCCAATTTTTTTTTCATTAAAAAAAAGTAATAAATTTAAACTAATTTTGTATTTTTTTGAATACAAAAAAAAAAATTATTATAATTGTATTATGTTAAAAAATAAAAAATATATATACGAAATATATATATTTCATTAAAGCCATGGTGCAATTATATGATTGGCTCACCTCATCAGCTGATTTTAATTTTTCCATTTCACTGGTATAGGGATTGTCAAAAGGAGGTGGCAAACGTAAAATGTAACCAACACATTGACAATAATTTACTGCCGTGGTGGTAATTTTTTTATTTTTTTGTAAACAAAATAGTTTCACATCACTTTCAGTAATTTTTTCAGTAAATGCATCTAATTTATGTTTACTCTCCATTCCATTCGCCTAACACCATCTGACAATCTGAAAAAAGGTATGTTTTTGCTGTAGAAATAAGCCAACCATATACTAGTTGAATCATGATTAAAGCTTAAGAAATGTTGCTTATAAAATTGAAATCAAATTTTAATCAAAAATTCTATGTGTGAAAAATTTTGTACGTTTTTCAAATACTTTTTGGAAACTTAAAATTTGAAACCTTGTTTTGGAAACTTTTTCTATGCGCATATCGCTGTATTTTACGAATTTAAATTTTGTATAATATTTCCGAGTAGAAGAAACGTTATTTTTTGTAAAAGTTTAAAGGTCGTTTTTTAAATATTAAATCAATATTAATTTTCGTTTAGTGTCAACAGTTTTATACTTCTTCCAATTTTTTTCGGAAATTTTTTAAAACCATTTTTAATTTTATTTATTTAATAAGTTTAAATAAATTTTTGGCCGTTTTTTTTCTAAAGCTTAATATTTCTTTCAAAAACAAATCAATCGAGTTGTTTCTGTGTTTGCTTTTCAATTGAAATTTTTTTCTAAGCGAGGAAAACAATTTTGAAGTTTTAGAAAAGAAAACGCTCTTTGTTACATATTTCGGAATACAGAAAAATTATCAGACCAATTCTAAATATTCCCGCGGATTTTTTTATTCCCGCGGAAAATTCCTCCAATTCTTTTCTCCTAGGGAGAAGAATAATTGGGGAATAGGAATTTCGAATTTTCGAAGTCAGCTGTTTTGTCAATTGGAATTTCGCTGCGCATTTCTTATTTTGTTTAAAAAATTGTAAAGTTTAATTATTGTTGCCAATTTGTTTGAAATTAAGAAATAAGGTATAAACAATGCACATTATTTCATATGGTATTCACTGAAATGAGTAATGAATTGGTGCCACAGCAAAATCAACAGAGGAGCATAAGAAGAAGACCGGCGGGTAACACAAATCCACCGGAGTTGCCTGCATTCATTCTGCCAAGCAATTTTCTGGCGGCCAAGTCGAGTTGAGTTCGCCTTTCGCCACATGCCATCTATTTAAGCCTTCTTAAAAAATCCTTGCGCAATTTCTGGATGGCTGCATCAAATATGCGAAGAGCTCTTCCGTTGCTTATATATTTTTCGACTTAAAATAAAGAATATTGTGGTTGTTGTTGTATTAACAGTGAGAATATTGTGGTAGAATGTACATACATATTTTAGCACAAATTTGTACAAATAAGTGTTCTTTCTTAAAAGAACCAATTTCCTTTAACTATTTTGATGCATTCCCCTTAATTTAACAAGAGAAAAAACTCCTATGAAATGGCAGAGAAATATCCCTCTCCCTCACATTCATAATACCTACTTTTCTCCCATAACCGGTTTCCGCTTTTTCGAACATTGTTCAGAATAGGAGGAAAGGGAGAAGTGAAAAAACTCACAAGGAATTTTTATTTAGAATACGAGGAATGGGAGAAGGGAAAAACTCGCACGGAATTTTGGTTTAGAATTGGTCTGTATATAAAAATTTTATTTTTCAAAAATTTAAATATGGAAATATAATATATCTAATTTTGAGTTTTAGTGACTGTAGATATTAGGGCGGAGCGAGTGTAAAAAATGTTTTCTTAACCTGGGGTATAATTTGCATATGAAACAAAATTAATGAATAAATATTCTTATTATTTTTTGTATACTCGATACTTTTTCCAGACTAGTTTTGGTAGTTTCGGGGTAATTTCGAGATTATGTTAGAGACATTTTCGCACATTTATTTTGGATCGATTGGAAATATTTTTTTTACTGTCACCACGAGATTGGATCCATTTGGTTGTCCAGCTGATTTGAAATTACTTTCTGTACTACTTAAGGACGATATTGATAAACCTCTAAATTGGCGTTGAAAAGTCGCAAACCTGCCCCCAAAGAGTTCCTTCTTAGAAACTTCTCTAACTCTACTATGAGCTACAAATTATACCCATAAGCTAATTTCGCTTCACCCTTGTAAATTTTTTTTTTGAAATTCTAAAAATAAAACAATACTTACTTCCTTGACTCCCACGTTGACGTATCTTATTGAATTCTGCTTCGAATATATGATCTTCGGTCATTTGTCCGAATGGTTGTTCTTCAAATGGTTTCCAAGTGCCAATGTCCTTCTCCAGAGAATCACTATTATTGCTCAAAATTTGTGCATCGGTATCAAAAACAGTTGTTGAACTAGTTAAATTACTAGTAGTGGGGTTAGTATCCATATTAGCGCGCATTACTTGAGCGCTTGTCAATTCTGCATTTGATATAGACGCTGACATTGTGGCACCTTGTCCTTGCATATGTAAGGTTTGTGCAGCAGGTAGAACGAGAACAGGATTCGAGCCACCATAATTTGTGCCAGAATTGGCCATTGCATTCATAAGCATACTATCATCCTCACCACCGCCACCACTGCTGCCGGCTTCATTCGAATGTGGCGCACGACTTTTGACTGATTGATCATATGGCGCCAAGAATTGTGATGTCTCGTTGGCGAAGGTTCTAAGAATTTTCGTAGTAGATCCAAGGAAAATTGTGGGTGCAAGCGTTTTCTGTGGGGTGGTGAAAAGGGAGCGAGCACAGCAATTAGATGAAGAATAAATGTGTATGGAAATAAGAAAATTTTATGATGTTAAATTTTTACAGAAAACAAAAAACAACTTCTTGGGAACTGGAAAGTGAAAATTGCAACAAAAAGGGTGCATGCAAAAACATTTAGAAAATGGAAATCGACAAAAAAACGTTTTAGGGTATATTGCTTATCGAAATCAAACCGTAACTGTACGAAACGAATTCGAATTTCAAAAAAAAAATATAATAAAAGGAATGTTTATCTTCGAAAGAAAGGGAATAGTTAACAATGTTCGAAATGGATGTTCAAACCAAAATGCAAAAATTAAAAAAAGCATCGAATACTAGTTCCTTCGACTTAAATAAAAAAATTGTTTTTTGAAATCCCCTGGTATGCTTAAATTGTCAGTAGACTGGGACGAAAAAAAAAGTTGCTAATGTCCGCCCCTAAATTTAAAGATTATTTTGAGAGGATTTCGGAAAAAAAAATTTTTTTTTGATCCTTCGAAATACAGCCGAAAAGGTTTTTTCGTTGTAACTTGGTTATTTGAAGTCCGATTAAAATTGATATGTCATTATTTTGGCCTTGAGAAGCTTCACTTTTCTTTCTAATGTCCTTTTAAGCTATGAAGTCATTTTCACATGATAAGCCAGCTATGAAAATTGTACTCCACTCCCCATAAATTATCCTTTTTTCCTTACCAAACGAAGATTGCTGTATTTCGAAGGATCAAAAAAAATTTGTTTTCCGAAAGCTTTTCAACATAATCTTTAAATTTAGGGGCGGACATTTGCAATTTGTTTTTTTTTTTGTATGGGGACCAACCCAGTCTAATTGTCAGTCCTCGGTTCATTACTGTAGTTATTAAATGATTTATACCGTTTTTATACAGAAACTTAATCGAATCACAATTCTATTTAATGAAATAATTAATTTTCCCTTTTCATACAGGGCCTTTTGCTCCATTAAGCGAACATCTGTCAGCAGGCCCCCAAAAAATATTTCGTTTTTACAAAAAATAGTTAAAATAGAAAGGAGCCGTTTCCTTCTTAACTGCAAATACAATCAAAATAAAACTATCCATAGATTTTGCACCTAACCAAATATGTGCCTATTTTCGAAAAAACCATATTATCTTTTGCAGCAAATGCAGCGAAAATAAAATTTTGTAATTTTTCGTGTTTTTCTATGTTTTTTTCGTAAGTTATTGAAAATAATTTATTTTTGATTGTTATTTGTTACATTGACAAGAAAATTCGAAGCACCAAGCAAAACCGACTGGATCTTTTACTCGATTAGGCATTCAATAAAGCAATAATTAGATAATTAAGAATTTGTATTTTGTATGCAAGATTGAGTTCAATTAGGGCTTTAATGTAGGAAACTTGACTAATTACACCATTAAGTCTCTGTGTTAAATAGATATACAATTTTTTTTGTCCAAATTGAAAACATATTTCGAATGTAAGTGAAGAATCAATAGTAAATTATGTTCGAAATGTACATAGAAAACCTAAAAAGCTTAAAAAAGCACCAAAAATGCTCCTCTTCGAACGGATTGGAAAAAGCATGCCAGTACTGTACTGATTTTTGTGTTTAAACCATTTTCTTTCTGATTTTTTCGAAAAAAATAAATTGTCAGTCCAAGAATAGTTACGTTTTAATTGCAGTGTAAGGCTAAAATATAAATTAAAAACCTTTTATGTAACAACTAAATACTATGTTTGAGGCAAAATACAAAAGTTAAAAAACAACTTCGAAAGTTTGTTTCCGAATGAATGGAAAATTCAATATAGAATTAAAATTTGCGCTTAATTAAATATTCGTTCAAATCCACTGCTGTTTTTCGAACCGAAATTTATCAGCCATATAATGGCTTGGCAAAATTTTTTCGATTCGAAGTTCGAAGTAGATTCTTATACGCCTTGAACTTTGGTTACTTTTCAATACGATCATACAGAAATGGAATCGACTTCAACTGTTTTCTAACTAAATAAGTTATTAAGTTCTCCAAGGTCTACTTACAGAACGGCAAGTTAACTTTTTAGCTCACAGTTAACCTGACATATGTACATTTTTCACAAATTTTTAAAACTAACTCTGAGCTAAAAAATAACTTGCTGTTCTGCAAGTGGGCCTAAACCTATTTTTATACTCAGCTTAGCAGAGCTCACAGAGTATATTAACTTTGTTCGCATAACGGTAACGCATAAACTAATCGAGATAGATATAGACTTCTATATATCAAAATGATCTGGGCGAAAAAAAAATTAATTTAGCCATGTCCGTCCGTCCGTCCGTCTGTCCGTAAACACGATAACTTGAGTAAATTTTGAGGTATCTTAATGAAATTTGGTACGTAGATTCCTGGGCACTCATCTCAGATCGCTATTTAAAATGAACCAAATCGGACTATATCCACGCCCACTTTTTCGATATCGAAAATTTAGAAAAACCGAAAAAGTGCGATAATTCATTACCAATGACGTATAAAGCGATGAAACTTGGTAGATGAGTTGACCTTATGAAGCAGAATAGAAAATTAGTAAAATTTTGGACAATGGGCGTGGCACCGCCCACTTTTAAAAGATGGTAATTTAAAAGTTTTGCAAGCTTTAATTTGGCAGTCGCTGAAGATATCACCATGAAATTTGGCAGGAACGTTACTCATATTATTATATGGACGCTTAATTAAAAATAGTAAAATCGGATGACGGACACGCCCACTTTAAAAAAAATTTTTTTTAA
This sequence comes from Eurosta solidaginis, assembly GCF_040869045.1. NCBI lineage: Eukaryota > Metazoa > Arthropoda > Insecta > Diptera > Tephritidae > Eurosta > Eurosta solidaginis. The sequence continues at coordinate 138,591,753 of NC_090320.1, read as the reverse complement.
GTCTAATTTTAACAAAAAATTTAATATCTTTACAGTATATAAGTAAATTATGCCAACATTCAACTCCAGTAATGATATGATGCAACAAAATACAAAAATAAAAGAAAATTTCAAAATGGGCGTGGCTTCGCCGTTTTTCATTTAATTTATCTAGAATACTTTTAATGACATAAGTCGAACAAAAATTTACCAATCCTTGCGAAATTAGCTTCTATAACTGTTTTCTGTGAAAATTGGTGAAATCGGTTGAAACCACGCCCAGTTTTTATACACAGCGATAACTTGAGCAAAAATCGATATATCTTTACTAAATTTAGATCACGTGCTTACCTGAACTCACTTTATCTTGGTAATAAAAATGGGAAAAATCCGACTATGACCACGCCCACTTTTTCGATATCGAAAATTCCGAAAAATTAAAAAAATTCCATAATTATATACCAAATACGAAAAAACGGAAGAGCTCTTGGTATATTTGACGCAGCCATACAGAAATTGCGCAAGGATTTTTTAAATAGATTTTGGTATGTGACGAAAGACGAATTCAACTCGACTGGCCGCCAGAAAATTGCTTTGCTGAATGAAAGCAGGCAACTCCAGCCTATTTGTGTTATGCCGCCGTCTTCTTCTTATGCTCCTCTGTTGATGTTGCTGTGGCACCAATTCATTACTCTTTTCAGTGAATACCATATGAAATACAATACTGCACATTGTTTATACTTTATTTCTTAATTTCAAACAAATTCGTAACAATAATAAACTTTTAAATTTTTTAAACAAAATAATAAATGTGCAACGAAGTTTCAACTGAAAAAAATTGTAGATTCGCTTAAATACTACTTTACATGGCAATGTAATTCGGAAAATGATCAGGTCTGCGAATAATTTTGACAAAAGTTTCGGAATCGAGTCGATGAATCAATAAAAAATTCTATAGAAAATTGTGTTCAAAATTATTTTTGAAAAAACAAACTTTTTGAAACAAAATTCAAAGATAAACAAAATTTTATTCAAATGTCTCCTTTCCATTCAAAAACGCAAATTGATCTGCAAACACAATTACTGACAAAAGATAAAATCAGCTGATTTAATGAATGACAATGACATTTACAGTGTTGCCAGATATGATTCAAATATATCGATTTTTTGAAACCATAATGCACATAGACCAGTTTAGTTACAACAAGTTTGTAAGATCATACTGGTCTATGTTAGTCTATGCTAGTTGGACCACTTCAGAATTTCTTGAAATGACATAAGGACGTAAATTCTAAAGTGATATTTTTATCTTTTGGATACGTTGAGGAAGAAATAAGATATATATCAATTTTGCACGGATAAATTTATTTTTGTTTCAAGTTCAAAAATGTACATATCTCGATTTCTGAAAAAATGTTACATAGACCAGTTTAGTCCCAGGCTAGCCAAATAACGAAATCTGACTCCTCAACGCTCTGAAGTGTTTAGGAATTTGATCACTATTCACTCAATTGGTCGTTTTCATGAAAAATAGCCGACCTGAACCAGTTAAATAGTTTTAAACACAATAAAAATACAGAAATACGTAATATGCACATTCAATCGCAAGACATTTAGTTACGTTTGTACGTTGTAAAGAAGTGCAGAATAAAAAAAAAACAAAAAACCAGAAACAGTAGAAGAAATCGAACAGAAGAAACGCACACAGAAATCGATACAAAAAGCAATAGGCACAATAAATTAATTAATTGTAGTAGAACATAAAGAATCTTACTTATTAAACGCAGAAGTATCGCTAACATTGCGACGATGTCCAGAATTAGTGCAGCTGCCGCCAGCACTCGTACCCGCACTCGATACAGTCAACATACTACTTTTTGTGGGCGTATTACTAACCGCTACATGTGTTGACAAACTACTTGCAGCTGCTATATTATCTAAACCATCACCCACACCACCTGCGCCAACTACGCCGTAAGCTACCGTATTATTCTTTAGCGCCGCAGTCAATGGTTCATTATTCTCACTAAATGGATCCGGATAAACAGACGATGCGAAAAGACTGTTCAACACATCAGCAGGTGGTGGTGGTTGTGCTTGTGGTTATTGTTGTGTAGCTATTGTTGTAGTAGTATTGCTGGCAATGCCTTGGTTGACATTTTGTAATGGTTGAGTTGATGGTGGTGGTGGTGGTGCTGCTGCAGTGGGTTGTGTAGCTACCACAGTTATGGGTGCTTGTGCTGGTGCTGCAACTGACGCAGCCGTTATGGCGACTGTTGTAGCAGTTAAAGTTGCTGCAGGTTGTTGTGACGCTACAACTGGTGGCGTCAATTGTGAGAAATTTGCTTGAAATTGTTCGACAATCGGTTGTTGTTGCGGCTGTGGGGATGTAATATTATTGCGCGGCGATGGACTTGGCGGCAAGCCAAGACCGAGTGGATTTTGACCATGTACTGCAGTGGAGCCTTTGGGACGTTGACGTGGCGCCACACTTGTACCTGATTCAAAAATGCACACTCCGTGGCTTTGGTGTTTTAGAGGCGGCAGCAGCGCCAGAGATACGTTTGGCCTCGGACTCAAATGGAGGGACGACGAGCTTATCGTAGTTTGGTGGTGGAGATTTCTGAAATCAAAAAATATAGAACAAAAAATTATATTAAATAAATATGTACAATAAAGATGTGAATTATTTACTAAGTGTAAGATCGCGTGTAGCCTTACTTAAAATAACCAGTAGCAATATTATTGCGCGGCGATGGACTTGGCGGCAAGCCTAGACCGAGTGGATTTTGACCATGTACTGCAGTGGAGCCTTTGGGACGTTGACGTGGCGCCACACTTGTACCTGGTTCAACAATGCACACTCTGTGGTTTTGGTGTTTTAGAGGCGGCAGCAGCGCCAGAGATACGTTTGGCCTCGGACTCAAATGGAGGGACGACGAGCTTATCGTAGTTTGGTGGTGGAGATTTCTGAAATCAAAAAATATAGAATAAAAAATTATATTAAATAAATATGTACAATAAAGATGTGAATTATTTATTAAGTGTAAGATCGCGTGTAGTCGTACTTAAAATAACCAGTATTGAGTTTGAGACTAAAAATACTAAAAAGTTGGAGCCATATTTTTCAAGACTTTAAAACTATTATTCTTTTAAATTTATTGTGTTCAATATGAATTCGATAGGTTATTATATTGTAGTTTTTATTTTAAACAAACAGCAAATAGTAACTGCGTAATTATTTTTTTTTTATTCCAAAATCGAAATGGATTTTTAGAATTCAATATAAAATTTGTATCTCTTGCAGCGGCCAAGAATTGACAGAACTATTCAAAATTGGTCACACTTTAAGATAAAAACTCGGTCTAAATTTTTTCCACTTTGACCTTAAACCAAAGCGATATCTTATAGCCTTATTGTTGTTCTTGTTGTAGCAGTGCTTCGCCCCAACCAATAGGTGCGACCGATCACAAATTGTCATCAATATACTCTAACGGGAGTCCAAGGAAACTTACTGTTTCAACAGGGGTGGACCATAATGAGAGGAGTGTTAGAGGCGTTGAGCTAGAGTGACTCGTGTTACGGAGATGACTCCTTAAGCCCCTGGGCGGTCTTGGCTCATCAATCAGATGTCTGTTGGGATGCCCAGGCTTCTGGGTATTCAACAGGAACTGTTTGGTTAGCATCTCATTTCTCTCCCTGATGGGGAGTATTCTCGCCTCATTATGTAGATGGTGTTCTGGGGACATAAGAAGACAGCCCGTGGCTATTCTGAGAGCAGTATTTTGGCAGGCCTGTAGCTTCTTCCAGTGAGTACTTTTTAGGCTTGGCGACCATAGCCTTCGACATTGACTGCGGTTGCAAAAGCAATTGCGTATGATTGTAACAGAATTCTCCACGCGTAGCTGAGACTGACAATTGGGTTGGAGAAGCTATAACAACGCTGCACAACCCATTGAATACCATGTTTTAAATGTCTCGGTCTAGCCCAGAACACCCCGTCTCCTTTGCACTTGACACACTGCTAATGAGTGTGACCGTCCTTAAAACATTTATTTTCAGCACACGCAGCAAAACCTTTTCTCTGGATCTGAATATGGAGCAGTCCCGCTGCACGGATCTGCTGGGAGGATGACAATTCGTGGGAGGGATGCAATAAATTAAATGGGGTTACACTGATATGACAGCCTTTGTCGGGAAAAATCTCGAGTCGCTGCGGTACATAAAATCTGCTGCCGTTAAAAGCGTGGATCCCAGGTGGTAGTAGGCAGTGCACCAGTTTTCGACCGTTTGAGTTTTTACCGCTGGTAGAGTATCACTGCATCTATTAGGGGTAACCTTCTTCACGAGCTTCACTGTCCCCAACTTGGGACAAATTTAAGCGGCACGGTATGTGTTAAATCGTTAGAAGCGAGCTACAACCCTACTTTTTCTCTCTGTAATATTTCTTGTTACTTTGAAGAAGATAGAGCCGGCGCCAACTGCTAAAGCGATTAGATTCCTACATTCGTCGCGGCAGTATTTTCGATATATTGCGTTCCCCTAGTACAGCACATAATCCCATTGCTACTTCCTGATACATAATACACAAATGATTTTCCATTAGCTGTGCAAGCGCAATTACGCCAGGTGAATTTTGGTCACTGCTCAGTAGAGGCGCTTCACAGAGCAAGTGTTGTTTGGGTTACCGACGCCATTGAGCTAAAGTGTTTGCCAATAAATTGATTTACTTGTATCTGTAGCTATTACGCAGCACCTATCCTTAACAGATGCATTCACTTCTTCTGATCTTAGCAGTCGTAAGTGAAATCTTTGGGTTATTGATTGTATCCATGCAATAGATCAACACCACGAAAAGTTTCACAGGGGGCAAGGTACGCAGGTGAAGATTTGAAATGCGCAATTATTATTTCTTTGTTTAAAAAGGGTAATAAGAAAGAACAAATAACTTCAGGCCGATTGCTCTACTTCCTTCTATTTCTAAGGTTTTTGAGAGGGCTGTTAAAAGACGTCTTTTGGTATTTTTGGAAAGTAAGTCATTTTTAGGCCTGCCCAGTTTGGGTTTAGAACTGGCTGCTCAACCGAGGATGCTTTATTAGAATACTGTTCCTTCATCTATCGGGAATTGGACGAAAAAAAGAATTGCGCGAGTCTATTTGTGGATATCACCAAAGCATTTGACACAGTGGATCATTCCATTCTACTTAATAAATTATATTATGCCGGGATTCGAGGATTCATACATGAGTGGTTTGTATCTTATCTTACTGGTAGGAAACAACACGTTAGAATCAGCTGTGTTCTAAGCAATTCTAATCCAATATAAATTGGCGTTCCACAGGGTTTTGTGCTGGGTCCAATTTTATTTCTAATAAATGTGACCCAGTCTATGAAAAGGTGGCTTATGACTCAAAAAAGAAATTGCGAGAAACAGCTGTTAAAGATAAACAATGCATTTCTTAAGGACGTTTGTGCCCTTCTTTTTTTTTTTTTAGTCATAAGCCACCCTTTCATTGACCGGGTCGCATATATTAATTCAATTTTCGATATGCCTTTCGTTGCAAAGTTCACTGCATTTGCAGCTGATCTTGCTATAGCCTATGGGTCGTCGAATACCTTGGATCTGGTAGCCAACATAAACCACGATGTACATCTTTTATGATCCTGGTTTGCTAAACACAAGCTCGTGGTCAGCAAAAAAACCAAGCTTATGTTTTTCAGTTTGAATGCAAGAAAATCGGCAGATGTAAATATTGTTCTTCATTCCGCGATTTGTGATCGCTTTTCACTTCACGAGCACTTGTGCAAGAAGTTCCTGCCCGGTACGTTTGATCGGCTTGCTACTTGTAGCAGCAATTGTCTAATGATTGACACCGTTGGGAACTTCCAATACCTAGGAGTAACTGTCGACCAGAATAGGAATTGGGGCTGTCACATATCCCGTCTTAAACAATATCTCCAATCTTCTTTACGCTGTTTTTATCATCTAGGAAGTTCCTGTTCTAACTCTACTCTAAAAACGGTATATTATGCTTTATTTAATTCTAAATTAATGTATGGAATCAGCTGCTAGGGAGGCGCTACCCTGAGCAAAATTCAACCTATACTTGTTTTGCAAAAATGTGTTATTCGAAAATTATGTAATATCAATTACATTAATTACGTTAATTGCATCCCTCAAGAGAGCTTTTTAGGAGTCTAGCGATTCTTACAGTAAGAAATCTTTATTATTTTAAAGTTTTGCAAATTTTTTCATAAGGTGTGGATACCTACATAGTTTGAGATCGGAAACCTATAATCTAAGGACAAACTCACATCCTGCTGTAGTTGTACCTTCCTCGCGAACCACACACTCTGGCAAGTTTTATACGATAGTATCTAGTACCGTGCCTTACGAACTTTACAACAATTCATGAAAAACGTGAAGTCCTTTCTTTTGGGCCTTTCGCATAACGAAAGCGAAGTTTTGCTGCGGACCAATTCATAAACAGTTTTTAATTAACTAATTTTGTCTTATATTCATTGAATTCCTTTGTATTAACTTTATCTTTACAAAAGCTCTATTAAATGCGTTAGTTACATAAATAGATTTATTTATACCTATTTTCAACACATAATTAATTTTTAACTTCAATATTTAACAGTCCACCCCACTGTATATTCAATAAAGATGACGTTTGACACTATGTTAAGTATAACATATAAAATGTCTTACCTTTTCTTATATCTAGGTGTACATATCTACGAGTATAAGTTGTAAGATTTTATGTTTAAACTTTGTGTTGCTTAGTTTGTAATATTGCGAAACTTGTACATAAATAGATATAAGTAAAATGCTCAATAAAAATTATATGAAATGAACTCGTTTGTTTATGATTTTTTATGTTTTTACTAGCAGAGTACCCGACGTCGTTCGGGTATAAATAAAAGCAGTACTATATATACTAATATATTAGACTAATCCCAACCCTGTGGGAGATGCCACGCCCCTTTTTCGCTATCCCCAATTTTTCCCGAGGGGGTAGGGATTAGTCTTATATACCTCCTCACCTAATTTCAGTCGTCTAGCTTAAATACTTTCAGATATATTGACAACGAAAAATTCCAGTTGTATGGGAGGTTCCACGCCCACTTTTTCGTTATACCCAGTTTTTATGGAGGGGGTAGGGATTGGTCTCATATAACCACTCACCTAATTTCAGTCGTCTAGCCTTAATACTTTCAGATATATTGATAACCAAAAATTCCAGTTGTATGGGAGGTGCCACGCCCCCTTTTTCGTTATACCCAGTTTTTCTGGAGGGGTGGAGATTGGTCTCATATAACCACTCACCTATTTTCAGTCGTCTAGCCTTAATACTTTCAGATATATTGACTACGAAAAATTCCAGTTGTATGGGAGGTGCCACGCCCCCTTGTCGAAAACTTTTTTATATAACCTACCATAGATTGACGCACTCAGGGTATGTCATGGCAAAATTTCGTTCGATTCCATTGTGCGGTTTAGGCTGCAAGTCCAAACATACATACAGACGTACTTTCACAAATATATATTAGATCTGTTTCCAAAGTAATATCTTGTATGAGGACTTCGAGCAGTACAATCAGATTTTGTACTTATACTTAGCAAAAATTTCTTTCTACAACTGGGTATACAAATTTGTCATCAGGGTGTACTTGAAGAACTACTCGCTCTTCGTTTACAAACTTACGTGCAAATTTTGTACTGGATTCTCCTTGCCAGCCAAACGAAAAGCCACTTCACAAACTTGCCAAATATTCGGACGTTTATCCATATCTGGTTCGAGCATATATTTAATTAATTGATGCATGCCTTTTGAGTATTTAGAATTTTTGGGTATGGAAAATTGGCCATTTTGTATTCCAGTGTACTTTCACCAAAGGGCAAATTGAAGAAACACAACTTGTAAAGCATACAACCCAATGCCCATATATCATTTCGAGGGCACGATACGAAAGTGTTGTATGTTTTTGTATTTCCTCTTCAATCATAGTAATACCATGTTGTTGTGGATTTAATATTTTTGCTGTGGCTGAACCAAAATCACATAAAACAAAATTACCAGCATCATTTTGTAAAATATTTCCAACTTTTAAATCTCTATGGATAATGGACGTTTGACAGAAATGCAAACGTGACACTGCCTCCGAAATATCACAGAATATGTTTAGAACTTCTTGCCCATTGAAGCCAACTTGCAAACTATTTGAAAATATTTAATTAAAAGTTTTAAATAATTAATTTTTAAGTTTATGCTTGCCATGGTACTTACCGTGCATTCATCATGGCCAGCATGTGTTGCTGGCAGTAGGGCATGAGTAACAGTACTTCGCATACACCGTTACCGGTTTGTGTAATGCTTGAGTCCACATAGCCTATAATATTCTTATGACCGCTTAGATTGCTCTAGTAAAAAATGGATATAAATAATAGTGACTTATTAAAATCTTTGTTTTAAAAGCTGTTTCTGTGGATCAATTTCGTAATAAATTGTATGTTGATTTTTAACTTGAGTGGTGTGAACGGGTGCACAATAAATACATCCAACAAACTTTATAAGCAGTCAACTTTTGAATTAATTCAATGTTTTGTAAGCTGGTGAATAAATTTTTCTCATCTCACTAAAATTGATTGGAAAATGCCAGCATATCATTACATTGCAACTTTCACCTACAAAGCAAGACTGCCCCTAGACCCCCAGCTGGTTAGGGGGTCAGAATATACCCGCGGAAGGTATGCCTGTCGTAAGAGGCGACTAAAATATCGGATTCAAGGCGTTTGTGTAGCGCAGCCCTTTCAGGTTGCCAGCGCAATATATAGCTTCTCCAAACCCAATTGTCAATTCACCTATCCACGGCGAATCCTGTTTCAATAACAGACGAGGCTCTGGCTACCCCAAGCTCCTCATGGAACTTGCGGGTGGGGAGGGCAAAGGACCATCACATCGGGCCCCAAAGCCTTCGGGCATAAACCTTATCGCTACAACAACAACAACTGCCCCTAGACAAGTTAAATAGATAGAGCTGTAAAAAAAATTTTTAAGCAATTTCTCCAAACTTCGAAATTAATGGAAGGGGTTGTGTCTGCTGTTTACCGTGTCGAACCAGAAATAAGTAGATCCTACAGGCTGCCAGATTACTGCAGCGCTTTTCAGGCGGAAACTATAGCAGTGAAGAAAGCATCAAAAAATTCTGGAGGAAGCGTGCTTAAGCTATATATATATTGATAGTCAGGCTGCGATTAAGTCAATAAACTCACACCGTACTTCATCAAGAAGTGTTCTGGAATGCAAATAAGCATTGGAAAAACTTCGCCTACTCCGGACCATACATCTTTACTGGGTTCCCTGCCATAAAGGAATAGAAGGTTACGAAAAGGTCGATGAGTTGGCAAAGAAGGGTGCAACACTCGCGGAGTCGACGACAGACGTCCCAATCCGCTTGGGAGTAATCAAAAGGAGACAGGAGTTACATATGATCCATCAAGCAGGAAAGGCGTGGATAAAAGCGCGGGGCTGCAAAATGTCTATGATCATGTGCAAAGCCTACGACATTAGACTCACAAAGTGGGTCATATCTCTGAAGAGAGAAGACTTAAGGCTCACGATGGGCATACTGACTGGACACTGCCTTCTGGCGTCACATGCTTGTAAGTTAGGCCTCGTCAGTAACAGCAAGTGCAGGAAGTGTGAGCTGCATGAAGAAACGGTTGAGCACGTTCCGGCGGCAGAGTTGCCAGATCTCGAGGCTACAATTAAGCTGTGTGCTAGAAAACTGCTAGTATTTACCAAGAAGACGGAGTTATTCTGCAACGTATGTCCTGGTATCTGATTGGGGTTCTTCCGTTTGGTCGTCAAACAAATTCAGGTAACACTATGGACACATTCAGTCTACGTGAGGTCTTTATTGACCGGCCAGTTCAACCTAACCTTCTCCAAACTTTCCCCAAAATTGGTTGAAGCAAATACCAGTTACTTTTGATAAAAAGGCGGTCAAAGTGCCAAAAATTGAATCGATTTTTTGAAAATAATACCGTTTTCACACAGAAACTTAATCGAATCACAATTATATTTAATGAAATAATTAAGTTTACCTATTCATACAGCGAACATCTGTCAGCAGCCCCCAAAAAATCGTTTTTTAAAAACAATAGTTAAAATCATGGTATGAAAAAGAAGGTAGTTCAAAATTTTTTGACATATTTGGGGATTTTTGAAGTTTCATAAGTTTGCTGTTTTGCTAGAAGCGTTGCCATACTGTTACTGTTTTAGACGAAATTGTGGTTTTTCGGGATGGAAATTTCCTTCAGGATGAAAACGAAAAGACAATAATAATATGCTTTGGCACGATTTATGTGCTTGCATATCTATTAAGAATCAGTAAATCATGTAATTTTATTGAAAAATAGTGGATAGTGACTCATGCATTGGTTAATGACTCATATACATTTATGGCAGCTTGACCCCAAGACAAAAAAAAAATATACGAAAAATCCTGTTGTTCTAGCATGGCCCTATTATCAATAGGGTACCTCCAAAGTCTGCAGAGAGTGGTAGTTGTTTAATTTGTTACGTTTGTGGGACGCTATATCCATGTCAATGCTAAAACGGCACAGAGTATTGTCTAGGTTGTTGGTCCTTTGCCGAATATAGATTCGGTAACAAGCACCATGAAGTTACAAGCCCAACCATCTCGGGAACGATTTAATATGGCCACATTGACCATTCAAGGCCATAGCGCTCCCCCACCCCTAGTTCCATGAAACTTGGGGTCGCCAGATCCTCGGCTGCTAAAAAAACAGGATTTGGTAAATGAGGTCGACAATTGTGTTCGAGAAGCTATAAATTGTGCTTGCAACCTCTTGAAAGGGTTGCGCTACACAACCCGTTGAATCATTTGGGTATTCTAGTCGCCTCCTATGACAGGCATACCTGCCGCGGGTATATTCTACGCCCCATAACCCGCTGTGGTGGCTGACAAGCCTCTATCACTTATCGTCATTCGTTCAGTCATTTAATAGAAACCAGGTTATTATAGCTGATTTTTGCTGCTAGTTATCCGTTTTTTTTCAGCTTCTATTTAATGATTAAAAATCATATCTAGAAACCCTAATTTATAAAAATACTAGACTAAAACCCCGGCTCCGTTCCTCGTGTTAAAAAATTTTATTCAAGTTCCATCACAAAAACATAGCTATGTAACTTCCAAGAACGCGTAGAATCACTATACAAAATTTCCTGGCATTGCATGTAGTGGTTCAAAAGTTATAAGCGTCCAAACGAACTGACATTGAATTTTATAGATATGTAGATATACCCAAATGATTTTTTTGGTTCACCCCAATATTCATATTCGAACAATAGAGTTAATTATCTGAAATCAAGGATGGAGTTGGATCATGCGAAATATTCTCATAATGAAATTTCACCTACATTAATATGAGTACCAATAATTAAATATTAAATAATTTAAGCAGCACGAAAGGCCAAAATGTCAGCCGTGACAATGGTTCACACCACGCCCGACCAGCGCAGCCAAACACTACTTTATACTCGAAATTTTTAGCTTAGCGTGCATGATGATAATGTGTAGCTACTTACAGCGATTTGAATCTCCCTATTGGCCACGTTTAAGTCATGCTCATTATTTACATACATAGGCTTTAGCGCATATTTTGTATTGCCTGTATTGGCTTTTGCAAGGAAGACCATGGCAAAGCCACCTGTAATGAGAGGTAGGAAACAAAAGTTAGATAAATAAATATTACATTAATGCAAAAATTAGGAGTAATAAATTTTGTGGTGCAGAAAATTGTTAATAATACATCTAGGCAGCTACAGAGCTGCAGGAATACCGTATAGTTCTTAATAAAGTATTCTTTATTGTTGATTTCTCTGACATGGTGAGAGTTGGAATTGTTTTGGAACGATTTTCCAACAACTACACTAAAGATAGTACAACGCCGAAACCGGTTTGTCTCCAAACCAAAACTGATCTCTGACGGAAAATAGTTCTTAATAAAGTCTTTTTGTTATTCCGAAGGTTATGCAAATTATTTAATAGAGAGATGGAAGCTCAATATATATTGTAACGAATTTAGAGAAATTCCACTTATTTGTAACCTTCTTCTAACGTTCGAATCGCTATACTGTTGAATAAATCACTCCAGTATTCTGTATTGCAAAATGGGCTTTATTAGACAACTTTGGGAGTAGTAAAATTTTACTTCACAATTATACTTCGCAACTAAAAGCGTGCTTAAATAAAACTGATTACTGATTACTCAGCTTTCGCTGCTTTTATACTCTCTGTTGCCTCGTCCACCCATTTATCCTAAGGTCTAGTAACTTCGCGAACTTCATGCTTGGTTACCAGCCATATATGTATGTACATGTACATTTGTAGTTTATAATCTCTCGCATAGCCATATGCGTGTGTATATGTGAGTACTACTTCAGCTGATGGTGAGTATCTCTCTGCTGCCTTGTATGTGCATGTGTAAATGATGATTGATTTTTTTACGTACATACAAGTGGCTGCTTAGTAGCGGATTAAGGATGCTAGTATCACTTAGTGATGTGAATATTCGTCATAATATCCTAGGCAGGCTTGTAAAATCATTTTCATGTCACTTGCGCTACCATTGAGCTGGACTGATATTGATTCCCTGCTTCGACCTCTATCGTTTCTTCGGTATCTCTATCTTTCTCATCGTATTTCCTTGCCCTCCTCCCAACCTCTCTCCCCTCACTTTCTCTTCTACCCAATCCCTAGCTGCTCCTAAACCTGTTACCCTTACACTCCTACACCCATTCTATTTCATGGGAACACATTTTATGTTTACCTGTTTTAAAGATGGGACTTTTCGAAATTTTAAGTAACGATTTTCCACTTGCAATTACGATTGTTCACTAATGAATAAAAGCGGCTTCAAAGCTAATGCCAATTTCACAGAGGCTTAATAAAAAAATTATTCAAATATTCTACATTAAAGCCCTTGTTCTTAACTCAATCTTCCATAAAAATACAAATTCTTTATTTTTTACTTTGAGGTCCTAGTTCGATGGACAGACACACAAAATAGTACGTATACCAAAAAGCTTGAGGGGGTATGCAGATATCAATGATTACTGAAAACTACACCAAGAGCGGCATTACATGCCAAACTGCATATCCCACCTGCAGGCCTGATGGCCAAAAATATAGCGCTAGCAACTGCAACAAGGATTGGGGCCTCGGGGCAGCGTGAGTGCAGGCCGTATAGTGATAGCAGTATAGCGCCATTAAGTATAGGGCGAACAGGCTACACGTAATGGATCGGGTGTGCTTTTTACTGTGTCGGCACAGATCTGCCAGATCACTGCACTGTATTTCAGGAGGAAACTGTAGCCGTGATGAAAGCAGCAGAAATTCTGAAGGAAGCGTGCTAAAGCTGCAGTCGCGTCAATATATATATTGATAGTTAGGCGGCGATCGAGGCGATAATCTCACGCGGTACTTCATCAAGAAGTGTCCTGGAATGCAAAGAAGCATTGAAGAGGTTTCGTTACAACTATATTGGGTTTCCGGTCATAAAGAGATAGAAGGTATGCGGGTGCAGCACGCGATGAATCGACGGTAGGAGGCCTAATCCATTTGGGAGAAATCAAAAGGAGACAGAAGTTGCCTATGATCCATCAAGCAAGAAAAGCGAATCCTACGATGTTAGACTCGCTCACAAAGTTGCTCTTATCACTAAAGAGAGAAGACTTAAGTTCACGATGGGCATAATAACTGACAGCAGATGTAGGAAATGAGAGCTGCAGAAAGAAAACGGTTAAGCACGTCAAGGCTCCAGCTAATAGGGGCGGCAGAGTTGCCAGATCTCTAGGCAGCAATTAAGGCAGGCCCTAGAAAACTTCTAGTATTTGCCAAGAGGACGGAGTAATTCTATAACATATGTAAGTCGTGGTACATAATTGAGGATTTTCCGTTTGGTCGTCCAACAAGTTCTGGTAAAACTATGGACACATTCAATAGATGAGAGGTCTTTACTGACCAGTCTGTTCAATCTAATCTAACGCCTGACCCCACACACTATAACCGCTATATACATACTGGCGTTATTTCGACCTAAAAAATCAAAGGAGAACAAAAAATCACTTTGAACTGAGAAGCAAAGGCCACTCTGGTCGAAGAAAAAACCGAGTAAAGCTGCAGTTACCCACAAACGTACGTACAAAAAGCGTGTCAGCTGACACGGCCTATCTTATGAATTTGCAATGTAAACGAAAACTCACCGACGTTCAACGCACGTACGTACGTAGCCCGGAACGGTAGAAATCAAAACAATTTTGAGTTTTTCCGTAAGAACGAGTCAGCTGATCGCTCTCTCACTAGACAGAGTTGCCTAGTAAACTTTTGCGCCCTAATTTTTGACCGTTTGCAGTTTTTATGCAAAAACACCTAATTAAAGTTTGAAAAATTGTGGAAATAATTCGAAATAATTTTGTAAAGGTTCAGATTATAAATATGTAATCTATTTATACTTATTTAATATTAATTCCAGCCTTTTACAACATCAAAAGTTGATGTTTCCATAAGCATGCATTCAAACAGGTCAATGCAACAATTTTTTCTTTGCCACTGCGGGCCTAAGTTCCGCTCAAATGTGTGTTCGTACGGCATATGTATACATATGTTACACACGTCGGTGTGTAACTGCGGCTTAAGGGTATGCATAAAGATAAAAAGAATTAAACGCAAGTTAGACTTAGCACAGTCTAGGATTCTCACCGTGAAGCAAGAACTTAAAGACTTAACCATACTCTTTGTAGTCTCTGGTGGTGTACGCACGTATCCAGTCATTTTATGCTTACCTAATGGAACTAATGAGCTGCGTTAAAGCAGCTAAGGTTGCTAATATAGTGACTATCCTAATACAAGTAAATAAATAATTCAATTAATAAGGGCTATAGTTTCGAGTATAAGAAAAAATATCACTGCATAACTCCAATATAAATCATGAATGATACTACATACATAAATATGATTGGCTCATCTTACCCCAGCGGGTCAGGGGCTCAGAGTATACCCGCGGCAGGTATACCTGTCTTAAGAGGCGTGTAGCGCAACACTTCAGGTTGCCAGCCCAATATATAGCTTCAGCAAACCCAATTGTCAACCTCACCTATCCGCGGCGAATCATGTTTCACTAACTACACGCGGCTCTGGCGACCCCAAGCTCCTCATGGAACTTGGGGGTGGGGAGGGAGGGATGGCCTGAAGGTTTAATGTGCCCACATAAATCTTTCCTGAGATGGGCGGGCTAGCACCTTAATGGTGCAGTGTTACCGGAGAGTACTGGATCTGTATCCGGCAAAGGACCATCACATCGATAACACTCCCCAAAGCCTTCGGGGAGTAACCTTATCGCTACAACAACAACACCAACAACATTGCATCATCTTTTGATGTACTACTGACCTGCGTTTTCCATAATTTATAGGTAAGTAAATGCAAAAATATCGTATCATCGTAGTCAAGACGATAAGATATGCTATCTCTATTCGACAAACTTGCTCAGTACACCCGAAAAAAACCTAATACGGAGGAAAATAGTTATTAAAATCCCTTCAAATGGAGGCTATCTCAAGCGCACTTGTACGAAATGAAACCCAAGACTCGTTAGTTCCATGTAGCGATTTTATGATCAGGAGTAGGGTCGTAATACGGGCCCAGGTACCGTCGGTAAAAGAGCTCTCATCCATTCTGAACAAGAAAAAGTGTCATAACCAAAGATGACTTGAAACGAAACACTCTCATTTGTTTCGCTCTCACGGGGGATTTATCTCAAATGTGTGCTGGCAACAATCACAGATAAATCCCTTGCGCCAGCTGAGGCGGGTGCCAGGTAAAACAAAAAACGGGCCAAAAATTTCAGTAAACTTTAGTTTGACCTACAACTGTAGAAATGTCTTCAAAAATTATGGGAAAAAATATAGAAATACTTGTTTTAGTGTAAATATTATTAGTTCGAAGGCGGAGAGTAAATATTATTTCCCATTCAAAATTTATGACTAAAATCAGGTTTTGTAAATATGAAGTCCCGATGCAACCAGTCCATTTTGATCACAAAACCTGGAACGGCAGACATGTAAGATAAGCCCTATCCACTAAATAATGTTACCCATTACATCATAGGTCCGATTTAATCAAATTTCAAAAGAATATTTGGTTTTCACTGTGATTTAAATGCTTTACAATATTTGACTAATTAATTTAATCCAAATGTAAATTTTACTTAGATTTGTTTATATTTAACTCTAACTAGTCGTATTATTGTAAAATAAGTTTAAAGAAATGAATATCATTTTATTTAATTATTGAAACTATAAAATCGCCGAAATGTATGTCAAAAATCCCCATATTCCGATCTCTTCACTTTTATTTGGAGTGGCATCATTGACAAAAATGTGCATTTTGACAGCGCTCCCTCGAAACAAAGAGTAGCAAATCCATTCATCTATGGTCATAACTAATCCGACTAAGAGGTTGTCCAAGACGGCGTTTGATAGCGCTCTGACAGGGTGTTTAATATGGCGGTGCATCCGCCGTGATAGAAAGAGACGCAAGATAAAGATAGTAAAATTTAAGAACAGCCGATTGTTATATTCACGTCTATGCTCTATCCATACTTGTGTCTCCACAGAGCTATTACTCATCCAGTCGTTATAATAAGTATGCGAAAAATTCGAAATTCTGTAGATTGCCATCACTGTTTTTGTTGTAAAGACACTCCCCGAAGGTTTTGGGAAGTGTTTCCGATGTTGATGGTCCTTTGCGGTTATAGATCCCGTACGTTCCGGTAACAAGCACAATTAAGGTACTAGCCCCCTCACTAGGGTAGGCACCTTGTCGCTGGTGTGAGGGCTTAGCCGATCTCCATAGCGCCCGACTATGAGGCGGAGCTGTTTAGGACAGGCATCTACGCCGTTTCGCCTCATAGAAGGGCGGCGGGATGTCGGTGACCAAGAACTGCCAACCCCCTAATCCAGGGTGTTATGCGGACCGTGCCTATTGGACGATTCGCAGCCAGGGGATAAATGCGGCTGTATTCGATGAATAAACTCCGTGTTGAAAAAGCACTCAAATGAAAAGGGAGTAGAAGAGTGGAGAAGCGTACGGAGCATAGGAAGTAAAAGAGCTCTCTCGCAGTACCGTGCAGCACTAAGAATTGTCCAACCCCTGGAAGCAGTGGTCGACCCAACAGAAGTGGATATCGAGCGCTTGGAATGGGCCCATGGGGCGGTAGAAGTAGGTCGAAGGCAGTTCAAAGGGTTTGCTGCGAGAAACCCCCGGTTCTGCAACCGCTACGAGGAGGAAGAAGTGTCGAATGAAGCGGCAACGTTCGGCGGAAGGCGACAAGCCTATTTTCAAGACGCAGAAAGGACCCAGTCCCAGAGCCGCGAGGCAGGGCAGTCGCATAGACTATACAAGTAGGCCCAAAGGTATAACACAGATGGGCCCCAATAGCGAGGTAGCAACTACCTCGAAAGCTGCGAGTCAGAGGGAAGTTCCTACTACGGAAGTAGGAGATAAGCCAAAGGGAGATAACGCTAAGACTCCGGCTTTCTCGGAGGTGCTAAAGGGAGTTAACACTAAGACGCCGGCTTTTCCCAAGAAGATGAGTGATGTGGCAAAGCAGTCAACGACTGTGGCGCTGGTTGATCGCAGCAGTGCATTGGGACAGATGATTAGTGAAAGGTGGAGATCTGTAGAAAGGGAGCTTATTAGCTTAATGCTTAAGATGATGCGGGAACAACCAAGTAAGCCCCTTCCAACCTTCGATTCGGGGGGATGGTATAATGGTGTGAAGATGATAGCGTGCGACAACATCGCGAGCTTGCGGTGGCTGGAGGAAGTGGTTCCAAACCTCCAAAGGCAAGGCACGAAGGCGCGGTTTGAGGCGGTGGATAAAGCGACACTGCGACTTCTGCAGGATCAGAATCCGAATATACCGACACAGGATTTGAAGGTACTTACTGTATTTCGGCCTACGGAGGAAGGTCAGTTGTACATCTTCCAAATAAACAAGCAGGCGGAGGATATATTGTATACGCAGCTTGGAAAAATGTCCTTTGGTACAGGCAAAATTTATATGCGACTCAGAGAAAGAAGTCCCGAGGATAAAAATCCTAACACGCTGGAAGTGGGGGAAGTCGAAAAGGACCCCAAAAGCCTAAGGGAAAAGAGACAGGTAGCCGACGTCACCACGAAGGTGTTAGAGGAGGACCAACAGCCACATGGTGCTGTGAGTCGCACAGAGGAACACCCGGCACAACAGTTACAATAGGCTGAAAGGGGCTTCGAACACTCTAAACCAAAAGGCAAGGGAGGGGGACAAACAGACCAATGGTGCTGCGAGTCCTACAGATAAACCTCCAACACAGTAAAGTGGCGTCGAGCGAACTCCTCCTAACCCTTGAGGAGAGTTCGTTTGACGTGGCGCTGATCCAGGAGCAGTGTCTCTCATCGGGAGGAAAGGTTTCTGGACTTAGTTCGCGCGGATTTAGCGTTTACTATGCGCAAACGGAAGGACGGGTGCGAGCTGTAGTAATGGTATGCAGACAGCTGCATTCATATATGCTGCCTAATTACACAACTGAGGACCCCGTAGTTGTGGCCGTTGAGCAAAGGAATAAGCAGGCACTTATCCTGGCATCCTGCTACATGGCCCATGCTGCGGAGGTTCCACCGATGGAGTGCAAGAGGCTAGTACAGGACGAAGGGCGCAAAGGGTAGTTGGTCATAGGCGCAGATGCAAATGCGCACCACAATGGGAGGAGCAGATACGAACGAGAGAGGCGAATCTCTATTTTGTTACATCCTGCAAACCAATTTGCAGATAGCCTACATGGGAAATGTCCCTACATACATTGGTCAAACATCCAGCACTGTTTTGGATATTACACTGAGCTCCGAACGTGATATATCAAGGTATGATTGGATGGTTCTTGATAGACCATCCTTCTCCGACCCTGCGTATATCAGCTTCAGAATCCCCTTAAAGAGGGTAGAGAAGGGAGGAACCTTTAGAAACCAAATTTTAACTAAATTCCAGAAACAGGTAGAAATGAAACTGGGACAACCCAAAAGGTTGCCAATGTGGAAGAACTGGAGGAGTCTAATGAATTCCTAACAAGGACGCTTATGACTGCGTATAACAAAGCTTGCCCTCTAAGAAGATTCAGAGGAAAAGCAAAGCCGCCATGGTGGAGTAATGAGCTGCGTCTTCTAAGAAGACAGGTAAAAGAAATGTTTAAGCTAGCAAAGACCGCGGAAAGCGAAGCGTGTCGGGACGATTACAGGGATCTACTGAGGATCTACAAGCGTGAAATTTCCAGGGCGAAGAGAATCTCATGGAAAAGTTTCTGTACGGACATAGACAAAGAAATAGAACGGGGAATGGTCACGTAATAGTGAGGAATGCCTTGAGGTGCTTCTCGATACACATTTGCCATCGGGATATGGTTTAGAAGAGCCACCAGACAGCACTCTCACGGAGTACTTCGATCACGGAGCGGGTAGTGCCGGGCTTGGTGATCGATTGTGAGGACCCCAAAGCCGAGGACTTTGTATCCTCACGACATACACATATCCATACATTTTTCTAAAGAACATACATTTTGAAATAACTTGAAATTTATAATAATATTTGAATTTATCACTTATATATTTTATATGAAGCACCAGAAATATACATATGTATACCTTTATGAATTATACCCTAAATACATATATTCTGTTGTACATTGAATTGATAATTATTAAATCGAAGAACAAATTAGACTTGCGCAATTTTGCACGCAAGCATAATATTTACATTTTCGCAAACATACATTTTAAATATAGGATCACCCTAACATGCATTGTATATTTGGAAGGAAGGTAGATACGCACAAAACATAAAGATGCAGCGGTCAACCAACCCTTTGCAATCTCAAAATCCAATACATCCAGCTACAAATACAACATACATAATAACTTAAGTGAACGGAGATCAGCAGCAAGTCGTCAAAATAAGCGCCGCTACTAATAGAGATTACGCTATACATATTTACGCACTAGCATGCAACACACCAACGCACGCCATACTACAGAAGGCAGAAGCATTGGGCAAAGCAAAACACAACATTAGAATCAGGTGATCACAAACAAATATACAAACACACAATAGTTATAGCAACGGCTGGAAAGCATGGTATGAGCAAGTAAAAAGGCATTGTATTCAATAAGGAGCATTATGGTGCATGGAAATTCATGGGAAGGAAATATTTACCGGAATAACAGTTGTTTTATATTGTTAATACTATTAGTTGAAAGTTGTTACTATAAAATAACCGTTTGCCTGCGTGCAAAAATTAGTATATAAGGGCGACGAGTTCGCATTGAAATTCAGAGATTAGGAGACAGGCATACAAGTCGGTAGGTTTTATCACTACCGACCAAGGGTACACCTGAAGGTTCTTTTGACTTCATTTGTACTAAAAGTATATTCGTCTGGAGGCTTTATTACTCCATTCGACCGACGAGGTTGGCCGAGGGCTTTATCACCTCAGTCACCTCTTACAAAGCAAGGAAATCAGCTAGGAGTAGAATAGAATTTTTACTAAATAAATACTTTTATAACGTTTTTATACGAAATAAACAGGGTTATTCTTTTAGAAGGACCGGTAGGAATTTCTACTTTCAGGAACCCTGGACGGACTGAGGCTAACCCCGGCAAAGTCAAAGGAAAAGTCCGTCACATTTTGGCGCCCGAGCAGGTTAAACAAATCAAATTTTAAGATATACTTTCAGAGCATCAGAAACGAAGAGGGAAACAAGATCCACACACTTCTGGGTTAATACGACGAGGATATAAAGCATAGCAATGGTAAAGGTATCGTGGATATACTATCTCACTCGTGAGGATCTGGTAGCCTACAGCACGGAATGTGGGCTAGAGGATGGCGGAACGGTTGACGAACTAAGAAAACGATTGGCGACATTCATCCAAGAGGAGAAGGATAACGAGAATTTACGGGATAGATTCACAGAGTTGGCGATTCGGCATGCGCGGTTAACAAATCCACAAGCATCAAAGACAAGCAGCGAACTAAATTCACCAAGAAATGATAGGCAGGCAAATGGTGCACCCAATCAATTGGAGGCCGGACAACCACCGGTACATTTTATTTGGTACGTACGCAACGACAAATTATATTCAACAGCCTGGCACATATGCAACGACAATGGACAGAGTAAGTAAGTGAGATTAAAGTACGACGGAGGCAAAGAATCCCTAGGATTCATCGAAAGAGTGGAGGAGCTAGCAGATGGGTATGAAATCAACCGCAACACAATTCCAAAAGCGCTGCCGGAGTTATTGAAGGACAAAGCGTTGGTATGGTACAGGAATAACAACCGGCATTGACAGGAGTGGGACGCCTTCAAGAAGGACTTCCTGAAGTTCTTTCTAAGCTCCCGATACTTAGAGCAATTGGAAGATGAAATTCGAATGCGCGTACAACGACAAGGTGAGCTATTTAAATATTATGTCTCAGTATTAAAAGGACTCATGCGTCACGCGGGCTACACCGAGTAGCAGAAACTAACCCGCATCTACAGAAATTCGCGCAGAGAGTACCAACTATATATAAAGCGAAGCGAGGTCAGCAATCTTGAGGAGCTGGTAAGTTTAGCTCAAGAATATGAAAGTATTACTCCAGACAGGACATTCATCCAAGAGGAGAAGGATAACGAGAATTTACGGGATAGATTCACAGAGTTGGCGATTCGGCATGCGCGGTTAACAAATCCACAAGCATCAAAGACAAGCCGCGAACTAAATTCACCAAGAAATGATAGGCAGGCAAATGTTGCACCCAATCAATTGGAGGCCGGACAACCACCGGTACATTTTATTTGGTACGTACGCAACGACAAATTATATTCAACAGCCTGGCACATATGCAACGACAATGGACAGAGTAAGTAAGTGAGATTAAAGTACGACGGAGGCAAAGAATCCCTAGGATTCATCGAAAGAGTGGAGGAGCTAGCAGATGGGTATGAAATCAACCGCAACACAATTCCAAAAGCGCTGCCGGAGTTATTGAAGGACAAAGCGTTGGTATGGTACAGGAATAACAACCGGCATTGACAGGAGTGGGACGCCTTCAAGAAGGACTTCCTGAAGTTCTTTCTAAGCTCCCGATACTTAGAGCAATTGGAAGATGAAATTCGAATGCGCGTACAACGACAAGGTGAGCTATTTAAATATTATGTCTCAGTATTAAAAGGACTCATGCGTCACGCGGGCTACACCGAGTAGCAGAAACTAAACCGCATCTACAGAAATTCGCGCAGAGAGTACCAACTATATATAAAGCGAAGCGAGGTCAGCAATCTTGAGGAGCTGGTAAGTTTAGCTCAAGAATATGAAAGTATTACTCCAGACAGGGAACCAATGCGACCAACCACAAGGCCATTCATACCACGGCATCAAGAAGGTCAGTACCAGTGTCTCCAGGCAGAATAAAGACAGGAGGAGCGAGTAAAAGCCCAACAACAGCAGAGGTCAGAGCCACAAGAAGAATATGTAGACACAAGAACGGTCTGCAGATGATGCGGAAGAGGCGGTCACTTTTCATACGGGTGCCGAGGCATAAGAAGAGAATATTGCTGGACATGTGGTAAGATAGGCGTGCTCACGCGTGATTGTTGTAGGAAGCCACAGGGAAACGACCAGAGACCACACTGGAACCGAGGGATGGGGTCTTCGGAAGTGCAACCTCGGAGAGATTAGATATGTTCAAATACACAAAGGGCCGCATATTGGTAACAACGTATGTGAGCGGAGAAGAAGCGGTAGCAGCGATTGACACGGGAGCGACGAGGAGCTTTATAAGTGATGCAATGGCGAGAAGATTAAAAACTGGCAAATTCAAGGAAGTAAAGACACGAGTAAGAATGGGCGATGGCAAAGCAAAAATAGTCAAAGAAGCGGTAGATGCAGAACTAAGAATGGGTGATAAAGTACAGAGGAACGAGATGCTAATCCTACCGGGACTGGGCGATGAGGTGGTAATCGGCACGGACTATCTGGAGAAGATAAACTTGGAGAAGAGATGTGGTGGTCAAGAAATAACGTTGAGAGTAGAAGAACGGAAGCAAGAGGTAGTGACATGTACAACTATGGTAGAAACGAATAGCGAAGATTTCAAGGAACACAACCCAATGGCGGCGATAGCAACTAGCAAGACAGAAGATGCGGTGAGTAAATTTCTGAGCCAAGAAAAACAGGTATTTGCAAATATGTCAGGAGTATCCAACGTGGCCACACACAAAATAGTTATAAGGGCGACCGTCCAATTAAGCAAAGGTACTATCCGAAGAATCCGAAAATGCAAGAAATTATCAACAAGGAAGTCGACGAGCTGATCGAAAAAGGTTGCATCGAACCATCGAATAGCCCGCACAGCGCACCCATAGTTTTGGCAAAGAAGAAGAATGGCAAATGGAGACTCTGCGTAGACTACCGTCAGCTAAACGCAAGATCAGTACCAGACGCATACCCTTTACCACGTATACAACATATCTTGGACAAATTAAGAAGCGCCAGATTCATCAGTAACCTCGACTTGAAAAATGGATAGTGGCAAATCCCTATGGAAGCAAGCAGCAAGCAATACACAGCATTTACAGTACCTGGGCGTGGACTATACCGATGGAGGGTAATGCCAGTTGGCTTGCACTCAGCCCCAGCAACTTTCCAGAGGGCACTCGATCGTGTCATAGGACCAGAATTGGAACCATACGCGTTTGCATATCTTGACGATATTATAATTACAAGTAAAACATTGGAAGAGCACATTGCACATTTAACAGAAGTATTTCGAAGGCTGCATAGAGCGAACCTGAGGATAAACCTGGAAAAATGTGAGTTTTTTAAGAAAAGGTTAAAATATCTAGGTCATGTCGTTAGCGAGGAAGGCATCCATACCGACCCAGACAAGATAGCAGCCATCAAAGAACTGGAACCACCGAAGAATATACGAGAGTTACGACGTTTTCTAGGAGTCGTGTCATGGTATAGAAGATTCGTGCCGGATTTGTCACAAGTCGCACACCCGTTAACATCGATGCTTAAGAAAGGTAGTAAGTGGAGGTGGTCTGAAGAGCAGCAATCAGCATTCGAAGCACTTAAGGCAGCACTGACGCAGCCACCGGTACTCGCTTGTGCAGATTTCTCAAGGAAGTTTAGTTTGCAGACGGATGCAAGTGATTTTGGTCTTGGTGCAGTACTTACGCAAGGTTCAGGCGACGAAGAACGAGTAATAGCATACGCAAGCCGCAGGTTAAACAAGGCAAAGATTAACTACTCACCGACAGAAAAGGAGTGTTTGGCAATAGTCTGGGCAATACGAAAGTTGAGGCCATACCTAGAAGGATACACGTTTTCAGTAATAACAGATCACCTAGCGTTGAAATGGTTAAATGCGATAGAGAGTCCGACTGATCGGATTGCGAGATGGGCGCTGGAACTACAGCAATACTCATTTGACGTACAGTATCGAAAAGGAAAGTTGAACGTTGTGCAGATGCATTATCAAAGCAACCGATGGACGAGCATTTGGGTACGTTGACGATGGATGACGGAAAAGCCGAGTGTAAGTGGCCTAAAGCAAAGATGGAAGATGTAAGAAAGGCCCCGGAGAAATTCCCAGAGGATAGAATGTTGTACAGACGCATAGGAAGTCAGGTGGATGGCGAAGATGCAGTGCCATGGAAGCTATGTGTGCCGACTCCACAGAGACGGAGAGTGCTAGAGGAGATTCACGACACACCGAGCGCAGGGCATATGGGCATCCGAAAATCGATAGCAAGAGCAACAACACGTTATTATTGGCCAGGAATGTTCAGAGATATAAGGAAGTACGTACAGCAGTGTCACACATGTCAAATATACAAACCGAGTCAACAGCCAGCCGCGGGTAAGATGCTAACGAAGATTTCGGGGGAGCCTTGGGCAACAGTCTGTGCAGACTTTGTTGGTCCAATGCCACGATCGAAGCATGGCAACACGATGGCATTAGTCTTCCTAGACAAATTTTCAAAATGGGTGGAGGTAATACCAATCAGAAAGGCAACGACAGAATGTTTAATAAGAGGATTTCGAGAGAGGATTTTGGCACGATCCGGCGTTCCAAAAGTATTTATTACGGACAACGGAGCGCAGTTTATCAGCAGACGTTTTAAGAGATTTTTAGAAGAAATTGGCGTAAAACACCAATTAAGGGCACCGTACACACCGCAGGAGAACCCGACAGAGAGGGCAAACAGGAGCACAATTTACGGGAAAAGAGCAGAAGACGCTGGCATTGAATACAAGTGTATGTGAATCGACCGGTTACAGTCCAGCATACATAGTTCAAGGGAGGGAACCGAGAAGCCCCAACAGCCCTCACGATGAGCAGACATTTGGTACAGGTGAGAAGTTAGCGAACCCAGGAGAGAAGTCAACGGGGATAAAAGAAATATTCGAGATGGTACGACGTAAGCAAGAGAGAGCATCTATAGAGCAAGCAAAGTATTACAACTTAAGACGAAGGCAATGGCGACCGGCGATAGGCGACCTAGTGCTGGTAAAGGTACATCACCTGTCAAAAGCGGCGGATAACTTTGCAGCCAAACTAGCGCCCAGGTACAGTGGACCTCACCGGGTAACGAACTTTGTGTCACCAGTAATCGTAGAGCTAGACAAAGTCTTCAGAGGAAGGAGGAGGACAGCCCACTTAAGTGAGCTGAAAGCATACCACGCAGCCGACGCCGCCGACAACAACGAATCCAGGAGGCAAAGTCATAAACAGAGATACAAGAAGGACGCTAGTGAAGACCAAACCGCGTCAACATCGTCCAATCGAACAGCAAACAACAATTCCGAGGTACAACAACAGAAAGAGAACAGCGAGGTAGCCATTTGCGGTACGCTCACACGAGTCAGCGAAGAGACCGAGAGACAACACGGAGAGAACCAAGGTACAAGTCAACAGCTGATGGCATACAGAGACGGTCAAGTACAAAAAATTGCGGAGAATCAGGTACGAATATTTCCAGAAAATAAATTACAGATCGCCAGAGAACCGGCGCATGGATCAAGATTACACCTGGGAAGGCAGTTCGCTATGGCAGCCTTAAACGAACACACACCCCGAGACAACTGCCGAATTACAGACTATTTTGTAAGATTCTACTTCAATCCGGATGAAATCGGTAGTAACGGACACGCCCAACCGAGACAGTGCCAAATCATACACGAAGAAATTTCATATCAAGAAGTACCCGGAAGTCGAATCAACCACTAAAAGCTCGGTAAACTCTAACCACAATTACATAAATATCCCATAAATATACTCTTTAACTAGGCGCATGATATACCACGTTTTTTTAAAATCCACCATACACGGTGGGAACACCCTAAGGAAAATCCACCAGTTTTTCATTTATTTTATAGACTGGCATCACACATACCGCCGACGGGAACGGCAGCCTCAACAACCAACGACGACAGCGAAATATTAAGCCGTAAGGCCAGCGGGGTCAACGGCAGCCGCAACGACAAAAACAGCGACATATTGAGCCTGTTGGCCAGCGACGGCAACGACGACGAAGCAGCATGTGCGAACACCACTTCCGCGTACGGATCACGCGCTGGTGACGGTGGGCCCCATTGCGGCAGGTGAGGGGGAGTGTGAGGACCCCAAAGCCGAGGACTTTGTATCCTCACAACATACACATATCCATACATTTTTCTAAAGAACATACATTTTGAAATAACTTGAAATTTATAATAATATTTGAATTTATCACTTATACATTTTATATGAAGCACCAGAAATATACATATGTATACCTTTATGAATTATACCCTAAATACATATATTCTGTTTGTACATTGAATTGATAATTATTAAATCGAAGAACAAATTAGACTTGCGCACTTTTGCACGCAAGCAAAATATTTACATTTTCGCAAACATAAATTTTAAATACAGGATCACCCTAACATGCATTGAATATTTGGAAGGAAGGTAGAAACGCACAAAACATAAAAATGCAGCGGTCAACCAACCCTTTGCAATCTCAAAATCCAAACATCCACCTACAAATACAACATACATAATAACTTAAGTGAACGGAGATCAGCAGCAAGTCGTCAAAATAAGCGCCGCTACTAATAGAGATTTCGCTATACATATTTACGCACTAGCATACAACACACCAACGCACGCCATACTACAGAAGGCAGAAGCATTGGGCAAAGCAAAACACAACATTAGAATCAGGTGATCACAAAGAAATATACAAACACACAATAGTTAGAGCAACGGCTGGAAAGCACGGTATGAGCAAGTACAAAGGCATTGTATTCAATAAGGAGCATTATGGTGCATGGAAATTCATGGGAAGGAAATATTTACCGGAATAACAGTTGTTTTATATTGTTAATACTAT
Source organism: Eurosta solidaginis (assembly GCF_040869045.1). NCBI lineage: Eukaryota > Metazoa > Arthropoda > Insecta > Diptera > Tephritidae > Eurosta > Eurosta solidaginis. The sequence continues at coordinate 138,564,213 of NC_090320.1, read as the reverse complement.
TAGTTGAAAGTTGTTATTATAAAATAACCGTTTGCCTGCGTGCAAAAATTAGTATATAAGGGCGACGAGTTCGCATTGAAATTCAGAGATTAGGAGACAGGCATACGAGTCGGTAGGTTTTATCACTACCGACCAAGGGTACACCTGAAGGTTTTTTTGACTTCATTTGTACTAAAAGTATATTCGTCTGGAGGCTTTATTACTCCATTCGACAGACGAGGTTGGCCGAGGGCTTTATCACCTCAGTCACCTCTTCCAAAGCAAGGGAATCAGCTAGGAGTAGAATAGAATTTTTACTAAATAAATACTTTTATAACGTTTTTATACGAAATAAACAGGGTTATTCTTTTAGAAGGACCGGTAGGAATTTCTACTTTCAGGAACCCTGGACGGACTGAGGCTAACCCCGGCAAAGTCAAAGGAAAAGCCCGTCACACGATACCAAGATCGAGTGGGCAGTGAACACGTTTTCTAAGTTTAAATCGCTGGGCCTAGATGGCATATTCCCGGCCATGCTACAAGTTTCAAGTAGGGCGGTCGTGGAATGGCTTAAAATAATATTCGATGGGTGCATAAGACTGAATCATGTACCGCACTCTTGGAGAACTGCTCGTGTAGCTTTCCTACCAAAGGCAGGGAAGATCGGTCACGCGTATCCCAAAGATTATAGACGTATTAGCTTAACATCATTTCTGCTCAAGACCTTTAAGAGGCTGATAGATGTGTACATAAAGTCCGACGTGGATGAAAAGCTGCTCTCCACAACATAACATGCGTACACCAAAGGCAAGTCGGTAGACACCGCATTCCATAGGGTGGTAATAAGCGTAGAGAGAGCCCTGGAATATAAGGAATATGCTCTAGGAGTTTTCTTGGACATTGCCGGGGCTTTCAATAATGTTTCTAAATGGGCGATTATGGATGGTCTTAATTACATTAAAGTACTTCCAGCCTTAACCGGCTGCATGTTAAATTGCAGGAAGATTATATCACAATGGGGATTGTACGAGGCCACGAAATCAGTGGACAGGGGAACGCCGCAGGGAGGGGTGCTATCACCTCTGCTGTGGACGCTGGTCATCAACCAACTGCTCAGGCGATTTGATGAGGGACCCGTAAATCTTATGGCTTACGCTGATGATGTTGCAATTGTCATAAGTGGAAAGTGCCTTCCAACAATTAGCTCTTTGATGGATCGGGCGCTTCGGGATATTCATACCTGGGCATCAAGTGTCGGGTTGAAAGTCAACGCGGATAAGACGGATATGGTCTTGTTTACAAGTACAAGGTCCAAAATTCAGGCCTAAGTTAGGAGGGGTGACCCTACAGGAGAAACCTTGCACAAAGTATCTAGGAATCATCCTAGACAGTAAGCTGTCATGGAAGCTCAACGTGGAGGAGAGGGTGAAGAAGGCTTCAAAGGCACTTTATGCATGTAAAAGAATGCTGGGGTGTACGTGGGGCTTATCGCCCTCTCTTTCTCATTGGGTTTTTACAGCGATTGTAAGCCCTATCGTATACTATGGAGTTCTTGTTTGGTGGAAAGCCACACAAAAAGCATCCTACCTCAAAAAATTAGAGGGGGTATGCAGACTATCAATGCTTAGCATTACGGGAGCCCTGAAAACAACCCCGAAAGCTGCACTGTATGCCATTCTGCACATTCCACCTGTAGACCTGGTAGCAAATAACATAGCGTTAACAACTGCAACCAGGCTCGGTGCCTCGGGGCAGCTTGAGCGCCGACCATGCGGCCATAGTAGTATAGCGTCAGCAATCACAAGACGAACGGACTACCTGATTCCCTATCTGCGCTTCGAGGGTGATCTTAAGGCCACAATAGAGATGGACGTTTAGCGCAATAGTGCTCAAATGGCGGACGAGGCGATACATGTGTACACCGATGGTTCCAAAGTAGTGGAAGGAGTAGGGTCTGCGGTATATTGTGCTGATCCGGAAATAAACAGATCCTACAGGCTGCCGGATTACTGTAGCGTTTTCCAAGTGGATATAGTAGCCGAAAACAAATCAGTAGAAACCCTGGAAGAAAATAGCCCAACCTGCAATCGTGTTAACTTTTATATTGACAGTCAAGCAGCAATTAAGGCAATAATCTCGCATAGCACAGCATCTATATGCGTGTTAGAGTGTAAGCAGTCCCTGGCGAGAATCGGGACAGGGAGAAGCATACATCTATATTGGGTCGCAGGGCATATGGGAATAGATGGGAATGAAAAGCGGATGAACTAGCTAAAAACGGCGCATCCCTTGAAGCTTGCTCCGTAGACGTCCCAATTACTCTGGGCAAAATTAAGCGGTGTAAGAGGTGTACATGATCGACCAAGCAGGAAAGGCGTGGGTTCAAGCGCGGGGCTGTCAAGTGTCGAAGATTATGTGCAGATCTTGCAACCTTAGACTAACAAAGTTGCTTCTATCATTAAAAAGAGAGGACTGTAGACTCATGACGGGTATTCTGACTGGACACTTCCTTCTGGCGTCACATGCTTTTAAATTAGGCTGGGTCAGTGATAGCAGATGTAGGAAGTGCGGGCTGCAGGAGGAAACGATCGAGCACGTTCTGTGCTCTTGCACTGCGCTTGTCAGGCTAAGACTGCAGCTATTAGGAGTGATACAGCTGTCAGATCTAGAAGCAGCAAGCGACTTAAATCCTAGGAAGCTTCTAGTATTTGCCAAGAGGACGGAGTTATTTTATAACATAGGTCCTGGTTTTTGATAGGCTTTTTCAGTTTGGTTGTTAAAACAAACTTCTAGTAACACTACGGACTTATTCAGTCTATGTGAAGTCCTCATGGACCGGCCAGTTCAACCTAAGGTACTAGCCCGACGATCAGGAACGATTAATTTGACCACATTAAACCATTCTTGAATTTTTTCCAAACAAAACGGTGTAATTCCGTTCAGGGTATATTAGTTGAAAGAGCACGAACGAAGTGTGAGGAAGAAGTTGGGTTGTGAGAGCAAAGAGCCCAAAAGCTGTGCAATGAATTGCCACTGGTTTTGTTGTCTTTCGTTAGCATTTAGACGTCGAACAAACAATGCGCTAATGTAGTTTGCATATCCGAAAAAAGCAAAAATGCTTAATATAAGAGACGTTAAATATCTGGCGAATACCCAACAATCAAAGCAAAAAAGTGAATTAAGAAGAGAGTCGATGAATGTGGGAAAGGGTGTTGTACAGCTGGTAATAATTATGATATGCAACCCAACAGCGATACCAACAACAACAAGTAAAGGTGTCTAAGTTCGGGTGTAACCGAACATTATATACTCAACGTGAGCTTTAATTGTACATTATATTTCAGATAAATCACTTTTCTACATAACACGTGGCACCGCCCGTTTAAAAGAAAAATTTCTCCACATTTCCTCTTACAGTAAGACTTGATAAGTGAAATATCATTGATTCAAAACTATTTTTTTCTAAGTTGTAGCTTATTATTCTAGTCTACGACCCTTTTAAATTTGTTTTCTATCTAAGTTGCCGTGGTCTTTAACCGATCTCGTCCATTTTTTCTAGAAATTTTTCCTCCTATAAGGAAAATATGTGTACCCAATTTTGTTACGATATGTAAATTTTTCTTCGAGTTATGGCTCCCCAACCATTGGGTGTGCCACCGCCCACCCATTTTCAAAAATTTTAGTGTTTTCCAATTTAATGTTATAACTCAATATAGAAAAAAAAAATTCTATTGATACCAAGCTCTTTTTCGCTAAGATATAGCTTATTTTATTCGTCCACGACGCTTTTAAAAATCTTTTATATAAAAGTGGAAGTGGTCCTTAACCGATTTCGTTAATTTTTTTCAAAGCATTCCTTATAGTAAAGGCAGCCTCTCTGCTGAATTTTGTTACAATAGGTTTAACGATTTGTGATTTATGATCAATATTTGTAAAATTGATTTTATCACAAGTGGGCGGTGCCACGCCCATTTAAACAACTTTTTTAAAATTTTTATTAAGAGTCTCAATATCAGACCACACGTCAAATTTCAACATTCTAGGTGTATTATATACTAAATAATCAGGTTTTTGGTGTTTTCCAAACTGTAATGTATATAAAGTGGGCGTGGTTATCATCCGATTTCGCTCATTTTCAATACCAATCTATTCTGGGTCCAGATAAACTCGTGTACCAAATTTGGTGCAGATATTTCAATATTTAATTTAGTTATCGTGTTAACGGATAGACGGACGGACGCGCATGGCTCAATCAAATTTTTTTTTCCATACTGATGATTTTGATATATGGAAGTCTATATCTATCTCGATTCCTTTATACCTGTACAACCAACCGTAATCCAATCAAAGTTTATATACTCTGTGTGCAAAGCACGCTAAGTATAAAAATTAAAACAACAGCAATGGGCCGTAAGTGATAAGCAACAACAGTATGTACAAATAAAAGCGACAGCCGCAAAAACAAATTGTAACACTCGCTTTATTGAGTTGCGGCAATGAATTGTACGTGAATAAATATGCCCACATTCAAGTACTGAAGGGGTGATTTATTTGGGTGTTTGCCTTTCTCCATAACTGTCGATTTAGTTTACCATAATTGCTGACATACATATGAATCTGTGTAGATATATGCGCATAAGTAATAGTTTCCATGCTCGTATAGCCTTACTTCAAGGTCAAAATGTATACAAGGGCAACCACAAAAGTTCGCCTAGGCATTGACTCTTTTTTTTACAAGTGTTTTCCAAAATTTCAAAAAGTTGAGTTAATATGAAGACTGGAACCAATTTGTGTATATGTATGGGTACGGTTTGGACAACAGACTCAAGATGGGTGTTTTCAGTAGGACACTGCCCCTTTCGCTTCACAATTCACAAATTGTCATCAATATTCTCTAACGGGATGACAAGCAAACTTGCAGTTTCAACAGCGGTGGACCAGAGTGATAGGGGTGCTACAGGCGTTGCTTCCACATTTCAATTAAAAGAGATGGTTGGTGTCATGTGGGGACACATTGCAAGCAGGTCATAAATTATGTACGTCGGGGTTGATTCTGGATAGGTAAGAGTTTAACCTATTACATTATCCAGATCACCCATCATGACGCACGTCTCCCTAGGGAGAGTGCTTTACTCTTCTGCGAATTCAGGGTAAATACCTTAAAGAACTGGGTTTGTCGGGCAATTCCTGGCAGAGATCCAACGCCTTTTGCGGAAATTTTTTTCCCCAAATTCTGTGTTCGTATTGCACATGTCAGAATAAGGATCCAGGTACTAAAGTGCTTCTTAACCCTATAGCACACATTTTTCGTCAGAAAACTAACTGCTGGGAAGTTTTATGATACGTAATAGAAAGGACATTTAAGGAATTGCCTAAAACTCGGTTTTTTTTATTGCTATCTCCATAGAATTTACTTACGTACACCCATATGCCGGCTCTAGGTAACTGACAATTATTATACAAAATTTCAACTGTCCCTAGAATGTATACTGTTTCAATCAAAACAAAACTATAACAAATGTCAGTCACCGGGCGACAGAATAAAAGTGTTAATTCAAAACTAAATTATCCTCCAAATACTCTCATTTATTCACAAATGAGAGACTCCAGTTCGGTTGTGGAGCTGTATTTGTGGTGTTTGGCATATACTCTCCGGGCTTACAGTCATCATATATACCCAAAGAGATTAGAGTCCTTTCTCTTTAAGAAAATTTGATGCCCATTACCAAATCTGTCCAATATCTCCTAGTTTCGTTCGGACCATCTAAGTTCCTCATCTGAATATATAATCTAGAACAAAGGACGAGAAATAAATATGGGTTTAAACCAGGAAAGAGGAAAAATAAATATGTATGGGTTTAAACCAGGAAAGAGGAAAAATAAATATGTATGGGTTAAAAAGAGCAATTAAACTTCCCTACTTCAGACCAATACCTAAAATTTTGCCTCTTTCCGTCAATTTTGTTCCACGTGGCAGTTTTATCAATGTTGCTTTAAATTTATTGGCTCAAGAAAAAAGTTCGGTAATGCGAATTTCACACAGAAACTTAATGGAATCGCAATTTCGCTTAATGAAATAATTAATTTTTCCTTTTCACACAGGGCCTTTTGCTTCATTAACGAACATCTGTCAGCAGCCCCAAAAAACATTATGCTTTTTACAAAAAATATGTAAAATGGATACCAGGCGCTTCCTTTTTAACTTTAAAGACAATTGAAATAAAATGCATGCGCAACTATTCATACTGAAGTGTTAGAAATTAAAAGACGTTGCACGTTTGATGGTGCGACATTAAATCCTCCCTTTATTAAATAAATTCTTGTCTTTTATAGTAATTGACTTAACCTATACATTCATAAATATCTTAATACTAATAACTAAAAATAAGTACATAGGGAATGGAGTATGCATACATGTACGTTTGTATACAGTCTTTGTATACATGTAGTTTTGTATGCATGGCTCCATACATGTAGGTTTGTACATGTTGTTTAGCAACGTCAGCAGATCAATTTGAGTGTTTTGGTATTTTCCCACAATGGGTTGTATGTTTGTATGTATACTCAAAATTTATTAGCTGTGAATGGATATGGGTCTCATATTCGGCATTCCATTGATGTTGGTTAACCGTCTGGGTTAGTTCAATAATTTATGTTGGACAATATTGTAATATGATTATTACTAAAATATATTTGGAGTTTATGATGAGTATTATTGCAAGTGTGTTACAGTGGGTATGAAGCATAATGCTACATTACAGTGGGTATGACGTATAATGCTACACCATCCGCCTTAGAAAAAAGAGTGTTATATAATTGTTTTGTGAACAATTGTATAAGACTCTTTGTCATATTTTCAATGATTTTAATATTTTACTGTTACTTGATATTGTAGTAATAGAGTTTGTTTGATTTGTTTTCGATTTGCTGACCTTGCTATTTTTATTGCTATATTTTAGTGCATATCCTCTTTTTTGTTTTTTCAAAAACGTTTACATATATTTTTTCTTTTGTTTTTGTATAAGTAATTTTTTTTCAAAATTTTAAATTTTTAGATATAGAAATTTTTAAATTTTAATTATTTTATTTATCTTGTTTATTTTATTTATTTTATTATTTTATTGTCGGATTTTAAATGTGTCGACCCATCTAAAATCCGCTTGTTTTTAGAAATTATTTTTATTAATTAATCGGGTAAATTGGAATGATTATTTGTTAGATTACTAAAAGATATTTTAAATGGGTTTAAGTCTATTTCACCGTGCGTGCTCCGCCTATCACACCGTATGCCCTGGGTTCAACTCCCGGGCAAAGCAACATCAAAATTTTAGAAATAAGATTTTTCAATTAGAAGAAAATTTTTCTAAGCGGGGTGGCCCTTCGGCAGTGTTTGGCAAGCACTCCGGGTGTATTTCTGCCATGAAAAGCTCTCAGTGAAAACTCATCTGCCTTACAGATGCCGTTCGGAGTCGGCATAAAACATGTAGGTCCCGTCCGGCCAATTTGTAGGCAAAATCAAGAGGAGCACGACGCAAATTGGAAGAGAAGCTCGGCCTTAGATCTCTTCGGAGGTTATCGCGCCTTACATTTATTTTATTTATTTTAAGTCTATTTTTATGGATTATTAATTCCTCATCCCTATTGTTCTTATTACTAGACTCCTCGCTATGTGGTATTAAAGTAAAATTGTTATTTTCGTCAATTTTCTTTACTTTATACCGTCCTTTATATCTATTGTCTAGCTTATGGCTATCTTCTTCTCTTACTAATACTAAATCTCCTAATTTTATTTCCTTACTGGTGCTACTTTTGTCATAATTGACTTTTTGTTTTCTTTAGCTTCTTTTACAAATTTTGAAGTCTATATTTAATTTCCTTGTCATATGCCTCGTGATTATATACTGGGCTTATTTTATTTTCATTTAAGAATTCGTACCTCGGTGGATTTTTCGCAAATATAAGCTCATAAGGGCAATAGTTGTGTACGGTCGATCGGGTCGTGTTGTAGCAGTACGCGAAATATTTTAGGTATTCATCCCAATCGTCTTTGTCACTGGATATGTATGAGCGTACATATTCATTAAAAGTTCTATGACTACGCTCTACAGTGCCCAAAGTTTGATGATGGTATGGTGTTGAGTTTTTATACTCAACTTTTAGCAATTTGCACAGTTCTTCGAATAATTTATTTTTGTATTCGGATCCCATATCTGTTAGGATTGTTTTCATGGGGCCATAAATCAAAATGAAATGCTCGAATATAGCTTTAGCAACTATTAGCGCATGTTTGCTGGGGACTGGGATTGCTACCAAGTATTTTGTGAGATCGAATATAATGGTAACTGCGTATTCGTTTCCGTTTATTGACCTTGGCAATGGTCCGACCGTATCGATCTGTACCATATCGAAAGCTCTCGGAGGTGTCTCCGTTATTGTCATTGGCTCTTTTATATGCTTATTTATTTAGTCTTATTGCAGTGGATGCAGTTATTTACGTATTTCTATATGTCACCTTGCATATTTTTCCAACTATAGCTTTGTTTGATTTTCTTTATCATACGATTTATTCCTGGGTGGCCACCACTAATAGGATCGTCATGATATTTCTGCAGAATTTCTCTAATTTTCCCGGGACTAGTTACTTACACAACCTCTGGGGTTAGTGCAATTGTTAAGTTTTTGAGAACCCTATTTCCTAATTCAATAAATTTGCCTACTCGAGTATAATTACTTTTAAACAATTTGTCCCCTAAGGACAACTGTATCTTTTCAAGTCCTAAATTGGCGGCTTCTTTTTCGAGCCTGATAAAGAATTGTCCTAAGTCAGTTTTATCATCTACAATTAGGTTGCTTGTATTTATAGTGCTACAAATTTTCTTTCCCTTTTTCAAATATAATTTCGGGGGATTGAAAACGAGCATGACATGTCTTTTTACTTCAAATTTATTTAGCGCTTCATATATATTGGGGTTCTCAGTGTGACTTTCTTGAATTTTAGCATTATTTGGTATATTTTTAGTTGTTGATCTAGTTGTGACTTTCATTATTTTGCATGCTTCCACTGACATTTCTTTTAAATTTGTTATGTTAATGCGAGACAATGAGTCCGCGATGTGATTTTCTGTTCCAGCAATGTACTCCACTTCGAAATCATATTCCTCTAAATCAAGTCTTATTCGTGTTAACTTAGATGAAGGGCTCTTCATCGAGAAAGGTAGGTTAAAGGGCGATGGTCAGTTTTAATTTTGAATTTTCTACCGTAAACGTATGGTCTGAAGAATGTTATGGCCCAATGGATTGCTGCTAGTTCTTTTTCTATTGTTGCTTTGTATGTTTCACCTTTTGTAGAGGATCTAGAGGCGTAATCAATTTGGCAACTGTTTGCCGTCGTGTTCTTGGCTAAGGACTGATCCGCAAGTATACCCACTAGCGTCCGTTGTTATGCAGAATTCTTTATTGAAGTCGGGGTATTGCAAAAGTTTTGGGCTGATTAATGCTTCCTTTAAATAGACAAAAGCTTTTTGACATTCTTCTGTCCAGTCGAAGGAAACATTCTTTTTGCAAAGCCTAGTTAATTTTCTTGAGTATTCCGCGAAATTTGGTACAAATCTTCTGTAGTAATTGCAGAACGCTACGAATCTTTTAACTTCATCTGCTGTTTTTGGTGTTGGGTAATTTTGAACTGTCTCAAATTTGCTTGGGTCGGGTAGTATTCCCTCGCTTGTGCATTTATGTCCTAAATAAGTTACTTCTTCGCTGAAGAATAGGCATTTGTCTGGATGTAATTTTAAGTTGTATTTCCTACAAGTAGCAAACACATCTCTTAAGTTTTTCAGCATATGTTTTTCTGAACACCCTAGTACAACTAAATCATCCATATATAGAAATGCTTGGGATGGTTTGAGACCTGCAAATGCCAGTGTCATCATTCTTTGGAATGAGTTTGGTGCTACTTTTAATCCATAGGGTAGTCTTTTAAATCTATATGTACCATTATCTGCTGTGAATGAGGTTATATCTCTGGAATCTTGGTGTAATTCTATTTGGTGAAAACCTGACATAAGGTCAAGGCATCAAAATATTTTGCTCTTCCAAGTTGGTGTAAAATATCATCAATTCTTGGAAGTGGGAATTTATCCGCTGCTAGTTTTTTGTTTACTTGTCTGTAGTCAACTACCAGTCTCCATCTTTTTTCAGTATTACCTGGTAGTGATTTTTTAGGTACCAGTAAAATAGGGCTGTTGTACTCTGATATTGAGGGTTCTATAATGTCATCTTCGATCAGTTTATTAACCTGTTTGTTTATTTCCTCTTTTTGAGTTTCTGGCAATCTATAATTTTTTATGTATACTGGGGTGTCATCTTTCATGTGTAATTTTTGCTTATAAAAATTATTAGAGGAGATTGGTTCTGTTTCTAGTGCAAATATGTCTATGAATTCTGTGCATAATGAGGTTAATTCTGAATTGACAAATTTTGGGAAATTTTTAGTTAATCTTTTTAATTTTTCTGTGTCATTGCTTTGTTTATTGCGTGTGTGTGTTTTAATTAAATCGTAGTCGTCTAAATTTTCTGTATGTATTTTGTAATTTTGAATAGTTGTGTTTTTATGTGTGGTATTTATAATTCTGACAAACGTTTGTTCTTTGTTTGTAATTGTGTTTGCTATGAAAATTCCTTCAGATAATTGTTGATGGGGTATGAAGATGTTTTTATTATCAGAGTTTACTGTTACTTGTCTAATGACTTCAGATCTAGCAGGGATCGTAATTGTGTTATCAGACAGATAATTTGTTAGGTACATTGTGATTGTTTGGGGAAAATCATATGGTCTTAGGATTAGTTTATCTTCAATTTTGCCATAATCTAGAATACAATTATATTTCTTTATAAAGTCCAAAGCTATTATACCATCACACGGTATTGGAAAATCGTCGTCTACGACGTGAAATTTATGATAAATTAGAAGGTCATCGGCTTTAATTGTGCCTAATGTACTGGTTATACCCTGACCAATGCCCTTTAAATCTGTTATTTGTTCTGTATTTATTTTTGTATGATTAAGTACTTGATCCTTTTTAATGATGGAGATATCGGCTCCTGTGTCTACTAAAAAATTTGAAATTGAGTTATATAATGAGGTTTTTGTAGATATTTAACTATTTAAGTGTAGATTTAGTACACATATTTTTCTATCTACTGATTTTGAAGTGGAGTTTCTTGGTTTTCCTGCTGGGTGCAATTTCGAACGTTACGGGTCTGGTTGTACTGTCTATTGACATTTTGGTTTTGTGCTCCTCTTTGAGCATTATTATTTGTTACTGGATTATTATTATATCTCGGCTGTGGTCTAAATCTTCTGCCTCGGTAATTCCCATAGTTGTTACTTCGGTAACCTCCACGGAAATTACTTCTATATTGATTTTGTTGACGAATGTTTAATATTGCATTCGAGCTGCCTGTGATTTCCGTGCAGCTGTTTGTGAACTTTGAGATTGCGTCGTTCATTGTTGTGAACGTTCCTGCTTGCATTATCATTTTCACTTTATCATTGGAGCACTTTTTACACATACATAGCTTTGACTGCTGCTTGGGTAGCGTATCTCGTTGCCAGTTCTGGGTTTAATCCGTCCGAGATATAGGCTCCCTCCAATGACCTAGTTATCTTTTCTATCTCTTCAGTGTATTGGTTTGCAGTTTTGCTACGCTGTTGGATATTCAGGAGTTTTGCTATCAAAACTTCTACTAATTCGTCTTTGATTGCAGTTTTTAATCTTAGTTTTATTTGTGCGATTGTATTTTCATTACTTATGAAATTTCTTGCCGTGCCTTTTAGCTTAGTCTTTATCATTGTTATAGCTATGGCTTCATGATTATCCTTGATTTGGTCAAGGATATCGAGGGCATCTAAGAAACTATGCAAATTTTCAGGTTTGCCGTCAAACTCTGGCAGTACTGATGAGGTGGTTTTGATGAATTCTACTACGGTTTGTGGCATTGTGATATTTATGAGTGGGAATTCTAGTGGTTTGTTTTCTTCTACTGACGAAGTGTGGCTCAATGCTGGTGATGGAGTGCGAATTTGGGACAATTCCGTTAGAACTGAATTAAAGTCAATTTGGATTTTTTCTTCTATTGTAGTTGGTATAGTTATTTCTATGTTGTATCTAGCTAAAGAGGATACTAATTTGTCTCGTACGTGGGAAAAGAATTGGTATGCTTCTGCTTGGTGTTCTTTGGTGAGTATATTATTTACCCTATTGATTACTACTATATTGTTTAAGGCTTCTACATTTTATGTTTTACTATAGTTTCTGGCTTTATCGTGGTGTTTTTATTTATGCACTTGTATGCTTTTTCTGCCTTAAGTTTTTCTTCTGATAACTCTTCAAAGATTTGTTCCCATTTGTTCATTTCTATTTTGGCGGAACATGAGTGAGAAAAAAAAAATTCTAAATTTGAAGGGTTTTTATAAGGGTGACCTAATCATTCCAATTTACTAAGAAAGTATTTACGTTCATTTGTGTTATTTATTTTTTATTTCTTAATTCTTTAATTTTGTATTCTATCTTCCTTATTGGTAGTAATATTTAGTAGTTTAAAAGTTTCAGCTATTTCCTTCTTTTTTTTAAATTGTTTACCTCCCCGTTTTCTTTTCTTATTATTGTCGGGGAAGGTATTATAGGAATTTCTTCCTTCTTATAAAGATTGTTCCGTCTCCGATATTCCTCTATTGTAATCGGAGTTGGACCTTGCCTAGTTGTTTTATTTATTTTAACTTCTTCTGCGATTTTTATAAATTCCCTAATGGTGTCTTCGCACTTTTTAAAGATTTTATGAAAATCTTCCTCAGTTTTTATTTCTTTTTTTTCAGTAAGAAGTTTTAATTTTCCTCCTAATTTAAATTTTAACAATTTAGTTTTTTACTCTATCAATTTTTTTTTTCGAGATCCAAAGAAGTTATTCGTACATACTTTTGTTTTAGTTTAAATGTTCCCTTTTTTTTTCAAAAAAAAAATCCTAAGCAAAAACTCTCGTTTTTGCTAATGGTTTAGCGTCCCTGAAGCCGCTAAATTGATTCTAAATTTTATATACATACTTATTCTAAGACATTTTTATTTTATTGTCCAGATTGTTATTCACGTCCAATGCCGGGATCCTGTGGTATATTTTTCACTTCACGCCTAATGCTTTTATTCTGGGTGTATATTCCACTTCACCTGCGCGCTCCTTTCACTTCACGCTTAATGCTTTTATTCTGGGTGTATATTCCACTTCACCTGCGCGCTCCTTTCACTTCACGTCTAATGCTTTTATTCTGGGTGTATATTCCACTTCACCTGCGCGCTCCTTTCACTTCACGCCTAATGCTCTTATTCTGGGTGTATATTCCACTCCATCTGCGCGCTCCTTTCACTTCACGCCCTTCGCTCGATTTTTGAACGTGGCAATCAAAATTTCTTAAAAAGGAAATTTGTTCCTTTTGCCTCATTGGCAGAATTTAATGAATTTACTTTTTGTTTAAATCTTGCACGGTCTCCTCCAGCTAGATTCTTAGCAGTTTTGCCAATTTTAAATCTAGTCTGGCAGGATCTTCCCTTCAGCGAGATCTAGCGAATTTTGCTTAAGAGCAAATTTTCAGCTAATTAAAGATCAGGCTGGCAGGATCGCCATGAAGTGTTAGAAATTAAAAGACGTTGCACGTTTGATGGTGCGACATTAAATCCTCCCTTTATTAAATAAATTATTGTCTTTTATAGTAATTGACTTAACCTATACATTCATAAATATCTTAATACTAATAACTAAAAATAAGTACATAGGAAATGGAGTATGCATACATGTACGTTTGTATACAGTCTTTGTATACTTGTAGTTTTGTATGCATGGCTCCATACATGTAGGTTTGTATATGTTGTTTAGCAACGTCAGCAGATCAATTTGAGTGTTTTGGTATTTTCCCACAATGGGTTGTATGTTTGTATGTATACTCAAAATTTATTAGCTGTGAATGGATATGGGTCTCATATTCGGCATTCCATTGATGTTGGTTAACCGTCTGGGTTAGTTCAATAATTTATGTTGGACAATATTGTAATATGATTATTACTAAAATATATTTGGAGTTTATGATGAGTATTATTGCAAGTGTGTTACAGTGGGTATGAAGCATAATGCTACATTACAGTGGGTATGACGTATAATGCTACAATACATAGATGTTGCACCTAAACCAATAGGTATTCAATAAAGCAATAATGAGATAATTAAGAGTTTGAATATTTTATGGAAGATTCCGTTCTGTAAAGGCTTTAACGTTGAAACCCTTACTACTTATTTCATTGAGCCTCTGTCTGAAATTGGCATAAGAAGCTACTTTTCACGTAGTGAATAATATTGGAACTTTTCCATATACATACGTACGTATATATTTTTTTTCTACGAGCAGCAAAAGAACGTCTCAGTAGTTGGCTATCTAACGAAGAATGTGTGCTATAGTTTTGATACGCAGTACAGCATCGGCACTATTTAAACTATTTAAATTTCTTTACGGTCTTAAAAAGTTAATTACATGTTTAATATTTAACAGTATATAAATAATTTTTCGTTTCTTTCTATGCATTTAATTTTGTAAATTAAAAACCAATTTACTATTAAGTTGGCGCCCGCTGTGGAAAAATATACTGAAATTCTCAGGCCCAAATATTGGGGTTGGCGCCACTACGCATCGGTTGACAAGCCGTTCCTTTTGAAAAGCTTTTTTCCTTCAGGGGTACGTTTATTACTGGCACTTTATTTGAAAACTAGAGAAGGTGAAAACGGCCTTAGAGTGTAAACCTGTTAATCGACACAAACAATTTTTCACCGCATGCATATTTTAATTTTTCTTTGAGACCTTAGTAAACTCAACAAAAAGTTTGATTACTTCGTTAATATCCAATATATAATTCTTTTGTTTTACACGGTCGAAATAGTATCATCTGGTCTACCGAACTGTATCAAGAAATCATTTTCGACCAAAATTATACTTAGCAGGTTTACACTCTAAGCCAACTATATCCGTATACAAGTAAACAGACGAGAAGTGTCGATCAGCTAATAAACGTCGAAGGTTAGTAAAGCAGTTAAAACAGTTTTAAATTGTTTGCCTATTCGAAATGGATATAAAACCGTAAACTGAAAGAAAAAAGCTGGTAAAATCTTCCCGTAATTGGATCAATTCAATCGAGACCTGTAAATTTTTATCCATCGCAGATAGCTGTTGAATCAACTTCGCACAAATTGTTGATCATTGTGGATAAAGCAAGTGTGATATCTTAAAGGCCAATTAATGGTGACTTATCCATAACCAGATAAAACAGCTGATCGAACCAACCTTATGGAAATCAATGTAATCGATTAATGGTGCCATACCATAACGCTAAAGCCATAACCATACCATAGACAACCAATTGGTTTTTGGTTTTTCGTCATATCCATAATCTAAAAGTATTTGAGTTGGATAATTTATTAGCTTTTTGTAGATTTTATTTATTGTTTTCGATACGTTTTAACTAAGAACTTATTTTTTGTGGTATATGTTTGTATTTTTTTGCGTTTTCTTCATTTTTATGAAATTTTCACGATTTTTAGGTTAGGGCACCAATAACTGATGCCAATTTGATATGGATAAGTAAAAATATGGGTATGACTATGACGTTAGGGTTAAGGAAGTTTAATTGGCCCTGCCTGACAGGATGTTCAATATGGCTATTTTTTAGCATTTTGGCAGAGTTTTGACAGAGTGTTCAATATGGCGGCGCATAGAGCCAGCTATCTTCAGCGGTTGATAGAAAGAGATACAGAATGAGACAGCGATAGTCAATTAAAAATCAGGTGATCCATTCTATTTGTAATTTTGACGTCTATGCAGAAGTTAGCACACTTAATTTATCCTCAACGTTTTCCAGGCATAACAGTTTCTGTTGTTATAACAGAGATTTATGTGGCACGATAATCATAAGAACAAAGTAGTGAGCGCAGAGCGTAGTTGCTCTTTAAAAGTAGCTGATGCATTTGCATAATATTGACACTTGTTCGCTGTTGAAATTCATTGCTTCATCAGTTCTTTTAACTAACTGCCATTTTAACAGAATATTGCTAACTTGAGACCAGCAGATTTTTTTTTTTTTTTGTTTAAATAAATAAACAAATTTGTTTTCAATTAATTGAAGTGTTTATTACTTTTATTAAAAATTTGACCTGGAGCAGGCAAAAACAAATTTGTTTTCTTGCCAAAAAAAAAATCGATTGAATTTACCATAATGCAAACTGAACTGAATGTTTGTTAATTTAAGAACAATAAACCTGATTTTTTGATTTTACTTGCTTAATTTTTTTCGGTGTAGTTCCAAGAAGCAACACGCGAACAACTTAAGTGCTGAAAAAATTAATTAAAAACAAGTAAGGAAGGTTAAGTTCGTGTGTAACCGAACATTACATACTCAGTTGAGAGCTATGGTGACAACATAAGGGAAAATAACCATGTAGGAAAATGAACCGAGGGTAACCCTGAAATGTGTTTGTATGACATGTGTATCAAATGAAAGGTATTAAAGAGTGTTTTATGAGGGAGTGGGCCATATTTCTATAGGTGGACGCCATTTAGGGATATCGCCATAAAGGTGGACCAGGGCTGACTAGAATTTGTTTGTACGATATGGGTATCAAATGAAAGGCGTTAATGAGTATTTTAAAAGGAAGTGATCCTTAGTTCCATAGCTGGAAGCCGTTGCGAGATATCGCCATAAAGGTGGACCAGGGGTGACCCTAGAATTTGTTTGTACGATATGGGTATCAAATGAAAGGGGTTAATGAGTATTTTAAAAGGGAGTGGGCCTTATTTCTTTAGGTGGACGCCTTTTCGAGATATCGCCATAAAGAATGTGTTTGTACAATATGGGTATTAAATTAAAGGTATTAGTGAGGGTTTTATAAGGGAGGGGTGGTAGTTGTATAGGTGGTCGCCTTTTCGAGATATCGCCATAAAGGTGGACCAGGGGTGACTCTAGAATGCGTTTGTTCAATATGGGTATCAAACGAAAGATGTTAATGAGTATTTTAAAAGGGAGTGGGCCTTAGTTCTATAGGTTGTCACCTTTTCCAGATATCGTCATAAAGGTGGACCAGGGTGACTCTAGAATATATTTGTACGATATGGGTATCAAATGAAAGGTATTAATGAGGGTTTTAAAAGGGAGTGGTGGTAGTTGTATATGTGAAGGCGTTTTCCAGATTTCGATCAAAATGTGGACCAGGGTGACCCAGAACATCATCTGTTGGATACCGCTAATTTATTTATATATGTAACACCACGAACAGTATTCCTGCCAATATTTCAAGGGTTTTTTATTTCGCCTTGCAGAACTTTTTCATTATCTTCTACTTAATATGGTAGGTGTCACACCCATTTTACAAAGTTTTTTTCTAGAGTTATATTTTGCGTCAATAAACCAATCCAATTACCATGTTTCATCCCTTTTTTCGTATTTGGTATAGAATAATGCCATTTTTTTCATTTTTCGTAATTTTCGATATCGAAAAAGTGGGCGTAGTCATAGTCGGATTTCGGCAATTTTTGTACCAATACGAAGTGAGTTCAAATAAGTACGTGAACTGAGTTTAGTAAAAATATATCGATTTTTTCTCAAGTTATCGTGTTAACGGCTGAGCGGAAGGACAGTCGGTCGACTGTGTATAAAAACAGGGCGTGGCTTCAACCGATTTCGCCCTTTTTCACAGAGATAAGTTATCGTCCTAGAACCTAAGCCCCTACCAAATTTCAGAAGGATTGGTAAATTTTTGTTCGACTTATGGCATTAAAAGTATCCTAGAAAAATTAAATGAAAAACTTGACTTTAAAAAAAAATTTTTTTTAAAAGTGGGCGGGGTCGTTCTCCGATTTTTCTAATTTTTATTAATAATACATATAGTAATAGGAGTAACGTTCCCGCCAAATTTCATCATGATATTTTCAACGACTGCCAAATTACAGCTTGCAAAACTTCTAAATTACCTTCTTTTAAAAGTGGGCGGTACCACGCCCATTGTCCAAAATTTTACTAGTTTTCTATTCTGCGTCATAAGTTCAACTCACCTACCGAGTTTCATCGCTTTATCCGTCTTTGGTAATGAATTATCGCAATTTTCGGGGTTTCGAAATTTTCGATATCGAAAAAGTGGGCGTGGTTATAGTCCGATATCGTCCACTTTAAATAGCGATCTGAGATGAGTGCTCAGGAACCTACATACCAAATTTCATCAAGATACCTCAAAATTTACTCAAGTTATCGTGTTAACGGACAGACGGACGGACGGACGGACATGGCTCAATCAAATTTTTTTTCGATCCTGATGATTTTGATATATGGAAGTCTATATCTATCTCGATTCCTTTATACCTGTACAACCAACCGTTATCCAATCAAAGTTAATATACTATGTGAGCTCTGCTCAACTGAGTATAAATACATATCAATGAATATAAGTAATAGTGTTTTTGGAAAATAGAGCTTTAGAACTAGGAATTTAATGTTCCTTAGATAAATATGCTGTTAGGTCTTATTTTAAGCGCTATAATAATAGACTTTTTTAGTATTGAATATTTTAACGCTTTAGAAATGATATTATGGTATGCATTTCGTAGTTTATGCCTTTAACAATGGTAGTCAAATAAGGTATTTGAACCAAATTTGGTACTTTGTATAAGCGAGTTGGGTTCTTCTGTATTATTTGTTTTTTTTTTTTAATGAACACATTATTCCAGAGTTTTTTTTCTATTATTTACATAGATAGGTTAATAGAACGTTTGTGCCATTTAATGTTTTACTCTTCATTGTTTTCTGTTTGTTTGTTCTGATTAGCTTTTTCGTGTCAGAAATACACTCGGAGTGTCAAATGCCGCTTAGAAATACTTTTTTCTAATTGAAGAAAAATTTTTTTCTTGATTTTTGATGTGGCTTTGGCCGTGACTTGAACGCAGGAACTTCGGTGCGGTAGGCGGAGTACGCTACCACCACACCACGGCGGACACACCATAGAAATTTACTTGGACCTTTTACATTCTAGCCTAAAGATGACCACCTAAAAGGAGAGTTTAGAGAGGTAGTTTTATTATTTACATATGCATAAATAAGTAGTCTTAGCTAGAGTATGCATGTTAGAGCATCGATGTTTCGCCTCTAAAAACATCGAACAATTTTAATCATCGATTTTTTGCGAAATTTACATTTGCTCCAGCCTTTACATTCCAATAAATCATGATGAAAGTATTTGTCTATGTATGTAGGCGTAGTCTTTGTAGGTTGAAAAAATAATAGGGATATTCCCATGATTCAATCACAACAGGTTTAGGTTAGGTTAAACTGGCCGGTCCATGAGGACCTCACATAGACTGAATAAGTCCGTAGTGTTACCAGAAGTCCGTAGCGTTATCATAAGGACCTATGTTATAAAAAAACTCCGTCCTCTTGGCAAACCTAGAAGCTTCCTAAGATTTAAGCCACTTTCTGCTTCTAGATCTGACAGCTGTATCTCTCCTAATAGCTGGAGTCTTAGCTTGACAAGCGCAGGGCAAGAGCACAGAACGTGCTCGATCGTTTCCTCCTCCAAACCGCACTTCCTACATCTGCTATCACTGAGCAATCCTAATTTAAAGGCATGTGACGCCAGAAGGCAGCGTCCAGCCAGAATACCCGTCATGAGTATTCAGTCCTCTCTTTTTAATGATAGAAACAACTTTTTTAGTCTAAGGTTGTAAGACCTGCACATAATCTTCGACACTTTACAGCCCCGCCCTTGAACCCACGCCTTTCCTGCTTGGTCGACCATGTGCACCTCTCGCCTTCGCTTAATTTCGCCCAGTGTAATTGGGACGTCTACGGAGCAAGCTTCAAGGGATGCGCCCTTTTTAGCTAGTTCATCAGCCTTTTCATTCCCTTCTATTCCCGTATGTCCTGGGACCCAATATAGATGTATGCTTCTCCCTGTCCTGATTCTCTCCAGGGACTGCTTACACTCTTAACACGCATTTAGATGCTGTGCTATGCGAGATTATTGCCTTAATTGCTGCTTGACTGTCAATATAAAAGTTAACACGATTGCAGCTTGGGCTATTTTCTTCCATGGTTTCGATTGCTTTGGTTACGGCTACTATTTCCGCTTGGAAAACGTTACGCAGCCTTTAGGATCTGTTTATTTCCGGATCAGCACAGTATACCGCAGACCCTACTCCTTCCACTACTTTGGAACCATCTGTGTACACATGTATCGCCTCGTCCGCCATTTGAGCATCCTTGCGCCAACCTTCCACCTCTATTGTGGCCTTAAGATCACCCTGCAAGCGCAGATAGGGAACACAAGAGGTTTGCTCGACAGACAAATTTTTTGACAATTGCGGCCATTTTGCTCCCAAATCGAATTGACATCCGTTAACTGTGTTGTTTCTTTGCGAATTTTCGAAAAATATTTGTAGTATAAATAGGAAGCAATCACTTTACAAATACCGGATAAGTACTGAACTGCATAATTCCTTAGAACATATTTTTTAATTTTATAGTGAATTTATTAACTATGCCTCGATCCATTAGTATGGCTGAACATTGAGCATAGGTAATTTTATGAAAAGTGAGGGCACCAAGAAATCGTGCACTTTCGAAAACCTATGAATATACGAAACCTAAACCAATTCAAAATTCATCGTTCAACGTCAAAACCTCGACTATTAAATCGATTCATGTAAAAATGTCATAAGTAAATAATGGAGATGCCATAACGAAATGTACTCATTGCGCATACAAACTTATTCAGATAAAAGTCTAGAACAGGAGTCTACTGCTAATACGCGTCCAAAAATTTCCAGAGAGGTGACCTCAAAAAGAATAATCCGAATGCGGATAAGAAAAATTGTATCTCTATCCGGAGATATCTGCAGTTGATGTTGGCGATTTTCGTGTGATTGTTGTAATGTGTTTGTGCACTGAAAAAGATTTTGTGTACAAAGAGATTTTGCATGCATTTAATTTTGATCCCACCTCATTGGTAGACCGGCCAGGGTAATTTTTTATAAGCTCGGCTGAAGGCCGCCAACGTAACACGGGGTAATTTTTCGGTTTTTCGTCAATATCTTTTGAATGAGCTAAAATTTTTATTTCCGTCTTCGAATTATTGTTATCGAGGTCAAAACGCGTATTTTGACACTTCTCTCGATATTTTTGGGCGCGTATTAAAAGTCGACCTTCTGTTCTATAAATTCCGTATGTTCGGAACATTCGTCTCCATTTAAGAATTTGGGGAATCGGTTTTTATTTGGAATATTTTATATATACTTATTTCATATATTCGGATCTCGTGAGGTAGTATCAAATGTACGTATTACGAATATTCTCAATTAAAGGTTTATCCGGAACGCTTCCATGAATACTGAACGGAAAAGAGCTCTCCGAAATTTCAGAAAAAAAAGGTGAATACTCCCTGTGTAGCAGGACCAATAGTTGTATTTTTATGTGTGGTGTTAATAATTCTGACGAAAGTTTGATCCTTACTTGTGATTATGTTTGCTACAAAAATGCCTTCAGCCAGTTGTTGGTGGGGTATAAAGATGGAGTTATTATCAGTGGTTACTGTTACCTGTCTAATGACTTCAGATCTAGCAGGGATTGTAATTGTTTTAGCAGTTAGGTAATTTTTAGATACATTGTGAGGGTTTGGGGAAAATCATATGGTCTTAGGATTAGTTTATCTTCTGTTTTGCCATAATCTAGAATACAATTATATTTCTTTATAAAATCCAAACCTATTATTCCATCGCACGGTATTGGAAAGTCGTCTCCTACGACGTGAAATTTATGATAAATTAGAAGGTCATCGTCTTTTAAATCAGCTTCGATTGTGCCTAATGTACTGGTTATACCTTGACCAATGCCCTTTAAATCTGTTATTTGTTTTGTATTTATTTTTTCATGATTAATTATTTCATTATTTTTAATTAAGGAGATATCTGCTCCAGTGTCTACTAAAAATTTGAAATTGAGTTATTTAAAAACGTTTTTGTAGATATATAGCTATTTAAGTGTAGATTCAGCACACATATTTTCCTATCTACTGATTTTGAAGTGGAGTTTCCTGGTTTTCCTGCTGATTACAGCTACGTGCATTGCGTGTCTGATTGCGTGTTTGATTATGGGATCTATTTTGGTTTTGCAATCTTCCTTGAGGATTATTATTATTGTTAGTATTCGCTCTAAAGTTATTGTTATATATTGGCTGTGGTCTAAATCTTCTACCTCAGTAACCTCCATAGCTGTTAACTTGGTAACCTCCACGGAAGTTACTTCGGTATTGGTTTTGTTGACGTATATTTAGAATTGTGTTCGAGCTGCCTTTGATTTCCGTGCAGCTGTTTGTGAACTTTGAGATTGCGTCGTTCATTGTTGTGAAAGTTCCCGCCTGCATAATCATTTTCACTTTTTCGTTTGATCAGTTCTTACACATAGCTTTGACTGCTGCTTGGGTAGCATATCTCGTTGCCAAGTCTGGGTTTAATCCATCCGAGATATAAGCTCCTTCAAATGACCCAGTTATCTTTTCTATTTCTGCAGTATACTGGTTTGCAGTTTTGCTGCGCTGTTGGATATTTAGTAGTTTTGCGGTCAAAACCTCTACTGATTCGCCTTTTATTGCTGTTCTCAATTTTAGTTTAATTTGTTCAATAGTAGTCTCGTTGCTACTAAAATTCTTGCAGTGCCTTTTAGCTTGGTCTTTATCATGGTTATCACTAAGGCTTCATGAGTATCCTTGATTTGGTCTAAGATATCAAGGGCATCTAAGAAACTATGCAAATTTTCAGGCTTGCCATCAAACTCTGGCAGCACTGTTGAGGCAGTTTTGATAAATTCTACTACTGTTTGTGCCATTGTAACTTTTATGAGTGGTGTATGCAGTAGTTTATGTTCTTCCCCTGATGAAGTTTCACTCAAAGGAGGTAGGGGTACGGTTTTTTGACGGTTCGGTTAGAATGGAGTTAAAGTCAATTTGGAGATTTTCTTCTATCGTAATCTATCCCTTACTGTTGAT
Organism: Eurosta solidaginis; assembly: GCF_040869045.1. Taxonomy (NCBI): domain Eukaryota; kingdom Metazoa; phylum Arthropoda; class Insecta; order Diptera; family Tephritidae; genus Eurosta; species Eurosta solidaginis. Next base: position 138,541,122 of record NC_090320.1, on the reverse strand, counting down.
AAAATTTGGTGAGCTTCTTTTTGGTGAACTTACTAAAGATTGATGTGATTTACTTTACTGATCAATTCTTTTACAACATTTAGAGCTTCTAATATTATATTTAAATGTTTTGCTATTGTTCCTGTTTTTATGGTAATATTCTCGTTTATGCACTTGTATGATTTATCAGCTTTTAATTTTTCTTTTGTTAATTTATCATGGATTTCTTGCCATGTATTCATCTCTATTTGAAATTTCCTTTAAACTCTTTGTACATTATTTAATTGTCTCAATTTGTTTGTTATGTAATCTTTTATTAAATTGCAATTGCGACAATCAAAAATGTAGTTACACAAACAAAAATAGTTAACCATTTATCAGAAATTTCTTCTTTACTTCCTATACTTGCTTTTTGTTCATGCTGGACCAATGTATTTTCATGGTTGTTTTCGTTATTTTCCTTTCCAACGTCGTATCCTGCGATACCTATTAGTATACCATCTAATATGGTTTTCCACCATGCCATGTTTAAAAATTATTAACGAAAATTTTTAAATTATGTTTTTTATTTACTTATTTATTTATCAACCATCATATGACTTAGTACGATATAATTCTAAAATTTATAATTTTGTATTTTTAAAAATTTATTTTTCGCTTGGGAAGACCATTCGTAACATCCTAGCTGTTTCTTCTTCCTTTGTTGTAGGGTTTTTAACATCTCCTATTGTAGGTCATTCCTATTGTCTTCCAAAATGATTTTAACCATTTCAGTTGTTTTTCGTAGTCTACCTTTCCTTTATCTATAAATACTTTATCTTCCCATGCAATGCGGTGTTCCCAGTATTTAGCTGGCATTCCAATTTACTCAAACAATTCTTTAATTTTTAACAATGTTTAAAAAGATTATTTTTTTTCTTTAAGTCTTTACATATATATATATTTTTTTTTTTGTTTTTAATATCTCCTATTGTACAAAAAAAAAATCCTAGGTAAAAATATAATTTTTGCCAATGGTTAAGCGTCACAGGGCCGCTCAAGTTATTCTAAGTTTTAAATTATTTAAATATACTTAATATCCGCTGCCAGTCGTATTGCCCATTATGTCCTGTCATATAATATTACTTGCCTTGTTGCCGATTTATATTATACTTCTTTATGCTCGCCGGCATTCCCTTCAATTGTGATATTTTTTCATTCGAGCACCCGTCAATAACTCCTTCGTTTTGTCCATCATACTTTTTGCCACAGCTTTATTAACATAATAATAATTGCCTTTTAAGGTGGGTTTGTTGTTCTTCAGTAGTATATTATCCAAGCGGTTTGTTCTCCAAGCACATTTCTTGATATTGTGGAAGTACGTTTAGTAGCTTTTCTATTTCTTAAACTTGGCAGAGCCTTTCAGATTTTTAGTCAGATCTGTCAGGATCTTTTCCTCCAACTAGATTGTTTAGCAGTTTGGCCAAGTTAATCTAGTTTAGCAGGATCGCCACAAAAAGGTTTAAATATTCAAAAATAAAATATTTGCTCACTTTGAGAGTCAGATAGTAAGTGTCTTTATTAAAAGAAATGCTTTCCTTTTTATACATAATTTCTTAACCTATACATTCAAAATTATTCTAATACTTACGAACTAAAAATATGTAGATTTGTTTATATGCAGATTTGTATTAATGGTATGCATATGTGTAGATTTGTATTAATGGTATGCAAAATCAGCAGATTGATATTTATATGAACCATGTAAAATGTTTGTATGTGAATATTAGGGTAATTCACATTAACAAAGTGAACAATATAAATTAGTTGTATGTAAATATTTTGGTGACAAACTAACATTGACGGTCGGCAAGTGTATTGACCGGGGTGAGTGACTGAGCAAAAAATAGTAAGGTGTGAACTGACAAGGGTTTCATATTCGGCATTCCATTGATGTTGGCTTACCGTTGTGTTGGGTCAATGTAATTTATGTCGCATAATATTGTAATATGATTATGCTATGACTGCGTGTGGTCCGTTCACAAAAATGCATTGGCATAGAAGTTCATGATGCGTAATGCCGCAAATGTTTTGCATAGGTGGGCATGACGCGTAATGCTACACTAACATATCCCTGTTCCCATGACAGTCCTTTTTAGTGATATGCTTATTGCATATAGTCTTTAAAACTGCTCTTTTTCCTTAGGTTTTTTGGTAACGCAGCCTCTGCTTTTTTCATAGCTTTCCCCTTTGTTTGCTTACATGTGTATGCTCGGTTCCTCACATTCATAATAAAATGTCTTTCTTTTTTTGACGCACTGTTTGCTGTCGTAAGCGATCCTTCTTTCGCTTTTCGTCAAGCCGAACTTTGATTTATTTTTAGTTTTTCCTTTTGTTTCTTTCGAAGCTTCCGTTTTCTTTCTAATTCCTTGCGTTCATATTGCTGCCACTTATCGTCATTTTCTTACATATTTTTCCGCCAATTCTTTATTTTTTTGGAACTCTCTGCCTGCATTATTGTTTCCATCAAAAACTATAATTTTCATACATATTTTATACTGATACTATTTAACTGAATTTTTGTACTTACGGTAACGGACGCGATAAATTTTAATCACCAACAAAATAGTTAATTAGACTGCTCGGGAAAAAATTTTTTTTATTTTTTGACAGAAGTGCACATGCCTGCTTTGCATTTGAAAGCTTTATTATTTTTAAGTGCATGTTTGCTTATAGGAATAACTTATTTAGTTTTTGATAACGGACACGACACGCAGATAATTATAGAATCAAATCAGAATAACTTCGGTTTCCAAACATGTTTCGAATTTATTTTTAATGTTAAATAAAGTCTTAGAGAGAGCTAATTTACGGAAATAATACCGATCCAGTTTGAACCAACTAACTATGAAATAGAAGGATGTAATACACTTGTCAGAAAACGGGTAAAACAAAAAATCCGAAAAAGGCTTTTTTAATGTAACAGTCCTCTGTCTAGGATTATGGAAAACTAAATATTATTTCTAATCTATTCCATATACATATTCAATTTTCATAGCAAATGAACAAAAATAAAATCTGACCACTTTGAATTTTTAGTTCGTGGTAGACCTTATATTCGCCCATATATAACATTACTAGCAGACCCGGCAGACGTTGTTCTGCCCTAAGTTTGGTCTATTTGCATACATCTTAATAAGCGTTTTCCGTCTAACTCTGCCTCCCCCCTCTTATATTTTTCTTAATCCTTTTATTCACTCCTCCCTTCGTCTTTTTCGATTCATCTATCTCTATTTCGTCTCACTCTATCTATTTCTCAGTCTCCTTCGCCTTCCCTCTTTTCCCTTCTCTCAAGTTCTTCTCATTCTTCTTCATTCCTTTATTGCTAGTCCCAGAGGGTGGTATGTATTTTGTTCCAGTCCTATTCCGAGTCCAAGTCCCACTCCGAGTCTCAGCCCCAGTCCTAGTCCTAATCCCAGTCCCAGTCCATCTCTGTTCTAGTTCCCGGAAAAAAAGATCGTAAATACTAATACAGGCAAATTAGTACACCAAATTTCAGGCAAATCGAATAGGACGTACATTTATATATAGGTATGTGGGTATTATTAATTCATGTCTTTATTTCGGCTTCGCATGCTTATTTATCAGTTTTGCCAGGTTGATGGGACTAAATCGAATATGACAATGGAAATTACTTTAAAGCTCTCAGCAACAGCTTTCATTTGATATCCATATTACACACACATTCTAGGGGTATCCGAGTCCACGTTTTGGCCTATATCTCGAGACCCTAGTCACCCGGCAGCATAAAACTTACTCTGTACTAAAGCACACATCAACAGCTTCAATTTGATATCCATAATTTAAAAACACATCCTAGTGTTACCTTGATCCACATTTTGGCTTTTATCTCGAGACATTAGTAACAAATAGGTATGAAAATTACCCTGTACTAAAGCTCTCATCAACGGATTTCATTTCTTATCCATATTGTATAAACACTGTCTAGGCGTACGCGGGCCCACGTTTTGGTCTTTATCTCGAGACCCTAGTCCTCTACTAAAGCACCTATCAACAGCTTTCATTTGTTATCCATATTCTACTAACATATTCTAGTGTTACCCTGATCCATGTTTTGGCCTATATCTCGAGACCCTAGTCATCAATAGGTATGAAAACTACCCTGTACTAAAGCACACATCAACAGCTTCAATTTGTTACCCATAATGTAAAAACACATCCTAGTGTTAACCTGATCCATGTTTTGGTCTTTATCTCGAGACCCTAGTCCTCTACTAAAGCACCTATCAACAGCTTTCATTTGTTATCCATATTCTACTAACATATTCTAGTGTTACCCTGATCCATGTTTTGGCCTATATCTCGAGACCCTAGTCATCAATAGGTATGAAAACTACCCTGTACTAAAGCACACATCAACAGCTTCAATTTGTTACCCATAATGTAAAAACACATCCTAGTGTTAACCTGATCCATGTTTTGGCCTTAATCTCGAGACCCTAGTCACCAATAGGTATGACAACTACCCTGTACTAAAGCACTCATCAATAGCTTCAATTTGATACCCATAATGTAACAAATCCTAGTGTTACCCTGATCCATGTTTTAGTCTATATTTCGAGACCCTAGCACCAATGGGTATGAAAACTACCCTGTATTAAAGCACTCATCAACAGCTTTCATTTGATATCAATATTGTATAAACACATTCTAGGGGTGCCCGGGTCCACGTTTTGGCCTATATCTCGAGACCCTAGTCACCAATAGGTATGAAAACTACCCTGTACTAAAGCACTCATCAACAGCTTCAATTTGATACCCATAATGTAACACATCCTAGTGTTACCCTGATCCATGTTTTGGCCTATATCTCGAGACCCTGGTCACCAATAGGTATGAAAACTACCCTGTACTAAAGCACTCATCAACGGCATTCATTTGATATCAATATTGTATAAACACATTCTAGGGGTGCCCGGGTCCACGTTTTGGCCTATATCTCGAGACCCTAGTCACCAATAGGTATGAAAACTACCCTGTACTAAAGCACTCATCAACAGCTTCAATTTGATACCCATAATGTAACACATCCTAGTGTTACCCTGATCCATGTTTTGGCCTATATCTCGAGACCTTAGTCACCCAGGGGTACGAAAAACACGCAGTATCAAAGTACTCATAAACAGCTTCCATTAGATAACCATATTGTACAAACACATCTCAGGATTATCCACGTCCACGTTTTTATCTCAATAACCTAGCCAGAACGGGATAAAAAGTGTCCTATGTCCGTTCCCTGGTTCTAAGCTACCTCTCCACCAATTTTCAGCCAAATCGGTGCATCTGTTCTTGAGTTATGCGTAGTGTAACTAACACCACTTTCTTTTATATATATACATTGGTCTATTTTCGGCACCATGATTATCAATTTATTTGTTTAAAAATTATTTGCGAAAAATATAACCACATAAGCAAATAACCTGATAAGCACACTTTCGTGAATAGACCAAATGTAATTAGATAAAATTTTTAATTGCATATATACACTTATCACCATACGTCATGCCATATATAACTGTAATATGAAAAATAAAAAATATAATTTTACACAATATTTAAGAATATCTTGATTTTAACTGGTACAAATAGTACTGCCCATTTCGCAAGAATAGAAAGAAAAGAGTAAAGGAGAGACGCCAAAAAATCTATACTCATGCCCCTATTACCGTTTACGACTCAACTCTGGTTGGGTTGAAATTTCGCAATTTGGTATTACAGATTACAACTCAACTTGTCAAAAAAATGTCGGTTGAGTGGTCTAGTCTAACAAATTTTTGTGGCATTATCGTTTACAACCTTGTGTTGTGTCAAAGACGTCAAAATCTTACAACTGATTACTAGCAGTTAAGGTAACGTTTTACAAGACGGTTCACCACCTAATTTTTAATAAAAATTTTCAAAGTTGGTAACAAAAGGCACGTTTCGACCTCCAATTTTAGAATCCGAAAACAAAAATTAAAAATTTAATTTCTATCATATTATTTCGGTTCAAATTTTCATGTGTCTGTAGTTTGCCAGATTTTTTGTACACACTAATGCAGAAAGGCATTGGACCCACCCAGGGTTATTTTTACAAATTGCGGCCGAAAGCCGCCAACAGAGAAAGATGTTGTGTGCAAAAAATCTATGGATCGGGCCTCATATTTCGGACTCTCTCGGGGCCATTTTGTGGGTTTTTGTGAATATTTTTTTAATTTCCGCTTTCGAATCCTAAAAAACGGAGATCGAAACGCGTCTTTTGATACCACCTTTGATAAGAGTTAGATGGTGCACGGTCTCATAAAACGTTACCAAAAAACAGAAACAGAAAATTGAAAGGCGGTAGTTAAACCATTTTTAATCAAACAATAGTCTACAATTTTGTACACATTTATAGAAAAACAACGTTTAAACGAAGGAATACAATGAATAACTTTCCCTCGAACACGTTTGCGGAAATGGTCCTTAATTGTGTTTAGTAATGAGCAAAATGCTTCCTTTCAAATCTGCAAAATAACTTCATTTGAAGCTCATCATTTGTCACTTAAACATTTTCTTATTTGGTGCTTGGTAGTTCCGAGGGATTGGAATGATCACGCGAATGTTTTTCGTATTCGCGACATATCAACCACCAACATTTTCGCCATTATAAAATAGATTTCATATAATATCCGTTTTGCTTTTAATAACAAAATCACTTTTGCAAATGCTTAAATTTCCGCCACAAATTTATCAACTGTTCATTTCTCTGTCAAATCATCGCTTTCTTATGTTGGCAACATCAATTCAACTTCAACTGAAATAAGTTGTAATTCGTAATACCAAACAGGAGTTGAGTTGTTATACTCAGTTGAGCAGAGCTCACAGAGTATATTAAGTTTGATTGGATAACGGTTGGTTGTACATATATAAAGGAATCGAGATAGATATAGACTTCCATATATCAAAATAATCAGGATCGAAAAAAAATTTGATTGAGCCATGTCCGTCCGTCCGTCCGTCCGTCCGTCCGTCCGTTAACACGATAACTTGAGTAAATTTTGAGGTATCTTGATGAAATTTGGTATGTAGGTTCCTGAGCACTCATCTCAGATCGCTATTTAAAATGAACGATATCGGACTATAACCACGCCCACTTTTTCGATATCGAAAATTTCGAAAAACCGAAAAAGTGCGATAACTCATTACAAAAGACAGATAAAGCGACGAAACTTGGTAGATGGGTTGACGTTATGACGCAGAATAGAAAATTAGTAAGATTTTGGACAATGGGCGTGGCACCGCCCACTTTTACAAGAAGGTAATTTAAAAGTTTTGCAAGCTGTAATTTGGAAGTCGTTGAAGATATCATGATGAAATTTGGCAGGAACGTTACTACTATCACTATATATGTGCTAAATAAAAATTAGCAAAATTGGATGAAGAACACGCCCACTTTTTAAAAAAAAATTTTTTAAATTCAAATTTTAACAAAAAATTTAATATCTTTACTGTATATAAGTAAATTAAGTCAAAATTCAACTCCAGTAATGATATGATGCAACAAAATACAAAAATAAAAGAAAATTTCAAAATGGGTGTGGCTCCGCCCATTTTCATTTAGTTTGTCTAGAATACTTTTATTGCCATAAGTCGAACAAAAATTTACCAATCCTTCTCAAATTTGGTAGGAGCATAGATTCTATGACAGTAATTGTTCTCTGTGAAAATGGGCGAAATCGGTGGAAGCCACGCCCAGTTTTTATACACAGTCCACCGTCTGTCCTTCCGCTCGGCCATTAACACAATAACTTGAGCAAAATCCGATATATCTTTACTAAACTTAGCCCACGTACTTACCTGAGCTCACTTTTTCTTGGTATAAAAAATGGGCGAAATCTGACCATAACCACGCCCACTTTATCGATATCAAAAATTACGAAAAATGAAAAAAATGCCATAATTCTATACCAAATACGAAAAAAGTGATGAAACATGGTAACTGGATTGGTTTATTGACGCAAAATATAACTTTGGAAAAAACTTTGTAAAATGGGTGTGACACCTACCATATTAAGTAGAAGAAAATGAAAAAGTTCTACAAGGCGAAATCAACAGCCCTTGGAATCTTGGCAGGAATACTGTTAGTGGTATTGCATATATAAATAAATTAGCAGTACCCGACAGATGATTTTCTGGATCACCTGGTCCACATTTTGGTCGATATCGCGAGAACGACTTCACATATACATCTAAGGGCCACTCGCTTTTAAAACCCTCATTAATACCTTTAATTTGATATCCATATCGTACAAAAACATACCAGAGTCACCCCTGTCCCACCCTAATGGCGATATCTCGAAAAGGCGTCCACCTATAGACCTAATGTCCACTCCCTCTTAAAATGCTCAGTAACACCTTTCGTTTGATACCCATATCGTACAAACATTCTAGAGTCACCCCTGGCCCACCCTAATGGCGATATCTCGAAAAGGCGTCCACCTATAGACCTAATGTCCACTCCCTCTTAAAATGCTCAGTAACACCTTTCGTTTGATACCCATATCGTGCAAACATTCTAGAGTCACCCCTGTCCCACGCTAATGGCGATATCTCGAAAAGGCGTCCACCTATAGACCTAATGCCCACTCCCTCTTAAAATGCTCAGTAACAGCTTTCGTTTGATACCCATATCGTACAAACATTCTAGAGTCACACCTGGCCCACCCTAATGGCGATATCTCGAAAAGGCGTCCACCTATAGAACTAAGGATTACTCCCTTTTAAAATACTCATTACCACCTTTCATTTGATACCCATATCGTACAAACACATTCTAGAGTCACCCTGGCCCACCCTAATGGCGATATCTCGAAAAGGCGTCCACCTATAGACCTAATGCCCACTCCCTCTTAAAATGCTCAGTAACACCTTTCGTTTGATACCCATACCGTACAAACATTCTAGAGTCACCCTTGGTCCAGCTTTATGGCGATATCTCGAAAAGGCGTCCACCTATAGAACTAAGGATTACTCCCTTTTAAAATACTCTTTACCACCTTTCATTTGATACCCATATCGTACAAACACATTCTAGAGTCACCCTGGCCCACCCTAATGGCGATATCTCGAAAAGGCGTCCACCTATAGACCTAATGCCCACTCCCTCTTAAAATGCTCAGTAACACCTTTCGTTTGTTACCCATATCGTACAAACATTCTAGAGTCACCCTTGGTCCACCTTTATGGCGATATCTCGAAAAGGCGTCCACCTATAGAACTAAGGATTACTCCCTTTTAAAATACTCCTTACCACCTTTCATTTGATACCCGTATCGTACAAACACATTCTAGAGTCACCCCTGGCCCACCCTAATGGCGATATCTCGAAAAGGCGTCCACCTATAGACCTAATACCCACTCCCTCTTAAAATGCTCAGTAACACCTTTCGTTTGATACCCATATCGTACAAACATTCTAGAGTCACCCCTGGCCCACCCTAATGGCGATATCTCGAAAGGGCGTCCACCTATAGACCTAATGCCCACTCCCTCTTAAAATGCTCAGTAACACCTTTCGTTTGATGCACATATCGTACAAACACATTCTAGAGTCACCCCTGGCCCACCCTAATGACGATATCTCGAAAAGGCGTCCACCTATAGACCTTATGCCCACTCCCTCTTAAAATGCTCAGTAACACCTCTCGTTTGATACCCATACCGTACAAACATTCTAGAGTCACCCCTGGCCCACCCTAATGGCGATATCTCGAAAAGGCGTCCACCTATAGACCTAATGCCCACTCCCTCTTAAAATGCTCAGTAACACCTTTCATTTGATTCCCATATCGTACAAACACATTCTAGAGACACCCCTGGTCCACCTTTATGGCGATATCTCGAAACGGCGTCCACCTATGGAACTAAGGATCATTCCTTTTCAAAATACTCATTAACAGCTTTCATTTGATACCCATATCGTACAAACACATTATAGAATCACCCCTGGTCCACCTTAATGGGGACATCTCGAAAAGGCGTCCACCGATAGACCTAAGGCCCACTCCCCCTTAAAATGCTCAGTAACACCTTTCATTTGATACCCATATCGTACAAACAAATTCTAGAGTCAGCCCTGGTCTACCTTTATGGCGATATCCCTAAATGGCGTTCATCCATAGAACTATGGCCTACTCTCTCTTAAAATACTCTTTAATACCTTTCATTTGATACACATGTTATACAACCACATTCCAGGGTTACCCCAGATTGATTTTCCTTATTTTGTCTCCATAGCTCTCAACTGAGTATGTTATGTTCGGTTACACCCGAACTTAGCCTTCCTTACTTGTTTTAAAGTTGAGTTGTTTTAATTACAACCGAACCGAAGTTGAGTTGTAAACGGTAATAGGGGTATTAGATACATAACTTCGTCTACGTACAAATGTTTTAAAAACATTTCTCAGTTAACGCGAATTTAAATTCATGGATTTGCATTGCTTACATTTAGCAGTTTGGATTTATAACTTCGGGGAAAACAATATTTTTCGTGAATATCCTTTCATCGCCAGCTAAGTGACCATGATTATTATGTTCGCTTACATAAAACTGTAGGCTGTCAAAGGACCTGACTCTACTTGCAGCTATGTATAACTGCCCATGTGTAAATACAGGCCGCCTCAACAAAATTCCTACTTTTTCAAATGTTTGACCTCGCGACTTATTTATGGTCATTGCGAAAGATGGTATTACTGGAAACTGGGTCCGTTGAAAATTATAGGGTAATATGGTTCCTGAATAAGTAACTTTGATGCGCGGAGTAAGAAGCAGCACGACGCAATTAAGGTTTAGTGAAAGCCTATGCGGTGGAAGTCCGCTCCCATTGAGGGAATTCAGAAACTCAGTGGGATAATTATTGACTTCTCTTTCATCGTCGCAAATAATTTTATAAAAACTATTATATATTTTGAATGAACCAGGTAGTATTAACCAGGGAGCAGTCCACATTTGTTGCTGCTCAAATTACAGAACTCGCAACTTGATCTGACAATAAATTTTCCTCAATATTTCCAAATACGTCAGCAATAAGGTTATCTTCATTTCCCACTAATTGCTGTGGTATTTGAATGACATTATCTCCAAACCGTGGATATAAAGGTGTTTTATCATTACCAATTTGCTTTAAAAATTCTACAAACTGCAGCTCGTGTGGTAATACTCTCACGTTTTGGTTTAATATTTCATGATATAAAGAAGCAAATTCATTCCAAATAATAGTACAGTTTTCAACCAAACCAGTACGTGATCCATGAGGAACAACGGGGAGAATTTGTCTAAAATCGCCACAAAAAAGTATTGTTTTCCCTGCAAACAGCTTGCATTTATCATATTCATCGGAAGACAAATCACGCAGTAGTCTATCTATAGCTTTCAAAATTAAAAGTGAACACATGGAAATTTCGTCAATTATTATCAGCGCAGTTGAATTTATATATCTTCCTTGAGCACTGGTTGGGGTGATATTCGATACAGAATTTTCGACAACAGGAATGGTAATTTAAACAAATTGTGCGCTGTTCTTCCACCAATCAAAAGAGTTGATGCTATGCCACTAAAAGCAGTCGCAATGCATGGAAGATTAAATTAATTCAACCTGTGAATTAAAGCAGTTTGCATACAATTTTTACCGCAACCTGCATGAGCAGTAACGCAGAACGCATTAGAACCAGTATCATGAAACTGTATTTCCTGAATAACGCGGTCTATTATTGTACGTTGCTCGTTGTTTGCTCGCGATTAATAGTCTTCAAATAAAATTAGGTCATTTTCAGGTTGAGGAACATCTGTACTTGTTACAGCAGGATTTACTGAGGGAACTGGTAATTCAAGGCTGTGACATGTCACGTTATGAGTAAGCAGCACATCTTCAATTTCTAATAGTGCAGGATTAAATGAAAATGTTTCATCGCTTTCTCTCAGGAAATCTTCAGAAAGTGAATTTTTAAACTCATTCCACAGCGTCAAAGCATTTGCTGGGACATTTAGCGCACATATCACAGCAAATAAGTGGCATCTTGCCTTCACAACGAGCATTTATAACTAAAGGTATAGATTTTTGTAGGCCGTTTGTTTAAAAGTCCGAAGTCAGAAATCTGCCTCCGATTAAATGATACATAAGCCTTTTCATCTGTTTTTCAACAAAGTCAGTTCATTTGGAACTGGTAAAGGACTTATCAACTTCTTCGTTTTTAGCCGCACTAAAACGTTTCGTATGTACGCGTGGAAGGCCCCAAACAATATGGTCTGATAATGTAACGAATTTTGTTGGAGCAAAATGTGAACTGGGCGTGCTAAAGGAACTTTTTTTAAATCAAAATCATATAAGGCCAGTAAAGGGGCAATTTTTGAACGATGGCATTGAATGGAAATTAATACCTCCACGCCCTCCCAATTTTGGTGATATTTGGGAGGCCTCTGCAAGCTAATCAAATATCAGTTTTATCGTGTTGAAGGTCTCTCAGCTCTGAACTTTGAAGAGCTTCGTACATTGCTTTGCCAAATTGCTGCAATTGTGAACTCAAGACCACCTTGCCCTATTTCAGAAGGAAGGAAATTAGCCTCCTCTAAAATGGCCTCTCGCTAGAGTCATGGAAACGATTCATGGAAGTGGCGGTGTAGTTCGTGTTGCCGTACTCAAAACCACAAACGGTGTATACAAACGACACGTGGCTAAGCTATGCCTTTTATCCATCGGCGACAACATTTTGAAAGCCTAAGCCTTTCAACGGGCGGAGGATGTTTAATTACATACTATACTACTCTTATCATATTATCTATTCCTAATTGTACTATATAGTACTAGCTCTGGCTGCACTTGCTTAAGTTCGAACACTTGCACGCACAAGAATGCCGCTATACCTACAAGTTGGGAGAAACTGCTTTGACAAATTTTAATTGCAAAGCAAAATAGGTTACCGACTGCTACATCAGCTGATGGTAAAGCTAAAAAGCAACCTACGGCATTGTGCAGCGAAGAATACGCGACCGCTAAATCAAGTGATTTGCACAATTAATTGCTTTGTACATACGTATGTACAATGAAATGCATGTATACATATCGAATATTGTAATTAGGGCGACGTTATAAATGCCTATGTCTGCTAATTTTTCTTTCTTCTTTTCTGCCTGGACATTGGCACATCGACTGCGGTAAAATAAATTATATTAAAAAATATTAAATATTGGCCTTTTTAATTGAACGCAATTGGCATAAGCTGCACCCCTTACTATTTGGCTTCACCGTTTTGGGCTTTACAGCGTTTTCTACAGCGGATAATTTACAATGGTTTTATCCGGCTTTTGTCTTTTATTTGGAAGCGATTGGTATCAGCTACAGCGCTTAAATTTGGCAATACCCCTGCAAAAATCGTGTGACCAAAAACGCACACAGCCACACGAATTTTTGACAGGGGTGACGATTTGGAATGAAAAATTGTGCAAATGAAATAGCATGCTGACAAATTTTGCTTTCCCACAATGTATCGTGCTCTCTCGCACCTATTATTTTCATAGGGATAGCAAAATACGTCATTTTTGCGTGCAAAAAATCCGCCATTTCTAATTCTGCAGAAAAGTGGAAAATTTTTTCAATTTGTGTGATTTACATTTTGCAGAAATTAATATACGCATTCTTTAATATTTTTTGGTCTACTAAAGTGTGTTTTAGCAAAAAAAACTCATATCAATGTGTGCATGTTTATAAAGAAAGAAAGTGAAATATGTAATTGCATAGTATAAATAATCGTGAGCAATTCTAATGCAGAATAGTAAATTTTGATTTCCACATATGTACATACAAGAAAAAAATTCTTGTTACCGTTAAGATTTATTATCCAAAATTGAAAAAAAAAGATTAGAAAATTCGGTGTAAAAAAACGGCTATGTGTGCAATAAAATAGCCTCTCTTGTTGAGATACCCCTCCATGGTCTCCATTAATTATTGTGATGGAGGTGTGTTTGCAGCAGCAAAGTGAACCCAAACAGTGTAGGTCGTGGTGGTTGTTGTTCGTGGTCTGCATCAACTGGACCAGGTGGGGCAATGACGCCACATCCAGTTATACCAAGGTATATACCACAACAGCAACCGGGTAATGCAAGGCCACGATAGCAGCAGCAACAACCTCCCAAGGCTGGCTATCATCGTTGATTTATAAAAAAACAGTGTTGTGCATCTGTAATGCTTAAATATTTCCTCTGTTGAAACAGTTTCCACGATTCACTGTTCAACGAAAGCAGCAGCCAGCGTATGCCACCACCGAACAGCTGATAAGAAAAACTTGGATGCACAGCAGTTTAAAGCCAAAATGGAAGTTGACGAAATATCTGAAAATAAGGTAAATATATGTTTCGCGTTATTAACAAAATCGCCCTAAATTTTATGAATTAACAGATCGCTACGAACGACAAAGCACCCGAACGTGTGATCAAAGAAAGCACTACAGAAATTATTGCCGGCGGGGCCGTATTCTACAATCCAGTACAAGAATTTAATCGTGATTTAAGTATTTCAGTACTTAATGTATACTCAAAGCGGTTGATAAGAGAGCGGGAAGCGGCGGCGCATAAAAATCCACAAAATACAAAGGAAAGCAAGCAATGCTAATGACAAGAAACCATACACGGCTGGTGGTGTAAAATACGACGATGGACTGCGAATATTGGAAGCGCTTGCTGCAACAGGTTTACGTAGCATAAGTTATGCAAAAGAAGTAGCAGGCGTGCGTGAAATTGTTGCAAATGATCTATCTAAGGTGGCAGTAGATTCCATTAGCGTAAATATGCGACACAATGGAGTGGAACATTTAATTGTGCCAAGCGAAGGGGATGCAATGTAGGTTTGATATACGAATCAATAGCTAGTGATTTAACTGTAATAATCAATAATAAAATTCGCAATAGGACTCTCATGTACCTTTCAACTTCATATGAGAAGCGTTTCGATGTTATAGACCTAGATCCTTATGGTTGTCCGAATCGCTTTCTGGATGGCGCTATACAATCACTGACAAGAGAGGGTTCATTACTAGTAACTACGAATGATATGGCTGTGCTGGCAGGCAATACGCCTGAAGCCTGCAATGCCAAATATAGTTCTGTGCCTTTGCGTATGAAATGCTGCCATGAGATGAGATTGCGTATACTATTGCATTGCATTGAAACGCACTCTAATCGTTATGGAAAATATATTGAGCCAGTTTTGAGCATTTCTGCCAATTTTTATATACGCGTATTTGTGCGTATGCATAGTAGTCAAGCGAAGTGTAAATATAGCATAAGGTTGGTATACAGCATTTTGGCCTTTTACCACAATCCAATTACCTACCATATCTTTATATTATGAACACAGCAAACAATGAATGGTATTTCAATGCACTGGTTGTGATACCTATACACTACAGCCTATGGGTATTGTAAAAAGCAAGATCTCAATAAAGGCAATGCGGAAGTAAAATTCGGTATACCAACTGGACCAAATGTTAATATAAATTGTGCGCATTGCGGTGATAAACATCATGTAAGTTTCAACTATCCCACTTA
This sequence comes from Eurosta solidaginis, assembly GCF_040869045.1. Classification (NCBI taxonomy): domain Eukaryota; kingdom Metazoa; phylum Arthropoda; class Insecta; order Diptera; family Tephritidae; genus Eurosta; species Eurosta solidaginis. The sequence continues at coordinate 138,525,525 of NC_090320.1, read as the reverse complement.
AGTATTTAAACTCGAATCATTCAAATTATTTCCTTCTTACTTAATTGGTGCTTAACCGTTTAAACGGTTATGTCCGTTCAAAAAGGCGCGTCAGTCGCTTTTTCAGAGGGTTAACTGGCACCAATTGTTCACACCAAATTGTTTCTTATATTCCCAAATATAGATGGGCGGTCCACTTTGGTCGCATCCCATACATGATCCAACGTTTGTTGCAGAATTGCTACAAATCATAGAAGAAAAACCGCTAAGTGATTTGGACACACAACGTCGTTTAATAGGTGTGTTATCGGCGGTATGCCTGAACTTGTTTTGGGTACATAAGTTTTTATGTAAAAAATATTCATCATATCCAACATCAATACCTCGCATTCAATTGTGGATGCTGTACGCACTACATTGGGTTCACGTAATATGGACAAGCATATTGTTGATTCCAGTGGTAAGGCCACAATTTCAAATGATGGGGCAACCATTAAGAAACTATTGGATAAAATAATAACACAACGTAGCGTGCTCAAGTGGTATCAGCTTATCTGGAAAAGATATTTCGTAACGAAAACCCTGGAAGATTACCGCGCCTTGTCTGCTGTGGTTCAACAAAATATAACTTGGATGTTTGTTGCTCTTTTCCAATTTTCCTGAATACAAATGTCTGGATTGGAAAAATTTCAAGCAAATAAAGCTTGGCGTGCAAAAGTCAAGAAATTACTTGTCATGCAACGGTAAATGCTTATAAATATATCATTAAAATTGTATGCTTGTTTATGATGAGCCATTCGAGTGAGCATGGAGATGGATGTTTTAAATACTGTAGAGTAAATTGGCTTACTATATAAGAATTTGAAATTTTTCCAAATCTTTGACTAAAAAGTAGCCACTAGCTTGTAGAACTTTATTACTTTACTTTTAAAAAGATAAATCACTTTAGCATGGTAATATATACCTATTATTAAAAATTAATACAAACAATATCTTCAACATTTTTTTCTCGATTCACGAACACATTTAGAAAAGCTACAACGCCTGCTAAAGAGCCGGTATCTTGCCAACGCTTTAGCTTGGATTTAGAGGAGGATCTACAAACTTTGCTAGAAGCACGCGCAAGCCGTTTCGAAAAGCACCTTTTTCAGAAAACATTTGAATAACCCCGTATATTAGAAAAGCCCTATCACAGAATTCGGTTGAAGAATGCCCTAACTCAGATTTGGCTTCAAAAATGACCGATGTGAGCTCAAATACAACACATTTTGACAATAGCTGGAGTGTTTATGAAACAAATTCTAAGATAGGAAGATTTTGAAACGGCAGCCGAGATTTGGTGATATTCCCCTCAGCAGCCGATATGAATATATGGTAAGTCTCATTTTTACCGACCTTTCCTTTCCTTTTTAAAAATGTGCTTAACAAAACTTTTTTTCTTTTAATGCACTCTTAAAATGAATCCATAAGCACTGTAACGTTAACAACTTTTTCATACTTGTTTTTGATTTGTATTGAGAGTGGCGATTTTAATATTAGAACGGCTAATTTAGACAATTAAAATAACAAAAATTACTACAAAGCCAAACTTTAGTGAGGACCTCTAGTTTACCATAAAAATATTAAAATTAAAAGTCCCCATATATACTATTCGAGCTAAAAAAAAATTACTCGAGGTCAAAGGTCATTGCCTTAATAGCACCGCAGAAAAATTCCTCCAATTCTTTTCTCCTAGAGAGAACAATAATTGGGGAATAGGAATTTCGAATCTTCGAAGTCAGCTGATTTGCCAATTGAAATTTTGTTGCGCATTTCTATTTTTGTTAACAAATTAAAAGTTTAGTTATTGTTGCGAATTTGTTTAAAATTGAGAAAAAAAGATGCAACCATCTTTTACACGTTGTTATTGTAGCAGTGCTTCGCCCCATCCAATAGGTGCGACCGATCAGAAATTATCATCAATATCCTCTAACGGGAGTCCAAGGAAACTTTCTGTTTCGGCAGGGGGGACCATAATGAAAGGGGTGTTAGAGGCGTTGGTTCCACATTACAATTAAAGAGAAGGTTGGTGCTATGTGGGGACACATTGCAAGCGGGACATACATTTTGTATGTGGGGGTTGATTCTGGATAGGTAAGAGTTTAACCTTTTACAGTATCCAGAACGCAGTTGAGCTAGAGTGACTCGCTTTTCTCTGGGGAGTATGCGTTCCTCTTCCGCGAGGTTTGGATACTTTTCTTTGAGTACTGGATTCACCGGGCAATTCCTAGCATAAAGGTCCGACGCTTGTTTATGGAGTTCACCAAGGACCTGCTTGTGTTTTTTCGCTTCATACGGCTGGGTTCTCAGGAGCCGTATTTCCTCAAAATGCTTACGGAGATGACTCCGTAGGCCCCTAGGCGGTGCTGGTTGACCAATCAGATGTCTGATGGGATGCTCAGGTTTCTGGGTATTCAACAGGAACTGTTTGGTCAGCATCTCATTTTTCTCCCTGATGGGGAGTATTCTCGCTTCATTATGCAGATGGTGGCCTGGGGCATAAGAAGACAGCCTGTGGCAATTCTGAGAGCAGTATTTTGGCAGGCCTGTAGCTTCTTCCAGTGGGTAATTTTTGGGCTTGGCGACCATATGGGTGACGCATAGCACTTAATCGGCTGGCTAATTGCTTTGTGTGTAGTCATGAGCGTTTCTCAATCCTTTCCCCAGGTACTGCCAGCGAGGGATTTGAGGATTTTGGTACGGCTCTGATTTCTCGGAACAATTGCGGCTGCGTGCTCACCAAAATGTAGATCCTGATGAAAGTCACACCCAAAATTTTAAGGTGTAAGACAGTCGGTAGGGTAATGTCATATGGTCGACATTTGGCGCGGCCATGTTTTAAATAAGATCACCGATGATTTGGTTGGTTACAATATCAGGTTTCGCGAGGCGACAAAACTGGAGAGATTGGGGAGATAGCTGTTTATTTTATTACAAAGCTCATCGGTGTAGGAAACAATAGCATAGGTGTAGAAGCAATAGTGACTCCTTCTGGTGGTAAAGGTAGCTATTGATATGTAGAAGTTAAACAGAAATTTAACATACGATACTTTACCCCATTTTAACACAACTATCATTTATTGATTTTATTAAATTTTATAAAATGTTTCTTCCTCCACAGTTCCATTTCCGTATTGGATGGTAAATATGGCTTTCGCATTTTCTCCATCAATAACTGACAAGGTGGAAAAAATCTATGCGCGTAAATCGCAACATATCTTGGTCGAGCGTTTCTTCAATAGCTCTCTAGTGGTGATGGTGACAACAGAAAAACCCAACTGTTTACAAATGTTACAATATATCAATTGCGTCTACGGCTCAAATACCCACAGTATATGAATGAATCGAACGCACCTAATTGTCTGCCTAACGGATAGTATACATATTCATCAAATCGAAAATATTGCATCAAACGAACTGGGTCTGAATACTGAAACAGTACACATATTCAAAATCGATGAGGGGGCTGTGATGATGGTATAGGGTGAGTTGTTGAATAACATACGAAAACCACTTTAACCCATCTATATATTTGCATTACAGCTAAAGCTTTACAAACAGCAAAAATTGCTGGCGCCAAGCAATTGGAAAAGGCAGTGAAGCATTCATCACACTGTACGGATGGTGTAAAGTTAGAAACTGCTGTTGTAACAGCTGCCCCCGACACAACGGTCATCTCTACTTCGCCGAGTAACGGCTCGTCCGACTATCTATCGAAGACAGTATAATCATATCTTTTGCCAACACAGGTTAGCGATGTGCTTGCACAGGAAAAGATTTCAATTGGAAAACAAAAACCAATTAAGAGAGTTTATTTATTATTAAAGTATTTACTTTTCTTTATATCAACAGTATTAATTTAAGTTGCAATATCACGTACATATATAATAAGGGATGTGATACGATTGCTGTCGGAATTAGATTTGAAACCAATCAATACTCCTGCTATGGGTTGCAGAATTATTGCTTGAATGATTAAATTTAGAACAATAATAAGTCTGACTCAATTACTAGTCGTACATTTTTAAGTTCATCAATTACGACAGCAATCGGATTCCACGACACCTTTGAATATTCTTGATCTGAAAAAAAGAGTAAATCTAATCTGAATTTCTAATTAGCTTTAAGTTGTAGATTTAAATTGATTCAAATAATTGGAGTTTTTTCTAAAGCTTAAAATTATTTTCTGTTCGCTTGGAAAAGATTTCAATTGGAAAACGAAAACCAATTAAGCGAGTTTATTTATTATTAAAATACTAACTTTTCTTTATATGAACTGTATTAATTTAAGTTAAAATTTCATGTTCATATATAATAAGGGATGTCGTGATACGATTGCTGTTGGAATTAGATTTGAAACCAATCAATACTTCTGCTAAGGGTTGTAGAATTATTGCTGGAATGATTATATTTAGAACAATAATAAGTCTGACTCAATTACTAGTCCTACATTTTTAAATTCATATTTTACTTTACTTTATTACTTTCAAATTAAATTACGACAGCAATCGGATTCCACGACACCTTTGAATATTCTTGATATGAAAAAAAAGAGTAAATCTAATCTGAATTTCTAATTAGCTTTTAGTTGTAGATTTAAATTGATTCAAATTATTGGAGTTTTTTCTAAAGCTTAAAATTATTTTCTGTTCGCTTGGAAAAGATTTCAATTGGAAAACGAAAACCAATCAAGCGAGTTTATTTATTATTAAAATACTTACTTTTCTTTATATGAACTGTATTAATTTAAGTTACAATTTCATGTGCATTATAATAAGGGATGTCGTGATATGATTGCTGTCGGAATTAGATTTGAAACCAATCAATACTCCTGCTAAGGGTTACAATAATAAGTCTGACTCAATTAATAGTCGTACATTTTTAAGTTCTTCAATTACGACAGCAATCGGATCCACGACACCTTTGAATATTCTTGATCTGAATTTCTACTAAGATTTAAGTTGTAGATTATTCAAATAATTGGAGTTTTTTCTAAAGCTTAATATTATTTTTTTGCTCGCTTAGAAGAGATTGGAAAACAAAAACCAATTAAGCGAGTTTATTTATTATGAAAGTTCTTCTGTTTTATATGAACTGGATTAATATAAGTTCCAATTTCATGTACATATATAATAATATTGAAAATAATAAATATTGAAAATTCAATTTTTTTGGTTCATATTTTATTCATATGGCTGTTCCAGGTAAAGTAAATCTGCAGGTAAAATTCACGTTATATGGCGGTTATATAAATGGTAAAACCGCAGTAAAATTGATTGTCAAATGGCCTGAAAATGTAGAGTGAAATGATGGAAAAATGACCGCCATTTGACGAGCATTGTGACGTGTGTGAGTAGCACAGTGCTATGCTCACATCCTATAAGTGGGAGCGGAATGCACGATCACATTAATAGGAACGAAACGGAAAATTTGGTCACAAAAGTTCATCACGGCCATGCAAACGTGACTATGAATATAACCGCTGCAGAAAGTCACAATGACCGTAAAATGACTAGTAAAATGACGTGGAGCGTTTTTGCAGGGACGATTTGCTTTCAATGTTTGGCGAACTGCATCTCATTTTATTTGGCAATTGGCTGCTAAAAAGGCTCAGCGGCCACGAAACAGACTTTAAAAAGGGTCGTAGTCAAAAATAATAAGTTAAATCTTAGTAGTTAGTTTTGTACCAATCGTATTTTGTGCCATTATAATCTGAAGGAAAGCGGCATTATTACCCGCTCAAGGTCATTGGTGTTAGCCTATGTATCCTTTTTGCTTCATTTAAACCAAATTTAGTTCCGATTATAACCATATTTATATGTATTATTGCGCAGCCTTGTAACACTATTAAGCACACAAAACCAACAACAACAGCATTTCAAGTGTAGGTACAGCTGGGTATGTAATATTCGGTTTTACCCGAACTTAGACTTCCTTACTTGTTTCTTTTTGAGTCGGGGAATATAGTACTCCTGCTGTATCATGTGTACCATTACTTGTTTTCAGCATGTAGCAAAACCTTATGAAGAAAATCTAACAGCAAGTACCAGAATTTAGATTCATCTGGGATTATTATTCTTTATAACTCTTATAAGCATTAGCAAAATGACCGTCAAGTTGCATTAACCTGATGAACTTCAATTTTGCGTCGTCCAATTCTTCGTGAGTGAGGACAATCGAATCAGGAACTGGGTGTTTTTGAGTGTGACGGATGAAGCGGTACATATACGCTAGCGGCAAGGAAGGCAGTCAGCATGATCTCTTGGTGCTCTGTGGATAGTTATGTCGGCTGGGCGGGGTTCTTGCCAACCTTGCTGTCCTGCGCCATAAACAGAAAATTCTTATCATGCCTTTCAAAAACTGACAAAAGCGCAGAGCCGACTCAAAACGCTTATAAGTCAAAATAAAACGAAATCCGCAGAACCGGATGCCACGGACAGACCGTTAAATTCAAATTGGAAATTAAAAAAAAAACCAACCGCAAAAAAATTCAACCGAACCGGAAACGACCGTTTACCAAACGCTGAAAATCAAAATAAAAAAAGCTGAAAATTAGAACAAAAAAAGGGCCGAATATACATGGGGCGCAGCGGGTGTTGTTGCGACGGCCGGTCCTTATCCCACCCTCAAAACCACGGCCACCGACGCACCTGCATGGGATTCAAGGGGTTGTGTAGCGCAAGATATAGCTTCTCCAACCCAATTGTCCACCTCACCTTCGAGCGGCGAATCCCGTTTCACTAACATACGAGGCTCTGGCGACCCCAAGCTCCTCATGGAACTTGGGGGTGCGGAGGGAGGGATGGCCTGAAGGTTCAATGTGGCCATATAAATCGTTCCCGAGATGGTCGGGCCAGCACCTTAATGTTGCTGTGTTACCGGAGCGTATCGGATCTGTATCCGACAAAGGACCATCACATCGATAACACTCCCCAAAGCCTTCGGGGAGTAACCTAATCGCTACAACAACAACAACGACAACGCACCTACATTTCGGTGGCCCCTTACCTGGTTCCCTATGTGCCTTCTAAATTAAAGTGGACGCCAGCATTCCCATTTATAGTATACCAACTTTATTCAAAATACATTTTATAAAAGATTTCCGTTAAAACTTATTCGGAACGTAACAAGATATAGTAGGTGCGTACATGACAACAATACGTACAATACGACTAAGCTTACACTGTGACCTTTTTCAAGATATTATCAAGAAAACCTTAAAGCAAAACAAAAAAAATCCGATTATATGTATTACAAAATGTGGGAGAAACTGACTAAATTACATATTCCGTTGGACAGCTATACCGCGCAAAATGTGATTAAAAAAAATATCGACTGCCTTACTAAATATATAAAAATTATTTCTGTTTTTTCTTTTGATCTAATTTAGCTGAGAAATCCTTATTTCTCGCTTCTTTCATTCCTGCTTATACAATTGCCTTTTAGTTCGTTATTAGTTTTGAGGTTTTTTTGTTTTATGTATTTATTAATTTTATTTTATTTTATGTTAATTTAATTCAGAGATATTTTAATTTTTTTTATTTTATTATCATATCTATTATTATATAATTTCTTTATTTTATTAAATTTTATTTTATTATAATTTATTTTATTTTATTTGATTTTAATTTATTTTATTTTATTTTAGTTTATTTTGTAACGTTTCTCTTCGTAGCATGTTATCATGATTAGGTTGAATTATGCATGTATATAATTGTATTTATATAAGTCTAAGTCTAAGTATGTATAAGTTTAACTCTATATATAACTCAATATATAACCAAACTAAAAAAAAAACTGTATGTTCATATGCGTATGTATGTAATTGACACGCCTAATGTTGTGTAAGTTAAATAATAGATATTCAGTGAAGGTGTCAAAGACCTACAAGATAATTTAAAGCTGAAACAGGAAAGCAGATTTTTCAAAAAAAAAAAACCTGCCGATTGACAGGCTTAGCGCGTTTATTATGATGTACTTGTATGTTGTATGTTCATCAAAAAAAACTTGTGGCGGCCGCCGTGGTGTGATGGTAGCGTGCTCCGCCTATCACACCGAAGATCCTGGGTTCACGCCCCGGGCAAAGCAACATCAAAATTTTAGAAACAAGGTTTTTCAATTAGAAAAAAATTTTTCTAAGCGGGGTCGCCCTCAGCAGTGTTTGGCAATCACTCCGAGTGTAATTCTGTCATGAAAAGCTCTCAGTGAAAACTCATCTGCCTTGCAGATACCATTCGGAGTCGGCATAAAACAAGTAGGTCCCGTCCCGCCAATTTGTAGGAAAAATTAAAAGGAGCAGGACGCAAATTGGAAGGGAAGCTCAGTCTTAAATCTCGTCGGAGGTTATCGCGCCTTACATTTTTTTAATTTTTTTTTATATATAGGCTACATCGTATATGAAAATATATATGTAAGCTATTACATTATATTTAGGTACGTATGTACTTGTTATAACAAGTAACGTACAATCTATTTAATTTATTTATATAATTTGTTCTTATTAAATTCAAGGATGTAGTAACTTTTTTTTCCAACTTTATTCTTAATTTTAGTATATAGATGTTTGCATTAATTGGGAGCTACATATTTTGACAAGTATTCATTTTGTCTGAGATTCCTAATAGTAATAACTGGGAAGGACTTGCATCTAATTTAAATTGTATAAAGTAGGACTAATCATTAATTATGTTATACCCTTACGAAATATACTCTATTGGGGAGGTTAGGTTAGGTTGAACTTGCCGGTCCATGAGGACCCCACATAGACTGAATAAATCCGTAGTGTTACCAGAAGTTTGTTTTAACGACCAAACTGAAAAACCCTATCAAAATCCAGGACCTATGCTATAAAATAACTCCGTCCTCTTGGCAAATACTAGAAACTTCCTAAGACTTAAGCCACTTGCTGCTTCTAGATATGGCAGCTGTATCACTCCTAATAGCTGGAGTATTAGCCTGGCAAGCGCAGGGCACGAGCACAGAACGTGCTCGATCGTTTCCTCCTCCAGCCCGCACTTCCTACATCTGCTATCACTGACCAAGCCTTATTTAAAGGCATGTACCCGTCATGAGTATACTGTCCTCTCTTTTTGATGATAGGAGCAACTTTGTGAGTCTAAGGTTGTAAGACCTACACATAATCTTCGACACTTTACAGCCCCGCGCTTGAACCCACGCTTTTCCTGCTTGGTCGATCATGTTCACCTCTCGCCTTCGCTTAATTTCGCCCAGAGTAATTGGGACGTCTACGGAGCAAGCTTCAAGGGGTGCGCCCTTTTTAGCTAGTTCGTCCACTTTTTCATTCCCATCTGGGACCCAATATATATGTATGTTTCTCCCTGTCCCGATTCTCTCCAGGGACTGCTTACACTCTAACACGCATTTAGATGCTGTGCTATGCGAGATTTTTGCCTTAATTGCTGCTAGACTGGATTTCTACTTCTTTGGTTACGGCTACTATTTCCGCTTGGAAAACGCTACAGTAATCCGGCAGCCTGTAGGATCTGTTTATTTCCGGATCAGCACAGTATACCGCAGACCCTACTCCTTCCCCTACTTTGGAACCATCTGTGTACAGATGTATCGCCTCGTCCGCCATTTGAGCACCCTTGCGCCAACCGTCCACCTCTATTGTGGCCTTAAAATCGCCCTCGAAGCGCAGATAGGGAATCAGGTAGTCTGTTCGTCTTGCGATTAATGACGCTATACTACTATGGCCGTATGGTCGGCGCTCAAGCTGCCCCGAGGCACCGAGCCTGGTTGCAGTTTTTAACGCTATGTTCTTTGCTACCAAGTCTACAGGTGGAATGTGCAGAATGGCATACAGTGCTTCTGTTGGGGTTATTTTCAGGGCTCCCGTAATGCTAAGCATTGATAGCCTGCATACCCCCCTTAACTTTTTGAGGTATGTTGTTTTTTGTGTGGCTTTCCACCAAACAAGAACTCCATAGTATAGAATAGGGCTTACAATCGCCGTAAAAACCCAATGAGAAAGAGAGGGCAATAAGCCCCACGTAAACCCCAGCATTCTTTTACACGCATAAAGTGCCGTTGAAGCCTTCTTCACTCTCTCCTCCACGTTGAGCTTCCATGACAGCTTACTGTCTAGGATGATTCCTAGATATTTTGTGCAAGGTTCCTCTTGTAGGGTCACCCCTCTTAACTTAGCCCTGATCCAATTTGGGACCTTGTACCTCTTTGTAAACAACACCATATCCGTCTTATCCGCGTTGACTTTCAGCCCCACATTTGATGCCAAGGTATGAATATCCTGAAGCGGCCGATCCATCAAAGAGCTAATCGTTGGAAGGCACTTTCCACCTATGAAAATTGCAACGTCATCTGCGTAAGCCGTAAGTTTTACGGTTCCCTCATCGCATCGCCTGAGCAGTTGGTTGATGACCAGCGTCCACAACAGAGTTGATAGCACCCCTCCCTGCGGCGTTCCCCTGTCCACTGATTTCGTCGCCTCGTACAATCCCCATTGTGATGTAATCTTCACGCAATTTAACATACAGCCGATCCATCTCGTTAAGGTTGGATGTACTTTAATGTAATTAAGACCGTCCATAATCGCCCGTTTAGAAACATTATTGAAAGCCCCGGCAATGTCCAAGAAGATTCTTAGAGCTTACTCCTTACATTCCAGGGATTTTTCTATGCTTATTACCACCCTACCGACTTGCATTTGGTGTACGCATGCTGTGTTGTGCAGAGCAGCTTTTCATCCACGTTGGACTTTATGTACACATCTGTCAGCCTCTCAAAGGTTTTGAGTAGAAATGATGTTAAGCTAATGGGTCTATAGTCTTTGGGATACACGTGACCGATCTTCCCCGCCTTTGGTAGGAAGGCTACACGAGTAGTTCTCCAAGAGTGCGGTACATGATTTAGCCTTATGCACCCATCGAATATTATTTTAAGCCTTTCCACGACCGCCATACTTGAAACTTGTAGCATGGCCGGGAATATACCGTCTGGGCCCAGCGGTTTAAACTTAGAAAACGTTTTGACTGCCCATTCCATCTTGGTATCGGTCACCAAGCCCGGCACTACCCGCTCTGTGATCGAAGTGTGAGTGCTTCTAAACCGTCTCCCGATGGGAAATGTGTGTCGAGTAGCACCTAAAGGGATTCCTCACTATTACGTTACCATTCCCCGTTCTCTTTCTTTAGTCCCTGGACTATGTTTCCCCTTGCTAGGACTTTTTTCAACCGTGCTGTTTCGCTGGAGCACTCTATGTCCGTACAGAAATTTTCCATGAGATTCTCTTCGCCCTGGAAATTTCAAGCTTGTAGATCCTCAGTAGATCCCTGTAATCGTCCCGACACGCTTCGCTTTCCGCGGTCTTTGCGAGCTTAAACATTTATTTTACCTCTCTTCTTAGAAGACTCAGCTCATTGATCCACCATGGCGGCTTTGCTTTTCCCTGAATCTTCTTAGAGGGCAATCTTTGTTATACGCAGTCATAAGCGTCCTTGTTAGGAATTCATTCGACTCCTCCAGTTCCTACACATTGGAAACCTCTTTGGGTTGTCCCAGTCTTGTTTCTACCTGTTTCTGGAATTTAGTCCAGTTCGTTGACCTAGGGTTTCTAATGTTCCTCCTTTCTCTACCCTCTTTAGGGGGATGCTGAAGCTGATATACGCATGATCGGAGAAGGATGGTTTATCAAGAACCATCCAATCATACCTTGGTATATCACGCTCGGAGCTCAATGTTATATCCAGAACATTGCTGGATGCTGGACCAATATATGTAGGGACATTTCCCCTGTTGGCTATCTGCAAATTGGTTTACAGGATGTAACCGACCTATGACCACGGTAGGTGTGCCTGTCGTTACAGGCGAATAAAATACCAGATCCAAGGGGCTGTGTAGCGCAACGTTTGAGTTTGCCAGGGCAATATACAGCTTCTCCAAACCCAATTGTCAACCTATCCGCGGCGAATCCTGTTTCACTAACAGAAGAGGCTCTGGCGACCCCAAGCTAAGTATGGAACATGGGGGTGGGGAGGGAGGGATGGCCTGAAGGTTTAATGCGGCCATATAAATCGTTCCCGAGATGGTCGGCTAGCACCTAATGGTGCTGTGTTACCGGAGCGTACCGGATCTGTATCCGGCAAACGACCATCACATCGATAACACACCCCAAAGCCTTCGGGGAGCAATCTTATCGCTACAACAACAACAGCAACCAACCAACCGTCCTTTGCGCCCTTCGTCCTGTACTAGCCTCTTGCACTCCATCGGTGGAACTTCCGTAGCATGGGCCATGTAGCAGGATGCCAGGATAAATGCCTGCTTATTCCTTCGCTCAACGGCCACCACTACAAGGTCCTCAGTTGCGTAATTAGGCAGCATATATGAATGCAGCTGTTTCCTTACCATTACTACAGCTCGCACCCGTTCCGTTTCCGTTTGCGCATAGTAAACGCCAAATCCGCGCGCGCTAAGTCCAGAAACCTTTCCTCCCGATGAGAGCCACGACTCCTAGATCAGCGCCACGTCAAACGAATCCTCCTCAAGGGTCAGGAGGAGTTCGCTCGACGCCACTTTACTGTGTTGGAGGTTTATCTGTAGGACTCGCAGCACCATTGGGCTGTTTGTTCCCTCCACCACCTTCGTCGTGACGTCGTCGTCCTCCCCTTGCCCTTTTGGTTTAGAGTGTTCGTAGCCCCCTTCAGCCTCTTGTAACTGTTGTGTCTGGTGTTCCACTGTTCGACATTCTATTGGAGAATATTTTGATGACAAAAAAAAATTCTTTCATATTTAAATATGTACTGATACTATGACAAACATTATCCAGCTAAAATATTGGCTTAACTTTCGAGTAAATTAAATAGGGGCATTTTGTTTTAATAATAACTAGTAGCGCCTGTGGTCGAAATTCGACCAACTTGTTTTTTTTTCCAAGTCAGTCTATGGATCCAGTGTTGGGGGTAGTGCAATAATGCGTTAATAGTTAAGCAAGGCGTGGAAATATAGCAAAGTGGTCTAACTTACTTACTCTTTAAAATTTTGAATTTAACCTAAGACATTACAGTTTTTGATTGCTTACTTAAATTACATTTTAAATGTAATTATAACACTTTGGTATAGAGCTCCTTAAACGCAAATATAAAAAATATCTAAAATAAAAAAAAATTTACATAAAATTATGGTAAAATTACTTGAAATTGAATTGAAAATTTGCTTTTTCGAAACCAACCTGGAGGTACGCCGTTGGCGCGTTTCCGAAGTTAGTTTTGGGCTCGGTTCCCAATTAGGCCTATATCACCCATATAAACTACATATACATATATCGCCCATTTACTTCAATAGCGTCATAATTCAAAAAAACACGAATTTTTACTTAAAAACGAAGAAATGTGCTAAAGGAATTTAGCCTATTTCACACCACCCGTTAGGTATGCAATTGGCACTTTACTATTGTATATGTAAAAGAAAACGAAAATTTCGAATAGAATAGAGGATATCTTCATAACAAATAAAATAAAAATATGTATCTAATTAGCTAGCTTTGCTCATATTGCTTTATACAATGGTTTTTGTTAGTAATCATCTGCTAGTAACCATCGCCGTTTGTAAACTTACAATTTTTCTTTAATATCAATAAAATAAAAATATAAAAAAAGTATGTAATGGAAAAGAAGGCAGAGTTTACTAAACAAATTTAAAATAAAAGGAACAAAATAAAGTACTTAAAGTGCAATAAGCAGTTCCATATTAAAAAGCAAAAAATGCACTTAGATTTTTTCCGCGATTTAATGTTATCTTTGTGGGAATATGAAGAATCTAATTCTCGGATATTTAATACGAGAATTACAATGTTGGGATGTCTAATTTGAAGATAATAATATTGAGATATTTTCTGATATTTTATTTTATTTTTAAAACCAACTGGTCTAACTTACTTAAAGTTTCCATTAAAAACTTGGTTTTGATTTAAGAGGATATACTTTTTGATTACATTTTCTTAAATTTTCTACTTTTCAAAGGTAATAATTACGTTTTGGTATGGAAATCCTTAAACAAAATATAAAAAATATGTAAAACAAATGAAATTGACATTGAATTATGGTGAAATGCCTTGAAATTGAATTGAAAATTTCCTTTTTCCATATATGACCAAAATTTTAAATAAAGTATCGCAGATAAAATAAAGTGTAACAGATAACTCACAAATTATATAATAAAATAAATAAATGTAAGGCGCGATAACCTCCGAAGAGATCTAAGGCCGAGGTTCTCTTCCAATTTGCGTCGTGCTCCTCTTGATTTTCCCTACAAATTGGCCGGACGGGACCTACATGTTAATTATGTAATACCTAAATATAAATAAATTGAAAACTTAACGCGCCAAAAATTCTAATCACAGACAATGGAGCACAGTTCACAAGCAGGAATTTCAAGAAGTTTTTACAAGAAGCTGGCATAAAGCACCAGCTAACGGCACCGTACACACCGCAAGAGAACCCGACGGAGAGAGCGAATCGTAACATCAAGAGGATGATAGCACAATTCACTGGGAAGGAGCATAAGACATGGGATGAGTTGTTGCCAGAGTAGACACTAGCACTGAATACGAGCGTATGCGAGTGAACAGGCTACAGTCCAGCATTCGTGGTACAGGGTAGGGAACCGAGGATCCCCAACGCCCCCTACGATGAGCAAACACTTGGAACAGGCGAGGAGAAGGTGGCCCTCAGTGAAAAGATGGCGAAAATGCGAGAGGTATATCAAATGGCACATCGTAGACAACAGCAAGCATCAGCGGAGGAGGCAAGGCATTATAATTTACGTAGGAGACAATGGCAACCGGCGGTGGGCGACTTGGTTTGGTACTAGTAAAAGAGCATCAGCTGTCCAAGGCAGTGGACAATTTCGCAGCAAAGTTAGCACCAAGATACAGTGGGCCTCATCGTGTAACAAACTTCGTATCGCTCGTAATCGTCGAGCTAGACAAGGTGCATAACGGCAAAAGGAGGACGGCACACATAAGCGAGCTAAAAGCATACCATCAAGCGACAGTCGAAGAAGAAGCAAGTCCAGAAACAGAAAGAAGAATACGTTCACCCCGCGAACGTGGTAAGTCAAAAGCGCCCCGCCAAGCCCCGAATGGGGGCTTCACCGAAGTTCCCATCGGGGAACAAACGGGACGACCGACGACGATAGCAACAACACAACGCGCACCATCATCAGCATCGTGTAGTAGAATCTCGAACCAACATTCCACCGAGATATCCACCGAGGAACACACAGAGCAACTGGCCGTAGTAAGAGCAACGCCACGCGCGTCAACATCGCAAACAGTCCAGGTCACGGAAGAAGATCAGACGGATTACAGCACGGTAGCGACGTGTGGTTCACTAGCACTCGCCAATTCAGGTGCAAATGATTTCGGAATCGAACGCGCAGACATAATCAACAACCAACAGGTGGTAGATGCAGACCGGAGTGAGTGGCACACAGCACGAGCGCAAGCCCCAACCCTAGACAACGGGATACTGACGGCGATGAACTACGCCAACCACATAGCCAGGCAATGCTATAACCTGACGACCGAATTCTGCATAACATTTCATTTTAGAACAAGACCCAGATCGCCAGAGATTACCCTATAAATAACGCAAGTATTGACCGCTACGAGAAATTGAATTTTACAATGGTGACAGTAAGTCACATTACGGCAGGTGAGGAGAGAGCGTGAGGACCCAAATCCATCGGCTTTGGGGCCACACACGCAAAACCTCATTTTTCAAATTTTACAATATTCAAATTTACCGACATAATTTTTTTTTTGAAATACCCTAATGTACATATACGTATTACTTTGAATTTGCATTCGTATATTGGTACATCATCATTCCGCAGCAGTAGGACCACATATACAGCGAAAACCAAAGCACATAAAGAGATCCAAATATCCTGCAACAACAAGACAACGTACCCATGAAATCATGATGAGCGCTGCCGGGAATAATACCGTTAGACGATCCGCGAGGACTCCTATAAAAAGGGAGCACAACACCGAAAATAAATCAAAAGTTTCTAAACATGGACAAAAGCGACAACGCAAGTTATACCACGGAGAGTGCTAAGGACGGTTCACTCCGTATCAGAATCCGGCGGGACCTAAGCCAGCACAACCACCATACGACGGGCCAAGTGCCAACAGGAGAAGAGGCTACCTACAGCGGAAGCGAAAGTAGCTACCATACGACGGGCCCAGTGCCACTAGAAGAGGAGGAAGTTGCCTACGACGGTGAGACCGACAGTCAGGGCACGGAAACGTTCGGGTATCTCAGGGGCAACGAGGACGGCCCGATACTTAGCCCGAGGTACGAGACGGTGTCGGAGTGCGAGTCGGCAGGGTCACTCGTCGACATGGGTAACGAGATCCAGAGCCCGACATACAGTACTGAGTACCGATATGAACCCGAGGAGCGTGCCGTGGTCCGGGACTCTACCCCAATTTCCATTTCCTCAGACAGCGAGGAAGAAGGCGACGAACCACCACCGAAGCAACAGGGCGAGTTTTCCATACGCCAAACCGACGAAGAGGTACAAGGCCGGGGGTTTGTCGAATACCAGCGGCACATCACCCTCCGCATGCGGATATACGACGCCAACGCAAGCACGGAACCCCCGACCAAGTGGAGGATCTTGGAGGCGGTAATGGGACCACCAACGAACGACAACGACGACGACGAAATATTTAGCCGTTTGACCAACGAGGTCAACGGCATCCTCAACGACGACGACGAAATATTTAGCCGTTTGACCAATGAGGTCAACGGCAGCCTCAACGACGACGACGAAATATTTAGCCGTTTGACCAACGAGGTCAACGGCAGCCTCAACGACAGCGACGTACTAAGCCTCAACGCGAGTGACGGCATGTCGACGACAAAAGGCGATACCAGCATAAAGCCCGCCGACGACGGCAACACAGGCGAAGGTGAGGATGAGCTCACAGAAATCGAGAGGTGGCTCGAAAAGACAACAGCGGAGGCGAACGAGACATGGGCCAACCGAACCGGAGTCGAACCCCTCCCCGAGGAATTAGCGAGAGACATCAGGGAGCACGTACAGGTAGTACGGACGAAGCGGCGGAAGAGGACGTTCAATCGGAACATAGACGGTCACACGTACCGAGTGAGAATTACTAGGACCGGCCTGGTAACGGTAACCCTGCTTACGGCAGGTGAGGGGAGAGTGTGAGGACGCAAATCCACCGGCTTTGGAGCCTACACATTCGAACCTACAAATATTTATCAAAACTCATTAAAACGTGTATAAATACTACTTGAATTACAATGAATTTATACATATAGCATGTAAAATGTACAAAACTGAATTATATGAATTAAATTTACACATACAAAATAATCATTTTTGAATCACCCTAATATACATATAAACATTCATGACAACATCTAATTTCTTCGTTTAAATAATTGTCTCTGCCCGCATACGGTAAATATTTTGGTTGAACATTATAATTTCCACAGATAACCCATAACCGGCTGGAATTTTAAATAATGCTGGGAATACAGCAATGCAATAAGCAACACACATAAGCTCCCATTTCAAGAACACCAAAATGTACAAACATGCGTATGCCAAGCCATTGCGACCAAGCACAGCAGGCATTGAAGCGAACCGTCAGGGCGGACATCGCACAAAGAGAAACGAAAAAATTCAATGTACTAGGAAAACGTCACGTTAGCATACCAACAACACAGCGTGGGCACTAGACACTTACAAGTTACCTACGAAGGGCAACCAACTCGTTGACAACAACAAGACCCAATAAGCAGGCAGCAGAGTGAAATCAAAAATAACTATGCTAGCTAACTGGAGATGCGTACCAAAGAACTCACATGTTAGGGGGGGCAGTACAAGAGGCATTTTTACATACGCAATTTAGAGATAAATACTTATGATGCGATATATGGGTAGAATAATACAGTTAAATGTAAGATACCTTAAGTAAATACATATAATAAGTAAAATTTATTGTTGCAGGATAACTGTTCACCTGCACGTGGACAAGTATAAAAGGGCGAAAAATTTCGCGAATTGAGACAGTAGCCAACAGGTATAGTATAGTATAGTATAGGTATAGTAGCCTGCTAACGCCTTGTTTAGCGGTGAATGGGACTCCTGGGATTTTTCCATCTCACGAGTTCTTTATTTTAGCAACTTTGGGGGTTTTTCCAACCCCATCGTTAAGAGGGATTGTGGTGGTTTTTCCACCTCCGCAACCTTCAGGAAGAGCAGGGTATTCTTAAGCTATATACTCGGTGGGGGTTTTACCAACTCCACCGACTGGGAGGAAGTGGTGGTTCTCCACCTCCGCTTTCTTTACGAAGTAGTCTGAGATTTTTAGTTTAAGCGTAGTCCCGGTGGGGGTTTTCCCAACCCCATCGGCGTAGAACCGACGGTGGTTTCCCACCTCCGTCGCCATAGCTTTAAGGGTAGTTTGGATATTTTGGAATAAAGAGTTTATAACGTTTTTTTTTAACAACAAACGGGATCTTTCTCTTTAAAAGGAGACGATAGGTATTCTTCTCTATTCCCACAGGGATCCTCGCGGACTGAGCATACCCCGGCGCAAGGAAAAGTCCGTCACAGTGGAGAAGTATGATTCCCGGAAAAGCAACTTGAAATTATTTGTACATGTATGTAAGTATGTACATACGTATGAATATTATACTTTTCTATATGCTGCGAAGCAGAAAAAATGATTTGGAAGTTGAACTGTATCGCCAAGTTCAACGCTCTGTGCGAACAACGGGGTAAACTCAGCTGTAGAAGAAATTTTTGCTGATGTTGTTCTTGCACAGTGGATTTGAGCTGGCAAGTAAACTGCAATTTTTGTTGGTTGAATACCACTGAAAAGTATTTTTTTTACATATATATATAATTTGCGGATTTTGCCTATTGAATATTTTCTACCAATTTTTGGATGCAAAAAAGTTGCAGTAAAACCAACGGTAAGAAAATTTCCGCAATATTCATATATATACGTGGATATATATATGTATATATGTTTTGCAGTTTACAAAAAATAATATAACTTTTGCGGAAAAAAGTTGTATTATTTTCTGATATTTTTTTTATGGAAAATAAAAAACTGCCCACTCACCAATTCTTGTATGTTCTGCTTCTTATTGTGTTGTTGTTGCCTGGTCTGCTTGTTGTTGATGATAAGCTGGCTGTTGTTGCTGCTGCTTGGTTGCTTAGGTGATTTTTATTTTTTGAGTTTCAAAATTTCCTTTTCTCTTTTAAACAACAATTTTTCTGTGTATTTAAGTGTTTGTATTGTATGGTGATTGCGCCCACAAATTTCAAAAACTTTTTTTCTTTTGTGTTTTGAAGATTTAAAAATTTTTTTTTCGCAATTTTTTTTTTTGTTTTTTTGAATATGTTCAATTCTCTATTTGTATATATGTATATAAGCAGCTTTTAAACTTTGTGTTGTTTTTTTCCACACTTCCTTCACTCAGTTTTTATTCACTGTGGGCCAAAAATGGCTGCGAAGGACCATGAACAAATCTCACCTGGTCTTTTTTCGCTTCACTCTGCACTAAATAAAAGGGATCAAAGTTTTTTTCATAAAACGTTATAAGTTCACTAATTTTATTACCTTAATTATCCCAAATTAATTTCCAACTTCAACTTTTTACTTCTTACAACCTCGAAGCCAATAGGTATAAAAATATTCAAATATATAATATATTCAAAATAAATGCAAAGATATGCAGAGTATTGAGCGCGTCCGCGATTGCCGGTTAATAATGCTTGACTGTTGGTCGGTTGCCGTTTTGTTGATGGCGATGGCCCTTCGTGGGTGTTGGCACCTTCCTTGCGGCTTAAACAGCATCCTCACACAAACTACCCACCTACTTTTTTATTTTATATTTATCTTACAAATCGCTTATCTTAATCTTATTCACCCGATTAGTTGGAGATTACGAATGGGATAAAATTATTGTTCAGCCCCATTCTTGAAAAGTAAGAAGATTTTGGCACAGCCGAAGACAGTCCCGTCCTTACTTTTTTTCTTTCATTTAAAATTTTTTTTTAGTTAAATCTGCCTTTTTTCCCATATAATAAGTTTTTTTTATCTTTATACTCAGCTGAGCAGAGCTCACAGAGTATATTAATTTTGTTCGCATAACGGTAATCCGTAACGGCATAAACTAATCAAGATAGATATATATAAAACTGATCTGGGCGAAAAAATAAATTCATTTAGCCAGGTCCGTCCGTCCGTCTGTCCCTAATCACGATAATTTGAGTAAATGTTGAGGTATCTTAATGAAATTTGGTATTTAAGTTCCTGGGCACTCATCTCAGACCGCTATTTAAAATGAACGAAATCGGACTATAACCACACAAACTTTTTCGATATCGAAAATTTCGAAAAACCGAAAAAGTGCGATAATTCATTACCAAAGACGGCTAAAGCGATGAAACTGGATAGGTGGGTTGAACTTATGACGGAAAATGGAAGTGGCACCGCCCACTTTTAAAAGAAGGTAATTTAGCAGTTTTGCATGCTGTCAACTTAAAAAAAAATATTGAATATCTTTACAGTATATAAGTAAATTATGTTAACATTCAACTCCAGTAATATTATGGTGCAACAAAATACAAAAATAAAAGAAAATTGCGAAATGGGCGTGGCTCCGCCCTTTTTCATTTAATTTGTCTATAATACTTTTATGCCATAAGTCGAACAAAAATTTACCAATCCTTGTGAATTTTGGTAGGGTCATAGATTCTATGACGATAACTGTTTTCTGGGAAAATGGCCGAAATCGGTTGTAGCCACGCCCAGTTCTTATACACAGTCGACCGTCTGTCCTTCCGCTTGGCCGTTAACATGGTAATTGGATTGGTTTATTGACGCAAAATATAACTTTATAAAAACCTTTGTAAAATGGGTGCGACACCTACCATATTAAGTAGAATAATTTGAAAAAGTTCTGCAGGGCGAAATCAAAAGCCATTGGAATCTTGGCAGGAATACTGTTAGTGGTATTACATATAAAAATAAATTAGCGGTACCCGACAGATAATGTTCTGGGTCACCCTGGTCCACGTTTTGGTCGATATCTCGAAAACGCCTTCACATATAAAACAAAGGGCCACTCCCTTTTAAAACCCCCATTAATACCTTTAATTTGATACCCGTATCGTACAAACACATTATAAAGTCACCCTTGGTACAACATTGTGACGATATCCCGAAAAGGCGTCCACCTATAGAACTAAGGCCCACTCCCTTTTAAATAATCATTAACACCTTTCATTTGTTACGCATATCGTACAAACGCATTCTAGGATCACCCCTGGTCCACCCTTATAGCGATATCTCAAAAAGACGTCCACCTATAGAACTAAGGCCCACTCCCTTTTAAAATACTCATTAACTCCTTTCATTTGATACCCATGTCATATGAACACATTCCACGGTTACCCTACGTTCATTTTCCTATATGGTGATTTTCCCTTATTTGACAAAGGATGAAGGAAAATCGTTCCAATAAACTTCACCCTTGGTCTACAATCTAATATCTAATCTAATCTAATGTATCTAATATATATATTATAAATGGGAAAGTTTGGATGTTAAGATGTTTGGATGTTTGGATGTTTGGATGTTTGTCCAGACGTTTGTCTTTGTGACTCAATAACGCAAGAACGACTGGACCGATTTGGATGAAATTTTGCACACATATAGCCAATAGTCTAGAAGGATCTACTAGCTATATATTTTTCAAAAGGGGCGTGGTCCCCGTCCCCTAGGAACAGTTATAATTTAATTATTATATTTTTTCGTCTTTGCGACTGAATCACGCCAGAATGGCTACACGGATTTTGATGAAATTTGGGACACAGACAGTAGTCTACTAGCGAAATTTTTTTCGAACATGGAAAGAGGGGTGGGGGTCCCACGACCCCTTCGAGAAATTATTTTTCATAATTTTTACACATTATAACTTTACGTATACTGGCCTTCACCAATATCACAGACTCAAGGGGTCAAATAAGTCGAGGGCTTACAAAGTAAGCAGTGACACCCTCCGCCCGCCCCCCCTTTATCTCCCCCTCTGGTGTAAAATCCATAAATTGTTATAACTCAATCTAAATTTTCTCCTAAATCAATAGTTTTTGGTATCTGGTACATACAGAACGAGATCTAGACAATTTTGGAGGAACGATCAGTGGTCCTCTCCTCTACTCCCGCCATCCGCCCTCCATCAATTGTTTTTATTAGCACGCTTTTATTAGCTTTACCTGTATGTTTCTATCTAACTTTTTATTCGCTCCAATGCGCCTGCTGCCTTATTAACATGGTTTTATAATTAGCTTCACCTTATTTGTAATCCCGTAAGGGTCTCGATATGACCTTCATATCGAGACCCTTCCGGGATCATTTCTGGGTGGTTTTCGGGATCGGTCCGTGATTACGCCGGGGTAATTTCGGGACTTTTTCGGGACTATTTCGGGATCATTTTGGGACCCTTCCGGGATCATTTCTGTATAGTTTACGGGATCCGTCCGGGATCCCGTCGGGGTTATTTTGGAACATTTTCGGGACTATTCCGGAATCATTTCGGGACTATTTCGCGATCATTTGGGGACCCTTCCGGCATCATTTCTGGATGGTTTTCGGGATCCGTGCGGGATCTCGTCGGGGTCATATGGGGACTTTTTCGTGATCATTTGGGGGCTCTTCCGGCATCATTTCTGGATGGTTTTCGGGAGCCGTCCGGGATATCGTCGGTGTCATTTGGGGACTTTTTCGGGATCATTTGGGGGCTCTTCCGGCATCATTTCTGGATGGTTTTCGGGATCCGTCCGGGATCTCGTCGGGGTCATTTGGGGCCTTTTTCGGGATCATTTTGGGGCTCATCCGGCTGGTTTTCGGGATCCGTCCAGGATCCCGTCGGGGTCATTTCCGGACTTTTTCGCGACTAATACGGGATCATTTGGGAACCCTTTCGGCATCATTTCTGGATGGTTTTCGGGATCCGTCCGGGATCCCGTCGGGGTCATTTCGGGACTTTTTCGCGACTAATACGGGATCATTTGGGAACCCTTTCGGCATCATTTCTGGATGGTTTTCGGGATCCGTCCGGGATCCCATTAGGGTAATTTCGGGACTATTAGGGGATCATTTGGGAACCTTTCCGGCATCATTTCTGGATAATTTTCGGGATCCGTCGGGGATGCCGACGAGGTCATTTCGGGACTATTTCGGGATCGTTTGGGATACCTACCGGCATCATTTCTGGATGGTTTTTGGGATTCGTCCGGGATCCCGTCGTGGTCCTTTCGGGACTTTTTTTCGACTAATACGGGATCATTTGCGGACCCTTTCGGCATCATTTCTGGATAGTTGTCGGGATCCTGTCACGGTCATTTCGGGACTATTAGGGGATCATTTGAGGACCTTTCCGGCATCATTTCTGTATTGTTTTCGGAATCCTTTCGGGATCCCGTCAGGTTAATTTTGGGACTTTTTCGGGGGGATCATTTGGGGATCCTATAAGGGTCGTTTAGTGACTTTCTGTTTTATTTCGGGATCATTTGGGGACCCTTCCGGCATCCGGATGGTTTGCCGGATCCATCAGGGTCATTTCGGGACCATTTTGAGATCATTTGGGGACCCTTCCGAGATCATTTCTGGATCCGTCCGGGATGCCGTAGGAGCCATTTCAGGATTTTTTGTTACTTTTCCGTGATAGTTTTTGGACCCTTCCGGGATCATTTCTGGATCTGTGCGGGATACCATCTGGATCATTTCCGGACTATTTCGGGATCATTTTGGGATCCTTCCGGAATCATTTCTGTATGGTTTTCGCGATCCGTCGTTGATTCCCTCGGAGCCATTTCGGAACCTTTTCTGGAGTATGTCGGGGTCATTTGGGGACTTTTTCGGGATCATTTGGGGCTCTTCCGGCATCATTTCTGGATGGTTTTCGGGATCCGTGCGGGATCTCGTCGGGGTCATTTGGGGACTTTTTCGGGATCATTTGGGGGCTCTTCCGGCATCATTTCTGGATGGTTTTCGGGATCCGTCCGGGATATCGTCGGGGTCATTTGGGGGCTCTTCCGGCATCATTTCTGGATGGTTTTCGGGATCCGTCCGGGATCCCATCAGGGTAATTTCAGGACTATTAGGGGATCATTTGTGGACCTATCAGGCATCATTTCTGGATAATTTTCGGTATCCGTCCGGGATGCCGACGAGGTAATTTCGGGATTATTTCGGGATCATTTGGGATACCTACCGGCATCATTTCTGGATGGTTTTTGGGATTCGTCCGGGATCCCGTCGGGGTCATTTCGGGACTTTTTCGCGACTAATACGGGATCATTTGCGGACCCTTTCGGCATAATTTCTGGATAGTTGTCGGGATCCGTTCGGGATCCCGTCACGGTCATTTCGGAACTATTAGGGGATCATTTGAGGACCTTTCCAGCATCATTTCTGGATAGTTTTTGGAATCCTTTCGGGATTCCGTCAGGGTCATTTCGGGGCTTTTTCGGGATCATTTAAGGATGGCTTTCAGGATTCGTCCGGGAACCCGTCAGGGTAATTTCTGGCCTTTTCCGAGACTATTTCGGGATCATTTTGGGACCTTTCCAAGATCATTTCTGGATGGATTTCGGGATTTGTCCGGGATGCCCTCAGGGTCATTTTGGGACTATTAGGTGAGCATTTGAGGACCGTTCCGGCATCACTTCTGGATGGTTTTCGGCATCCGTTCAGATTCCCGTCGGAATAATTGCGGGACTTTTTCGGGATCATTGGGGTCCCTTCCGACATCATTTCTGGATGGTTTTTGGGATTCGTCCGGCATCCCGTCAGGGTCATTTCGGGACTTTTTCTCGACTAATACGGGATCATTTGCGGGCCCTTTCGGTATCATTTCTGGATAGTTGTCGGGATCCGTTCGGGATCCCGTCAGGGTCTTTTCGGAACTATTGGGAAATCATTTGAGGACCTTTCCGGCATCATTTCTGGTTAGTTTTCGGGATCCTTTCCGGGTCCCATCAGGGTCATTTCGGGACTTTTTCTGCATCATTTAAGATTGGTTTTCAGGATTCGTCCGGGATCCGTCAGGGTAATTTCGGGACTTTTCCCAGACTATTTCGGGATAATTTTGGGACCCCCCCCAAGATCATTTTTGAATGGATTTCGGGATCTGTCCGGGATGCCGTCAGGGTCATTTTGGGACTATTAGGTGATCATTTGAGGACCTTTTCGGCATCACTTCTGGATTGTTTTCGGTATCCGCTCAGGATCCCGTCGGAATTATTGCGGGACTTTTTCGGGATCATTTGGTGTCCCTTCCGGCATAATTTCTGGATGGTTTTTGGGATTCGTCCGGCATCCCGTCGGGTTCATTTCGGGACTTTTTCTCGAATAATACGGGATCATTTGCGGGCCCTTTCGGCATTATTTCTAGATAGTAGTCGGGATCCGTTCGGGATCCCGTCAGGGTCTTTTCGGAACTATTAGGTGATCATTTGAGGACATTTCCGGCATCATTTCTGGATAGTTTTCGGGAACC
This sequence comes from Eurosta solidaginis, assembly GCF_040869045.1. Taxonomy (NCBI): domain Eukaryota; kingdom Metazoa; phylum Arthropoda; class Insecta; order Diptera; family Tephritidae; genus Eurosta; species Eurosta solidaginis. The sequence goes on along the minus strand of NC_090320.1, from coordinate 138,499,903 downwards.
TTTCGGGGTCCAGTCAGGGTCATTTCGGGACTTTTTCGGGATCATTTAGAGATGGCTTTCAGGATTCGTCCGGGAACCCGTCAGGGTAATTTCTGAACTTTTCCGAGACTATTTCGGGATAATTTTGGGACCTTCCCAAGATCATTTCTGGATGGATTTTGGGATCAGTCCGGGATGCCGTCAGGGTCATTTTGGTATTAGGTGATCATTTGAGGACCTTTCCGGCATCACTTCTGGATGATTTTCGGTATCCGTTCGGGATCCCGTCGGAATCAATGCGGGACTTTTACGGAATCATTTGTGATTCCTTCCGGCATCATTTCTGGATGGTTTTCGGGATTTGTCCGGGATCCCGTCGGGGTTATTTCGGGACCTTTTCGGGGCTAATACGAGATCATTTGGGGATCCTCTAGGGGTCGTTTCGTGACTTTTTCTGTATTATTTCGGAATCATTTTGGGACCCTTTCGGCATAATTTATTGATGGTTTGCCGGATCCATTAGGGTCATTTCGGGACCATTTTGGGATCATTTGGGGACCCTTCCGAGATCATTTCTGGATCCGTCCGGGATGCCGTAGGAGCCATTTCGGGATTTTTTGTTACTTTTCCGGAATAGTTTTTGCACCCTTCCGGGATCATTTCTGGATCTGTGCGGGATCCCATCTGGGTCAATTCCGGACTATTTCGGGATCATTTTGGAATCCTTCCGGAATCATTTCTGCATGGTTTTCGCGATCCATCGTGGATCCCCTCGGAGCCATTTCGGAACTTTTTCTGGAGTTAGTCGGGATAATTTAGGAACCCTTCCTGGATATTTTCTGGATGGTTTTTGAGATCCGCCCGGGAGCCCGTCAGGGTCATTTCGGAACCTTTTCGGGATCATTTTGGAACACCTTCAGGGATCATTTCTGTGTGGTTCTCTGGATACGTCTAGAATCGTGTCGCTCTCATTTCGGGTTTTTTTGGGACTATTCGGGGAACTTTTGGAGACCCTTTCGGGGCATTTCTGGATGGTTTTCGGGATCCGTCCGCGATAGCGTTGGGGTCATTTCGTAGCTTTTTCTGGATAATTTCGGGATCATTTGGGATCCTATCAGGTTATCAGCTCATTTAGTTCTTTTTTTTACTCAATTAAAAAAATAAAATGCATTAGACAGAAAACAAAATTTTAAACAGATAATAAGCAGGCTAACGCGAATAGCCCATATATTAAAAATTTTCCTTGCGGACGGGGCCGCGGGTAAAGGCTAGTATATTATAAATGGGAAAGTTTGGATGTTTAGATGTTTGGATGTTTGTCCAGACGTTTGTCTTTGTGACTCAATCACGAAAGAACGGCTGGACCGATTTGGATGAAATTTTGCACACATATAGCCAATAGTCTAGAAGGATCTACTGGCTATATTTTTTTGAAAAGGGGGGAGATCCCCGCCCCCTAGGAACAGTTATAATATAATTATTGTATTTTTTCTTCTTTGTGACTGAATCACGCCAAAACAGCTACACGGATTTTGATGAAATTTGGGACGCAGACAATAGTCTACTTGCGAAATTTTTTTCGGGCATGGTAAGGGGGGTGCGGATCCCACGACCCCTTCGAACAATTACTTTTTAATAATTTTTACACATTATAATTTTACCTTTACTAACCTTCACCAATATTACAACTCAATACGTCAAATAAGTCGAGGGCTTACAAAATGAGCAGTGACACCCTCCGTCCCCCCTCCCCCTTCTCCACACCTCTTGTGTAAAATCTATAAATTGTTATAACTCAATATAAATTTTCTCCAAAATCAATAGTTTTTGGTATCTGGCACATACAGATCGAGATCTAAACAATTTTGGAAAAACGATCAGTGGTCCTCTCCTTCTCCTCCCGCCATCCACCCACCTTCAATTGTTTTTATTAGCACGCTTTTATTAGCTTTACCTGTATGTTTCTATGTAACTCTTCATACCCTCCAACGCGCCTGCTGCCTTATTAACATGGTTAGGTTCATATCGAAACCCTTCCGGGATCATTTCTGGATGGTTTTCGGGATCCGTCCGGGATCCCGCCGGGGTTTCGGGACTTTTTCGGGACTATTTCGGGATCGTTTTGTGACCCTTCCGGGATCATTTATGTATAGTTTTCGGGATCCGTCCGGGATCCCGTCGGGTTATTTTGGGACATTTTCGGGACTATTCCGGGATAATTACGGGACCAATACGCGATCATTTGGGGACCCTCCCGGCATCATTTCTGAATGGGTTTCGGGATCCGTCCGGCATCCCGTCGGGGTATTTTCGGGATCATTTGCGTACCTTTGAGAGATAAATTCTTGATGGTTTCCAGGATCACTACGGGACCTTTCGGGGTCATTTTGGGTCCCTTCCGTAATCATTTCTGGATGGTTTTCGGGATCCGTCCGGGATCCCGTCGGGGTCATTTCGGGACTTTTTCTCGATTAATACGGAACATTTGGGGACCCTTTCGGCATCATTTCTGGATGGTTCTCGGGGTCCGTCCGGGATCCTGTCAGGGTCATTTCGGAACTGATTCGGGATTATTTGGGGAACCTTCCGCCAAAATTTCTGGATGGTTTTCGTGATCCGTCCGGGATCCCGTCGGGGTCATTTCGGGACTTTTTCGGGATTATGTGGGGTCCCTTTTGACATCATTTCTGGATGGTTTTTGGGATCCGTCCGGGATCCCGTCGGGGTCATTTCGGAACTGATTCGGGATCATTTGGGGAACCTTCCGTCATCATTTCTAGAGGGTTTTCGGGATCAGTCCGGAATCCAGTCGGGGTTATTTCGGGACTTTTTCTCGACAAATACGGGATCATTTGGGGACCCTTTCGGCATCATTTCTGGATGGTTCTCGGGGTCCGTCCGGGATCCTGTCAGGGTCATTTCGGGACTATTAGGGGATGATTTGAGGACCTTTCCGGCATCATTTCTGAATAGTTTTCGGGATCCGACCGAGATCGCGACGGGGTCATTTCGGGATCATTTGGGGAACCTTCCGTAATCATTTCTGGATGGTTTTCGGGATCCGTCCGGGATCCCGTCGGGGTCATTTCGGGACTTTTTCTCGATTAATACGGAACATTTGGGGACCCTTTCGGCATCATTTCTGGATGGTTCTCGGGGTCCGTCCGGGATCCTGTCAGGGTCATTTCGGGACTATTAGGGGATGATTTGAGGACCTTTCCGGCATCATTTCTGAATAGTTTTCGGGATCCGACCGAGATCGCGACGGGGTCATTTCGGGATCATTTGGGGTACCTAGCGGCATCATTTCTGGATGATTTTCGGTATCCGTCCGGGATCCCGTCGGGGCATTTCGGGACTTTTTCGGGATCATTTGGGGTCCCTTCCGCCAAAATTTCTGGATGGTTTTCGTGATCCGTCCGGGATCCCGTCGGGGTCATTTCGGGACTTTTTCGGGATTATGTGGGGTCCCTTTTGACATCATTTCTGGATGGTTTTTGGGATCCGTCCGGGATCCCGTCGGGGTCATTTCGGAACTGATTCGGGATCATTTGGGGAACCTTCCGTCATCATTTCTAGAGGGTTTTCGGGATCCGTCCGGAATCCAGTCGGGGTTATTTCGGGACTTTTTCTCGACAAATACGGGATCATTTGGGGACCCTTTCGGCATCATTTCTGAATGGTTTTCGGGATCCGTCCGGGATTCCGTCAGGGTTATTTCGGGACTATTAGGTGATCATTTGAGGACCTTTCCGGCATCATTTCCGGATGGTTATCGGTATCCGTTCGGGATCCCGTCGGGGTCATTTCGGGACTTTTTCGGGTTTATTTGGGTTCCCTTCCGGCATCTTTGCTGGATGATTTTCGGGATTCGTACGGGATCCCATCAGGGTCATTTCAGGACTCTTTCGGGATTATTTGGGTCCCTTCCGGCATCATTTCTGCATGGTTTTCGGGATCCGTTAGGGATCCCGTCCGTGTAATTTCGTGACTATTTCGGGATTATTTGGTGTACCTTCCGGCATCCTTTCTAGATGGTTTCCGGGATCCGTCCGGAATCCCGTTGGGGTCATTTCGGGACTTTTTATCAGCTGATACGGAATCATTTGGGAACCCTTTCGGCATCATTTCTGGATGGTTTTCGGGATCCGTCCGGAATCCCGTCGGGGTCATTTCAGAACTTTTTCGGAATCATTTTGGGTGCCTTCCTTCATCATTTCGGGACTTTTGCGGGATCATTTAAGCATGGTTTTCAGGATTCGTCCGGGATCCCGTCAGGGTAATTTGTGGACTTTTCCGAAACTATTTCGGGATCATTTTGGGCCAAGATCATTCCTGGATGGATTTCCGGATCTGTCTGGGATCCCGTCGAGGTCAGTTAGGGATCCGGTCGGGGTCATTTCAGGACTTTTTCTCGACTAATACGGGATCATTTGGGGACCCTTTCGGCATCATTTCTGGATGGTTCTCGGCGTCCGTCCGGGATCCCGTCAGGGTCATGTCGGGGCTATTAGGGGATCATTTGAGGACATTTCCGTCATCATTTCTGGATAGTTTTCGGGATCCGTCCGAGATCGCGACGGGGTCATTTCGGGATCATTCGGGGTACCTAGCGGCATCATTTCTGGATGGTTTTCGGTATCCGTCCCGGATCCCGTCGGGATCATTTCGCGACTTTTTCGGGATCATTTGGGGTCCTTTCCGCCATCATTTCTGTATGGTTTTCGTGATCCGTCCGGGATCCCGCCGGGGTCATTTCGGGACTTTTTCGGGATCATACGGGGTCCCTTTGGCATCATTTCTGGATGATTTTCGGGATCCGTTCGGGATCCCGTTGGGGTCATTTCGGAACTAATTCGGGATCATTTGGGGTACCTTCCGGCATCATTTCTAGATGGTTTTCGGGATCCGTCTGGAATCCCGTCGGGGTTATTTCGGGACTTTTTATCGACTAATACGGGATCATTTGGGGACCCTTTCGGCATCATTTCTGGATGGTTTTCGGGATCCGTCCGGGATCCCGTCAGGGTTATTTCGGGACTATTAGGTGATCATTTGAGGAACTTTCCGGTATCATTTCTGGATGGCTTTCGGTATCCGTTCGGGGTCCCGTCGGGGTCATTTCAGGACTTTTTCGGGATCATTTGGGCTACCTTCCGGCATCATTTCTAGATGGTTTTCTGGATCCGTCCGGGATCCCGTCAGGGTAATTTGTGAACTTTTCCGAAACTATTCCGGCATCATTTTGGGCCAAGATCATTCCTGGATGGATTTCGGGATCTGTCCGGGATCCCGTCGGTGTCAGTTAGGGATCCGATTGAGATCCCGTCAGGGACATTTCGGGACTTCTTCGGGACTATTTCGAGATCATTTATGGATGGTTTTCGGGATCCGTCCGGGTCATTTCGGGACTTTTTCGGGGCTAATACGGGATCATTTGGGGACCCTTCAGGCATCACTTCTGGATGGATTTTGGGATCTGTACGGGAACCCATCAGGGTAATTTGGGGACTTTTTCGGGATCATTTGGGGACCCTTTAGGGGTCATTCCATGACTTTTTCTGTATTATCTCTGGATAAGTCTAGAGTCGTGTCGTTGGCATTTCGGGTTTTTTAGGACTATTCCAGGAACTTTTGGAGACCTTTCCCGGGCATTTCTGGACGGTTTTCGGTATCCGTCCGCGATAGCGTCTGGGTCACTACGTGGCTTTTTCTGTATAATTTCTGGATCATTTGGGGATCCTATCAGGTTATCAGCTCATTTAGTTCTTTTTTTACTCAATTACACAAATTAAATGCATAAGACAGAAAAAAATGTTTAACTTGATAAGCAGGCTAACGTGAATAGCCCATATATTTCATTTTCTTCTTGCGGACGGGGCCGCGGGTATAGGCTAGTATCTAATATATATTATAAATGGGAAAGTTTGGATGTTTGGATGTTTGGATGTTTGTATGTTTGTCCAGACGTTTGTCTTTGTGACTCAATCACGCAAGATCGGCTGGACCGATTTGGATGAAATTTTGCACACATATAGCCAATAGTCTAGAAGGATCTACTAGCTATATTTTTTGAAAAGGGGAAGGTCCCCGCCCCCTAGGAACAGTTATAATTTAATTATTGTATTTTTTCGTCTTTGTGACTGAATCACGCCAGAACGGCTACATGGATTTTGAGGAAATTTGGGACACAGACAATAGTCTACTAGCGAAATTTTTTCGAACATGGAAAGGGGGTGGGGTTCCCACGACCCCTTCGAACAATTACTTTTTAATAATTTTTGCACATTATAATTTTACGTACTCAATGGGTCAAATAAGTAGAGGGATTACAAAGTGAGCAGTGACACCCTCCGTTCCCCTCCCCCCTTTATCATCCACTGGTGTAAAATCTATAAATTGTTATAACTGAATATAAATGTTCTCCTAAATCAATAGTTTCTGGTATCTGGCACATACAGATCGAGATCTAAACAAACGGTGAGCGGTACTTCTCCTCCCGCCATCCGCCCTCCTCCAATTGTTTTTGTTAGCACGCTTTTATTAGCTTTACCTGTATGTTTCTATGTAACTCCTCATTCACTCCAACACACCTGCTGCCTTATTAAAATGTTTCTACAATTAACTTCGCCTTATTTGTAATCCCGTTGGGGTCATATCGAGACCCTTCCGGGAACATTTTTGGATGGTTTTCGGGATCCGTCCGGGATCCGTCTGGGATCCCGCCGGGGTAATTTCGGGACTTTTTCGGTACTATTTCGGGAAAATTTTGGGACCTTTCCGGGATCATTTCTGTATCGTTTTCGGGATCCGTCCGGGATCCCGTCGGGGTTATTTTGGGATATTTTCGGGACTATTCTGGGATCATTTCGGGACTATTTCGCGACCATTTAGGGACCTTTCCGGCATCATTTCTGGATGGTTTTCGGGATCCGTCCGGGATCATCTCGGGCCTATTAGGGGATCAATTGAAGACCTTTCCGGCCTCATTTCTGCACAGTTTCCGGGATCCGTCGGGGATCATTTCGGGACTATTAGGGGATCATTTGAAGACCTTTCCGGCATCATTTATGGATAGTTTCCGGGATCCGTCGGGGATCTCGACGGGGTAATTTCGGGTCTTTTTCTCGACTAATACGGGATCATTTGGGACACCCTTTCGGCATCATTTCTGGATGGTTTTCGGGATCCGTCCGGGATCCCGTCAAGGTCATTTCGGGACTTTTTCTCGACTAATACGGGAATATTTGAGGACCATTTCGCTTCATTTGTGGATGGTTTTCGGGATCCGTTCAGGATCATTTCGGGACTATTAGGGGATCATTTGAAGACCTTTCCGGCATCATTTTTGCATATTTTCCGGGATCCGTCGGGGATATCGACGGGTAATTTCGGGACTATTTCGGGATCATTTCTGCATAGTTTCCAGAGTTCGTCCGGGATACCGTCGTGTCATTTCGGGACTTTTTCGGTATCATTTGGGGTCCATTCCGGCATCATTTCTGGATGGTTTTCGGGATCCGTTCGGAATCCCAGCAGGGTAATTTCGGGACTATTAGGGAATCATATGGGGACCTTTCCGGCATCATTTCTGTATAGTTTTCGCGATCCGTTCTGGATCCCGTCGGGGTCATTTCGGGACTATTTCGGGATCATTTGCGGTACCTTCCGGCATCATCTCTATATAGTTTTCGGGATCCCGTCGGGGTCACTTCGGGAATTTTTCTCGACTGATACGGGCTCATTTGGGGACCCTTTCGGCATCATTTCTGGATAGTTTTCGCGATCCGTCCAGGATCATTTTGGGATTATTAGGGGATCATTTGAAGACCTTTTCGGCATCATTTCTGTATATTTTCCGGGATCCGTCGGGGATATCGACGGGGTCATTTCGGGACTATTTCGGGATCATTTCTTCATAGTTTCCGGAGTTCGACGGGATACCGTCGGGTCATTTCGGGACTTTTTCGGGATCACTTGGGGTCCATTCCGGCATTATTTCTGGATGGTTTTCGGGATTCGTCCGGGACACGTCGGGCTCATTTTAGGCCTTTTTCGGGATCATTTGGGGTACCTTCCGGCATCATTTCTAGATGGTTTTCGGGATCCCGTCGGGGTCATTTCGGGACTTTTTCGGGATCATTTGAGGTATTTTTCGGCATCATTTCTAGATGGTTTTCGGGATGCGTCCGGGATCCCGTCGGTGTGATTTTGGTACTTTTTCTCGACTAATTCGTGATCATTTGGAGACCCTTTCGGCATCATTTCTGTATGGTTTTCGGGATCCGTTCGGAATCCCAGCATGGTAATTTCGGGACTATTAGGGAATCATTTGGGGACATTTCCGGCATCATTTCTGGATAGTTTTCGCGATCCGTTCGGGATCCCGTCGGGGTCATTTCGGGACTATTTCGGGATCATTTGCGGTACCTTCCGGCATCATCTCTAGATAGTTTTCGGGATCCCGTCGGGGTCACTTCGGGACTTTTTCTCGACTGATACGGGCTCATTTGGGGACCCTTTCGGCATCATTTCTGGATAGTTTTCGCGATCCGTCCGGGACCCCGTCGGGGTCATTAAGGGACTTTTTCGGGATCATTTGGTGTCCCTTCCGGTATCATTTCTGGATGGTTTTCGGGATGCGTCGGGGATCCCGTTGGGTTCATTTCAAGACTCTTTCTCGACTAATATGGGATTATTTGTGGAACCTTTCGGCATAATTTCTGGATGGTTTTCGGGATCCGTCCGGGATCCGCCCGAGATCATTTCGGGACTATTAGGGGATCATTTGAGAACCTTTCCGGCATCCTTTCTGGATAGTTTTCGGGATCCGTCAGGAATCACATCGGGGCCATTCCTGAACTTTTTCGGGACTAATACGATATGATTTGGGGAGCCTTTCGGTATCATTTCTGGATGGTTTTCGGGATCCGTTTGGGAACCCGTCGGGGTTATCTCGGGACTTTTTCGGGACTAATACGGGATCGTTTGGGGACCCTTTAGGGGTCATTTCGTGACTTTTTCTGCAGTATTACGGGATCATATGGGGACCCTCTCGGCGTCAATTCTGGATGTGTTTCGGGATCCGTTCGGGATCCCATCAGGGTCATTTCGGCACTTATTCGGTACTATTTCGGGATCATTTTGGGACCCTTCCATGCTCATTTATGTATAGTTTTCGGGATCCGTCCGGGATCCCGTCAGGGTTATTTTAGATATTTTCCGGACTATTCCGGGATAATTTCGGGACTATTTCGCGATCATTTAGGGACCTTTCCGGCATCATTTCTGGATGGTCTTCGGGATGCATCGGGATCCCGTCGGGGTCATTTCAAGACTTTGTCTCGACTAATATGGGATTATTTGGGGACCCTTCCGGCATCATTTCTGGATGGGTTTCGGGATCTGTACGGGAACCCATCAGGGTAATTTCGGGATTTTTCGGGACTATTTCGGGATCATTTGGACACCCTTTAGGGGTCATTTCGTGACTTTTTCTGCAATATTACGGGATCATATGGGACCCTCTCGGCATCAATTCTGGATGCGTTTCGGGATCCGTTCGGGATCCCGTAAGGTTCATTTCGGGACTTTTTCGGGACTATTTCGGAATCATTTTGGGACCCCTCCTGGTTAATTTCTGGATGATTTTCGGGATTTTTCCAGGTTCCCGTCGGCACCATTTCGTTATTATTTTGGTATCATTTTGGGACCCTTCCGGGATCATTTTAGGTCTCTTCGCAACCGGTAGTTCAGCACACATCCCTTTTTAAATTATGAGCTTTTATGGCCATGGATTTGCTGCAAATTATTCCAAATTAAAATTCGGTATGTTTTATCTATTTTTGAGTGTTTTAAATGAATCCTCTAACGAACTGTTATAACTATAATTGCACTTTTTGTAATATTTTAACCAACTAAATACCCGAAAAAGCAACACTATTTTCATTTAAAAAATTCTCTTTGGTTTTAGCTAATTGTATATTCACTCCTTTGTTCTATGAGTAGTAATTCTTTCACCTCTCTCATATCAGTTAATTTAATTTAAAAGCAAAATGTATTTTTTTTTAACTCGAAAAAACTGTATTGTACTATTCATGAAAGCGTGCCTTTCAGCTTATCTTCTGATTTAGTTCTTTTTTTTTTACTAAATTACAAAAATAAAATACATTAGACAACAATAATTTATAAACAGATAACTTAATAAGCAGGCTAACGTGAATAGCACATATATTTTATATTCTCCTTGCGGACGAGGTCGCGGGTAAAGGCTAGTATATATTATAAATGGAAGAGTTTGGATGTTTGGATGTCCACACGTTTGTCTTTGTGCCTCAATCACGCACGAACGGCTGGTCAGATTTGGATGACATTTGGCACACATATAGCCAATAGTCTAGAAGGATCTACTAGCTATATATTTTTTAAAAGGGGGGAGGTCCCCGCCCCCTACGAACAGTTATAATTTAATTATTATATTTTTCGTTTTTGTGGCTGAATCACGCCAGAACGGCTACACGGATTTTGATGAAATTTGAGACACAGACATTAGTCTACTAGTGAAATTTTCTTCGAGCATGGGAAGGGGGATGGGGGTCCCACGACCCTTTCGAAAAATTACTTTTTAATAATTTTTACACATTATAACTTTACCTTTACTGACCTTCACCAATGTTACAACTCAATAGATCAAATAAGAAGAGGGCTTACAAAATCAGCAGTGACACCATCAGCCCGCCCACCCCTCCCCCCCCTTATCACCCCCTCTGGTGTAAAATCTATAAATTGTTATAACTCAACATAAATGTTCTCCTAAATCAATAATTTTTGGTATCTGGCTCATACAGATCGAGATCTGAACAATTTTGGAAAAACGATCGGTGGTGCTCTCCGTCTCCTCCCGCCATCCGCCCTCCTTCAATTGTTTTTATTAGCACGCTTTTACTAGCTTTACCTGTATGTTTCTTTGTAACTTTTCATTCGCTTCAACGCGCCTGCTTCCTCATTAACATGGTTTTATAGTTAGCTTCACCTTATTTGTAATCCCGTTACGGTCATATCGAGATCCTTCCGGGATCATTTCTGGATGGTTTTCGGGATCCCGCCGGGGTCATTTTGGGACTTTTTCGAGACTATTTCGGGATCATTTTGGGACTCTTCCGGGATCATTTCTGTATAGTTTTCGGGATCCACCCGGGATCCCGTCGGGGTTAGTTTAGGATATTTTCGGGACTCTTCCGGGATCATTTCGGGACTGTTTCGCGATCTTTTGGGGACCCCTCCGGCATAATTCCTTGATGGGTTTCGGGATCCGTCCGGCATCCCGTCGGGGTCATTTCGGGACTTCTTCTCGACTAATACGGGATCATTTGGGACCCTTTCGGCATCATTTCTGGATGGTCTTCGGGATCCGTCCGGGATCCCGTAAGGGTCATTTCGGGACTATTAGGGGATCATTTGAGGACCTTTCCGGCATCAATTCTGGATCGTTTTCGGGATCAGTTGGGGTAACTAACGGCATCATTTCTGGTTGGTTTTCGGTATCCGTACGGGATCCCGTCGGGTGATTTCGGGGCTTTTTCGGGATCATTTGAGGTCCCTTCCAGCATCATTTGTGGATAGTTTTCGGGATCCGTCCGGGTCCCCGTCGGGGTCATTTCGGAACTTTTTTGGAAACATTTGGGGTCCCTTCCGGCTTCATTTCTCGATGGTTTTCGTCCGCGATATCGTCGGGGTCATTTCGTTTATTTTTCTGGATATTTTCGGGATCATTTGGGGATTCTATAAGGTTATCAGCACATGTATATCTTTTTTATACTCAGTTGAGTAGAGCTCACAGAGTATATTAACTTTGATTGGATAACGGTTGGTTGTACATATATAAAGGAATCGAGATAGATATAGACTTCCATATATCAAAATAATCAGGATCGAAAAAAAATTTGATTGAGCCATGTCCGTCCGTCCGTCCGTCCGTCCGTCCGTCCGTTAACACGATAACTTGAGTAAATTTTGAGGTATCTTGATGAAATTTGGCATGTAGGTTCCTGAGCACTCATCTCAGATCGCTATTTAAAATGAACGATATCGGACTATAACCACGCCCACTTTTTCGATATCGAAAATTTCGAAAAACCGAAAAAGTGTGATAATTCATTACAAAAGACAGCTAAAGCGACGAAACTTGGTAGGTGAGTTGAACCTATGACGCAGAATAGAAAATTAGTAAAATTTTGGACAATGGGCGTGGCACCGCCCACTTTTAAAAGAAGGTAATTTAAAACTTTTGCAAGCTGTAATTTGGCAATCGTTGAAGATATCATGATGAAATTTGGCAGAAACGTTACTCCTATTACTATATGTACGCTTAATAAAAATTAGCAAAATCGGAGAAGGACCACGCCCACTTTAAAAAAAACATTTTTTTTAAAGTAAAATTTTAACAAAAAATTTAATATCTTTACAGTATATAAGTAAATTATGTCAACATTCAACTCCAGTAATGATATGGTGCAACAAAATACAAAAATAACAGAAAATTTCAAAATGGGCGTGGCTCCGCCCTTTTTCATTTAATTTGTCTAGGATACTTTTAACGCCATAAGTCGAACAAAAATTAACCAATCCTTTTGGGGGGCATAGATTTTATGACGCTAACTGTTTTCTGTGAAAATGGGCGAAATCGGTTAATGCCACGCCCAGTTTTTATACACAGTCGTCCGTCTGTCCTTCCGCATGGCCTTTAACACGATAACTTGAGCAAAAATCGACATATTTTTACTGAACTTAGTTCACGTGCTTACTTGAACTCACTTTATCTTGGTATGAAAAATGAACGAAATCCGACTATGACCACGCCCACTTTTTCGATATCGAAAATTACGAAAATGAAAAAATGCCATAATTCTATACCAAATACGAAAAAAAGGATGAAACATGGTAAGATAATTGGATTGTTTTATTGACGCGAAATATAACTTTAGAAAAAACTTTATAAAATGGTTGTGACACCTACCATATTAAGCAGAAGAAAATGAAAAGTTCTGCAGGCCAAATAAAAAACCCTTAAAATCTTGGCAGGTATTACATATATAAATAAAGAAGCGGTATCCAATAGATGATGTTCTGGGTCACCCTGGCCCACATTTTGGTCGATATCTGGAAAACGCCTTCACACCACACCCTTTTAAAACTCTGATTAATACCTTTAATTTGGTACCCATATCGTACAAACACATTCTAGAGTCACCCCTGGTCCACCTTTATTGCGATACCTCGAAAAGGCGTTCACCTATAGAACTAAGGCCCCCTCCCCTTTAAAATACTCATTAACACCTTTCTTTTGATACCCATATTGCACAAACGAATTGTAGAGTCACCCCCGGTCCACCTTTATGGCGGTATCTCGAAACGGCGTCCACCTATGGAACTAAGGATTACTCCCTTTTAAAATACTCATTAACACGTTTCTTTTGATACCCATATTGTACAAACAAATTCTAGGGTCACCCCTGGTCCACCTTTATGGCGATATCTCGAAAATGTGACCACCTATAAAACAACCACCACTCCCTTTTAAAACCCTAATTAATACCTTTAATTTGATACCCATAACATACAAACACATTCTAGAGTCACCCCTGGTCCACCTTTATGGCGATATTTCGAAACGGCGTTCACCTATAGAACTAAGGCCCCCTCACTTTTAAAATACTCATTAACACCTTTCGTTTGATGCCCATATTGTACAAACAAATTCTAGGGTCACCCTTGGTCCACCTTTATGGCGATATCTCGAAACGGCGTCCACCTATGGAACTAAGGATTACTCGCTTTTAAAATACTCATTAACATCTTTCTTTTGATACCCATATTGTGCAAACAAATTCTAGGGTCACCCCTGGTCCACCTTTACGGCGATATCTCGAAACGGCGTCCACCTATGGAACTAAGGATTACTCGCTTTTAAAATACTCACTAACACCTTTCATTTGATACCCATATCCTACAAACGCATTCTAGAGTCACCCCTGGTCCACCTTTATGGCGATATCTCGAAAAGGCGACCACCTATACAACAACCACCACTCCCTTTTAAAATCCTCATTAATACCTTTAATTTGATACCCATATCGTACAAACACATTCTAGAGTCAACCCTGTTCCACCTTTATGGCGATATTTCGAAACGGCATCCACCTATAGAACTAAGGCCCACTCCCTTTTAAAATACTCATTAACACCATTCGTTTGATGCCCATATTGCACAAGCAAATTCTAGGGTCACCCCTGGTCCACCTTTGTGGCGATATCTCGAAACGGCGTCCACCTATGGAACTAAGGATTATTCCCTTTTAAAACCCTCATTAATACCTTTAATTTGATACCCATATCGTACAAACAAATTCTAGGGTCACACCTGGTCCACCTTTATGGCGATATCTCGAAACGGCGTCCACCTGTAGGACTAATCATCACTCCCTTTTAAAATACTCATTAGCACCTTTCTTTTGATACCCATATTGTACAAACAAATTATAGGGTCACCCCTGGTCCACCTTTATGGCGATATTTCGAAACGGCGTCCACCTATGGAACTAAGGATTACTCCCTTTTAAAATACTCATTAACACCTTTCATTTTTTCATTTGATACCCATATCGTACAAACGCATTCTAGAGTCAACCCTGATCCACCTTTATGGCTATATCCCTAAATGGCGTCCACCTATAGAACTATGACCCACTCCCTCATAAAATACTCTTTAATGCCTTTCATTTGATACACATGTCATACAAACACATTCCAGGGTTTCCCCCGGTTCATTTTCCCACATGGTTATTTTCCCGTATGTTGTCACCATAGCTCTCAACTGAGTATGTAAAGTTCGGTTACACCCGAACTTAACCTTCCTTACTTGTTTTTTTTAATTTTATACTTTTTGTTTTTACAAAACAATTACATACTATTAAATTCCGAATTTCGCGGATTTAAATAATTTAAGGAACGTCCCGTTGTCCATGTTTGACTCTATTTACCAAAAAAAAAAAAAAAACACAAACACGGCCACCAATTTAAATTCCCTTTTTTAAATTTCTGTGGCACGAAGAGTTTTCCATCTTCGAATTTTGCGAACGTTCTCTGAGCGGACAAATATTTTCTTCGGTTTTTTTGGTGAAAACCCAAGAGTTTGCTTAAAATGCCTCTCAGTCCCCCAAAAACGTCCGAAACCGGGACAAAACCAAAAGGTGGCCCAAAGGAAGAAACGGCCAAGGAAAGGTCAACATCCCCTCGCCGGAAATCCAAATCAGTTGACCCATCCGCGCAAAGGTTCATCGCGGAAAGTGACAATCTGATGAGATATTGTGCAAAATTCAACGAAGCACCGATTCAGGATCACACTGAATCGTATCTCATGATAAAGGACAAATCACTAGATGATTATTGGGCACGACTTCAATCGGTTTACGATCTGGTATTTTCGAAACCAGACGAAAGTTTCTATGAAGACTTCAAGAGTTCAGTACAAGGCACACAATGCGCCTGCCTTGATGCGTATGAAGTGACAAAAGCAAAGATTGCCGATCAACTCTCGTTGATCAAAATGATGGAAACGCCGATTCCACCACCCCGCGTGGAACAACCCCTGGCTGAGGCAAATATTTACCTCAAAGTCCCAGCATGCGACACGGAGACCGTTTATGGTGGCTAGGAAGAATGGCCCGCTTTTCGTGACATGTTCACAGCGGTGTACATTAACCACCCAAGGCTCTCCCGTGCTCAGAAATTGTACCATCTCCGCTACAAAACGCAAGGCAAAGCCGGCTTCATCGTCAAACAATATGCGTTGAGCGATGATAACTTTGACCTTGCCTGGGAAGCTTTACGGTCACGATACGAAAACAAGCGTATCTTGGTTGACAACCAGATAAAATCCTTACTGACTCTTGCCACTATTCCATCCGAAAACAGTGAGCAACTTCAGAAATTGCAAAATACAATCAAGAACTGCCTATCCGTCCTTCACTCACAAGGAGTTACGACAGACAGTTGGGATCCGATACTGGTGTGCATTTGTTCATCAAAGCTCCCAGAAACAACCCTGTCACTTTGGGAACAATCTCTCTCTTCTCGAAGAGACCTACCCTCATGGTCACAAATGAACGACTTTCTCACCACGAGATATGAAGTCATTGAAAGAGTCAATAGGCTTCAACCAAGCAAACAAAAAGCAGTCGCTCGTCAAAATTCTGCCTTAGCAGCACTCATATCATCAATGAGTGCACGAGCAAGTGGTCATGTTCGACATGTCATCAACGGCATCACACGCTGTTGCATGCGAGCCCACAAGCTCAACGTTCCACACCGCGAACGAATCACCAAACGTGCAGCACACAACTGCTGAGTCAACATCTCCCGTTCGACAAACGCAGAATAGCTCCGATTCTAGCGAGCTACCGTGTTATTCAAAACACGCACCGGTTCAATCATTGCATGCAGCCAATGATAACCAAATTCTCCTTCCTACTGCTATGGTCACAGTCGAACACGAAGGGGAATTATTTCAACTGAGAGCCCTTATTGATCAGGGCTCGGAAAGAACTTTCATTTCCTCGAAAGTTCAAAAACGGTTGAAACTTCCATTCGAACATTCAAAGTTCGAAATCTCTGGCATGGGTGGACAAGTCGTACAAAAGTCCTCCAAGCTTTGTCCTTTGACACTGGTTGCATCCAAGGCCATGAAAAGGATAAAGGCTCATGCCATTGTGTTGCCGCAACTGACAAAAAATCTGACAACAACATCCACCATTAGTCGCAAAATCTGGCAGCAGTTCAAACTCCTTGCGCTCGCTGATCCCAGTTGCCACATACCGGGTCAGACTGACATGGTCATTGGCAGCGACATACTTCCACAAATTCTGCTGGAGGGTATAAAAAAGGTGTGCGGTAGCATACTTGCGCAACAAACCATTTTTGGTTGGATTCTCAGTGGTCCAATAACTGAAAATGTTGTGTCATTCTCGACGCAAGTCCAAGCGTCAAATGAGACACTCAGTTCTCAACTGAGGAAATTTTGGGAAGAGGAGGAAATTCCACAACCTCCACAGATATCCCCCGAGGATCAAGCGTGTGAGCAGATATACGCAACAACCACGACACGTGCACCAAACGGTCGATACATTGTGCGACTTCCATTCAAGGAAGAGTTTCCTGAAAAACTCTCCCTCGGCAAATCCCGCCCGGCTGTTCTGCAGCAGTTTTTCAGCATGGAGCGATCGCTTCAGAAAAAGGGGGAGTTAGGTACAGTGTACAACAATGTGTTGCAAGAATATCTCGACCTTGATCACATGGAATCTATCGGCCCATGCGAAATAACTTGGAATGGCAAGGTCTTCTAATTTTACTTGCCACATCATGCGGTAGTCAAACCAGATAAGGTCACCACCAAAGTTCGTGTGGTTTTCAACGCCTCTAAAAAATCTGAGTCAGGAAAATCCCTGAATGACGTGCTATACACTGGTCCAACTCTCCAACTAGATCTCATGCTACTAATTCTACAGTGGCGCATGCATAAGTATGTGTTCAACGGAGACATTGAAAAAATGTACCGTCAGATCCTTATACACGAGGACGACAAAGATTTTCAGCGAATCCTATTTCGCAAATCGGCCAACTCCAATGTTAGCGATTTCAATCTAAAAACGGTTACATTCGGCGTCAATTGTGCACCATATCTCGCTATTCGTACGTTGAATCAACTATCCGATGACACGAAAGTGACATTCCCGTTGGCTGCAACAATTCTCAAGACGCAAACGTATGTCGACGACATCCTATCCGGAAGTCATACCATCGATAACGCCACTGAATCACTCGTTCAAGTGATAAACGCCCTAAAAACAGCTGGTTTCATACTAAAGAAACTAACGGCTAATCACCCGGCTATATTAGAACAGTTCCCGAAGGAGGATCTTCTAGACTCCAACTTTTTAAAATTTGAGAGCACTTCCAATACCAAACCTCTTGGCATTCGATGGAACGCGCTCACGGATAAATTTTCATACGCCACTCTGCCGGAACACACCCAAAATGCGGTCACAAAGCGACAAATTCTATCTTCTGTTGCAAAACTTTTTGACCCGGCAGGATGGCTGTCGCCAGTTATGATACAGGCCAAGATGCTTCTCCAAGAAATCTGGCTGGATGGAAGCGATTGGGATGAAAGCGCCAAACCCGCAACATTATCAAAATGGCAACATTTCGCAGAAAATCTGTCAGATATTTGCCATATCGAAATCCCTCGATGGGTTAATGTCGTTCCAGGGCAAGACACCCCAATCCACGGGTTCTGTGATGCCTCGGAAAAAGCATACTGCGCAGCGATTTACATCCGCACACATGGGGGCAACCAAATAAAATCTTCTCTTTTGGTTGCGAAAGGCAAAGTTGCCCCCATAAAAACTGTAAGCTATGTGGTGCAGTCCTACTCGCCAAATTGGCTTCAACTGTTCGAAAAAAGCTCGACTTACAAGCATGCAACACCTTCTTATGGTCAGATTCTGAGATTGTACTAGCCTGGCTAGAGAAATCCCCATCGACCTGGAAGACTTATGTGGCCAATCGTACCTCTCAAATTCGAGAATGTCTTCCTAGCGGCACCTGGCGCCACGTATCTAGCCAAGACAACCCTGCTGATCTTGGCACACGTGGTTGCAAGCCGCATGATTTGATAGGCTCTTCCCTTTGGTAGCACGGACCACAATGGCTTTCTTGCCACATTTCGGCATGGCCAAAGCCGAAAGCAGGTAGCTCTTCTCCACCCGAGAAGCGCAAGGTCGAAGCATATCACGCACTCGAAGAAGAGGACGATATTCTTCAACGTTTCTCCTCATACTCTCGAGCTCTCCGTGTGATTGCATACGTGTTCCGCTTTGCGAACAATGCCTGCAACAAATCCAAATCGGTGGCAACAACACATAATCCCCATCTGACGTACAAAGAGTTGCAATATGTGAAAACGCGGCTTGTGGCAATCGCACAATCTCGCCATTTCGGGGCGGAAAAGAGTGCCTTACAAAACAATATGCCAATAAGCAAAAAGAGTTCCCTTCTGGCTCTTGACCCATTTTTGGATGGATACGGACTCCTACGTATCGGTGGAAGATTGGTACATTCTACAATGCAATACAATGAGAAGCATCCAGTAATCCTTCCTCCGGATTCAAGGCTTTGCCAGTTGTATCTGGAGTTTTTACACTTCATGCAGAAATGCGATTAATGTTCCAAATGGTGAGGGAAGAGTACTACGTACCAAAACTTAAGCCTCTTATAAAGAAATGCATTTTTCAATGCAAATCTTGCACGCTTTTCAAACAGAAAACGCGCACGCAAATAATGGCAGCTCTACCACCTGAGCGCTTCAACTTCTCACTCCCCTTTTCCACAACAGGAGTAGACTTTGCAGGTCCATTCCAAATAAAAGCATCGGTTCTGAGGTCGACCACTATCTTAAAAGGGTACGTGGCTGTATTCGTCTCTTTTTCCGCAAAGGCAGTACACCTCGAGCTATGCTCACCTCACTGCTGAAGCCTTTCGAGCAGCATTCGCCCGATTCGTTGGCAGACGAGGTTATCCCTCAAAAATGATGAGCGACAATGGTAAAACGTTCATTGGCGCTCAGCGCGCACTCGAACGCGACTTCGTTAAATTTCTTAACGAATGCTCGGCGGATATTGTGCAGAAATATGCCCCTCAGGGAATAAACTGGCAGTATATTCCACCCAGCGACCCTCATATGGGCGGCTTGTGGGAATCCGCAGTAAAAAGTTTTAAAACCCACTTCAAAAAAACCGCTGCATCCTACAAGTTTACATTCGAAGAATTCACGACGCTGTTGGTGCTTATTGAAGCTGTTCTCAATTCGAGGCCTCTAACCACACTATCCCAGGACCCAGCTGACTTCACAGCGCTCACTCCGGGTCACTTCCTTCGAGGTGCACCGCTATTAGCCATTCCTGAGCCAAACGCGGAAGACCTCTCCTGGATAAATCGATGGGAAAAGCTCAAATCGCTTCATCACCAATTCAGTCGACGCTGGAAAGAGGATTATCTGAAGGACCTTCAGAAACGCTATAAATGGCAAACGCCACAGCGAAATCCTCAACCGGGCGACCTCGTCGTAATTAAAGAAGATTCACTCCCATCCACCGAGTGGCGTCTGGGACGAATCGAGAACGTTCGCCTCGGACCTGACAACCATATTCGGGTTGTAGAGGTTCGCACCCAAAATGGGTTTGTCAAGCGCCCCTTAGTTAAACTGTGCTTTCTTCCAATGGAGCACTCTTCGAGCACAGCGCTCTAACTTATATACGTTTCCCCTGTATAATTAAACTTCCGTATCATCCGCTGTATCCAACTACTTCTCGTTTCTCTCTCTGCTCTTGTACTTTCAGGACGACACCATCATGGCATCTCGACCAGCATGTACACTGGCTCCCACGGCAGAGACCGACAACTGCCTTCAGTGTCGGCTCTGCCACCGCTACCACGCGCTGCGGACCTGCCCGGCTTTTAAGGCGATGCGGCCACCGCAGCGTGCAACAGTGGCCAGGGCCAAGAGTTATTATTACAATTGCCTAGCCCTCACACATACAATGGGTGAATGCGACTCCCGAGGGTCGTGCAAAATTTGCGGCCTGGCGCATCACACCCTCCTACACGAGGGGCCGAAAAAACGACGAGGGCAGCACAAAGCCCCAACATTAAAAAAAGGGGGAGTACCACGAAAACCGGCATCACCGAAGAAGAAGAGAGAGAAGAAGTCCACCTGCGCATGTAGGGCACAAAAGGCGCACCCGGCAACCAAACCCGCGGCAACCCCCAAAACGGGAAGGACGGCCAAGCGCACGGTCGCGCGCACTTTACAAAGCCTGCAAACGGCGCAATGTCAACGGCGCAACACCAGTCGCGCCTTAGATACGAACATCCGCGCCGTGCAGGAACTGCAGAAGGTGCTCACTAGCACCTCTCTGCAGGGCGGGCAGGATGTTTAAGCCGCCTACATCCCCAATTAGACGGCGGCGCGCGCCATCCTTACGCGAGGCCGTGCGCGGCGAATTGGAAGGTGCCAACACCCACGAAGGGCCATCGCCATCAACAAAACGGCAACCGACCCACAGTCAAGCATTATTAACCGGAAATCGCGGACGCGCTCAATGCTCTGCATATCTTTGCATTTATTTTGAATATATTATATATTTGAATATTTTTATACCTATTGGCTTCGAGGTTGTAAGAAGTAAAACGTTGAAGTTGGAAATTAATTTGTAATAATTAAGGTAATAAAATTAGTGAACTTATAACGTTTTATGAAAAAAACTTTGAACCCTTTTATTTAGTGCAGAGTGAAGCGAAGAAAGACCAGGTGAGATTTGTTCAGATGCAAAGTTGCACGTTTTTTGTGGTCTGCATGTAAAAACTATGACCACGAATCACTTATTTCAACAATAAGTATATGAGGTAAGCACAAGTTTGTTATGAAATTAATACTTCTAGCCGTAAAAAAGGGGCAAAAATGAGAGTTTATATGGGGTATATAATATATATCACCGATCTCTATGTTTTGTTTTCAGACAAAAATATATGCTATATACGTAAGCATTTGGTGAAATTTGAAGCTTCTAGCTGTTAAAATGAGGCAGCAATTGTGAAAAGTTTCTTATCTGAACAATCGGTTGTATGAGATATATACTATAAATACCACCGATCTCTATGATTTTTTCAGACAACAATATACGCTACATGCGTAAACATTTGGTGAAATTTGAAGTTTCTAGCTGTTAAAATGGGGCTGAAATTGCGAAAATATATCTATATACTATATATATATAATATATATGCCTCTATATATATAGATAGTATATACCACCGATCTGTACGATTTATTCAGGCAACAATATAAGCTATATACGTAAGCATTCGTTGGAATTTGAAGCCTCAATATCTTAAAATAGGACAGTAATTACGAAAAGTTCCTTATCTGAACAACCGGTTGTGGAGTATATATGCTATATATACGACCGATCTCATCCATTTTTTCATATAACAATATGTGCAATATACGAAAGCATATGGTGAAGTTTGAAGCTTCAATCTGATAAATTGAGGAAGATATGACAAAAATTCTCTTTATCTGAAAAATTGGTTTTATGGAGGATATATGCAATAGTGGTCCGATCCGGCCGGTTCCGACAAATGTCTAATCGGACACCTAAGTACACCCGCTCACCAAATTTCATTAAGATATCTCAAAAATTGAGAGACTAGTTTGGATACAAACAGACAGAGGGACAGACGGACTTGGCTAAATCAACTCAGCTCTTCGTCCTGATTATTTCGGTATACTTAATGGTGGGTCTATATATTTTCTTTAGGGCTTACAATTTTGGGATTCGTGATGAAATTATTATACCATTTCGTTCTCATGAAAGGTATAAAAATAAAGTATTTAAAGTGCGAAAAAATTAAGTGAAGTGAATAAACAGTTACATATAAAAACGCAGTAAGTGCACTTAGACTTTTTTCCGGGTTTTAATGTTATCATTGTGGAAATATGAAGATTCCAATGTTCGGATATTTAACGTTTGTATTCCCATTAAGATCTATGTACGTAATTAATTTATATTATATTTGTAATCACTCCATTTCATAAGTATATATGACCATATCTACCATAAATTATCGCCTGTGAACGATATAATAGGTACTAATATATAACAAAGCAGAATAAATTAGAAATAAAATAAATACAAACAAAAACATTGAAATTATTCACGCATATTTACTAAAATAAAATTAATTTCATAACCTTAAGCGACATAAACAAATTAGGGTTATGGGATCCAAGCATCTGATTAATGGGCATATAATCCAACAAAGTTAGCTAATATTAAATATAGTAGGTAATATCAAAGATTGATCGAAGAGTAAAGATGTTGCAGGGACGAAAAGTAGTGTGAAGCAAGCTTTACAAAACCTATAGTAGGTCACATTCACCACTTACCACAGCAGAATTTGTTAACTTCCACTGCCTATTTGTTATTTAATAATTATTTCAATTCAATTCAATTTATTTAACACATTTGTACAAGTGAGACTATTGTCTCTTAAAGTACATCGATATTTGGATATGTGTACAATATAATAATGTGAGTATAACAATATTTATATTAATATAAAAGAAATGACAGAAATAGACAATGCAGATTCGAGAAAATAGCTAGAATAGTGTTTTTCGTATATCAAAAAATTCAGAAAAAGCCAATTTAAAGCGCGATGCCTTGGGCTAATTTTTAATAAAATTAGGTAATGAGTTCCATACTTTAATAGTACTGACAAAGAACGTCCTTGACGATGAGAGATATTTATGGCACCATGAGGTTACAGGTTTTGTCAGATCTAGCAAAACATAAATTTCGGAATAGGTATTCTGGTTGTTTTTTATAAATTAATTTATTCAGGAAAATTAGATTGCTAGGAAGATTGTTTAGGAAGGTAGTAAGACTGCAATCAAGTATTTTAAAGGAAAACTCTGATATGTGGTCAAATTTACGCTTCAAGTAGATATATCTTGCACAATTGTTCAATGCAAGTTGTAGCTTATTTCTAGACCTGCAGTCTATATCGCCAAACACTAACCCTCCCAACGAAATGAAAAGAACTATTAGTGATCTGACTAACATTAATTTGACATTTGGAGGAATGAAAGCAGCTGTGTACCACAATTTCCTTTCCTTAACACAAAATAAATTTTTGATAAAGCGTAGTTAATATGATCAACACAGTTAAAATTGGAATTTAGTTTGAACCCTAAACTACTAACGGCCGACTCATACTTAATGGTAATATCCTGTAGTATAACCGATAGTTGCGGATAGTGCGAAATGCATATAGCTTTTGTTTTAGACGCATTTAGATTTAAATTATTATCACTCGACCACGAAGAGATGCTTCCGAGATCCTCGTTCATCCTACAAACCAAATCTTCAGATAAGCCAATAGGGCGAGATAAATATATTTGTGCATCATCAGCATATAGATGTATTGAAACACTTTTACAGCAATGAGTAATATCGTTAATGAACATGATTTGGGCCACCACTAACTTTTCCCAGATTTTAGAAAGAGCGGGTAATATGCTTATCGGCCGAAAATCCATTGGCAAAACATCCGATGGCTTTTTGGCAATAGGAATAACTTTTGCTATCTTCCAAGCATCGGGAAAAGTTGAAGTCGTTATCGCAAAGTTAATAATATGTGTTAACGTTGAAACAATGTTGATTTCAAAAAGTTTTACAAACCTAAGGTTTATACCGTCGTCACCAACGGCATTGGACTTTATTGAGAATAGACTTCTTATGACATCATCCTCTGTAACTCCGAAAAATTGAAATTTGTTATTATCTGGTGTGTACATCACATTTTCATTAAGTTTGAAATTTTGATTATTTATATAACTACTCAACTGTAAAAAGAAGTCATTGATGGAGCCAGGGTCTAAATCGCATTTCGAATCATTTTTACATGCAATCCCTATTGTTTTGTGATTTTTCCACAAGTTCTTGGTTGGTAAATACGCATCAAGCTTTGTTTGAAAAAGAAGTCTTTTAGAATTTCTTACTGTGAGTAAAGCATGATTTCTGGCCAGACGATAATATTGCCAGATTTCATTTGTGGGACTTACTATGAGCTTTGATAGCCAGCAGAACCTCTTTTGTGAGCCACGGCTGTTTATTTGTTTGGGACTTTACCGCCTTTAGAGGTACATATTTAGTAAATAGGTAATTTAAAAGAAACATGAAATAACTGAGTTTTTGGTTAATATCTGAAAACATCCATACGCGGTTCCAATGTAAAGTATCAGCTTCGCACATTTGTTCAGAGAGATTAACTGACTTAAAATCCCTATAATAAAATTGTATTTCGGTATTGCAATTAAAATCTATATCATATGATATAAACAACATATCATGATCCGATATTCCCGCAACTGAGAACTGGTCACAATAAAGTACACTGGAACGGTCCGAGGTACATATCAGATCTAGCAAGCTAAATTTGCAATTTGGTGAAAATCTAGTAGGACATTTATTGACAACGTCTAAGCCAGCGGAATACAAATTATCCATTAATGTCATTGACCTCAAGTCATTGTTTAATAGGTCTGTGTTAAAGTCACCACAGACCAAAATATGTTCATATTTGTATATAAATTCAGACAATTTTAGGAAAAAATTGTCTAGCTTATGGAATTTACTGGGGTTGTACACACACACAACTAAACACTTCTTTAATGCATCACTAACTTCTATAATCAAGTACTCAACAGGATCATATTCGTTGGATTTGAAGATAACGTGATGTCTCAGCGATGTTTTACAATATATTATTATTATTATTATTTATTTATTATTACGGCGTTTTAAGCCTAAAACTTAGATTATTACAAATTATAAATATATTTTA
Organism: Eurosta solidaginis; assembly: GCF_040869045.1. NCBI lineage: Eukaryota > Metazoa > Arthropoda > Insecta > Diptera > Tephritidae > Eurosta > Eurosta solidaginis. Next base: position 138,474,400 of record NC_090320.1, on the reverse strand, counting down.
ATAATAATAGGATTTCTAGCGTTTGGGGTGTCGGAATGCATGAGATTCCGATCAGCACGGGAACTGGTGGTCCCAACGGGCGAGTCTTGGAGTCATCTCATTGGGAGGTTGGAAGGACGTGTTCTCAATCCTGCCCTACTCCAAGACGTATGATTACACAGTTTTATTATTTATGCTATCGGAATGCATTTGATTCCGGTCAACCCAAAAGCTAGCAGCTCAGCAGAGCGAGCCACTCTTATCGGACGGTTGGAAAGGACGCGTTTCCAATCCTCCCTGTACCAGCTTTTATGTACACACAACCAACTATAATAAATCATTGTTGTAGGAATATACGTGATTCACATGAACACTCCAACCTTTTGTCTGGGACGATATTTTCCGGAATTCTTTCCCAATTTGATTGCGAGCGATATATGTTGCATAAGGTTCCTCTGTTTCTATTTGGATTGCCATGTACGCTCAAGGATCAGTAACATGAAATACAGATACAAAATATTTTATCTTATTGGAAGGGTTTTGCAATATTCTAATAAACTTATTTTGAAGGTGTTTAAGTTTTCACAATTTTTAACATGATTAGGTAGTTCATTAAAACATTTCAGGCCTTTGTAAAATATATTTTGCTTGTCCATTTCTGTTTTGAGAAGAGGTAATCTAAAATTATTATTTTCCCTGATTATGTAAGAATGGGTTTCATTCACATAAACAAGTTTTTCACTTAGGTAGGCTGGTAATTTACCATGCTTGATATAAAATACAAATTTCATACTATGGTAAAATATCAACTGTTTCACACTCAACCAGTTTAGTGCATCAAGCATACTCTTTATGGAAGTGTCGTACTTTACAATATAAATCTCATAGCTTTGTTTTGCATAATTTGTAACCTGTCTACTTGTGTTTCATTGGCAATAAAGGATATTGTAGGGCAATATAAGAAGTGCGGTTCTATGATGGATCTATATAATTTCAACTTATATTTCTTACTAATAAGTTTACACGATCTCTTCCAAAATCCAATTTTTTTGCCCATTTTGGCAACAATATAATCAATATGATCCGTAAACCTCAGTTTATTGTCAATCAGGATCCCTAAGTACTTAAATATTTTGACATCCTCAATGCTTGTATTCATTATTTATAGATCTAAATTAAGTGATTCTTTATTGGTCGTCCTAGATAAAACCATGAACTTAGTTTTGTTAACGTTAAGCTTGAGTTTATTAATGCAAAGCCATCTATACAATGAGTCCAAATCTTCTTGCATTTTGCTCCTTGCTATTGAAATGTCCGTTTCATTTACTTCAAGTAGCGCATCATATATGGCAACACCTCCACCTCTTGCCCCGGTTTTCCTATCATTCCGTGCCAATGTGTAAGAGTGTAGTTTATAAAATTCATCCTCAATATCCTTCCTAAACCAAGTCTCAGTCACACAAAGTATGTCAATTTTTGTATTTTGCAAAATTTGGTTCATGTAATCAAGTTTCTGTAAATTAAGACTACGCGCATTTATGTGGCAAAGCTGCAAACCTGCATGACTGTTGCTTACAAGGGTTAAAATGGTCTTGAGACATTCGTTGTCTGTACTCAAATACTCATTTTCATTGATCATTAGGATTAATGCACTTAGCGCTGCGTAATGGGCTTTGGTTTGTATAATTGAAAGTAATAAAGAAAAGAGGAATTTGCAAATGATAAACATACATATTTGAAAAGGTAAGAGAGAAAAATAAAAAAGTAAATGTAGTAATAAACATAAATATTAATCCCATGCTGGCGTCGTTGTGGAAATTCGTCATCATTGTTTGCCTTCGCTGACAAGATCATTTATATCTTCTCTGCCTTTCACCAGCTTTGCCTCCAGTTTTTCTCTGCACTCTCACGTATACTCTGCCTCTAATGCTAAAAGCAGCTTCAGCTGTGTTGCGTGGTGCATTATCTCTTTGTTTCGCTTGGTTAAACATTCATGCACGAAGATTTTCCCATAGCCAATCTCATCAACATCAGAGAGAATTAAGGCTCTTTTTTTGGTCTTCACAAAAGTAGATATAGCTTTAAGCAGTTGATTTCTATCGTGCGCTGAGTTAAGTTTAATTATAACAGGCACATAATCATTATTTGAATTTTTGTGTTTGATTGAGCGCATACGGAAAGCTTGACGAATGGCTGGCGTCTCATAACTAATTGCTTCACACAGTTTGCTGAAAATTTCTTTAATATTGTCATTTTTTGAATTCGGTATACCTTACTTACTTACTTAATTGGCGCTTAACCGCCTAAACGGTTATGGCCGTCCAACAAGGCGCGCCAGTCGCTCCTTCGCTCCGCCAACCGGCGCCAATTGGTCACACCAAGGGATTTTAAATCGTTTTCCACCTGGTCCTTCCAACGGAGTGGGGGCCGCCCTCTACCTCTGCTTCCATAGGCGGGTTCCGATAGGAACACTTTCTTGGCCGGAGCATCATCTTTCATTCGCATAACATGGCCTAGCCAGCGCAGCCGCTGCGTTTTAATTCGCTGGACTATGTTGATGTCTGCGTATAGCTCGTACAGCTCATCATTAAATCTTCTTCGGTACTCGCCATCGCCAACGCGTAGAGGTCCATAAATCTTTCGAAGAACTTTTCTCTCGAACACTCCCAAAGCCGCTTCATCTGCTGTTGTCATGGTCCATGCTTCTGCCCCATATAGCAGGACGGGTACGTTAAGTGACTTGTAGAGTATGATTTTCGTTCGCCGAGAGAGGACTTTACTTTTCAATTGCCTACCTAGTCCAAAGTAGCATTTATTGGCAAGATTGATTCTTCGCTGGAATTCAGTGCTGATGTTGTCGCTAGTGTTGATGCTGGTTCCCAAATAAACGAAGTCTTTTACTATTTCGAAATTATGGCTGCCAACAGTAGCATGGTTGCCAAGGCGCATATGCGCTGACTCTTTGCTCGATGACAGCAGGTACTTCGTTTTGCCCTCATTCACCATCAAACCCATCTTTACCGCTTCTTTTTCCAGCTTGGAGTAAGCAGAACTAACAGCGCGGGTGTTTAGGCCGATGATATCAATGTCATCAGCATATGCCAGTAATTTTTTATTTATTTATTTATTTATTTATTTATTTATTTATTTATTTGTAGTCATACATGACGAGAGTGCACTTACAGACTAATTACAAAACTTTAGATTTTTTTTGTTTTTTTTTTGTGCTTAGTATAAATAATAAATGTTAAGTGATCACTATAAATATTACACGATTATACAATTACAATATTAATCAAAACTTACAAGTAGTGAAGCTACAAATTTGGCTTTAGAGCTAAATAAATCAGAGGTAAAAGAACCCGATGGAGAGTTAAGTTCCCTTAAAGCTCTATAGATAGGTGCATTGCTAGCATAAGTACTTCTGACTTGTTTTAAGGAAAAAAGATCGTTATTCCTAAGACAACGCTGCGGGACATGGAAAAATATACGTTCAAGTAAAAGAGGGCAATCTATTGTACCATTTATAATGTCGAACACTGTAGAGAGGGAGAGAATAGTTCTTCTGGAGTTTAACGATTTCAGGTTGATTAATTTGCATCTGGCAATATATGGTGGAAGTGGGTCTATAAAATTTAATGAGCGTAGAGCATAGTGCAAAAACACCTTTTGAACACGTTCAAGTCGTTTGATATGACAATCAAAATATGGTCTCCAAATAAAGACCCCATATTCAAGTTTGGAGCGAACAAGTGACGTGTATAAGAGCTTCAGCGTATACGGATCACTAAAGTCCGAACTAAACCGACGAATGAAAGCAAGCATAGCATACGATTTTGCTATAGTGCTATTGATATGGCTCAAGAATGAAAATTTAGCATCGAAAATAACACCCAGGTCGGATATTTCATTCAGGGTGGATAGATTAGAGTTGCCAATGGAATAGGAGGTGGGAATAGAGGAACGAGACTTCGCAAACGACACATGGAAACATTTACTAACATTAAGAAGAAGTCGATTTTTTTCACACCACAAAACAACGTTGTTTAAATCATTCTCCATATGGAAATACTCTTTGCATTGAGCACAAGATATTTTTGGTTTACCGCGGTCAACTTTATGCCCAAACACACGGCATCACACAAATATATATTATTTATTAATGTTTATTAAAAGTAAAATCCACAAATTTAAAGTCAATATCAATATTGTCAAGTGAAAATGGCTTTTCGATGTAAGAAAACCGATAAATAATTGCACGCTTTTATCGTATATTGTTCCAGTGCGGTTAAGTTCTGCAGCTAGTATAATTGTCTCCAGCATCAAATTAAATAAATCGCACGATAGGGGGTCACCCTGTCTGAAACCTCGTTTAGTTTCGAACGGCTCGGAGAGGTCCTTCCCAATTCTGACTGAGCTGATGGTGTTGCTAAACGTCATTTTGCACAGCCGTATAAGTTTTGCGGGGAAACCAAATTCAGACATAGCGGCATATAGGCAGCTCCTTTTCGTGCTGTCGAAGGCGGCTTTAAAGTCGACGAAGAGGTGATGTGTGTCGATTCTCTTTTCACGGGTTTTTTCCAAGATTTGGCGCATTGTGAAAATCTGGTCGATGGTAGATTTACCAGGTCTGAAGCCGCACTGATAAGGTCCAATCAGCCGGTTCACGGTGGGCTTCAATCTTTCGCACAATACACTTGAAAGGACCTTATATGCGATATTAAGAAGGCTGATTCCACGATAGTTGGTGCATTTTGCAGTATCCCCCTTCTTGTGGACTGGGCAAAGAACACTTAGATTCCAACCGTCGGGCATGCTTTCGTCCGCCCATATTTTGCTAAGAAGCTGCTGCATGCGCCTTACCAACTCCTCGCCGCCGAACTTGAATAGCTCCGCAGGCAATCCATCAGCGCCCACGGCCTTGTTGTTTTTCAATCTGGTTATTGCTATTCTAACTTCGTCATAATCGGGCGGGGGATATATATTCCATCATCATCGATTGCGGGATCGGGTTCTTCATCTCTGCGCGGTGAATTGCTGCCTCCATTTAGGAGAGCAGAGAAGTGTTCCCTCCATAATCTAAGCACTCTCTGGACATCAGTTACAAGGTCGCCGTTTTCATTCCTACAGGAGTTTGCCCCGGTCTTAAAACTTTCCGTCTGTCGCCGTATTTTTTGGTAGAATTTTCGGGCGTTATTCCTGGTGGCTAGCAGCTCAAGCTCCTCGCACTCACACCTTTCTGCTTCTGCTTTTTTCTTCCTGAAAAGGCGTCTCGCTTCCCTTTTCAACTCACGATAGCGTTCACACACTCCTCTTGTCGCGCTCGTTTTTACGTAGCCCTGTAGGCAGCGTCTTTTCTTTCGGTTGCAACGCGGCATTTTTCATCATACCAGTTGTTTTTTCGTTGCCGCCGGTAACCAATTTTTTCCTCGGCGGCAGTACGAAGTGCTTTGGAGATATGCTCCCACTGCTCCTGTATTCCTTCAGGATGAGTTGTTCCCTCAGAGAGCAGGTGTGAGAGTCGAGTTGCGAAATCATTGGCAGTCTGTTGTGATTGAAGCTTTTCGACGTCTAGCTTTCCTTGTGTTTTTTGTTCCTTGTTTTTAGCCGCGTTGAGGCCGGTGCGTATTTTGGCTGCACCGAGATAATGGTCCGAATCGATGTTAGGTCCTCGGATCGTGCGCACATCTAAAACACTGGAGGCATGCCGTCCGTCTATCACAACGTGATCGATCTGATTGCGAGTATTTCGATCAGGAGACAGCCATGTAGCTTGATGTATCTTTTTATGCGTGAACCTCGTGCTTGATATGACCATGTTTCGAACACCGGCAAAGTCAATCAGCCTCAGTCCGTTAGGAGAAGTTTCATTGTGTAGGCTGAACTTTCCGACTGTAGGGCCAAAAACACCTTCTTTGCCCACCCTGGCGTTAAAGTCGCCAAGCACTACTTTTATATCATGACGGGGGCAGCGCTCGTATGTGCGTTCTAATTGTTCATAATAAGTGTTTTTCACCTCATCGCCTTTCTCCTCTGTCGGCGCATGGGCGCAGATGAATGATATATTAAAAAATTTTGCTTTTATTCGGATAGCGGCGAGACGCTCGTCCACAGGCGTGAACGCCAGCACTTGGCGACAAAGTCTCTCTCCCACCACGAATCCGACGCCGAAACTGCGCTTATTCTCATGGCCACTCCAATATATGTCACAATTTTTGATCTTCTTTCTTCCTTGCTTCGTCCAACGCATTTCTTGGATGGCGGTGATGTCAGATTTTGCTTTGACGAGGACATCAACCAGCCGGGCATCTGCACCAATCCCATTCAGGAAGCGGACGTTCCAGGTGCATGCCCTCAATTCATTGTCCTTCAAACGTTTGCCATGGTCGTCATCAATAGAGAGTGTATTTATCCAAGGCTTGTTGTTATATTTCATTGGAGTATGGTTTTACGTGGCGGGTCCCAAGCCCAGCGCACAACCCGCTCAGCGGGGGTGAAAATATTACTTGGCACGTTTATATAGCGAGCCGCTTGCTCCAAGACAGACGCCCGCTTGCAGCCGCACCTAGAGGTGTACAGACGATTAAATCTCCCCCGGCTAGCCCTTAAACCGATTATGTCAGAGTGGTCTAGCCAGGTTGTCGCCTTCTCACATTAGCTCACCGCTAAGCGGGTGTTTAGCGGCTACCCAGAGGATACTTGGCCGCAAGCGACCGGCAGTAGTGAGCTGCTTGAACCGCATGCAAAAGAATCGCTCTGGCCATTCCCAGGTGAATGGCGGTCAGAAGCTTTCCCCACTTTCGTGGACTTCTACACACGGCCCCACCCTCCCGGTATACCATTTATCACGATATCAGTTGACACAGCTTTTTCCCCAAGATCCTCAATTTCCTCACGCAATGCATCAACCTTGGTTTTGAGAAATGCAAACTCAGTTTGTGCATTTTCGACACCCGCTACTCTTTGATCACATCTTCCTATTATATCTTTCGCATTCGCTAACTCACCCGTAAGCTCGCTCATTCTTTGCATAACTCTATTCTCCATGGATTGCATTGACTCATTAATATGTTTAATAATATTTTCTTCGTGCGTTTTGAGTTTTTGTTCCCACATTTCATTTATGTGTTCAGTAATATTTTTTTCATGCTTTTCGAGTTTTTTCTCCCAATTTGCATAATCTGTTCGGCTGATATACTCTCACCTTACATTTTTCGGTCCGCGTTCCGTGATTGTGTTGAAATTGATGCATTAGGCGACAGCGAAGTGGTTGGTGACGATACATTTGTACACTTTTTATTCAACTAATGTGTTCAGAATTTTAACTTTTACTCTCTAAAACTCCAACCATTTTAACATATGCTTAAAATATGTTAAAAATAGTGTTAAACTTTTTGGTGCGGTGGAAGTGACCTACTATAATTTTGGTACGCTCCGCAGCTTTCCATCGAAGTTTGCGCCTGCAACATCTTTACTCTTCGATCAATCTTTGATAATATACGCCCTATGCAATACGGCCGTTATGATGCCGTTTGGCGCTTTGATCTAAATTAAAAAACGTTTTTGGCAAGTTTTTTTTTTGTTTAATATACAACGAGACATTTTCCGATTCAGTCAAGTTACATTTAAATAATAATAAACTAAGTTGAAATAAAAGAATATATAGTAAAATACAATAATAAAATAAATTGGCATAAAAGACAATATAAATAATTTTCAATTAAAATGAGTTTATATAACAGTAGTAGAAGGTCAAACAATCATTTAATAGTTAATCACCTCAAAATAAAATTATAATAAAATTTAAGTTATTAACAGAATAATTTAATTCTGATTAAGAAGCGTGGGGTGCATTTGACTACATTTCATATCTTTCCTCTCAGATAGTTGCCAATAGAATGACTGTAACATTCAATATCAAGCACCCCACGCTTTTTACTGTGAATTAAGTTATTCTGTTAATAACTTTAATTTTATTATAATTTTATTCTGAGGTGATTAACTATAAATGATTGCTTGACTTTCTACGACTGTTATATAAACTCTTTTTAATTGAAAATTATTTTCTATTTTTTAGTTCGGTTAGCAATAAAAGCGTGTTTTTTTTTTTTTTAACTATTATTTATTTTTAATTTTTTAGTTCAAGTAATTTTAAAAGTTTTAGTCGAGAGTGATGAAACATCGAAACGCCAGCCGTCCATGGATGAATCCAACCCCACGGCACCGAAAATGGCCAAGACGCAAGGAGGCTGGACGCGGTCTTTCGTCGAAATTGCCAAGGGTCCGCAGATCATTGGCATTATAGACGAAAGCGGCGAAGATGGCAGGATCCCGAAACAACAGTGGAAGTGGATCGAGGCCGCGCTCGCTACGGTGGCCGTTAAGGTTAAGAAAGACAACCCTGGTCCACCACCATCTTACACCGTTGCAGGGTGGTTCCAGGGCAATGTCAAGCTAATTGCCTGTGACGACGCCAGGTCGGTAAACCTCTATATGGCCGCCGTCACGCTGATAGGGGTGGTATATCCGGGCGCGCGCCTCAAGGTAGGGGAGGTGCGTGATATCCCCTCACGACCAAGGGCTAGAGCCTGGGTTCCAGTGACGCCAACGGACCCAGCTGACATCCTGTAGCTGCTCCAGGAGTACAACCCGCAACAGGTTTGGAAGTCAACCCGGATAAAACCGAGCTTGCCCTCTTCACGAGGAGTTACAAAGTACCAAATCTTACACCGCCAAGAATTGGGGGTACGTTCTTAGCCTTTAGCGATCAAGTCAAGTATTTGGGAGTCATTCTGGATAGGAAGCTATTATTGAGTGATCATATAGTTGAGCGATCCAAGAAGGCAGCAGCAGAGATGTTCACCTGCAAGAGGGCAATTGGCACCTCCTGGGGATTCTCCCCTAAGGTGACCTACTGGATATACACAGCCATTGTGCGCCCGATTCTTCTTTATGGTGCCTTGGTCTGGTGGCCTGCACTAGCTAAAAGTACCTATCTTAAAATGCTTTAAAAGGTGCAACGCAGTTCGGAGCTCTGCATTACCGGGGCTCCCGGCTCCCCTCCAGATTCCGTTATGTAACGGATACATGGATACATAGATACATAGATAGATACAGGCCAAGCTAATAAAAGCGTTTAAAAAGGGCTCCAGTATGCTCTTTCGTAGATGTGCCATGCATCCACTTCTATCATTAATAAAGGAATTCGTTTTTCGCATTATGTGCAAGGTTTCAAATCTATGGCCATTGGGGGTGGTCATAAGTTCAATTGACCTTATGTCCGTTAATCTTGTGTCAGCCCACCATCACATTATTGCATTGTCATCGAGCCTTGATACGTGTGCAAAGTTTCAATCAAACTTATGGCCATTCAAAGCGGTAATAAGGCCAATTTACCTTATGGCTGTTGACCTTGTGTCACCACACCATCACATTAATTCATTGTCATCGAGCCTTGATACGTGTGCAAAGTTTCAATCAAACTTATGGCCATTCAGAATGGTAATAGCGCCAATTGACCTTATGGCCGTTGACCTTAGGTCACCACACCATCACATTAATGGATTGTTATCCTGATACGTGTGCAAAGTTTCAATCAAACTTATGGCCATTCAAAGTGGTAATAAGGCCAATTGGCCTTATGGCCGTTGACCTTATGTCACCGCACCATCACATTAATGCATTTTCATCGAGCCTTTATACGTGTGCAAAGTTTCAATCAAACTTATGGCCATTCATAGTGGTAATAGCGCCAATTGACCTTATGACTGTTGACCTTATGTCACAACACCATAACACTAATGGATTGTTATCGAGTCTTGATACGTGTGCAAAGTTTCAATCAAACTTATGGCCATTCAAAGTGGTAATAAGGCCAATTGACCTTATGGCCGTTGACCTTATGTCACCGCACCATCACATTAATTCATTGCCATCGAGCCTTGATACGTGTTCAAAGTTTCAATCAAACTTGTGGCCTTTCAAAGTGTTAATAACGCTAATTGACCTTATGACCGTTGACCTTATGTCACCACACCTTCACATTAATGCATTTTCATCGAGCCTTGACACGTGTGCAAAGTTTCAATCAAACTTATGGCCATTCAAAGTGGTAATAAGGCCAATTGACCTTATGGCCGTTGACCTTATGTCACCCCACCATCAGATTAATGCATTTTCATCGAGCCTTGATACGTGCGCAAAGTTTCAATCAAACTTTTGGCCATTCAAAGTGGTAATAAAGCCAATTGACCTTATGGCCGTTGACCTTATGTCACCACACCACCACATTAATGTATTGTCATCGGTCATTGATACGTATGCAAAGCTTCAAATTAATCAGACTTCTAGAAACCGGTGAAAATTAAGCTGAAAGATTCCGTTACATACAGGCCAAGCTAATAAAAGCGTGTTAAAAATTGTATGTTATTATACTCAGTTGAGCAGAGCTCATAGAGTATATTAACTTTGATTGGATAACGGTTGGTTGTACAGGTATAAAGGAATCGAGATAGATATAGACTTCCATATATCAAAATCATCAGGATCGAAAAAAAATTTGATTGAGCCATGTCCGTCCGTCCGTCCATTCGTCTGCCCGTTAACACGATAACTTGAGTAAATTTTGAGGTATCTTATGAAATTTGGTATGTAGGTTCCTGAGCACTCATCTCAGATCACTATTTAAAATGAACAATATCGGACTATAACCACGCTCACTTTTTCGATATCGAAAATTTCGAAAACCGAAAAGTGTAATAATTCATTACCAAAGAAGAATAAAGGGATGAAACTTGGTAGGTGAGTTGAACTTATGACGCAGAATAGAAAATTAGTAAAATTTTGGACGATGGGTGTGGCACCGTCCACTTTTAAAAGAAGGTAATATAAAATTTTGCAAGCTGAAATTTGGCAGTCGTTGAAGATATCATGATGAAATTTGGCAGGAACGTTACTCCTATTACTATATGTATGCTTAATAAAAATTAGCAAAATCGGATAACGACCACGCCCACTTTAAAAAAAAAATTTTTTTTTAAGTAAAATTTTAACGAGAAACAAGTAAGGACGGGACGGGCACAGCCGAAGACTTCATACCTTTCATGAATGGGGCTGAACAATAATCTTATGCCGTTCGTAATCTCCGAATAATCGGATGTATAAGATAAGAAATATATAATGAACAGATCTACATACCTAAACGATTTTTAAGATAAATATAAAATAAACAAGTAAGGACGGGACTGTCTTCGGCTGTGCCGAAGACTTCATACCTTTCATGAATGGGGCTGAACAATAACCTTATGCCGTTCGTAATCTCCGAATAATCGGATGTATAAGATAAGAAATATATAATGAACAGATCTACATACCTAAACGATTTTTAAGATAAATATAAAATAAAAAATAGGTAGGTACTTTGTGCGAGGATGCAAAGCTTCACGTTTTTGGTGGTCTGCATGCAAAGCTATGACTACGAATCACGTATTTCAAAAATATATGACCTAAACGTAACTATTTGATGAAATTTGATGAATTTTGAAGCTTCTAGCCGTAAAAAAGTTCCAAAAATGACAGTTTATATGAAGTATATAATATATATACCACCGATCTCTACGACTTTTTCAGACAACAATATATGCTATATGCGTAAGCATTTGGTGAAATTTGAAGCTTCTAGCTGTTAAAACGGGGCAGAAATTGCGCAAAGTTTCTTATCTGAACAATCGGTTGTATGAGATATATACTATGTATACCACCGATCTCAATGATTTTTTCAGACATCAATATATGCTATACACGTAAGCATTTGGTGAAATTTAAAGCTTCTAGCTGTTAAAATGGGGCCGAAATCGCAAAAAAAAAATATATATACTATATATACCATCATATATATATTATATATATCACCGATCTCTATGATTTTTTGACACAACAATATATACTATATACGTAAGCAATCGGCGAAATTTGAAGCTTATAGCTGTTAAAATGGGGTAGAAGTTGCGAAAAGTTTCTTATCTGAACAATCCGTTGAATGAGATATATACTATATATACAACCGATCTCTATGATTTTTTCAGACAACAATATATGCCATATACGTACGCATTCGGTGAAATTTGAAGCTTCTAGCTGTTAAAATGGGGTTAAAATTTCGAAAATATATATATATATACTATATATATGTATATACTATATATACCACCATATATATACTATGTATACCACCGATCTCAATGATTTTTTCAGACATCAATATATGCTATACACGTAAGCATTTGGTGAAATTTGAAGCTTCTAGCTGTTGAAATGGGGCTGAAATCGCAAAAAAAAATATATATATACTATATATACCATCATATATATATTATATATATCACCGATCTCTATGATTTTTTTACACAACAATATATGCCATATACGTAAGCATTCGTTGAAATTTGAAGCCTCTATCTCCTAAAATGGGGCAGTAATTAAGAAACGTTTCTTAGCTGAACAATCGGTTGTGGGGGATATATACTATATATACGACCGATCTCATAAATTTTTTCAGGCAACAATATGTGTAACATACGAAAGTATATGGTGAAGTTTGAAGCTTCAATCTGTTAAATTGAGGAAGATATGACAAAAATCCTCTTTTTCTGAAAAATCGGTTGTATGGAGGATATGTGCTATAGTGGTCCGATCCGGCCGGTTCCGACAAATGTGTAATCGGACAACCAAATACATCCGCTCACCAAATGTTATCAAGATATCTCAAAAATTGAGGGACTAGGTTGCATACAAACAGACAGACGGACAGACGGACATGGCTAAATCAACTCAGCTCTTCAACCTGATTATTTCGGTATACTTAATGTTGGTTCTATATATTTTCCTTTAAGGACTTACAATTTTGGGTTTCGTGACGAAATTAATATACCATTTCATTTTCATGAAAGGTATAAAAATAGGTAGGTACTTTGTGTGAGGATGCAAAGTTTCAGGTTTTTTTTGGTCTGCGTGTAAAAACTATGACTACGAATCACGTATTTCAACAATATATGACGTAAACGTAATTATTTGATGAAATTTGATGAATTTTGAAGCTTCTAGCCGTAAAAAGGGGCAAAAAAATAGAGTTTATATGGGGTATATAATATATATACAACCGATCTCTATATTTTTTCAGACAACAATATATGCTATATACGTAAGCATTTGGGGAAATTTGAAGCTTCTAGCTGCTAAAATGGGGCAGAGCCTGCGCAAAGTTTCTTATCTTAACAATCGGTTGTATGAGATATATACTATATATACCACCGATCTCAATGATTTTTTCAGACAACAATATATGCTATACACGTAAGCATTTGGTGAAATTTGAAGCTTCTAGCTGTTAAAATGGGGAACAAATTGCGCAAAGTTTCTTATCTCAACAATCGGCTGTATGAGATATATACTATATATACCACCGGCCTCTAAGATTTTTTCAGACAACAGTATATTCTATACACGTAAACATTTGGTGAAATTTGAATATATCTAAACAATTTTTAAGATAAATATAAAATAACAAGTAAGGAAGGCTAAGTTCGGGTGAAACCGAACATTACATACTCAGTTGAGAGCTGTGGAGACAAAGTAAGGGAAAATCACCATGTTGTAAAAAGAACCTCGGGTAACCCTGGAATGTGTTTGTATGACATTTGTATCAAATGGAAGGTATTAAAGAGTATTTTAAGAGGAAGTGGGCCATAGTTCTATAGATGGACGCCATTTAGGGATATCGCCATAAAGGTGGACCAGGCCTGACTCTAGAATTTATTTGTACGATATGGGTATCAAATGAAATGTGTTAATGATAATTTTAAAAGGGAGTGGGCCTAAGTTCTATAGGTGGACGCCTTTTCGAGATATCGCCATAAAGGTGGACCAGGGGTGACTCTAGAATTTATTTGTACGATATGAGTATGAAATGTAAGGTGTTAATGAGTATTTTAAGAGTGCGTGGGCCGTAGTTCTATATGTGGACGCCTTTTCGAGATATTGCCATAAAGGTGGACCGGGGGTGACTCTAGAGTTTGTTTGTACTATATGGGTATCAAATGAAAGGTGTTAATGAGTATTTTAAAAGGGCGTGTTCCTAAGTTCTATAGATGGACGCCTTTTCGAGATATCGCCATAAAGATGGACCAGGGGTGACTCTAGAATTTGTTTGTACGATATGAGTATCAAATGAAAGGTGTCAATGAGTATTTTAAGAGGGCGTGGGCCTTAGTTCTATATGTGGACGCCTTTTCGAGATATTGCCATAAAGGTGGAACAGGGGTGACTCTAGAATTTGTTTGTACTATAAGGGTATCAAATGAAAGGTGTTAATGAGTATTTTAAAAAGGCGTGGGCCGTAGTTCTATGGGTGGACGCCTTTTATGGATATCGCCATAAACGTGGACCAGGGGTGACTCTAGAATGCATTTGTACAATATGGTTATAAAAATGAAAGGTGTTAATGAGTATTTTAAAAGGACCATAAAGGTGGACCAGGGGTAACTCTAGAATTTGTTTGTACGATATGGGTATCAAATGAAAGGTGTTAATAAGTATTTTAAAAGGGAGTGGGCATTAGTTCTATAGGTGGATGCCTTTTCGCGATATCGCCATAAACGTGGACCAGGCGTGACTCTAGAATGCGTTTGTACTATATGGGTATCAAATGAAAGGTGTTAATGAGTATTTTAAAAGGGCGTGTGCCTAAGTTCTATAGATGGACGCCTTTTCGAGATATCGCCATAAAGATGGACCAGGGGTGACTCTAGAATTTGTTTGTACGATATGAGTATCAAATGAAAGGTGTCAATGAGTATTTTAAGAGGGCGTGGGCCTTAGTTCTATATGTGGACGCCTTTTCGAGATATAGCCTTAAAGGTGGACCAGGGGTGACTCTAGAATTTGTTTGTACGATATGATTATCAAATGAAAGGTGTTAATGAGTATTTTAAAAGGGCGTGGGCCTTAGTTCTATAGGTGAATGCCTTTTCGGGATATCGCCATAAACGTGGACCAGGGGTGACTCTAGAATGCGTTTGTACAATATGGGTATCAAATGAAAGGTGTTAATGAGTATTATAAAAGGGCGTTGGCCTTAGTTCAATAAGTGGATGCCTTTTCGGGATATCGCCATAAACGTGGACCAGGGGTGACTCTAGAATGCATTTGTACAATATGGTTATAAAAATGAAAGGTGTTAATGAGTATTTTAAAAGGACCATAAAGGTGGACCAGGGGTAACTCTAGAATTTGTTTGTACGATATGGGTATCAAATGAAAGGTGTTAATAAGTATTTTAAAAGGGAGTGGGCCTTAGTTCTATAGGTGGATGCCTTTTCGCGATATCGCCATAAACGTGGACCAGGCGTGACTCTAGAATGCGTTTGTACAATATGGGTATCAAATGAAAGGTGTTAATGAGTATTATAAAAGGGAGTGGGCCTTAGTTCTATGGGTGGACGCCTTTTCGGGATATCGCCATAAACGTGGACCAGGGGTGACTCTAGAATGCGTTTGTACAAGATGGGTATCAAATGAAAGGTGTTAATGAGTATTATAAAAGGGGTGGGCCTTAGTTCTATAGGTGGATGCCTTTTCGAGATATCGCCATAAAGGTGGGCCAGGAGTGACTCTAGAATTTTTTTGTACGATATGGGTATCAAATGAAAGGTGTTAATGAGTATTTTAAAAAGGAGTGGGCCTTAGTTCTATATGTGGACGCCTTTTCGAGATATCGCCATAAACGTGGACCAGGGGTGACTCTAGAATGTGTTTGTACGATATGGGTATCAAATTAAAGGTATTAATGAGGGTTTTAAAATGAAGTGGCCCTTAGTTGTATATATGAAAGCGTTTTCGAAATATCGACCAAAATGTGGACCTGGGTGATCCAGAACATCATCAGTCGGGTACCGCTAATTTATTTATATATGTAATACCACGAACAATATTCCTTCCAAGATTCCAAGGGCTTTTGATTTCGCCCTGCAAAACTTTTTCATTTTCTTCTACTTAATATGGTTGGTGTCACACCCATTTTACCAAATTTTTTTTCTAAAGTTATATTTTGCGTCAATAGACCAATACAATTACCATGTTTCATCCCTTTTTTCGTATTTGGTATATAATTATGGCATTTTTTTCATTTTTCGTAATTTTCGATATCGAAAAATTGGACGTGGTCATAGTCGGATTTCGGCCATTTTTTACACCAATACAAAGTGAGTTCAGATAAGTACGTGAACTGCGTTTAGTAAAGATACATCGATTTTTGCTCAAGTTATCGTGTTAACGGCCGAGCGGAAGGACAGACGGTCGACTGTGTATAAAAAGTGGGCGTGGCTTCAACCGCTTTCGCCCTTTTTCACAGAAAACAGTTATCGTCCTAGAATCTAAGCCTCTACCAAATTTCACAAGGATTGGTAAATTTTTGTTCGACTTATGGTATTAAAAGTATCCTAGACAAATTAAATGAAAAAGGGCGGAGCCACGCCCATTTTGAAATTTTCTTTTATTTTTGTATTTTGTTGCAATATGTTATTACTGGAGTTGAATATCGACATAATTTACTTATACACTGTAAAGATATTAACTTTTCTTTTAAAATTTGAATTAAAAAAATTTTTTTTTTTAAAAGTGGGCGTGGTCGTTCTCCGATTTTGCTAATTTTTATTAAGCAGACATATAGTAACAAGAGTAACGTTCCTGCCAAATTTCATCATGATATCTTCAACGACTGCCAAATTACAGTTTGCAAAACTTCTAAATTACCTTCTTTTAAAAGTGGGCGGTGCCACGCCCATTGTCCAAAATTTTACTAGTTTTCCATTTTGCGTTATAAGTTCAACTCACGTACCAAGTTTCATCGCTTAATCCGTATTTGGTAATGAATTATCGCACTTTTTCGGTTTTTCGAAATTTTCGATATCGAAAAAGTGGGCGTGGTTATTGTCCGATATCTTTCATTTTAAAGAGCGATCTGAGATGTGTGCCCAGAAACCTATATACCAAATTTCATGAAGATAACTCAAAATTTACTCAAGTTATCGTGTTAACGGACAGACGGACGGACGGACGGACGGACGGACATGGCTCAATCGAATTTTTTTTCGATACTGATGATTTTGATATATGGAAGTCTATATCTATCTCGATTCCTTTATATCTGTACAACCAACCGTTATCCAATCAAAGTTAATATACTCTGTGAGCTCTGCTCAACTGAGTATAAAAAATAGGTAGGTACTTTGTGTGAGGATGCAAAGCTTCACGTTTTTTGTGGTCTGCATGTAAAAACTATGACTACGAATCACGTATTTCAAAAATATATGACCTAAACGTAACTATTTGATGAAATTTGATGAATTTTGAAGCTTCTAGCCGTAAAAAAGGGTCAAAAATAACCGTTTATATGAAGTATATAATATATATACCACCAATCTCTATGATTTTTTCAGACAACAATATATGCTATATGCGTAAGCATTTGGTGAAATTTGAAGCTTATAGCTTTTAAAACGGGGCAGAATTTGCCAAAGTTTCTTATCTGAAGAATCGGTTGTATGAGATATATACTATGTATATCACCGATCTCAATGATTTTTTCATACATCAATATATGCTATACACGTAAGCATTTGGTGAAATTTGAAGCTTCTAGCTGTTAAAATGGGGTCGAAATCGCAAAAAAAAAATATATATACTATATATACCATCATATATATATTATATATATCACCGATCTCTATGATTTTTTGACACAACAATATATACTATATACGTAAGCAATCGGTGAAATTTGAAGCTTATAGCTTTTAAAATGGGGTAGAAATTGCGAAAAGTTTCTTATCTGAACAATCGGTTGAATGAGATATATACTATATATACAACCAATCTCTATGATTTTTTCAGACAACAATATATGCCATATACGTAAGCAGTCGGTGAAATTTGAAGCTTCTAGCTGTTAAAGTGGGGCTAAAATTGCGAAAATATTTATATATATACTATATATATATACTATATATACCACCATATATATAATATATATACCACCGATCTTTATGATTTGAAATTTGAAAGCCTCTAGCTCTTAAAATAGGGCAGTAATTACGAAAAGTTTCTTATCTGAAGAATCGGTTGTGGGGGATATATACTACATATACGACCGATCTCATCAATTTTTTCAGGCAACAATATGTGCTATATACGAAATTATATGGTCAAATTTGAAGCTTCAATCTGTTAAATTGAGTAAGATATGACAAAAATCCTCTTTTTCTGAAAAATCGGTTGTATGGAGGATATATGCTATAGTGGTCCGATCCGGCCGGTTCAGACAAATGTCTAATCGGACACCCAAATACACCCGCTCACCAAATTTTATCAAGATATCTCAAAAATTGAGGGACTAGTTTGCATACAAACAGACAGACGGACAGACGGGCATGGCTAAATCAACTCAGCTCTTCAACCTGATTATTTCGGTATACTTAATGTTGGGTCTATCTATTTTCCTTTAAGGACTTATAATTCTGGGTTTCGTGACGAAATTAATATATCATTTCATTTTCATGAAAGGTATAAAAATAGGTAGGTACTTTGTGTGAGGATACAAAGCTTCACGTTTTTTGTGGTGTGCATGTAAAAACTATGACTACGAATCACGTATTTCAAAAATATATGACGTAAACGTGACTATTTGATGAAATTTGATGAATTTTGAAGCTTCAATTATAAGAAAATTTTTCTAAGCGGGGTCGCCCCTCGGCAGTGTTTGGCAAGCGCTCCGGGTGTATTTCTGCCATGAAAAGCTCTCAGTGAAAACTCATCTGCCTTGCAGATGCCGTTCGGAGTCGGCATAAAACATGTAGGTCCCGTCCGGCCAATTTGTAGGGAAAATCAAGAGGAGCACGACGCAAATTGGAAGAGAAGCTCGGCCTTAGATCTCTTCGGAGGTTATCGCGCCTTACATTTATTTTTATTTATAACCGTAAAATAGTGGCAAAAATGACAGTTTATATGGGGTATATATTATATATACCACCGATCGCTATGATTTTTTCAGACAACAATATATGCTATATACGTAAGCATTCGGTGAAATTTGAAGCTTCTGGCTGTTAAAATGGGGCTAAAATTGCGAAAATATATATATATATACTATATATATATACTATGTATATAACAATATATATATACTATATATACCACCGATTTTTATGATGTTTACGGACAGCAATATATGCTATATACGTAAGCATTCGTTGAAATTTGAAGCCTCTAGCTCTTAAAATAGGGCAGTAATTACGAAAAGTTTCTTATCTGAACAATCGGTTGTGGGGGATATATACTATATATATGACCGATCTCATTAATTTTTTCAGGCTACAATGTGTGCAATATACGAAATTATATGGTGAAGTTTGAAGCTTCAATCTATTAAATCGAGTAAGATATGACAAAAATCCTCTTTTTCTGAAAAATCGGTTGTATGGAGGATATATGCTATAGTGGTCCGATCCGGCCGGTTCCGACAAATGTCTAATCGAACACCCAAGTACAACCGCTCACCAAATTTTATCAAGATATCTCAAAAATTGAGGGACTAGTTTGCATACAAACAGACAGACCGACAGACGAACAGACAGACAGACGGACATGGCTAAATCAACTCAGCTCTTCATTCTGATTATTTCGGTATACTTAAGTGTGGGTCTATCTATTGTTCTTTAAGGACTTAAAATTTTGGGTTTCGTGACGAAATTAATATACCATTTCATTTTCATGAAAGGTATAAAAATAGTTAGGTACTTTGTGTGAGGATACAAAGCTTCACGTGTTTTGTGGTGTGGATGTAAAAACTATGACTACGAATCACGTATTTGAAAAATATATGACGTAAACGTAACTATTTGATGAAATTTGATGAATTTTGAAGCTTCTAGCCGTAAAAAAGGGGCAAAAATTACAGTCTATATGGGGTATATATTATATATACCACCGATCGCTATGATTTTTTCAGACAACAATATATGCTATATACGTAAGCATTTGGTGAAACTTGAAGCTTCTAGCTGTTAAAATGGGGCAGAAATTGCGCAAAGTTTCTTATATGAACTATCGGTTGTATGAGATATAACTATGTATACCTCCGATCTCAATGATTTTTTCAGACATCAATATATGCTATAAACGTAATACTAGGTTCAAACACACACCAAATTGGCAATTTATACTCTTTGGGCAATTTATTACGCAATTTGTCATATAATAAATTGTAATAATAAATTGCCAATTTAAAAAAAATTGCGTAATAAATTGTTTCAACCTGCAAATGCAACATTGTAAAGTGTGTTTATTGAGTATATTTAAACGTCACTTACGCATGGCTGAACTATATGGTTGGCTCATTTCATCAGCTGATTTTATGTCTTTCATTTCACTGGAGTAGGGACTGTCAAAAGAAGATGGCAAAATCAAAATGAAAACAAAACACTGAACACATTTTCTTACAACACACAAAAATTTCAAAGTTTTATGTTTTCATTCCATTCTATTCACCTAATACCAACACGCACATTTTGACAGTCTCAACAAAGATATGTTGTTACTGTAGAGATGAGCCAACCAGCTATCAAATTACTATTGTGTAAGCTAAATAGAGTTGTATGAACACCACTCAATTTAATTCGAAATAGCCTCAATTTATTTTTCTGTTTGAACATAGTATAAGCATTTGGTGAAATTTGAAGTTTCTAGCTGTTAAAATGGGGCTGAAATTGCGAAGAAAAAAATATATATATACTATATATATATACTATATATACCATCATATATATAATATATATATCAACGATCTCTATGATTTTTTGACACAACAATATATAGTATATACGTAAGCAATCGGTGAAATTTGAAGCTTATAGCTGTTAAAATGGGGTAGAAATTGCGAAAAGTTTCTTATCTGAACAATCGGTTGTATGAGATATATATTATATATACAACCGATCTCTATGATTTTTTCAGACAACAATATATGCTATATACGTAAGCATTCGGTGAAATTTGAAGCTTCTAGCTGTTAAAATGGGGCTAAAATTGCGAAAAAATATATATATATACTATATATATATACTATATATACCACCATATATATACTATATATACCACCATATATATACTATATATATCACCGATCTTTATGATTTTTACGGACAACAATATATGCTATATACGTAAGCATTCGTTGAAATTTGAAGCCTCTAGCTCTTAAAATAGGGCAGTAATTACGAAAAGTTTCTTATCTGAGCAATCGGTTGTGGGGGATATATACTATATATACGACCGATCTTAGCAATTTTTTCAGGCTACAATATGTGCAATATACAAAATTATATGGTGAAGTTTGAAACTTCAATCTATTAAATTGAGTAAGATATGACAAAATTCCTCTTTTTCTGAAAAATCGGTTGTATGGAGGATATATGATAGTGGTCCGATCCGGCCGGTTCCGACAAATGTCTAATCGGACACCCAAATACACCCGCTCACCAAATTTTATCAAGATATCTCAAAAATTGAGGGACTAGTTTGCATACAAACAGACAGACGGACAGACGGACAGACAGACAGACGGACATGGCTAAATCAACTCAGCTCTTCATTCTGATTATTTCGGTATACTTAATGGTGGGTCTATCTATTTTCCTTTAAGGACTTACAATTTTGGGTTTCGTGACGAAATTAATATACCATTTCATTTTCATGAAAGGTATAATTTAATATCTTTACAGTATATAAGTAAATTACGTCAACATTCAACTCCAGTAATGATATGGTGCAACAAAATAAAAAAATAAAAGAAAATTTCAAAATGGGCGTGGCTCCACCCTTTTTCATTTAATTTGTCTAGGATAATTTTAGTGCCATAAGTCAAACAAAAATTTACCAATCCTTGTGAAATTTGGTAGGGGCTTAGATTCTGGGACGATAACTTATTTCTGTGAAAAAGGGCGAAATCGGTGAAGCCACGCCAACTTTTTCGATATCGAAAATTTCGAAAAACGAAAAAAATGCCATAATTCTATACCAAATACGAAAAAAGGGATGGAACATGTCGTACAAACAAATTCTAGAGTCAACCCTGATCCACCTTTATGGCGATATCCCTAAATGGCGTCCACCTATAGAACTATGGCCACTCCCTCTTAAAATACTCTTTAATACCTTTCATTTGATACACATGTCATACAAACACATTCCAGGGACCTCGGCCATAATTCTATACCAAATACGAAAAAAGGGATGGAACATGTCGTACAAACAAATTCTAGAGTCAACCCTGATCCACCTTTATGGCGATATCCCTAAATGGCGTCCACCTATAGAACTATGGCCTACTCCCTCTTAAAATACTCTTTAATACCTTTCATTTGATACACATGTCATACAAACACATTCCAGGGACCCTCGGTTCATTTTCCTACATGGTTATTTTCCCTAAGTTGCCACCTTAGCTCTCAACTGAGTATGTAATGTTCGGTTACACCCGAACTTAACCTTCCTTACTTGTATTTTTGTATCAAATTTATTTATTTTTTGTTCAGTATAAGACTTACTTTATCTAAAATGAGGATTAAATTTGCAAAAACATTTTCGGGCAAATTTGCCATTAATTGTTATAAATAAATTTAGTTAGTTCCAACAAAAGTTAACTCATTATTTGTGATTTAATGTTTTTTTGAATGCAACTAAAATAAAAAACAAAGAATCTGTTAAATAAAGGCCTATGTATTGACGTGTAAGTGAAATTTGCCAACAAAAATGGGCAGGTCAAAAATTAGTTCTATTTAAATTTTTTTTGTACGCTACAAATTATTTTGGAACATTTTTTAGGATTTTGGTAGTAAGTGGCAACAAAGCGAAACCATGTTTATTCTTTCACCGTCTAGCGCGTACGCATATGTAGGTTTGTGCCTTAGAGCACTTACATAATTGGTCCTACAGAGCTTTTGTGCACGAAAGAAAGTTTCGATATATGCAGAGATTTTTCGAATTTACAAAAAACTCTTTATATTAATTATAAAAAATAGAGTAATATTAGTTAACAACAAGTGAGGAAGGCTAAGTTCGGATGTAACCGAACATTACATACTCAGCTGAGAGCTTTTGAGACAAAATAAGGGAAAATCACCAAGTAGGAAAATAAACCTAGGGTAACCCTGGAATGTGTTTGTATGACATGGGTATCAAATGGAAGGTATTAAAGAGTATTTTAAAATGGCGTGGGCCATAGTTCTATAGGTGCCATTTCGGGATATCGCCATAAAGGTGGGCCAGGGGTGACTCTAGAATGTGTTTGTTCGAAATGAAAGGTGTTAATGATTATTTAATAAAGAGTGGGCTTTATTTATTTAGGTGGACGCCTTTTCGAGATATCGCCATAAAGGTCGACCAGGAGTGACTCTAGAATGTGTTTGTACGTAATGGGTATCAAATGAAAGGTGCTAATGAGTATTTTAAAAGGAAGTGGGCCTTAGTTCTATTGGTGGAAGCCTTTTCGAGATATCGCCATAAAGGTGGACCAGGGGTGACTCTAGAATGTGTTTGTACGATATGGGAATCAAATGAAAGGTGCTAATGAGTATTTTAAAATGGAGTGGGCCTTAGCTCTATAAGTGGACGCCTTTTCAAAATATCGCCATAAAGATGGGCCAGGGGTGACTTTAGAATGTGTTTATACGATATGGGAATCAAATGAAAGGTGTTAATGAGTATTTTAAAAGGAAGTGGGCCTTAGTTCTATTGGTGGACGCCATTTCGGGATATCGCCATAAAGGTGGACCAGGGGCGATTCTAGAATGTGTTTGTACGAAATGAAAGGTGTTAATGATTATTTAAAAGGAAGTGGGCCTTAGTTCTATAGGTGGACGCCTTTTCGAGACATCGCCATAAATGTGGACCACGAGTAACCACCCTAGGATGCGTTTGTACGATATGGGTATCAAATGAAAGTTGTTAATGATTATTTAAAAGGGAGTGGGCCTTAGTTCTATAGGTTGACGCCTTTTCGAGATATTGCCATAAAGTGGATCAGGTGTGACTCTAGAATGTCTTTGTACGATATGGGTATCAAATGAAAGGTGTTAATGAATATTTTAAAAGGGATTGGGCCTTAGTTCTATAAGTGGACGCCTTTTCGAGATATCGCCATAAAGGTGGACCAGGGGTGACTCTAGAATGTGTTTTTCGATATGGGTATCACATGAAAAGTGTTAGTGAGCATTTTTAAAGGGAGTGGACCTTAGTTATACAGGTGGACGCCTTTTCGAGATATCGCCATAATGATAGACCAGGGGTGACTCTAGAATGTCTTTGTACGATATGGGTATCAAATGAAAGGTGTTAATGAGTATTTTAAAAGGAAGTGGGCCTTATCTTGCCATAAAGTGGACCAAGGGTGACTCTATAATGTGTTTGTACGATGTGGGTATCAAATTAAAGGTATTAATGGGGGTTTTAAAATGGAGTGGCCCTTAGTTGTGTATGTGAAGGCGTTTGCGAGATATCGACCAAAATGTTGAACAGGGTGACCCAGAACATAACCTGTCGGTACCGCTTATTTATTTATATATGATATACCACGAAGAGTATTCCTGCCATCATTCCAAGGGCTTTTGATTTCGCCCCGCAGAACTTTTTCATTTTCTTCTACTTAATATGGTAGGTGTCACAATCATTTTACAAAGTTTTTCTAAAGTTATATATTGCGTCAATAAACCAATCCAATTACCATGTTTCATCCCTTTTTTCGTATTTGGTATAGAATTATGGCATTTTTTTCATTTTTCGTAATTTTCGATATCGATAAAGTGGGCGTGTTATGGTCGGATTTCGGCCATTTTTTATACCAATACAAAGTGAGTTCAGATAAGTACGTGAACTGAGTTTAGTAAAGATATATCGATTTTTGCTCAAGTTATCGTGTTAACGGCCGAGCGGAAGGACAGACGGTCGACTGTGTATAAAAACTGGGCGTGGCTTCAACCGATTTCGCCATTTTCACAGAAAACAGTTATCGTCATAGAATCTATACCCCTACCAAATTTCGCAAGGATTGGTAAATTTTTGTTCGACTTATGGCATTAAAAGTATTCATTTATTTTCGTATTTTGTTGCACCATATATTTGACTTTAAAAAAATTTTTTTAAGTGGGTGTGTTCGTCATCCGATTTTGCTAATTTTTATTAAGCACACATATATTAACAGGAGTAACGTTCCTGCCCAATTTCATCAGTATATCTTCAACGACTGCCAAATTACAGCTTGAAAAACTTTTAAATTACCTTCTTTTAAAAGTGGGCGGTGCCAGGCCCATTGTACACAATTTTACTAATTTTCTATTTTGCGTCATAGAGTAAACCCACCTACGAAGTTTCATCGCTTTAGCCGTCTTTGGTAATAATTATCGCACTTTTTCGGTTTTTCGAAATTTTCGAAATCGAAAAAGTTGTCCGATTTCGTAAATTTTAAATAGCGATCTGAGATGAGTGCCCGGGAACTTACATACCAAGTTTCATTAAGATACCTCAAAATTTACTGAAGTTATCGTGTTTACCGGGAGACGGACGGACGGACATGGCTAAATGAATTTCTTTTTTCGCCCAGATCATTTTGATATATAGAAGTCTATATCAATCTCGATTAGTTTATGCCGTTACGGATTACCGTTATGCGAACAAAATTGATATACTCTGTGAGCTCTGCTCAGCTGAGTATAAAGATAAAAAAATTATTTAATGGGAAAGAAGGCAGAGTTAACTAAAAAAATTTAAACAAAATGAAAGAAAAAAATAAAGTACTTAAAGTGCTAAAAAAATTAAGTAAAGTAAATAAAAAGTTACATATAAAAACGCAATAAGTGCTCTTAGACTTTTTTCCGAGTTTTAATGTTATCATTGTGAAAATATGAAGATTCTAATGTTCGGATATTTAATCTTTGTATTCCCATTGATAACTATGTACGTAATTAATTTATATTAAATTTGTAAACTCTCCATTTCATGAATATATATGACCATATCTACCATAAATTATCGTCTGTGAACTATATAATAGGTACTAATATATAACAAAGCAGAATAAATTAGAAAGAAAATAAATACAAACAAAAACAGTGAAATTATTCACGCATATTTACTAAAATTAAATTAATTTCATAACTTTAAATGACATAAACAAATTAGGGTTATGGGATCTAAGCATCCGATTAATGGGCATATAATCCAACAAAGTTGGCTAATAATAAATATAGTAGGTAATATACGGCCTATGCAATACGGCCGCTATGACGCTGGTCGCCGCTTTGATCTAAAATCAAAAACGTTTTTGGCACGTTTTTTGTTTTTGTTTAATATACAACGTTAACTTTTCCGATTCAGTCAAGTTGCATTTTAATAATAATAAACTAAGTTGAAATAAAAGTATATATAGTAAAATAAAATAAAAAACAAGTAAGGAAGGTTAAGTTCGGGTGTAACCGAACATTACATACTCAGTTGAGAGCTATGGTGACAACATAAGGGAAAATAACCATGTAGGAAAATGAACCGACGGAAACCCTGGAATGTGTTTGTATGACATGTGTATCAAATGAAAGGCATTAAAGAGTATTTTATGAGGGAGTGGGCCATAGTTCTATAGGTGGACGCCATTTAGGGATATAGCCATAAAGGTGGATCAGTGTTGACTCTAGAATGCGTTTGTACGATATGGGTATCAAATTAAAGGTGGTAATGAGTATTTTAAAAGGGAGTAATCCTTAGTTCCATAGGTGGACGCCGTTTCGAGATATCGCCACAAAGGTGGTACAGGAGTGACCCTAGAATTTGTTTGTACAATATGGGCATCAAAGGAATGGTGTTAATCAGTATTTTAAAAGGGAGTGGGCCTTAGTTCTATAGGTGGATGCCGTTTCGAAATATCGCCATAAAGGTGGACCAGGGTTGACTCTAGAATTCGTTTGTGGAATATGGGTATCAAACGAAAGGAGTTAATGAGTATTTTAAAAGGGAGTGGGCCTTAGTTCTATATGTGGACGCCTTTTCGAGATATCGCCATAAAGGTGGACCAGGGTTGACTCTAGAATTCGTTTGTGGAATATGGGTATCAAACGAAAGGAGTTAATGAGTATTTTAAAAGGGAGTGGGCCTTAGTTCTATATGTGGACGCCTTTTCGAGGTATCGCAATAAAGGTGGACCAGGGGTGACTCTAGACTTTGTTAGTACGAAAGGTGTTAATGAGTATTTTTAAAAGGGAGTGGGCCTTCGTTCTATAGGTGTTCGCCTTTTCGAGATATCGCCATAAAGGTGGACCAGGGGCGACTCTAGAATGTGTTTGTACGATATGGGTATCAAATTAAAGGTATTAATGAGGGTTTTAAAAGGGAGTGGTGGTTGTTGTATAGGTGGTCGCATTTTCGAAATATCGCCATAAAGGTGGACCAGGGGTGACTCTAGAATTCGTTTGTGCAATATGGGTATCAAACGAAAGGAGTTAATGAGTATTTTAAAAGGGAGTGGGCCTTAGTTCTATAGGTGGACGCCTTTTCGAGATATCGCCATAAAGGTCGACCAAGGGTGACTCTAGGATGTGTTTGTACGATATGGGTATCAAATTAAAGGTATTAATGAGAGTTTTAAAAGGGAGTGGTGTTAGTTGTATATGTGAAGGCGTTTTCCAGATATCGACCGAAATGTGGACCAGGGTGACCCAGAACATCATCTGTTGGATACCGCTAATTTATTTATATATGTAATACCTGCCAAGATTTTAAGGGTTTTTTATTTCGCCCTGCAGAACTTTTTCATTTTCTTCTACTTAATATGGTAGGTGTCACAACCATTTTATAAAGTTTTTTCTAAAGT
This sequence comes from Eurosta solidaginis, assembly GCF_040869045.1. Classification (NCBI taxonomy): domain Eukaryota; kingdom Metazoa; phylum Arthropoda; class Insecta; order Diptera; family Tephritidae; genus Eurosta; species Eurosta solidaginis. The sequence continues at coordinate 138,446,457 of NC_090320.1, read as the reverse complement.
TATATTTCGCTTCAAAAAACAATCCGATTACCTTACCATGTTTCATCCCTTTCTTCGTATTTGGTATAGAATTATTTTTCGTAATTTTCGATATCGAAAAAGTGGGCGTGGTCATAGTTGGATTTCGTTCATTTTTCATACCAAGATAAAGCGAGTTCAAGTGAGCACGTGAACTAAGTTCATTAAAGATATGTCGATTTTTGCTCAAGTTATCGTGTTAACGGCCATGCGAAAGGACAGACGGACGACTGTGTATAAAAACTGGGCGTGGCATCAAACGATTTCGCCCATTTTCACAAAAAAGAGTTAACGTCATAAAATCTATGCCCCTACCAAATTTCAAAAGGATTGGTTAATTTTTGTTCGACTTATAGCACTATATCATTACTGGAGTTGAATGTTGACATAATTAACTTATATACTGTAAAGATATTAAATTTTTTGTTAAAATTTTACTTTAAAAAATTTTTTTTTAAAAGTGGGCGTGGTCCTTCTCCGATTTTGCTAATTTTTATTAAGCGTACATATAGTAATAGGAGTAACGTTCCTGCCAAATTTCATAATGATATCTTCAACGACTGCCAAATTACAGCTTGCAAAACTTTTAAATTACCTTCTTTTAAAAGTGGGCGGTGCCACGCCCATTGTGCAAAATTTTACTAATTTTCTATTCTGCGTCATAAGTTCAACTCATCTACCAAGTTTCGTCGCTTTATCTGTCTTTTGTAATGAATTATCGCAATTTTTCGGTTTTTCGAAATTTTCGATATCGAAAAAGTGGGCGTGGTTATAGTCCGATATCGTTCATTTTAAATAGCGATCTGAGATGAGTGCTCAGGAACCTACATACCAAATTTCATCAAGGTACCTCAAAATTTACTCAAGTTACCGTGTTAACGGACGGACGGACGGACGGACGGACATGGCTCAATCAAATTTTTTTTCGATCGTGATTATTTTGATATATGGAAGTCTATATCTATCTCGATTCCTTTATATATGTACAACCAACCGTTATCCAATCAAACTTAATATACTGTGTGAGCTCTGCTCAACTGAGTATAATAAATTACCATAAAAGACAATATAAAAAATTTTATGTTATATTTTTGTAGCAAATTAATTTTTTTTGTTTTTTGTTCAGTATAAGACGTACTTTATCTAAAATGAGGATTAAATTTGCAAAAATATTTTCGGGCAAATTTGCCTTTAATTGTTAGAAATAAATTTTATTAGTTTCAACAAAAGTTAACTCATTATTTATGATTTCATGTTTTTTTTTTTTGAAAGCACCTAAAATGAAAAACATAGAATCTGTTAAATAAAGACCTACGTATTTACGTGTAAGTGAAATTTGCCACAAAAAAAGGGCCGGTCAAAAATTAATTATATTTAAATTTTTTTGTACGCTACAAATTATTTTGGAACAATTTTTTAGGATATTGGTAGAGGCCACTATAGGTAAGTGGCAACAATGAGAACCATGTTTTATTCTTTCACCGTCTAGCGCATACGCATATGTAGGTTTGTGCCTTAAAGCACTTACATAATTGGTCCTACAGATGGCACGAAAGTAAGTTTCGATATTTGGAGAGATTGTTCTTATTCACAAAAAACTTTTTCTATTAATTATAAACAAATAGAGAAATATTAGTTAACAACAAGTAAGGAAGGCTAAGTTCGGGTACTCATCTGAGAGATTTTGAGACAAAATAAGGCAAAATCACCAAGTAGGAAAATGAACCTAGAGTAACCTTGGAATGTGTTTGTATGACAAGGGTATCAAATGGAAGGCGTTAATGAGTATTTTGAAAGAAAGTGGGCCTTGGTTATATAGGTGGCCGCCTTTTAGAGATATCGCCATAAAGGTGGACCAGGGGTGACTCTAGAATGTGTTTGCACGATATGGGTATCAAACGAAAGGTGTTAATGAGTATTTTAAAAGAAAGTGGGCCTTAGTTCTATAGGTGGACGCCTTTTCGAGATATTGCCATAAAGGTGGACAAAGGGTGACTCTATAATGAGTTTGTACGATATGGGTATCAAATTAAAGGTATTAGTGAGAGTTTTAAAAGGGAGTGGCCCTTAGTTGTATATGTGAAGGCGTTTTCGAGATATCGACCAAAGTGTGGACCAGGGTGACCCAGAACATCATCTTTCGGGTACCGCTAATTTATTTTTATATCTAATACCACGAACAGTATTTCTGCCAATGCGTTTGTACGTAATGGGTATCAAATGAAAGGTGTTAATGGTTATTTAAAAGGGAGTGGGCATTAGTTCTATAGGTGGACGCCTTTTCGAGATATCGCCATAAAGGCGGACAAAGGGTGACTCTATAATGAGTTTGTACGATATGGGTATCAAATTAAAGGTATTAGTGAGAGTTTTAAAAGGGAGTGGCCCTTAGTTGTATATGTGAAGGCGTTTTCGAGATATCGACCAAAGTGTGGACCAGGGTGACCCAGAACATCATCTTTCGGGTACCGCTAATTTATTTTTATATCTAATACCACGAACAGTATTTCTGCCAAGATTCCAAGGGTTTTTGATTTCGCCCTGCAGAACTTTTTCATTTTCTTCTACTTAATATGGTAGGTGTCACACCCATTTTACAAAGTTTTTTCTAAAGTTGCCCATCCCTTTTTTATACTCAGCTGAGCAGAGTTCACAGAGTATGTTAATATTGTTCGCATAACGGTAATCCGTAACGGCATAAACTAATGAATGAATGAATGAATTGAATATTTATTGAATACAACATTACAAATATATATAAGATCGACAAGTTTTTAAATATAACCCGCGAAGCTTGAGTGCTTGTCTGCAGGTTTATATTATAGATTTTATGGCTAAAAATAACAATTGTATAATATATAAATGTGCACAACTGACATAACAAAATTAAAAAAACGTTTTTATTTTGTGTATTTTTTACAATAAGTTCAATTATGGATAGCGTTACACTCTAATTTACTAAAAAAGCAACTGAATTAAAATAAGGTACGGTTTACAGTAATTGTGTAAGTTTTGTGGGTTGAGAATTTATTTACAATAAACTTTTAATATGATTTTTAATTAAATTTTTTCTTTTGACTGGGTTCGGTAGATTAGTCAGCTCTTTTGGTAGTTCATTGAAAAATGATGGAAGCAGTAAAGATAAGGTGTTTTTAGCATAATTATTTGAAAACTTAGGCACTACGAGGCGATTTTCTAACCGGCTTAGAGTTCCATGACCGTGGGAGATAGGTATTTTGAATGTGCATTCATGGTAAAACTCGTTGAATATCGTTAATTTAAAAATGGGCTTTACGTCTAGTAATTTTAAGGCTGTATTTAATTCAAGATTTGGGGTATATATATTCTTCTTCTTGGCAAGTATTTTCAAATTATAATATTGACTTTGTTGAAGTATCCTACAATATGTTGACGATCCCCAAGCGGTGATGCCGTGTCTTAAGTAAGACTCCGACAGGGCTAAATATGCCTGGAGCAGCACATCGTAATTCGTACAGAAACTTAAATGGCTTAAGACGTATGACGTCGACATTAGTTTTCTTTGGAGATGAGAAATCTGTGCATTCCACTTAAAATTTTCATCGAGAATAACACCGAGGTATTTGTATGATGGAACGGTTTCTATATTCTCGTTGCAGTTACAGGATGTCTGATTTTTATGTAAGTAATCATGGTTATGGAATATTAGCCGAATTGTTGATTGGGAAATATGCGGGGATCTTATGTGCATTAGTTTGGGTTTCGTTACGTTTATTGCCAGACCACTATCGTGTGCCCATTTGGTTACTACATCTAACTTTCTCTGCAGGATACTTATTGCAGTACAGAGATCCCTGTGTGGCACTACTATAGCTGTGTCATCTGCGTATGCAAAACTTCGCAGTTTTTGAGTGCTCTGAGCATGCTATTTGCGTATATTATATACAGAATCGGCCCCAGGTTTTGAACCCTGCGGGACTCCGCACGACGAACTTATTTAGTTACTGTATTCATTTTGTATTTTTATACTCAGTTGAGCAGAGCTCACAGAGTATATTAAGTTTGATTGGATAACGGTTGGTTGTACATATATAAAGGAATCGAGATAGATATAGACTTCCATATATCAAAATAATCAGGATCCAAAAAAAATTTGATTGAGCCATGTCCGTCCGTCCGTCCGTCCGTCCGTCCGTCCGTCCGTTAACACGATAACTTGAGTAAATTTTGAGGTATCTTGATGAAATTTGGTATGTAGGTTCCTGAGCACTCATCTCAGATCGCTATTTAAAATGAACGATATCGGACTATAACCACGCCCACTTTTTCGATATCGAAAATTTCGAAAAACAGAAAAAATGCGATAATTCATTGTTAAAGGCGGTTAAAGCGATGAAACTTGGTAGATGGGTTGACGTTATGACGCGGAATAGAAAATTAGTAAGATTTTGGACAATGGGCGTGGCACCGCCCACTTTTACAAGAAGGTAATTTAAAAGTTTTGCAAGCTGTAATTTGGCAGTCGTTGAAGATATCATGATGAAATTTAGCAGGAACGTTACTACTATTACTATATATGTGCTAAATAAAAATTAGCAAAATTGGATGAAGAACACGCCCACTTTTTAAAAAAAAATTTTTTTTAATTCAAATTTTAACAAAAAGTTTAATATCTTTACTGTATATAAGTAAATTAAGTCAAAATTCAACTTCAGTAATGATATAATGCAACAAAATACAAAAATAAAAGAAAATTTCAAAATGGGCGTGGCTCCGCCCATTTTCATTTAGTGTGTCTAGAATACTTTTAATGCCATAAGTCGAACAAAAATTTACCAATCCTTTTGAAATTTGGTAGGAGCATAGATTCTATGACGTTAACTGTTCTCTGTGAAAATGGGCGAAATCGGTAGAAGCCACGCCCAGTTTTTATACACAGTCCTCCGTCTGTCCTTCCGCTCGGCCGTTAACACAATAACTTGAGCAAAAACCGATATATCTTTACTAAACTTAGCCCACGTACTTACCTGAACTCACTTTATCTTGGTATAAAAAATGGCCGAAATCCGACCATAACCACGCCCACTTTATCGATATCGAAAATTACGAAAAATTAAAAAAATGCCATAATTCTATACCAAATACGAAAAAAGGGATGAAGCATGGTAACTGGATTGGTTTATTGACGCAAAATATAACTTTGGAAAAACCTTTGTAAAATGGGTGTGACACCTACCATATTAAGTAGAAGAAAATGAAAAAGTTCTACAAGGCGAAATCAACAGCCCTTGGAATCTTGGCAGGAATACTGTTAGTGTTATTGAATATATAAATAAATTAGCAGTACCCGACAGATGATTTTCTGGATCACCTGATCCACATTTGGTCGATATCGCGAGAACGCCTTCACATATACATCTAAGGGCCACTCGCTTTTAAAACCCTCATCAATACCTTTAATTTGATATCCATATCGTACAAACACATTCTAGAGTCAACCCTGGTCCACCCTAATGGCGATATCTCGAAAAGGCGTGCAATTATAGACCTAATGCCCACTCCCTCTTAAAATGCTCAGTAACACCTTTCGTTTGATACCCATATTGTAAAAACATTCTAGAGTCACCCCTGGCCCACCCTAATGGCGATATCTCGAAAAGGCGTCCACCTATAGACCTAATGTCCACTCCCTCTTAAAATGCTCAGTAACACCTTTCCTTTGATACCCATATCGTACAAACATTCTAGAGTCACCCCTGGCCCACCCTAATGGCGATATCTCGAAAAGGCGTCCACCTATAGACCTAATGCCCACTCCCTCTTAAAATGCTCAGTAACACCTTTCGTTTGATACCCATATCGTACAAACATTCTAGAGTCACCCCTGGCCCACCCTAATGGCGATATCTCGAAAAGGCGTCCACCTATAGACCTAATGCCCACTCCCTCTTAAAATGCTCAGTAACACCTTTCGTTTGATACCCATATCGTACAAACATTCTAGAGTCACCCTTGGTCAACCTTTATGGCGATATCTCGAAAAGGCGTCCACCTATAGAACAGAGGATTACTCCCTTTTAAAATACTCATTACCACCTTTCATTTGATACCCATATCGTACAAACACATTCTAGAGTCACCCTGGCCCACCCTAATGGCGATATCTCGAAAAGGCGCCCACCTATAGACCTAATGCCCACTTTCTCTTAAAATGCTCAGTAACACCTTTCGTTTGATACCCATATCGTACAAACATTCTAGAGTCACCCCTGGCCCACCCTAATGGCGATATCTCGAAAAGGCGTCCACCTATAGACCTAGTGCCCACTCCCTCTTAAAATGCTCAGTAACACCTTTCGTTTGATACCCATATCGTAAAAACATTCTAGAGTCACCCTTGGTCCACCTTTATGGCGATATCTCGAAAAGGCGTCCACCTATAGAACTAAGGATTGCTCCCTTTTAAAATACTCATTACCACCTTTCATTTGATACCCATATCGTACAAACACATTCCAGAGTCACCCCTGGCCCACCCTAATGGCGATATCTCGAAAAGGCGTCCACCTATGGACCTAATGCCCACTCCCTTTTAAAGTGCTCAGTAACACCTTTCGTTTGATACCCATATCGTACAAACACATTCTAGAGTCACCTCTGGCCCACCCTAATGGCGACATTTCGAAAAGGCGTCCACCTATAGACCTAATGCCCACTCCCTCTTAAAACGCTCAGTAACACCTTTCATTTGATTCCCATATCGTACAACTAGAGACACCCCTGGTCCACCTTTATGGCGATATCTCGAAACGGCGTCCACCTAGGGAACTAAGGATCACTCCTCTTCAAAATACTCATTAACAGCTTTCATTTGATACCCATATCGTACAAACATATTCTAGAGTCACCCCTGGTCCACCTTTATGGGGATTTCTCGAAAAGGCGTTCACCTATAGAACTAGAGCCCATTCCCTTTTAAAATACTCATTATCACCTTTCATTTGATACCCATATCGTACAAACACATTCTAGAGTCAGCCCTGGTCCACCTTTATGGCGATATCCCTAAATGGCGTCCATCCATAGAACTATGCCCTACTCTCTCTTAAAATACTCTTTAATACCTTCCATTTGATACACATGTCATACAACCACATTCCAGGGTTACGCTAGGTTCATTTTCCTACATGGTGATTTTCCTTATTTTGTCTCCATAGCTCTCAACTGAGTATGTAATGTTCGGTTATACCCGAACTTAGCCTTCCTTGAAAGCCATTTAAGACAATCCCCCTTATCCCGGCGTTATATAGCGCCTCGAGTAATTTTTCATGTGATAAGGTGTCAAATGCTTTGCTGAAATCTATAAGTTTTCATTGATTTTGGACGAAAATTTACCCAGTAGCTGGTTCATGTTCTTGTTTTTTTGGAAACCGTACTGTCTGGCGTCGATAACTTTATATTTTTCTATAAACTCTGTCAACCTATTGACAATAACTTCTTCCATTATTTTCTCAATAACCGGTAATATAGTTATTGGTCGGTAGTTACATATATCAGATTTAACTCCGGCTTTATGTATAGGTTTTACCACAGATATCTTTAGAGCTACGCGTACTTCGTATTGGGTTATGCTAAGGTTAATTAATTTCGCTATTATCGGGACTAGAATATGTGATAATTTTTTTATATCTTTTGGTCGAATACCGTCATATCCTGGGCCCTTCTTTCCATCGAGTTTTTTTACAATTGCCAATATCTCGGTAATTTCTTTTATAAATATGGAGTTGGGTATCGGACATTGCGGCGAGTTCAAAGACCTGATGTCACAGTGATGGATTACCCTTTTTACGCCCTCAGAAAATGTTGTTGCAAAATTATCACAGATAGTTTTTGTGCTAATATATTTGAAGTTCTTAAAAACGTGCTCATCTGGACTTACGTTCTTTCGACCAACAATCTCATTAACGAGTTGCCAGGTTTTTCTTTTATCGTGTTTGTACTCAAAAAATTTATTTTGATAGTAACCATTTCGAGTTTTTTGTATTTCTTTATTGACGTAGTTTCTAAATTTTTTATAGTCTACTTCTACTTTTTTATCCCATGGCTTTGCTTTCCACTTTCTATATAAATTATCCCTGATTTTACACAAAGTTTTTAGGTCATTTGTCATCCAAACATTCGTCTTTCTCGGTGCCGTGATCTTTTTGCTAACATAGGAGTTGTCATAAGTACGTATAAAATTGCAGTGTATCTTATCACACATCTCGTTTGCGCTAGTTGACCTAAAAGTATCATCCCAGTCCATCTTCATTATCTCTTCATACAATTTTTTGTTATCAATAACATTAATAGCTTCTGGTTTTTTTCGGGGGCTCATTTCGCTCATTGAAAGACATACCACATATAAGAGAGTAATGATCTGGTATATTCGTTTGTATTACCCCTTACATGAATTCAATGTTCCTACTCTTAACGAAAATGTGATCGATGCACGTATGAGTGTCTCTTTTTACATCGACCCGAGTATACTCATTTATTACCTTTTGCATACCGTAAGACGAGAGCAAATCAAGATAGAGATTTGCACTACTGTCATCAGCATCTAGTATGTTGATGTTACATCACCTATTACTATTGTGCATTCTCATTTGCTTCTTCTTTTCAATATGTTGTCAAGCTCTTCGACGAAGGTGCGAACATTGTTTTGCGGATGGGTTTATATAGCATGGAGAGTGCATGGAACATTGTTATTGTTAATTGTAAACGTGATTTCTATAGTTTCAAAAGAATTTGTGGAATATACAATTCGTTCATAACATATGTTCTCTGTAACGTACACAGCAATGCCTCCCCCGCACTTATGGCTTCCGTTTAAGAATTCAACATTAAAACCGCTGATACGAAACAGGTTTTGCTCATCATTTTTATACTCAGTTGAGCAGATCTCACAGAGTATATTAACTTTGATTGGATAACGGTTGGTTGTACAGGTATAAAAGAATCGAGATAGATATAGACTTCCATATATCAAAATCATCAGGATCGAAAAAAAATTTGATTGAGCCATGTCCGTCCGACCGTCTGTCCCTTAACACGATAACTTGAGTAAATTTTGAGGTATCTTGATGAAATTTGGTATGTAGGTTCCTGAGCACTCATCTCAGATCGCTATTTAAAATCAACAATATTGGACTATAACCACGCCCACTTTTTCGATATAGAAAATTTCGAAAAACCGAAAAAGTGTGATAATTCATTACCAAAGACGAATAAAGCGATGAAACGTGGTAGGTGAGTTGAACTTATTACGCAGAATAGAAAATGAGTAAAATTTTGGACAATGAGCGTGGCACCGCCCACTTTTAAAAGAAGGTAATTTAAAATTTAGCAAGCTGTAATTTCGCAGTCGTTGAATATATCATGATGAAATTTGGCAGGAACGTTACTCCTATTACTATATGTATGCTTAATAAAAATTAGCAAAATCGGAAAACGACCACGCCCACCTTTAAAAAAAATTTTTTTTTTAAGTCAAATTTTAACAAAAAATTTAATATCTTTACAGTATATAAGTAAATTATGTCAACATGGTGCAACAAAATGGAAAAATAAAAGAAAATTTCAAAATGGGCGTGGCTCCGCCCTTTTTCATTTAATTTGTCTAGGATACTTTTAATGCCATAAGTCGAACAAAAATTTACCAATCCTTGTGAAATTTGGTAGGGGCTTAGATTCTGGGACGATAAATTATTTCTGTGAAAAAAGGCGAAATCGGTTAAAGCCACGCCCAGTTTTTATACACAGTCGACCGTCTGTCCTTCCGCTCGGCCGTTAACACGATAACTTGAGCAAAAATCGATATATCTTTACTAAACTCCGTTGACATACTTATCTGAACTCACTTTTTATTGGTATAAAAAATGGCCGAAATCGGACAATGACCACGCCCAATTTTTCGATATCGAAAATTTCGAAAAACGAAAAAAATGCCATAATTCTATACCAAATACGAAAAAAGGGATGAAACATGGTATTTGGATTAGTTTATTGACGCAAAATATAACTTTAGAAAAAAACTTTGTAAAATGGGTGTAACACCTTGCATATTAAGTAGAATGAAATGAAAAAAGGGCGAAATAAAAAACCCTTGAAATCTTGGCAGGAATACTGGTAAATAGTATAAATAAATTAGCGGTATCCAACAGATGATGTTCTGGGTAACCCTGGTCCACATTTTGGTCGATATCTGGAAAACGCCTTCACATATACAACTACCACCACTCCCTTTTAAAAGCCTCATTAATACTTTTTAATTTGAAACAAATTCTAGAGTCATCCCTGGTCCACCTTTATGGCGATATCTAGACAAGGCGTCCACCTGTAGAACTAAACCCCAAGCCCTTTTGAAATACTCATTAACACCTTTCGTTTGATAGCCATATTGTACAAACGAATTCTAGAGTCACCCCAGGTCCACCTTTATGGCGATATCTCGAAAAGGCGTCCACCTATAGAACTAAGGTCCACTCCCTTTTAAAATATTCATTAACCCCTTTCGTTTGATACCCATATTGTACAACCGCATTCTAGAGTCACCGCTGGGCCATCTTTATGGCGATATTTCGAAAAGGCGACCACCTATACATATACCACCACTCCTTTTTAAAACCCTCATTAATACCTTTAATTTGATACCCATATCGCACAAACACATTCTAGAGTCACCCCTGGTCCACCTTTATGGCGATATCTCGAAAAGGCGTCCACGTATAGAACTAAGCCCCATGCCCTTTTAAAATACTCACTAACACCTTTCGTTTGATAGCCATATTGTACAAACACATCCTAGAGTCACCCCTGGTCCACCTTTATGCCGATATCTCGAAAAGGCGACCACCTATAGAACTAAGCCCCACGCCCTTTTAAAATACTCATTAACACCTTTCGTTTGATACCCATATTGTACAACCGCATTCTAGAGTCACCGCTGGGCCATCTTTATGGCGATATCTCGAAAAGGCAACCACCTATACAACTACCACCACTCCCTTTTAAAACCTTCATTAATACCTTTAATTTGATACCCATATCGTACAAACTCATTCTAGAGTCACCCCTGGTCCACCTTTATGGCGATATCTAGAAAAGGCGTCCACCTGTAGAACTAAACCCCAAGCCCTTTTGAAATACTCATTAACACCTTTCGTTTGATAGCCATATTGTACAAACGAATTCTAGAGTCACCCCAGGTCCACCTTTATGGCGATATCTCGAAAAGGCGTCCACCTATAGAACTAAGGTCCACTCCCTTTTAAAATATTCATTAACCCCTTTCATTTGATACCCATATCGTACAAACAAATTCTAGAGTCAACCCTGATCCACCTTTGTGGCGATATCCCTAAATGGCGTCCACCTATAGAACTATGGCCCAATCCCTCTTAAAATACTCTTTAATACCTTTAATTTGATACACATGTCATACAAACACATTCCAGGATTACCTTCGGTTCATTTTCCTACATGGTTATTTTCCCTTATGTTGCCACCATAGCTCTCAACTGAGTATGTAATGTTCGGTTACACCCGAACTTAACCTTCCTTACTTGTTTATATTCGTTTCAATTAGTACCAATATGTCAATGCTATCGATAAGCTCATCAATTTCTAGTCGAAACGCGTTAAAGTTTTTTCTCATTGAACGTATGTTTAAGCACGTGTATTTAAAATAATATTTTTTAAAGTTTTTTGTATCAATTTCTGCTAAGGATTTAAATATTTCTGTTTTTGTGTTGTTCATTATAAAAATATTATTATTTAAAATAGTGGAGCCAAAAAAAAAAATAAAAAATTAAAATTTTATAGTTAAGTTAATTAAGTGTGTAAGTGTTTACAGTGATACTACAAATAAAAGGCAATATTACAATAATACCTTTCTTAATGTTAGGAAGTATTTGAAGTTTTATAGAGGAAAGTAACTCTAAAATTTGACGGAGTATATAAAGCTGTACTTTATATACCAAAGATTCAGAAAAATAAAAAAGATTTGAGTAATAATATAAGGTGATATTAATATACTTTTGTATGTGAAGCTCTTGTTGGCAGTTTAATAAATTAGTTGATGATGTCTATATCTGCTTGTGAGTTTATGTAAATAATTTGATGGCTTTCATCCTTTTTTGCTAAAATACGACCCCCCTTTATCCAAACAAATTTCCAGCCCGACGCCTGTGCTTTATTTCTTGCCGTCCATAGTAGTTGGCGATTTGTTTTTGTCAAATCCTCATAAAAGTAGATATACCCTCTTTTCAGTACCTTTGCTAGAAGTTTGGCCTGCTTCAGTTAAGTTACTTGCATAGAGCTTAACTCCACGCACTTTTGTCAATACCTCTCTCTTTTTGCGAACCGAGGAGAATTTGACTATGATGTTGTCACTTTTTCCCTTCACACGATATACATCGACCACATCATTCGCATTCACACTAACACCAGCAAAGTGTGCCGCCATACGTTCCACAATATTTTGAAGGGTTTCATTATCTCCTTTGCTAACGTTTCTCACAACAATATTTTTTTCTAACCTATGTTGCTGCATCTCGTTTACTTTTCGCTCTAGAGCTAAAATACGAATGTCTTTTGCGTTGCACTTTTCATGGAGATCAGAAATATTCTGCCCTAATTCGCAAAGTTTAGCTTCAACAAGTAAGAGTGTTTAAGTTCGGGTGTAACCGAACATTACATACTCAGTTGAGAGCTATGGTGGCAACATAAGGGAAAATAACCATGTAGGAAAATGAAACGAGGGTAACCCTGGAATGTGTTTGTATGAAATGTGTATCAAATGAAAGGTATTAAAGAGTATTTTAAGAGGGAGTGGGCCATAGTTCTATAGGTGGACGCCATTTAGGGATATCGCCATAAAGGTGGATCAGGGTTGACTCTAGAATTTGTTTGTACGATATGGGTATCAAATGAAAGGGGTTAATGAACATTTTAAAAGGGAGTGGGCCTTAGTTCTATAGGTGGACGCATTTTCGAGATATCGCCATAAAGGTGGACCAGGGGTGACTCTAGAATGCGTTTGTACAATATGGGTATCAAACGAAAGGTGTTAATGAGTATTCCAAAGGGCGTGGGGTTTAGTTCTACAGGTGGACGCCTTTTCGGGATATCGCCATAAAGGTGGACCAGGGGTGACTCTAGAATGTGTTTGTACGATATGGGTATCAAATTAAAGGTATTAATGAAGGTTTTAAAAGGGAGTGGTGGTAGTTGTATAGGTGGTCGCCTTTTCGAGATATCGCCATAAAGGTGGACCAGCGGTGACTCTAGAATGCGTTTGTACAATATGGGTATCAAATGAAAGGTGTTAATGAGTTGTTGAAGACATGGAGGAAGAACATTTATTTGAATTCTAAAATATAATTATTTTCAAATTTTATATATGTAAATCTACTCTTATACTTACCTGAATTCTATAAAAATTAACTATTCATATATGTATGTATATACAGCCAATGAACTAATTTAACGAAGTAAAATACATATATACATATACTTACCTTAAACTCATACTCATCTGTAAATTCATACTCACCTAAAAATTTTTATATCATAAATTCGAACGCCCTAATGTAAAATCTATTAAATCAAATTGGAAGAATACCGCTTCTTTGTCATGTACGTACCTTAAGTATACATATGTACATATACATACGTAAATAAGTAAAAAACCAAAGGCTCAACTGTCAGCCGCAAAACGGAGTTGGGCAGTTGTCGTTGAGCGCGCTAATCAAATATACGTGTTCAATTCGTACTCGATCGAAACTTTGTGCCTTCATAAATTGTAATTTGCGATTAATAGTCCTATTTCGAAAAATCCAAAAATTTGTAAAGAAATTTGGGTAATAGTGCAGTTTACGGTACCCATCGAAATTTGGGCCAAATTTTCGAGTGAGGTATCAAAAGACGCGTATTCACGTCTAGATCAAGAATCCGAAAGCGGAAGTTAACTTGTTTTACCCGTTCAAAAGATATTAACGAAAAACCGAAAAAAGACCCGCGGATCCCTCCGAAACCGGGGGTGGAATCCATAGTATTTTTGAGCAGAACACCTTTCTGCGTTGGGGGCCTTCGGCCGCGCTTATAACAAATAACCCTGGGCTACGCCATGCCAAGTCCGGGTGTGTGGTATAACCGTGGCTACTGCCACGGTGATGCACAATTTTTTTTGTGGGTATAAACACAACAACAACCACATGAAAATCGACAACTTCAACTGCAAATATCTCCGGAGAGAGATACAATTTTTCTTTTCCGCCTTCGGATTATTGTTTTCGAGATTAATACGCGTCTTTTGATAGCACACCCGAAAATCTTGGCCCAACTTTAGGGTGGGTACCGTAAACTGCCCTATTACCGAAATTTGAAATTCCCATGTAATCATATTTGAGCAAGGTCAGTGAAATAAAAGAACGAAACACATGAAAGTATACAGAAAAAAGGGTACTTTATTTCGCCAGAAGTGGTTTGGTAAACTTGTAAGTACCTAGTGCAACCATATTCATGCCATATTCATGATCCTTTCGACGCCGTCAAAGGAAATCATAAATAAACGCGAACCCGAGCGGGTTACTAAATCAAAAACAGAAACATTAAGTGAACATTGAATTTAAATCTAGTTGAAATTAATTTGAAAAAGAAAAACTACAACAATTATACATACAATTGTACAAAATTGAACGGCACATTGGGGTGCTGCAAAAAAGGAAAAATTTATAAATGTCTTTTTGCCCGCGATTATAAAAGGAAGACTCAAAATAAACAGTGAAAAAAAAAAACAAAAATAAAATTTTTGTGGCGAAAAATGAGTAAAAGTACAACTAAAAAATTTATATAAGAGCTACATTGTATTGAAAAGTGGTGTAAAATCAACAAAAATTTCCATATTTACGGCAAAGGTGTAAAAATACAGCTGATTAAGCGATCAGGCTAGGAAAAAAAATGAAAATAAACGAAACTTGCCCAAATTAAGAAAAAAGTGCATGCAAAATATATTAATAAGGTGCTGGAAAAACCTGAAAATAAAAATAAGGTGCTAGATGAAAACCTGAAAAAAAACCTGAAAAGAAAAGGAAATATAAGTACAATTTGGTGTTCTAAAAAACCTGAAAAGAAAAGAAAATAGAAATACAAGTTGGTTTTCTGAAAAATCCTGAAAAGAAAGGAAGAAATTGTTAAATAAATGCGTTCAAAAGACTGAAAAGAAAAGAAAATATAAGTACAACTTGGAGGTCTGAAAATAGGGAAGAAATTGTTAAATAAAAGTGCTCGAAAACCTGAGGAAAAAATAAATCATAATTTAGTACAAAAAGCGACCCTCAAACGTGAAAGTGAATAAATACAAGAGAAAAGAGGTGAAAATATAAGAAACTTTTAATTTAGACCGTGACAACAAAAAGTAGGGTGCCGAACCTGAAAAATAAAAATATAGACATTAAAAAAAATCTTCGAACAGCAAGAAGGTACAGTCCACAAGCAGCAGGATAAAGTTACCAGCACAGGCAGCAGAAACCGCTATCCACACAAGCAGCGGATCCATTACCAGCACCAGCAACATACCCCCGTTACCAACACCAGCAAAATCCCGAAACAGCAGCGCATTACGGTAAATAGAAGGTATCCCAGGCAAGAAGTAAGTAGAGAAAAAATTTTCCTACAACATCCTACTCATATTTGCTATATCAAATACAAACTCAAAAAAAAAAAAGTCTTAATCCCCCAACGCAAGCCTCTCCAATCCGCTAAGATATATGTATAAATCACACCGTTTCAAATACTTACATATATAAACGACGTATATAACCCTTTGCCTTCCCTTGAATGCACCTGAAAAGAAATTATTAAAAAACCCTTTATTTACCTCAACGGAGTTATTAACTTACCCGTACATAGTACATATTTTCCGTTAGTTTTGCACATCATCCTAGTCCAGCAACAGCCAACATTTTTGCATACCTACTTATATACGTATGCAGGCATTTACCAAAGACTTAAATTCGGTTCAATAATATTCGCCTAACAACACTCTTGCCTCATTAGCTTTCAAAAAAAAAAAATTAAAATACTCACTAACACCTTTCGTTTGATAGCCATATTGTACAAACACATTCTAGAGTCACCCCTGGTCCACCTTTATGCCGATATCTCGAAAAGGCGACCACCTATAGAACTAAGCCCCACGCCCTTTTAAAATACTCATTAACACCTTTCGTTTGATACCCATATTGTACAGCCGCATTCTAGAGTCACCGCTGGGCCATCTTTATGGCGATATCTCGAAAAGGCAACCACCTATACAACTACCACCACTCCCTTTTAAAACCTTCATTAATACCTTTAATTTGATACCCATATCGTACAAACTCATTCTAGAGTCACCCCTGGTCCACCTTTATGGCAATATCTAGAAAAGGCGTCCACCTGTAGAACTAAACCCCAAGCCCTTTTGAAATACTCATTAACACCTTTCGTTTGATAGCCATATTGTACAAACGAATTCTAGAGTCACCCCAGGTCCACCTTTATGGCGATATCTCGAAAAGGCGTCCACCTATAGAACTAAGGTCCACTCCCTTTTAAAATATTCATTAACCCCTTTCATTTGATACCCATATCGTACAAACAAATTCTAGAGTCAACCCTGATCCACCTTTGTGGCGATATCCCTAAATGGCGTCCACCTATAGAACTATGGCCCAATCCCTCTTAAAATACTCTTTAATACCTTTAATTTGATACACATGTCATACAAACACATTCCAGGATTACCTTCGGTTCATTTTCCTACATGGTTATTTTCCCTTATGTTGCCACCATAGCTCTCAACTGAGTATGTAATGTTCGGTTACACCCGAACTTAACCTTCCTTACTTGTTTATATTCGTTTCAATTAGTACCAATATGTCAATGCTATCGATAAGCTCATCAATTTCTAGTCGAAACGCGTTAAAGTTTTTTCTCATTGAACGTATGTTTAAGCACGTGTATTTAAAATAATATTTTTTAAAGTTTTTTGTATCAATTTCTGCTAAGGATTTAAATATTTCTGTTTTTGTGTTGTTCATTATAAAAATATTATTATTTAAAATAGTGGAGCCAAAAAAAAAAATAAAAAATTAAAATTTTATAGTTAAGTTAATTAAGTGTGTAAGTGTTTACAGTGATAATACAAATAAAAGGCAATATTACAATAATACCTTTCTTAATGTTAGGAAGTATTTGAAGTTTTATAGAGGAAAGTAACTCTAAAATTTGACGGAGTATATAAAGCTGTACTTTATATACCAAAGATTCAGAAAAATAAAAAAGATTTGAGTAATAATATAAGGTGATATTAATATACTTTTGTATGTGAAGCTCTTGTTGGCAGTTTAATAAATTAGTTGATGATGTCTATATCTGCTTGTGAGTTTATGTAAATAATTTGATGGCTTTCATCCTTTTTTGCTAAAATACGAACCCCCTTTATCCAAACAAATTTCCAGCCCGACGCCTGTGCTTTATTTCTTGCCGTCCATAGTAGTTGGCGATTTGTTTTTGTCAAATCCTCATAAAAGTAGATATACCCTCTTTTCAGTACCTTTGCTAGAAGTTTGGCCTGCTTCAGTTAAGTTACTTGCATAGAGCTTAACTCCACGCACTTTTGTCAATACCTCTCTCTTTTTGCGAACCGAGGAGAATTTGACTATGATGTTGTCACTTTTTCCCTTCACACGATATACATCGACCACATCATTCGCATTCACACTAACACCAGCAAAATGTGCCGCCATACGTTCCACAATATTTTGAAGGGTTTCATTATCTCCTTTGCTAACGTTTCTCACAACAATATTTTTTTCTAACCTATGTTGCTGCATCTCGTTTACTTTTCGCTCTAGTGCTAAAATACGAATGTCTTTTGCGTTGCACTTTTCATGGAGATCAGAAATATTCTGCCCTAATTCGCAAAGTTTAGCTTCAACAAGTAAGAGTGTTTAAGTTCGGGTGTAACCGAACATTACATACTCAGTTGAGAGCTATGGTGGCAACATAAGGGAAAATAACCATGTAGGAAAATGAAACGAGGGTAACCCTGGAATGTGTTTGTATGAAATGTGTATCAAATGAAAGGTATTAAAGAGTATTTTAAGAGGGAGTGGGCCATAGTTCTATAGGTGGACGCCATTTAGGGATATCGCCATAAAGGTGGATCAGGGTTGACTCTAGAATTTGTTTGTACGATATGGGTATCAAATGAAAGGGGTTAATGAACATTTTAAAAGGGAGTGGGCCTTAGTTCTATAGGTGGACGCATTTTCGAGATATCGCCATAAAGGTGGACCAGGGGTGACTCTAGAATGCGTTTGTACAATATGGGTATCAAACGAAAGGTGTTAATGAGTATTCCAAAGGGCGTGGGGTTTATTTCTACAGGTGGACGCCTTTTCGGGATATCGCCATAAAGGTGGACCAGGGGTGACTCTAGAATGTGTTTGTACGATATGGGTATCAAATTAAAGGTATTAATGAAGGTTTTAAAAGGGAGTGGTGGTAGTTGTATAGGTGGTCGCCTTTTCGAGATATCGCCATAAAGGTGGACCAGCGGTGACTCTAGAATGCGTTTGTACAATATGGGTATCAAATGAAAGGTGTTAATGAGTTGTTGAAGACATGGAGGAAGAACATTTATTTGAATTCTAAAATATAATTATTTTCAAATTTTATATATGTAAATCTACTCTTATACTTACCTGAATTCTATAAAAATTAACTATTCATATATGTATGTATATACAGCCAATGAACTAATTTAACGAAGTAAAATACATATATACATATACTTACCTTAAACTCATACTCATCTGTAAATTCATACTCACCTAAAAATTTTTATATCATAAATTCGAACGCCCTAATGTAAAATCTATTAAATCAAATTGGAAGAATACCGCTTCTTTGTCATGTACGTACCTTAAGTATACATATGTACATATACATACGTAAATAAGTAAAAAACCAAAGGCTCAACTGTCAGCCGCAAAACGGAGTTGGGCAGTTGTCGTTGAGCGCGCTAATCAAATATACGTGTTCAATTCGTACTCGATCGAAACTTTGTGCCTTCATAAATTGTAATTTGTGATTAATAGTCCTATTTCGAAAAATCCAAAAATTTGTAAAGAAATTTGGGTAATAGTGCAGTTTACGGTACCCATCGAAATTTGGGCCAAATTTTCGAGTGAGGTATCAAAAGACGCGTATTCACGTCTAGATCAAGAATCCGAAAGCGGAAGTTAACTTGTTTTACCCGTTCAAAAGATATTAACGAAAAACCGAAAAAAGACCCGCGGATCCCTCCGAAACCGGGGGTGGAATCCATAGTATTTTTGAGCAGAACACCTTTCTGCGTTGGGGGCCTTCGGCCGCGCTTATAACAAATAACCCTGGGCTACGCCATGCCAAGTCCGGGTGTGTGGTATAACCGTGGCTACCGCCACGGTGATGCACAATTTTTTTTGTGGGTATAAACACAACAACAACCACATGAAAATCGACAACTTCAACTGCAAATATCTCCGGAGAGAGATACAATTTTTCTTTTCCGCCTTCGGATTATTGTTTTCGAGATTAATACGCGTCTTTTGATAGCACACCCGAAAATCTTGGCCCAACTTTAGGGTGGGTACCGTAAACTGCCCTATTACCGAAATTTGAAATTCCCATGTAATCATATTTGAGCAAGGTCAGTGAAATAAAAGAACGAAACACATGAAAGTATACAGAAAAAAGGGTACTTTATTTCGCCAGAAGTGGTTTGGTAAACTTGTAAGTACCTAGTGCAACCATATTCATGCCATATTCATGATCCTTTCGACGCCGTCAAAGGAAATCATAAATAAACGCGAACCCGAGCGGGTTACTAAATCAAAAACAGAAACATTAAGTGAACATTGAATTTAAATCTAGTTGAAATTAATTTGAAAAAGAAAAACTACAACAATTATACATACAATTGTACAAAATTGAACGGCACATTGGGGTGCTGCAAAAAAGGAAAAATTTATAAATGTCTTTTTGCCCGCGATTATAAAAGGAAGACTCAAAATAAACAGTGAAAAAAAAAACAAAAATAAAATTTTTGTGGCGAAAAATGAGTAAAAGTACAACTAAAAAATTTATATAAGAGCTACATTGTATTGAAAAGTGGTGTAAAATCAACAAAAATTTCCATATTTACGGCAAAGGTGTAAAAATACAGCTGATTAAGCGATCAGGCTAGGAAAAAAAACTGAAAATAAACGAAACTTGCCCAAATTAAGAAAAAAGTGCATGCAAAATATATTAATAAGGTGCTGGAAAAACCTGAAAATAAAAATAAGGTGCTAGATGAAAACCTGAAAAAAAACCTGAAAAGAAAAGGAAATATAAGTACAATTTGGTGTTCTAAAAAACCTGAAAAGAAAAGAAAATAGAAATACAAGTTGGTTTTCTGAAAAATCCTGAAAAGAAAGGAAGAAATTGTTAAATAAATGCGTTCAAAAGACTGAAAAGAAAAGAAAATATAAGTACAACTTGGAGGTCTGAAAATAGGGAAGAAATTGTTAAATAAAAGTGCTCGAAAACCTGAGGAAAAAATAAATCATAATTTAGTACAAAAAGCGACCCTCAAACGTGAAAGTGAATAAATACAAGAGAAAAGAGGTGAAAATATAAGAAACTTTTAATTTAGACCGTGACAACAAAAAGTAGGGTGCCGAACCTGAAAAATAAAAATATAGACATTAAAAAAAATCTTCGAACAGCAAGAAGGTACAGTCCACAAGCAGCAGGATAAAGTTACCAGCACAGGCAGCAGAAACCGCTATCCACACAAGCAGCGGATCCATTACCAGCACCAGCAACATACCCCCGTTACCAACACCAGCAAAATCCCGAAACAGCAGCGCATTACGGTAAATAGAAGGTATCCCAGGCAAGAAGTAAGTAGAGAAAAAATTTTCCTACAACATCCTACTCATATTTGCTATATCATATACAAACTCAAAAAAAAAAAAGTCTTAATCCCCCAACGCAAGCCTCTCCAATCCGCTAAGATATATGTATAAATCACACCGTTTCAAATACTTACATATATAAACGACGTATATAACCCTTTGCCTTCCCTTGAATGCACCTGAAAAGAAATTATTAAAAAACCCTTTATTTACCTCAACGGAGTTATTAACTTACCCGTACATAGTACATATTTTCCGTTAGTTTTGCACATCATCCTAGTCCAGCAACAGCCAACATTTTTGCATACCTACTTATATACGTATGCAGGCATTTACCAAAGACTTAAATTCGGTTCAATAATATTCGCCTAACAACACTCTTGCCTCATTAGCTTTCAAAAAAAAAAAAATTTTAATTAAATATATATATAATACATATTTTTACTTGTACTCAGAAACGCTGAGACAAGTGCATAATTTTACCTCCGTTAAACATATTTTTTATACACATATATATTACATATAATCATTTATGCTTAGAAGTGCTGAGACAAGTGCCATAACCTCACCACCATTAGCATAGCAATTTCGCTCAACTCCATAATTGTAACATACAAATATACGTACATACACTTGTACTCAGAAGCGCTGAGACAATTGCATGAACCCATCCCCGTTAACACTTGTACATACATATATATAGGCACTGAAATAAGTGCCGCTAACAAAATTCCCACAGTGGGCCACAGCAAATAAAATTTGTATCAAAAATACAGTGGGAAAAAACACATAAAACCGAAGGAAAAATTTGGTATTAATTTTTTCAAAATAAACCCCAACCCCTAAACCAATTATAGAAATACATATATCCCTCAATATATTTTATATCATAGACATGCTTTCGCATAGTAATATTTTTTGTGTTCTCCAAATACACATCTCGAAAATACCCTCTCGTGTACCTCTGATATACTTCCTGTCGCATACATAAGCGAACATTAGCTTTGACGTCCCAAATCAAAGAGTTTCGCAACCAGGTTTCGTATTTTGGGCAAAAACCTTCAGCATCAGAATGACCGACGACAAAACAGAGAAACTGTCTCTACCCAAAGGGACCAAGACTCGGAGCAGGTCCCAGACAGAAGAAGAAGAATTCTTGAGGAAATCCCTTTTCAAAATAGGAAAACTCGACAGGATATGCGACAAATGGTGGAATATCTCTGAGGCAGATCTCACCAAACCCGGTTTGCAGACATATATGGAGGAACTCAACAGACTCGTAATCGCAGTAGAACGGTCATACGAAGCAGCACATATGAACGTCACAAATGCCAGCGCCCTGTCAACACTGGACGAAAATTATGACAAAGTGATGGAGACCACACTGAACACAAGGACCAGGATGAACGAGCTGCTCGCGCAACTGGAGCCGAACCCCATCAGCCAAGGACAACCCATGGTGCCACTGATAATGCCCAGGTCTGAACCCTATCTCAAAGTTCCTGCATGCGATACTGAAGTGTTCCACGGGGACATGTTTACAGCGGTTTACATAAACCACCCCAAATTATCCCCTGCACAAAAACTTTACCACTTGAGACAAAAAACCCGTGGTAAAGCGGCCCTAATAATCCAAAACTATCCCCTCAACGATCAAAATTTCGAGCTAGCCTGGGGGACACTTAAGTCCAGATACGAAAATCGTAGAATTCTCGTAGACAGCCAATTAAAGATTCTATTTAATATGCAACCCGTGTTTTATGAAAATGGTGAAAGGATCCAAGAGATCCAAACCACGATAAATAACTGCATCTCAACTCTAAATTTAAACAACGTCCCCACCAACAACTGGGATCCCATCCTTATATATTTATGCTCCTCTAAGCTCCCCAATGAAACTCTCGCATTATGGGAACAATCGCTAGAGTCCAGGAAAGAACTCCCACTCTAGTCTGAAATAGACAATTTCCTAACGCCGTGCTATGAAGAGGTTGAACGGCTCGGTACGTACCGGCCAAGCAAACCTCGCCACCCAAATGCGAGCTTCACAACTTAGCTTAACAACCGAGCTTCAACACCCCAAAATCAGTCGAATAACTTCAAAAATAAGTCCCACTCATATCATAGCGAATCGATTCGACAGACATCCTGTAAATTGTGCAATTCGAATCATTCTATGATGAATTGCATAAAATTTAAACAACTCAGTGTCGCAGAGCGGAACGATTTTGTTAAACAAATTCATTATTGCAAAAACTGCTTAGCATTTTCTCATCTCGTGTCCGATTGAAAGAGCAACTTCAAATGTGTATATTGCCAAAAGAGACACCACTCTCTCCTCCACTATCAGACCACTCAATCGGTCAACTCCAACAATCATCGTCCCTCGTCACGTAATAACCAAACAAGGGTTAAACCTCAAGAGCTTAACATCAACGAGGCTTCCTCTACCTCCGCACAAGCCGCGAAGCTCCAAAATAAGGCAGCGCAAAATCAAGCCTCAACCTCCCAAAATGAGAATATGTTCACTCTCACTTCGCTAGCAACAAGGAAAAACCCTACTGCCAACCGCGATGGTTCCCATTCTCCACCGAGGAGAAATATTCAAACTCCGCGCACTAATAGACCAAGGCTCAGAAAAAACTTTTGTGTCCTCGCGTATACAAAAGCTACTTGGTCTAGCCACACAAAAAAGCAGTTACGAAATATCAGGGATGAGCGGACGCGTAGTCCAGAATTCAAATAAGACTTGTCTGATGACTATTTGCTCAGACGACTTAGCAACTCAAATCCCAACTCATGCGATAATCCTGCAGCAATTAACTCACTTCTTGCCATCATTCAAAGCCAAAAACGTGGACTTACAGAAGTTCTCTTCACTATCTCTGGCAGACCCCAATTGCTTCTCCCTAGCAAGGATTGACATGGTGCTTGGTAGTGATGTAATCCCTCAAATTAAGCTAAACGGCCTGAAAACTAACGTGGCAGGAAGTCTTATCGCACAACAAAAAATATTTGGATGGATACTAAGTGGTCCGGTTAACGAACAAATTTCGGCATTCTCCACCCACGTAATTGATAATCCAGATAATTCTCTAAATGAACTGCTCAAAAGTTTCTGGGAACAAGAAGAGGTTCCAACTTCCTCATCCATAACAGACGATGATATATTTTGCGAGGAGCTGTACAAAAAAACCACCGCTCGGAAAGGATACGGTAGATACATGGTCAAACTCCCCTTAAAGCAAGGTTTTGCCGAAACTATAGCTCTTGGGCACTCTCGACCTGCAGTCCAGCAGCAATATATCAGCGTAGAAAGAACCCTGTAGAAAAAACTAGAGTTAAGAGATAAGTACTCTGAAGTATTAGAAGAATACTTAACTCTGGACCACATGGAGCCAGCTTCACCTCGCGAAGTTATTAAGAAAAGCAAATACTTCTATTTGCCTCACCACGCGGTTTTAAAACCCGATAGTAAAACCACAAAGGTACAAGTAGTCTTCAATGCCTCCAAGCCAACTCACTCCGGAAACTCATTGAATGGTATATTACACACCGGTCCCACACTTCAAAATGACTTAATGCTGATAATCCTACAGTGGCGCCTCTATAAATTTGTTTTCAGCGGTGACATAGAAAAAATGTACCGCCAAATCATCGTCTACCCAGAAGATCAAGATTATCAACGAATCCTCTTTCGTAGATCTTCTAACTCCAAGCTTGAAGATTTCAAGTTAAAAACAGTCACCTTTGGTGTCAACTGCTCACCCTATCTCGCGATTAGAAAACTCCGCCAATTAGCAGAAGACACAAAAGAAGAATACCCGCTCGTCAACAATGTACTTCTGCATGAAATATATGTAGATGACATCCTCACCGGCGGAGATGAAATACAGTCCACACTCGACTCCATGACCCAAGTCATCGAAGCACTCAAATCGGGAGGTTTCCCTCTCAGAAAAATAACGGCCAACCACCCAAAACTATTCGAAGCCATATCCCACTCAGATATCATGGACATAGATTTCCTCCAATTCCAGGACTCCAGCTCCACCAAAACACTTGGAATAAGATGGAATGTCCTGACAGATTCCCTCACGTACTCCTACGACCCCAGTCCGTCGAATAATTCGCGAACGAAAAGGCAAATTCTATCAGCGGTAGCGAAACTTTTCGACCCGGCAGGATGGTTATCGCCAATTATGATCACAGCAAAAATTCTACTGCAGCAAATATGGATGGAGGGGACTGACTGGGATGAAGAAGTCAAAGCCGGCGCCCTTCAAAAATGGACGGCTTTTCACGAAAGTCTCACGGAAATAAGCGACATAAAAATTCCCCGTTGGGTTCAACTCTCCCCCGACATACCCACTCAATTACACGGTTTCTCAGACGCCTCCGAAAAAGCCTTCTGCGCCTGTGTATACATAAGAACACAGCAATCTCCAAACGTGTACGCTTGTCACCTGCTTGTGGCGAAAAGTAAAGTAGCTCCCTTACAAACGGTCAGTCTCCCTCGATTGGAACTTTGCGGAGCAGTTCTTCTCTCTAAATTAATAAAACAAGTTCGAATTCAGCTAAAACTACCACCTCACTAACTAACGCTATGGACGGATTCTTCAATAGTGTTAGGATGGCTAGAAAAGCCACCCCATATGTGGAAAACCTACGTTGCAAACCGCACCTCTCAGCTCATCAAAAATGTAAACAACGCGACGTGGAAACATGTAGCCAGCAAGGACAACCCAGCTGATCTAGGAACTCGAGAATGTCGGCCACAAGACTTAGTCGACTGCCCAGTCTGGTGGAACGGACCAGATTGGTTAGCCAAACCCTCTCAGATCTGGCCAAGCACCACGCCTAAACCGACACCCCCCTAGAACAAAAACCCATCGTCACTCTTCACACCACAGAAAGCATCGATCTGCTGGAACGTTTCTCCTCCTATGCTCGTGCGCTTCGGGTAATGTCCTTCGCCTACCGATTCCTTCATAAGGCAAAGGGACTCCCAATCCCCCCGACAATCTCGATTTCTCACGCAGAATTAACACACACAAAGGAACGCCTCATCCTCCAAGCTCAACAAATGCATTATGGAGACAAGATTTCACTATTAAAAGCATCGAAATCCATAAGTAAAAAATGCTCTCTCTTATCCCTGAATCCCCTGCTCGACGCCAAGGGCCTCCTACGCGTGAATGGGCGGCTCAGTAAGGCGCCTACCCTATAATAATTCCGCGCTCGTTACCCTATAATAATTCCGGAAACTTCCAGGTTCTGCATACTGTTTCTCAATTTCCTACACTCAACGCTTCTCCATGTAGAAAAACAACTCATGGTCCGAATGGTACAACAAGAATACTACATCCCTAAATTAAAGCTCAAAATAAAATCCTGTATTTCTAATTGCAAACCATGTACGGTGTACAAGCAAAAGATGAAGTCGCATATAATGGCTGCTCTACCAGCGGAAAGGACGACATATACCTTACCCTTTCAGACAACAGGTGTTGATTTTGCCGGCCCGTTTCTCGTCAAAACATCCCCACTACGTCGAGCCTCCCACACGAAGGCCTACGTCTGTGTGTTTGTCTGCTTCTCTACCAAGGCTATTCACCTAGAAGCCTGTTCGGACCTAACAACGGAAGCATTTAGAGCCGCTTTTGCTCGCTTTGCCGGTCGCCGCGCCTCGCCTCATAAGATGATGTCAGATAATGGAAAAACGTTCGTCGGAGCTCAACGAGCAATACAGAAAGAACTATCGTCTTTTCTAAGTGAAGCCGCCTCGGACATAGCCGACAAATACGCTCTGCATGGCCTCTCTTGGCAGTTCATCCCCCCGTACGCTCCTCACATGGGCGGTCTCTGGGAAGCAGCAGTGAAGAGCTTCAAAATGCACTTCCACAAGGTTGCCGGAAACCATAAATTCTCATTTGAAGAGTTCTCGACACTTACAGTTCGAATTGAAGCGGTCCTCAATTCTAGACCGCTCTCTCCAATATCCGAAGATCCCCATGATTTACTCGTCTTAACCCCAGGCCACTTTATGCGGGGAGCCCCCCTGCTGTCTCTCCCAACACCCAATCCCGACAACCTTAGCCTCCTTCACCGATGGCAGAAACTGAAAGTCCTTCACTATCAGTTCAGCAATCGCTGGAAAAATGAATATTTAAAGGAATTGCATAAGCGTCAAAAATGGAAGGCCCAACAACCCAACGTCAAGGTAGGGGACCTGGTCGTCATCAAAACCCTCTGCCCCGCAACGAATGGCGACTAGGTCGAATTTCAAACCTACACGTAGGACCTGACGAGAATGTTCGCGTCGTCGACATTCACACCCAGAACAGAACAATTAGGCGCAACATTACAAAGATATGTTTATTACCCATGTCATAGCCCCCCTCTCACACACGTCCTGTGCCCTATCCTTCCAAATCCCCTTGCCACCCTTCTCTTTTAATATCACAGCTAATTCCTCTGTTTTCGTATTATTTTTTTTCTTTTCTCTCAAATTTCTCCACAGAGCTCATAATGGAGCGCGGAAAATGCAGGCTGTGCTGCCACCCCCACTCTTTGCGCCATTGCCATGCGTTGTTGGCTATGACTCCAGCAGAGCGATATGAGTCTGCACGCGTCAATCGCTACTGCATAAACTGCTTAGTCACATCTCACACCACAGGGGCGTGCACTTCCACCGGCAGCTGCCGCCACTGTGGCAGAGCTCATCACTGTTGCATCGGCCTAATATTAAAACAGCAACACATAATCGACGTCCGACACCTCCACCAACCATACGCCATAGGCGTGAAGATCGACGTGGAAGAACCAGGCAGCGTGCAATTGAACGACCAGCGGCGCGCTTACAGAGCCGCAGCGCCAACCAACGTAATCTGAGAAAGTTAGTCAACCAAGCGAAGAGTACGCTCGATCAGCTTCAAGAACTCCTGCATTCGTCCACTTCGCAGGCCCGGCGCCATGTTGAAGACATGGAGGAAGAAAGTTTAATTGAATTCTAAAATATGATTATTTTTATACTCAGTTGAGCAGAGCTCACAGAGTATATTAAGTTTGATTGGATAACGGTTGGTTGTACATATATAAAGGAATCGAGATAGATATAGACTTCCATATATCAAAATAATCAGGATCCAAAAAAAATTTGATTGAGCCATGTCCGTCCGTCCGTCCGTCCGTCCGTCCGTCCGTTAACACGATAACTTGAGTAAATTTTGAGGTATCTTGATGAAATTTGGTATGTAGGTTCCTGAGCACTCATCTCAGATCGCTATTTAAAATGAACGATATCGGACTATAACCACGCCCACTTTTTCGATATCGAAAATTTCGAAAAACAGAAAAAATGCGATAATTCATTGTTAAAGGCGGTTAAAGCGATGAAACTTGGTAGATGGGTTGACGTTATGACGCGGAATAGAAAATTAGTAAGATTTTGGACAATGGGCGTGGCACCGCCCACTTTTACAAGAAGGTAATTTAAAAGTTTTGCAAGCTGTAATTTGGCAGTCGTTGAAGATATCATGATGAAATTTAGCAGGAACGTTACTACTATTACTATATATGTGCTAAATAAAAATTAGCAAAATTGGATGAAGAACACGCCCACTTTTTAAAAAAAAATTTTTTTTAATTCAAATTTTAACAAAAAATTTAATATCTTTACTGTATATAAGTAAATTAAGTCAAAATTCAACTTCAGTAATGATATAATGCTCCGCCCATTTTCATTTAGTGTGTCTAGAATACTTTTAATGCCATAAGTCGAACAAAAATTTACCAATCCTTTTGAAATTTGGTAGGAGCATAGATTCTATGACGTTAACTGTTCTCTGTGAAAATGGGCGAAATCGGTAGAAGCCACGCCCAGTTTTTATACACAGTCCTCCGTCTGTCCTTCCGCTCGGCCGTTAACACAATAACTTGAGCAAAAACCGATATATCTTTACTAAACTTAGCCCACGTACTTACCTGAACTCACTTTATCTTGGTATAAAAAATGGCCGAAATCCGACCATAACCACGCCCACTTTATCGATATCGAAAATTACGAAAAATTAAAAAAATGCCATAATTCTATACCAAATACGAAAAAAGGGATGAAGCATGGTAACTGGATTGGTTTATTGACGCAAAATATAACTTTGGAAAAAACTTTGTAAAATGGGTGTGACACCTACCATATTAAGTAGAAGAAAATGAAAAAGTTCTACAAGGCGAAATCAACAGCCCTTGGAATCTTGGCAGGAATACTGTTAGTGTTATTGAATATATAAATAAATTAGCAGTACCCGACAGATGATTTTCTGGATCACCTGATCCACATTTGGTCGATATCGCGAGAACGCCTTCACATATACATCTAAGGGCCACTCGCTTTTAAAACCCTCATCAATACCTTTAATTTGATATCCATATCGTACAAACACATTCTAGAGTCAACCCTGGTCCACCCTAATGGCGATATCTCGAAAAGGCGTGCAATTATAGACCTAATGCCCACTCCCTCTTAAAATGCTCAGTAACACCTTTCGTTTGATACCCATATCGTAAAAACATTCTAGAGTCACCCCTGGCCCACCCTAATGGCGATATCTCGAAAAGGCGTCCACCTATAGACCTAATGTCCACTCCCTCTTAAAATGCTCAGTAACACCTTTCCTTTGATACCCATATCGTACAAACATTCTAGAGTCACCCCTGGCCCACCCTAATGGCGATATCTCGAAAAGGCGTCCACCTATAGACCTAATGCCCACTCCCTCTTAAAATGCTCAGTAACACCTTTCGTTTGATACCCATATCGTACAAACATTCTAGAGTCACCCCTGGCCCACCCTAATGGCGATATCTCGAAAAGGCGTCCACCTATAGACCTAATGCCCACTCCCTCTTAAAATGCTCAGTAACACCTTTCGTTTGATACCCATATCGTACAAACATTCTAGAGTCACCCTTGGTCAACCTTTATGGCGATATCTCGAAAAGGCGTCCACCTATAGAACAGAGGATTACTCCCTTTTAAAATACTCATTACCACCTTTCATTTGATACCCATATCGTACAAACACATTCTAGAGTCACCCTGGCCCACCCTAATGGCGATATCTCGAAAAGGCGCCCACCTATAGACCTAATGCCCACTTTCTCTTAAAATGCTCAGTAACACCTTTCGTTTGATACCCATATCGTACAAACATTCTAGAGTCAACCCTGGCCCACCCTAATGGCGATATCTCGAAAAGGCGTCCACCTATAGACCTAGTGCCCACTCCCTCTTAAAATGCTCAGTAACACCTTTCGTTTGATACCCATATCGTAAAAACATTCTAGAGTCACCCTTGGTCCACCTTTATGGCGATATCTCGAAAAGGCGTCCACCTATAGAACTAAGGATTGCTCCCTTTTAAAATACTCATTACCACCTTTCATTTGATACCCATATCGTACAAACACATTCCAGAGTCACCCCTGGCCCACCCTAATGGCGATATCTCGAAAAGGCGTCCACCTATGGACCTAATGCCCACTCCCTTTTAAAGTGCTCAGTAACACCTTTCGTTTGATACCCATATCGTACAAACACATTCCAGAGTCACCCCTGGCCCACCCTAATGGCGATATCTCGAAAAGGCGTCCACCTATGGACCTAATGCCCACTCCCTTTTAAAGTGCTCAGTAACACCTTTCGTTTGATACCCATATCGTACAAACACATTCTAGAGTCACCTCTGGCCCACCCTAATGGCGACATTTCGAAAAGGCGTCCACCTATAGACCTAATGCCCACTCCCTCTTAAAACGCTCAGTAACACCTTTCATTTGATTCCCATATCGTACAACTAGAGACACCCCTGGTCCACCTTTATGGCGATATCTCGAAACGGCGTCCACCTAGGGAACTAAGGATCACTCCTCTTCAAAATACTCATTAACACCTTTCATTTGATACCCATATCGTACAAACACATTCTAGAGTCAGCCCTGGTCCACCTTTATGGCGATATCCCTAAATGGCGTCCATCCATAGAACTATGGCCTACTCTCTCTTAAAATACTCTTTAATACCTTCCATTTGATACACATGTCATACAACCACATTCCAGGGTTACGCTAGGTTCAATTTCCTACATGGTGATTTTCCTTATTTTGTCTCCATAGCTCTCAACTGAGTATGTAATGTTCGGTTACACCCGAACTTAGCCTTCCTTACTTGTTAAATTTTATATATGTAAATCTACTCTTATACTTACCTGAATTCTATAAAAATTAACTATTAATATATGTATGTATATATAGCCCATGAACTAATTTAATGAAGTAAAATACATATATACATAAACTTACCTTAAACTCATACTCATCTGTAAATTCATACTCACCTAAAAATTTTTATATCATAAATTTGAACGCCCTAATGTAAAATCTATTAAATCAAATTAGAAGAATACCGCTTCTTTGTCATGTAGGTACGTACCTTAAGTATACATATGTACATATACATACGTAAATAAGTAAAAAACCAAAGGCTCACCTGTCAGCCGCAAAACGGAGTTGGGCAGTTGTCGTTGAGCGCTCTAATCAAATATACGTGTTCAATTCGTACTCGATCGAAACTTTGTGCCTTCATAAATTGTAATTTGTGATTAATAGTCCTATTTCGAAAAATCCAAAAATTTATAAAGAAATTTGAAATTCCCGTATAATTAATATTTGAGCCAAGCTTAGTGAAATAAAAGAACGAAACACATGAAAGTATACAGAAAAAAGGGTGCTTTATTTCGCCAGAAGTGGTTTGGTAAACTTGTAAGTTGTGCAACCATATTTATTCCATATTCATGAGTATTTTAAAAGAGCGTGGGGCTTAGTTCTATAGGTGGACGCCTTTTCGAGATATCGCCATAAAGGTGGACCAGGGATGACTCTAGAATGTGTTTGTACGATACGGGAATCAAATTAAAAGTATTAATGCGGCTCTTAAAACGGTGGTGGTAGTTGGTCGATTTTTGCTCAAGTTATCGTGTTAACGGCCGAGCGGAAGGACAGACGGTCGACTGTGTATACAAACTGGGCGTGACTTCAACTGATTTCGCCTTTTTTCACAGAAATAAGTTATCGTCCCAGAATCTAAGCCCCTACCAAATTTCACAAGGATTGGTAAATTTTTGTTCAACTTATGGCATTAAAAGTATCCTAGACAAATTAAATGAAAAAGGGCGGATCCACGCCCATTTTGAAATTTTCTTTTATTTTTCCATTTTGTTGCACCATATCATTACTGGAGTTGAATGTTGACATAATTTATTTATATACTGTAAAGATATTAAATTTTTTGTTAAAATTTGTCGTTCTCCGATTTTGCTAATTTTTATTAAGCATACATATAGTAATAGGAGTAACGTTCCTGCCAAATATCATCATGATATCTTAAACGACTGCCAAATTACAGCTTGCAAAAGTTTGTCCAAAATTTTACTAATTTTCTATTCTGCGTCATAAGTTCAACTCACCTACCAAGTTTCATCGCTTTATTCGTATTTGGTAATGAATTAATACACTTTTTCGGTTTTTCGAAATTTTCGATATCGAAAAAGTGGGCGTGGTTATAGTCCGATATTGTTCATTTTAAATAGCGATCTGAGATGAGTGCTCAGGAAACTACATACCAAATTTCATAAAGATACCTCAAAATTTACTCAAGGTATCGTGTTAACGGACAGACGGACGGACGGACGGACATGGCTCAATCAAGTTTTTTTTCGATCCTGATGATTTTGATATATGGAAGTCTGTATCTATCTCGATTCCTTTATACCTGTACAACCAACTGTTATCCAATCAAAGTTAATATACTCTTTGAGCTCTGCTCAACTGAGTATAAAAGTGATATGGTATTTTTTATGTCTTCTTTTAGGTCCATCGCCGCGATGGCGAGTACCGAAGAAGATTTAATGATGAGCTGTACGAGCTATACGCAGACATCACATAGTCCAGCGAATAAAAACGCAGTGGATGCGCTGGCTAGGCCATGTTATGCGAATGAAAGATGATGCTCCGGCCAAGAAAGTGTTTCTATCGGAGCCCGCCTATGGAAGCAGAGGTAGAGGGCGGGCCGCACTCCGTTGGAAGGACCAGGTGGAAAACGATTTAAACTCTCTTGGTGTGACCAATTGGCGCCGGTTGGTGCAGCGAAGGAGCGACTGGCGCGCCTTGTTGGACGGTCATAACCGTTTAGACGGTTAACCGCCAATTAAGTAAGTAAGTTTAGGTCCATACGCAACTGAGTGAAGTTTGTAGTCATTTCTTCAATTAGCAATTTTATGTGTTTGGTATCTGCTCGCAGATAGGATAAGTCGGTTTGTGCATTAATTGCAATATTTTCATTGCCATCGGCTTTACGTTTTTTAGTTCCCATCAAGACTGCTTCGGCAGGCGAATGTGACGATCGCTTCGGCTTCGAAAATGGCTGCTTAGGAGCATCTTCTGATTGTTTGCTTGAAGAGGATTTTGTTCGTTGCCTGTATTTGTGCCATTTCCAATTTCCGCGCCTCTCTGCATTCATGGCCATATGGGTGGCACTAGATATTGTGGTGCATGACATGAAATGATACGCCTTTTTGCAATGCATGCCGTAACATAGTCACCATTGGCGGGCAACGGTTGTGCACATTCGTCGCAAGCAATTGTTGTGTTCATTTTGTTGATTTGGTACGAAATTTTGATTTGTCACAGTAGATTTAGATAATTTAATTTTTGGTTGGTATTTGCAGTTTAATAAACAAAACAACACGTGTTTTATTGACTTGATTAGTTTATAAGCTAATGTAAATTAATAATTATTTTCGGTTTTTTTATAATTTAATTTTTATGTTTCTACGAGCTTGATCAAAACACGTCCACTTGCTGTCACTCGCGCACTCTCTCCGTTCGAGATAGATATAGACTTATATATATCAAAATGATCTTGGCGAAAAAAGATTTAGCCGTGTCCGTCCGTCCGTCCGTCTATCCATAAACACGATAACTTGAGTAAATTTTGAGGTATCTTAATGAAATTTGGTATGTGAGTTCTTGGGCACTTATGTCAGATCGCTATTAAAATGAGCGAAATCGGACTATAACCACGTCCACTTTTTCGATATCGAAAATTTCGAAAAACTGAAAAAGTGCGATAATTCATTACCAAAGACGGCTAAAGCGATGAAACTTTGTAGGTGGATTGAACTTATGACGAAAAATAGAAAACTAGTAAAATTTTGGACAATGGTCGTGGCACCGCCCACTTTTAAAAGAAGGTAATTTAAAAGTTTTGCAAGCTGTAATTTCGCAGTTGTTGCAGATGTCATTATTAACTTTGGCAGGAACGTTACTCCTTCTACTATAAGTGTGCCAAATAAAAATTAGCAAAATCGGTTAACGAACACACCCACTATAAAAAAAAGTTTTTTTAAGTCAAATTTTAACAAAAAATTTAATATCTTTACAGTATATAGGTAAATTAAGTCAACATTCAACTCCAGTAATGATATGGTGAAACAAAATACAAAAATAAAAGAAAATTTCAAAATGGGCGTGGGTCCTCCCGCAGGGTGAAATCAAAAGCCCTTGGAATCTTAGCACGAATACTGTTCGTGATATTACATATAAAAACAAGTAAGAAAGGTTAAGTTCGTGTGTAACCGAACATTACATACTCAGTTGAGAGCTATGGTGACAACATAAGGGAAAATAACCATGTAGGAAAATGAACCGAGAGAAACCCTGGAATGTGTATCAAATGAAAGGCATTAAAGAGTATTTTATGAGGGAGTGGGCCATAGTTCTATAGGTGGGCGCCATTTAGGGATATAGCCATAAAGGTGGATCAGGGTTGACTCTAGAATGCGTTTGTACGATATGGGTATCAAAAGAAAGGTGTTAATGAGTATTTTAAAAGGGAGTAATCCTTAGTTCCATAGGTGGACGCCGTTTCGAGATATCGCCATAAAGGTGGAGTAGGGGTGACCCTAGAATTTGTTTGTACAATATGGGTATCAAAAGAAAGGTGTTAATGAGTATTTTAAAAGGAAGTAATTCTTAGTTCCATGTTCCATAGGTGGACGCCGTTTCGAGATATCGCCACAAAGGTGGACCAGGGGTGACCCTAGAATTTGTTTGTACAATACGGGCATCAAACGAATGGTGTTAATGAGTATTTTAAAAGGGAGTGGGCTTTAGTTCTATAGGTGGATGCCGTTTCGAAATATCGCCATAAAGGTGGACCAGGGGTAACTCTAGAATGTGTTTGTACGATATGGGTATCAAATTAAAGGTATTAATGAGGGTTTTAAAAGGGAGTGGTGGTTGTTGTATAGGTGGTCGCCTTTTCGAGATATCGCCATAAAGGTGGATCAGGGGTGACTCTAGAATGCGTTTGTACGATATGAGTATCAAATGAAAGGCGGTTATGAGTATTTAAAAGGGAGTAATCCTTAGTTCCATAGGTGGACGCCGTTTCGAGATATCGCCATAAAGGTGGACCAGGGGTGACCCTAGAATTTGTTTGTACAATATGGGTATCAAAAGAAAGTGTTAATGAGTATTTTAAAAGGGAGTAATCCTTAGCTCCATAGGTGGACGCCGTTTCGAGATATCGCCATAAAGGTGGAGTAGGGGTGACCCTAGAATTTGTTTGTACAATATGGGTATCAAAAGAAAGGTGCTAATGAGTATTTTAAAAGGGAGTAATCCTTAGTTCCATAGGTGGACGCCGTTTCGAGATATCGCCATAAGGGTGGGCCAGGGGTGACTAGAATTCGTTTGTGCAATATGGGTATCAAACGAAAGGAGTTAATGAGTATTTTAAAAGAAGGTGGGCCTCAGTTTTATAGGTGGACGCCTTTTCGAGGTATCGCAATAGAGGTGGACTAGGGGTGACTCTATACTTTGTTTGTACGATATGGGTATCAAATGAAAGATGTTAATGAGTATTTTTAAAAGGGAGTGCGCCTTCGTTCTATAGGTGTTCGCCTTTTCGAGATATCGCCATAAAGGTGGAGTAGGGGTGACCCTAGAATTTGTTTGTACAATATGGGTATCAAAAGAAAGGTGCTAATGAGTATTTTAAAAGGGAGTAATCCTTAGTTCCATAGGTGGACGCCGTTTCGAGATATCGCCATAAGGGTGGACCAGGGGTGACTTTAGAATATGTTTGTACGATATGGGTATCAAATGAAAAGTGTTAATGAGAATTTTAAAAGGGCGTGGGGCTTAGTTCTATAGGTGGACGCCTTTTCGAGATATCGCCATAAAGGTGGACCAGGGGTGACTCTAGAATGAGTTTGTACGATATGGGTATCAAATTAAAGGTATTAATGAGAGTTTTAAAAGGGAGGGGTGTGAAGGCGTTTTCCAGATATGGACCAAAATGTGGACCAGGGTGACCCAGAACATCATCTGTTGGATACCGCTAATTTATTTATATATGTAATACATGCCAAGATTTTAAGGGTTTTTTATTTCGCCCTGCAGAACTTTTTCAGTTTCTTCTACTTTATATGGTAGGTGTCACAACAATTTTATGAAGTTTTTTCTAAAGTTATATTTCGCGTCAATAAAACAATCCAATTACCTTACCATGTTTCATCCCTTTTTTCATATTTGGTATAGAATTATGGAATTTTTTCATTTTTCGTAATTTTCGATATCGAAAAAGTGGGCGTGGTCATAGTCGGATTTCGTTCATTTTTCATACCAAGATAAAGTGAGTTCAAGTAAGCACGTGAACTAAGTTCATTAAAGATATGTCGGTTTTTGCTCAAGTTATCGTGTTAAAGGCCATGCGGAAGGACAGACGGACGAATGTGTATAAAAAATGGGGGCGTGGCATCAACCGATTTTGCCCATTTTCACAGAAAACAGTTATCGTCCTAGAATCTAAGCCCCTACCAAATTTCAAAAGGATTGGTTAATTTTTGTTCGACTTATGGCGTTAAAAGTATCCTAGACAAATTAAATGAAAAAGGGCGGAGCCACGCCCATTTTGAAAATTTCTGTTATTTTTGTATTTTGTTGCACCATATCATTACTGGAGTTGAATGTTGGCATAATTTACTTATATACTGAAAAGATATTAAATTTTTTGTTAAAATTTTACTTTAAAAAATTTTTTTTTAACAGTGGGCGTGGTCCTTCTCCGATTTTGTTAATTTTTATTAAGCATACATACAGTAATAGGAGTAACGTTTCTGCCAAATTTCATCATGATATCTTCAACGACTGCCAAATTACAGCTTGCAAAATTTTAAATTACCTTCTTTTAAAAGTGGGCGGTGCCACGCCCGTTGTCCAAAATTTTACTAATTTTCTATTCTGCGTCATAAGTTCAACTCACCTACCAAGTTTCGTGGGTTTAGCTGTCATTTGTAATGAATTATCGCACTTTTTCTGTTTTTCGAAATTTTCGATATCGAAAAAGTGGGCGTGGTTATAGTCCGATATCGTTCATTTTAAATAGCGATCTGAGATGAGTGCTCAGGAACCTACATACCAAATTTCATCAAGATACCTCAAAATTTACTCAAGTTATCGTGTTAACGGACGGACGGACGGACGGACGGACATGGCTCAATCAAATTTTTTTTCAATCCTGATTATTTTGATATATGGAAGTCTATATCTATCTCGATTCCTTTATATATGTACAACCAACCGTTATCCAATCAAACTTAATATACTCTGTGAGCTCTGCTCAACTGAGTATAATAAATTTGCGGTACCCGACAGATGATGTTCTGGGTCACCCTGGTCCACATTTTTGTCGATATCCCGAAAACGCCTTCACATACACAACTAAGGGCCACTCGCTTTTAAAACCCTCATTAATGCTTTTAATTTGATACCCATATCCTACATACACATTCTAGAGTCACCCCGGGTCCACCTTTAGATGATATCTCGAATAGGCGTCCACCTATACAACTAAGGCCCACTCCCTTTTAAAATACTCATTAACACCTTTCATTTGATTCCCATATCGTATAAACACATTCTAGAGTCACCCCTGGTCCACCTTTATGGCGATATCTCGAAAAGGCGTCCACCTACAGAACTAAGGCCCACTTCCTTTTAAAGTACTCATTAACACCTTTCATTTGATACCCATATCTTACAAACAGATTCTAGAGTCACCCCTGGTCCACCATTATGGCGATATCCCGAATTGGCGTCCACCTACAGAACTATGGCCCACTCCCTTTTAAAATACTCTTTAATACCTTTCATTTCATACCCATGTCATACAAACAGATTCCAGGGTTACCCTAGGTTCATTTTCCTACATGGTGATTTTCCCTTATTTTGCCTCAAATGCTCTCAGCTGAGTACGTAATGTTCGGTTCCACCCGAACTTAGCCTTCCTTACTTGTTTTTGTTCAGTATAAGACGTACTTTATCTCAAATGAGGATTAAATCTGGAAATGCAAAAACATTTTGGGGCAAATTTGCTATTAATTGTTATAAATAAGTTTAGTGAGTTTCAACAAAAGTTAACTTTTTATTTGTGATTTCATGTTTTTTGTTAAAGCAACTAAAATAAATAACAAAGAATTTGTTAAATAAAGGCCTAGGAATTTAAGTGTAAGTAATTTTGTCCAAAAAAAGGGCCGGTTAAATTATTACTTTTCTTCTTTTGTGCGCTAACAATTATTTTGGAACAATTTTTTTAGGATTTTGGCACAGACCAATATAGGTAATTGGCAACAATGAGGAAACAATATTTTATTTGAACTGAAAATTAATAAGGGAGTAGTTCTCTCGCAATTAGAGTTTTGAAATGGGAAAAAGCCGTTATGATGCCGTTTGCCGTTTTGACCTAAAATCGAAAACGTTTTTGGGACGTTTTTTTTTTCGTTTCATATACAACGTGAAATTTTCCGATTCAGCCAAGTTGCATTTAAATAATAATAAACTAAGTTGAAATAAAAGAATATATAATAAAATAAATTAGCATAAAAGACAATATAAAAAATTTTTATGTTATATCTTTGGGCAAATTAATTTTTTTTGTTCAGTATAAGACGTGCCATAACTCAAATGAGCATAAAATCTGGAAATGCAAAAACATTTTGGACCCCGAGAGACCTCGCTCTCGACGATCAACGTATGTTAGATTTCCGGCATGAATGCTTCTCGGTTACATCCCGTTCCTTTTCTTATTTAGGAAGAGCCTAACGTCCTTGATTAAGGTGGAAATTGGGTGATATCTTAGCGAATCGCCTTAAACCCACCCCCATTGGGGCGTATTTTACGACCTTTGGTTGTTTAAGTTTAACTGTAACTTGATGTTGCAACATGAGGCTCAACCCTGGGGCCAACCTGTAGCAACAATGCAGTTAAACAAGCAAAAACAAATATTAATACGTTACAAAAGCTGTCTTTGTTTTCCAAACAAGGTTAGGTTAAACTGACCGGTCTCTGAGGACCTCAAATAGACTGAATGAGCCCATAGTGTTACCAGAAGTTTGCTTTAACGACCAAACTGAAAACCCCTATCAAAACCCAGGGTTATAAAATAACTCGGTCCTCTTGGCAGATACTAGAAACTTCCTAGGACTTAAGCCACTTGGTGCTTCTAGATCTGACAGCTGTATCACTCTAATAGCTGGAATCTTAGCCTGGCAAACGCAGGGCACGAGCACAAAACAAGCTCGATGGTTTCCTCCTCCAACCCGCACTTCCTACATCTGCTATCAACGACCAAGCCTAATTTAAAGTCATGTGACGCGGGAAGGCAATGTCCAGTCAGAATACCCATCATGAATCTACAGTCCCCTCTTTTTAATGATAGAAGCAACTTTGCTAGTCTAAGGTTGTAAAACCTACACATAATCTTCGACATTTTACAGCCCCGCGCTTGAACCCACGCCTTTCCCGATTGGTCGATCATGTGCACTTCTCGCCTTCCCAAATCTTTTTAGGGACGTCTACGGAGCAAGATTCAAGGGATGCGCCCTTTTTAGCTAGTTCAACTGCTTCCCATCTATTCCCATATGACCTGGAACCAAATATAGATGTATGCTTCTCCCTGTCCCAATTCTCCCCAGAGACTGCTTACACTCTAACACGCATTTAGATGCTTTGCTATGCGAGACTATTGCCTTAATTGTTGCTTGACTGTCAATATAAAAGTTAACACAGTTGCAACTTAAGTTATTCCCTTCCAGTGTTTCTACTGCTTTGGTTACGGCTAATATTTCCGCAAGGAAAACGCTACAGTAATCCAGCCTGTAGGATCGCTTTATTATCGGATCAGCACAGTATACCACAGACTTTACTCCTTCCACTATTTTGGAACCACCACCAACCATCCACCTCTATTGTGGCTTTAAGATCTCCTTCGAAGCGCAGATAGGGAACCAGGTAGTCTGTTTGTCCTGTAACGCTATACTACTATGGCCGTATGGTCGGCGCTGAAGCTGCTCCGAGGCACCGAATGGCAGAATGGCATACAGTGCAGCCGTCGGGGTTGTTTTCAGGTCTCCCGTAATGTTAAGCACTGATAATCTGCCTACTCCCTCTAATTTTTTGAGGTAGGCTGTTTTTTGTGTGGCTTTCCACCAAACAACAAATCCATAATATAGAAAAGGGCTTACAATCGCTGTAAAAGCCCAATTAAACCCCAGCATTCTTTTACATGCATAAAGTGCCGTTGAGGCCTTCTTCACACTCTCCTCCACGTTGAGCTTCCATGCCAGCTTACTGTCTAGAATGATTCTTAGATATTTTGTGCAAGTTTTCTCCTCTAGGGTCACCCTCCTAACTTAGGCCTGGTCCAATATGGGACCTTGTACCTCTTTGTAAACAAGACCATATCCGCCTTCTCCGCGTTGGCTTTTAACCCGACATTAGATGCCCAGGTATTAATATCCCGAAGCGCCCGATCCATCAAAGAGCTAATCGTTGGAAGGTACTTTCCACTTATGACAATTGCAACGTCATCTGCGTAAGCCGTAAGTTTTACGGGTCCCTCATCGAATCCCCTGAGCAGTTGGTTGATGACCAGCGTCCACGGCAGAGGTGATAGCATCCCTCCCTGCGGCGTGCCCCTGCCCGCTGAATTCGTGGCCTCGTACAGTCCCCATTGTGATGTAATCTTCCTCCAATTTAACATGCAGCCGATCCATCTCGTTAAGGCTTGATGTACTTTAATGTAATTAAGACCATCTATAATCCCCCATTTAGAAACATTGTAGAAAGCCCCGACAATGTCGAAGAAGACTTCTAGAGCATATACGTTATATTGCAGGGCTTTCTCTATGCTTATCACCACCTTATGCCATGCGGTGTCTACGCATGTTGTGTTGTGGAGAGCAGCTTTTCATCCACGTTGGACTTAATGTGCACATCTGTCAGCCTCTCAAAGGTTTTGAGCAGAAATGATGTTAAGCTAATGGGTTTATAGTCTTTGGGATACACGTGACCAATCTCTCCGGCTTTTGGCAGGAAAGCTATACGAGCAGTTCTCAAAGAGTGCGGTACATGATTCAGTCTTATGCACCCATCAAATATTATTTTAAGCCATTCCACGCTACTAGAAATTTGTAGCGTGGCCGGGAGTATACCATCTGGCCCCGGCGATATAAACTTAGAAAACGCCTTCACTGCCCATTCGATCTTGGTATCGGTCACCAAGCCCGGCAATACCCGCTCCGTGATCGAAGTTCTAATTGAAAAACTCGATTTTAAAATTTTTTGATGTTGCTTTGCCTGGGGCGTGAACCCAGTATCTTCGGTATGGTAAGCGGAACACGCTACCATCACACCACGGCGGCTCCAGCTCATACAAATATTTAATAATAAACAGACGGGCATTAAAACTTCACGCCAAACACTTAAGACGTGTAAAACAATGTATGAATAAAGGTATTTGATGTGAATTGTTATTCAGCCCTATTCTGCATTTCGACTTGGATTGGAATTTTTTCGATTTGGCAATTTTGGTATTCTGTGTTCCAATCTCTTTCGATCCAACTTCGAATCGTTCGATTTTGTGTATCCTGCATTTCGATCGTACTTCCGTTTTTCTAAATAGCAAATTAGTTGGCGAAAAAATATTTTCTTTTTATTTTTTTATTAATTTATAACAGAATTTTAACAAAAATGTAAGTAAAACTTTTTAAGAAACGTAGAAGTCTTGATGATGATTGTTTTTTATATGTTTCCAGGTCAAAAACATGTCGATGTCGGAGTCCTTGGACGTATTTGCCCCGCAAAAGTATCTAACAGATACCTGAAAGCATCGAAAGTTTTTTTTTGAACCTAAATAAGAAAAGAAGTCATTAAACTTTACCACTTTTAAGTTCAATATCTTACAATTCGTCACTCATCTCAAATGTATTACACAAATCTCGCAATATTTGCCTTTCCATTCTCGCCTGGCCATTTCCGTATGCGTTGCTTTCCAACTCCACAAATAATGCCGCGGCTATTGATTCCATTATAATAGGCAGTTCTGATTTGTGTCTGTTCGTTGGGTCCAGTTATATGCCGAAGCAAGCTGACGTAGTAGAGGAAGGTGAAGCGAAAACGTAAACAATCCTTACGGAAAGAATAAATAAATTTTTATAAAGTATTTTAGGACAGTGCAATGAAATTGACATCCATAAAATTCAGAAAATGCCAACTATATTCGTGCCACGGCAGGGAATTGGCCAAAATAACGACAAAAAAACACTTACAATTATGAAAGCACTTCACTCAAAAAAATATAACACGGCGGCAATATATTCTATTGCTTTTTT
The DNA here is from genome assembly GCF_040869045.1 of Eurosta solidaginis. Taxonomy (NCBI): domain Eukaryota; kingdom Metazoa; phylum Arthropoda; class Insecta; order Diptera; family Tephritidae; genus Eurosta; species Eurosta solidaginis. The sequence continues at coordinate 138,403,631 of NC_090320.1, read as the reverse complement.
TGTACAAAATGGCGTGGATAATGAAATATAAATGTTTTTCAGTGTTTTTTACAAATTTTCTTTAATTTATTTTGTTCCAATGTTCACACATTCCGCATAAACAGCTGATTTCGAAAAATCATTTGCTCTTCCTCTTCTCGTTACGATTCCGTCGTAATGCAGAATACCCAACTTCGATTAAAGCGGAGCGTAGAACGGGAACGTAATCGAAATGCAGAATAGGTGTGATTATTTGTCTTTTATATGGTTCTGTATAAAATCAGCCCTGAAGATGGTTACCGTGGCTAATCGAAATATATTGGTAAAATTCTAAGGACTTTTGCTTTTTATTTTAAAAATCTGAAGTTAAACCGTACCGTCAAAACACTAAAGTGAAGTAGTAGTCAAAAACTGGAATATAATTGGTTATTGAAATTTTCAAAGATGTAAATTTTATGATGAATCTTTAAGCACCCTGTTATTGCGCACCCTGCATATATATTCATTCTAAGGGGCCAATTATATATAACACAACGCGACTCTACGAGTATTTTTGGTTGTGTCAACCAAAATTCGTATGCTATAAGAGCAGATATAGAAACGAAACTTGATATGTGGGCTCAATTTATGACAAGATATAGAAATTTGGAAAACTGGCCTCTCATTCACACATTTAAAATAAGAAAATTTGACTTTTTTCAAGCTATTGCGAAAATGGGCACGAAGGCTGTCTTTGGCACTATACATACACTTTATGAAAACTCACAAAATCGGTTAGAGACCAAGGCCACTTTTAAATCAATATCGAAATTTCGAAAAAAAGAAAAATGTGCGAAAATGCATGACAAAGGGCCGACACAGTGATGAAATTTGATATGCGGGTTGACTTCATACCGAAAATTAGAAGTTATTATATTATATTAACATAAAAAATGAGTTATAAATAGGAACTTTCAGAATGCATTCATATATGGCTTCATCCGGTAAAACGTGAAGCATACAATTCGTGGATCGTTATGGGGTTTTAAAACGTCAGCTATAAGGTCCTTGCACTTTGTTTATTTTTTCAAATTAACCCATTTTCTATGAATAACAATTTAATATTAAGTAACTAGCAAAATATACAATTTACCGAAATAACCACTCCAGACTTAAAGACATTAATATAACAAGTAAGGAAGGCTAAGTTCGGGTGTAACCGAACATTACATACTCAGTTGAGAGCTATGGAGACAAAATAAGGAAAATCACCATGTAGGAAAATGAACCTAGCGTAACCCTGGAATGTGGTTGTATGACATGTGTATCAAATGGAAGGTATTAAAGAGTATTTTAAGAGAGAGTAGGCCATAGTTCTATGGATGGACGCCATTTAGGGATATCGCCATAAAGGTGGACCAGGGCTGACTCTAGAATGTGTTTGTACGATATGGGTATCAAATGAAAGGTGATAATGAGTATTTTAAAAGGGAATGGGCTCTAGTTCTATAGGTGAACGCCTTTTCGAGAAATCCCCATAAAGGTGGACCAGGGGTGACTCTAGAATATGTTTGTACGATATGGGTATCAAATGAAAGCTGTTAATGAGTATTTTGAAGAGGAGTGATCCTTAGTTCCCTAGGTGGACGTCGTTTCGAGATATCGCCATAAAGGTGGACCAGGGGTGTCTCTAGTTGTACGATATGGGAATCAAATGAAAGGTGTTACTGAGCGTTTTAAGAGGGAGTGGGCATTAGGTCTATAGGTGGACGCCTTTTCGAAATGTCGCCATTAGGGTGGGCCAGAGGTGACTCTAGAATGTGTTTGTACGATATGGGTATCAAACGAAAGGTGTTACTGAGCACTTTAAAAGGGAGTGGGCATTAGGTCCATAGGTGGACGCCTTTTCGAGATATCGCCATTAGGGTGGGCCAGGGGTGACTCTGGAATGTGTTTGTACGATATGGGTATCAAATGAAAGGTGGTAATGAGTATTTTAAAAGGGAGCAATCCTTAGTTCTATAGGTGGACGCCTTTTCGAGATATCGCCATAAAGGTGGACCAAGGGTGACTCTAGAATGTTTTTACGATATGGGTATCAAACGAAAGGTGTTACTGAGCATTTTAAGAGGGAGTGGGCACTAGGTCTATAGGTGGACGCCTTTTCGAGATATCGCCATTAGGGTGGGCCAGGGGTGACTCTAGAATGTTTGTACGATATGGGTATCAAACGAAAGGTGTTACTGAGCATTTTAAGAGAAAGTGGGCATTAGGTCTATAGGTGGGCGCCTTTTCGAGATATCGCCATTAGGGTGGGCCAGGGTGACTCTAGAATGTGTTTGTACGATATGGGTATCAAATGAAAGGTGGTAATAAGTATTTTAAAAGGGAGTAATCCTCTGTTCTATAGGTGGACGCCTTTTCGAGATATCGCCATAAAGGTTGACCAAGGGTGACTCTAGAATGTTTGTACGATATGGGTATCAAACGAAAGGTGTTACTGAGCATTTTAAGAGGGAGTGGGCATTAGGTCTATAGGTGGACGCCTTTTCGAGATATCGCCATTAGGGTGGGCCAGGGGTGACTCTAGAATGTTTGTACGATATGGGTATCAAACGAAAGGTGTTACTGAGCATTTTAAGAGGGAGTGGGCATTAGGTCTATAGGTGGACGCCTTTTCGAGATATCGCCATTAGGGTGGGCCAGGGGTGACTCTAGAATGTTTGTACGATATGGGTATCAAAGGAAAGGTGTTACTGAGCATTTTAAGAGGGAGTGGACATTAGGTCTATAGGTGGACGCCTTTTCGAGATATCGCCATTAGGGTGGGCCAGGGGTGACTCTAGAATGTTTTTACGATATGGGTATCAAACGAAAGGTGTTACTGAGCATTTTAAGAGGGAGTGGGCATTAGGTCTATAATTGCACGCCTTTTCGAGATATCGCCATTAGGGTGGACCAGGGTTGACTCTAGAATGTGTTTGTACGATATGGATATCAAATTAAAGGTATTGATGAGGGTTTTAAAAGCGAGTGGCCCTTAGATGTATATGTGAAGGCGTTCTCGCGATATCGACCAAATGTGGATCAGGTGATCCAGAAAATCATCTGTCGGGTACTGCTAATTTATTTATATATTCAATAACACTAACAGTATTCCTGCCAAGATTCCAAGGGCTGTTGATTTCGCCTTGTAGAACTTTTTCATTTTCTTCTACTTAATATGGTAGGTGTCACACCCATTTTACAAAGTTTTTTCCAAAGTTATATTTTGCGTCAATAAACCAATCCAGTTACCATGCTTCATCCCTTTTTTCGTATTTGGTATAGAATTATGGCATTTTTTTAATTTTTCGTAATTTTCGATATCGATAAAGTGGGCGTGGTTATGGTCGGATTTCGGCCATTTTTTATACCAAGATAAAGTGAGTTCAGGTAAGTACGTGGGCTAAGTTTAGTAAAGATATATCGGTTTTTGCTCAAGTTATTGTGTTAACGGCCGAGCGGAAGGACAGACGGAGGACTGTGTATAAAAACTGGGCGTGGCTTCTACCGATTTCGCCCATTTTCACAGAGAACAGTTAACGTCATAGAATCTATGCTCCTACCAAATTTCAAAAGGATTGGTAAATTTTTGTTCGACTTATGGCATTAAAAGTATTCTAGACACACTAAATGAAAATGGGCGGAGCCACGCCCATTTTGAAATTTTCTTTTATTTTTGTATTTTGTTGCATTATATCATTACTGAAGTTGAATTTTGACTTAATTTACTTATATACAGTAAAGATATTAAATTTTTTGTTAAAATTTGAATTAAAAAAAAATTTTTTTTAAAAAGTGGGCGTGTTCTTCATCCAATTTTGCTAATTTTTATTTAGCACATATATAGTAATAGTAGTAACGTTCCTGCTAAATTTCATCATGATATCTTCAACGACTGCCAAATTACAGCTTGCAAAACTTTTAAATTACCTTCTTGTAAAAGTGGGCGGTGCCACGCCCATTGTCCAAAATCTTTCTAATTTTCTATTCCGCGTCATAACGTCAACCCATCTACCAAGTTTCATCGCTTTAACCGCCTTTAACAATGAATTATCGCATTTTTTCTGTTTTTCGAAATTTTCGATATCGAAAAAGTGGGCGTGGTTATAGTCCGATATCGTTCATTTTAAATAGCGATCTGAGATGAGTGCTCAGGAACCTACATACCAAATTTCATCAAGATACCTCAAAATTTACTCAAGTTATCGTGTTAACGGACGGACGGACGGACGGACGGACGGACGGACGGACGGACGGACGGACGGACATGGCTCAATCAAATTTTTTTTGGATCCTGATTATTTTGATATATGGAAGTCTATATCTATCTCGATTCCTTTATATATGTACAACCAACCGTTATCCAATCAAACTTAATATACTCTGTGAGCTCTGCTCAACTGAGTATAATAATTACTCATTTACAGACCAAAAAAATCAAACATGAATTCTAGTAAAGCAAGAGCTTAATTAAAAACTTTATGGGCTCCTACAAAAGTCCTAGTTAGATATTAGCACCTGACTGGCGCACTCATTTTACCTCGCTCTCGACGATCAACGTATGTTAGATTTCTTGTATGAATGCTTCGCGTTACATCCGGTTCCTTTTCTTATTTAGAAGAGCCTGACGTCCTTAATTAAGGTCGAGTTTGGGTGATATCGTAGCGAATCGCCTTAAACCCACCCCCATTGTTGCGTATTTTACGACCTTTGGTTGTTTAAGTTTAACTGTAATTTGATGTTTCAACGTGAGGCTCAACCCTGGGGCCAACCTGTAGCAACAATGCAGTTAAACACGCAAAAACAAATATTAATACATTACAAAAGATTTCTCTGTTTTCCAAACCAGGTTAGGTTCAACTGACCGGTCTCTGAAGACCTCAAATAGACTGAATGAGCCCGCAGTGTTACCAGAAGTTTGCTTTAACGACCAAACTGAAAAACCCTATCAGAACCCAGGGTTATAAAATAACTCGGTCCTCTTGGCAGATACTAGAAACTTCCTATGACTTAAGCCACTTGCTGCTTCTAGATCTGACAGCTATATCACTCCTAATAGGCGGAATCTTAGCCTGGCAAGCGCAGGGCACGATCATAAAACGTGCTCGATGGTTTCCTCCTCCAACCCGCACTTCCTATATCTGCTATCACCGACCAAGCCTAATTTAAAGTCATGTGACGCGGGAAGGCAGTGTCCAGTCAGAATACCCATAATGAATCTACAGTCCCCTCTTTTTAATGATAGAAGCAACTTTGCTAGTCTAAGGTTGTAAAACCTACCTACGATTGGTCGATCATGTGCACCTCTCGCCTTCCCCAATCTTTTTGGGACGTCTACGGAGCAAGATTCAAGGGATGCGCACTTTTTAGTAAGTTTATCTGCTTTTTCCTTCCCGTCTATTCCCATATGACCTGGGACGAAATATAGATGTATGCAGGTTGTTTTTTGTGTGGCTTTCCACCAAACAACAAATCCATAATATAGAAAAGGGCTTACAATCGCTGTTAAAGCCCAATTAGAAAGAGAGGGCAATAAGGCCCCAGCATTCTTTTACATGCATAAAGTGCCGTTGAGGCCTTCTTCACACTCTCCTCCAAGTTGAGCTTCCATGCCAGCTTACTGTCTATAATGATACGTAGATATTTTGTGCAAGGTTTCTCCTCTAGGGTAACCCCTCCTAACTTAGGCCTGGTCCAGTGTGGGACCTTGTACCTCTTTGTAAACAAGACCATATCCGTCTTCTCCGCGTTGGCTTTCAACCCGACATTAGATGCCCAGGTATTAATATCCCGAAGCGCCCGATCCATCAAAGAGCTAACGTCATCTGCGTAATCCGTAAGTTTTACGGGTTCCTCATCGAATCCCCCGAGCAGTTGGTTGATGACCAGCGTCCACGGCAGAGGTGATATCATCCCTCCCTGCGGCGTGCCCCTGCCCGCTGAATTCGTGGCCTCGTACAGTCCCCATTGTGATGTAATCTTCCTGTAATTTAACATGCAGCCGATCCATTTAGTTAAGGCTTCATGTACTTTAATATAATTAAGACCATCCGTAATCCCCCATTTAGAAACATTGTAGAAAGCTCCGGCAATGGCGAGGAAGACTCCTAGAGCATATACGTTATATTGCAAGGCTTTCTCTATGCTTATTACCACCCTAAATTACGCGGTGTCTACGCATGTTGTGTTGTGGAGAGCAGCTTTTCATCCACGTTGGACTTTATGTGCACATCTATCAGTCTCTCAAAGGTTTAGAGCAGAAATGATGTTAAGCTAATGGGTTTATAGTCTTTGGGATACACGTGACCAATCTCTCCCGCCTTTGGCAGGAAAGCTACACAAGCAGTTATCCAGGAGTGCGGTACATGATTCAGTCTTATGCACCCATCAAATATTATTTTAAGCCATTCCGCGCTACTAGAAACTTGTACCGTTGCCGGGAATATACCATCTGGGCCCGGCGATATAAACTTAGAAAACGTCTTCACTGCCCATTCGATCTTGGTATCGGTCACCGAGCCCGGCAATACCCGGTCCGTGATCGAAGTTCTAATTGAAAAAACTTGATTCTAAAATTTTTTAATGTTGCTTTGCCTGGTGCGTTAACCCAGGATCTTCGGTGTGGTAAGCGGAGCACGCTACCATCACACCAAGGCGGCTCCAGTTCATACAAATATTTAATAATAAACAGACGGGCATAAAAACTTCACGCTAAACACTTAAGGCGTGTAAAACAATGTATGAATAAAGGTATTTGATGTGAATTGTTATTCAGCCCTATTCTGCATTTCGACTTGGATTGGAATTTTTTCGATTTGGCAATTTTGGTATTCTGTGTTCCAATCTCTTTTGAACCAACTTCGAATCGTTCGATTTTGTGTATTCTGCATTTCGATCGTTGTTCCGTTTTTCTAAGTTGCAAATTATTTGGCGGATAAATATTTTCTTTTTATTTTTTTTTTTTTTATTTATAACAGAATTTTAACAAAAATGTAAGTAAAACTTTTTAAGAAACGTAGAAGGCTTGATGATGATTGTTTTTTTATATGTTTTCAGGTCAAAAACAACATGCCGATGTCGAAGTCCTTGGACGTAATTTGCCCCGCAAAAGTATCTAACATATACCTGAAAGCATCGAAAGTTTTTTTTGAGCCTAAATAAGAAAAGAAGCCATTAAACTTTACCACTTTTAAGTTCAATTTCTTACAATTCGTCACTCATCTCAAATGGATTACACAAATCTCGCAATATTTGCCTTTACATTCTCGCCTGGCCATTTTCGTATGCGTTGCTTTCCAACTCCACAAATAATGCCGCGGCTATTGATTCCATTATAATAGACAGCTATAATTTGTGTCTGTTCGTTGGATCCAGTTATATGCCGAAGCAAGCTGCCGGAGTAGGGTAAGGTGAAGTGAAAACGTAAACAATCCTTGCGGAAAGAATAAATAAATTTTTATAAAGTATTTTAGGCCAACGCAATGAAATTGGCATCCATAAAATTCAGAAAATTTCAACTATATTCGTGCAAGAATCCGTTTTAACAAAACTTGGTGGCGGGAATTGGCCAAAAGAACGACAAAAACACACTTGCAATTATGAAAGCACTTCACTCAAAAATATATAACACTGCGGCAATATATTCTATTGCCTTTTTTGTACAAAATGGCGTGGATAATGAAATATAAATGTTTTTCAGTTTTTTTACAAATTTTCTTTAAATTATTTTGTTCCAATGTTCACACATTTCGTATAAACAGCTGATTTCGGAAAATCATTTGCTCTTCCTCTTCTCGTTACGATTCCGTCGTAATGCAGAATACCCAACATCGATTAAAGCGGAGCGCAAAACGGGAACGTAATCGAAATGCAGAATAGGTGTGATTATTTGTCTTTTATATGGTTCTGTATAAAATCAGCTCTGAAGACGGTTACCGTGGCTAATCGAAATATATTGGTAAAATTCAAAGGACTTTTGCTTTTTATTTTAAAAATCGGACGTTAAACCGTCAAAACACCAAAGTAAAGTAGAAAAGTCATCAAAAACTCGAATAAAATTGGTTATTGAAATTTTCAAAGATGTAAATTTTATGACGAATCTTTAAGCACCCTGCATATATATTCATTCTAAGGGGCCAATTATATATAACACAACGCGACTCTACGAGTAGTTTTGGTTGTCTCAACCAAAATTCGTATGCTATAAGGGCAGATATAGAAACGAAACTTGATATGTGGGCTCACTTTATGACAAGATATTGAAATTTGGAAAACTGGCCTCTCACTGCTCACTTTTAAAATAAGAAAATTTGACTTTTTTCAAGCTATTGCGAAAATGGGCACGAAGGCTGTCCTTGGCACTATACATACACTTTACGAAAACTCACAAAATCGGTTAGAGACCAAGGCCACTTTTAAATCAATATCGAAATTTCGAAAAAAAAAAAAATATGCGAAAATGCATGACAAAAGGCCGACACAGTGATGAAATTTGATATGCGGGTTGACTTCAGAACGAAAATTAGAAGTTATTATATTATATTAAAATAAAAAATGAGTTATAAATAGGAACTTTCAGAATGCATTCATATATGGTGTGGTATCGCGTGGAATTCACCTCATTTCAAACACGCTTAACATTACAAACATTCGTTCATTGACCCAGATAAGAACCATGAGTTCATTCGCGTTTGCCAAGTCGCCTAATGTATTAATGCGTCATACCAAACTGCTCAAGCAGGAATCATATTGACAATATGTAGGTCAATATAATAATTCGCTAACAAAGCATTCCTCACTATTGAGTCATGCAACTCTAGTATGTAAATATTAATGTAAGTAAATGTAAATGTAAATAATAATGAATGTCGTCAATAAAGACAATTAACAAATTGCTAACCAACGCTACTCATCAGCGTTGTTCAGCCAAATCATTTGTTGTTCAATTCATTTTTTCTTTACATGGCGATCTCTGCCAGTCTAGATCAGAATTGGCAAAACTGCTAAAGATCTAGCTGGTCAGAAGAGCCTATCAGCTCACGTTAAAAACACAGTGGACTAATTTTTTAAAGTCCTTGAAAAATACACATTGGCAACAAAAACAGGACATTTTTGAGAAGTTATTAGAAGCTAAATGAGATACAATGAATTACTACATTCGCAAAGGTACTTTTTCGTATCGCAGCAAAAGCATAGTGATGGCAAAAAATTAAATGAAAGCAATTTCAACAGCATAAAAAGGAGTGGAATATTACATTCGCAGCAAAAGCATAGTGATGGCAAAAAATTAAATCAAATGGAAGCAATTTCAACAGCACAAAAAGGAGTGGAATATTACATTCGCAGCAAAAGCTTAGTGAGTGCAAAAAATTAAATCAAATGGAAGCAATTCACAGCACAAAAAAGAGTAGAATATTACAATTGACTGGAGTCAGTAAAAAACAACAATTGAGACTGGCAATAATTAGTGTAAGAGTAAATATAACTAGAATCAACTGAGTGACCTCAGGGACGCTGAACCATGAGTAAAAACTTTGTTTTTGCTTAAGAAATTTTTTTTAACTGCATTTTAAATTAGAATAAATTTTGTCACAATAGGACTAGCTCAATAGAAAAATTTTTGAAAAAAAAAATTTTACAAATTTTCAAATAAGTTGTTGAAAAAAAATTGTTTCAATGTCATAGAAAAACAAGTAATGAAGGTTAAGTTCGGGTGTAACCGAACATTACATACTCAATTGAGAGCTATGGTGGCAACATAAAGGAAAATAACCATGTAGGAAAATGAACCGGGGTAACCCTGGAATGTGTTTGTATGACATGTGTATCAACTGAATGGTATTAAAGAGTATTTTAAGAGGGAGTGGGCCATAGTTCTATAGGTGGACGCCATTTAGGGATATCGCCATAAAGGTGGATCAGGGTTGACTCTAGCATTTGTTTGTACGATATGGGTATCAAATGAAAGGGGTTAATGAACATTTTAAAAGGGAGTGGGCCTTATTTCTATAGTTGGACGCCTTTTCGAGATATCGCCATAAAGGTGGACCAGGGGTGACTCTAGAATGCGTTTGTACAATATGGGTATCAAACGAAAGGTGTTAATGAGTATTTCAAAAGGGCGTAGGGTTTAGTTATACAGGTGAACGCCTTTTCGAGATATCGCCATAAAGGTGGACCAGGGGAGACTCTAGAATGTGTTTGTACGATATGGGTATCAAATTAAAGGTGTTAATGAAGGTTTTAAAAAGGAGTGGTGGTATTTGTATCGGTTTTTCGAGATATCGCCATAAAGGTGGACCAGTGGTGACTCTAGAATGCGTTTGTACAATATAGGTATCAAACGAAAGGTGTTAATGAGTATTTTAAAAGGGCGTGGGGCTTAGTTCTATAGGTGGACGCCTTTTCGAGATATCGCCATAAAAGTGGACCAGGGGTGACTCTAGAATGTGTTTGTACGATATGGGTAGCAAATTAAAGGTATTAGTGAGGGTTTTAAAAGGAAGTGGTGGTAGTTGTATAGGTGGTCGTCTTTTCGAGATATCGGCATAAAGGTGGACCGGGGGTGACTCTAGAATGGGTTTGTACAATATGGGTATCAAACGAAAGGTGTTAGTGAGTATTTTAAAAGGGCGTGAGGCTCAGTTCTATAGGTGGACGCCTTTTCGAGATATCGCCATAAAGGTGGTCCAGGGGTGACTCTAGAATGTGTTTGTAAGATATGGGTATCAAATTAAAAAGAATTTTTAAAAAGGAGTGGTGGTAGTTGTATAGGTGGTCGCCTTTTCGAAATATCGGCATAAAGGTGGACCAGAGGTGACTCTAGAATTTGTTTGTACGATATGGGTATCAAATGAAAGGGGTAATGTGCATTTTAAAAAGGCGTGGGCTTTAGTTCTATAGTTGAACGCCTTTTCGAGATATCGCCATAAAGGTTGACCAGGGGTGACTCTAGAATGCGTTTGTACAATATGGGTATCAGGCGAAAGGTATAATGAGTATTTCAAAAGGGCGTGGGGCTTAGTTCTATAGGTGGAAGCCTTTTCAAGATATCGCCATAAAGGTGGACCAGGGGTGACTCCAGAATGTTTTTGTACGATATGGGTATCAAATTAAAGGTATTAATGAAGGTTTTAAAAGGGAGCGGTGGTAGTTGTATAGGTGGTCGCCTTTCGAGATATCGGCATAAAGTGGACCAGGGGTGACTCTAGAATGCGTTTGTACAATATGAGTATCAAAGGAAAGGTATTAATGAGTACTTTAAAAGGGAGTGGGCCTTAGTTCTATAGGTGGACGCCTTCTCGAGATATAGCCATAAAGGTGGACCAGGGGTGACTCTAGAATTTGTTTGTACGATATGGGTATCAAATAAAAGGTGTTGATGAGTATTTTAAAAGGGCGTGGGGCTTAGTTCTATAGGTGGACGCCTTTTCGAGATATCGCCATAAAGGTGGACCAGGGGTGACTCTAGAATATGTTTGCACGATACGGGTATCAAATTAAAAGTGTTAATGAGGCTTTTAAAATGGAGTGGTGGTAGTTGTATATGTGATGGCGTTTTCAAGATATCGACCAAAATGTGGACCAGGGTGACCCGGAACATCATCTGTTGGATACCGCTAATTTATTTATATATATAATACCACGAACAGTATTCCTGCCAAGATTTCAAGGGTTTTTTATTTCGCCCTGCAGAACTTTTTCATTTAATTATACTTAATATGGTAGGTGTCACACCCATTTTATAAAGTTTTTTTCTAAAGTTATATTTTGCGTCAATAAACTAATCCAAATACAATGTTTCATCCCTTTTTTCGTATTTGGTATAGAGTTATGGCATTTTTTCGTTTTTCGAAATTTTCGATATCGAAAAAGTGGGCCTGGTCATAGTTCGATTTCGGCCATTTTTTATACCAATACAAAGTGAGTTCAGGTAAGTACGTCAACTGAGTTTAGCAAAGATATATCGATTTTTGGTCAAGTTATCCTGTTAACGGCCGAGCGGAAGGACAGACGGTCGACTGTGTATAAAAACTGGGCGTGGCTTCAACCGATTTCGCCCTTTTTCACAGAAGTAAGTTATCGTCCCAGAATCTAAGCCCCTGCCAAATTTCACAAGGATTTGTAAATTTTTTTTCGATTTATGGCATTAAAAGTATCCTAGACAAATTAAATAAAAAAGGGCGGAGCCACACCCATTTTGAAATTTTATTTTATTTTTCCATTTTGTTGCACCTTATCATTACTGGAGTTGAATGTTGACATAATTTACTTATATACTGTAAATATATTAAATTTTTTGTTAAAATTTGACTTTAAAAAAAAATTTTTTTAAAGTTGGCGTGGTCGTTCTCCGATTTTGCTAATTTTTATTAAGCATACATATAGTAATAGGAGTAATGTTCCTGCCAAATTTCATCATGATATCTTCAACGACTGCCAAATTACAGCTTGCAAAATTTTAAATTACCTTCTTTTAAAAGTGGGCGGTGCCACGCCCATTGTCCAAAATTTTACAAGTTTTCTATTCTGCGTCGTAAGTTCAACGCACCTACCAAGTTTCATCGCTTTATTCGTCTTTGGTAATGAATTATCACACTTTTTCGGTTTTTCGAAATTTTCGATATCGAAAAAGTGGGCGTGGTTATAGTCCGATATTGTACATTTTAAACAGCGATCAGAGATGAGTGCTCAGGAACTTAATTGTGGTGGTAAGGAAGTGGTGGTAGTTGTATAGGTGGTCGCCTTTTCGAGATTTCGGCATACAGGTGGACCAGGGGTGACTCTAGAATGCGTCTGTACAATATGGGTATCAAACGAAAGGTGTTAATGAGTATTTTAAAATTGAGTGATCCTTACTTCCATAGGTGGACGCCGTTTCGAGATATCGCCATAAAGGTGGACCAGGGGTGGCCCTAGAATTTGTTTGTACGATATGGGTATCAAATGAAAGGGGTTAATGAACATTTTAAAAGGGAGTGGGCCTTAGTTCTATAGGTGGTCGCCTTTTCGAGATATCACTATATAGGTGGACCAGGGGTGACTCTACAATGCGTTTGTACAATATGAGTATCAAATGAAAGGTGTTAATGGGTATTTCAAAAGGGCGTGAGGTTTAGTTCTATAGGTGGACGCCTTTTCGAGATATCGCCATTAAGGTGGACCAGGGGTGACTCTAGAATGCGTTTGTACAATATGGGTATCAAACGAAAGGTGTTAATGGGTATTTCAAAAGGGCTTGGGGTTTAGTTCTATAGGTGGACGCCTTTTCGAGATATCGGCATAAAGGTGGACCAGGGATGACTCTAGAATTTGTTTGTACGATATGGGTATCAAATGAAAGGGGTTAATGAGCATTTTAAAAGGGAGTGGGCCTTAGTTCTATAGGTGGACGCCTTTTCGAGATATCGCCATAAAGGTGGCCCATGAGTGACTCTAGAATGTGTTTTACGATATGGGTACCAAATTAAAAGTATTAATGAGGGTTTTAAAAGGGAGTGGTGGTAGTTGTATAGGTGGTCGCCTTTTCGAGATATCGGCATAAAGGTGGACCAGGGATGACTCTAGAATTTGTTTGTACAATATGGGTATCAAATGAAAGGTGTTAATGAGTATTTTAAAAGGGGGTGATCCTTAGTTCCATAGCTGGATGCCGTTTCGAGATATCGCCATAAAGGTGGACCAGGGCTGACCCTAGAATTTGTTTGTACGATATGGGTATCAAATGAAAGGGGGTAATGAGTCTTATTTCTATAGGTGGACGCCTTTTCGAAATATCGCCATAAAGGTGGACCAGAGGTGACTCTAGAATTCGTTTGTACAATATGGGTATCAACCGAAAGGTGTTAGTGAGTATTTCAAAAGGGCGTGGGGCTTAGTTCTATAGGTGGTCGCCTTTTCGAGATATCGCCATAAAGGTGGACCAGGGGTGACTATAGACTTTGTTTGTATGATATGAGTATCAAATGAAAGGTGTTAATGAGTCTTTTTAAAAGGGAGTGGGCCTTATTTCTATAGGTGGTCGCCTTTTCGAGATATCGCCATAAAGGTGGAACAGGGGTGACTCTAGAATATGTTTGTACAATATGGGTATCAAATGAAAGGTGTTCATGAGTATTTTAAAAGGGCGTGGGGCTTAGTTCTATAGGTGGACGCCTTTTCGAGATATCGCCATAAAGGTGGACCAAGGGTGACTCTAGAATGTGTTTGTACGATATTGGTATCAAATTAAAGGTATTAATGAGGCTTTTAATAGGGAGTGGTGGTAGTTGTATATGTGAAGGCGCTTTCCAGATATCGACCAAAATGTGGGCCAGGGTGACCCAGAACATCATCTGTTGGATACCGCTAATTTATTTATATATATAATACCACGAACAGTATTCCTGCCAAGATTTCAAGGGTTTTTTATTGCGCCCTGCAGAAATTTTTCATTTCATTCTACTTAATATGGTAGGTGTCACACCCATTTTACAAAGTTTTTTTCTAAAGCTATATTTTGCGTCAATAAACCAATCCAAATACCATGTTTCATCCCTTTTTTCGTATTTGATATAGGATTATGGCATTTTTTTCTTTTGGCAATTTTCGATATCGAAAAAGTGGGCGTGGTCATAGTCGGATTTCGGCCATTTTTTATACCAACACAATGTGAGTTCAGATAAGTACGTGAACTGAGTTTAGTAAAGATATATCGATTTTTGCTCAAGTTATCGTGTTAGTGGCCGCGCGGAAGGACAGATGGTCGACTGAAAACTGGGCGTGGCTTCAACTTATTTCGCCCTTTTTCACAGAAATAAGTTATTGTCCCAGAATCTAAGCCCCTACCAAATTTCATAAGAATTGGTAAATTTTTGTTCGACTTATGGCATTAAAAGTATCCTAGACAAATTAAATGAAAAAGGGCGGAGCCACGCTCATTTTGAAATTTTCTTTTATTTTTCCATTTTGTTGCACCTTATCATTATTGGAGTTGAATGTTGACATAATTTACTTATATACTGTAAATATATTAAATTTTTTGTTAAAATTTGACTTAAAAAATTTTTTTTTTTTAAAGTGGGCGTGGTCGTTCTCCGATTTTGCTAATTTTTATTAAGCATACATATAGTATAGGAGTAATGTTCCTGCCAAATTTCATCATGATATCTTCAACGACTGCCAAATTAGAGCTTGCAAAATTTTAAATTACCTTCTTTTAAAGGTGGGCGGTGCCACGCCCATTGTCCAAAATTTTACTAATTTTCTATTCAGCGTCATCAGTTCAACTCACCTACCAAGTTTCATCGCTTTATCCGTATTTGGTAATGTATTATCGCACTTTTTCGGTTTTTCGAAATTTTCGATATCGAAAAAGTGGGCGGGGTTATAGTCCGATATTGTTCATTTTAAATAGCGATCTGAGATGAGTGCTCAGGAACCTACGTACCAAATTTCATCAAGATACCTTAAAATTTACAAAAGTTATCGTGTTAACGGACAGACGGACGGACAGACGGACGGACGGACGGACGGAGGGACATGGCTCAATCAAATTTTTTTTCGATCCTGATGATTTTGATATATGGAAGTCTATATCTACCTCGATTGCTTTATACCTGTACAACCAACCGTTATCCAATCAAAGTTAATATACTCTGTGAGCTCTGCTCAACTGAGTATAATAACTAGAACAAGTAAGGAAGGTTAAGTTCGGGTGTAACCGAACATTACATACTCAGTTGAGAGCTATGGTGACAACATAAGGGAAAATAACCATGTAGGAAAATGAACCGAGGGAAACCCTGGAATGTGTTTGTATGACATGTGTATCAAATGAAAGGCATTAAAGAGTATTTTATGAGGGAGTGGGCCATAGTTCTATAAGTGGACGCCATTTAGGGATATAGCCATAAAGGTGGATCAGGGTTGACTCTAGAATGCGTTTGTACGATATGGGTATCAAATGAAAGGTGTTAATGAGTATTTTAAAAGGGAGTAATCCTTAGTTCCATAGGTGGACGCCGTTTCGAGATATCGCCACAAAGGTGGACCAGGGGTGACCCTAGAATTTGTTTGTACAATATGGGCATCAAACGAATGGTGTTAATGAGTATTTTAAAAGGGAGTGGGCCTTAGTTCTATAGGTGGATGCCGTTTCGAAATATCGCCATAAAGGTGGACCTAGAATGTGTTTGTACGATATGGGTATCAAATTAAAGGTATTAGTGAGGGTTTTAAAAGGGAGAGATGGTTGTTGTATAGGTGGCCGCCTTTTCGAGATATCGCCTTTTCGAGATATCGCCATAAAGGAGGACCAGGGGTGACTCTATAATGTGTGTATGATATTGGTATCAAATTAAAGGTATTAATGAGGCTTTTAATAGGGAGTGGTGGTAGTTGTATATGTGAAGGCGCTTTCCAGATATCGACCAAAATGTGGGCCAGGGTGACCCAGAACATCATCTGTTGGATACCGCTAATTTATTTATATATATAATACCACGAACAGTATTCCTGCCAAGATTTCAAGGGTTTTTTATTGCGCCCTGCAGAAATTTTTCATTTCATTCTACTTAATATGGTAGGTGTCACACCCATTTTACAAATGATAGGTGTTAATGAGTATTTTAAAAGGGAGTGGGGCCTAGTTCTATAGGTGGACGCCTTTTCGAGATATCGCAATAAACGTGGACCAGGGGTTACTCTAGACTTTGTTTGTACGATATGGATATCAAATGAAAGGTGTTAATGAGTATTTTTAAAAGGGAGTGGGCCTTCGTTCTATAGGTGTTCTACTTTTCGAGATATCGCCATAAAGGTGGACCAGGGGTGACTTTAGAATATGTTTGTACGATATGAGTATCAAATGAAAGGTGTTAATGAGTATTTTAAAAGGGCGTGGGGCCTAGTTCCATAGGTGGACGCCTTTTCGAGATATCGCCATAAAGGTGGACCAGGGTGACTCTAGAATGCGTTTGTACAATATGGGTATCAAACGAAAGGTATTAATGAGTATTTTAAAAGGGAGTGGGCCTTAGTTCTATAGGTGGACGCCTTTTCGAGGTATCGCAATAAACGTGGACCAGGGGTTACTCTAGACTTTGTTTGTACGATATGGATATCAAATGAAAGGTGTTAATGAGTATTTTTAAAAGGGAGTGGGCCTTCGTTCTATAGGTGTTCTACTTTTCGAGATATCGCCATAAAGGTGGACCAGGGGTGACTTTAGAATATGTTTGTACGATATGAGTATCAAATGAAAGGTGTTAATGAGTATTTTAAAAGGGCGTGGGGCCTAGTTCCATAGGTGGACGCCTTTTCGAGATATCGCCATAAAGGTGGACCAGGGTGACTCTAGAATGCGTTTGTACAATATGGGTATCACACGAAAGGTATTAATGAGTATTTTAAAAGGGAGTGGGCCTTAGTTCTATAGGTGGACGCCTTCTCGAGATATAGCCATAAAGGTGAACCAGGAGTGACTCTAGAATATGTTTGTACGATATGGGTATCAAATGAAAGGGGTTAATGAGTATTTTAAAAGGAAGTAATCCTTAGTTCCATAGGTGGACCCCGTTTCGAGATATCGCCATAAAGGTGGACCAGGGGTGACTCTAGAATGCGTTTGTACGATGTGGGTATCAAATGAAAGGTGTTAATGAGTATTTTAAAAGGGAGTAATCCTTAGTTCCATAGGTGGACGCCATTTAGGGATATAGCCATAAAGGTGGATCAGGGTTGACTCTAGAATGCGTTTGTACGATATGGGTATCAAATGAAAGGTGTTAATGAGTATTTTAAAAGGGAGTAATCCTTAGTTCCATAGGTGGACGCCGTTTCGAGATATCGCCACAAAGGTGGAACAGGGGTGACCCTAGAATTTGTTTGTACAATATGGGCGTCAAACGAATGATGTTAATGAGAATTTTAAAAGGGAGTGGTCCTTAGTTCTATAGGTGGATGCCGTTTCGAAATATCGCCATAAAGGTGGACCCGGGGTGACTATAGAATGTGTTTGTACGATATGGGTATCAAATTAAAGGTATTAATGAGGGTTTTAAAAGGGAGTGGTGGTTGTTGTATAGTTGGTCGCCTTTTCGAGATATCGCCATAAAGGTGGACCAGGGGTGACTCTAGAATGCGTTTGTACGATATGGGTATCAAATGAAAGGTGTTAATGAGTATTTTAAATGGGAGTAATCCTTAGTTCCATAGGTGGACGCCGTTTCGAGAAATCGCCATAAAGGTGGACCAGGGGTGACCCTAGAATTTGTTTGTACAATATGGGTATCAAAAGAAAGGTGTTAATGAGTATTTTAAAAGGGAGTAATCCTTAGTTCCATAGGTGGACGCCGTTTCGAGATATCGGCATAAAGGTGGACCAGGGGTGACCCTAGAATTTGTTTGTACAATATGGGCATCAAACGAAAGGTGTTAATGAGTATTTTAAAAGCGAGTGGGCCTTAGTTCTATAGGTGGACGCCGTTTCGAAATATCGCCATAAAGGTGGACCAGGGGTGACTCTAGAATGTGTTTGTACGATATGGGTATCAAATTAAAGGTATTAATGAGGGTTTTAAAAGGGAGTGGTGGTTGTTGTATAGGTTGTCGCATTTTCGAGATATCGCTATAAAGGTGGACCAGGGGTGACCCTAGAATCTGTTTGTACAATATGGGTATCAAAAGAAAGGTGTTAATGAGTATTTTAAAAGGGAGTAATCCTTAGTTCCATAGGTGGACGCCATTTCGAGATATCGCCATAAAGGTGGAGCAGGGCGACCCTAGAATTTGTTTGTACAATATGGGTATCAAAAGAAAGGTTTTAATGAGTATTTTAAAAGGGGATTCGAGATATCGCCATAAAGGTGGGCCAGAATTCGTTTGTGCAATATGGGTATCAAACGAAAGGAGTTAATGAGTATTTTAAAAGGGAGTGGGCCTTAGTTCTATAGGTGGACGCCTTTTCGAGGTATCGCAATAAAGGTGGACCAGGGGTGACTCTAGACTTTGTTTGTACGATATGGGTATCAAATGAAAGGTGTTAATGAGTATTTTTAAAAGGGAGTGGGCCTTCGTTCTATAGGTGTTCGCCTTTTCGAGATATCGCCATAAACGTGGACCAGGGGTGACTTTAGAATATGTTTGTGCGATACGGGTATCAAATGAAAGGCGTTAATGAGTATTTTAAAAGGGCGTGGGGCTTAGTTTTATTGGTGGACGCCTTTTCTAGATATCGCCATAAAGGTGGACCAGGGGTGACTCTAGAATGAGTTTGTACGATATGGGTATCAAATTAAAGGTATTAATGAGAGCTTTAAAAGGGAGTGGTGTGAAGGCGTTTTCCAGATATCGACCAAAATGTGGACCAGGGTGACCCAGAACATCATCTGTTGGATACCGCTAATTTATTTATATATGTAATACCTGCCAAGATTTTAAGGGTTTTTTATTTCGCCCTGCAGAACTTTTTCATTTTCTTCTACTTAATATGGTAGGTGTCACAACCATTTTATAAAGTTTTTTCTAAAGTTATATTTCGCTTCAATAAAACAATCAAATTACCTTACCATGTTTCATCCCTTTTTTCGTATTTGGTATAGAATTATGGCATTTTTTTCATTTTTCGTAATTTTCGATATCGAAAAAGTGGGCGTGGTCATAATCGGATTTCGTTCATTTTTCATACCAAGATAAAGTGAGTTCAAGTAAGCACGTGAACTAAGTTCATTAAAGATATGTCGATTTTTGCTCAAGTTATCGTGTTAACGGCCATGCGGAAGGACAGACGGACGACTGTGTATAAAAACTGGGCGTGGCATCAGCCGATTTCACCCATTTTCACAGAAAACAGTTAACGTCATCAAATCTATGCCCCTGCCAAATTTCAAAAGGATTGGTTGATTTTTATTCGACTTATGGCGTTAAAAGTATCCTAGACAAATTAAATGAAAAAGGGCAGAGCCACGCCCATTTTGAAATTTTCTTTTATTTTTGTATTTTGTTGCACCATATCATTACTGGGGTTGAATGTTGACATAATTTACTTATATACTGTAAAGATATTAAATTGTTTGTTAAAATTTTACTTTAAACATTTTTTTTTTAAAGTGGGCGTGGTCCTTCTCCGATTTTGCTAATTTTTATTAAGCGTACATATAGTAATAGGAGTAACGTTCCTGTCAAATTTCATCATGATATCTTCAACAACTGCCTAATTACAGCTTGCAAAAGTTTTAAATTACCTTCTTTTAAAAGTGGACGGTGCCACGCCCATTGTCCAAAATTTTACTAATTTTCTATTCTGCGTGACAAGTTCAACTCATCTGCCAAGTTTCGTCGCTTTAGCTGTCTTTTGTAATGAATTATCGCACTTTTTCGGTTTTTCGAAATTTAGTCCGATATCGTTCATTTTAAATAGCGATTTGAGATGAGTGCTCAGGAACCTACATACCAAATTTCATCAAGATACCTCAAAATTTACTCAAGTTATCGTGTTATCGGACGGACGGACGGACATGGCTCAATCAAATTTTTTTTCGATCCTGATTATTTTGATATATGGAAGTCTATATCTATCTCGATTCCTTTATATATGTACAACCAACCGTTATCCAATCAAACTTAATATACTCTGTGAGCTTTGCTCAACTGAGTATAATAAACATTTAAATATGAAATAAACATTTGAACATTAATTAAAAATCTATTTTACTACATATATATACCACCATATATATACTATATATACTACCGATCTCTATGATTTTTTTACATAACAATATGTACTATATACGTAAGCATTCGTTGAAATTTGAAGCCTCTAGCTCTTAAAATAGGGCAGTAATTACGAAAAGTGTCTTATCTGAACAATCGGCTGTGGGGGATATATACTATATATAGGACCGATCTCATAAATTTTTTCAGACAACAATATGTGCAATATGCGGAAGTATATGGTGAAGTTTGAAGCTTCAATCTGTTAAATTGAGGAAGATATGACAAAAATCCTCTTTTTCTGAAAAATCTGTTGTATGGAGGGTATATGCTATAGTGGTCCGATCCGACCGGTTCCGACAAGTGTCTAATCGGACACCCAAATACGCCCGCTCACCAAATTTTATCAATATATCTCAAAAATTGAGGGACTAGTTTGCATACAAATAGACAGACGGACAGACGGACATGGCTAAATCAACTCAGCTCTTCATCCTGATTATTTCGGTATACTTAGTGGTGGCTCTATCTATTTTCCTTTATGTACTTACAATTTTGGGTTTCGTGACGAAATTAATATACCATTTCATTTTCATGAAAGGTATAAAAATAGGTAGGTACTTTGTGTGAGGATGCCGAGTTTCAGGTTTTTTGTGGTCTGCGTGTAAAAACTATGACTAGCAATCACGTTTTTCAACAATATATGAGGTAAACGTAACTATTTGATGAATTTTGAAGCTTCTAGCCGTAGAAAAGGGGCAAAAATTACAGTTTATATGGGGTATATAATATATATACGACCGATCTCTATGATTTTTTCAGACAACAATATATGCTATATACGTTAGCATTTGGTGAAATTTGAAGCTTCTAGCTGTAAAAATGGGGCAGAAATTGCGCAAAGTTTCTTATCTGAACAATCGGTTGTATGAGATATATACTATATATAACACCGGTCTCTATGATTTTTCAGACAACAATATATGCTATACACGTAAGCATTTGGTGAAATTTTGAAGCTTCTAGCTGTAAAAATGGGGCAGAAATTGCGCAAAGTTTCTTATCTGAACAATCGGTTGTATGAGATATATACTATATATAACACCGGTCTCTATGATTTTTTCAGACAACAATATATGCTATACACGTAAGCAATTGGTGAAATTTGAACATATTTAACAATTTTTAAGATAAATATAAAATAAACAAGTAAGGAAGGTTAAGTTCGGGTGTAACCGAACATTAAATACTCAGTTGAGAGCTATGGTGGCAACATAAGGGAAAATAACCATGTAGGAAAATGAACCGAGGGTAACCCTGGAATGTGTTTGTATAACATGTGTATCAAATGAAAGGCATTAAAGAGTATTTTAAGAGGGAGTGGGCCATAGTTCTATAGGTAGACGCCTTTTCGAGATATCGCCATAAAAGTGGACCAGCGGTGATTCTAGAATGCGTTTGTACAATATGGGTATCAAACCAAAGGTGTTAATGAGTATTTTAAAAGGGCGTGGGGCTTAGTTCTATAGGTGGACGCCTTTTCGAGATATCGCCATAAAGGTGGACCAGGGGTGACTCTAGAATGTGTTTGTACGATATGGGTATCAAATTAAAGGTATTAATGAGGGTTTTAAAAGGGAGTGGTGGTAGTTGTATAGGTGGTCGTCTTTTCGAGATATCGGCATAAAGGTGGACCAGGGGTGACTCTAGAATGCGTTTGTACAATATGGGTATCAAACGAAAGGTGTTAATGACTATTTTAAAAGGGCGTGGGGCTTAGTTCTATAGGTGAACGTCTTTTCGAGATATCGCCATAAAGGTGGACCAGGGGTGACTCTAGAATGTGTTTGCACGATACGGGTATCAAATTAAAAGTATTAATGAGGCTTTTAAAAGGGAGTGGTGGTAGTTGTATATGTGAAGACGTTTTCCAGATATCGACCAAAATGTGGACCAGGGTGACCCAGAACATCATCTGTTGGATACCGCTAATTTATTTATATATATAATACCACCAACAGTATTCCTGCCTAGATTTCAAGGTTTTTTTATTTCGCCCTGCAGAACCTTTTCATTTCATTCTACTTAATATGGCAGGTGTCGCACCCATTTTACAAAGTTTTTTTCTAAAGTTATATTTAGCGTCAATAAACTAATCCAAATACCATGTTTCATCCCTTTTTTCGTATTTGGTATAGAATTATGGCATTTTTCGTTTTTCGAAATTTTCGATATCGAAAAAGTGGGCGTGGTCATAGTCCGATTTCGGCCATTTTTTATACCAATACAAAGTGAGTTCAGATAAGTACGTCAATTGAGTTTAGTAAAGATATATCGATTTTTGCTCAAGTTATCGTGTTAACGGCCGAGCGGAAGGACAGACGGTCGACTGTGTATAAAAACTGGGCGTGGCTTCAACTGATTTCGTCAATAAGTTATCGTCCCAGAATCTAAGCCCCTACCAAATTTCACAAGGATTGGTAAATTTTTGTTCGACTTATGGCATTAAAATTATCCTAGACAAATTAAATGAAAAAGGGCGGATCCACGACCATTTTGAAATTTTCTTTTATTTTTCCATTTTGTTGCACCATATCAATACTGGAGTTGAATGTTGACATAATTTACTTATATACTGTAAAGATATTAAATTTTTTGTTAAAATTTTACTTTAAAAAATTTTTTTTTAAAAGTGGGCGTGGTCGTTTTCCGATTTTGCTAATTTTTATTAAGCATACATATAGTAATAGGAGTAACGTTCCTGCCAAATTTCATCATGATATCTTCAACGACTGCTAAATTACAGCTTGCAAATTTTTAAATTACCTTCTTTTAAAAGTGGGCGGTGCCACGCCCATTGTCCAAAATTTTACTAATTTTCTATTCAGCATCATCAGTTCAACTCACCTACCAAGTTTCATCGCTTTATCCGTATTTGGTAATGAATTATCTCACTTTTTCGGTTTTTCGAAAATTTCGATATCAAAAAGTGGGCGTGGTTATAGTCCGATATTGTTCACTTTAAATAGCGATCTGAGATAAGTGCTCAGGAACCTACATACCTCAAAATTTACTCAAGTTATCGTGTTAACGGACAGACGGACGGACGGACGGACGGACATGTCTCAATCAAATTTTTTTTCGATCCTGATGATTTTGATATATGGAAGTCTATATCTATCTCGATTCCTTTATACCTGTACAACCAACCGTTATCCAAATAAAGTTAATATACTCTGTCAGCTCTGCTCAACTGAGTATAAAAATAGGTAGGTACTTTGTATGAGGATGCAAAGCTTCGCGGTTTTTGTGGTCTGCATGTAAAAACTATGACTATGTTTCAAAAATATATGACGTAAACGTAACTATTTGATGAAATTTGATGAAGCCTGAAGCTTCTAGCCGTAAAAAAGGGGCAAAAATGCCAGTTTATATGGGGTATATAATATATATACCACCGATCTCTATGATTTTTTCAGACAACAATATATGCTATATACGTAAGCATTTGGTGAAGTTTGAAGCTTCTAGCTGTTAAAATGGGGCTGAGATTGCAAAAAAAAAATATATATACTATATCTATGTGGGATTTCTTTGTCTAGGGTTCCAATTAAAACTCGGTTAATTACTAGAACGTGTATATTAGCGTTTATTACATTTACATATGTTTTATATACGTGTTGTCAGTACCGCACTTCAAACTTGATTGAATGTTTGTTTTAATTCAGCCCAAATTCACAAAATGTAATTAGTATATTTAAACGCGGTCAAAATTTATTTTGCTCAAATAGTGGCTTTATCTGAACTGAAGCCCAATGTACTTATTTTGCAATTGAGATTTAATTTCTAAACTGTCGAAATTATGTATGATTATTTTAATCAATCGAATTATTTTACTCAAGACAGAATGTGTCTAAAACGTCATCAGACATACAAACTCCAATTTAACTTTGCTCACCAGAAATATCGAACAGTGCACATACATGTATTACACAAAACGTACATATATTTATAACAACTTATCTGCAAATAACTCGAACAACTGCATTTAGTTTGATCTCGCCTGTAACGTCGCTGTAGCCAACTACTGTTTCAAACGCCTTCGTTCTGTTTCACTCAAACACGCATTAACTGACCTCAGCTCTGCTTTACTTCCACTCTTCCACTGCAATCGTAACCCTTCGTTACCTGGAACACAATGTGCCAGCTCAACTGTTCTCACTATCGAACCTCTGTCGACGCCACAATTTCCAATACACACTGCAGTAAAACTTAGATCAAACCTTCCTCGCTATCAACTCGCAGACAATTCTGCCAAACGCAATTGAATTTCAAACTTATTCAAATTGCAACTTATACCAATTGTTTGATCTTTCTCTGCTGCTGCTGACAGAATTTTAATGTTCGCTGCTTACTCTTGCTGTTTCGCGCAACTGAGGCTTGGCTGCGCTCTGCTACTGCTCTAACGAGATCTCCACTGAATGACGCCGTTATTTGCCACGGTATAACCGTTTCTTCGTTCCGTTATTTTTCTGGCTCTTATTTCGGGTGGTTTAATTTGCATTTACTTACACACCACGATTTTCCCAAGTTTTCTGTGTAAAAGTTGATGCTTTTTACACAAGCGAAGATGCGGTACTTTTCTCCTTCTGCTATGTGCGTTGCGATTTACCTCTGCCCTTGTTACAGTGCGCCTATATAATATGTGCATACATACACGTTCGCGTTTCTAATTTATGCAGCAATTTAACGATTGAACCGATTTTATTTTAGAAAACTTTTTTTTTTTTTTAACTTGTATAACGACTAAAAAATTCCGGGCGAGCCCCCAATTGTGGGATTTCTTTGTCTAGGGTTCCAATTAAAACTCGGTTAATTACTAGAACGTGTATATTAGCGTTTATTACATTTACATATGTTTTATATACGTGTTGTCAGTACCGCATTCAAACTTGATTGAAGTGCGGTACTGACAACACGTATATAAAACATATGTAAATATAACGCCCCCAATTGTGGGATTTCTTTGTCTAGGGTTCCAATTAAAACTCGGTTAATTACTAGAACGTGTATATTAGCGTTTATTACATTTACATATGTTTTATATACGTGTTGTCAGTACCGCATTCAAACTTGATTGAAGTGCGGTACTGACAACACGTATATAAAACATATGTAAATATAATAAACGCTAATATACACGTTCTAGTAATTAACCGAGTTTTAATTGGAACCCTAGACAAAGAAATCCCACATATTATAATATAAATACCATCATATATATATTATATATATCACCGATCTCTGTGATTTTTTTACACAAAAATATATACTATATACGTAAGAAATCGGTGAAATTTGACGCTTATAGCTGTTAAAATGGGGTAGAAATTGCGAAAAGTTTCTTATCTGAACAATCGGCTGTATGAGATATATATTATATATAAACCGATCTCTATCATTTTTTCAGACAACAATATATGCTATATACGTAAGCATTTGGTGAAATTTGAAGCTTGTAGCTGTTAAAATGGGGCTGAGATTGCAAAAAAAATATATATATACTATATATATATAATATAAATATCATCATATATATATTATATATATCACCGATCTCTATAATTTTTTTACACAAAAATATATACTATATACGTAAGAAATTGGTGAAATTTGAAGCTTATAGCTGTTAAAACGGGGCAGAAATTGCGCACAGTTTCTTATCTGAACAATCGGTTGTATGAGATATATACTATGTATACCATCGATCTCAATGGTTTTTTCAGACATCAATATATGATATAAACGCAAGCATTTGGTGAAATTTGAAGCTTCTAGCTGTTAAAATGGGGCTGATCCTATAAGTATGCAATGAGAAAAACTATAAAATTTTGCAATTGTAGTTACAGCAGAGATGTTTGAGAGCTAATGGACTAGTAGATTCTGGAAGCGCCTAGAACATGCGAATGTTAAAATCAAAGAGTATAAAAGGCGACAGATGTAGAGGCGCTGGAATTCAGTTTGATTTGAGCGGTCAAGCAGTTTCCATTAAGCGCTATCTAGCGAGCTATAGCAGTATTATTTTGAATAGTAGAGTTTGATTTGAGCTATCAATCAGTTTGGTTATTAAGCAAGCTATTCGTTGCACAGTTTGAGTGTTATTGTGAAGTACTTTAATAAAGGCCATTTTGCATTATTACAAATTGGAGTTATTTATTCAACAGTTTAGTTATTCGAACTTAGCAGAGGATTGCAAATAAGAGGATGTGCAAGTAAAATTCGTTACAATTGGTGTAACGAGTAATCCAAAGGTAAAAACACTATTCTTTGACAGTTCTGTTCCTTTCCAGGTCTTTAAGCTAAAGTTTGAGAAGACCGCAGCAGTGAACAACTGGAATGTGGAAGATAAAGTTGCCGCACTTTTCGTAGCATTGAAAGGACCAGCTGCCAAAATCTAACAGACTATTCCAGAGTACGAACGGAACAGTTATGACGCATTGATGGCTGCTGTAGAACGGCGATACGGAAGCGAACACAGGAAACAGATATTTCAAATAGAATTGCAAAACCGCTACAAAAAGCTAACGAGACTTTGCAGGAGTTTGCTTCGGACATTGAAAGATTGGCTCATCTTGCAAATGCGGAATACAGGGAAAGAGTGAAGATTCAGAGCTTTATAAATGGCATACGGGACGTCGAAACGAAGCGAGCCACATACGCGAACCCAAAGCAAACATTTTCTGAAACGGTATCCCATGCATTGACTCAGGAAACGGCGTCATTATTGAGTAAACCAGCATACAAAGCTCATCGTGTGGAAGTAGAAAGGCCAGAGTGGGTAGACACAATTTTGGAAGCACTGAAGGGATCTCAACAGAAGAATGCCGGAGTTATTAAATGTTTCAAGTGCGGCAACCCAGGCCACATTGCACATCATTGCGATCTTGGTCCTAATAGTTCCAACAATGTGGGTGGCCCTAAACGCAAACTGGCGGAAATGAGCAAGAGCGTGTCGGATGTAAAAAACGAAAACTTGCCCCGGCTATTGAATGTCCTGTGATATCTGTGTCGCAGATTGGAAGGAAATCAAGCAGTCTTACCATCAGAGGGAATGTGGATGGTAAAGAGCGTGTACTGACTGTAGATACGGGGCATCTCATTCCTTGATTCGATCTGATTTGGTCTACAGGAGAGTAAAGTCACTACCTGGAGCAAGGTTGCGTACGGTCACAGGCGAGTATAATCAAGTCCAAAGCGAAGTGGTATGTGAGGTAATAATTGGAAAAGTCATGGTTCTACACAAATTCGTTGTGGCGGAGATCGTTGATGAAGTCATATTGGGAGTGGACTTCTTGGTCGACCATGACATCAGGATCGATATGCGGAGAAAAATTATGCGCTATAAGAACCAGGACATACCACTTAACTTTAGTTTGGGTTCAGCAGTAATCGGGTACTGGTGGAAAAGACTCGACAAAGACCACGAAAGTCAAAGGCAAAGGTTGGTAGATCGAATGGGCCAAATAAATCAAAATCAAAAGTACCTACGAGAGAAACACTGGCATTGACAAAACCTAAAAGACGCAGGAAAACGAAGCAACGAAAGAATGCGAGGGTATTTTCAAGCCAGAGCGCACTACTGTGGGGAAACGTGGGAACGATACTGATTATGCAAAGCAAATCCGTCCAGCGCAAACTCTACGAAGTAGTTCATCGGCCAAACAACAGAGTGTGAAGGAACGAACCAGGGTATTTATTGAGTAGTACGATGAAACACAGGTACCATGAGAACAATAATTCGAAAGGTTTCTTGGCGGGAGATTTGGTATTGTTATACAACCCTCACCGGCGGAAAGGTGTTCCATTCAAATTTCGGAGCAGTTGGGAAGGCCCGTACAAGGTTGTGAAGAAGATCAGTGATACCGTCTACCGCATAGCATTGAGAAACCACGGAGTAGAAGAGTGGTACATTTGGCGATGCTAGCAGCGTTTAGACCGAGAGATTTGTCTGATCGGGACGATCAGACTTAGGTGGAGGGCAGTGTCACGGATATCAGCATCACTAATCTATACCATCACTAAGGCGATGCTAAGGCTATGCTAAGCGATATTTACGTCAATAATCAAATCATGTATATACATATATAAGGCAGCCGAGAGATGTTACACACAGATGCATTTACTTATACGCCTATGTATGCACGAGAGACTGTAAACTACAAACATTAACATCAATAATTCAATCATTATGTATCTACATAAACGAATAAATAATTGCGTCTACACATATGTACCATGTACGTATACGAGCAGCGGAGAGTCAATGCACAAACACATGCATATATCTGAGATACTCCTATAAGTATGCAATGAGAAAAACTATAAAATTTTGCAATTGTAGTTACAGCTGAGATGTTTGAGAGCAAATGGACTAGTAGATTCTGGAAGCGCCTAGAACATGCGAATGTTAAAATCAAAGAGTATAAAAGGCGACAGATGTAGAGGCGCTGGAATTCAGTTTGATTTGAGCGGTCAAGCAGTTTCCATTAAGCGCTATCTAGCGAGCTATAGCAGTATTATTTTGAATAGTAGAGTTTGATTTGAGCTATCAATCAGTTTGGTTACTAAGCAAGCTATTCGTTGCACAGTTTGAGTGTTATTGTGAAGTACTTTAATAAAGGCCATTTACAAATTTGAGTTACAAATTGGAGTTATTTATTCAACAGTTTAGTGATTCGAACTTAGCAGAGGATTGCAAATAAGAGGATTTGCAAGTAAAATTCGTTACAATTGGTGTCGGAAGGGGAATTGTTGAATAAATTCTAGAGGACAACAAGGACATGGCAAAGTTAAGTGAATTGAAGATCCCGCAACTGAAGAAGGAGTTGGAGAACCGTGGATTGAATACAACCGGCATTAAACTCGAACTTCAGGCACGACTACGAGAGGCAATGGAATTAGAAGCAATTGACGTGGAAGAGTATGTCTTTCATCTTGATGGCGATGAGACAACAAAATTGGAGGAGAAAAATGAAACACCGCAGACAATGGCGAACACAGACTTGAACATGATATTGGCTGCAATATCGGCACAAATGTCCGAAATGTCATCACAAATATCCACCAACATGTCATCTCAACTGGAATCGCAAACGACAGATATAACATCTAAGATGGAAACACAGTTAGAAGAACAGAAGACATATATGGCATCCAAGATGGAATCACAGGAGATACGTATTGCAGAAATGTCATCTGAAATAACAGCGAAGATTGAAGCACAAGAGGCACGAATATCCGAAATGTCGGCGCAAATTTCAGCACAGATATCATCGCAGATCTCTGCTCAACTGGAAGAGCAAGAAGTACGATTTTCCTCGAAGTTGGAGGGGCAAGATACAAAAATTTTAGAGTTTGAAGAAAAAATCGAGGCCGAGGTGGATGCTTTGAGAGGACGTATCGAGCAGTTGCATCTAAATCGTCCAGCAGTTTCAACGAGTAATCCAAAGGTAAAAACACCATCCTTTGATGGTTCTGTTCCTTTCCAGGTCTTTAAGCTACAGTTTGAGAAGACCGCAGCAGTGAACAACTGGAATGTGGAAGATAAAGTTGCCGCACTTTTCGTAGCATTGAAAGGACCAGCTGCCAAAATCTTACAGACTATTCCAGAGTACGAACGGAACAGTTATGACGCATTGATGGCTGCTGTAGAACGGCGATACGGAAGCGAACACAGGAAACAGATATTTCAAATAGAATTGCAAAACCGCTACCAAAAAAGCTAACGAGACTTTGCAGGAGTTTGCTTCGGACATTGAAAGATTGGCTCATCTTGCAAATGCGGAATACACGGAAAGAGTGAAGATTCAGAGCTTTATAAATGGCATACGGGACGTCGAAACGAAGCGAGCCACATACGCGAACCCAAAGCAAACATTTTCTGAAACGGTATCCCATGCATTGACTCAGGAAACGGCGTCATTATTGAGTAAACCAGCATACAAAGCTCATCGTGTGGAAGTAGAAAGGCCAGAGTGGGTAGACACAATTTTGGAAGCACTGAAGGGATCTCAACAGAAGAATGCCGGAGTTATTAGATGTTTCAAGTGCGGCAACCCAGGTCACATTGCACGTCATTGCGATCTTGGTCCTAATAGTTCCAACAATGTGGGTGGCCCTAAACGCAAACTGGCGGAAATGAGCAAGAGCGTGTCGGATGTAAAAACGAAAACTTGCCCGGCTATTGAATGTCCTGTGATATCTGTGTCGCAGATTGGAAGGAAATCAAGCAGTCTTACCATCAGAGGGAATGTGGATGGTAAAGAGCGTGTACTGACTGTAGATACGGGGGCATCTCATTCCTTGATTCGATCTGATTTGGTCTACAGGAGAGTAAAGTCACTACCTGGAGCAAGGTTGCGTACGGTCACAGGCGAGTATAATCAAGTCCAAGGCGAAGTGGTATGTGAGGTAATAATTGGAAAAGTCATGGTTCTACACAAATTCGTTGTGGCGGAGATCGTTGATGAAGTCATATTGGGAGTGGACTTCTTGGTTGACCATGACATCAGGATCGATATGCGGAGAAAAATTATGCGCTATAAGAACCAGGACATACCACTTAACTTTAGTTTGGGTTCAGCAGTAATCGGGTACTGGTGGAAAAGACCACGAAAGTCAAAGGCAAAGGTTGATAGATCGAATGGGCCAAATAAATCAAAATCAAAAGTACCTGCGAGAGAAACACTGGCATTGACAAAACCTAAAAGACGCAGGAAAACGAAGCAACGAAAGAATGCGAGGGTATTTTCAAGCCAGAGCGCACTACTGTGGGGAAACGTGGGAACGATACTGATTATGCAAAGCAAATCCGTCCAGCGCAAACTCTACGAAGTAGTTCATCGGCCAAACAACAGAGTGTGAAGGAACGAACCAGGGTATTGAGTAGTACGATGAAACACAGGTACCATGAAAACAATAATTCGAAAGGTTTCTTGGCGGGAGATTTGGTACTGTTATACAACCCTCACCGGCGGAAATGTGTTCCATTCAAATTTCGGTGCAGTTGGGAAGGCCCGTACAAGGTTGTGAAGAAGATCAGTGATACCGTCTACCGCATAGCATTGAGAAACCACGGAGTAGAAGAGTGGTACATTTGGAGATGCTAGCAGCGTTTAGACCGAGAGATTTGTCTGATCGGGACGATCACACTTAGGTGGAGGGCAGTGTCACGGATATCAGCATCACTAATCTATACCATCACTAAGGCGATGCTAAGGCCATGCTAAGCGATATTTACTTCATTAATCAAATCATGTATACACATATATAAGGCAGCCGAGAGATGTCACACACAGATGCATTTACTTATACGCCTATGTGTGCACGAGAGACTGTAAACTACAAACATTCACATCAATAATTCAATCATTATGTATCTACATAAACGAATAAATAATTGCGTCTACACATATGTACCATGTACGTATACGAGCAGCGGAGAGTCAATGCACAAACACATGCATATATCTGAGATACTCCTATAAGTATGCAATGAGAAAAACTATAAAATTGTGCAATTGTAGTTACAGCTGAGATGTTTGAGAGCTAATGGACTAGTAGATTCTGGAAGCGCCTAGAAGATGCGAATGTTAAAATCAAAGAGTATAAAAGGTGACATATGTAGAGGCGTTGGAATTCAGTTTGATTTGAGCGGTCAAGCAGATTCGATTAAGCGATATCTAGCAATAGCAGTATTATTTTGAATAGTAGAGTTTGATTTGAGCTATCAATCAGTTTGGTTATTAAGCAAGCTATTCGTTGCACAGTTTGAGTGTTATTGTGAAGTACTTTAATAAAGGCCATTTTGCATTATTACAAATTGGAGTTATTTATTCAACAGTTTAGTGATTCGAACTTAGCAGAGGATTGCAAATAAGAGGATTTGCAAGTAAAATTCGTTACAATATATATATACTATATATATATGTAGGATCTTGGTATTTATTTAATAATTCATAACGCGTCAGCATGACGCAATAGTCAAAATCCAACTGGCTTTTGATATTGCAGTAAATTCTAATTAGACATTGCTGTAAATTCTTGTTGGAGTAAATAAGGAACATCAGGTGATGTCTTGTACATTATTGAGAACAATAATATAATAGCTTAATTCATATGAGTGAAAGAGATAGCATTATTATGCTATATTAAAATGTAGTTGGAATAATAATGTAAAGTAAAATATAAGATAACTTAACCTTTAGTTATACCCATTAGGTATTAATTCTAAAATGAACACTAAGAAACTATTATAGCTATTTATGTAAATTCGTAATATGTGGTTGCCGCCACATATATACTATATATACCACCATATATATACTATATATACCACCGATCTCATAAATTTTTTCAGACAACAATATGTTCAATATACGAAAGTATATGGTGAAGTTTGAAGCTTCAATCTGTTAAATTGAGAAAGATATGACAAAAATCCTCTTTTTCTGAAAAATCGGTTGTATGGAGGATATATGCTATAGTGGTCCGATCCAGCCGGTTCCGACAAATGTCTAATCGGACACCCAAGTACACTCGCTCAAAAAATTTTATCAAGATATCTCAAAAATTGAGGGACTAGTTTGCATACAAACAGACAGACGGACATGGCTAAATAAACTCAGCTCTTCATCCTGATTATTTCGGTATACTTAATGGTGGGTCTATCTATTTTCCTTTAAGGACTTACAATTTTGGGTTTCGTGACTAAATTAATATACCATTTCATTTTCATGAAAGGTATAAAAAAAGAAAAAATAGATATAAGTATGAGATGCTTCAGTTAGGAAACCTAGTTTTTTAGGAAAAATATTTTTACTTTAGCCACATGTAGAATAAGAAATACTAATAGGAAAATATCTTTCATTCTAAATAGATTAGAAAATAGAAATAGGAAACATTTCTTTACATGAAATAGGAAACATTTCTTTCTACTTTTAACCTACCTACAAAATAAAGAAATAATAATCCATAAAAATAGGCATAAACTAGTATAGAACATTTGCTAGTAACACATACGATTTTAAAACCAAAACAATCATACTATAAGCAACCCCATTTACTCAACAACATAGATACGTAAGAAAGAAAATGTAAGTAAACAAAAGAAATAATAAATACTAACCCATGTTAGCATCAAGTGACTGTTACTTCATAATAAATTTGTAAACATAAACAGATTTTAAGTGAGTCGACACACTTAAAATTCTAATACGTAAAAACAAATGTCAGTAACACTGGATGCAGAACATTATTCATAATCGTAAGCACTCAACCATAAAAAATTAGCACAAAAAAATGTCAGCAATAAATTACTCATTATAGTAAATATACAAAAAAAAAATAAAAAATAGCAAGTCAGCTTATAATGAAAAAGCGAGAATCAGCATAACGGGCACTGTATGTAAAGAAAGTGCAAACGAATAAAAACAAAAAAAGAAAACACATATACTCATAATATCAAGTTACCACTATGACATAATTAATAATTGCAATTAAATTAAAAAAAATCTCTTTTGGTAAAACCAAGCAAGTTGACTGGGTCACTCAACGAAAAATGAAACAGCACGGCACACTTGTCACAGTGACATTGGAGTGACCGTCTATAATTAAGCATAAAATTATATACGCTCACTTAAAAGGCGGATGGTGTAGTATCGCGTGGAATTCACCTCACTTCAAACACGCTTAACATTACAAACATTCGTTCATGTATTAATGCGTCATACCAAACTGCTCAAGCAGGAATCATATTGACAATATGTAGGTCAATATAATAATTCGCTGAAAAAGCATTCCTCACTATTGAGTAATGCACCTCTAGTATGTAAATATTAATGTAAGTATGTATATATGTATAGGTTAAGAACTTTTGTATAAATAATAATGAATGTCGTCAATAAAGACAATTAACAAATTGCTATCCAACGCTACGCATCAGCGTTGGTCAGCCATATCATTTTTTGTTCAATTCATTTTTCCCTTACAATAGCTTCATCCGGTAAAACGTGAAGCATACAATGCGTGGATCGTCATGGGGTTTTAAAACGTCAGCTAAACGGTCCTTGCACTTTGTTAAGCTATTGCATAGATTTTATCGCGGGCTTGGCGACTAAATCAAAAAAACCGTAACGGATATTTGTCAAAAGATCCGAAAAGGCTCGAAAAGGTTCGAAAAGATTTGTAAAGGTTCGGTGTTAGCAACAGGCCAAATACATAAAATTGGATCTCTATCATAAACAGCGGTGGGCAATTACACGGTTACCAAATTGAGAACGTGTTAGTAAACACGAACGCGTAGCGAGCACGAAAGCAAAATCAATTATTTATTTAGTTTGATTTCAATGCTTGAACGGTGAACACGTGTCACACGCACTCTCTGGTACTCTGTTTTAAGCGCGCGTGCGACATTTCCTCACCGTACGACCATCGAAATCAAACCAAAAGATCTGTCGTTGATTTTCACGAAGTAGCCATTGTGCTGTCGCTTATCGTATACATGTATGGTCGCTTACAAGCCAACCTGATAAAACCGCACTGCGTTTTTTTAGCGCACGCAAACCATAGATGAATGGATTTGCAACTCTTTGTTTGGAGAGAGCGCTATCAAAATGCACATTTTTTATAACATTTGTCAATGATGCCACTCCAAACAAAATGAATAGATCTGAATATGGGGATTTTAGACATACATTTCGGCGATTATAGTTTCAATCATTTAATAAAATAATAGCCTTAAGATATTCATTTCTTTAAACTAATTTTACAATAATACGACTAGCTAAAGTCAAATATAAACAAATCTAAGTAAAATTTACATTTTGATTAAATTAATTAGTCAAATATTGTCACGCATTTAACTCAAAGTGAAAACCATATATTCTTTTGAAATTTCAGTAAATGGGACCTAAGACATAACAGTTAACTTTATTTAGTGGATAGGGCTTATCCTACATGTCTGACGTTCCAGGTTCTGCGATCGGAATGGACTGGTTGCATCGGAACTTCATATTTACAAAACCTGTTTTTAGTGATAACTTCTGAATGGGATATAATATTTACCCTCCGCTTCGAACTTATAATATTTACACTAAAACAAGTATTTTTATCCTTTTTCCCATAATTTTTGAATGCTATTCTACAGTTGTAGGTCAAACTAAATTTTACCGAAATAGTTGGCCCGTTTTTCATTTTAGCTGGCACATTTTTTGTTCTGGCACCCGCTTCAGCTGGCGCGAAGGATTTATCTGTGATCAAATTTGAGATAAATCCCTCGTAAGAGCGAAAAAATTGAGGGCGTAAACAAATGTTTCGTATCAAGTCATCTATGACGCAAACAACCAGCTTTTTTGCCCTAACCCATGGCGCAACGATACAAGGTGGCAGCATGGAACAGCTGATTATAAACTTTTTTTATTTGATTTAATACGTCATCTTCCGACGCAGTACGATTTTGACATTTGTCCATCGAATTTACAAACACAAAGTACATGGAATTTTTATTTATATTTGTAGGTATGCCACCATGCTGCCACCTGTATCATTCCGCTGTGCCCTAACCCAAATAAGCATGCGTTGCGACAATGTAAAGCATGTGTACAAACGTCGAATCTAAATGTCACGCAGAACAAAAATTGGAAATCGAGTTAGGTTTTCACGCAGCAAATTCAATTTGAGTTGCTCTTATACAAGTTGTATGTGCATGAGACATTTTTGACAGAAAATGACTTGCGTGCGTTTATATTAGGTTGGCTTGTTAGCAGGTGCTAAGCTCACGCCCACCTCGGATCATAAAGTTAAAGTTAAAGTGATGTTAAAGTTAAAGCGAAAGTTAAAGTTAAAAATAAAGTTAAAGTTAAAGTGAAAGTTAAAGTTAAAGCTAAAGTTAAGGTTAAAGTTAAAGTTAAAGTTAAAGTTAAAGTTAAAGTTAGAGTTAAAGTTAAAGTTAAAGTGAAAGTTAAAGTTAGAGTTGAGGTTGAAGTTAAAGTTAAAGTTAAAGTTAAAGTTACAGTTAAAGTTAAAGTTAAAGTTAAAGTTAGTGTGAATGTTATAGTTAAAGTGAAAGTTAAAGAAAAACAAGTAAGGAAGGCTAAGTTCGGGTGTAACCGAACATTACATACTCAGTTGAGAGCTATGGAGACAAAATAAGGAAAATCACCATGTAGGAAAATGAACCTAGCGTAACCCTGGAATGTGGTTGTATGACATGTGTATCAAATGGAAGGTATTAAAGAGTATTTTAAGAGAGAGTAGGCCATAGTTCTATGGATGGACGCCATTTAGGGATATCGCCATAAAGGTGGACCAGGGCTGACTCTAGAATGTGTTTGTACGATATGGGTATCAAATGAAAGGTGATAATGAGTATTTTAAAAGGGAATGGGCTCTAGTTCTATAGGTGAACGCCTTTTCGAGAAATCCCCATAAAGGTGGACCAGGGGTGACTCTAGAATATGTTTGTACGATATGGGTATCAAATGAAAGCTGTTAATGAGTATTTTGAAGAGGAGTGATCCTTAGTTCCCTAGGTGGACGCCGTTTCGAGATATCGCCATAAAGGTGGACCAGGGGTGTCTCTAGTTGTACGATATGGGAATCAAATGAAAGGTGTTACTGAGCGTTTTAAGAGGGAGTGGGCATTAGGTCTATAGGTGGACGCCTTTTCGAAATGTCGCCATTAGGGTGGGCCAGAGGTGACTCTAGAATGTGTTTGTACGATATGGGTATCAAACGAAAGGTGTTACTGAGCACTTTAAAAGGGAGTGGGCATTAGGTCCATAGGTGGACGCCTTTTCGAGATATCGCCATTAGGGTGGGCCAGGGGTGACTCTGGAATGTGTTTGTACGATATGGGTATCAAATGAAAGGTGGTAATGAGTATTTTAAAAGGGAGCAATCCTTAGTTCTATAGGTGGACGCCTTTTCGAGATATCGCCATAAAGGTGGACCAAGGGTGACTCTAGAATGTTTTTACGATATGGGTATCAAACGAAAGGTGTTACTGAGCATTTTAAGAGGGAGTGGGCACTAGGTCTATAGGTGGACGCCTTTTCGAGATATCGCCATTAGGGTGGGCCAGGGGTGACTCTAGAATGTTTGTACGATATGGGTATCAAACGAAAGGTGTTACTGAGCATTTTAAGAGAAAGTGGGCATTAGGTCTATAGGTGGGCGCCTTTTCGAGACATCGCCATTAGGGTGGGCCAGGGTGACTCTAGAATGTGTTTGTACGATATGGGTATCAAATGAAAGGTGGTAATGAGTATTTTAAAAGGGAGTAATCCTCTGTTCTATAGGTGGACGCCTTTTCGAGATATCGCCATAAAGGTTGACCAAGGGTGACTCTAGAATGTTTGTACGATATGGGTATCAAACGAAAGGTGTTACTGAGCATTTTAAGAGGGAGTGGGCATTAGGTCTATAGGTGGACGCCTTTTCGAGATATCGCCATTAGGGTGGGCCAGGGGTGACTCTAGAATGTTTGTACGATATGGGTATCAAACGAAAGGTGTTACTGAGCATTTTAAGAGGGAGTGGGCATTAGGTCTATAGGTGGACGCCTTTTCGAGATATCGCCATTAGGGTGGGCCAGGGGTGACTCTAGAATGTTTGTACGATATGGGTATCAAAGGAAAGGTGTTACTGAGCATTTTAAGAGGGAGTGGACATTAGGTCTATAGGTGGACGCCTTTTCGAGATATCGCCATTAGGGTGGGCCAGGGGTGACTCTAGAATGTTTTTACGATATGGGTATCAAACGAAAGGTGTTACTGAGCATTTTAAGAGGGAGTGGGCATTAGGTCTATAATTGCACGCCTTTTCGAGATATCGCCATTAGGGTGGACCAGGGTTGACTCTAGAATGTGTTTGTACGATATGGATATCAAATTAAAGGTATTGATGAGGGTTTTAAAAGCGAGTGGCCCTTAGATGTATATGTGAAGGCGTTCTCGCGATATCGACCAAATGTGGATCAGGTGATCCAGAAAATCATCTGTCGGGTACTGCTAATTTATTTATATATTCAATAACACTAACAGTATTCCTGCCAAGATTCCAAGGGCTGTTGATTTCGCCTTGTAGAACTTTTTCATTTTCTTCTACTTAATATGGTAGGTGTCACACCCATTTTACAAAGTTTTTTCCAAAGTTATATTTTGCGTCAATAAACCAATCCAGTTACCATGCTTCATCCCTTTTTTCGTATTTGGTATAGAATTATGGCATTTTTTTAATTTTTCGTAATTTTCGATATCGATAAAGTGGGCGTGGTTATGGTCGGATTTCGGCCATTTTTTATACCAAGATAAAGTGAGTTCAGGTAAGTACGTGGGCTAAGTTTAGTAAAGATATATCGGTTTTTGCTCAAGTTATTGTGTTAACGGCCGAGCGGAAGGACAGACGGAGGACTGTGTATAAAAACTGGGCGTGGCTTCTACCGATTTCGCCCATTTTCACAGAGAACAGTTAACGTCATAGAATCTATGCTCCTACCAAATTTCAAAAGGATTGGTAAATTTTTGTTCGACTTATGGCATTAAAAGTATTCTAGACACACTAAATGAAAATGGGCGGAGCCACGCCCATTTTGAAATTTTCTTTTATTTTTGTATTTTGTTGCATTATATCATTACTGAAGTTGAATTTTGACTTAATTTACTTATATACAGTAAAGATATTAAATTTTTTGTTAAAATTTGAATTTAAAAAAAATTTTTTTTAAAAAGTGGGCGTGTTCTTCATCCAATTTTGCTAATTTTTATTTAGCACATATATAGTAATATTAGTAACGTTCCTGCCAAATTTCATCATGATATCTTCAACGACTGCCAAATTACAGCTTGCAAAACTTTTAAATTACCTTCTTGTAAAAGTGGGCGGTGCCACGCCCATTGTCCAAAATCTTACTAATTTTCTATTCCGCGTCATAACGTCAACCCATCTACCAAGTTTCATCGCTTTAACCGTTTTAACAATGAATTATCGCATTTTTTCTGTTTTTCGAAATTTTCGATATCGAAAAAGTGGGCGTGGTTATAGTCCGATATCGTTCATTTTAAATAGCGATCTGAGATGAGTACTCAGGAACCTACATACCAAATTTCATCAAGATACCTCAAAATTTACTCAAGTTATCGTGTTAACGGACGGACGGACGGACGGACATGGCTCAATCAAATTTTTTTTGGATCCTGATTATTTTGATATATGGAAGTCTATATCTATCTCGATTCCTTTATATATGTACAACCAACCGTTATCCAATCAAACTTAATATACTCTGTGAGCTCTGCTCAACTGAGTATAATAAAGTTAAAGTTAAAGTTAAAATTCAAGTGAATGTTAAAGTTAAAGTTAAAGTTAAAGTGAATGTTAAAGTTAAAGTTAAAGTTAAAAATAAAATTAAAGTTAAAGTTTAAGTTAAGGATAAAGTTAAAGTTAAAGTTAAAGTTAAGGTTAAAGTTAAAGTTAAGGTTAAATTAAAGTTAAAGTTAAAGTTAAAGTCAAAGTTAAAGTTAAAGTTAAAATTAAGGTTAAAGTTAAAGTTAAAGTTAAAGTTAAATTTAAAGTTACAGTTAAAGTTAAAGTTAAAGTGAATGTTAAAGTTAAAGTTAAAAATAAAATTAAAGTTAAAGTTAAAGTTAAAAGTGAAGTTAAAGTTAAAGTTAAAGTGAATGTTAAAGTTAAAGTTAAAGTTAAAGTGAATGTTAAAGTTAAAGTTAAAGTTAAAAATAAAATTAAAGTTAAAGTTAAAAATAAAATTAAAGTTAAAGTTAAAGTTAAAAGTGAAGTTAAAGTTAAAGTGAATGTTAAAGTTAAAGTGAATGTTAAAGTTAAAGTTAAAAATAAAATTAAAGTTAAAGTTAAAGTTAAAGTGAATGTTAAAGTTAAAGTTAACAAGTAAGGAAGGTTAAGTTCGGGTGTAACCGAACATTACATACTCAGTTGAGAGCTATGGTGACAACATAAGGGAAAA
Organism: Eurosta solidaginis; assembly: GCF_040869045.1. NCBI lineage: Eukaryota > Metazoa > Arthropoda > Insecta > Diptera > Tephritidae > Eurosta > Eurosta solidaginis. The sequence continues at coordinate 138,362,896 of NC_090320.1, read as the reverse complement.
TAACCATGTAGGAATATGAACCGAGAGAAACCCTGGAATGTGTATCAAATGAAAGGCATTAAAGAGTATTTTATGAGGGAGTGGGCCATAGTTCTATAGGTGGACGCCATTTAGGGATATAGCCATAAAGATGGATCAGGGTTGACTCTAGAATGCGTTTGTACGATATGGGTATCAAATGAAAGGTGTTAATGAGTATTTTAAAAGGGAGTAATCCTTATTTCCATAGGTGGACGCCGTTTCGAGATATCGCCACAAAGGTGGACCAGTGGTGACCCTAGAATTTGTTTGTACAATATGGGCATCAAACGAATGGTGTTAATGAGTATTTTAAAACGGAGTGGGCTTTAGTTCTATAGGTGGATGCCGTTTCGAAATATCGCCATAAAGGTGGATCAGGGGTGACTCTAGAATGCGTTTGTACGATATGGGTATAAAATGAAAGGTGTTAATGAGTATTTAAAAGGGAGTAATCCTTAGTTCTATAGGTGCACGCCGTTTCGAGATATCGCCATAAAGGTGGGCCAGGGGTGACTCTAGAATTCGTTTGTGCAATACGGGTATCAAACGAAAGGAGTTAATGAGTATTTTAAAAGGGAGTGGGCCTCAGTTCTATAGGTGGACGCCTTTTCGAGGTATCGCAATAAAGGTGGACCAGGGGTCACTCTAGACTTTGTTTGTACGATATGGGTATCAAATGAAAGGTGTTAATGAGTATTTTTAAAAGGGAGTGGGCCTTCGTTCTATAGGTGTTCGCCTTTTCGAGATATCGCTATAAAGGTGGACCAGGGGTGACTTTAGAATATGTTTGTACGATATGGGTATCAAAAGAAAAGTGTTAATGAGTATTTTAAAAGGGCGTGGGGCTTAGTTCTATAGGTGGACGCCTTTTCGAGATATCGCCATAAAGGTGGACCAGGGGTGACTCTAGAATGAGTTTGTACGATATGAGTATCAAATTAAAAGTATTAATGAGAGTTTTAAAAGGGAGTGGTGTGAAGGCGTTTTCCAGATATCGCCCAAAATGTGGACCAGGGTGACCCAGAACATCATCTGTTGGATACCGCTAACTTATTTATATATGTAACACCTGCCAAGATTTTAAGGGTTTTTTATTTCGCCCTGCAGAACTTTTTCATTTTCTGCTACTTAATATGGTAGGTGTCACAACCATTTTATAAAGTTTTTTGTAAAGTTATATTTCGCGTCAATAAAATAATCCTTTCCATGTTTCATCCCTTTTTCATATTTGGTATAGAATTATGGCATTTTTTCCTTTTCGTAATTTTCGATATCGAAAAAGTAGGCGTGGTCATAGTCGGATTTCGTTCATTTTTCATACCAAGATAAAGTGAGTTCAAGTAAGCACGTGAACTCAGTTCATTAAAGATATGTCGATTTTGTCGAAGTTATCGTGTTAAAGGCCATGCGGAAGGACAGACGGACGACTGTGTATAAAAACTGGGCGTGGCATCAACCGATTTCGCCCATTTCCACAGAAAACAATTAACGTCATAAAATCTATGCCCCTACCAAATTTCAAAAGGATTGGTTAATTTTTGTTCGACTTATAGCGTTAAAAGTATCCTAGACAAATTAAATGAAAAAGGGCGGAGCCACGCCCATTTTGAAAATTTCTGTTATTTTTGTATTTTGTTGCACCATATCATTACTGGAGTTGAATGTTGGCATAATTTACTTATATACTGTAAAGATATTAAATTTTTTGTTAAAATTTTACTTTAAAAAAAAAATTTTTTAACAGTGGGCGTGGTCCTTCTCCGATTTTGCTAATTATACTCAGTTGAGCAGAGCTCACAGAGTATATTAACTTTGATTGCATAACGGTTGGTTGTACAGGTATAAAGGAATCGAGATAAATATAGACTTCCATATATCAAAATCATCAGTATCGAAAAAAAATTCGATTGAGCCATGTCCGTCCGTCCGTCCGTCCGTTAACACGATAATTTGAGTAAATTTTGAGGTATATTGATGAAATTTGGTATGTAGGTTCCTGGGCACTCATCTCAGATCGCTATTTAAAATTAACGATATCGAACAATAACCACGCCCACTTTTTCGATATCGAAAATTTCGAAAAACGGAAAAAGTGCGATAATTCATTACAAAAGACAGCTAAAGAGATGAAACTTGGTAGATGAGTTGAACTGAGTATAAAAATAAAGTTAAAGTTAAATTTAAAGTTAAAGTTAAAGTTAAAGTTAAGGTTAAAGTTAAAAGTGAAGTTAAAGTTAAAGTTAAAGTTAAAGTTTAAGTGAATGTTAAAGTTAAAGTTAAAGTGAAAAGTGAAGTTAAAGTTAAAGTTAAAGTTAAAGTGAATGTTAAAGTTAAAGTTACAGTGAGTGTTAAATTTAAAGTTAAAGTTAAAAATAAAATTAAAGTTAAAGTTAAAAATAAAATTAAAGTTAAAGTTAAAGTGAATGTTAAAGTTAAAGTTAAAAGTGAAGTTAAAGTTAAAGTTAAAGTGAATGTTAAAGTTAAAGTTAAAGTTAAAGTTAAAGTTAAAGTGAATGTTAAAGTTAAAGTTAAAGTTAAAGTTAAAGTGAATGTTAAAGTTAAAGTTAAAGTTAAAGTGAATGTTAAAGTTAAAGTTAAAGTTAAAGTGAATGTTAAAGTTAAAGTTAAAGTTAAAGTTAAAAATAAAATTAAAGTTAAAGTTAAAGTTAAAGTGAATGTTAAAGTTAAAGTTAAAGTTAACGTTAAAGTGAATGTTAAAGTTAAAGTTAAAGTTAAAAGTGAAGTTAAAGTTAAAGTTAAAGTGAATGTTAAAGTGAATGTTAAAGTTAAAGTTAAAGTTAAAGTGAATGTTAAAGTTAAAGTTAAAGTTAAAGTTAAAGTGAATGTTAAAGTTAAAGTTAAAGTTAAAAGTGAAGTTAAAGTTAAAGTTAAAGTGAATGTTAAAGTTAAAGTTAGAGTTAAAGTGAATGTTAAAGTTAAAGTTAAAGTTAAAAATAAAATTAAAGTTAAAGTTAAAGTTAAAGTTAAAGTTAAAGTTAAAAATAAAATTAAAGTTAAAGTTAAAGTTAAAAGTGAAGTTAAAGTTAAAGTGAATGTTAAAGTTAAAGTTAAAGTTAAAGTGAATGTTAAAGTTAAAGTTAAATTTAAAAATAAAATTAAAGTTAAAGTTTAAGTTAAAGTGAATGTTAAAGTTAAAGTTAAAGTTAAAGTTAAAAATAAAGTTAAAGTTAAATTTAAAGTTAAAGTTAAGGTTAAAGTTAAAGTTAAAGTTAAAGTTAAATTTAAAGTTAAAGTTAAGGTTAAAGTTAAAGTTAAGGTAAAAGTTGAAGTTTAAGTTAAAGTTAAAGTTATAGTTAAAGTCAAAGTTAATGTTAAAGTTAAATTTAAAGTTAAGGTTAAAGTTAGAGTTAAAGTTAAATTTAAAGTAAAAGTTACAGTTAAAGTTAAAGTTAAAGTTAAAGTTAAAAGTGAAGTTAAAGTTAAAGTGAATGTTAAAGTTAAAGTTAAAGTGAATGTTAAAGTTAAAGTTAAAGTTAAAAATAAAATTAAAGTTAAAGTTTAAGTTAAAGTGAATGTTAAAGTTAAAGTTAAAATTAAAAATAAAGTTAAAGTTAAATTTAAAGTTAAAGTTAAAGTTAAGGTTAAAGTTAAAGTTAAAGTTAACGTTAAATTTAAAGTTAAAGTTAAGGTTAAAGTTAAAGTTAAAGTTAAAGTTAAGGTAAAAGTTGAAGTTTATGTTAAAGTTAAAGTTATAGTTAAAGTCAAAGTTAATGTTAAAGTTAAAGTTAAAGTTAAGGTTAAAGTTAAAGTTAAAGTTAAAGTTAAGTAGATGACTGAGAGGTAATACAGCACTCACCTGTTGTCCCGAGATTTCTGCTGCGGCAATGCGGTGGTGGCAGATTCTGCTCCGACTTCGTGCGGGAGGTTAGGATATGTCCAAGCAGCTCCGTCTTCACAGCACTAACATTGAAACTTAAGACGTTGCTGGTATTAAATCCGGGTGTGCGTCAGCAGCCAAACGCCTTTACTTACGCCGTTTTCTATTTGAACTTCTTTTCCAAGTGATGTGTTGACTTTCTTCACGCACTCGATATCCCCCGTCAGGGATCTGGCTTTCTCGCTTTCGAGTCCCTGGTGGCTCCAATGAAATTGCGAAACGTTTATGCTTGAGCACCCAAACCCAAATAGAAATTCCAGCAGATTGCTTCAACAATATAAAACAACCACTTTTATGTAAGCAAATTTGCGATGTATTTTCACACTTATTCGGTAACGATTTGTAATGATAACATGTGATTTAGAAATACTAGGTATTTTAGAATAATGTATTTTTCGGAGCGATATGTATTTTAGAATAGTATAATTTTTAGAATATTTTGCATAGCACGGCTTACAAGCGCACTATGCTCGGTATTTCCACTTTAGCAAAAACGGGTTTCATTCGCGCGTAAATTACTTGACTCTGAGTAATTCTGAGTATAATTTAATAGTTAATATGGATGCCGCACAAACGAGGGAGAAATTCGATAATTTTTTCTTGATTCGTAGAAAACTTCTATAGAACTTGCAAAAAACGACAATAGCAATAATACAAATTTTGATAACCAAAAGGTGGTGGTTTTCTGACATCCTGTACTTGCGGCGAATTTGATTTGGTGGATTTTCGCGGTGGAGGCTGCCACACGTCCATTAGTGTTCCCAATAGGAAATTTAAAGGGTAAATACAATTCATGGATTATGCGGGTAATTCACTATAATACAATTCCATAATAAAATACAGTACAAGATACGGAATATATATAAATTCATCGATATACGTATGTTCCAGGGGGGAGATGGGGCGAGTGGCAGCCTACGCCGCGTAAACATCCTGGGCCGCCTAGGCGCACTAAGCGCCTAATGTGTGCTTCAGTTCCTGCAAGGCGCGTACTGCTTCCTGGATCAGGATTTTTCCCACCTTCGTTTTGTATGTGGCGGTGCGCAAGCCGGTCGCGGTGCACCGGATGGTACGCTCTTCGACGCTGCGTCGCGGGGTTGGATGCGCGGTAGGCGCGCGCTGAGGCGACCTCGCAGGCTGCTGTTGACGACGACGACGGTGATGTGTAGCGACGTGGCGGCGTGGTTGTTGATGAGACTCCTCTTCGGTGGGTGCTTGGCGGCCTCCGGTGCCGCCGTGTAGCATGGTGTGGTGGAAGCCCCCGCAGTCCCGGCATCGTTCAGTAGATGTGCATTGGTTGGTCCGATGCGATAATGCCAAACAGTTGCTACAGAATTGGTGTGCCTTGACTATAACCAACCGCTGATGCGTGGGCATTGCCTGAAAGAGAGGGCACACCAAAAGCGCGTGATGCTGCAAACAGAGACGATATTTGCGGTAATCAGCCACCGCGGGGGTGATGCGACGTGTCGGGGCTGCGGGTACTACGACTCGCGATTCCAGCGAGCGACGCGGTGTGGGAACCGGAGGGCGCTGACGATCCATCTGTGAAAGGAGAGGATATGAATGCACATTAGTGGTATGTCTGAGAGGAATCGCCAGGTTAGAGGCTGATTGTGAGAGATGCGGGATGGTTCAGTTATGTTCTGAGATGGTGTCAATAGTTAAGCTTAGTGGACTGTAGTTGGTTGGGGAGATGGTAGGGAACCGTGGGGTTCTGAGCCGAATTCCGCTGGTGGCAGGAAACACAATTTTGTGATAGGCCTGGTGAGCACACCATTTTGCGTGCGTACGTCGACTACTCGGATATGGCCGTCTCTTCCTATATGGGTGTCTTCCACGCGTCCTAGGCGCCATTCGGTAGGGGGTAGGTTGTCTTCCTTAATGACGACTAGATCGCCGATTTTAGGGGGAGGTTGAGCGGTTTGCCATCGATAACGCTTATGTAACTCCATGAGATAGTCATTCTTCCAGCGCTTGCTGAATTGGTGATGTAAAACTTTCAACCGGTCCCAACGGTTGATCATAGAGAAGTGTTCATAGTTCGGCTCGGGGATGGCCAGGAGGGGTGCGCCTCGGAGAAAGTGGCCAGGTGTGAGGGCGGTGAGATCCGCTGGGTCCTGGGAAAGCGGGGAGATAGGGCGAGAATTGAGAACGGCCTCGATGCGAATCAATAGAGTTGAGAATTCTTCAAAGGTGAAACTGTGTGTTCCGGCAACCTTTTTAAAATGGGTTTTAAAGCTTTTGACGGCAGATTCCCATAACCCGCCCATGTGGGGTGCGCCGGGGGGTATAAATTTCCAATCGATGCCTTGTGGCGCATACTTTTGGACAATATCTGTCGAGACTTCGTTGAGGAAGGTGACGAACTCTACTTCGGTAGCTCGCTTAGCACCAATGAATGTTGTGCCGTTGTCGCTCATCATTTGCTTCGGGTAACCTCGACGCCCTACAAACCGGGCGAAGGCAGCGAGAAAAGCCTTACTAGTGAGATCCGAACACAATTCCAGGTGGATCGCCTTGGTAGTGAAGCAAACGAAAACGGCCACATAACCTTTTACGAGGGTTGGAGATCGGAGCATCGAAGCTTTGATGTGAAACGGGCCGGCGAAGTCTACGCCAGTAGTAGTGAAGGGGGGCGCGAAAGTGCATCGTTGGGGGGGTAAAGCTGCCATTATTTGGGATTGCGTTTGTCGCTTATGAATTGTGCAGACTTTACATTGGAATATACATTTTTTCAGCTGAGGTTTGAGTCGGGGGGTATAGAATTCCTGCCTCATAGCTTGTTGCAGGAGGCGGAGGTCCGCATGGAGGAAGCTCTCGTGTAGAAACCTTATATAAAGGGTAGTAAATCTAGCCTTTTCGGGGAGAATGATAGGATGACACTCATTGTAGGTCATATCGGCATTTACTAATCTTCCGTTGGCACGGAGAATCCCGTTTGTATCCAGGAAGGGGTCAAGTGCCAGTAGGGGACTTCGCTTTCCGATTGGTTTTGAGTTTTCGAGGGAGGCTCTTTCGGAAGCGAAGAATCTCGACTGAGTCAAGCTTAGCAGACGGTTTTTCGCGCGCATGACGTCGGCGTAAGAGAGGGCGGGATCGTTAGGGGTACGATTGCCTCCTACAGCATTTCTCAGCCGAGTTACAAACTTCAACATGTACGCTGTTACGCGTAGGGCGCGGGGATAGGAGGAGAACCGTTCCAAGAAGTCTTCCGACTATTCCGCTGCATGCAGTGATTCGACTCGGCGAAGTTCGGGGGGTACAACATTTCTGGCCGTTGGTGTTGGCCAGTCCTCGGGGGGTCGGGAAAGCCACTCTGGACCATTGCACCATAGCGAAGAGTTAGAGAGATCGTCGGGGCTGCATCCTCTGGTTCCAAGATCCGCGGGGTTGTCTTTGCTTCGCACATGTCGCCAAGGGACATTTCCAACGAGGTCTATGATCTGCGCTGTTCGGTTAGAGACGTAATTTTTCCACGAGTGGGGTGGCTTTTCCAGCCAGGCTAGCACGATTTCCGAGTCGGACCACATGATTAATTTTTTTTGACTTAGGCCGAGATGGGGTTGGACTACTGCGATTAATTTTGCTAATAAGAGCGCTCCGCATAGCTCCAGGCGTGGCAGACTAATAGTTTTGAGAGGAGCCACTTTGCCTTTGGACACTATAAGGTGAGAGTGGACCTGAGTACCGACGGTACTTCTTAGGTACAGGGTTGCGCAATAAGCCTTTTCTGAGGCGTCGCAGAATCCGTGGAGCTCAACGTATTGATCGGGCGTGAAATTCATCCATCGGGGTATCTGGATGGCTGAGATAGAGGGAAGGTTTTGAGAGAACTGCGCCCATTTGGCTAGACGGATGGGTTTAACCTTCTCGTCCCATTCGGTCCCATCTAACCACAATTCTTGCATGAGCATCTTCGCTTGGATCATTATGGGCGTCAGCCACCCTGCGGGATCGAAAAGTTTCGCAATAGAGGAGAGGATTTGCCGCTTCGTGCCTGCAGTGGATGCCGGATTTGAGTCGACGGTATACGAGAATGTATCCGTTAGGGCGTTCCACTGGATGCCCAGGGTCTTGGCGGTGCTAGTCTTTTCGAACTCGAGGAAGTTTGTTTCCAGCAGATCAGTTTTCGATATTTTTTGGAGGATGTTGGGATGGTTTGCCGTGATCTTTTTTAGGGGAAAGCCGGCTGAATTGAGAGCGTCTATGGTCTCTGTTAGGGATTGCTCGGCTGATTGAAGATCATGACTGCCAGATAAAATATCGTCAACATACGTCTCGGATTTTAGTATTGGGGCTGCGCGTGGATGGGAATCGGCTATGTCTTTCGCCAGCTCGTGCAGAGTGCGAATAGCCAGGAAAGGCGCGCAGTTAACCCCGAAGGTGACCGTTTTTAACTTGTAGTCCTTTATTGGACTGTGTTCGGGGGTTCGGAATATTATCCGTTGGTAGTCTCGGTCATCGGGGTGCAAGAGAATTTGGCGGTACATTTTCTCGACATCGCCATTAAACACATATTTATATGTTCGCCATTTCAGCAACATAAGTCGGAGATCGGGTTGGAGGGTTGGTCCGGTACATAAAACATCGTTGAGGGAGTGACCGGAACCCGACTTTTTGGAGGCGTTGAACACAACTCTGACTTTTGTTGTCTTTTTGTCTGGCCTTACGACTGCATGGTGAGGGAGATAGAATGAGCAGTATTTACCCAGGGATTCTATTTCGTTGGGACTGCATTCTTCCATGTGGCCTAGGGACAGATATTCTTCGAGTACCTGGTCGTACTGCTGCTTGAGATCGCCCTTTTTTGAGAGGGAACGTTCCATGCCGTGGAACTGTCGTAGGGCTGCAGTACGGGACTGACCTAGGTCGATATCGTTCGGGAATGTTGGTTTAAACGGGAGCCGAACCATATATCGACCGTCATCCATGCGAGTGGTTGTGCTTTGATAAAAGTCTTCGCACATTTTATCTTCTGGGGTTTCTACTCGCACTCTGGGTATTTCCTCGATTTCCCAGAATTGCCTTAGCTGTTCATTCAGCTGGACATTCGTCACTTCCCACGCTTGAGAGGAGTGTGATCCGACCTTTTCGGGGGTTTGGCCACTTATTATCCAGCCAAATATCGTGTTTTGTGCTAGCAGTGTGGGCGAGATCTTTTCTATGCCATTTAGCATTATTTGTGGGATAAGATCACTGCCTAATACCAGATCAATTTGGGAGGGGTTGTGAGTGTTCTGGTCTGCTAGCTTGAGATGGGACCATTTACGTATTTGGTCGTTATTTAGCGTGAGTGTTGGGAGCTGCCTAGTGAGTCGAGGTAGCACGATTGCCTGGGCCTTTATTTTTACCTTGTGGTCATTTGAGACTAGGGTCAGTGAGCATAGCTTGTTGGAGGTTTGAACTACTCTGCCTCCCATTCCCGATATTTCAAATAGGGAGTGGGTATATGGGAGGCCTAGCTGGATTTGAGTCGACGGTATACGAGAATGTATCCGTTAGGGCGTTCCACTGGATGCCCAGGGTCGCCATTGATCCACCCTTTCCACTATCTCGTAGCGAGTAGTCAAAAACTGATCCATTTGGGACCAGTTCGGTAGGTCTCTTCTGGAGCTTAAAGATTGCTCCCAAAGCGCAACTGTATTTTCCGGCAGTTTTGAGGTTACCAGATATATTAATATGGGGTCCCAACTGTCTGTCGAGACTTGTTGGGTTGCTAATATCTGGAGACAGTTATTAACGGAGGATTGCAATCGCTGGATGTCTTCGCTGTTTTCAGTCGGAATGGGCTTGAGGGTCATGAGGGCTTTTATTTGGTTGTCGACCAGGACTCTTTTATTTTCATAACGGGATTTAAGAGCTTCCCAAGCCAGAGCAAAGTTGTCATCACTCAGTGGAAATTGCTTTACTATCTGGCCGGCTTTTCCTTGGGTTTTGTACCTGAGGTGGTACAGTTTTTGGGCGCTCGAGAGTTTGGGGTGGTTGATATAGACCGCCGTGAACATGTCACGGAAGGACGGCCATTGATCATAACTCCAGTAAAAGACTTCGGTGTCACAGGCGGGTACTTTGAGGTGCATCCCGGAATTTTCTGGGGGAGTGGTAGTTGTAGCGGGGACGGGATTGCTTAGTAACCTTAGCTGGAGCTGATCGCCTATTCTTGCCTTTGTGTCTTCATATGCTATAAGGCAGTCGCGGTATTTATTGAAGGCTGAGGCCTTAAAGTCGACGGGAAGATCGTTGTCATCAGATTCCACGACAGCGTCATATGCGCTCTGTAGCCTTTCCCAGAACACATCAATATTTTTGTCTTTTATCTTTAGGGATGCCTCGGTGTTATCTTGGATCTCGGTTGTGCCGAACCGAGCGCAGTAATCCGAAAAGAGATCCGTTTCGGATATAAATTTATTTTCGACCACGGTAGCCATTCTGAAGTGGGACTTGCTTAGTTTTACTTTAGCTATTTTGGGAATTTTTTGGGACTGCCTGGTGTTTATTTATGAGGGAATACCAAAGGCAGAAGCTTTCCTATCGGTCAAGAGTGGGTAGGTTAGGACCAGTTAAACTCAATTGGGAGTAGCCTGAGACCAGTTGGGATGACCTGCAGAATTTGCTGCTGGGAATTTCAAACTATGTGAATGGGCTGAATTTTTTGCTGGGTATCGCAAATAATAACACAGATGTGGGGGGCGGATATGTATTTATATTATACCGCAAGGGACACAAGTTAACTTTGTAAGAGTATGAGTGGGATATGCCGGTTTGTAATACACCGCTTTTATGAACGTTTGTATATGGTGGTGGGAATATACATATATATTTTATGGCGGGAAAATTGTATTTTTGGCGGGAAAATTGTATATGATCGGGAGCCGCCAAAAATTTTTTGGGAGGGATATATTTTAATATATGTATATTATTTTAAAAGGGGCTGGTTTCGTCAATGGCGACGAAGGACCATTAGATGACTGAGAGGTAATACAGCACTCACCTGTTGTCCCGAGATTTCTGCTGCGGCAATGCGGTGGTGGCAGATTCTGCTCCGACTTCGTGCGGGAGGTTAGGATATGTCCAAGCAGCTCCGTCTTCACAGCACTAACATTGAAACTTAAGACGTTGCTGGTATTAAATCCGGGTGTGCGTCAGCAGCCAAACGCCTTTACTTACGCCGTTTTCTATTTGAACTTCTTTTCCAAGTGATGTGTTGACTTTCTTCACGCACTCGATATCCCCCGTCAGGGATCTGGCTTTCTCGCTTTCGAGTCCCTGGTGGCTCCAATGAAATTGCGAAACGTTTATGCTTGAGCACCCAAACCCAAATAGAAATTCCAGCAGATTGCTTCAACAATATAAAACAACCACTTTTATGTAAGCAAATTTGCGATGTATTTTCACACTTATTCGGTAACGATTTGTAATGATAACATGTGATTTAGAAATACTAGGTATTTTAGAATAATGTATTTTTCGGAGCGATATGTATTTTAGAATAGTATAATTTTTAGAATATTTTGCATAGCACGGCTTACAAGCGCACTATGCTCGGTATTTCCACTTTAGCAAAAACGGGTTTCATTCGCGCGTAAATTACTTGACTCTGAGTAATTCTGAGTATAATTTAATAGTTAATATGGATGCCGCACAAACGAGGGAGAAATTCGATAATTTTTTCTTGATTCGTAGAAAACTTCTATAGAACTTGCAAAAAACGACAATAGCAATAATACAAATTTTGATAACCAAAAGGTGGTGGTTTTCTGACATCCTGTACTTGCGGCGAATTTGATTTGGTGGATTTTCGCGGTGGAGGCTGCCACACGTCCATTAGTGTTCCCAATAGGAAATTTAAAGGGTAAATACAATTCATGGATTATGCGGGTAATTCACTATAATACAATTCCATAATAAAATACAGTACAAGATACGGAATATATATAAATTCATCGATATACGTATGTTCCAGGGGGGAGATGGGGCGAGTGACAGCCTACGCCGCGTAAACATCCTGGGCCGCCTAGGCGCACTAAGCGCCTAATGTGTGCTTCAGTTCCTGCAAGGCGCGTACTGCTTCCTGGATCAGGATTTTTCCCACCTTCGTTTTGTATGTGGCGGTGCGCAAGCCGGTCGCGGTGCACCGGATGGTACGCTCTTCGACGCTGCGTCGCGGGGTTGGATGCGCGGTAGGCGCGCGCTGAGGCGACCTCGCAGGCTGCTGTTGACGACGACGACGGTGATGTGTAGCGACGTGGCGGCGTGGTTGTTGATGAGACTCCTCTTCGGTGGGTGCTTGGCGGCCTCCGGTGCCGCCGTGTAGCATGGTGTGGTGGAAGCCCCCGCAGTCCCGGCATCGTTCAGTAGATGTGCATTGGTTGGTCCGATGCGATAATGCCAAACAGTTGCTACAGAATTGGTGTGCCTTGACTATAACCAACCGCTGATGCGTGGGCATTGCCTGAAAGAGAGGGCACACCAAAAGCGCGTGATGCTGCAAACAGAGACGATATTTGCGGTAATCAGCCACCGCGGGGGTGATGCGACGTGTCGGGGCTGCGGGTACTACGACTCGCGATTCCAGCGAGCGACGCGGTGTGGGAACCGGAGGGCGCTGACGATCCATCTGTGAAAGGAGAGGATATGAATGCACATTAGTGGTATGTCTGAGAGGAATCGCCAGGTTAGAGGCTGATTGTGAGAGATGCGGGATGGTTCAGTTATGTTCTGAGATGGTGTCAATAGTTAAGCTTAGTGGACTGTAGTTGGTTGGGGAGATGGTAGGGAACCGTGGGGTTCTGAGCCGAATTCCGCTGGTGGCAGGAAACACAATTTTGTGATAGGCCTGGTGAGCACACCATTTTGCGTGCGTACGTCGACTACTCGGATATGGCCGTCTCTTCCTATATGGGTGTCTTCCACGCGTCCTAGGCGCCATTCGGTAGGGGGTAGGTTGTCTTCCTTAATGACGACTAGATCGCCGATTTTAGGGGGAGGTTGAGCGGTTTGCCATCGATAACGCTTATGTAACTCCATGAGATAGTCATTCTTCCAGCGCTTGCTGAATTGGTGATGTAAAACTTTCAACCGGTCCCAACGGTTGATCATAGAGAAGTGTTCATAGTTCGGCTCGGGGATGGCCAGGAGGGGTGCGCCTCGGAGAAAGTGGCCAGGTGTGAGGGCGGTGAGATCCGCTGGGTCCTGGGAAAGCGGGGAGATAGGGCGAGAATTGAGAACGGCCTCGATGCGAATCAATAGAGTTGAGAATTCTTCAAAGGTGAAACTGTGTGTTCCGGCAACCTTTTTAAAATGGGTTTTAAAGCTTTTGACGGCAGATTCCCATAACCCGCCCATGTGGGGTGCGCCGGGGGGTATAAATTTCCAATCGATGCCTTGTGGCGCATACTTTTGGACAATATCTGTCGAGACTTCGTTGAGGAAGGTGACGAACTCTACTTCGGTAGCTCGCTTAGCACCAATGAATGTTGTGCCGTTGTCGCTCATCATTTGCTTCGGGTAACCTCGACGCCCTACAAACCGGGCGAAGGCAGCGAGAAAAGCCTTACTAGTGAGATCCGAACACAATTCCAGGTGGATCGCCTTGGTAGTGAAGCAAACGAAAACGGCCACATAACCTTTTACGAGGGTTGGAGATCGGAGCATCGAAGCTTTGATGTGAAACGGGCCGGCGAAGTCTACGCCAGTAGTAGTGAAGGGGGGCGCGAAAGTGCATCGTTGGGGGGGTAAAGCTGCCATTATTTGGGATTGCGTTTGTCGCTTATGAATTGTGCAGACTTTACATTGGAATATACATTTTTTCAGCTGAGGTTTGAGTCGGGGGGTATAGAATTCCTGCCTCATAGCTTGTTGCAGGAGGCGGAGGTCCGCATGGAGGAAGCTCTCGTGTAGAAACCTTATATAAAGGGTAGTAAATCTAGCCTTTTCGGGGAGAATGATAGGATGACACTCATTGTAGGTCATATCGGCATTTACTAATCTTCCGTTGGCACGGAGAATCCCGTTTGTATCCAGGAAGGGGTCAAGTGCCAGTAGGGGACTTCGCTTTCCGATTGGTTTTGAGTTTTCGAGGGAGGCTCTTTCGGAAGCGAAGAATCTCGACTGAGTCAAGCTTAGCAGACGGTTTTTCGCGCGCATGACGTCGGCGTAAGAGAGGGCGGGATCGTTAGGGGTACGATTGCCTCCTACAGCATTTCTCAGCCGAGTTACAAACTTCAACATGTACGCTGTTACGCGTAGGGCGCGGGGATAGGAGGAGAACCGTTCCAAGAAGTCTTCCGACTATTCCGCTGCATGCAGTGATTCGACTCGGCGAAGTTCGGGGGGTACAACATTTCTGGCCGTTGGTGTTGGCCAGTCCTCGGGGGGTCGGGAAAGCCACTCTGGACCATTGCACCATAGCGAAGAGTTAGAGAGATCGTCGGGGCTGCATCCTCTGGTTCCAAGATCCGCGGGGTTGTCTTTGCTTCGCACATGTCGCCAAGGGACATTTCCAACGAGGTCTATGATCTGCGCTGTTCGGTTAGAGACGTAATTTTTCCACGAGTGGGGTGGCTTTTCCAGCCAGGCTAGCACGATTTCCGAGTCGGACCACATGATTAATTTTTTTTGACTTAGGCCGAGATGGGGTTGGACTACTGCGATTAATTTTGCTAATAAGAGCGCTCCGCATAGCTCCAGGCGTGGCAGACTAATAGTTTTGAGAGGAGCCACTTTGCCTTTGGACACTATAAGGTGAGAGTGGACCTGAGTACCGACGGTACTTCTTAGGTACAGGGTTGCGCAATAAGCCTTTTCTGAGGCGTCGCAGAATCCGTGGAGCTCAACGTATTGATCGGGCGTGAAATTCATCCATCGGGGTATCTGGATGGCTGAGATAGAGGGAAGGTTTTGAGAGAACTGCGCCCATTTGGCTAGACGGATGGGTTTAACCTTCTCGTCCCATTCGGTCCCATCTAACCACAATTCTTGCATGAGCATCTTCGCTTGGATCATTATGGGCGTCAGCCACCCTGCGGGATCGAAAAGTTTCGCAATAGAGGAGAGGATTTGCCGCTTCGTGCCTGCAGTGGATGCCGGATTTGAGTCGACGGTATACGAGAATGTATCCGTTAGGGCGTTCCACTGGATGCCCAGGGTCTTGGCGGTGCTAGTCTTTTCGAACTCGAGGAAGTTTGTTTCCAGCAGATCAGTTTTCGATATTTTTTGGAGGATGTTGGGATGGTTTGCCGTGATCTTTTTTAGGGGAAAGCCGGCTGAATTGAGAGCGTCTATGGTCTCTGTTAGGGATTGCTCGGCTGATTGAAGATCATGACTGCCAGATAAAATATCGTCAACATACGTCTCGGATTTTAGTATTGGGGCTGCGCGTGGATGGGAATCGGCTATGTCTTTCGCCAGCTCGTGCAGAGTGCGAATAGCCAGGAAAGGCGCGCAGTTAACCCCGAAGGTGACCGTTTTTAACTTGTAGTCCTTTATTGGACTGTGTTCGGGGGTTCGGAATATTATCCGTTGGTAGTCTCGGTCATCGGGGTGCAAGAGAATTTGGCGGTACATTTTCTCGACATCGCCATTAAACACATATTTATATGTTCGCCATTTCAGCAACATAAGTCGGAGATCGGGTTGGAGGGTTGGTCCGGTACATAAAACATCGTTGAGGGAGTGACCGGAACCCGACTTTTTGGAGGCGTTGAACACAACTCTGACTTTTGTTGTCTTTTTGTCTGGCCTTACGACTGCATGGTGAGGGAGATAGAATGAGCAGTATTTACCCAGGGATTCTATTTCGTTGGGACTGCATTCTTCCATGTGGCCTAGGGACAGATATTCTTCGAGTACCTGGTCGTACTGCTGCTTGAGATCGCCCTTTTTTGAGAGGGAACGTTCCATGCCGTGGAACTGTCGTAGGGCTGCAGTACGGGACTGACCTAGGTCGATATCGTTCGGGAATGTTGGTTTAAACGGGAGCCGAACCATATATCGACCGTCATCCATGCGAGTGGTTGTGCTTTGATAAAAGTCTTCGCACATTTTATCTTCTGGGGTTTCTACTCGCACTCTGGGTATTTCCTCGATTTCCCAGAATTGCCTTAGCTGTTCATTCAGCTGGACATTCGTCACTTCCCACGCTTGAGAGGAGTGTGATCCGACCTTTTCGGGGGTTTGGCCACTTATTATCCAGCCAAATATCGTGTTTTGTGCTAGCAGTGTGGGCGAGATCTTTTCTATGCCATTTAGCATTATTTTTGGGATAAGATCACTGCCTAATACCAGATCAATTTGGGAGGGGTTGTGAGTGTTCTGGTCTGCTAGCTTGAGATGGGACCATTTACGTATTTGGTCGTTATTTAGCGTGAGTGTTGGGAGCTGCCTAGTGAGTCGAGGTAGCACGATTGCCTGGGCCTTTATTTTTACCTTGTGGTCATTTGAGACTAGGGTCAGTGAGCATAGCTTGTTGGAGGTTTGAACTACTCTGCCTCCCATTCCCGATATTTCAAATAGGGAGTGGGTATATGGGAGGCCTAGCTGGATTTGAGTCGACGGTATACGAGAATGTATCCGTTAGGGCGTTCCACTGGATGCCCAGGGTCGCCATTGATCCACCCTTTCCACTATCTCGTAGCGAGTAGTCAAAAACTGATCCATTTGGGACCAGTTCGGTAGGTCTCTTCTGGAGCTTAAAGATTGCTCCCAAAGCGCAACTGTATTTTCCGGCAGTTTTGAGGTTACCAGATATATTAATATGGGGTCCCAACTGTCTGTCGAGACTTGTTGGGTTGCTAATATCTGGAGACAGTTATTAACGGAGGATTGCAATCGCTGGATGTCTTCGCTGTTTTCAGTCGGAATGGGCTTGAGGGTCATGAGGGCTTTTATTTGGTTGTCGACCAGGACTCTTTTATTTTCATAACGGGATTTAAGAGCTTCCCAAGCCAGAGCAAAGTTGTCATCACTCAGTGGAAATTGCTTTACTATCTGGCCGGCTTTTCCTTGGGTTTTGTACCTGAGGTGGTACAGTTTTTGGGCGCTCGAGAGTTTGGGGTGGTTGATATAGACCGCCGTGAACATGTCACGGAAGGACGGCCATTGATCATAACTCCAGTAAAAGACTTCGGTGTCACAGGCGGGTACTTTGAGGTGCATCCCGGAATTTTCTGGGGGAGTGGTAGTTGTAGCGGGGACGGGATTGCTTAGTAACCTTAGCTGGAGCTGATCGCCTATTCTTGCCTTTGTGTCTTCATATGCTATAAGGCAGTCGCGGTATTTATTGAAGGCTGAGGCCTTAAAGTCGACGGGAAGATCGTTGTCATCAGATTCCACGACAGCGTCATATGCGCTCTGTAGCCTTTCCCAGAACACATCAATATTTTTGTCTTTTATCTTTAGGGATGCCTCGGTGTTATCTTGGATCTCGGTTGTGCCGAACCGAGCGCAGTAATCCGAAAAGAGATCCGTTTCGGATATAAATTTATTTTCGACCACGGTAGCCATTCTGAAGTGGGACTTGCTTAGTTTTACTTTAGCTATTTTGGGAATTTTTTGGGACTGCCTGGTGTTTATTTATGAGGGAATACCAAAGGCAGAAGCTTTCCTATCGGTCAAGAGTGGGTAGGTTAGGACCAGTTAAACTCAATTGGGAGTAGCCTGAGACCAGTTGGGATGACCTGCAGAATTTGCTGCTGGGAATTTCAAACTATGTGAATGGGCTGAATTTTTTGCTGGGTATCGCAAATAATAACACAGATGTGGGGGGCGGATATGTATTTATATTATACCGCAAGGGACACAAGTTAACTTTGTAAGAGTATGAGTGGGATATGCCGGTTTGTAATACACCGCTTTTATGAACGTTTGTATATGGTGGTGGGAATATACATATATATTTTATGGCGGGAAAATTGTATTTTTGGCGGGAAAATTGTATATGATCGGGAGCCGCCAAAAATTTTTTGGGAGGGATATATTTTAATATATGTATATTATTTTAAAAGGGGCTGGTTTCGTCAATGGCGACGAAGGACCATTAGATGACTGAGAGGTAATACAGCACTCACCTGTTGTCCCGAGATTTCTGCTGCGGCAATGCGGTGGTGGCAGATTCTGCTCCGACTTCGTGCGGGAGGTTAGGATATGTCCAAGCAGCTCCGTCTTCACAGCACTAACATTGAAACTTAAGACGTTGCTGGTATTAAATCCGGGTGTGCGTCAGCAGCCAAACGCCTTTACTTACGCCGTTTTCTATTTGAACTTCTTTTCCAAGTGATGTGTTGACTTTCTTCACGCACTCGATATCCCCCGTCAGGGATCTGGCTTTCTCGCTTTCGAGTCCCTGGTGGCTCCAATGAAATTGCGAAACGTTTATGCTTGAGCACCCAAACCCAAATAGAAATTCCAGCAGATTGCTTCAACAATATAAAACAACCACTTTTATGTAAGCAAATTTGCGATGTATTTTCACACTTATTCGGTAACGATTTGTAATGATAACATGTGATTTAGAAATACTAGGTATTTTAGAATAATGTATTTTTCGGAGCGATATGTATTTTAGAATAGTATAATTTTTAGAATATTTTGCATAGCACGGCTTACAAGCGCACTATGCTCGGTATTTCCACTTTAGCAAAAACGGGTTTCATTCGCGCGTAAATTACTTGACTCTGAGTAATTCTGAGTATAATTTAATAGTTAATATGGATGCCGCACAAACGAGGGAGAAATTCGATAATTTTTTCTTGATTCGTAGAAAACTTCTATAGAACTTGCAAAAAACGACAATAGCAATAATAAAAATTTTGATAACCAAAAGGTGGTGGTTTTCTGACAGATGGCGATCATGCCAGATCGCCATCCTGTACTTGCGGCGAATTTGATTTGGTGGATTTTCGCGGTGGAGGCTGCCACACGTCCATTAGTGTTCCCAATAGGAAATTTAAAGGGTAAATACAATTCATGGATTATGCGGGTAATTCACTATAATACAATTCCATAATAAAATACAGTACAAGATACGGAATATATATAAATTCATCGATATACGTATGTACAAGGAGGAGATGGGGCGAATGGCAGCCTACGCCGCGTAAACATTAAGGTTAAAGTTAAAGTTAAAGTTAAGGTTAAAGTTAAAGTTAAAATTAAAGTTTTTTTTTACCCACGGGGGTACCGGTCCCCTACCGGGCGCCTCCTCAGGTGGTGGATAGAGGAACGCTTCCCAGAAGACGGGAGGTACTGAGTGAATTAAGTACTCAGGGCGAACCAAAACGAGCAATCCAGTGGAAAAATGGGAATGTGTTGCTCTAAGGGCAACACATTCCAAAGTTCCGGTGGAAGGGCGATAGGAGGCCGCCCTAAAATACCCAATCAAGCATCCACAGGATCGAGACCAGTAAGATCCTGTTGACCAAAACTGGAAATATTAAAGTTAAGGTTAAGTTTAAAGTTAAAGTTAAAGTTAAAGTTAAAGTTAAAGTTAAAGTTAAAGTTAAAGTTAAATTTAAAGTTAAAGTTAAAGTTAAAGTTAAATTTAAAGTTAAAGTTAAAGTGCTCAGCCATCCACCTATTTACATTACGCATGACCTGGTTTAATTTTAGCTGTGCCAGCTCGCAGCTTGGTGCTGTTATCACAGCTGCCACGTCGTCTGCAAATGCAACGAGGAAGGTGCTTTCTGGCATGTCTAATCGAAGAAGACTGTCGTAAGTTATATTCCAGAGATCGGGACCTAGTACCGAACCCTGGGCTGCTCCACCTGTTATTTTTACCTTTTTTTGACCGTGAGTACTTTCATATATTAGATACCTCTCTCTTAGGTAGTCCCTTAAAATTTCTAACAAATATTGCGGTACTTTGAAAGTGCTTTCTAGTGCCTCAAGCATGTCCTCCCACCTAGCTGAGTTAAAAGCGTTTTTGACGTCCAGCGTGACCAGCAACACTATAGGTCTTGCTCTGTGGCACGCTGTCTCGGCTTTCTTGACTGCGTCTATAACTTCTGCTATGGCATCCATTGTAGAGTGCCCCCTCCGAAAACCATGCTGTCTGGGCGACAGTCCTCCGGCGTCCTGTAACGCTCTGGTGAGGCGTTGCTTCAGGAGACTCTCCATCAATTTCCCTGCTGTGTCCAACATACATAGGGGACGGTAGGATGATGGAGAGTTGGGATCTCCTTTCCCTTTTGGAATGAGAACCAGTCGTGCTGTCTTCCATATGGTGGGGAAAATTCTTTCTTCGAGACATTTGTTGTACATGTGCAACATAAGTTCTGGGCAGTCGTTTGCAGCTAGTCTAATTGCCTCCGCGGGTATTCCGTCGGGCCCAGATGCTTTCCTAGGTTTCATAGTTCGCACGGCAGTTTTGAGCTCTTCTTCTTGGAATGGTTCCACGTTGCGATCTTCATGGGTAACGTACCCGCCCTCCCTAGGCAGTTGGGTGGGAAACAGGCCATCCACAATGTTCCTTATTTGGTTCTCGTCCATCAGCTGGTTTGGCGGACGGAACTTCTTCATTACTATCTTATATCCCTGCCCCCATGGGTCTCGATCCACTTCCTCGCAAAGCGCTTTCCAGCACTTAAGCTTGCTTTGCTTAATGGCAGCACTAAGAGCTTTCTTCGCTCCTTTGTACGCTTCCGACTTTTCTAGAGCCTCAGGCCTGCCGCGCGCGCGAGTTGCTAGCCTTCGCATCCTGTGGCATATTTTCCGCAGCTCCGCGATTTCGCTATTCCACCAGTATACCTGCTTTTTACACCTCCACACTCCCCTCCGTGGCATAGAGAGGTTGCAAGCGTGGCGAAGACAGCTCATTGTCTTTTCAACCGTCTCTTCCGTCGGACTGGAGTTGTTGATTATCCGTCGGGCATCCCCCAGTACTGATGCGGAGAACGTGGCAGAGTCGACCTTGGATGCGTCCCATGCTTTTGTTCTGCGTGGCCCGTTCGGAATCTGCCTCTGACCGGGATCGTTTAGGTGGAAAGTGATGTAGTTGTGATCGCTGCCAGTCAGATCCTCTATGACTCTCCATCCAGCAGCGGTCAGCAGCAGGCTTTCTGACACTAGTGTTACATCGGGGATCGAGTATCCAAAGCCTGGCCGTCGGTATGTAGGGGTCGTACCAGTGTTAAGCACGTTCAAACCGAGCCTGGCTGCCATCTCAAGGACAAACCTTCCACGGGTGTTAGTCTGCGGCATTCCCCATTCGACGGCTCTTGCGTTAAAGTCTCCCGCCACAACCAGGTTACTAGTTAAGTCCCTCAGGTCGTCTTCAATAAGTTCAAGCTTCTCCCTGAACGTTTGAATGGGATCATTCGGGGACAAGTAGCAGCTTACTATTGTGGTATTATTCGTAGTTAGGCGGACGTAGCCTTGTCCGGCAACACGGTTCACAATATTGGCGTTTGCATCTGTCATCCAGATTGCGGCGGTGCCGGTGTTGTCTATATGCCAATCATTTCGGGCTCTATAGGGTTCGCTGATGATAACGCTGTTAGCTTTATGGTCTAAGACCAACTGTTGTAGTAGCTCATCAGCAAGTCTGCTCCGGTTTAGGTTGCCTTGGATAAAACTAATCACTATTGAATTGAGACTTTGACCTTTGCAACAGCGAGTGCCGCTCTGAAAATGCTGCATGCTCCAGATCCAGGGACATGATCGAGCTTCTGTGTATTACACAGGTAACATTTTGGAGCTGCGGTACAGGCCGAAGCTTTGTGGCCGCTTTGCCCACACTTCCAGCAGGCGTTACTCCTGTCTGGACCCTTGCATTCTGCCTTCCGGTGTCCGTAGCCGAGACACCTAAAGCAGCGTTGTACTTCTGCTCGCTGTCTGATTCGGCACTGTATCCATCCGATCGGAATTTTACCTTTTTTGAGTAGGGCGTTGCCAATATTCTCGTCCACTTCGACGACCGCCATTTTCTGTTCTCTTTGGTTTGCTGCGAACACAGAGACACGGAGAGGTCTAGTGATTTCTTCTTTTCCGACCTCCCTCCTTATTGCGTCTTGGATTTCTGTTTCAGTTGTGAGACAGTCCATGCCAAGTACTTCCAACTTCATCCGCTTGGAGAGCTGTTGTGCTTCACCGACCTCTCCTACTGCACTACCTATAGCTGCTCTGAAGGCCGTCTGGTCACTGCAGCGCGCCGTTTCAATCAGTACGTTACCAGATTTGGTTTTTCGTACTGACCGTACCACCGTACCTGTGTCATTAGGGCGGAGCTGGCCGCGTATGGCCCCTAGTACCTGGTCATAGCTTTTGCCTTCCACAGGTTTTACCACAAAAGTTGCTGCTTGTCTCCTCTTTCTCGCCCGTTTTTGAGCTTTAGGAGCTTGGACGGGGGTTGCCTGCTTGGCTAGCTGGGCCCGCTGTTTCAGCCTCCGGCGCGCTACATTGGACCAAGACTGACCTTGTGAAAGCGTATTTGTTCTTTCATCTCGTTTCTTTTTGGCTTCCAAGTCCTCCGAGTGGGAATCTGAGCTCGTTCGTGCCCTCTTGCTTTTTCGGCCCGATTCTCTGCTCTCATCTACCTTTTGGGCCCTTAACGATCCCATGCAGCTTAACGCTTCCTCGAGAAGAGCCATACCGGTTTTTATGTCCTTGGACACGGTCTTCTGCTTGAGAGCGGTTTCCTGCATCTCGCGCAGCACTGATACCGCGTACTCCAGCAGTTCGTCTTGGCTCTTCCCTTCGAGGCTTGCGTATGAGAGTGAGCCTCTTGGCGGAGTCGCACGTTTCTCCTTCCCAACAGCGCGCTGTGCAACGACATTGGGTGAGCTGACCGACTCTTTTTCCCTTGCAGTAGCAGGTGTTGACTGGCTGGGGTTATTGCGCAGCTGTGCTTTCGCTGCCTTTGTCTTTTCCGCCGATTCGGTGCCTTGTGTGGGCATTACCGACAAGGTCGCTTTAGCGGGGGTTGTTAAAACCGGCGATCTCAGCACTTTAGTGCTCTTCTTGAACACCGCTTTATCGCCCCTTTCTTTCTCGCTTTCTCTACTTTTATCTTCCTTTGTTGTTTTTATTTTGTTGCTCATTTGTTCTATTGGGTCTCCGCTTCAAGCCGCTATCTCCGCACGATGTGCAGTCGCCGTCTTCAATTCCCGTGGTTATCTTTGCAGAAGCAGGGAGGCCACGCGTGGGTTGACACAGGTCCTTATGGGAGTCTGTGTTCAGAGCCAGAATACAGCGTTAGTCAGGAGTCGTCTCAACTGAGCCTGCACCACCAACTTAATGGCGACGTGCTTCGAACGTACTTGAAGACCTGCCAAGGTTTTAACGAGACGGAGACGATGCCGATATTAACCTACCAGCCGTTTCGGCAAGGTGTCACCCTTGCTTATTAAGGTAGTAGCCTATCGTCATCGCCAGCCCGTAGCAATCAGTTCATAATCATATTTCCAGTTTTGGTCAACAGGATCTTACTGGTCTCGATCCTGTGGATGCTTGATGGGGTATTTTAGGGCGGCATCCTATCGCCCTTCCACCGGAACTTTGGGATGTGTTGCCCTTAGAGCAACACATTCACATTTTTCCACTGGATTGCTCGTTTTGGTTCGCCCTGAGTACTTAATTCACTCAGTACCTCCCGTCTTGTGGGAAGCAGTCCTCTATCCACCACCTGAGGAGGCGCCCGGTAGGGGACCGATACCCCCGCGGGTAAAGTTAAAGTTAAAGTTAAAGTTAAAGTTAAGGTTAAAGTTAAAGTTAAAGTTAAGGTTAAAGTTAACGTTAAAGTTAAAGTTAAAGTTAAAGTTAAATTTAAAGTTAAAGATAAAGTTAAAGTTAAAGTTAAAGTTAAAGTTAAAGTTAAAGTTAAAGTTAAAGTTAAAGTTTAAGTTAAGGTTAAAGTTAAAGTTAAAGTTAAAGTTAAAGTTAAAGTTAAGGTTAAAGTTAAAGTTAATGTTAAAGTTAAAGTTAAAGTTAAAGTTAAAGTTAAGGTTAAGGTTAAGGTTAAAGTTAAAGTTAAAGTTAAAGTTAAAGTTAAATTTAAATTTAAAGTTAAAGTTGAAGTTGAAGTTAAAGTTAAAGTTAAAATTAAAGTTAAAGTTAAAGTTAAAGTTAAGGTTAAAGTTTAAGTTAAAGTTAAAGTCAAAGTTAATGTTAAAGTTAAAGTTAAAGTTAAAGTTAAAGTTAAAGTTAAAGTTAAAGTTAAGGTTAAAGTTAAAGTTAAAGATAATTTAAAGTTAAAGTTAAATTTAAAGTTAAAGTTAAAGTTAAAGTTAAAGTTAATGTTAAAGTGAAAGTTAAAGTTAAAGTTTTTTTTTTTTTTTTTTTTTTGTGTTTCGTGGAAGGAGGAAATGCTTTATGCACTGACCGGGATATTTAAGCCTCACTGCGAGACTCTCCGAGTGTAGGACTCCCTTCTGCCATGAAGGCCTACCCACTAAAACCTAACCTCCCACGGCCCGCGCAAATCCCCGTACCTGGGACCGCGTTTAGCATTACTTCGGGTACGGGTGCGCGCTACGTGAGCTCTATGGCTACTCTCACGCTAATGGGCTAGGCATCCGTCTTCTCGTTTACTGGTAAGTATATGCCTCACATATGTGCTGACCGTATCCCATCTGTCTCTTCGACAGGTCATGTTATTAATGACACTGCCCGGGGATAGGTCGCCAAGTACCTCTTCTACCCTCCTTCGCTGATGGGAGAAGTGCCTGCATTCGAAGAAGGTGTGGCGTACATCGTCTATTTCCCCACAGTACAGACAGCTCGGGCTATCAACCTTACCCATTCTGTGTAGGTATTTGCGGAAGTAACCATGTCCCGTTAGAAACTGGGTCAGGTAAAAGTCTACCTCCCGTGCGGTCGCTTCAACCATGGATCAAGTTCAGGGATTAGTTCCCTAGTCCACTTTCCTACGATGCTGTTGCTCCACTGATCTTGCCAACGTCGGATCGATTCTTCTCGCGCCTGCATGGCAACAGCAGCTCTACTTGCTTGCGATCCGTTGTCATATATTGTTTTTCTTTCCTCAACGAGAAGATATATCGGTATGGTTCCCGCAACGACCAGGACAGCTTCAGCTGAGACCATGCGGTAAGCCGAAGATATTCGCAGCGCCCCTCTGCGTTGGACCGAGGTGAGGGCGACTCGGTTCTTCCGGTATTTCATTGCGTCCGCCCAGATTTCTGCACCATATAAGAGTATAGAATCCGAGGCTGATGCAAGCAACTTCCTTGTGCATGGTTTTGGGCCACCTGTGTTTGCCATTAATCTACTCAACTGCGCTATTATGCGCGCAGCTCTTTCGCAGGTCCCTCGTATGTGATCCGAGAAGTTGAGTTTGCTGTCTAACCTCACTCCCAGATATTTCGCTGAAGCGAGTGTTTCTATTGGCTGGTCCCCAACCATCATGTTCCTGGTAGTGGGAATACGTCTCTTTGTGAGGATGACGATCTCCGTTTTGGCTGTTGCTAACTGGAGACCGTGCTCAGCCATCCACCTATTTACATTACGCATGACCTGGTTTAATTTTAGCTGTGCCAGCTCGCAGCTTGGTGCTGTTATCACAGCTGCCACGTCGTCTGCAAATGCAACGAGGAAGGTGCTTTCTGGCATGTCTAACCGAAGAAGACTGTCGTAAGTTATATTCCAGAGATCGGGACCTAGTACCGAACCCTGGGCTGCTCCACCTGTTATTTTTACCTTTTTTTGACCGTGAGTACTTTCATATATTAGATACCTCTCTCTTAGGTAGTCCCTTAAAATTTCTAACAAATATTGCGGTACTTTGAAAGTGCTTTCTAGTGCCTCAAGCATGTCCTCCCACCTAGCTGAGTTAAAAGCGTTTTTGACGTCCAGCGTGACCAGCAACACTATAGGTCTTGCTCTGTGGCACGCTGTCTCGGCTTTCTTGACTGCGTCTATAACTTCTGCTATGGCATCCATTGTAGAGTGCCCCCTCCGAAAACCATGCTGTCTGGGCGACAGTCCTCCGGCGTCCTGTAACGCTCTGGTGAGGCGTTGCTTCAGGAGACTCTCCATCAATTTCCCTGCTGTGTCCAACATACATAGGGGACGGTAGGATGATGGAGAGTTGGGATCTCCTTTCCCTTTTGGAATGAGAACCAGTCGTGCTGTCTTCCATATGGTGGGGAAAATTCTTTCTTCGAGACATTTGTTGTACATGTGCAACATAAGTTCTGGGCAGTCGTTTGCAGCTAGTCTAATTGCCTCCGCGGGTATTCCGTCGGGCCCAGATGCTTTCCTAGGTTTCATAGTTCGCACGGCAGTTTTAAGCTCTTCTTCTTGGAATGGTTCCACGTTGCGATCTTCATGGGTAACGTACCCGCCCTCCCTAGGCAGTTGGGTGGGAAACAGGCCATCCACAATGTTCCTTATTTGGTTCTCGTCCATCAGCTGGTTTGGCGGGCGGAACTTCTTCATTACTATCTTATATCCCTGCCCCCATGGGTCTCGATCCACTTCCTCGCAAAGCGCTTTCCAGCACTTAAGCTTGCTTTGCTTAATGGCAGCACTAAGAGCTTTCTTCGCTCCTTTGTACGCTTCCGACTTTTCTAGAGCCTCAGGCCTGCCGCGCGCGCGAGTTGCTAGCCTTCGCATCCTGTGGCATATTTTCCGCAGCTCCGCGATTTCGCTATTCCACCAGTATACCTGCTTTTTACCCCTCCACACTCCCCTCCGTGGCATAGAGAGGTTGCAAGCGTGGCGAAGACAGCTCATTGTCTTTTCAACCGTCTCTTCCGTCGGACTGGAGTTGTTGATTATCCGTCGGGCATCCCCCAGTACTGATGCGGAGAACGTGGCAGAGTCGACCTTGGATGCGTCCCATGCTTTTGTTCTGCGTGGCCCGTTCGGAATCTGCCTCTGACCGGGATCGTTTAGGTGGAAAGTGATGTAGTTGTGATCGCTGCCAGTCAGATCCTCTATGACTCTCCATCCAGCAGCGGTCAGCAGCAGGCTTTCTGACACTAGTGTTACATCGGGGATCGAGTATCCAAAGCCTGGCCGTCGGTATGTAGGGGTCGTACCAGTGTTAAGCACGTTCAAACCGAGCCTGGCTGCCATCTCAAGGACTAACCTTCCACGGGTGTTAGTCTGCGGCATTCCCCATTCGACGGCTCTTGCGTTAAAGTCTCCCGCCACAACCAGGTTACTAGTTAAGTCCCTCAGGTCGTCTTCAATAAGTTCAAGCTTCTCCCTGAACGTTTGAATGGGATCATTCGGGGACAAGTAGCAGCTTACTATTGTGGTATTATTCGTAGTTAGGCGGACGTAGCCTTGTCCGGCAACACGGTTCACAATATTGGCGTTTGCATCTGTCATCCAGATTGCAAGATTAAAGATTAAAGTTAGAGTTGAAGTTGAAGTTAAAGTTAAAGTTAAAGTGAAGGTTAAAGTTAAAGTTAAACTTAAAGTTAAAGTTAAAGTGAATGTTAAAGTTAAAGTTAAAAATAAATTAAAGTTAAAGTTAAAGTTAAGGTTAAAGTTAAAGTTAAAGTTAAGGTTAAAGTTAAAGTTAAAGTTAAAGTTAATGTTAAAGTTAAAGTTAAAGTATTAAGTTAATTTAGTGACCTTTAATAATGTATCTGTGAGTTAAGTGTTAAAGTTAAAGTTAAAGTTAAAGTTAAAGTTAAGGTTAAAGTTAAAATTAAAGTTAAAGTTAAAGTTAAAGTTAAATGTAAATTTAAAGTTAAAGTTAAAGTTAAAGTTAAAGTTAAGGTTAAATTTAAAGTTTAAGTTAAAGTTAAAGTTAAAGTTAATGTTAAAGTTAAAGTTAAATTTAAGGTTAAAGTTAAAGTTAAATTTAAAGTTAAAGTTACAGTTAAAGTTAAAGGTAAAGGTAAGGTTAAAGTTAAAGTTAAAGTTAAAGTTAAGGTTAAAGTTAAAGTTAAGGTTAAAGTTAAAGTTAAAGTTAAAGTTAAAGTTAAGGTTAAAGTTAAAGTTAAAGTTAAAGTTAATGTTAAAGTTAAAGTTAAAGTTAAAGTTAAAGTTAAAGTTAAAGTTAAGGTTAAGGTTAAAGTTAAAGTTAAAGTTAAAGTTAAATGTAAATTTAAAGTTAAAGTTAAGGTTAAAGTTAAAGTTTAAGTTAAAGTTAAAGTCAATGTTAATGTTAAAGTTAAAGTTAAAGTTAAGGTTAAAGTTAAAGTTAAATTTAAAGTTAAAGTTACAGTTAAAGTTAAAGTTAAGGTTAAAGTTAAAGTTAAAGTTAAAGTTAAATTTAAAGTTAAAGTTAAAGTTAATGTTAAAGTGAAAGTTAAAGTTAAAGTTGAAGTTGAAGTTAAAGTTAAAGTGAAGGTTAAAGTTAAAGTTAAACTTAAAGTTAAAGTTAAAGTGAATGTTAAAGTTAAAGTTAAAGTTAAAAATAAATTAAAGTTAAAGTTAAAGTTAAAGTTAAAGTTAAGGTTAAAGTTAAAGTTAAAGTTAAAGTTAAAGTTAAAGTTAAAGTTAAAGTTAAAGTTAAGGTTAAAGTTAAAGTTAAGGTAAAAGTTAAAGTTAAAGTTAAAGTCAAAGCTAAAGTTAAAGTTAAAGTTATAGTTAAGGTTAAAGTTAAAGTTAAATTTAAAGTTACAGTTAAAGTTAAAGTTAAAGTATCTATGAGTTAAGCTGGCTCGAGGTCAGGTGTAATAAAACACAAGAAGTTCTTGGATAACCGATATATTTCGATTACCTTCGGTAATCGTCCTCAGGGTAACTATTAACAATGAAAAACAACATGAAAATTAGAATCAAACAATATATCACAAATAACAATAATTTTTCTAATTACATACATTTATTTCAATTTTACACTGTCTGACGTGGAGTATTATCCTGTTTATTTTTTGTCAACAAGTGTCTGTACGACTGTGCAGTATTATCAATATCTGTTTTGTAGTTAATTCGTATGTTTGAAGGTGTGCTAACGATACGTAACATTTCTAATGTGTACCTCTTCTTCCATTTCTCTTCTTTCTCAATAACTGAAGCGTCGTCGAAGTTCGGACTGTGATAACTGCTGGCACAGTGGGCCATGAGAGCTGTTTTATGGTTGTTAGTAGAATTACATTGTTTAAATATCGGATTTGTGTTGTGACAGTCGAGTTTTTAATTTTGCTTTGGTTGTGCCCACATAAATCTTATTGCACGATTCTTTATCATTACCTTTGCAAAGAATTTTATATACAACATTGCTTTTTTCGGTGTTTGGTATTTTTGATTTTGTTTTATTTATGTTTTAGAGTGTTTATTGGTTTATGAGCAATTTTTGTTTCTTCGCCATTATAGCAATCTGATTTGGCAAGTCGCTCTGATAAACCAGGTACGTGAATAACAGATTTAAATATTTTTGGGGTTTTTGGTATAAGTTCTCTGTTTGTTGATCCCGTTCTTCTTATTAAACTTTTTACAATATTCTCTGGAAAATCATTATCTCTTAATAGTAATTTAATTTCTTCTATAGTTTTTTGTGGTAAGTGTCGTCCGATATTTGTAGCATTCGTCTTATACAGCCCGTTGCTGTATTGATAATCATCGTCTTTGGGTGTTTGGAGTTAAAATTGATGATGCGTCCTGATGATATTGATTTCTTATACGACTTCAATTTAATTTTATTGCCTTCTCTTATTACAAGTGAGTCCAGGTAGGGTAATTTTCCATCTTCTTCGAATTCCGTAGTAAATTTTACATGTCGATCAAAGGAGTTTAATACGTCAAGTGTGTTTTGTACCTCGGTTTTTTTACTATCGCAAAAATGTCATCAACATATTTTGCTACAGATCTTGGCTTTTGTATTAGCTTTAGGTGAGGTAGGTGTTCCCATTGGTATTCCTTGGAGTTGAGTATATATCTTGTCATTAAATTTAAAATATCTATTTTCCTCAATGCAGAACTTTACTATTTCCATAAACATTTTTCTAGGTATTTTAGTGTACTCTTCTATTATTGTCCATTTTTCTCTTATTACGTCAAGTGCAAGTTGTGTGGGTATGCTAGGGAATAGTGATACAACATCGAAAGAAATAACTTTTTCATCGTCATAAATAAATGTATTGTTTATCTTTTCTTTAAAATCAATGGTATTTTTTACGTTGTAGCTCGAATTTAATGTTAATTTCTTTAAAATGTTTGAAACATATGTACAAAGGCCGTAGGATGGCGATGTTATAGTTGAACATATGGGCCTGAGAGGTGTACCTTCTTTATGAATTTTAGGTAGCCCGTAAATCCTCGGTGGTAATGCCGTTGTTGTAATCATCAAGTTAAAGTGAAAGTTAAAGTTAGTGTGAATGTTATAGTTAAAGTGAAAGTTAAAGTTAAAAATAAAGTTAAAGTTAAAGTTAAAGTTAAAGTGAAAGTTAAATATTAACTTCTCATTTATTCAATAAAAGTAAAAAAAAATTTGTTTTCTTATCGGTCACCACGCTTAAAAAGGTTAACTTGAATTAATATCAAAGACAAAACTTGAATTAATATCAAAGAAAACAAAATGTTGCATAAATATTATAATTGCATAAGTTGATAATATGCAATAGCTTTACCGCGGCAGTCCCCGAGTGCCACACGTCCTTTTTTGTTTTTTTTTCAAATTAACCCATTTTCTATGAATAATAATTTAATATTAAATAGCTTGCAAAATATACAATTTGCCAAAATAACCACTCGAGACTTAAAGTCATTAATATAATAATTACTTATTTACAGACCAAAAAACCAAACAAGAGTTCTAGTAAAGCAAGAGCTTAACTAAAAACTTTATGAGCTCCAACAAAATTCCTAGTTAGATATTAGCACCTGACTGACGCACTCATTCTACCTCGCTCTCGACGATCAACGTATGTTAGATTTCCGGCATGAATGCTTCTCGGTTACATTCGGTTCCTTTTCTTATTTAGGAAGAGCCTAACGTAAGGTGGAGTTTGGGTGATATCGTAGCGAATCGCCTTAAACCCACCCCCATTGGTGCGTATAATTTGATGTTGCAACGCGCGGCTGAACCCTGGGGCCAACCTGTAGCAACAATGCAGTTAAACAAGGAAACCCAAATATTAATACATTACAAAAGCTTTCTCTGTTTTCTAAATCAGGTTAGGTTAAACCGACCGGTCTCTGAGGACCTCAAATAAACTGAATAAGCCCGTAGTGTTACCAGAAATTTGCTTTAAAGACCAAACTGAAAACCCCTATCAAAACTCGGGCTATAAAATAACTCGGTCCTCTTGGCAGATACTAGAAACTTCCTAGGATTTAAGCCACTTGCTGCTTCTAGGCCTGACAGCTGTATCACTCCTAATAGCTGGAATCTTAGCCTGGCAAGCGCAGGGAACGAGTACAAAACGTGCTCGATGGTTTCCTCCTCAAACCCGCACTTCCTACATCTGCTATCACCGACCAAGCCTAATTTAAAGGCATGTGACGCCGGAAGGCACTGTCCAGTCAGAAAACCCATCATGAATCTACCGTCCCCTCTTTTTAATGATAGAAGCAACTTTGCTAATCTAAGGTTGTAAAACCTACACATAATCTTCGACACTTTACAGCCCCGCGCTTGAACCCACGCCTTTCCCGATTGGTCGATCATGTATACCTCTCGCCTTCCCCAATCTTTTTGGGACGTCTACGGAGCAATATTCAAGGGATGCGCTCTTTTAAGATAGTTAATCTGCTTTTTCCTTCCTATCTATTCCCATATGACCTGGGACCAAATATAGATGTATGCTTCTCCCTGTCCCGATTCTCCCCAGATACTGCTTACACTCTAACACGCATTTAGATGCTTTGCTATGCGAGATTATTGCCCTAATTGTTGCTTGACTGTCAATATAAAAGTTAACACGATTGCAACTTAAGCTATTCCCCTTCAGTATGTTCGAGCGGGGATAAATGAAGCCGGAATTCCTCGTGAATTCCGGACACGGGGAACATATGGGGAGCCGGTTCTTGAAACTCGCGATAATGAAACGGAAAACTTACCAGCTGTACCTAGCTGTCCAACAACAAGCAGATACATTAAATATACAAAGATGTAAAGTATATATATATATATATATGATGATGACCTGTCGCACAGGCCTTTATTAAAAATATGAAAGGATGAAATAAAAATGTATTGGCAAACACTCACCTGGTGGATCGCTGATAAAAGAATAAGAAGGATTATTCCGCTTCCTTTTATAGGCTCTAAGGAACCGATGCCATTTAACGGATCCGTATAATGGAAAAAAGTCCAAGAAAGGAAAAAAAAACGCAACGAGTGCTTGCAGCGAGTCTTCTACCAGCGACCCCTCCAGGTGAGGTTGGTAGTTGTTAATGCAGACTTTAACATGCCGCCCGTCTTGCAGCATCACTGCAATATAAATTCAATATTAATATATAAACTTCATTATAAATTCAATTACGTATAAACTTCATTATAAATTTAGTTTTCTTAACGCTAAAGTTTTTTGCTTGCCGGCTCAGTATGGGGTTACTCCGAATATGACCCATCCAAAAACGGTGTTCTGAGCAGCCGGCCGCGTCGAGGTTGCAGGCCTAAGCCCAGGACGGAATATGGCTCCACACGCGCCTACTACCGGAATCAGAGACACTGCGCTTGAGCGGTAGAATGAGGGGTCTTCCAGGCGCAGGTTGTCGAAATCATGGGCGACACGCGCATCAATATTACGCTCAGGGCGCTCCTTACGAGGCTCCCAAGGATCTTTGCCTGGATTTGCACCCTCTCATTCAGTCCCTTCTAGGTAAGGCCGCAGTGTTCCTTTCATTCCGTAGCAGCAGATGGAGTCGTTGTGCAAGGCCCCGAGATATGGTGGATATGGGTTGTCCAAGGTCGAGGATAGCGCGTGCATGAGTCCGCCCCCTTGTCATTACTTTGTCACCACCGTAGGCATAAGGACAGAAAACCCCGTAGCGTTTCTGGCAGACCATTGGATTCGCTCTCGAGCGTCTCTTAGCCCTAGGGGTGGACCTTGTGGTGCGGCCCACCTTCGTTGGTGTCGCTGTGCTCGGTGCTGGTTGGGCGAAGGAGGCGGCCGAGAAACTATGGACCGGATACCCGACAGGGGTGGTCTGAGTACCGATGTTTCGGCGGTGACTGGTACAAGAGCATTTATCTGCTGGAGGCCTTCATCGCTGGCATCAATCTCCAGTATTTCTTCACTTGACTCCGACAGCTCTCGAGCCCGGTATGGTCGCGGTCGCTGACTTGCCCGATTTTCCACCTCGCCAAGGCCCTGTACCACGTCATCCTCTCGCCGTGGTGTCTCCCATAGGTGGAGAAGACTGTGATGATGCTCATGGCATCGGTCACATCGCCCTGTTGACGGACAGTTGCGCGTTACATGGCGCGGTGACAGGCAATTGGCACAATGGCGGTGGAGGAGGACGGCGAGTAGTCTCTCCTCTGGTTCCATACGACGCAATTGGCGACAGAAAAGAAGTCGGTGGTTGTGCTGACATAAGGGGCATCGATGTGTATTTTTAGTATTGGCTCGGTATTGGTTTGAACGACTTTTATCTGAAAGAAGCAAAAAGAAAGAAGAAAAAAGAAAGCTGAAAAGAGAGAATTGGTTACTTAGGGGTTGCGATAGGTAGTAGGACTAATTTAACTATTGGCCGTGTAATCACAGCACGGGTTGTGCGTATTTCTACCACCCGTACTCGATTATCTTGGCTTAGGAAAACCTTCACCACTCTACCAAGTCGCCATTCATTAGCGGGTAAATTATCCTCTTTTATAATAACTAGATCGTTAACCTCAAGATTTCGTTGGGGGTGTTCCACTTAACCCTCTTATTTAGCTCCTTCAAGTACTCTCCCTTCCCCCGTTGGCAAAATCCTTGATGAATAGCTTTGAGCTTTTGCCATCGGTTGACGATTGACATCGGTGTTACTTGAACCTCTGGTTCTGCATTCGCGAGTATGGGGCTTCCAATCAGAAAGTGTCCAGGGGTGAGGGTTCAATACAGTCGGGGTTGTCAGACATCGGACTGATCGGTCTCGAGTTCAGACAGGCTTATATTTTAGCTAGTAGAGTGGATAATTCCTCCATTGTGAATCGCATGGTAGTTGAAATTTTGCGGAAATGGGTTTTGAAACTCTTCACCCCTGCTTCCCATAGTCCTCCCATATGGGGTTCTCCTGGTGGGATAAAATGCCAATGGATTTCTTGATGGGCATATGACATAGTGGTATGCTGAGCACCTTCAGTCATGAAATTCCGAAAGTCTTGCCTTAATGCCTTGTTTGCACCTACAAAGTTCGTCCCATTGTCCGAATACACCTGGTGGGGACAGCCCCGCCGAGATATGAACCGCGCAAATGCAGCCAGAAATGTAGCTGTCGATAGATCGCTGGTTGCCTCTAAGTGTATTGCTTTCGTAGCAAAGCAAACAAACAGGCAGACATAACCCTTCGTTAATAGGCATGCACTGCCCGTATAATTTTTGATGTCGAACGGACCAGTGAAATCGATTCCAGTAATAGTGAAGGGTCGGAAGAGCTCCGTTCGTTCTGGCGGTAATGCTGCCATCAACTGCTCACGAGTACTTTTCCTGTAGACGAGACAAACTTTGCAATTATTTATTACATTTTTTATCAAATTTTTTAGCTTCACGTTCCAATATCCTGATCGCAAAAGTCGTAGCATTAGTTGATTTCCCCCGTGTAGGGAAATCAAATGGGAAAATTTGACTACAAGCCGCGAAATTGCGCAGTCGTATGGGAGAATAATTGGACAACGTTCGTTGTAGCGTATGGTCTACAGCTCCAATCTTTCTCCCACGCGCATTATTCCGTCCTCATCGAGGAAGGGGTTGAGGGTGCGGATGGAACTCTTTGAGCTCACGGCATCAGTTGAAGCTACCATCCGATGCTCTTCAGCGAAGCATCGTTTCTGCGTCAAAAGAATAAGCCGGGCTTTTACCATTTTAATTTCTTCTGGTGAGATATCTGAGGTGCCCTTGCGAGGGGTTAACTTATGCACATGATGCGTGTTGCTGTAGAACTAGAAGATCCGTGCGAGAACTCTAAGGGCTCCGGAAAAGTTGGAAAATCGCTCCAGAATATCGGGGAGTTCTTGAGCGCTGGTGGTATGAGCTCGGACAGGTCGTTGTTCTAGGTCCGTTTCCATAAGCAAGGCATCTGTTTTGCTTGTCCACTCCGATGGGGGCGCCTTCAGCCATCTTGGGCCATGCCACCAGAGCGTGCTGTCCGCCAAATCTTGCGGAGTTACACCGCGACTGCCCAGGTCCCCTGGATTATCGTTAGATTCAACATGATTCCATCCCTCCACTCCGACGAGCTCATCATGCGACGCGATTCGCCACGAAGGTTGTCCAGCAGCACGGTGTCTTCTTCATTTACGATGGTCGAGTCCGTCCATTTGTAGATGGTCGGCTGCGTTACGTCGAATTGGGGGAGCAAAGCGGGGATAAATTTGGCCAGAAGCAATGCTACACATAATTTCCACCGTGGTAAAGAGACGGTTTTAACTGGGGCCACCTTGGTTTTACCTACCAGTAAACTGAAATTTGGAGTCGTGTTTGTTGTGCGGTCGTACACTCTAACATAAAGGGCGGCTGCGTATGCCTTTTCCGAGGCATCGCAAAAACCGTGGAAGTCGATTTCATGCCACGGTGTGAAATGAATCCACCGTGGAATTTTAATTTCTGAAATGTGGGTATACTTTTTTAGAAAAGTTTCCCATCGCCGGTGAGGGTCTGGAGGGAGGCTATCATCCCATTGAATCTTCGTAAGTCATATGTCTTGCATCAAGATTTTGGCTTCTACTACTATTGGCCTAACCATCCTGCGGGGTCAAATAATTTGGCAACATAAGACAAAACCTCACGTTTGGTGTAATTTGGTTTTGTAGGGATTTCCTGGACGCTGAAATGGAACATATCGTGTACCGCATTCCACCGTATGCCTAAAATCCTGGCTTCGCTGAGGTCATCAATTTCCATGAACTCCTCCTTTAGCAGGTGCTCCTTTGGTAACGCTGCCAAGGTCTCTTTCGAGTTTGACGTCCATTTCCGAAGGGGGAATCCAGCTCCCTTGAGCGCTTCTATTAGCTTGTCACGAGAGTGTAGTGCTGTCTCGCGGTAATGGGCACCTGCGAAAACGTCGTCGACGTACATTTGCTACTTCAATATCTTGGAAGCTAAACGGAAACGAACCCTGATATCGTTAGCTAACTGGAGGAGAATCCTGATAGCTAAGTAGGAGGCACAGTTTACTCCAAAAGTCACTGTTCGGAGTTCGTAGTCTACCAGCTCATCGTTCTGGGACTCCCGAAATATTATCCTGTGAAACTCGGTGTCTTTGGGGTGTAACAGGATCTGTCTATACATCTTCTCGATGTCTGCGTTGAACACATACTTAAAAAAGCGCCATTTTAATAATAGGGCAGTAAGGTCGGCTCGTAGAACTGGTCCAGGATAGAGAACATCATTCAGACTAACTCCATTCGACGTGGGACTGGAAGCGTTGAAGACCACGCGCACCTTCGTGGTTTTACTGTCCGGTTTGATGACTGCATGGTGAGGTAGGTAATATGGAATTGAAGAGTTCCTGCCCTCCGTGGGCTTCACTGGACTCATATGCCCCTGCGTGATGTACTCCCGCAGCACCCTATGGTACTCGTCTTTTAACTCCGGTTTTCGACACATAGCGCTTTCGTTCCGGATGAACTGTTGCACTGCGCCGCTTCGCGAATGTCCAATATTGATGTCGTCAAGGAACTCACGTCGAAATGGTAATGCTACAATGTACCGTCCGTCATCATTCCTGATCGTTATCCTTACATAGTGGTTTTCGCAAAATTGTTCCTCGGGGGTAACAGAATTTTTGTTTGGAGGGAGGGAGACGCAAGACTCTGGACTCGTTTGGAGGGAGAGCGGGGCTGGGCCAGTCAGGATCCAGCCAAACACTGTTTCTTGAGCTAATAAGGAGCATAAGACATTCTTCTTTACACACCCTTTTATTACCGCGGGGTACAAGTCAGCACCGATAATCATGTCGACCTGCTGACTTCTGTGGAAGTTGACGTCGGCCAACTGCATCGGGGGAGTTGACCAAGATAGGCTTGTTCGAAAGAAAACTGGGGGAAGACTACATGTCAGTTGGGGGAGAATGAGGCCTCTTGCCTCGATTTGGAGCTGGGGGTCGACAGGTAATCCTAAAATGAACAGTGCTACTTTACGCACGTTTGCAGCGGACGTGGCATTGATGCCGCTTACCTTGGTGTTTGTAGCGCGTGTTGGAAGTTTGATGCGTCTCTGGAGGCGCTCAGTGATAAAGGTCCCTTTTGAACCCGAACCCAGAAGAGCTCTGGCTTCGTATGCTACTCCATTATGACATACATGTACCATGGCGGTTCCTAAAATAATATTCTTAAAATTCGCCGCGTATAACGCGTTTACATTCCCTGAGACCGTTGGGTCCTGAGATGGTTGAGTCGTATTAGTTTGGGGGAGAACTGGCATTTGATGGAATTTGCCTGTGTTGCGATGCAGGAATGAATGATGACGCTGATGGCAAGTCATGCAATTAAAGGTACTAGTACACTTACGTGCAACGTGTGAATGCGCGAGACAATTCATACATAAATTGTACTTCCTTACTACCCTACAGCGCTCCTCTACCTTCATTGCTAAAAACTTGGGGCACGACTTCAGAGTATGGGGAATATTGGGGCACAGCCTGCAGCCTGCCTGCGAAACATTGCCGTGATTGGCTGATACCTTCCTTTTTTCGTGGGTGGATGTCAAGGGCCGACTGATTGCTCCTCGAGAAACTTGAGCTCCTTGAATGTCCGACACTGTCTCCAAGGTTTGGAACCTGCTCGTCAGGAAATTGTCCGGATCCTGCCACACCGGAATCTAACTTTTTATTTTTTATTCCCTGCTTCCATAAGGCTAGTGTTACGTCCGGCATCTCGCTGGATACCAGATAAATAAAGATTGCATCCCAGTTGTCGGTATCAATGCCATGCATCTGCAGTATTGAGATGCTGTTATTTACAGATCGC
The DNA here is from genome assembly GCF_040869045.1 of Eurosta solidaginis. Taxonomy (NCBI): domain Eukaryota; kingdom Metazoa; phylum Arthropoda; class Insecta; order Diptera; family Tephritidae; genus Eurosta; species Eurosta solidaginis. Next base: position 138,325,004 of record NC_090320.1, on the reverse strand, counting down.
TGTAAATTTTTTATTTCAGTCCCCCGCTCTCCTGTCACCGATGGCAGATTAAATAATATTTTCAGCTGAGAATTTATCATAATTCTCTTATTTTCGAACCTATCGGAAAGGTTCTGCCACGCAATGGCAAAACCCTCATTCGTGAGTGGGGTTTTCTTCACAATATCCCTGGCCTCCCCCCGAGTTTTGTGATTTAGATGGTATAACTTTTCCACTTCACTTAACCGCGTATTATTTATATATATGGCCATAAACAGATCCCGAAAGGACGTCCATGTAGTGTAGTCACCATAGAAAATTTCGGTGTCGCACGGTGGAAATTTAACTCTGGAGCTCACCGTCAAATCAGGCTCGTGTGAGAGGTGATTTACCGTGGAGGAGGCTTGACGAATGATGGTGAGGTTATGGATGGACTCATCCATCAGGGCTGTGCACGTCAGATATGCTGTGTAGCAGTTCTGATATTTAACCTTCGCCTCTCGCAAGGCCGCGGCCCCGTCATCGTCGTCGGCAAGGTCGCGGCTGAAAGCCTTCTTCACTACATCCCAAAGGGCCTTAAGTTCCTCCTTTTGAATTTCTTAGGAAAATACCGTGTGATGCGCCCCTGGAGATTCGTTGAACCGCTGTTCAAACTCCAGAAGTGCATCACAAGCACGAGAGAAATCCTGGGTGTTGGCCATGTTCAGGGACCGTTGATAATTAGATATTCACAAACTGGTGAGATAGGTTGCAATTCACCTCAGAAAAAAAAATCGGCCACTCTTCGCGGTCGTGTGGGTACGCAAGGGAGGTAAAATTGCCTTAACACTGCGGAGGGGGTCGATGCGCGAGAAGGGATACTGCGTTCACCGCAACTTAAGGGTTTGGTAACTAAGTATCAATCAGAAAAAAAATCGGCCACTCTTCGCGGTCGTGTGGGTACGCAAGGGAGGTAAAATTGCCTTAACACTGCGGAGGGGATGATGAGCGAGAAGGGGGTACTGCGTTCACCGCAACTTAAGGGGTTTGGTAACTAAGAATCAATATACAACTTACAATAGGCAAAATCCAAAAAAAAACTCATCCGCTTAGTGCTTAACGTTGGTCGACTTACTGGAGGGCGGCGCTTGCAGATTCCCAAGGCGGTGGGCCGTTCGTGTGGGACTTTTAGGATGTGTTACATGATATCCAAAGCGATGGGCCGTTCGTCTGGGCCTTGAAAAGTTGCGCTACACAATTGATTTCAAATTCGGTGGGCCGTGCGTGAGGGCCTTTAAGATCGTGCTGGTATGCTTAACCGATTCCAAAAGCGGTGGGCCGTTCATGTGGGCCGATATCTACACAGACAGACGTGGGGAGGTGAGTTCAATATAAATTACTTACCTGGTTTGTAACTGCCACACGTTTTCCTTCTATCTATGCCCCTTTTATAGCTGACCGTCTGAAATTTTGGACCGTGGTTGACCTTCTGCCTTTTGATGACTCCGTATAGCTTTTATTGGAATGCAGTAGAAGGGTTGATGTTGCCTGACAGCCTCGTTTGCCGCCGAGTTGCACCGGCTTAAATTTTTAACCCAACAAATTTCAATTTTTAAAACTGGATTATCAAAAAATGCTTCACTCGGTCAAATTTTGCTCTTGAGCGTTTCACTGTCACCCTCTTTTAACCACCTTTTGTGGAATCACTGCCCTGCTTTTCAGGGAATTTGCTCACAAACACTTTTACTTTGATACTCTGCTTTTTTCGGGGGGGTATATTCACCCTTTTTTAAAGCACCTTTTTCACTTCACTGCTCTGCTTTTCAGGGACTTTTGCACACACGCACAACTGGCCTAGTATGATCTGCTTTTTTGGAGTTTATTCACCTTCTTTTTAGGCACCTTTATCGCTTCACTGCTCTTCCCTGCTTTTCAGGGACTTTTGCACTCACACACAACTGACCTATTATGCTCAGCGTTTTTTGGGGGTCTATTCACCCTCTTTTAAGGCACCTTTTTCACTTCATTGCCCTGCTTTTCAGGGACTTTTGCACACACACACAACTGGCCTAGTATGCTCTGCTTTTTTGGGGTATATTCACCCTCTTTTTAGGCACCTTTATGGCTTCACTGCCCTGCTTTTCATGGACTTTTGCACTCACACACAACTGGCCTAGTATGCTCAGCATGTTTTTTTTCGGGGTATATTCACCCTCTTTTAAGGCACCTTTTTCACTTCACTGCCCTGTTTTTCAGGGACTTTTGCACACATACACAACTGGCCTAGTATGTTCTGCTTTTTTGGAGTATATTCACCCTCTTTTTAGGGACCTTTTTCACTTCACTGCCCTGCTTTTCAGGGACTTTTGCACACACACGCAACTGGCCTTTTTCACTTCACTGCCCTGTTTTTCAGGGACTTTTGCACACATACACAACTGGCCTAGTATGTTCTGCTTTTTTGGAGTATATTCAACCTCTTTTAAGGAACCTTTTTTCACTCACTGCCCTGGGCTTTTAATCACTTTTTTATAGTATTGGAGGCTTGCCCTCTTCTCAAGGGCTTTTGTTACGTTACCTTTCACTTTACTGCCCTGCTACTCAGGGACTTTGAATCACTTTCACTACTAAGGCTTTTTATTCACTGGCCAGCGGTGGGGACTGTTGGCTTAACATCCTTATCGCACCAGTATTCTAATTGCGGTCCTGGCCGCACTCTTTCGGTGATTGGGAGCGAAAACTGGTTGACGATTACCTACTTATTGCGTTTCCTTTTCGCTAGCCTCCTTCCCGGTAGATTAGACGGGTTATATGCTGTGGACGAAAGGCTGGAAAGCGAAATAAGCAACTCACGAGCAGCGTATGCCGTTTATGGTTTGATGTTAATATATACACGTAAATTACAATAATTTTACCTTTTATTCAGAACCAGTTTCCTTCCTGTGTGTGCGGTCGTTGTGCCTTCAACACATTGCTTTTGCTCCGGGGTGCTTCCTTTTCCGTCCTGGTGAAATTCTGGATGATCGCGGCCGCCAAATTTCCACCCAACTTACTAAAATCGTTTTCCCCAATGGCTAACTTCTAAATGTTGAAACCCAAATGTAAACAAGCAGCTTCTTACTTGTACTGCTTATTCACAATGGATTTTGGAATGGTGTGTTTGTTTGGTTACCAATGGTATTTGGCAATTGTTGGTGGACGGGTTTTAAAAAAGCAACATTGTTGGAAAAGACGAAGGATATGTATTTGTTGTTGGACGCGCGAAGGTAAAAAAGACAAACTAATTGCAGCTGGTTTTATTACCAAAAAAATTAAAAATGTTTCAAGATCCGGCTCGTAGGACCATGTTCGAGTGGTGATAAATGAAGCCGGAATTCCTCGTGAATTCCGGAAACGGGGAACCTATGGGGAGCCGGTTCTGGAAACTGGCGATAATGAAACGGAAAACTTACCAGCTGTACCTAGCTGTTCCACAACAAGCAGATAAATTGAATATACAAAGATGTAATGTATATACATATATATGATAGCCTTTCGCACAGGCCTTTATTAAAAATATAAAAGGGTTAAATAAAAAGTATTCGCAAACGCTCACCTGGTGGATCGCTGATAAAAGAATAAGAAGGATTATGCCACTGTTCGATCCTTTTATAGGCTCTAAGGAACCGACGCTATTTAACGGATCCGTATGATGGAACAAAGTCCAAGAAAGGAAAAAAAACGCAATGAATGCTTGCAGCGAGTCTTCTACCAGCGACCACTCCAGGTGAGGTTTGTAGTTGATAATGCAGACTTTAACACAGTGTTTCTACTTTTTTGGTTACGGCTAATATTTCCGCAAGGAAAACGCTACATTAATCCAGCCTGTAAGATCGCTTTATTACCGAATCAGCACAGTATACCGCAGACTTTACTCCTTCCACTACTTTGGAACCACCACCAACCATCCACATCTATTTTGGCTTTAAGATCTCCCCCGAAGCGCAGATAGGGAACCAGGTATTCTGTTTGTCCTGTAACGCTGTACTACTATGACCGTATGGTCGGCGCCGAAGCTGCACCGAGGCACCGAGCCTGGTTGCAGTTGTTAATGCTATGTTCTTTGCTACCAGGTCTACAGATGGAATGTTCAGAATGGCATACAGTGCAGTCGTCGGGGTTGTTTTCAGGTCTCCCGTAATGCTAAGCACTGATAATCTGCCTATCCCCTCTAATTTTTTGAGGTAGGTTGTTTTTTTGTGTGGCTTTCCACCAAACAACAAATCCATAGAATAGAAAAGGGCTTACAATCGATGTAAAAACCCAATTAGAAAGAGAGGGCAATAAGGCCCACGTAAACCCCAGCATTCCTTTAACATGCATAAAGTGCCGTTGAGGCCTTCTTCATACTCTCCTCCACGTTGAGCTTCCATGCCAGCTTACTGCATAGAATGATTCGTATATATTTTGTGCAAGGTTTCTCCTCTAGGGTCACCCCTCCTAATTTAGTTCTGGTGCAATATGGGAGCTTGTACCTCTTTCTAAACAAGACCATATCCGTCTTCTCCGCGTTGGCTTTCAACCCGACATTAGATGTCCAGGTAATATCCCCAAGCGCCCGATCCATCAAAGAGCTAATCGTTGGGGGGTACTTTCCACTTATGACAATTGCGACGTCATCTGCGTAAGCCGTAAGTTTTACGGGTCCCTCATCGAATCCCCTGAGCAGTTGGTTGATGACCAGCGTCCACAGCAGAGGTGATAGCATCCCTCCCTGCGGCGTGCCCCTGCCCGCTGAATTCGTGGCCTCGTACAGTCCCCATTGTGATGTAATCTTAACGCAATTTAACATGCGGCCGATCCATCTGGTTAAGGATTAATGTACTTTAATGTAATTAAGACCATCCATAATCCTCCATTTAGAAAAATTGTAGAAAGCCCCGGCAATGTCGAAGAAGACTCCTAGAGCATATACGTTATATTGCAGGGATTTCTCTATGCTTATTGCCACCCTATGCCATGCGGTGTCTACGCATGTTGTGTTGTGGAGAGCAGCTTTTCATCCATGTTGGACTTAATGTGCACATTTATCAGTCTCTCAAAGGTTTTGAGCAGAAATGATGTTAAGCTAATGGGTTTATAGTCTTTGGGATACACGTGACAAATCTCTCCCGCCTTTGGCAGGAAAGCTACACAAGCAGTTATCCAAGAGTGCGGTACATGATTCAGTCTTATGCACCCATCAAATATTATTTTAAGCCATTCCACGCTACTATAAACTTGTAGCGTTGCCGGGAATATACCATCTGGGCCCGGCGATATAAACTTAGAAAACATCTTCACTGCCCATTCGATCTTGGTATCGGTCACCGAATGCGAATGCACATTAGATGTGCAATTATAAGTGGTCCATTTGTTTATTCGCCCGAATATCAATATATACCAGGTGAAGATAGCCAACGCCATTCTACTTTATGCATCGTCTAGAGAAGCTAAAACATTTACAATTAAAACATTGTGGGATTTTCAAACAGCTACACCAAGCTTTAACAAATTATTGGACCATGAGATTTCTCATATGCCCAATAGTCATTATTTAAAATGTAAATTATGCCATTGGAAGACTAAAACACATTCAAGTATGAATTTTAATTTACATGCACAACACGCTGAAACAATTGATGTAACAACGAAAAGTCTAGAATTAACTGTTTGTCCATATTGTAATCAAGAACTTGCACCATTCTAATTGAAAAAACTCGATTCTAAATTTTTTTGATGTTGCTTTGCCTGGGGCGTGAGCCCAGGATCTTCGGTATGGTAAGCGGAGCACGCTACCATCACACCACGGCAGCTCCAGCTCATACAAATATTTAATAATAAACAGACGGGCATAAAAATTTCACGCCAAACACTTAAGACGTGTAAAACAATGTATGAATAAGGGTATTTGATGTGAATTGTTATTCAGCCCTATTCTGCATTTCGACTTGGATTGGAATTTTTTCGATTTGGCAATTTTGATATTCTGTGTTCCAATCTCTTTTGAACCAACTTCGAATCGTTCGATTTTGTGTATTCTGCATTTCGATCGTAGTTCCGTTTTTCTAAGTTGCAAATTAGTTGGCGGATAAATATTTTCTTTTTATTTTTTTTATTAATTTATAACAGAATTTTAACAAAAATGTAAGTAAAACTTTTTAAGAAACGTAGAAGGCTTGATGATGATTGTTTTTTATATGTTTTCAGGTCAAAAATAACATGTCGATGTCGAAGTCCTTGGACGTATTTGCCCCGCAAAAGTATCTAAAACATACCTGAAAGCATCGTAAGTGTTTTTTTTTTTTTGAACCTAAATAAAAAAAGAAGTCATTAAACTTTACCACTTTTAAGTTCAATTTCTTACAATTCGTCACTCATCTCAAATGGATTACACAAATCTCGCAATATTTGCCTTTCCATTCTCGTATGCGTTGCTCTCCAACTCCACAAATAATGCCGCGGCTATTGATTCCATTATAATAGGCAGTTCTAATTTGTGTCTGTTCGTTGGGTCCAGTTATATGTCGAAGCAAGATGCCGGAGTAGAGGAAGGTGAAGCGAAAGCGTAAACAATCCTTACGGAAAGAATAAATAAATTTTTATAAAGTATTTTGGGCCAGTGCAATGAAATTGGCGTCCATAAAATTCAAAAAATGTCAGCTATATTCATGCAGGAATCCGTTTTAACAAAACTTGTTGGCCACGGCAGGGAATTGGCCAAAAGAACGACAAAAACACACTTACAATTATGAAAGCACTTCACTCAAAAAAATATAACACTGCGGAAATAGATTATATTACTTTTTTTTTGTAAAAAATGGCGTGGATAATGAAATATAAATGTTTTTCAGTTTTTTTACAAATTTTCTTTAATTTATTTTGTTCCAATGTTCACACATTTCGCATAAACAGCTGATTTCGAAAAATCATTTGCTCTTCCTCTTCTCGTTACGATTCCGTCGTAATGCAGAATACCCAACTTCGATTAAAGCGGAGCGTAGAACGGGAACGTAATCGAAATGCAGAATAGGGGTGATTATTTGTCTTTTATATGGTTCTGTATAAAATCAGCCCTGAAGACGGTTACCGTGGCTAATCGAAATATATTGGTAAAATTCAAAGGACTTTTGCTTTTTATTTTAAAAATCGGACGTTAAACCGTCAAAACACAAAAGTGAAGTAGAAAGGTCGTCAAAAATTCGAATATAATTGGTTACTGAAATTTTCAAAGAATTAAATTTTATGATGAAACTTTAAGCACCCTGTTATTGCGGCACCCTGCATATACATTTATTCTAAAGGGCCAATTATATATAACACAACGCGACTCTACGAGTAGTTTTGGTTGTGTCAACCAAAATTCGTATGCTATAAGAGCAGATATAGAAACGAAACTTGATATGTGGGCTCACTTTATGACAAGATATAGAAACTTGGAAAACTGGCGTCTCACTCTCACATTTAAAATGAGAAAATTTGACTTTTTTCAAGCTATTGCGAAAATGGGCACGAAGACAACAACATACATACACTTTACGAAAACTCACAAAATCGGTTAGAGACCAAGGCCACTTTTAAATCAATATCGAAATTTCGAAAAAAAGAAAAATATGCGAAAATGCATGACAAAGGGCCGACACAGTGATGAAATTTGATATGCGGTTTGACTTCATAACGAAAATTAGAAGTTATTAAATTATATTAAAATAAAAAATGAGTTATAAATAGGAACTTTCAGAATGCATTCATATATGGCTTCATCCGGTAAAACGTAAAGCATACAATACGTGGATCGTTATGGGGTTTTAAAACGTCAGCTATACGATCTTTGCACTTTGTTTGTTTTTTTAAATTAACCCATTTTCTATGAATAATAATTTAATATTAAATAACTTGCAAAATATACAATTTACCAAAATAACCACTCCAGACTTAAAGACATTAATATAACAATTACTTATTTACAGACCAAAAAAACCAAACATGAATTCTAGTAAAGCAAGAGCTTAATTAAAAACTGTATGGGATACAAAAGTCCTAGTTAGCGTACAGTCCCCATTGTGATGTAATCTTAACGCAATTTAACATGCAGCCGATCCATCTCGTTAAGGCTTGATGTACTTTAATGTAATTAAGACCATCCATAATCCCCCATTTAGAAACATTGTAGAAAGCCCCGGCAATGTCGAAGAATACTCCTAGAGCATATACGTTATATTGCAAGGCTTTCTCTATGCTTATTACCACCCTATGCCATGCGGTGTCTACGCATGTTGTGTTGTGGAGAGCAGCTTTTCATCCACGTTGGACTTTATGTGCACATCTATCAGCCTCTCAAAGGTTTTGAGCAGAAATGATGTTAAGATAATGGGTTTATAGTCTTTGGGATACACGTGACCAATCTCTCCCGCCTTTGGCATGAAAGCTACACGAGCAGTTATCCAAGAGTGCGGTACATGATTCAGTCTTATGCACCCATCAAATATTATTTTAAGACACTCCACGATACTAGAAACTTGTAGCGTGGCCGGGAATATACCATCTGGGCCCGGCGATATAAACTTAGAAAACGTCTTCACTGCCCATTCGATCTTGGTATCGGTCACCGAGCCCGGCAATACCCGCTCCGTGATCGAAGTTCTAATTGAAAAAACTTGATTCTAAAATTTTTTGATGTTGCTTTGCCTGGGGCGTTAACCCAGGATCTTCGGTGTGGTAAACGGAGCACGCTACCATCACACCAAGGCGGCTCCAGCTCATACAAATATTTAATAATAAACAGACGGGCATAAAAACTTCACGCCAAACACTTAAGACGTGTAAAACAATATTTGAATAAAGGTATTTGATGTGAATTTTTATTCAGCCCATTTCGACTTGGATTGGAATTTTTTCGATTTGGCAATTTTGGTATTCTGCGTTGCAATCTCTTTATAACAGAATTTTAACAAAAATGTAAGTAAAACTTTTTAAGAAACGTAGAAGGCTTGATGATGATTGTTTTTTATATGTTTTCAGGTCAAAAATAACATGTCGATGGCGAAGTCCTTGGACGTATTTGCCCCGCAAAAGTATCTAAAACATACCTGAAAGCATCGTAAGTTTTTTTTTTTGAACCTAAATAAGAAAAGAAGTCATTAAACTTTACCACTTTTAAGTTCAATTTCTTACAATTCGTCACTTATCTCAAATGTATTACACAAATCTCGCAATATTTGCCTTTCCGTTCTCGCCTGGCCATTTTCGTATGCGTTGCTTTCCAACTCCACAAATAATGCCGCGGCTATTGATTCCATTATAATAGGCAGTTCTAATTTGTGTCTGTTCGTTGGGTCCAGTTATATGCCGAAGCAAGCTGCCGGAGTAGAGGAAGGTGAAGCGAAAACGTAAACAATCCTTACGGAAAGAATAAATAAATTTTTATAAAGTATTTTAGGCCAGTGCAATGAAATTGGCATCCATAAAATTCAGAAAATGCCAACTATATTCGTGCGAGAATCCGTTTTAACAAAACTTGGTGGCCACGGCAGGGAATTGGCCAAAAGAACGACAAAAACACACTTACAATTATGAAAGCACTTCACTCAAAAAAATATAACACTGGGGCAATATATTCTATTGCTTTTTTTGTACAAAATGTGTGGATAATGAAATATAAATGTTTTTCAGTGTTTTTTACAAATTTTCTTTAATTTATTTTGTTCCAATGTTCACACATTTCGTATAAACAGCTGATTTCGAAAAATCATTTGCTCTTCCTCTTCTCGTTACGATTCCGTCGTAATGCAGAATACCCAACTTCGATTAAAGCGGAGCGTAGAACGGGAACGTAATCGAAATGCAGAATAGGTGTGATTATATGTCTTTTATATGGTTCTGCATAAAATCAGCCCTGAAGACGGTTACCGTCGCTAATCGAAATATATTGGTAAAATTCAAAGGACTTTTGCTTTTTATTTTAAAAATCGGACGTTAAACCGTCAAAACACCAAAGTGAAGTAGAAAGGTCGTCAAAAACTCGAATATAATTGGTTATTGAAATATTCAAAGATGTAAATCTTATGATGAATCTTTAAGCACCCTGTTATTGCGGCACCCTGCATATATATTCATTCTAAGCGGCCAAAACACAACGCGACTATACGAGTAGTTTTTGTTGTGTCAACCAAAATTCGTATGCTATAAGAGCAGATATAGAAACGAAACTTGATATGTGCGCTCACTTTATGACAAGATATAGAAATTTGGAAAACTGGCCTCTCACTCTCACATTTAAAATAAGAAAATTTGACCTTTTTCAAGCTATTGCGAAAATGGGCACGAAGGCTGTCTTTGGCACTATACATACACCTTATGAAAACTCACAAAAACGGTTAGAGACCAAGGCCACTTTTAAATCAATATCGAAATTTCGAAAAAAAGAAAAATATGCGAAAATGCATGACAGAGGGCCGACACAGTGATGAAATTTGATATGCGGGTTGACTTCATAACTTAGAAGTTATTATATTATATTAAAATAAAAAATGGGTTATAAATAGGAACTTTCAGAATGCATTCATATATGGCTTCTTCCGGTAAAACGTGAAGCATACAATGCGCGGATCGTCATGGGGTTTTAAAACGTCAGCTATACAGTCCTTGCACTTTATTTGTTTTTTCAAATTAACCCATTTTCTAGGAATAATAATTTAATAATATATTTTTAAATTTTTGAGCTGAAGGCCAATTTAAATAAAAACACAACTTTTTGTATTATAGTTGTATAATTTATTCTTGTCGATATTTCGGCTTTATTCTAAAGCCATCTTCGGGACTAGGGGTATAAAAAAACAAACCATTAGAACGTATTCTACATAATGTTTACGTATATACATATAATAAGCGACTTACTCATATAAATATGTTCGATCGACTAAATTAGCAATGGCCAAAAATCTGTGTTGAAGGTACAAAAAGCGAAAGCATGAAAAATAAATAGACGTACAGAATACCGCAAATGTAAACAAATTTTCAAGAACAGTAAGTATAAACAAAAATTTTACAATAATAAAATACATGTAACAATAAGACATAACTTAGTATGTATATCAACCCCCTTTTTGCTTAGTTGTTGTCTTGAAGTATGCTGGATGCTGAATATTCTTATTTAAGTGAGCGCGGTGTATGTTGCTGTTGTTTCAAAATCAAATTGCGATAAGCACTCGTACAGTGGGCAGTGTCCATTTTAAAATTAATTCGTTTTTCACTAGGAGTGTTCAATATATGTAGCATTTCTAAGGTATAGCGTTTTTGGTAATGTTTTTCCTTCTCCAATATATTTACGTTCTCAAAATCAGGGTGATGTCCTGTATCTTTGCAGTGGGCAGATAGGGCCGTCTTATTTCCTGAAAAACTGTTCCTTAATTTTATGTTTGACCTGTGACCGGAAATCCTTGTCATGAGCTTGAGTTTTGTTGTCCCCACATATACCTTCTCGCATACGCGGGACCCGCCGCCGTTGCATGGGATTCGATAAACTACGTCAGATTTCTCGAACTTGGGGATCTTATCCTTTATGTCATTAAAAACTTGCCTTAGTGTATTTTTATACGTGAACGCTAGATTATAGCTATCCTTGTCGTATAGATTGGAGCTCCTTATCCTCTCCGATAATCCTGGAACATATTCCATTGTCAAATACTTTTTATTGGCCGCGTCCGTTCTTTTTTCTTCATTATTTTTCGTGGTATGAAAATTGTGGATAAGTCTATTTGTTAACTCTTTGGGAAAGTCGTTCTGTTCCAGGGTTACTTTAATTATTTTAATATTTTTCTCGTGGAAAACCTCATCACTGATTGTGAGAACCCTTCTAATAAAATTTTTCGCCGTGTTTATTATTGTCCTTCTTTCATGCTTGGAGTTGTAGCTTTTCAGCCTTCCAGAAGACGTTGGTTTCTGATACCAGTCAATAAGTAACTTATTATTCTTTCTGACTATTAACGTATCGATGTAGGGGAGTTGACCATCCCTTTCTATTTCTACTGTAAATTGTATGTTCTTGTGGTACGTATTAAGCTTGTGGAGCATATTTTGAATGTGTTATTTTTTGACAACAGCAAAGATGTCGTCCACATATTTTGTTAGCAGCCTTGTTTTTTCTTTGGACTCTAGCTCAAATTTTGTCAGTAGCTCTTCCATAACTATATCCGCTATAACTGGCGAGGCTGGTGACCCCATAGGCATTCCTGACCGTTGCTCATATACTTTGTCATTATATTTAAAATATCTGTTTTCTTTTATGCATGAGCCCAGGATCTTCGGTATGGTAAGCGGAGCACGCTACCATCACACCACGGCAGCTCCAACTCATACAAATATTTAATAATAAACAGACGGGCATAAAAATTTCACGCCAAACACTTAAGACGTGTAAAACAATGTATGAATAAAGGTATTTGATGTGAATTGTTATTCAGCCCTATTCTGCATTTCGACTTGGATTGGAATTTTTTCGATTTGGCAATTTTGGTATTCTGTGTTCCAATCTCTTTTGAACCAACTTCGAATCGTTCGATTTTGTGTATTCTGCATTTCGATCGTAGTTCCGTTTTTCTAAGTTGCAAATTAGTTGGCGGATAAATATTTTCTTTTTATTTTTTTTATTAATTTATAACAGAATTTTAACAAAAATGTAAGTAAGACTTTTTAAGAAACGTAGAAGGCTTGATGATGATTGTTTTTTATATGTTTTCAGGTCAAAAATAACATGTCGATGTCGAAGTCCTTGGACGTATTTGCCCCGCAAAAGTATCTAAAACATACCTGAAAGCATCGTAAGTGTTTTTTTTTTTGAACCTAAATAAAAAAAGAAGTCATTAAACTTTACCACTTTTAAGTTCAATTTCTTACAATTCGTCACTCATCTCAAATGGATTACACAAATCTCGCAATATTTGCCTTTCCATTGTCGTATGCGTTGCTCTCCAACTCCACAAATAATGCCGCGGCTATTGATTCCATTATAATAGGCAGTTCTAATTTGTGTCTGTTCGTTGGGTCCAGTTATATGTCGAAGCAAGATGCCGGAGTAGAGGAAGGTGAAGCGAAAGCGTAAACAATCCTTACGGAAAGAATAAATAAATTTTTATAAAGTATTTTGGGCCAGTGCAATGAAATTGGCATCCATAAAATTCAGAAAATGTCAGCTATATTCATGCAGGAATCCGTTTTAACAAAACTTGTTGGCCACGGCAGGGAATTGGCCAAAAGAACGACAAAAACACACTTACAATTATGAAAGCACTTCACTCAAAAAAATATAACACTGCGGAAATAGATTATATTACTTTATTTTTGTAAAAAATGGCGTGGATAATGAAATATAAATGTTTTTCAGTTTTTTTACAAATTTTCTTTAATTTATTTTGTTCCAATGTTCACACATTTCGCATAAACAGCTGATTTCGAAAAATCATTTGCTCTTCCTCTTCTCGTTACGATTCCGTCGTAATGCAGAATACCCAACTTCGATTAAAGCGGAGCGTAGAACGGGAACGTAATCGAAATGCAGAATAGGGGTGATTATTTGTCTTTTATATGGGTATAAAATCAGCCCTGAAGACGGTTACCGTGGCTAATCGAAATATATTGGTAAAATTCAAAGGACTTTTGCTTTTTATTTTAAAAATCGGACGTTAAACCGTCAAAACACAAAAGTGAAGTAGAAAGGTCGTCAAAAATTCGAATATAATTGGTTATTGAAATTTTCAAAGAATTAAATTTTATGATGAAACTTTAAGCACCCTGTTATTGCGGCACCCTGCATATACATTTATTCTAAAGGGCCAATTATATATAACACAACGCGACTCTACGAGTAGTTTTGGTTGTGTCAACCAAAATTCGTATGCTATAAGAGCAGATATAGAAACGAAACTTGATATGTGGGCTCACTTTATGACAAGATATAGAAACTTGGAAAACTGGCGTCTCACTCTCACATTTAAAATGAGAAAATTTGACTTTTTTCAAGCTATTGCGAAAATGGGCACGAAGACAACAACATACATACACTTTACGAAAACTCACAAAATCGGTTAGAGACCAAGGCCACTTTTAAATCAATATCGAAATTTCGAAAAAAAGAAAAATATGCGCAAATGCATGACAAAGGGCCGACACAGTGATGAAATTTGATATGCGGTTTGACTTCATAACGAAAATTAGAAGTTATTAAATTATATTAAAATAAAAAATGAGTTATAAATAGGAACTTTCAGAATGCATTCATATATGGCTTCATCCGGTAAAACGTAAAGCATACAATACGTGGATCGTTATGGGGTTTTAAAACGTCAGCTATACGATCCTTGCACTTTGTTTGTTTTTTTAAATTAACCCATTTTCTATGAATAATAATTTAATATTAAATAACTTGCAAAATATACAATTTACCAAAATAACCACTCCAGACTTAAAGACATTAATATAACAATTACTTATTTACAGACCAAAAAAACCAAACATGAATTCTAGTAAAGCAAGAGCTTAATTAAAAACTGTATGGGCTCCTACAAAAGTCCTAGTTAGATATTAGCACCTGACTGGCGCACTCATTTTACCTCGCTCTCGACGATCAACGTATGTTAGATTTCCGGCATGAATGCTTCGCGGTTACATCCGGTTCCTTTTCTTATTTATAAGAGCCTAACGTCCCTGATTAAGGTGGAGTTTGGGTGATATCGTAGGGAATCGCCTTAAACCCACCCGCATTGGTGCGTATTTTACGACCTTTGGTTGTTTAAGTTTAACTGTAACTTGATGTTGCAACGTGAGGCTCAACCCTGGGGCCAACCTGTAGCAACTATGCAGTTAAACACGCAAAAACAAATATTAATACATTACAAAAGATTTCTCTGTTTTCCAAACCAGGTTAGGTTCAACTGACCGGTCCCTGAGGACCTCAAATAGACTGAATGAGCCCGTAGTGTTACCAGAAGTTTGCTTTAACGACCAAACTGAAAAACCCTATCAAAACCCAGGGTTATAAAATAACTCGGTCCTCTTGGCAGATACTAGAAACTTCCTAGGACTTAATTCATTTGCTGCTTCTAGATCTGACAGCTGTACCACTCCTAATAGCTGGAATCTTAGCCTGGCAAGCGCAAGGCACGAGCACAAAACGTGCTCGATGGTTTCTGCTATCACCGACCAAGCCTAATTTAAAGTCATGTGACGCGGGAAGGCAGTGTCCAGTCAGAATACCCATCTTGAATCTACAGTCCCCTCTTTTTAATGATAGAAGCAACTTTGCTAGTCTAAGGTTGTAAAACCTACACATAATCTTCGACACTTTACAGCCCCGCGCTTGAACCCACGCCTTTCCCGATTGGTCGATCATGTGCACTTCTCGCCTTCCCCAGTCTTTTTACGAACGCCTGCGGAGCAAGATTCAAGGGATGCGCGATTTTTAGCTAGTTCATCTGCTTTTTCCTTCCCATCTATTCCCATATGACCTGGGACCAAATATAGATGTATGCTTCTCCCTGTCCCGATTCTCTCCAGAGACTGCTTACACTCTAACACGCATTTAGATGCTTTGCTATGCGATATTATTGCCTTAATTGTTGCTTGACTGTCAATATAAAAGTTAACACGGTTGCAACTTAAGCTATTTCCTTCCAGTGTTTCTACTGCTTTGGTTACGGTTAATATTTCCGCAAGGAAAACGCTACAGTAATCCAGCCTGTAGGATCGCTTTATTATCGGATCAGCACAGTATACCGCAGACTTTACTCATTCCACTACTTTGGAACCACCACCAACCATCCACCTCTATTGTGGCTTTAAGATCTCCCTCGAAGCGCAGATAGGGAACCAGGTAGTCTGTTTGTCCTGTAACGCTATACTACTATGGCCGTATGGTCGGCGCTAAAGCTGCACCGAGGCACCGAGCCTGGTTGCAATTGTTAATGCTAGGTTCTTTGCTACCAGGTCTACAGGCGGAATGTGCAGAATGGCATACAGTGCAGCCGTTGGGGTTGTTTTCGGGTCTCCCGTAATACTGAGCACTGATAATCTGCCTACTCCCTCTAATTTTTTGAGGTAGGTTGTTTTTTGTGTGGCTTTCCACCAAACAACAAATCCATAATATATAAAAGGGCTTACAATCGCTGTAAAAGCCCAATTAGAAAGAGAGGGCAATAAGGCCCACGTAAACCCCAGCATTCTTTTACATGCATAAAGTGCCGTTGAGGCCTTCTTCACACTCTCCTCCACGTTGAGTTTCCATGCCAGCTTACTGTCTAGAATGATTCGAAGATATTTTGTGCAAGGTCTATCCTCTAGGGTCACCCCTCCTAACTTAGGCCTGGTCCAAAATGGGACCTTGTACCTCTTTGTAAACATGACCATATCCGTCTTCTCCGCGTTGGCTTTCAACCCGACATTAGATGCCCAGGTATTAATATCCCGAAGCGCCCGATCCATCAAAGAGCTAATCGTTGGAAGGTACTTTCCACTTATGACAATTGCAACGTTATCTGCGTAAGCCTTAAGTTTTACGGGTCCCTCATCGAATCCCCTGAGCAGTTGGTTGATGACCAGCGTTCACGGCAGAGGTGATAGCATCCCTCCCTGCGGCGTGCCCCTGCCCGCTGAATTCGTGGCCTCGTACAGTCCCCATTGTGATGTAATCTTCCTGCAATTTAACATGCAGCCGATCCATCTCGTTAAGGCTTGATGTACTTTAATGTAATTAAGACCATCCATAATCCCCCATTTAGAAACATTGTAGAAAGCCCCGGCAATGTCGAAGAATACTCCTAGAGCATATACGTTATATTGCAAAGCTTTCTCTATGCTTATTACCACCCTATGCCATGCGGTGTCTACGCATGTTGTGTTGTGGAGAGCAGCTTTTCATCCACGTTGGACTTTATGTGCACATCTATCAGCCTCTCAAAAGTTTTGAGCAGAAATGATGTTAAGATAATGGGTTTATAGTCTTTGGGATACACGTGACCAATCTCTCCCGCCTTTGGCAGGAAAGCTACACGAGCAGTTATCCAAGAGTGCGGTACATGATTCAGTCTTATGCACCCATCAAATATTATTTTAAGACACTCCACGCTACTAGAAACTTGTAGCGTGGCCGGGAATATACCATCTGGGCCCGGCGATATAAACTTAGAAAACGTCTTCACTGCCCATTCGATCTTGGTATCGGTCACCGAGCCCGGCAATACCCGCTCCGTGATCGAAGTTCTAATTGAAAAAACTTGATTCTAAAATTTTTTGATGTTGCTTTGCCTGGGGCGTTAACCCAGGATCTTCGGTGTGGTAAACGAGCACGCTACCATCACACCAAGGCGGCTCCAGATCATACAAATATTTAATAATAAACAGACGGGCATAAAAACTTCACGCCAAACACTTAAGACGTGTAAAACAATATTTGAATAAAGGTATTTGATGTGAATTTTTATTCAGCCCATTTCGACTTGGATTGGAATTTTTTCGATTTGGCAATTTTGGTATTCTGCGTTGCAATCTCTTTCGATCCAACTTCGAATCGTTCGATTTTCTGTATTCTGCATTTCGATCGTAGTTCCGTTTTTCTAAGTTACAAATTAGTTGGCGGATAAATATTTTCTTTTTACTTTTTTTATTAATTTATAACAGAATTTTAACAAAAATGTAAGTAAAACTTTTTAAGAAACGTAGAAGGCTTGATGATGATTGTTTTTTATATGTTTTCAGGTCAAAAATAACATGTCGATGTCGAAGTCCTTGGACGTATTTGCCCCGCAAAAGTATCTAAAACATACCTGAAAGCATCGTAAGTTTTATTTTTTTTGAACCTAAATAAGAAAAGAAGTCATTAAACTTTACCACTTTTAAGTTCAATTTCTTACAATTCGTCACTTATCTCAAATGTATTACACAAATCTCGCAATATTTGCCTTTCCATTCTCGCCTGGCCATTTTCGTATGCGTTGCTTTCCAACTCCACAAATAATGCCGCGGCTATTGATTCCATTATAATAGGCAGTTCTAATTTGTGTCTGTTCGTTGGGTCCAGTTATATGCCGAAGCAAGCTGCCGGAGTAGAGGAAGGTGAAGCGAAAACGTAAACAATCCTTACGGAAAGAATAAATAAATTTTTATAAAGTATTTTAGGCCAGTGCAATGAAATTGGCATCCATAAAATTCAGAAAATGCCAACTATATTCGTGCGAGAATCCGTTTTAACAAAACTTGGTGGCCACGGCAGGGAATTGGCCAAAAGAACGACAAAAACACACTTACAATTATGAAAGCACTTCACTCAAAAAAATATAACACTGGGGCAATATATTCTATTGCTTTTTTTGTACAAAATGTGTGGATAATGAAATATAAATGTTTTTCAGTGTTTTTTACAAATTTTCTTTAATTTATTTTGTTCCAATGTTCACACATTTCGTATAAACAGCTGATTTCGAAAAATCATTTGCTCTTCCTCTTCTCGTTACGATTCCGTCGTAATGCAGAATACCCAACTTCGATTAAAGCGGAGCGTAGAACGGGAACGTAATCGAAATGCAGAATAGGTGTGATTATATGTCTTTTATATGGTTCTGTATAAAATCAGCCCTGAAGACGGTTACCGTCGCTAATCGAAATATATTGGTAAAATTCAAAGGACTTTTGCTTTTTATTTTAAAAATCGGACGTTAAACCGTCAAAACACCAAAGTGAAGTAGAAAGGTCGTCAAAAACTCGAACATAATTGGTTATTGAAATATTCAAAGATGTAGATCTTATGATGAATCTTTAAGCACCCTGTTATTGCGGCACCCTGCATATATATTCATTCTAAGCGGCCAAAACACAACGCGACTATACGAGTAGTTTTTGTTGTGTCAACCAAAATTCGTATGCTATAAGAGCAGATATAGAAACGAAACTTGATATGTGCGCTCACTTTATGACAAGATATAGAAATTTGGAAAACTGGCCTCTCACTCTCACATTTAAAATAAGAAAATTTGACCTTTTTCAAGCTATTGCGAAAATGGGCACGAAGGCTGTCTTTGGCACTATACATACACCTTATGAAAACTCACAAAAACGGTTAGAGACCAAGGCCACTTTTAAATCAATATCGAAATTTCGAAAAAAAGAAAAATATGCGAAAATGCATGACAGAGGGCCGACACAGTGATGAAATTTGATATGCGGGTTGACTTCATAACTTAGAAGTTATTATATTATATTAAAATAAAAAATGGGTTATAAATAGGAACTTTCAGAATGCATTCATATATGGCTTCTTCCGGTAAAACGTGAAGCATACAATGCGCGGATCGTCATGGGGTTTTAAAACGTCAGCTATACGGTCCTTGCACTTTATTTGTTTTTTCAAATTAACCCATTTTCTAGGAATAATAATTTAATAATATATTTTTAAATTTTTGAGCTGAAGGCCAATTTAAATAAAAACACAACTTTTTGTATTATAGTTGTATAATTTATTCTTGTCGATATTTCGGCTTTATTCTTAAGCCATCTTCAGGACTAGGGGTATAAAAAAACAAACCATTAGAACGTATTCTACATAATGTTTACGTATATACATATAATAAGCGACTTACTCATATAAATATGTTCGATCGACTAAATTAGCAATGGCCAAAAATCTGTGTTGAAGGTACAAAAAGCGAAAGCATGAAAAATAAATACACGTACAGAATACCGCAAATGTAAACAAATTTTCAAGAACAGTAAGTATAAACAAAAAATTTTACAATAATAAAATACATGTAACAATAAGACATAACTTAGTATGTATATCAACCCCCTTTTTGCTTAGTTGTTGTCTTGAAGTATGCTGGATGCTGAATATTCTTATTTAAGTGAGCGCGGTGTATGTTGCTGTTGTTTCAAAATCAAATTGCGATAAGCACTCGCACAGTGGGCAGTGTCCATTTTAAAATTAATTCGTTTTTCACTAGGAGTGTTCAATATATGTAGCATTTCTAAGGTATAGCGTTTTTGGTAATGTTTTTCCTTCTCCAATATATTTACGTTCTCAAAATCAGGGTGATGTCCTGTATCTTTGCAGTGGGCAGATAGGGCCGTCTTATTTCCTGAAAAACTGTTCCTTAATTTTATGTTTGACCTGTGACCGGAAATCCTTGTCATGAGCTTGAGTTTTGTTGTCCCCACATATACCTTCTCGCATACGCGGGACCCGTCGCCGTTGCATGGGATTCGATAAACTACGTCAGATTTCTCGAACTTGGGGATCTTATCCTTTATGTCATTAAAAACTTGCCTTAGTGTATTTTTATACATGAACGCTAGATTATAGCTATCCTTGTCGTATAGATTGGAGCTCCTTATCCTCTCCGATAATCCTGGAACATATTCCATTCTCAAATACTTGTTATTGGCCGCGTCCGTTCTTTTTTCTTCATTATTTTTCGTGGTATGAAAATTGTGGATAAGTCTATTTGTTAACTCTTTGGGAAAGTCTTTCTGTTCCAGGGTTACTTTAATTATTTTAATATTTTTCTCGTGGAAAACCTCATCACTGATTGTGAGAACCCTTCTAATAAAATTTTTCGCCGTGTTTATTATTGTCCTTCTTTCATGCTTGGAGTTGTAGCTTTTCAGCCTTCCAGAAGACGTTGGTTTCTGATACAGTCAATAAGTAACTTATTATTCTTTCTGACTATTAACGTATCGATGTAGGGGAGTTGACCATCCCTTTCTATTTCTACTGTAAATTGTATGTTCTTGTGGTACGTATTAAGCTTGTGGAGCATATTTTGAATGTGTTCTTTTTTGACAACAGCAAAGATGTCGTCCACATATTTTGTTAGCAGCCTTGTTTTTTCTTTGGACTCTAGCTCAAATTTTGTCAGTAGCTCTTCCATAACTATATCCGCTATAACTGGCGAGGCTGGTGACCCCATAGGCATTCCTGACCGTTGCTCATATACTTTGTCATTATATTTAAAATATCTGTTTTCTTTTATGCAAAATTTAACTACTGTTAAGAAAAACTCTTTGTTCATCAACGTATATTCTTTGATATCATTCCACCTCGAGGCTATGATTTCAATCGCCAAATCAACAGGAATACTGGGGAATAACGAATCCACGTCAAATGACACCAAACTCTCATCGTCATAAATGTATGTGTCTTTGACCTTGTCTTTGAATTCTTTGTCATTTTCAACGTTGTATGTAGACGATTTCGTTATATTTTTGAGAACTCGGACAACATATCTGCATAAATTATAGGATGGGGCATCTATAGACGAACAAATCGGACGAAGGGGTATGCCTTCCTTATGGATTTTTGGCAAACCGTAAATTCTGGGTGTGATAGCGATTTTACACGTCAAATGGTTCTTTTCTTTTTCATCAATGCATCCATCATTGAACATCTTAAGTACCAATTCGTTGTTCTTGTCCTGTAATTTGTTCGTCGGGTCTCGCTTTAGAACTCGATAAGCGGAAATGTTATTTAATATATCCTGCATTTTTCTTGAGTATTCCGTCCTGTCCATCACTACAGTGGTGTTACATTTATCAGCACTGAGTACTAAAAGTTGTTTGTTATTTTTCAGAAATGACTTCGCGGAATGGAGTGTGTGGCATGTAAACTTATCTCGCAATGAGGTTGTATTTTTGCTTAAATTATCACCTATCAGAGCCGTTAGATTGTTTCTTTCAATTTCTTGCCTCTCTTTATCTTTTACTGTTTGTATCACATTTTCTCCATCCGCTATAACTTGAAAAATCGGAAATTTTCCTTTCTCTAACGGCATTACATATTTTGGACCTAGAGATAGCAGCCACTGAATATCTTTTGGGATGTCTAAAGATGTATTATTAAAAAACCATTTTGGTACCACCCTAATATTCAATTTATCTTTTTCTTTTTGTCTGAGGATTTCATACTTTTTTGTTTGTGTTTGTTTAACACGGTCCGTGAGATTATGCAACAGAAGTTCCTCACTTTGAAAAAATGTAGCTGAATGCTGAGAGTCGGAGTATGCTCGATTAGGGCCTTTAAGCCAGTTATCTCTCTTCTCTTTGCTCTACTTTGCTCATGCTTAATACGTATGATAATGTTTAAAAGTTTTATTTGAACTTTGTCGATATATGTGGATATAATCTTGGCAAACTTACGTGGTATTTTCTTGCTGCATATGTTGTTGTTTAAAGTGGTCTCGACGTTTTTTGTTGAGTTCTTGATGAAGTTGGGAGTTAAACTGCTTCTCTTGCCCCTCTCCAAGAATTTTTTTGATTCTGCCAATCTTGTTACATGTCGTGTGATTTGTTGGTAGCGTTTTATGGTTTGTTTGGTCCGAGTATCATATTTCATTTTGATTGTTTTGTACACTTTGTGAGTGTTGTTGTTTTCTTGGTGTGCTCTCCGTTTTAACATTTTGATAAGAATTAATAGCCTTTATATTAAATAATATATTTTTAAATTTCTGAGCTGAAGGCCAATTTAAATAAAAACACAACTTTTTGTATTATAGTTGTATAATTTATTCTTGTCGATATTTCGGCTTTATTCTAAAGCCATCTTCGGGACTAGGGGTATAAAAAAAACAAACCATTAGAACGTATTCTACATAATGTTTACGTATATACATATAATAAGCGACTTACTCATATAAATATGTTCGATCGACTAAATTAGCAATGGCCAAAAATCTGTGTTGAAGGTACAAAAAGCGAAAGCATGAAAAATAAACAAATGTACAGAATACTAAAAATAATAAAATTGTTCGCCGTGTTTATTATTGTCCTTCTTTCATGCTTGGAGTTGTAGCTTATCAGCCTTCCAAAAGACGTTGGTTTCTGATACCAGTCAATAAGTAACTTATTATTCTTTCTGACTATTAACGTATCGAGGTAGGGGAGTTGACCATCCCTTTCTATTTCTACTGTAAATTGTATGTTCTTGTGGTACGTATTAAGCTTGTGGAGCATATTTTGAATGTTTTCTTTTTTGACAACAGCAAAGATATCGCCCACATATTTTGTTAGCAGCCTTGGTTTTTCTGTTGGTTCATACTTACTGTTCTTGAAAATTTGTTTACATTTGCGGTATTCTGTACATTTGTTTATTTTTCATGCTTTCGCTTTTTGTACCTTCAACACAGATTTTTGTCCATTGCTAATTTAGTCGATCGAACATATTTATATGAGTAAGTCGCTTATTATATGTATATACGTAAATATTATGTAGAATGCGTTCTAATGGTTCGTTTTTTTTATACCCCTAGTCCCGAAGATGGCTTTAGAATAAAGCCGAAATATCGACAAGAATAAATTATACAACTATAATATAAAAAGTTGTGTTTTTATTTAAATTGGCATTCAGCTCAAAAATTTAAAAATATATTATTTAATATAAAGGCTATTAATTCTTAATTCTGTGCTGTTGTTAAAAAAGAACACATTCAAAATATGCTCCATAAGCTTAATACGTACCACAAGAACATACAATTTACAGTAGAAATAGAAAGGGATGGTCAACTCCCCTACCTCGATACGTTAATAGTCAGAAAGAATAATAAGTTACTTATTGACTGGTATCAGAAACCAACGTCTCCTGGAAGGCTGATAAGCTACAACTCCAAGCATGAAAGAAGGACAATAATAAACACGGCGAAAAATTTTATTAGAAGGTTTCTCACAATCAGTGATGAGGTTTTCCACGAGAAAAATATTAAAATAATTAAAGTAACCCTGGAACAGAACGACTTTCCCAAAGAGTTAACAAATAGACTTATCCACAATTTTCATACCACGAAAAATAATGAAGAAAAAAGAACGGACGCGGCCAACAAAAAGTATTTGACAATGGAATATGTTCCAGGATTATCGGAGAGGATAAGGAGCTCCAATCTATACGACAAGGATAGCTATAATCTAGCGTTCACGTACAAAAATACACTAAGGCAAGTTTTTAATAACATAAAGGATAAGATCCCCAAGTTCGAGAAATCTGACGTAGTTTATCGAATCCCATGCAACGGCGACGGGTCCCGCGTATGCGAGAAGGTATATGTGGGGACAACAAAACTCAAGCTCATGACAAGGATTTCCGGTCACAGGTCAAACATAAAATTAAGGAACAGTTTTTCAGGAAATAAGACGGCCCTATCTGCCCACTGCAAAGATACAGGACATCACCCTGATTTTGAGAACGTAAATATATTGGAGAAGGAAAAACATTACCAAAAACGCTATACCTTAGAAATGCTACATATATTGAACACTCCTAGTGAAAAACGAATTAATTTTAAAATGGACACTGCCCACTGTGCGAGTGCTTATCGCAATTTGATTTTGAAACAACAGCAACATACACCGCGCTCACTTAAATAAGAATATTCAGCATCCAGCATACTTCAAGGCAACAACTAAGCAAAAAGGGGGTTGATATACATACTAAGTTATGTCTTATTGTTACATGTATTTTATTATTGTAAAATTTTTGTTTATACTTACTGTTCTTGAAAATTTGTTTACATTTGCGGTATTCTCTACATTTGTTTATTTTTCATGCTTTCGCTTTTTGTACCTTCAACACAGATTTTTGGCCATTGCTAATTTAGTCGATCGAACATATTTATATGAGTAAGTCGCTTATTATATGTATATACGTAAATATTATGTAGAATACGTTCTAATGGTTTGTTTTTTATACCCCTAGTCCCGAAGATGGCTTTAGAATAAAGCCGAAATATCGACAAGAATAAATTATACAACTATAATACAAAAAGTTGTGTTTTTATTTAAATTGGCCTTCAGCTCAAAAATTTAAAAATATATTATTTAATATAAAGGCTATTAATTCTTATCAAAATAATAATTTAAGATTAAATAACTTGCAAAATATACAATTTACCAAAATAACCACTCCAGACTTAAAGACATTAATATAATAATTATTTATTTACAGACCAAAAAAAGCAAACATGAATTCTAGTAAAGCAAGAGCTTAATTAAAAACTTTATGGGCTCTTACAAAAGTCCTAGTTAGATATTAGCACCTGACTGGCGCACTCATTTTACGGTGGTAGAAGAATAAAAAAACAACGACAAAAAGTAGAAAATAAGTTATAAATAGAATCTTTCAAAGTACATTGATGGCCTGATGCGCTAAATGTAAACTTTCGATGTGATGTAAACCGTCATGTGTTTTGAAATAGTGGGCTATACGGTCTTTGAGCATTGCTTTTTCTAATTAAATCAACGTCTTGTTATGGAATCGCATCTTCTAACGGAGCAGTAAGGAATGCAGTCGGCATGATCTGGTGGTTCACAGTGGCTAGTCATGTCGGCTGGGAGGGGTCATTGCCAACCTTACTGTTCCTGCGCCATAACAAAAAAAAGTTCCTATCATGCTTTAAAATAAAAGGTCCAGCTGTCAAATTCAAAAAAAGCTGACAGAAGCGCAGAACTAATTCAAAACGCTTATAATTCAAAATTAAAACAATATCCGGCCGAACCGGATGTCACGGACAGACCGTTGCAACATTCAAAATTTAAAAATTCAAAAAAAAAGTATATAACGCAAAAAAAATTACCGAATCGGAAATGACCGGTTACTCTTACTGCAATTCAAAAAAAAGCTGAAAATTAAAATTCAAAAAACTGAAAAGGAAAAGGGGAAAAACAAAAAGGGCCGAATATAACCTGGGGCGCCGCGGGTGTTGTTGCGACGCCCGGTGCATATCCCACCATGGCCACCGACGCACCTAATTTTTCGGTGGCCCCTTACCTGTATTACCCTATGCCTTCTAAATAAATAAGGAAGTCAGCATTCCCATTATTACTATATTTTATTTACAACTCATTATAAAAAAAACCCAAGGTTACAAAACTTAGGGTACGACTTAATTCCTAGCAGTAATCAATTAGGAGGCATATTAAGCTATCTTATGGTATTTTAGTTTAATTTGCCTTTGATTGGTATTTGCGTTTTGTATTTATTAAATTCTTCCTAACACAACAATTTGGCTAAAGTGGTTTACATCAATAGTCAGTGACAGAGAACAAGGCGAAAATTCAAAAATAGTTTAATACGTAGATAACCAATAGATAATTGGTAAGCCAAGACATTAAGGTTTTATTATTGTTACTTATAGTCTTAGTTATCCCATTATATTGTGATTTACTATCGATTCAGTGATTTTTGGGTATATTTAGTTTAATTTTACTGTACTTTGTGGTATGTTATATTATCTTAGTTTTATTTAATTGATTTTCATATTATTTCCTTTTGATTTAATCTAATTTTGTTTTATGTTATTTTATTTTATTTTATCTTATTATATTCGCCTTTAAAAAAAAATGTGTCTAAACATATATGAAAAATTTATTTTGATTGTAATATATAGTTGCATCTGTGTTTGGAAGTTTCAGAAACTGTCTTTAAATTGCCTACTTTTAATATTATGTATAATAAGGTTTGCATAGCTGTGAACATATGCACTTATGTATGTACTTTCATGTATGTATGCATATCCGTATATATGCGAACAACGCAAGTGCTATAGATTTTAAGCTTATTAACGTTTCTTACGCTTCTCAAAATATTTAAGTACTCTATTTATTCATAATCTACGTTTAAAGTTCGTATGTATTTACGTACTAATATGTTTATCATGCTTCAGCTCTTGACATTAATTTTTTAACTATGTTAACCTTAGTTTAAAATTGAATAATCCGAGATTTCAAATTGGGTATGCCGTAATTATTTACGCTTCTATAATGACCCTAGTTCACGCCTTTAAATTTTATGCATGAAAAATCTTAAATGGGGTTCATACCCACCCAGCATCTGGATAACAAATTTCCTGCCGTATCAATACGCTTTGATTATTTCTTGCGACTAAATACCGATTTTGGTTAAACAATTGAACCAACTATTCATTGAAAATCCGATTGCCTTCCCATGCTCACACTTCTCAATAAATGAATTCAAAAAAAAAAAATTATGGCTATACCAAAATTATGTTTAGACCTAATGAAATGTGGATGCTGTTCCTAGACTACGAGGTCCGATAGCATTTATGTCGACACGTCTTCAAAAAAAAAGAAAAAAGGTTACAGTGTATGAAACCGTAGTACGGAAGCTCCGATGTGGTTGAACCGCTGGTAATTTAAGCTCGATATGTTCCGGCTTCAACATCCTACATGGGTTACGCTTGTTAAAACATCACACTACCATTATTTAAGATGATGACCATAGATAATGTTGGATGTTGTAGTCGTGTGTGAACCTCGTTCAAGTTAACTATCGGCAACTACCTGAGGTTTTAATTAGCTCACCTGCGAGCTTCCGGATACTTCCATCCGCTGATGAAATATGTTTATAATATAGTATGGAATTACGCACTAAATATGATGGAAAATTGAATCGTAATCATATTCACAAATGATTCCAAAACATTACTTTATATGATTGATAATTGTTGTTAAATACGATAAAAAAATTGTGAAAGCTAATAAAATGTCATATCAAATATGATGATAAACCGAATAAAGGGGAAAAGATAATGTGGCTCGCAAATGATTATTCAAGAATAATCCCATCCAGGGTACACCTTTCTCCCGACGATACATTGATTTTCGAATAAAAGGAATACTTTTAAATTTGAGCGTTTTTAAGCAACTTTCTGATACACTTCCAAAATGCTGGCTGGGTATAACTGGCGAGTATTCCCCCCCTTTACAGCTCATGTATATACATAATTTTAAGCATATTTTAAATAGTATTATTTATTGAACCTAACATAAGTTTATTGAATTTAAAGGTAGGTAAAAAAAATTGGTTTTCCGTATCCGGAACAAACTCACCGCTTTCATGCTGGGCTTGGTGTCGCGGCTGGGTCTGCTGGTTGTTGTTGCCCCAGTGGATATTACGGCCGGCCTATATGCGTCGGCCCTGCTGGTGGTTGCTACCAAAGTATATGTTATTGGGGGTACGTCCGGTGCTTTCGTTGGCGCTATAGCTGGTGGTAGCGCGCTTGGTTGGCTAGTGCTATTGCTGGTGGTTGCGCGCGGTGTGGCACGGAATGGTGGTGTTAAAGCGCGGTTGGTGATGGTTGCGCTCTAGAGTGGTGAGTGCAGCAGTATGGGTAACTTAAGGAGTATTTTTTTTTGTTTATGCTCAATTTCTGTCGTGCTCGATACGACGTCTTGCTGGTATGGGTATCAATGTGGAGCATCTATCCTTTTCCCCACCGCTGATTAGGTATTATACACTGACTACACAAGTGCTCATATATGTATTCATAGGTTAACAAAGATACTGTATGCCGTGTAGAGGGCACAAAGTGGGCGCAGTTCACAGGGATTACCTACATCCGTATAAACTCAATCGTGAAAGTGGTACGTCAACACGATTGGACAAACATTTATTCCAATTGCCAATTTCCTCGATTGAACTTTGCTCCAGACAATTCCAAGCATATACAAAGTGGGTGATTTTTAATTTTCTCGCGGTCGTGTTACTTTTTTGGCTACTCCGGTTTGCTGTTGTCTTCTTATGACTGATTCTCAACTTTTCCTGCGTCGGAATGGGACTGCCCAAAACAAGTCGTTTAGCGTAAAAAGACCAAAACCACAGCAGTACCAATCCGGTTCACTAATAACTTAGTGATTGTACGTTTTCGGTAATTTTGCTTATAAAATCTGCTGCCAGTACCCAATCAGTTAATTTTTATACGAAAAGGGAATCGTGAATATAATAAAATCACAAAAATTGTCCGTATATCTGATTAAACTTCAGACCAAATTATATTCCTTCAGATTTGATTGAAGGATTGTATCCTTCTCAGCTGCAAACACGAATCTAATATTTTCAGTATCCGTAGCACACGTGAAATGAGAATATATGATTTTTTTCGGCAGGAATGTTTAATTTTTTCCTTGCCGCGATTTTCCTCTGCCTGCCGGCGCTCTCAATTTTTTCTTCTTCACGGAAACAGCGTGTTTTTTCCTAGCGATCATCATTTTCGCGACCGTGGCGACCTCTAGCGTCCATTTTCGATTAAAATTGCCATGGGTCCTTTTCTTTGCCATCACTAGCCATTAGGTGCGTTCCAAAGGTGACTATCCCAAGCGGACCATAACAAACATGCTTCGCTTAGAAGACCTGACGATGAAGCGAACAGGAAACCGGATCATCTGTGGGAAGCCTCTGTCAGGAACCTCCGACGACAAGCAACGTGGGGTACGACTCACCCCTAAGATAAGAGTCTCAACATTCTACCGCGAAGCTAGCCGGGCAACATAGGTCCATCAAAAAAAGTTAAGTCAAGTAGGGAATTAATTTTGTTTCTTAGTTTAAGGCTTTGCGCCAGTTAGACATTTGTTATGGAGAACTCGTCAAAACTCCATATAGTTCTAGTGGTTATCGCCTCCACAGAAAGGCAAACAAATTATGGGTGTAGACATTTTGATAATGAGAACTCGTCCAAACTCCGAAAGGCTAGCCCAACCCAAGCTTGGACTGCCAGGCTGTTCACGATTCTCGGTGAGTAAGCGTGTCAACAACCCATGAGGAGAGAAAATACTGCGCGAGATGTCCCCGACCGATAAGATGCCCAGACAAAAAAGGCCGATTGGTAGGTTTATATAAAAAAAAGGCAATTTGTAATTTAGCAAAAAAAAATGTTCTTGTTGGTTCATTGTGGACGTATATCCGAAGCATGGAAGCGACCTATCAATTTCCCGTTTAGGTCCTCGAGATCATACAGTGAATTGCCTATTTTTCGGAGCACGCAACACTTAAGGTATTTTGGCAAGAATTTGGCGTTAATGCCCTGTTTGAAGTTACTTAAGGCAAAGTTTTACCGAAAAACTTCTTGGCCTTCCTTGTAGTTGACTTGCCTTTAGCGCTTGTTATAGGTGTTTATCCCCCTATCCTCTTTTCGTTCTGCTCACTATCATAACCTGGTCTTCCCGAAGCTGCCGAGTTTCTCTAATACGCTGACGCATGTTGGACCATATTTTGGCCGTATAATGCAAAGTATGGAGAGCAATGAATCGCCGTATGAAAATCACTTCTCAAAACTGATAAAATCTCGGGTATATGCTTATCCCAATCGGTATGGTCAGGTTTATCTTTCAGGAAAATCCTAATCTTCGAAACAATTTCTCTATTAACGCGTTCGTATGCGTTTGCTTGAGGAGAATATGACCCCGTCCTCACGTGCGTCACCCCGTAATTTACTAAAAATTATTTCATTTCCTTCGAGATAAACTGTTTACCATTGTCGCTATGAATAAACTCAGGGACCCCTACAGTTGGAAAAATTTCTGAAGCGAAGTAATTTATAACGTTAACAGCGGTAGCTCTCTGCATGGGCTTTAGCCAAACGTATTTTGAAAGATGGTCTAGTACTATAAAAAGAAATTGATTTCGCCGCTTAGATCTCGAATACGGCCCTTGGAAATCGCAATATAATCGCTGAAATGGCATCTCGGATGCAAAGGTATTCCCTATAGGTGGTCTCGACTGTTGATTAGTGGGTTTTACAGCTTTGCAGGTATCACAACGCTGGACGTAGTCCCTGACGTCCTTAGCCTGCTGCGGCCAGAAGTACTTCTACCTAACACGTTCTAAGGTTTCCTTCCACCCGCCATGGTAACTCCGGTTAACGTCATGTGCTAATCTCACTGCTTCCTCAGTCAACCCTTTTGGCAACCACAAACGCCACAGCGAGTCTTCTTCCCCTTCCACCCCCTTACGAAATTTAACTCTTTTGAAAATTACACCGTCCACCACTCGTAAGTCTGGAAGCGATTCCTCGTTTTCGGTGACGGTCCGAATCAAATCGAGATATTCGTTACTGCTGAATTCGGGAGAGACTAAATCTATTTCCCCGGGTGTGGTAGTGAAAGTCAACTCATCGGCATCAAACCGCGAAAGCGCATCGGGTACTACATTCAGGGTACCTTTATGATGTTCCATTTCGTATCTTTGCAGCAGAAGTGACCACCTCGCCAACCTCCCGCTCAAGTCCTTTTGCGTCATCAGCCACTTGAGGCTGGGGTGGTCCGTGATAATCCGAAACGGTAATCCTTACAACATAAGGTCGGAAACGCTTCACGCTGATTATGGCGGCGAGACATTCCAGATCGGTTACTGTATAATTGCGTTGAGCATTATTCAGCTTTTTCGACACGAACGCGATTGGATGCTCAGCGCCCTCATCATCGACCTGAAACAACACTCCGCCAACACCTATTTTGGAAGCGTCGCATTGGAATACGAATTCTTTGGAAAAATCAGGTTGGGCCAAGACAGGAGCGGAACTCAAAGCTACTTTTAGTTTTTCGAAGGCCTCTATAGCTTCAGAGGTAAGCTTGAACGGGCCTAATGATTTACGGAGACAGTCGGTCAAAGGATCTGCCAAGTCAGCAAAATTGGTAATAAATGCCCTGTACCAATTCGCCATGCCCACAAACCTCCGCACCTGCCGAGGGGGTTTAGGGATCGGGAAGTTTTGCATCGCTGCTATTTTCTCTGGGTCCACTTTCAAACACCCGCTGCCTATCAGGCACCCTAAGTACGGTATTTCCTTCTGACAAAATTTACTTTTCTTTACGTTTATTGTCAGACCTGCGTCAGTCAAACATTTTCCCACTTCCGCCAGGAATTTCAGGTGGTCTTAAAAATTTTTACTACATACCATCAGGTCTTCCAGGTAGACGAACACATTCTCCCGCAGGCGCGAGGGGATTGCCTTGTCCATCAGCCTACTCATAGTCTGCGGTCCATTGCGCAGAACAAAGGGCATTGCCTTGAAGTGGTACAGATGCCTCCCCGGAACTGCGAATGCTGTATTTTCCTTGGAGGACTCTTTCAATTTGATCTGGAAGAACGCGTCCTTCAGATCAATGCCACTAATAAAATGTGTATCTTTCAGTCTGCTCAACAAGCCGTTGATATGAGGCAGGGGGTATGAGTCCTTCTAAGTCACCGCGTTGACCTTCCTGGAGTATATGCACAGCCTAACTTTACCTAGTTTCCGGACCAGTACCACAGGACTACACCACGGAGAGTTTTATTCTTCTATAACTCCAAATTCAAGTAACCTGTCTAATTCGCTAAAAGCTTCGGCTTGCCTCGGTGGCGAAAGAGGGAAATGTTTCCTTTTTATAGGAACGGCATCACCGGTGTCAATGTGATGCTCCACTAATTTAGTTTGCCCCAGGCCTAAGTTTTCATACGAAGGAAACGTCTCTATGACCTTTTGCAATTCTATTTTCGGGGCTGGTGACAATTCATGGAAGTTAAGTTCTTCGTCCTTTTCATTCCTAACCTCTATGCACTCTACGCTTGGGAATATTTCGGGAGCTAACGCAAATGCTGTCCAAAAATCTACCCCGAAGTAAGCTTCTTGGAGAAGTGAAGGGACAAGGTAAAAACGAATAATCCTTGTGATATTCTTGAAAGTGACCGGTAGAGACACTGAGCCTAAGCTTTTTTGCTTGTTGCCCCCCGCGGTATATAAGAATGCATGTAAGGGCTGATAATCGAAGCCGTTATGTCTTAGGAATTCTACTCCATGTTTTCCCAAGAAGGAGACGTTGGCTCCCGAGTCCAACAACCCTAGAATAAAACTATCTTTTATTTTAGCCTTTACGAAAGGCCTTTCATCCTCTGTAAGCGTTAACGTGGTGGCTTGCAGCAGTCTACGCTCCTGTACTCTCCTGTGGTATCTTTTCCTGCACTTCAAAATATTTTCTGATACCGGGTATTGTTCAAAAATACCATTTCTTATTTGTTCGTACCTATGTTCCCTTTCTTCTAGACTTGGTGAATTTAGGAGTAAGTACTCCCTTATACCCACATTTAAAACAAAAAGGATTCCTAATGGGTTCCTCACAATATATATATGAGTGGCCCATTGCCTGACAATTCCAGCATTGCATTCCCGAATAGTCCGGTCTCCTGTTGCGTCGATATTCCAGCGCCTCTATCTGCGGATCCACTTCGCAGTCCTCCCTTTTCATCCTCATGTCCGGGGTTGTCACACGGGCTTCCTTCACATGCCGTCCTGGGTGAGTGGCTCCCAACAGCTTGCTTTCCTTCAGCACTTGTTCTCTTCTGCGTGCTACATCGCGTAGATCATGAAGGGTTTTTACATCCGCGTTGAAAAGCATCAGCTTAAGACTACTGTTGACGTTCCTCTTTATGATGTCAATCAACAATAACTCTGACATGGGTTCTCTTAAGCGCGCGTTCAAGGAGATTATGTCCATGTGGAATACGTCATAGCACTCACTTACTTTCTGCTTCCGCAGGGAGATCTCCATTATGATCTCGTGGCCAGTTTTTAAAGTACCGAACTCTCTTTTTAAGGAGTAGCACAAAAAGGCATATGTCGCATTTGGGTTTTGTCGGTCCGCCCAGAAAGGAATAGGTGGAAGCTAGCCATTATCTGGTCGTCGGTGCATTGTGTACGTTCACACAGGGTATTTAGCTTAAACAGAAATTCCGCCTTGCTTCCAGTGCCGTCGAAAGATATCTTCCACTCTTGAGGTTTCACTACTATGCAGCTCGCAGCAGGGTTCATGGGTGGTACTACTGCTGGAAGTTGGTTGCGTTCCGTTTTATTCGCGTTCCGGTTCAAATACATGGATTGCTGTGCAGATTCGAGAGCGGCGTTGAGCTGGTCTATATTGCTTCGGATCGTCCCCATCTCCCTCCGCATCTCTTCCCGCGAGGTCCTGAACAGCTGGTGTAATACTTCCACCCACGAGTCCCCACGAGGAGCTTCGTTATAGATCCCTGGGGTTTTCGTCCTGTCGCTTGCAGCTTCTCTAAAATTTCCGATTCCATGATTTGGTGGTAAAGCATCAGCTCCCTCCGGTGCGTAGGTCGACACATTGGTCATTAGCCCCGAGATATCATGCGCGTTTAGTAGGGGCGCGTTCAAATTACTGGTGCTTCCCGGTCTATCCAATTTTTCGCGGGGGTCGTTTAGGTCCGAGCTTGCATTCGTCCTAGCGGGGTCACCATACTGGCCACCTACTGGCGTATGCATCACCAGGGGACGCTTGGTCTTTGAAAAAGCTCCCCTATTATTTCCGCCCCGGTTCTGGTGCCCTCTAAAGTCCCCGCACTCCCAAACCGAGTATTCCGGCCCGGGTGCCCAAATGACTTGTCACGCGACATTATAATCAGGGAAAAAGATGTAATTGGTCAAATCCTGGTATTGGTATTAAAAAAACTTTTATTTACTGCAACACGTAAGGCAGTTAGGGGTTAAGGAAAAGGTCAGAAATCACCACTCCTTACCTTATATACTAGACGATGATTCGTTTCCAAAATAAATGTATATATATATATATAAATTAGCGTGAGGGAACAAAAATTCGCGCAAATAACTACAATGATAGCTTCTTCGATAATCGTATCGAAAAATGTTCAAACCTAAACCTAAACCTGATTTGTTATATATAAATTTTATATGACAATGGGAATGCTGACGCATCCCTTTAATAGAAGGCAGGATAGAGGCAAAAAAAACAAAAATCCATTCATACTTGTCCCTAGTGCTCCCGACCGCAATGCGAGGGCGTCTTAAGTCCCCCCCTCCGAGACTGGTTTGGGCCACTAGGGTCAGTTCCAGACACACACGGTTTGGTCTCAACACGCCCAGCCGCAACGCAGGGGCAGTCTCCTGGGGCTCGCCCCTGGGACTGGTTGGGGGTGTTGAGGCCTCCCGTTCATTCTCACTGGACACCCCTCCTGCCTCCGCCGCAATGGGTGGTGCGGTTTCGGAGCCGCTCCCCCAGTCTGGTGGGGCAGGAAGGAGTGCCACTTTGAATCCCAGGTCAACCCGTCACAATCCAGGTGGCACTCACTATGTGTTGCCACCTGAGACGTGGGATGAGCTGGGGTCCTACAACTCACACACTCAAGCACTCACACCAACGACACAAATTCGAAATAAAAATTTTCTAAACAAACAAAAAAAACCCCAATTAGCGGACATATATTGTACCTAAGCCGACTAACGGACAACTTCCGGGAAAACAAAAAAAGCCCCAATTGCAAAAAAAAACTAAGTGCGTTCAGCACTGTCTGATCGGGTGAATATAAAAATCCGGAGGACTTGACGTGTAGTCTCGTGGCTCCTTCGGCCACTGCCCCCGATGACCAGTCCGGACAACCTGACCCGTCAACGATTCCACCGCAACGCAGGTGGCTGCTCCTGCTGCTGATCACCTCGGACTGGTGGAATGGTCAACTTCACATGTTGCCCGAACTGACCACCGAGACCAGCGCCTCGGTTGCCACTTTGGGCGCCATCTGTTATGGCGCCCTCAGCAACTGTCATCGCGACAGTGCCTCGGATACCAAACCACGTTGGGCGCCATCTGTTATGGAATCGCATTTACAATGGGAGCAGCAAGGAAGGCAGCCACAGGTCCACAGTGGCTAGTCATGTCGGCTGGGCTGGGTTCTTCCCAACCTTGCTGTCCTGCGCCATAACAAAAAAAAAGTTCCTATCATGCCTTAAAATAAAAACTCCAGCTGTCAAATGCAAAAAAAACTGACAGAAGCGCAGAACTAATTCAAAACGCTTATAATTCAAAACGCTTATAATTCAAAATTAAAGCAACATCCGGCCGAACCGGATGTCACGGACAGACCGTTACAACATTCAAAATTTAAAAATTCAAAAAAAAACCAAAAACAAAAAACTATATGAAAAAAAAATTACCGAACCGTAAATGACAGGTTACTATTACTGCAATTCAAAAACAGCTGAAAATTTTAATTAGAAAAAACTGAAAAGAAAAAGGGGGAAAACAAAAAGGGCCGAATATAACTTGGGGGCTCCGCGGGTGTTGTTGCGACGCCCGGTGCATATCCCACCCTCAAAACCATGGCCACCGACGCACCTAACTTTCGGTGGCCCCTTACCTGTATTACCCTATGCCTTCTAAATAAATAAGGAAGTCAGCATTCCCATTATTACTATATTTTATTTACAACTCATTATAAAAAAATCCAAGGTTACAAAACTTAGGGTACGACTTAATTCCTAGCAGTAATCAATTAGGAGGCATAGTAAGCTATCTTATGGTATTTTATTTTAATTTACCTTTGATTGGTATTTGTGTTTTGTATTTATTAAATTCTTCCTTACACAACAATTTGGCAAAAGTGGTTTACATTAATAGTCAGAACCGTGACAGAGAACAAGGTGAAAATTCAAAAATAGTTTTATACGTAGATAACCAACAGATAATTGGTAAGCCAAGACATAAAGGTTTTATTATTGTTATTTATAGTTATCCCATTATATTGTGATTTACTATCGATTCTGTGATTTTTGGGTATATTTGGTTTAATTTTACTGTACTTTGTGGTATGTTATATTATCTTAGTTTTATTTAATTGAATTTCATTTTATTTCCTTTTGATTTAATCTAATTTTGTTTTATGTTATTTTATTTTATCTTATTTTATTCGCTTTAAAAAAAAGAAATGTGTCTAAACATATATGACACATTTATTTTGATTGTAATATATAGTTGCATCTGTGTTTGGAAGTTTCAGAAACTGTCTTTAAATTGCCTACTTTTAATATTATGTATAATAAGGTTTGCATGGCTGTGAAAATATGCACAAATGTATGTAATCTCATGTATGTATGCATATCCGTATATATGCGAACAACGCAAGTGCTATAGATTTTAAGCTTATTAACGTTTCTTACGCTTCTCAAAATATTTAAGTACTCTATTTATTCATAATCTACGTATAAAGTTCGTGTGTATTTACGTACTAATATGTTTATCATGCTTCAGCTCTTGACATTAATTTTTTAACTATGTTGACCTTAGTTTAAAATTGAATAATCCGAGATTTCAAATTGGGTATGCCGTAATTATTTACGCTTCTATAATGACCCTAGTTCACGCCTTTAAATTTTATGCATGAAAAATCTTAAATGGAGTTCATACCCACCCAGCATCTGGATAACGAATTACCTGCCGTATCAATACGCTTTGATTATTTCTTGCGACTAAATACCGATTTTGGTTAAACAATTGAACCAACTATTCATTGAAAATCCGATTGCCTTCCTATGCTCACACTTCTCAATAAATGAATTCAAAAAAAATATTATGGCTATACCAAAATTATGTATAGACCTAATGAAATGTGGATGCTGTTCCTAGACTACGAGGTCCGATAGCATTTATGTCGACACGTCTTCAAAAAAAAAAGAAAAAAGGTTACAGTGTATGAAACCGTGGTACGGAAGCTCAGATGTGGTTGAACCGCTGGTAATTTAAGCTCGATATGTTCCGGCTTCAACATCCTACATGGGTTACGCTTGTTAAAACATCACACTACCATTATTTAAGATGATGACCATAGATAATGCTGGATGTTGTAGTCGTGTGTGAACCTCGTTCAAGTTAACTATCGGCAACTACCTGAGGTTTTAATTAGCTCACCTGCGAGCTTCCGGATACTTCCATCCGCTGATGAAATATGTTTATAATATAGTATGGAATTACGCACTAAATATGATGGAAAATTGAATCGTAATCATATTCACAAATGATTCCAAAACATTACTTTATATGATTGATAATTGTTGTTAAATACGATAAAAAAAATTGTGAAAGCTAATAAAATGTCATATCAAATATGATGATAAAACGAATAAAGGGGAAAATATAATGTGGCTCGCAAATGATTATTCAAGAATAATCCCATCCAGGGTACACCATTCTCCCGACGATACATTGATTTTCGAATAAAAGGAATACTTTTAAATTTGAGCGTTTTTAAGCAACTTTCTGATACACTTCCAAAATGCTGGCTGGGTATAACTGGCAAGTATTCCCCCCTTTTACAGCTCATGTATATACATAATTTTAAGCATATTTTAAATAGTATTATTTATTGAACCTAACATAAGTTTATTGAATTTAAAGGTAGGTAAAAAAAATTGGTTTTCCGTATCCGGAACGAACTCACCACTTTCGTGCTGGGCTTGGTGTCACGGCTGGGTCTGCTGGTTGTTGTTGCCCCAGTGGATGTTACGGCTGGCCTATATGCGTCGGCCCTGCTGGTGTTTGCTACCAAAGTAGATGTTATTGGTGGTACGTCCGGTGCTTTCGTTGGCGCTATAGCTGGTGGTAGCGCGCTTGGTTGGCTAGTGCAATCGCTGGTGGTTGCGCGCGGTGTGGCACGGAATGGTGGTGTTAAAGCGCGGTTGGTGATGGTTGCGCTCTAGAGTGGTGAGTGCAGAAGTATGGGTAACTTAAGGAGCCTGTTTTTTGTGTATGCTCAATTTCTGTTGTGCTCGATACGCCGTCTTGCTGGTATGGGTATCAATATGGAGCACCTATCATTTTCCCCACCGCTGATTAGGTATTATACACTGACTACAAAAGTGCTCATATATGTATTCATAGGTTAACAAAGATACTGTATGCCGTGTAGAGGGCGCAAAGTGGGCGCTGTTCACAGGGATTACCTATATCCGTATACACTCAATCGTGAAAGCGTTACCTCAACACGATTGGACAAACATTTATTCCAATTGCCGATTTCCTCGATTAAACTTTGCTCCAGACAATTCCAAGCATATACAAAGTGGGTGATTTTTAATTTTCTCGCGGTCGTGTTACTCTTTTGGCTACTCCGGTTTGCTGTTGTCTTCTTATGACTGATTCTCAACTTTTCCTGCGTCGGAATGGGACTGCGCAATACAAGTCGTTTAGCGTAAAAAACCAAAACCACAGCAGTTCCAAGCCGGTTCACTAATAACTCAGTGATTGTACGTTTTTGATAATTTGGCTTATAAAATCTGCTGCCAGCACCCAATCAGTTAATTTTTATACGAAAAGGGAATCGTGAATATAATAAAATCACAAAAATTGTCCGTACATCTGAATACACTTCAGACCAAATTATATTCCTTCAGATTTGATTGAAGGATTGTGTCCTTAACAGCTGCAAACACGAATCTAATATTTTCAGTATCCGTAGCACATGTGAAATGAGAATATATGATTTTTTTCGGCAGGAATGTTTAATTTTTTCCTTGCCGTGATTTTCCTCTGCCTGCCGGCGCTGTCAATTTTTTCTTCTTCCCGGAAACAGCGTGTTTTTTCCTAGCGATCATCATTTTCGCGGACGTGGCGACCTCTAGTGTCCATTTTCGATTAAATTTGCCATGGGTCCTTTTCTTTGCCATCACTAGCCACTAGGTGCGTTCCAAAGGTGACTACCCAAGCGGATCATAACAGTCTATATATAATTATTTAATATACAGTAACTTATGAAAAATATACATTTTACATAAACAAAAAGCCCGGTCTTAAGTCTTAAAGACTGCAAATTAATATAATAATAAACTATTTACAGTACAATAACACCAAACATCGAAAAATAGAAGTTTTATAACATTTTATAAAACGGGAGTGGCACCGGGCACATGCGGAAGATGAAAATTTTAAGGTTCTCATGCATGGAAATTTGGTAGGGAGGCTGTCATATCTATGATATATACAGAATGTTAAAATAAACGGAATCGGTAAGCGACCACGACCTCTTACAAAATAACGATATCGAAATTTCGAAAAATGGAAAATAACTTGCTGTGTCGGGTATATTTAGGACGACTTTGAAAATGGGCGTGGTACCGCTCACATTTAAAAGGAGACAAATTAAAAGTTTTGCAAGCCGTAAATCGCAACATAGAGGTAATCCCTTCCACTACACCTACGATTTTTAGTTTGCGACCACTTATGTACAATAAAAAAATTTTTTTTTCTAAAAGTTTTGCAAGACGTATATCGAAACATAGAGGTTGTCCTTTCCACTACACATGCGCTTTTGGGTTTGCGACCACGTACATTAAAATTTTTTTTTTTAGAGTTTTATGGTAACAACAAATTTATCAGCTTTGCGGTATATAACCAAACTATACCATTGTTTCACGTCAGTAATGATATGGTGCGGCAAAACACGAAAAAAAAATTGGAAATTGGATTTTTTTAAAAAGTTGCTGAAAGATTTAACTATCACAAAATTTGCAACATATTTATGAGAATGAAAGTTTTAAAAACAATGTTATATTGCCCTGGTCCGCTCCTTTTAATTAAGCTCTTCACAAAACTTCAAATATCAAAGTCGAGCAAAAAGCGACCGAATTGTCCGACTGTTTTTCCGCTGCTTGTGTAAGACACTGCACTTAAACTTTATATGGACTACTAGGTGCATAACTATATCTGCACTTATAAAATTTTTGCGCATAAAATTGGTACTAAAAAGTGCTTTTTATAGGTCGTGCCCAAAAAGGTGAGTGTCTCCACTCTTTCTCCATTCACTAGTATTATAATTGCCGATGTGCGTTTTTTATTATTCGAGTATCCTTATTATATATACATATATGAGACTACACGCTGGGTATATAATCTTCGGTTTTGTCTGAATTTAGATTTAATTACTTATTTTTTGTAATATGGATTTAAACTAAAAATATGCATTTGCATAATTTTGGTTGCCCTGCTAATCACAATTATTGTACAGTATAAAATTTTTAGTTTTATCAAGTATCAAACCGTGCTTAATAAGTCCCAATCTGATGTATGCAGCAGAATAATGTACGATGGCAACATCAAATGAAGTAAGATTTATCGTAAAAGTATATGGTGAGTTATTTTTATTTGTTTTTAGCACTATAGGCCAAGTAACAATAATATAATTGACTTAAATACACGAACTAATAATGATATTTTATATTCCAATATAAGTGAATAGTAGATTTTAACTTTTATTGCTGATGTTGTTAGGACGAAAATAGTTCGAATACTGCTTGCTCCGCTGTACGACAACTTTGGTCCGCTGATACTGCTATTATTGCTATCACTCTCAGTGCTACTATGGTTGGATTGTTGCATTGCAGCAGGGTTTTCACCTTAAACAAAGAAAGTAAATGTAATCATC
The DNA here is from genome assembly GCF_040869045.1 of Eurosta solidaginis. Lineage (NCBI taxonomy): Eukaryota > Metazoa > Arthropoda > Insecta > Diptera > Tephritidae > Eurosta > Eurosta solidaginis. The sequence continues at coordinate 138,284,011 of NC_090320.1, read as the reverse complement.
AGATGAATGCAATAGTCAAAATACTCATCGGTTAAATGACCGTGCTAAGTTTTTATATTTTACCAGCATAGCCGGCGGTTGTTGTCCCGCCCGAAAATTGCCTTGCTTACTTTTTTAATATGGTCCTTTCTTCTTTCTTTATACTGTCTGCCCTTTCCACCTGCCTTAAAGATACCCCCTACGGCCTAGAGATCAAGAACATGCCCGCGGTTTGTTTGTTTTCTATATTATGTTTTCAAAACTTATGCTTATTCAAGCTCATTAACTATTTAATTAAATTATCTCATCATTTATTAATTATGGGATTTATAATCTTACTAGCTGACTCGGGCAAACTTCGTTTTGCCCAAAATTAAGTGCGCAGAAAAGCATGCAATATTTAGTACCATGTGGTCGATAGCAAATACCACCTAATTGATAGAAGCTAGCCTGTTTTCGCTTATGGCAAAGAGAGTAGATCAACAAGAGCAAAGATTTTAAAAATTATAAGATGGTACATTGTAGACTTGTAAAACTTTGTGGAATTTGTAGGACGGCTGCGCGAAGAATTCACCATACTTTTTGCTATGCTGTCCGCCTGAACATAGCTGATTTTTTAAGGCTGTTTAATTCTGTAATCTTTGCTGTAATTTATTTTGCTTTTGGAAAAATTACCTATTTGAAATAAGCATGGCTGAAAAAGAATTGGCATAACAGCTTAAGTTAAATCAACAATGGAAAATCTTGTAAAATTTGATGTGGCAATTTCGCGCATTCGTTGAACGAAATGTTGACAATCTATTGATCATCACTAGGAAATTACCTACATTCCATCAACTAAGCAACACTTTAGCAATACTACTGTTGTTATTTTGCTGCTCAAACACACCCATATTAATTGGGGAATAAAACTAAAATATAAAACTCAAAAATGACTCTGGTTGTTATGTCCGCAGCATTTATTTAGTTCAAAGTCACAGCCAATAATAGCCAAAGCCATAATAATTTACACGGGTCATCAATTCTTTCTCTGATTCAAAAGCTGAACTACCAGCGCTACCGTCATCAGCTCAGTGTCATCATTGCCAGTAGCGCCAATAACACCAAACTCGTGCCTGACACACAAAAATCGTTTCACTCAATAGCGCAGGTGAAATGTACTACGCACTCACTACTAAGTAGCACCAAAAATTCGCTTAGAGTCTTTGCGTCAATGAGCTAGCATTGAGCTGGCACCGCTTTGGCGCTGGCGCCATGCATTTTACATCACTAAAATTTCGCGAATGCCCAGGCGCATGACTTTTTTAATTCAGATTATGAAAACGAAGCAGGAGTAAAACATATGGTGTGTTCCTAGTTAAGCCGTCCCACTTTGTGGAGAATGAACGACTCTACAAGGCTCCCTCTTATTAATCTACTCTCTTTGCCTAAACAAAAATTTTCTTAAAAAAAATTTCCTAAGGACAAATTTTATATTTTAGTTTTATTCCCCAATTAATATGGGTGTGTTTGAGCAGCCAAATAACAACAGTAGTATTGCTAAAGTGTTGCTTAGTTGATGGAATGTAGGTAATTTCCTAGTGATGATCAATAGATTGTCAACATTTCGTTCAACGAATGCACGAAATTGCCACATCTGCTCAAATTTTACAAGATTTTCCATTGTTGATTTAGCTTAAGCTGTTATGCCAATTCTTTTTCAGCCAGCTTATTTCAAATAGGTAATTTTTCCAAAAGCAAAATAAATTACAGCAAAGATTACAGAATTAAACAGCCTTAAAAAATCAGCTATGTTCAGGCGGACAGCATAGCAAAAAGTATGGTGAATTCTTCGCGCAGCCGTCCTACAAATTCCACAAAGTTTTACAAGTCTACAATCTACCATCAGAGAATTTAAACACAATGAGAAGGCGTTTTTGCTAGATTCCAACTTTTTTGCATGTGAACACGTCTTGCACTTCACCACACACAATCTAATTTCAATGTTAACCAGTTAACAGCAGAAAATTCTCTGTCAACAGTTTCAGCTGGTGTATAAATTCTCTGGATTTTCTCTTAATATGATTTCTTTGTAGGAATATAGGTATTTAGTAGGATTAATTAAATTTAAATATTATTACTTGTAGCAATATATTTGCTTGTTTTATAATTTAATATGAATTTCAATTTAATTAATACCTATAATTTAGAAATTTTAAAACAGGTAAAATAAGCTTAATTTCAATGGTAAATGGAGGGTTGAAAATAGCCTTATGGCGTGCAAATTCGTATATACGATCAAAGTAGCAGATAAGACAGGATGAAAGTCATAGTAGGTTTGGCGCACCTGTTAGGCACTCGTTTAAGGCTACAGGTGTTTCAGGTTCGAACCTTAATAAAGCTTGTTTTCTTTTTTTTTTTTATTGATGGAAAATCCCGTTAACATATCGAATTTTGAATTTTCGATAAGCAAAAGCCGAAAAGTGTTATGTCATTTTGCTTATTTAATTATATTTATTAAGTGTGGATTTTTTTCTGTAATTTGAAATAATATTTCAAGTATACAGTTGTATAGCCCTTTTAATTCTACCCTAACAAAGTGCAAATGTTAAGTTCATAGAAAATTCCGCCGATTTTTGGCAATTTTTTTCCGTTTTTGACTATTTTGCGTTTCAAATTTTTGATTACCTTATTCTGACCTGATCAACTGACCATGTATAATTACAAATACATTGCTAGAGTTGCGCTTTTCTGTTCATTTAAGAGATTCGGTTCTTTCGTTCTTTTTGTTCATCTTTTCCTTTTTTTGCAAGCAAATTTGTTCACTGCCGCTCAGACCAACGAAAAAAGTCAACAAGTATAGAGGGGGTGTGTATGCAGCAATGCTTTGTGTAGGTATATTTAAATGTGTTATGAATAAATAAGTTAATATATATACATATGTATAATTAACTTCAAAAAAAGTTACAAATTTCGGAAGACCGAGGAAGTTGAAAGAGTACAGGCACAAATTGTAAATATGAACTTTTCAAGTTTAATAAATATAATAATTAGTTTCTTACAAAAGATGTTTTTCATAAATATATACACACATATCGCATAAGTGGCATCATCGACATTCGTGGTCACTGTGAATTTCTACGTATGTATGTATGCATTTACAATGTTCGTGAACGAGAAGAGAGAAAGAATAACATTAGATAAAACGAACTAAAAGAACAAATAGAACCAAAATCGAAGATCTAGTTCACTTGTTCAGTTGAGAGACCCGGTCAATTGAACAAGTTCAGAACGAAACGACCCAACTCTATACATTGCGAATGACCTCAAAAATATTTCGCTTTTGCTATTTTGTTTGAAGGTTAGGTGAATGCGGCGAGGAAAAAGAAGACTTTTTTCTCCTCATTCGAAACTTCGAAATATCAGAACAGAAATGGAAATATGAAGTTTTGTATGGTATAGCCTCATACGTAAAAGGAATGGCATATGTGCGTACGAAAGCCAAAAAACTATTTTCATACATTTCACACACGCGCCAATTTTTATGAGTGCCCTAAGGTTGTGTTAGTTTTGGCCTATATGTACCAGGCCGGACGAAATGTTTGAATGTGTTGGTAATAAGAATCAAATCAAAATTTAAGATTTTCTCTCTGGTTTGACTTTTGTGCTTGTGGATGAGGCGAAGGCGGGTATGGAAGTTAGGAAAAATGCTTGCATATTTTAGCGACATTTGCTATTTTGTATGGTCGCCTATTACCATGCCAGCTTTTTTATGGTCTTGAAATGCCCTTTTTAGCTTTGAGAACAATTTCTAACAATTGAAAGTAATTCAACAATTGTTTGAATTTGGTTAGCTTATAATTTTGTCAAATGGTTTTAGCACATTTTTATATATTCTTGCAAAAAATTTTGCTTTGATATCGCATTGTAAGAAAACGCGCTTATCGGCAAAATTTTGCTATTTTGGCGCAATATCAGCATTTTTATAATTTCAGTTAAAAAAAAATAGAGAAGGATTTTAACTGGAGCGGGCTTCGAACCCACGAAATCCTATAACAATTCACTTTCCCACACAGCTTCGCCACAAAAGCTTGTGACTTTTGATAGCCTAACAGGCAGTTATAAGCATGAGGTTCAATCTAGTGAGTGGTGAGTGGTGAGTGAATGCGTGGGACATATATATAAATAACGGTAATTTCTAACTTGGAAACATATTTATATATTGTACAAAGGAGATAGCCCTATTATCCTCTATGGTTCGTATAGTACTTTTTACTTAGCAGCATTCATTAGAGATGCCAAATACAATTTATATTATCCAGTAACCCTACACATTTTTATGATGGCCTGGTGAATCGGGCTCTTTTTCAAATTTTCTGCCATCCTCTGTAGCTTATAAAAAGAAACTTGTTATTGATTTTTTATTGATTTTCAACCACCAAAGCAGAAAAAATACAAAAATAAATAGATATCATGGAGTCGACGCGGTAGTCGAACTCAGAATTTATAAAAAGTTGTGCGCGCAGCATAAGGCGCTTAACCATAAATCATATGATTTCAAAAATAAGATGGTTGGGGCGTTAGGGAGGAGGAAGGAAAAATAAAATTGTATGCAGATGAGGAAAATGACAAGACAATATGGAAATAAGGAAATTCGATATGAATAAAATTGTATCAGATTGTATGCAAATGAGTAAGACGGTAAAATGAATTGTCTATAGGTGAGGAAGATGACAATATGGAAATTCGATATTCGGAAGTTAGTTGAAGATGGGGAATTTGTGGTAATATTATTCGAGGAAATATGTTGTTCTCTTTTTCTGATGGCCTGGTAAAATCGGCTGTTTTGGGAAAAATGGGCACCTTCCTGATTCATGTAAAATGGATGGGACGAATCAATATATAAATTATAAAACAACGAGCGGCATTTGAACTACAAGTTGGAAAAAGAAAAAATAAATTGATACAAGTGCTTTACACCTGCACCAAATATCCTATTGAATAATTGCCTCCTAAGACCTTACTTAATGGGGCAAGTCTATTTACAATGAATCATCATAATTTATTTACAAAAAATCAGAGAATTAAAATTTCCAATACATTTGCTCTGATCAGAGAATTTTTTGGTAACAGACGAACAGAGAAAATCGTTAAGAGAATTTTCTGTTACGTCTTGCACTCTGTTAAGTTAACATGAATTTGGGGAATAGTGGTGAAGTGCAAGACGTGTCACATGCAAATGGATCGTAAGCAGTGGATGCCAAAAAATCTCCTTCTCATTGTGTTTAAATTCTCTGGTACCATCTTTTAATTTGGTATTACCAAAGACTCTCTAACGGGCCGATTCTGAGCGTTACCGGTAAAATAGTACCCAGAACATTATGTAACCGAAAATCGTTACCAGTTCTTTTATTCGCTATTCTTGCCAAAGTGGTAACGCTGTCATCACTGAAAAACTCAACAATGTCTGTGGTGAAATTAAAAAGTTGGTTTTCTTCGCTTTACCCATGGCGGAACGATACAAAGTGGCAGCATACGACAGCTGAATATAAACTTTTTTATTTGATTTGATACATCAACTTCCGGCGCTGTACGATTTTGACATTCGTCCATCGAATTTACATAAACAAAGTACATGGAATTTTTATTTATGTTTTTAAGTATGTCACCATGCTGCCGCCTTGTATGGTTCAGCCATGGCTTTACCGAAAATGTGTCACTCGTAGATACGAGGTTAACGAATAAACGAGACGATGTGTATATATGTACATACATGCATAAGATTTTACATAGCTATATTGTAATTTATTCTGTGAAAGTACATAATAGTTACGTTCTATTGGGACTTGAGCGAGATACGGACAGAAATTTAACATGCAAATGCAACAACAACGTTGTGATCCTGATATTTATCTGGTTCAATTTCTGATCCGTATAGCAGTTCTGTTCGTTTCGTTTTCTGTAGTAGATTTTTTGACAGCTAACCACTTTTGAGTTGGTAGCACTCATAGCTCAACTATATGGTTGGCTCATCTCTACAGCAATAACAAATGTACCTTTGTTCACATTGCCAAAATTAGCGTGTTGGTGTTAGAGGAATGGAACGGAATGAAAACATAAAACTTAGCAGAATTTGTAAGTAGTAAGAAAATGTTGTAAATTTGTTGGTTTCTTTTTAAGTTTGCCATCTCCTTCTGACAATCCCTACTCCAGTGAAATGAAAAAAATAAAATCAGCTGGTGAGATGAGCCAACCATATAGTTGAGCCATTGTAGCACTGAACTAAATACGTGTACATTTGTGTATACATAAAAGATCTCGCCATATTTAAAAGCAAAAAAAGTCCAACGTCCAACAGCCCATGATTTTGGCAAATATCTTTCATTCTTCTTAAATGATATTCCTGATGATAGTTGCGCCAAAGTTGGTCATGGCGCCTATGGTAATGCTGTGGAATATAAAACTAATACGAGCAAAAATTTGTCAACAGTTGGTGCATCATATTTCATGGCATACCATTCTATATTAAAATCATCAGCCGATTATGATGAATCATTACGTTCTGCACGTAAAATATCTGCAAACATAACGCATATGTTAGGACCTTTAATGCCACAAGGTGTACCATTCGAGCAAACGCTCGATATTGAAGTATTTCCCTATTCAGTATTTTATGTATTCTATGAACGGTATTTAGCTATGTGGTCTGACACATTACAAAGTATGGGTATATCGGTGTTGGCGATATTTGTTGTGACCTTTGTATTAATGGGTTCTCGATATACATTCATCGTTGGTTGTTGTGATAACAATCACAATGATTGTTATAAATCTTGGTGGTATAATAAATTATTGGAATATATCATTGAATTCTGTGTCGTTGGTGAATTTGGTGATGGCTGTTGGTTTGGTATACATCGTGATCCTGAACACTTGATGGCGACTTTAAGAAAACTGCGTCGTCAACAAGATGCCAAGAAACACAGAGGTAAGTGTGCCGCGAAGAAAATGTTAAGATTTTGTTATTGTTATTATTTAATGATTTTCTACTTCTCCTTTCTTGGCAACAGCTGAAGAGTCAACACCACAGCAAACCCGCTACTGCACATGAAGATGAAGTGGATGAGGGTGCTGAATCTACGCCAGCATCGACGGAAGGGTTGAAAGCCGGCAGTTTAGCTTTTGAGTAGTTTGTATTTATATTTACGCAAAATTTTTAATACCGATACATTTGTGGAACAAGTATATTTATTATGGTGTGAAGTAAAAATATGTGTTTCTACGAATGGCAGACATCAGGAAGCCGGTCAAAAAATCAAATCATATTTCGCTTCTTGGGTTTTTTTTGCCTCTTATGTCGTAATTAGTAGATTGATCCTGCAACATATCCCCATTTACATTTAGCCCAATAGTCTGTACTTAGAACTTATTCTTTTATTACGTGTGTTCGGTTTTGCTGAAAGGAAATTAAATTTGGAACAATTTAAAATTACTTATTAGGGATTCAATAACAATAAAGCTGTTATGGCCAACTGAATATAGTTTGCCAAGCATATTATGGAATCATATTTGAACCAAATGTGGTTACTTTGGGTGAGCAAAAATTTTTAACCATTTTTCATTCAGCTTTCTGAATCTGTCCTGATTATCTTGGTTGACTGAGTCATGAATATGATACTTGTTAAAATTTACCTTTCCATTGAAGATCTGATTTTGTGTGAGATGTGAAGAGACATATGATAATCGTACCCGAAAATCCTTCATAAATTTTAACCAAAACGGTTGAAATATGTTCACGGAGATGATCTGAAACAGACTGTGAAAAGCAGTCAAATATTCCTCCCAAACGAATGAAATTCATTTTCCGTGTCCTTATATAATGAAATGGTATGAACAAATTTCTTTGGGATTCCTTGCGATATTAAACTATTTTCGAAAAATTGCGTGGTGGCAGCGGCGCGCCCACGCAATCGTTGGCAAAGGTATTATGTGGCAGACAGTATATCTGAGTTAGGGTTTTGTTGGCCTCATTCTGGGAAACAGAGCTGGGTTTGTTGGCTTCTTTCGGGGTGAACGAGAGCTGGGTTATTTGGGATAAAGGAATGTGGACTATTAAAGTTCATTTTCATTGTCGCTGGGCGGAAGTAGTACCAGTTTCGCGATTGGTCTGCTAATTTGTCCTTTAATTATATTGACGTCAACAACACGTACACGGTTATCGGAACCTGGATGTGTGTTGACTAGTGGTGGGATTATTTTCGAATTATATCCGAATAAACGTTATTCGAATAAACGAATAAATTTATTCGTTTCAAATAATCCGAATAATATTTATTCGGATTTTTTATTCGTTTATTCGGATAGTACTATCCGGATAGTACTATCCGAATAGTGCGCACTATCCGGATACTTCGAATAGTAAAATAAAAGACATTGCGTTTATGTTACGCTCATCGCGAGTGCAGATGAGCATGCACATATATTTATACGTACATATATTTATGTGTGTATAGATGCATATATGCAAATATTTTTGTTTGTTTGGGGTTGCTTTGTTAAAATTCATTTATTTAGTTACATATATTTACGTAACCAAAGTTGTGCTCGAGGCTTAAGCTAGAAATAGTTATCGGGGTCGTTTACAACTGTACTGATCATAGAACTTTGTTTATTAGTAAACAGGTGTGGAAATGGTAATATGGTAGGGATTTTTGTTTCCCATATACATACATGTATACATATGTATGTATGTAAGTTGTATGGAACATTTTTGTTTTGATATCTTTTGGTTTGTATAAACATCTAAATGGTCACCATTAAAAAAATAAGTTTACATGTCATTGTCATCATTTTTTGCGAAGTCTGATGGATCAAAAGTTATTTAAATTAGATTCAAAGGAATCTGCAAGAATACAACATGTACATATGTTAGAATATGCTTAATTGCACATTTGGGTGTTTATATTACAGCGTTTAACGCGTTCAAAGACAATCAAAATTTTAAGGAGCGCAAAAACAGAAAGACAGCCGTTTTTGAAACTAGTCACTAATTCCACTAGAATTTTGTTACGTTTAAAATGGATTGCTTCAAACTTTATTTTAGGAAATTTTTTTCCAAAGTTTTCATTAAGTTAACATTGACCTTAAATAACTTTTGATCCATCAGACTTCGCAAACAATTTTGACAATGACATGTAAACTTATTTTTTTAATGGTGACCAATTAGATGTTTATACAAACCAAAAGATATCAAAACAAAAATTTCCCATACAACTTACATACATACATATGTATACATGTATGTATATGGGAAACAAAAATCCCTACCATATTACCATTTCCACACCTGTTTACTAATAAACAAAGTTCTATGATCAGTACAGTTGTAAACGACCCCGATAACTATTTCTAGCTTAAGCCTCGAGCACAACTTTGGTTACGTAAATATATGTAACTAAATAAATGAATATTAACAAAGCAACCCCAAACAAACAAAAATATTTGCATATATGCATCTATACACACATAAATATATGTACGTATAAATATATGTTCATGCTCATCTGCACACGCGATGAGCGTAACATAAACGCAATGTCTTTTATTTTACTATTCGAAGTATCCGGATAGTGCGCACTATTCGGATAGTACTATCCGGATAGTACTATTCGAATAAACGAATAAAAAATCCGAATAAATATTATTCGGATTACGAATACCTGGCGGATAAAAGAGTTTATTATTCGGATAATTTTTATTCGGATAGTCCCACCCCCAGTGTTGACGATTCTCCCCATTCTCCAGTCGTTTGGTTGTAGGTTATCTTCTTTTATGACGACTAGATCCCAGGGTTTTAAGTTGGACTGTGGATGTTTCCACTTTTATCGTTTTTGGATTTCGGTGAGATATTCCGATTTCCATCTTTTCCAGAAGGTTTGTTGGAGGGCTTTCATCTTCTGCCATCGGTTTACAATTGAGGCAGGGTTTTAACTGCAATCGAGTTCAGGTGAGGCTAGAAGATGTCCACCTACGAGAAAGTGGCCTGGAGTAAGCGGCTCCAAGTCCGAAGGGTCATTGGATGAGGGACTGAGGGGCTAGAGTTGAGGCAGGCCTCATTTCGACATAAGAGGGTAGTAAACTCCTCAAAAGTATATTTATGATCGGACGCGATCTTTTTAAAATGGGTCTTAAAACTTTCTACCCCTGCTTCCCACAAACCTCCCATGTGGGGAGCGCTTGGCGGTATAAAATGCCATTCTAAAGTGTGATGGCTATATTTATTCAATGTTCCGTCCCTTGCTTCACGCAGAAATGCTTTAAACTCGGATCGTAAAAATCGCGAAGCTCTGACAAAGTTAGTACCATTGTCGGAGTGAACGTTTTTCGGACAGCCGTGTCTAGATACAAATCTGGCGAAGGCTTCTAGATGGATGGCTTTCGTCGAAAAGCAGGCAAACGTATCCTTTTGAAATTCGACATCCCCTCTCTCGGTAGGATTTTATATCGAATGGTCCCGCGAAATCCACCCCGGTGTTGGTGGAGGCCCTAGTAAAGGTGGTGCGCTCCTTCAGAAGGATCCCCATAAGTTGCGTTTGTGTCCGCTTCCTGTAAATAGTACAGACCTTACAGTTGTGGGTAACAGACCGTATCATTATTTTAACACGTGGGATCCAGTACTGAGTGCGGATATGACGTAGCATCAGCTGGTTCCCTCCATGCAGGGTGGTCTTATGAGAGGATTGAACTATAAGTCTGGATAACCTGCAAATATAAGGAAGAATAATGGGATGACTTTCGTTATGGGACATGTCTTTGGATGCCCCAGTCCGCCCCCCCCCCCCCCCCAGTTCGAATGATGCCTTCTTTATCTATATATGGATCCAAGTGTAAAATCTCACTCTTGCCATTTATTAGTTTTCCTGACTTCAAATTTGCGTACTCTTCTTGATAGTGTTACCTTTGGCATATTGTTATCAAGATCTGTGTTGTTTTTTCTATTTCGTTAGGGGCTATCGAATGAGAATCCCTTTTAAAGGAGCCTTTAGTTGTTGGGTGCGTATGCTGGAAAAACCGAAGAATATAGGATATAACCTGCAAAGCCCTTGGTAAATCGGAAAACCTATCCAGAATGTCAACGTTAATTTTGACCGAAGTTGTATGAACTTTCACCCACTTTTCCTCCATATTCGTATTATAATCTTCGTCTTGTGTTGGCCAATTTTCGTTGTTTTCTTGTAACCAAGAAGGTCCCTGCCACCACAAAGAATTGTTGATTAGGTCCGAAGCATAGAGGCCTCTGCTCGCCAAATCTGTAGGATTTGACGCGGAGTCTACGTGCCGCCATACTTTGTCTCCTACTTTGTCGATGATTTTAGTTATTCGATGTGCCACGAACGTTGACCACGAACATGGTGGTTTTCGGATCCATGCCAGCACTATGGTTGAATCTGTCCAAAGGGTTACTTTAATGTTCGAAAGTTTCATATTTTCGACCACAGATTCGATTATTTCTGCTAGTAGAACTGCACCGCAGAGTACGAATCGAGGCAAGGATATGGTTTTGATCGGGGCTAATCTCGTCTTGGCCATCAACAGGTTGGTGAAGACTTGATCCTTTGTTTGTACCGTCAGGAAAACAGTGGCGGCATATGCGTTTTCCGAAGCATCGCTGAATCCATGTATTTCGATATTGTCCTTCAATGTGTAGTGTAGAATACAATTTTGAAAAAACTACGTGGCTCTAGTGGGTGGGGTGATATTTATAGTCGCCTGGTTTGTGAAATTATCTCACACACCCCGAAACCGAGGAATTTTTAAGAAAATTCGACCAGAAATGTATGTATTTTAAAGACCCCTTTAAAATCTGCAGAGGTTTTGTTATATATGTATGCAGTTACCGGGCAAAATCAAAGATTGTGTTGCGCTTTCAATGCAAAAAATTTAAATTCAAATTTTCGCCTGGGTCAAATCAGCAGTGCTGGTGGGATATACTTATGTAAAATTTAGTTACTGGCTCTACCCCTAGGAGCGATGTACCAAAATACTGGTAAGTAATATATTTTTATTTATTGTTTTATTCAATTCCGTTTGAGACCAAACATAAAGCTATATACATACATATAAGATGTTTGTTAAGCAATTCATTCAAATAAGGCAACATGTCAATATATATACATGTATAACATAAATAATAATAAGAAAAGAGAAAAAACTGAGACCAGGCAAAAGGCCAAAAATTCATTTAACATTTTTTATACTTGTACTCATCCTACATAAATACAATGTATATTTGATGTATTGCCTTAAGAGTTTTGACACAATAGACACAAAGACACTTTGCGGAGTTGGCACTTAATTTTTTAAAATAGCGCCACACCTTACTTTTGTTCGGCATATTGATTTCGGCAAGAAGTTTGTGGAAAATAGAAGGTATTAAAAATGTGAAATTTTTTTATAATTTAATATTAATAATTACAAATTAGAATGATAGCAGTGCACGCAACTGCCTTTTAAAAGTAATCAAAAAGCAGCCCATTATTAAATAAAAGCAATGTTGGTCAAAGTAGCTGAAAATAAAAGCTATTACGATGATATCAAAGGTAATCAAAGGCGGTGTACAAATTAAGTATTATCCACATAATAACATTATTCCAAAAATCCCGGGATACTCCTTCACGATCTACATATTTACCTCACGCCTTTGCACTGGCCATACTGCACTTTCGATTAAGATGTTCATCGATTTATTTAATATAAAATATTCATTAGAAGTCACAACATAATTTAAAACAATTATTATTAATAACTTACCCTTTTCACATCAGTTTGCAGCAACTTAACAAAGAACAAGAATGGCGTCAATAAATGCAACTTTAGAGATGTGGATGTTCGAAACATCGTCAAAGTTAATATCGATGTATCGGCAATTTTTCGATATTGAGTAATTTTGAAACATCGATGTTAAACATCGGATTTTCGTCCGATACTATCGATGTTTTAAAAACATCGATGTATCGTTTGCATCCCTATTTACCATGCTGGTGTCTTCAAACTCAAGAAAATCCTCGCTTATTAAGTGTTGCTTCGGTATACCCTGTATAATTTTCTTGCAGTTGGACGTCCATTTCCGCAATGGGAAACCTGCCGATTGCAATGCCGATGATATTTCGTCCCTTGCCTTGATTGCAATTTCGATGCTGTGCCCACCGGCGAGTACGTCATCAACGTACAAGCAATTTCGCAGGATATCTGCTGCCATTGGATGCGAAGTCTCTACGTCATCAGCTAGCTGGTGCAGCGTCCGAATCACAAGATACGGAGCACAATTAACCCCAAAGGTTACCGTTTTCAATTCGTAAATGTTAATTGGATCCTTGTGGCAGTTGCGAAATACGATTCGCTGGAATTTGAATTGATTTTCGTTAACCCATATATGGCGGTACATTTTTTCTATGTCGCTGTTAAATCCGTATTTGAACAGCCTCCAACGTAGTATAAGGATTGTCAGGTCGGCTTGAAGAATCGGACCTGGATATAAGGCATAATTCAGACTTTTGCCATTAGTGGTAGGACAAGATGCATTAAAAACGACTCTGACTTTTGTCGTTGTACACTCAGAGAAAAACGCTGTTCTAAAATCCAGCACTACCGGACTCAATTCAAGCTTTTCATATTCTTACTTTTCTGTTCTTGAAAAACGAAAGACCTGTTCTCAAAACAACAACCTTGTTCTTGAACTGACAACCATTTTCTTGAAAAGAGAACGGCTGGTCTTAAAATATGAACAAATGTTCTCTTAATGAGAACAATGTTCTTAAATTAAGAACAATGTTCTTAAATTAAGTTCAAGAAAAAAGAAACGGTATAATTCGTGTGCACTGCAATGTTAAATACACCATTTAGCACCAGTTGTCAAGCAGTGGTAGTGACCCAGCGGCTACGATGTTGGGGTTGCGATCGTGTACCGCGAGTTCGATCGCCGTCAAACTCTGAGGTTTTTTAAAACAATTTTTTTATATTCTATTTTTTTAACTCTTATTTTTCGTTCAGCTCCATTCACATATGCACAGCTAATTCTCAAACTTCTTATGAAATGTTTTAAATATATATTCAGATTGCATACTCAAATAAGAAAAATTTCTCGATAGGAGAAATATATGAAAAAAGCATATTATGCGTTTTTTTCAAACATTTTTGGAATTTCAATAATAATTGGTTTTGTTATTAATATATTTTATTAATGAAAAATAAATTATTTATTAATAAAAAAAATAAATGATGGGTACCTACTTGAAAAAATTAGCTTCCCCACTCCCCCCAAAGATCAAGCACAAACCGTTCTTGAACTGACAACGAAAAATGTTAAATCGACCACAAATTGTTCTCGAAGTGTGAGAACGCAAAATCTTAAATCAAGCCCAAGTAGTGCTTGAAATGAGCACAGAAGGTTCACACATCAATACCAAAGTGGTCATAAAATACGAACGGTGTGCTTGGAAAAACTGTTCTTAAAACAAGCCCATCGGTCACGAGTTAAGAAAAAACGTACTTAACAGACTTTTGTCAACGAATGTTCTGAATTTTGAACTTGTTTCGTTCGTTTTAGAACGATTTTTTCTCTGAGTGTACTTCCCTCCTTTATGACAGCATGGTGAGGTAGGAAGTAGCAATCATTTGAGTCTGGCGAAATATTGCCTATTTGTCTCATATGCCCTAAGGTTTCATATTCTGATACAACTCTATTGTATTCCGTTTGAAGGACTGGGTTTTTGCAAGTCGTGTCTCGTTGCGATAGAATTGAGAACACGCACTTCTTAATGAGGGGCCTAAGTTAAACTCTTTCCTAAAGGGTAAGGAGACTACGTATTTGCCATCGTTGTTCCGAACTGTTGTGGATTTGTATAGCTCCTCGTAGTAAATGTCATCGTTATTGATGCACCTCTTCTTTGGAATTTCTTCTATCTCCCAGAAAGCCGCCAGTTGTTTGTCTAAAGTGACCTCGTTAAAATATGAAACTAGGGTCTTATTTGTATCAACCGCATCTGTCCGGCCTGTCAAAATCCAGCCGAACAACGTTTCCTGTGCTATTAATGTGTTTAGCACATCTTTCCTAATGCCGCCTAACATAATTTGGGGGTATATGTCTCCGCCCAGAATTAGATCGACTGGCTCATTGACAAAGAATCGTTTGTCAGCCAGTACTAAGTCAGGGAATGCTTGCCTAGTCATTGCGTTTATTTGGCAAGTTGGAAGATTCCCTGTCATTTGTGGTAAAACCAGCATGATCGTATTGATCTTGATTAATGGGTCGGTTGGTGACCGCAGTTGTATGTTGCACGCTTCTCTTACTTGTGCAGACATTGTATTATTGATGCCCGAAACTTGGGCATGCAGGTGTTTGGATTGCAGATTAATTCTGCGCTTTAGTTTCTCGGTAATGAATGAACATTCATATCCCAAGTCTATTAGGGCTCTCGCCGAATAGTCAACACCATTAAAATGAATATTAAATTGAGCTGTCCCTAGTAACACCCCTTTATTTGTATTAGCAAAACATGAGTTCACATTATTAATCGGAGCATTTTATCTTTCAGCATTGCGTCGTATTTGAGCTTCCCGTGAGGTAGATGCTTCGATAGTGTCTGAAGTATTTGTTGTTTTTGGCTGATTCGAAATATGAAGCAGCGTGTGATGTCTTAAATGACATGTGGCACAGTTCATTTGACTGGTGCAATTTGTTACCGAATGACCAGCAGAAAGGCTGTTTATACACCCACGGCCGCTCTTAATTTGTTCAAACCGTTTAGTAGACGTTGAACGTAAGAACTTTGCAATTCGATGTGCCGGACTTTTGCACATCTTACACGTAGGTTTGGCTACACTAGCCTGATACGACCCCAATCGCTTCGACGATGTATCTGCCGAGGAACGAGAAGCTTGTGGCTTAGAGGGTTTTGAAACCGTATCCCCTCTTATATCTACGACAGTTTCCAACGTTTGGAATCTGCTGGATAAGAATTTATCCATGTCTGCCCATTTTGAAATTTCTGTTTTATTTTCTATGGTTTGTTCCCATAGAGCCAGTGTGGTTTCTGGCAGTTTTGTGGAGCACAAATACGTTAGAATTGCATCTCAATTTGATATGTCAACCTTGTGACATTGAAGCGCTGAGATACAATTGTTTATTTCACGTTGCAGTTTTTTAATGGAGCTACCGCGTTCACTCTCAACAGCTTTTAAACTAAAAAGATACGTTTGTTTACGTATCGGTCACATAAATTTTTCCACGCTGTATCGAAACCGTTTGTCGTTAAGGAACACCGTTCCACTATTTCTTTGGCCTCCCCTTGGGTTTTTTGCCTTAAATAGTATAGCTTTTGTACTGCATGGAGTTTACTATTATTAATATATATTATTATTATTATTATTTATTTAATATAGTAATCTTTGAAATACAATGTTTCTTACAGACTACATAACGGACTAAATAAATTTACATTACAGAATAGTGTACAGAAGATTTAAGAAAGCCTGTTTTGTCATTGTAAAATCAATGACAGTAGTTTCTGACAAAATATTAAATTCTCTCAAAGAGCGCACCAAAGGTGCATTTCCAGGAAATGTCGTTTTTACTTTGGGTAGATAAAAAGGATAAGATACACGAAGGTTACGTCTAGGGAAATTGAAACATATTTTATGCAAGAGATATGGGCAATCAACGATGCCTTGAATCATGTTAAACGTAAACGTCAAGGACAAGATAGATCTACGGCTTTCAAGAGATTGCAAGTTTATCAGTTGAAGACGAGCTGTGTAGGCCGGAACCGGGTTTTCAAAATTCAGAAACCGTAAGGCAAATTTAAGGAAAACCTTTTGTACACGCTCAATCCTCTTAATCGGAAGTTGATTATAGGGCCTCCACACGAAGACAGATGCGAGCGCACAAAGCTTGTAAATACAAGTTTCAAGGTATATGGGTCTGAGAAATTAGTGCTGTTACGACGTACAAACCCCAGAACTGAGTATGCTTTCGCGATAATGAAATTAATGTGGCTGTTGAAAGAGAGTTTTGTGTCAAATATGGCAGTGAACATGTCCCTAAAGGACGGCCATGCAATATAATCTCCCTTGAAAATATCCGTATCACACGCTGGCAGGCGCACATGATATTCCATATTATCTGAGACTCCTACCTTTTTCTCTTTCTTTTCAAATTCTTCCAAAAGCTCAGCTATTGCCGCCTGACACTTTAGGAAGCTGAAATAGCACATTTTATCCTTCTTTTTGATAGCTGATAGGTCCTTTGACTCAAGCTCTGATGAACTTACGAGCTTTTCGTATGTCACCTTCGTAGCTTCCCACATAGTTTTTAACTCATCCCTTTTGTATATTAGGGAGTGTTTACTGTGTTGTGAAGGTGACATATCGTGGAAGTCATTTTCATACTCGGTCACTGCATCTGCTTGGCGTGTATAGGTCTCCATTGTGGATAAAAATAAAAACCCAAAAGTTTATACAAAAATTAAAACAAAATTGCCTCTGCAGAGAGTAGTGAGTGAAAATGTCGCCAAAGGACAGAACTTGGAAGTGATAATGTGACAATTGAAAAGATTTGGTGTATGCGTATGTATATATAAATTTTCCAATAAGCAAGAAGAACAGTGAATATTCTAATTATGTAAGCCGATAAGTTTTGGCTAAAGTGGAAAAAAGGACTGTATTGAGGCTTGTGTGCTAAGTGGGATAAGTAAAATTTCGTGGTGGCAACGGCGCGCACCCACGTAAATGTTAAGGAATGTGCTAATCCAATGAGTAATGGCTACTGAAAAATGGTGTTAGTGAAAGAAAAAACGAATCACACGTTATGGCCTTTTGGTAATTTAACCAAGGACTGTGAACTTTTGTATCACAAAAATTAGATCAGTAAAAACTGATTTGTATATTGCCGCAAATGAGAATAATAATTCTTCAATTTTTTAAATAATTGTGCAAGGAAAAAGGCTATTGGCCACCCAAACAACAACAACAATATGTGTGTATGAAACTAAGTGCACTTTGTGATAAAGCAACAAACTAAATTGCAAACGTACTGCCGGTGAAATTCATCAGAAATCAAAGAACGGTTCTAAGTAATCATGCAGTTCGGTACTTGTCAGGTATTTGTTAACTGATCGCTTTGTATTTATACTACTAAATTCTGTTGGCCGAGGGCGTTTATGTTCTATGGCAGATATTAGATCTGCGGTAGGGTTCTGTTCGCCTCGTTCGAGGTGAACGAGAACGGGGTTAGGGGGTTTGTTGGCCTCGTTCGGAGTGAACGAGAGCTGGGTTAAGCGGGTTGTTGGACGGGTGGAAGTTAAAGATCTTCCTCACCCTCACTGGAGGGTGGTAGTAGGACCAATTTCGTGATTGGCCTGGTGGTTTGTCCCCTTGCCGTATCCAGTTCGACGACTCGAACTCGGTTATCGGGGCCAAAGTGAAGATTGGCTATCCGACCCAGTCTCCATTCGTTATGGGGCAGATTGTCCTCCTTAATGACGACTAGGTCCCCCTGTTTGAGGTTTGATTGTGGATGCTTCCACTTAACGCGCTTCTGCAATTCGGTGAGATACTCAGTTTTCCACCGTTTGCAGAAGGTTTGATGCAGCGACTTAAGTTTCTCCGATCGATTGACGAGTGACGCGCGATTCTCGCTGACGTCAATCTCGGGTGGCGCTAGTAGATGGCCCCCGACTAGGAAGTGTCCGGGGGTAAGTGGCTCAAAGTTGACGGGTAATTTGAAGATGGCCTTAGGGGTTGGGAGTTGAGACAGGATTCAATTCTACACAGGAGGGTGCTAAACTCCTCGAGAGTAAATTTGTGATCTGATGCGATCTTTTTGAAATGAGTTTTGAAACTCTTGACTCCCGCTTCCCACAGCCCGCCCATATGAGGAGCAGCTGTTTGTATGAAATGTCATGTCGGGGTTTGGTGGGCATATTTAGAGAGGGTTTGGTCGCGCGCATCAACGAGGAATGCCTTGAACTCTGAGCGGAGAGCCCTCGACGCACCGACAAAGTTCGTCCCGTTGTCGGAATAGAGGTTTTTCGGGCATCCTCGTCTGGCGACAAACCGACTAAACGCTGCTAGAAACGCGGCGGTGCTGAGGTCGCTAGTCGCCTCTAAGTGGATCGCCTTAGTCGCAAAACAGACAAATAGGCAGACGTAGCTCTTAGACATGCGGCATCCTCGTCCGCTGTGAGACTTGATGTCAAACGGTCCGGCGAGATCCACCCCGGTGTTGGTAAATGCCCGAGAAAAGTAGTGCGTTCCGCAGGGAAATTCCCATGAGTTGCGTCGGGGAACGCTTGCCGAATAGCGTACAGGCCTTGCAGTTGTGAGTGATGTATCGGATCATGTTTTTGATCCGAGGTATCAGCATTAGTTGGTTTCCGCCATGTATAAAAATGGTGTGGACAAACTGGACTAGGAGACGGGTGAGTCGGCACTCGTAAGGGAGGATTATCGGGTGGCGCTCGTCGACGGGAACGTCCCTGGATGCGTTGAGGCGACCCCCCACCCGAAGGACATTATTTTCGTCGATAAAGGGGTCTACAGAGAGGATCTCTCTTTTGGCCGCGACGGGTTTCCTAGTTCTCAGAGCGTTCATTTCCTTGCCATAGTAGCGAGTTTGGGATATCCTTATGAGACGGCCAGTCGTAACTTTGATTTCGTCGGGCGAGATCTGGTGAGACTCTGCTTTAAAGGACGCTTTAGTTTTTGGATGTGTTCTATTCGAGAATCTTATAATGTAGGAGATTACCCGCAATGCCCTTGATAGATCGGAAAACCGATCCAGAATATCCTCGCTATTGTTGATGTTTGTTGCTGCATGCACTTGTACTCGTTTTTCTTCGATATTTGTGTGGTACTCCTGTTCGCCATGAGATGGCCATTTTTCTTTGCCTTCCTGCAGCCAAGAAGGTCCCTGCCACCACAAAGAGTTGTCGACTAGATCCGTTGCTGGAAGTCCTCTGCTGGCTAAGTCCGCTGGATTTGATGCGGACTCGACATGATGTCATGCTTTCGTTCCTACCTTCTCCACGATTTTTTTCACCCTGGGAGCTACAAATGTTGACCAGGAACACGGGGGTTTTCGAATCCATACTAGGACGATGGTCGAATCTGTCCATAGGTGCATGTTGCATGTGCCTAAGTTCAGGTTCTCCATCACAGTTTCCAAAGTTTCTGCCAGCAAGACGGCATCGCATAACTCCAATCGTGGTAATGAAATTGCTTTCACTGGTGCCACCCTCGTTTTTGCCATAAGTAGACTAACGTAGATCCTATGGTTGATCTTAGCTCGCACGTAAACCGTAGCCGCGTAGGCTTTTTCGGAGGCGTCACAGAAGCCGTGAATTTCTATATCGTTGGTTGGGGTGAAGTGCACCCACTGAGGTATACGAATCCAGTTAATGGCGGGGTACTCCTGCATAAAATCATGCCATCGGTCTAGGGTTCCTGCCGACACTGGTTCGTCCCAGTCAGTCCCTTCTAGCCAAATGTTTTGCATAATAATTTTGACAACAATGACGACTGGGGCGAGCCAACCTAGAGGATCGAAAAGTTTAGCGATTGCGGAAAGGATTGCCCTTTTCGTTAATACATCCCGATTTTCCATTGGTTTTGCGGCGAAGTAAAAATAATCCGCATGCGCGTTCCATCGAATGCCTAGGGTCTTGACTGTACTCGCGTCCTCGAATTCCAAGAAGTCTTCGTTGAGCAGTCTAGTTGAGGGATCGGCTGCTAATACGCTACCAAAAATATCGAGAGAGGTCAAAAGACGCGTATTGACCTCGACAACAATAATCCGAAAGCGGAAAAGAAAAATTGTATCCCTGTCAGAGGTTATTTGCAGTTGTAGTTGGCGATTTCCATGTGGTTGTTGTAATTTTGTTGTACCCACAAAAAAAATAAGCGTTTTGCGCGGATATATTTTTGTTCTCCAAACCGGTGTTGGACCCACTCAGGGTAATTTTTTATACGCAGGAACGTGTTTTGCACAAAAATACTATGGATACCCCCCCGGTTTCGAAGGGACCCGCGGGTCATTTTTCGGTTTTTCGTTAATGACTTTTGGACGAATTAAAATTTTTATTTTCCGGATTATTATTGTCGAGGTCAATACGCGTGGTTTGACACCTCTCCCTATATTTTTGGACGCGTCTTCGCAGTCGACCCCTCAACTAGACTATTACCAAATTATGAAACCTATATGTCATATTTTACAATGTTCTCATATGCTATAAGCCTTAGTCGCTTTTATAGCTTATACAAAAATGTTTAAAGTAAACAACAATAATACATGTCAAAATACAAAATATGGGTAACCCGAAAGTCTTCCTTAAAATTTATGGAAGAGTTTCTAATTAATAAAACCTACTGAAAAATCATTACCAATGGTGACTTACTATTTGGCATATATATTTTTTCAAACATGTAACTATACAGAGTGTCTGAACAAGTAACTTGGTACCTCGATCAAGTTTAAACCTTAATAAAAAATTTTCTATGGATGAAAAATTTTTGAAACATCAATTCTCTAACCAAATTAAACAACATTTCGTATTGTATTCTATGCTTAGCTGCTTTTTTTTATTGTTAAGTGAGTTTGTAACATTTTTAATAATACTTTAACTTGCTTAATGTCTATATATGACTAGCAGACGTTGTTCTGCCCTAAATTTGGTCTATCTGCATACATCTTAATAAGCGTTTTCCGGCTAGCTCTGCTTCCCCCTCTTATATTTTTCTTAATCCTTTTATTCACTCCTTCCTCCGTTTTTTTTCGATTCGCCTATCCCCATCTTCGTCTCATTCTATCTCTTTCACAGTCTCTTTCTCCTTCCCTCTTTTCTCTTCTCTCAAGCTCTTCTCATTCTTCTTCATCCCTTATTGCCAGTCCCAGAGGGTGGTATGTATTTTGTTCCAGTCCTATTCCGAGTTCCAGTCCCAATCCGAGTCTCAGCCCCAGTCCTAGTCCTAATCCCAGTCCCAGTCCGTCTCTGGTCTAGTTCCCGGAAAAAAGGATCGTAAATACTAATACAGGTAAATTAATACACCAAATTTCAAGCAAATCGAATAGAAAGTACATATATATATAGGTATGTGGGTATTATTAATTCATGTCTTTATTTCGGCTTCGCATGCTTATTTATCAGTTTTGCCAGGTTGATGCGACTAAATCGAATACGACAATGGAAATTACTTTAAAGCTCTCAGCAACAGCTTTCATTTTATATCCATATTACACACACATTGTAGGGGTATCCGGGTCCACGTTTTGACCTATATCTCAAGACCCTAGTCACCCAGCGATATAAAAATTACTCTGTACTAAAGCACACATCAACAGCTTTCATTTGATATCCATATTACACACACATTGTAGGGGTATCCGGGTCCACTTTTTGGCATATATCTCAAGACCCTAGTCACCCAGCGATATAAAAATTACTTTGTACTAAAGCACACATCAACAGCTTTCATTTGCTATCCATATTACACACACTTTCTAGGGGTAGGTATCCGGGTCCACGTTTTGGCCTATTCATTTGATATCCATATTGTATAAACGTTTTGGCCTATATCTCGAGACCCTAGTCACCAATAGGTACGAAAAATACCCAGTATCAAAGTACTAATAAAGAGCTTCCATTTGGTACCCATATTGTACAAACACATCCGAGGAGTACCCAGGTCCACGTTTTGATCTCAAGATCCTAGCCAGAACGCGATAAAAAGTATCCTATATCCGTTCCCTGGTTCTATGCTACCTCTCCACCAATTTCCAACCAAATCGCTTCATCCGTTCTTGAGTTATGCGCAGTGTAACTAACACGACTTTCTTTTATATATATAGATTTGTATGTTAGGTGACACACCCCCTTTTTCCCAATTCCACATTTTCTTGGTGGTGTTAGGCATTGACCTCATATAATTCCTTACTGAATTTCAATGTTCTGGGATTTATACCTAGGAACCTATAGCCAAATTTTGGTGATGATTGAAGTGTGGGAAATACGTTTCCATAGGTAATACACACACACACAGAATTTGATTTTTATATATATAATATAGATAGATTGTTATTTTTGAGATTAAGCTAAAGGTATTTAATTTGGTGCTGTAAGCACGTTTTGTGTTGTATACGTCTATAACATATAATGGTTATTTTTAATTTGGAAGTATAAAAATATATTTTAAATGAACAAACTTTTTAAATAATAATATAATTATTTAAAAAAAATATTAATTAAATGAAAAAAAAAATAAAAATGCAAGCATTCGAACCTGCGAGCGAACTCCTTTAAGCGGAAGTCGTATCATCTCTACCATTGCAACTACCGGAAAAAGCTGTTGAAAATGCTAACCGCATTTACTTTATGGTTCGGGGTTAAATAATTGACATACTATTGAGAAATTATAAAAAATAAGTGAATATTTAACTGGCATAATTTTTTTGGAAATTCTATGTGTACAGGGTGTCTAGACAGGAAAATTGTATTTACCTTGAAAATCTCTTTTTTTAGAAAATCTATGTGTGCAGGGTTTCTAAACTGGAAAATTGTTTTTACCATGGAAAATTTTTAAATGGCCAGAAAAAAGTTCCTATGGCTGACCGATTAGTGAGGCCCGCTGACCAATTATGACCAATTATTTGGCATACCTTTCGATTTGAAAATCCACCGATGGGGTGCTAACATCCGATAACAGGGTAACATCCGATAACAGGGTAACATCCGATAACAAAGAAAATTTTATAAATTAATTAAAAAGTTCCTATGGCTGACCAATTACCAAAACCTGCTGACCAATTATGACCAATTAGTGACCAATTAATTGACATACTTTTTTTTGAAAACTGCTGTATACATGGTGTCTAGACAGGAAAATTGGTTTTCCCTCGGAAAACTTTAAACGACCATAAACAATTTTCTATGGCTGACCAATTAGTGGGACCCGCTGGCCAATTATGACCAATTAATAGGCATACTTTTTTTTGGAAAACTCATGTATATAGGGTGTGTAGACTGGAAAATTTTTTTACCTTGGAAAAGTTTAAACGGCCTTGCAAAATTTGCTATGGCTGACCAATTAGTGGGACCCACTGCCCAATTATGACCAATTAGTGACCAATTATTTAGCATACCTTTCGATTTGAAAATCCACCGATGGGGTGCTAACATCCGATAACAGGGCACCATTCGATAACAAAGAAAATTTTATAAATTAATTAAAAAGTTCCTATGGCTGATCAATTAACGAACCTACTGAACAATACCAATTAGGGACCAATTAATTGGCATACGTTTTTTTGGAAAATTTATGTATACAGGGTGGTTAGACAGGAAAATAGTTTTTCCCTAGAAAAATTTTAAATGGCCATAAAAAATTTTCTATAGCTGGACCCTCTGACTAATTATGACCAATTATTTGACATACTTTTCGATTTGAAAATCCACCGATGGGCTGCTAACATCCCACACACGATCTTGGAAATTTTAAAATTTCCATAAAATTTTTTTCTAATGCTGACCAATTACATAAACTTGCTGACCAATTATGACCAATTAGTGACCAATTATTTGGCATATGTTTTGTTATAAAATTCCAGAAATGGGGTGCTAACATCCCAGAGCCAGATAAGAGGGCGTTTTTGTGGCAAACTGCTGAACGAGAATAATACAACTTCCCGCTTTCAAATAAGCATGGATTTCACAACCAAGAAGCTTAGTTCTCCGAACAGAAATATGGTAAAACTTACATAGGCCATACACATATCGCGTTATGTGGTTGAACGCAACATCAATTGTATGAGCGGAACATGAATATAATTTATTGTATACCAACTCTGAATAGGTTATTATCGGCACCAATAGTTGAGCTGCAAGTTTTTTACGTATGGCAACTGGCGTAAATATTGACGACTGTCTTAGATTTCGGTGAGTGCAGTATACCCTCCCCACCCTGAAATTAATATGATCAACGCAATTAAGACTAGAGTTAACAAGGTTTTTAACATTGTTAACAATTTTAATCACGTTGTTATCAATATGTATGATAGGTGGATTACCAATAACGATCTTTTTCCTTGATATCGGTAATACAGAAGACTTACTTGCGTTGAGGCAGAGACCATTTTTGCTAGCCCAGTGCGACACTTTCAACAAATCTCCATTTAATTTAGCGCAAAGGTCATTGGTGTTACTAATACTATCAGATATGTACATTTGCACATCATCAGCGTAGGCATGCATTCTAACGTGACTGCACTCTAGGAAAATGTCATTTAGAAACAGGCTGAATAATAGGGGTCCAAGGATGGAACCTTGTGGAACTCCCAGAGTTAAACATTTTGACTGCGATATTTCGTAGCCCGTGCTTACTCGCTGGCATCTACCGGTCAGATAGCTATCCATAATCTTCACTGCATTTCCACTGAATCCAAAATATTTTCTGAGTTTGTTACAAAGCAACTGGTGATTGAAAGAGTCAAAAGCTTTCGAAAAATCTAATAGACAGAGCAACGTGTGCTGATTTTTATCAAAAGACTCCCGTATATCGTCGAATATTTTCAGCTGTGCTTGGCTCTGAATCCCGATTGAAAGGGTGAAAGTAGTTTATTATTTTGGATATGAAGAGTAATTTGCTCCGCTAGAAGTCTTTCAAAAACTTTCGACAACGCAGGTAAAATACTAATAGGGCGAAAATCATTTGGTGAGCTTCCAAGTCTATTTTTAGACACAGGCTTAACTATGGCATCTTTCCACAGATCAGGGAAGCATAATGTTGTGATACAATGATTAATAACAAGGGTAAGGCAACTCAATATATAAGGTAATATAATTTTCACGAATTTTAGCGAAATCCCATCTGATGTATGTAACGGAATCTTTGAGCTTAATTTTCATCGGTTTCTGGAAGTCTGATTAATTTGAAACTTTGCATACGTATCAAGGACCGATGACCATGCATTAATGTGATGGTGTGGTGACATAAGGTCAACGGCCATAAGGTAAATTGGCCCTATTACCACTTTCAATGGCCATAAGTTTGATTGAAACTCTGCACACATATCAAGGGTCGATGACAATGCATTAATGTGATGGTGTGGTAACATAAAGTCAACGGCCATAAAGTCAATTGGCCTTATTACCACTTTGAATGGCCATAAGTTTGAGTGAAACTTCGCACACGTATCAAGGCTCGATGACAATGCAATAATGTGATGTGGGGGGGGCGGGCATAAAGTTAACGGACATAAGGTCAATTGAACTTATGACCACCCCAAATGGCCATAGATTTGAAACCTTTGCACATAATGCGAAAAACGAATTCCTTTATTAATAATAGAAGTGGATGCATGGCATATCTACAAAAGAGCATACTGGAGCCCTTTTTTAACACGCTTTTATTAGCTTGGCCTGTATCTATGTAACGGAATTTTTGAGCTTAATTTTCACCGGTTTCTAGAAGTCTGATTAATTTGAAACTTTGCGTATGTATCAAGGACCGATGACAATACATTAATGTGATGGTGTGGTGACATAAGGTCAACGGCCATAAGGTCAAGTGGCCTTATTACCACTTTGAATGGCCATACGTTTGATTGAAACTTTGCACACGTATCACGGCTCGATGACAATGCATTATTGTGATGGTGTGGCGACATAAGGTCAACGGCCGTAAGTTCAATTGGCCTTATTACCACTTTGAATGGCCATAAGTTTGATTGAAACTTTGCACACGTATCAAGGCTCGATTAAAATGCAATAATGTGATGGTGGGGTCACATAAGGTTATCGGACATTAGGTCAGTTGAACTTGTGACCACCCCAAATGGCCATAAATTTGAAAACTTGCACATAATGCGAAAAACGCATTCCTTTATTAATGATAGAACTGGATGCATGGCACATCTACAAAAGAGCATCTTGGAGCCCTTTTTAACACGCTTTTATTAGCTTGGCGTGTATCTATCTATGTATCTATATATCCATGTATGTATGTAACGGAATCTGGAGTGGAGCCGAGAGCCCTGGTAATGCAGAGCTCCGAACTACATTGCACATTTTGAAGCATTTTAAGATAGGTACTTTTAGCTAGTGCAGGCCACCAGACCAAGGCACCATAAAGAAGAATCGGGCGCACAATTGCTGTGTAAATACAGTAGGCCACCTTAGGAGAGAACCCACAGGAGGTGCCAATTGCCCTCTTGCAGGTGAACAGCTCTGCTGCTGCCTTCTTGGATTGCTCCACTATATGGTCACTCCACAATAGCTTCCTATCCAGAATGACTCCCAAATACTTCACTTGATCGCTAAACGCTAAGAACGTACCCCCAATTCTTGGCGATGTAAGATTTGGTACTTTGCACCTCCTCGTGAAGAGAACAAGCTCGGTCTTATCCGGGTTGACTTCCAAACTTGTGGCGGGTTGTATACCCGGGGCAGCTCCAGTATGTCAGCTGGGTCCGTTGGCGTCACTGGACCCCAGGCTCTAGCCCTTGGTCGTGAGAGGATATCACGCGCCTCCACTACCTTGAGGCGCGCGCCCGGATATACCACACCTATTAGCGTGACGGCGGCCCTATAGAGGTTGACCGACCTGGCGTCATCACGGGCAATTAGCTTGCAATTGCCCTGGAACCACCCTGCATCGGTGTAAGATGGCGGTGGACCAGGGTTGTCTTTTTAACCTTAACGGCCACCGTAGCGAGCGCGACCTCGATACACTTCAATTGTTGTTTGGGGATCCTGCCATCTTCGCTGCTCTCGCCTATAATGCCAATGATCTGCCGATCCTTGGCAATTTCGGCGAAAGACCGCGTCCAGCCTCCCTGCGTCTTGGCCCATTTCGGTGCCGTGGGGTTGGATTCATCCATAGACCGCTGGCGTTTCGAGGTTTCATCACTCTCGACTAAAACTTTTAAAATTACTTGAACTAAAAAATTAAAAATAAATAATAGTTTAAAAAAACTAAAACAACACGCTTTTATAGCAAACCAAACTAAAAAAGAGAAAATAATTTTCAATTAAAAAGAGTTTATATAACAGTAGTAGAAGGTCAACAAATCGTTTATAGTTAATCACCTGAAAATAAAATTATAACAAAATTTAAGTTATTAACAGAATAATTTAATTCACAGTAAAAAGCGCGGGGTGCTTGATATTGAATGTTACAATCATTCTATTCGCAACTATCTGAGAGGAAAGATATGAAATGTATACAAATGCACCCCACGCTTTTTACTCTGAATTAAATTATTCTGTTAATAACTTAAATTTTATTACAATTTTATTTTGAGGTGATTAACTATAAACGATTGTTTGACCTTCTACTACTGTTATATAAACTCTTTTAAATTGAAAATTATTTTCTATTTTTTAGTTCGGTTTGCTATAAAAGCGTGTTTTTTTAGTTTTTATACTCAGTTGAGCAGAGCTCACATAGTATATTAACTTTGATTGGATAACGGTTGGTTGTACAGGTATAAAGGAATCGAAATAGATATAGACTTCCATATATCAAAATCATCAGTATCGGAAAAAAATTCGATTTAGCCATGTCCGTCCGTCTGTCCATTAACACGATAGCTTGAGTAAGTTTTGAGGTATCTTGATGAAATTTGGTATGTTGGTTCCTGGGCACTCATCTCAAATCGCTATTTAAAATGAACGATATCGGACAATAACCACGCCCACTTTTTCGATATCGAAAATTTCGAAAAATCGAAAAAGTGCGATAATTCATTACCAAATACGGATTAAGCGATGAAACTTGGCAGGTGAGTTGTATTTATGACGCAGAATAGAAAAATAGTAAAATTTTGGACAATGGGCGTGGCACCGCCTACTTTTAAAAGAAGGTAATTTAGAAGTTTTGCAAGCTGTAATTTGGCAGTCGTTGAAGATATCATGATGAAATTTGGCAGTAACGTTACTCTTATTGCTATATGTAGGCTTAATAAAAATTAGAAAAATCGGAGAACGACCACGCCCACTTTTTAAAAAAAAATTTTTTTTTATTCAAATTTTAAAAGAAAAGTTAACATCTTTACAGTATATAAGTAAATTATGTCAAAATTCAACTCCAGTAATGATATGGTGCAACAAAATACAAAAATAAAAGAAAATTTCAAAATGGGCGAGGCTCCGCCCTTTTTCATTTAATTTGTCTAGTATGCTTTTAATGCCATAAGTCGAAGAAAAATTTACCAATCCTTGTGAAATTTGGTAGAGGCTTAGATTATAGGACGATAACTGTTTCCTGTGAAAAAGGGCGAAATCGGTTGAAGCCACGCCCAGTTTTTATACACAGTCCACCGTCTGTCCTTCCGCTCGGCCGTTAACACGATAACTTGAGCAAAAATCGATATATCTTTACTAAACTCAGTTCACGTACTTATCTGAACTCACTTTGTATTGGTGTAAAAAATGGCCGAAATCCGACTATGACCACGCCCACTTTTTCGATATCGAATATTACGAAAAATGAAAAAAATGCCATAATTATATACCAAATACGAAAAAAGGGATGAAACATGGTAATTGTATTGGTCTATTGACGCAAAATATAACTTTAGAAAAAAACTTGGTGAAATGGGTGTGACACCTACCTTAATAAATAGAAGAAAATGAAAAAGTTTTGCAGGGCGAAATCAAAAGCCCTTGGAATGTTGGAAGGAATACGCTTCGTGGTATTACATATATAAATAAATTAGCGGTACCCGACAGATGATGTTCTGGATCACCCTGGTCCACATTTTGGTCGATATCTCGAAAACGCCTTCACATATACAAATAAGGGCCACTCATTTTAAACCCTCATTAATACCTTTAATTTGATACCCATATCGTTCAAACACATTCTAGAGTCACCCCTGGTCCACGTTTATGGCAATATCTCGAAAAGGCGTCCACATATGGAATTAAGGCCCCCTCCTTTTTAAAATACTCATTAACACCTTTCATTTGATACTCATATGGTACAAACAAATTCTAGAGCCACCCCTGGTCCACCTTTTTGGCGATATCTCGAAAAGGCGTCCACCTATAGAACTAAGGCCCACGCCCTTTTAAAATACTCATTAACACCTTTCATTTGATACCCATATCGTACAAACAAATTCTAGAGTCACCCCTGTTCCACCTTTATGGCGATATCTCGAAAACGCGTCCACCTATAGAACTAAGGCCCCCGCCCTTTTAAAATACTCATTAACACCTTTCATTTGATACCCATATCGTACAAACAAATTCTAGAGTCACCCCTGGTCCACCTTTATGGCGATATCTCGAAAAGGCGTCCACCTATAGAACTAAAGCCCACGTCCTTTTAAAATACTCATTAACACCTTTCATTTGATACCCATATCGTACAAAAAAATTCTAGAATCACCCCTGGCCCACCTTTATGGCGATATCTCAAAAAGGCATCCACCTATAGAACTAAGGCCCACTCCCTTTTAAAATACTCATCAACACCTTTCATTTGATACCCATATCGTTCAACCAAATTCTAGAGTCACCCCTGGTCCACCTTTATGGTGATATCTTGAAAAGGCGTCCACCTATAGAACTAAGGCCCACACCCTTTTAAAATGCTCATTAACACCTTTCGTTTGATACCCATATCGTACAAACAAATTCTAGAGTCATCCCTGGTCCATCTTTATGGCGATATCTCGAAAAGGCGTCTACCTATAGAACTAAGGCCCACGCCCTTTTAAAATACTCATTAACACCTTTCATTTGATACTCATATCGTACAAACAAATTCTAGAGTCACCCCTGGTCCACCTTTTTGGCGATATCTCGAAAAGGCGTCCACCTATAGAACTAAGGCCCACGCCCTTTTAAAATACTCATTAACACCTTTCATTTGATACCCATATCGTACAAACAAATTCTAGAGTCACCCCTGGTCCACCTTTATGGCGATATCTCGAAAACGCGTCCACCTATAGAACTAAGGCCCCCGCCCTTTTAAAATCCTCATTAACACCTTTCATTTGATACCCATATCGTACAAACAAATTCTAGAGTCACCCCTGGTCCACCTTTATGGCGATATCTCGAAAAGGCGTCCACCTATAGAACTAAAGCCCACGCCCTTTTAAAATACTCATTAACACCTTTCATTTGATACCCATATCGTACAAAAAAATTCTAAAGTCACCCCTGGCCCACCTTTATGGCGATATCTCAAAAAGGCATCCACCTATAGAACTAAGGCCCACTCCCTTTTAAAATACTCATCAACACCTTTCATTTGATACCCATATTGTTCAACCAAATTCTAGAGTCACCCCTGGTCCACCTTTATGGTGATATCTCGAAAAGGCGTCCACCTATAGAACTAAGGCCCACGCCCCTTTTAAAATACTCATTAACACCTTTCATTTGATACCCATATCGTACAAACAAATTCTAGAATCACCCCTGGTCCACTTTTATGGCGATATCTCGAAAGGCGTCCACCTATAGAACTCAGGCCCACGCCGTTTTAAAATACTCATTAACACCTTTCATTTAATACCCATATTGTACAAACGCATTCTAGAGTCACCCCTGCTCCACGTTTATGGCGATATCCCGAAAAGGCGTCCACCCATAGAGCTAAGGCCCACTCCCTGTTAAAACACTTATTAACACCTTTCGTTTTATACCCATATTGTGCAAATGCATTCTAGAGTCAACCCTGGTCCACCTTTATGGTGATATCTCGAAAAGGCGTCCACCTATAGAACTAAGGCCCACGCTCCTTTTAAAATACTCATTAACACCTTTCATTTGATACCCATATCGTACAAACAAATTCTAGAATCACCCCTGGTCCACTTTTATGGCGATATCTCGAAAGGCGTCCACCTATAGAACTCAGGCCCACGCCCTTTTAAAATACTCATTAACACCTTTCATTTAATACCCATATTGTACAAACGCATTCTAGAGTCACCCCTGCTCCACGTTTATGGCGATATCCCGAAAAGGCGTCCACCCATAGAACTAAGGCCCACTCCCTGTTAAAACACTTATTAACACCTTTCGTTTTATACCCATATTGTGCAAATGCATTCTAGAGTCAACCCTGGTCCAATTTTATAACTATATTCCGAAAAGGCGTCCACCTATAGAACTAAGGCTCACTCCCTTTTAAAATACTCATTAACACCTTTCATTTGATACCCATATAGTACAAACAAATTCTATAGTCACCCCTGGTCCACCTTTATAGCGATATCTCGAAAAGGCGTCCATCTATAGAACTTAGGCCCACGCCCTTTTAAAATACTCATTAATACCTTTCATTTGATACCCATATCGTACAAAATAAATTCTAGAATCACCCCTGGTCCACCTTTATGGCGATATCTCGAAAAGGCGTCCACCTATGGAACTTAGGCCTACTCCCTTTTAAAATTATCATTAACACATTTCATTTGATACCCATATAGTACAAACAAATTCTAGAGTCAAGCCTGGTCCACCTTTGTTACGATATCCCTAAATGGCGTCCATCTATAGAACTATGGCCCACTTCCTCTTAAAATAGTCTTTAATACCTTCCATTTGATACACATGTCATACAAACACATTCCAGGGTTACCCTGGTTCTTTTTACAACATGGTGATTTTCCCTTACTTTGTCTCCACAGGTCTCAACTGAGTATATATATAACCGAACATTACACCCGAACTTAGCCTTCCTTACTTGTTTTAAATTATTATTTATTTTAAAAACGCATTTCGCGACATCATTTTCAGACACAGCTGAAAATTCAAACGATGTGCCCGAGTAATACGCGTTTGAACAAGCTGGAAAATGATCAATGGGTACACTGACTTGTGGACTTCTGACGAAAGCATCATTAAGGTCATCAGTACTTAGTTTGCAATCGACATTTTCTTTGCCATATACACGTAAATTCTTCCAGTTATGCCACAATGTAATGCATGGAAGTCATGGGTCAAGCTTATACCTAAAATATTCACGCTTTTGAGCTCGAATAATTCTTGTCGCCGTATTTCTTGCAACCATCGTCTATGTAGAGGTAGCAGCAATGTGCTATGTAGTTTCGTAAAATGTCGTCCAGCGTTCTTTGGAAAATTGAAGGGACTTTCTTTATGCCAAATGGCAGCCTGGTAAATTCATACTTCCGGTTATTTGTGGAGAAAGCGGTCTTTTCTATATCTGAATTTTTTAAAGGAATTTGGTGAAAGCCACTCTTCAAGTCAATGACCGAGAAAAGATTGTTGCTCCCTAGTTGGGAAAGGACCTCGTTATCAGTCTATATATACGGGTGAATTATAGGGGGAGCGCGATGGTCTTATGATGCCGTCTTCCAGGGATTTTTTAATTTGTCTTTCGACCTCTGATTTTAGAGACATTGGGTATGGGTAACATCTCGAGTAGACAGGGGTGCCGGTTGTCGTCCTAGTTTCTGCGTCCACCTCAGTCGTATATGTCAGTTTTTCATCGGGTTCTGCGAAAAGTGAGTGCTGGTTACATATATTATGAAGCCTTTCTCTAATGTTAGGTTCTCTGTTTTTATTTCTAAATTATTTACCCATCTTGATAGCAGTTGCTTAATTTTGATTTTTTTACCAATTTTAATAATCACGTAATCCCTAGAGGTATGAATTACCGCATTCAATTGTTTGAGGCTGTCATTCCCAATGATGCCGTGGAATGACACCAATGAAGGCAAAATCAAAAACTTAAGGCGTTCCTCGTTTAAACCGAAAAGATTTAAAAATATATGATGCGATACTCTTACTTTACCTCCGACGGAGTTTGCGTAAAAATGTTTTCGTTTGGTAATGGGTTTTTTGCTAATGAAGGTTGTATGTAGTTTTTGTTGGAGCCAGTGTCTATAGGAATTTTAGTACCTCTCCATTGCCGGTTTTGCACTGGATGTAGGGCAATGTCGAGTGCGTTAACCTAAAAAATGAACGTCGCAAAACTCTTCGCCTTCTTTTTCGTTGTCATGTACGTACCGCGAATAATCCTGATAGTAGTCTTCCCAGGATTGTGTTCCTTCTGCGTTCAGTTCGTCAGTTTCGTATCCGTATGTACTTGTTTCGCATCTATAATTTTCTATAATCGGGTTTCCAGTCAAAATAATTGGAAAAACGCCTTTATTATTTTATTGTTTCGCATCGTTGTGTTTCGGCTACGGTGGCGTCAGGTGATGGTTCTATATGCTCTATACTTTGAAATTTAGGAGCAGCATCTCTATTGAATTGTCCTGTGTGCGCCGGGGATGGTCGCTTCGACGCTACGTTGCTGTATCCTGGCCTGTTCATGTAATTGATGTTTCTTGTTCGCATCGATTGGTCCACGTCCATAGGTGTGGGTGGTTTTGGTTGTAATGACCTTGGCGGTGGATTACCGTAATGCATGGGCCCTTGCATGTTTGGTGTATTCGAGTACTGTAGATGTGGTCGTTGATATTGTTGGTATTGGGGATGCTGATACTGAAGTTGCTGATGTTGAAGTGTATGGTACTGAGGTTGCTGTGGAAATCGGGTAAATGGAGAAATTGATTGGGGAAAATGCGCAAAGTGCAGGTAAAATGGTTGATTGGATTGTTTCTTCGGTGGGAGTGCAGGCTTTTGTTGGTATGTTGCAAATGATGCTGTAGGTAGCATTGGTCTTCTGGGTAAATTGTACTGGCTGTTAGCGTGAGCAGCTCTGAAGTTCGAATTTTCCAGTTTAATGCATAAATGTAAGGCTTCGGGCAAATCAGACGGTTTTTTCATGCCGAGGAGTCTGGACATGTCACCTGATAGTCCTCTAACAAATGTATCTAGTGCCTTTTCACGGTATGTACGCGTGAGGACACGCATGACCTCCCCGCTAATATCCGTGCAGGATACCTTGTTGAGTATTAGCGAAAGGTGGGAATACACCTCCGCGTAGAATTCTTGTACCGACTTCCTGTTTTGGACCAAACAAATCATCTGGTACACAAGGGTGCTTAAGTCCCGTTTGTCAGCATAGTGTGCTGTGACGCACTGGGAAATTGCTTTCCAATTTAAGGGGGTGTTATAGGGTTCGAGTGCAGCGTCTGCACTGCCTAAAATTTTGTTGCGAATTACGCTTAAAATGCCGAAGAATTTAGGTTAACCCATGCTTGGTTCATAAATCTTCAGGATTCGCTCAACACTTTTTTCCATCTACTGAATTCTGCTGGGTTGACACCGAACTCGTGCAGGGATCTCAAAACCTCAGGGCCGTTGTCCATATCAGAGAGGTTACTTCGAAATTGTTCGTCGATCAATTGGTCCGTTAAGGGTTGTTGTGTGGGATTAAGTTAGCTCCTAACTATATTATTTTCGTCCGTTACGATAATTTCGGTCATTAGATCTTTTATAAGGTTCCTAAACTCAGGGGAGGCATTCGCCGATTGGGGCTGAGGTTGTGGTTGTGCTGGTGCCCCTACTGCAGGTGCACCTGTATTACCCAACAAAGGTTGTCGTAGTACATTATTTTGGGCCACTTTTGCTCTATGTTATTGGGTTATTGTGTTTTCATTTCCTTTTTTATATAACAATATCTGGAGGGTCCCTTTTCAGGTGAATCGCAGAGTTGGATTTGTTTTATTGTTAATTGCCTATTTAATAATACGGTGGAGATATTGACCAAAATGTTTCTGATTTTTATACCATCATTTACGGTATTTTGGAAAAACACGTACCTAAGCGAAGACGTGTGTCTACCGATCCAGTCCAAATATGGCTCACTAAAGAGCTAAGGTCCTTAAAAACAGAAAATCGCGCTTCTGGAAATTATCAAAAAGTCGGGCTCTCACTCCGATTACTTGCAGTACTCCATTTTGCGTCATAAATATTTTGAATTAAACTAAAAGTGCTATAATGCATACATCTGCAGGATGAAAAGGAAAATAACTTGCAATCCGAAAGCGTTCTATGGTTTCGTGAACACTAAACGAAGGGTTAAAGGGTTTCCGTCTGCTTTAAAATACTAGGAACATTTGTCTAGCGACGACCAAGATATTGCTAATTTCTTTGCACAATTTTTCAAGTCCAACTATTCCGCTGAACTTAGCTCTTTTTCAAACGAATATCCATGTCAACTTAAATCACTTAACACAGCTAATATTCCAGTCATATCTCCTTATGAAGTTTTTTTCCTCTTTAACGCCTTTGAAGGAATCTTACAAGTACGGTCCTGATTTAATTCTCACTTTCTTTCTTAAAAAATGCACTGAACACATTTATCAGTCCTTAACTGATTTATTCAATCTGTCCCTAAAACATGGAACTTTTCCTTCTGCTTGGAAAGAATCTTTTTTCATACCCCTTCACAAAAGTGGCAGTAGGGCGTGTGTAGAAAACTATCGAGGAATTGCAAAGTTGTCGGCCATCCCAAAGTTGTTTGAAGCTATAGTTACCAACCAGCTATCTTTTTCCATTTCTACTTTGATTGCAGAAAAGCAGCATGGATTCTGTAAAGGCAAATCTACCGTTACTAATCTACTTGAATTCACAACTCATGTTTCTAATGGATTTAGGGAAAACCTTCACACCGATGTTATTTATACCGATTTCAGTAAAGCGTTTGACAAAGTATCCCACTCCTTAGTTATCTACAAGCTTAATCGGCTTGGTTTCCAACCTGGTCTCACCCAGTGGATCTCGTCGTATCTCTGCGGTTGAAAGAAAGGTTACTTTTAAAAATACTCTTTCTAATGTCATTGATGTTCCCTCTGGCGTCCCACAGGGCAGTCATCTAGGTCCAGTTCTGTTCTTGCTATTTATTAATGATATTTTACCACAATAAAATATTTCAAAACCTTAATGTATGCCGATGATGTAAAACTTTTTAGGTCTTATGCGTCTATCGAAGAACGTCCCTTGCTTCAAGCGGATTTAAACTGCCTAATTACCTGGTGCAACGTGAATTCAATGCCGTTTAACCTCAATAAATGTAAATTCATGTCCCTCTCTCGGAGTCTTTGCCAGCAGCCTCTTATGTAATTAATCATTTTTGTTTTCTATCAATAAACTATTTTGTGGACTTGGGAGTCACGATAGATACTAAGCTTAGTTTTAACCTTCATATTAATGGTACTGTCAATAAGGCTAGAGGTGTTTTTTCATTCGTGAAACGGTGGTCCAAAGAATTTAATGACCCTTATGTAACTAAAGCACTTTTCACCACTTTAGTTAGACCGATACAGGATACGGATAAATAGTCTGGAATCCTAAATAAGCAAGCAGATAGACTTGAATCAGTACAAAAGAAATTTCTACTTTTCTCTTTAAGAAATTGTCAGTTGGACTCTGCGTATAATCTTCCTCCGTATACTAGTCGGTTGAAGTTTTAAAATCTTCCAACTCTGCAAGTCGTAGAGAAATGCCATGCGTAATATTTATGGCTAAACTACTGAATGGATTGATATCTAGCCCAATTCTCTTAAACGAAGTAAACTTTAACGTCCCATCACGAGTTTCAAGACATTAAAAATCTCTTCTTTTGAGGCAGTGTAGAACTAATTTCGAATTAAATGAAACTTTTCGGTGTTTGTGTCATGATTTCAACACTCATTCTAGTTCATTTCATATAACGGATTCACTTTTTACCATAAAGAAAACTGTCCAATCCTATCTTAACTCGTTACAAAAATTACATATACTACACTGTTATTTATAATAATCAGCTGATGATTTTTATTCTGTAGCTGAGCAGTTTTAGATCTCAACGCTTAACAAACATCCGCCTATCAACAACTCGGCAAAAACAAATCCACGCGTCATGCGGATGCGCCCCTCGCGTCGGTTGTGCAGGCTTTGGAGGGTATTAATCCGTTGGGTATTATTATTATTATTATATTTATGAGCTGTACAAGCTCTTTATTATATAATGTAATTATTTCGAAGAGAAACAAAAATTCTGAAATGCAAATTGCTTATTAAAACATGTTTATTCGAGCTCTAGGCTACACAAATACATATATCAAAATTAAAAAAACCGATATTTATTTTGCATATATGATATCGTCGATAAGCAACAACCCCATGATGTAATTACAAGGTGACTGACGTTGGCAGCTTCTCTTTCTAATCCGCCATCTTGAACTCCCACTTTTAAACTCAATTTGCCTTTTTGCGAAACTACTTTTATTTTTACATAGAATTTCTACAAAAAATTTTAAAACCGAAAGTGAAGCAAGAGAAATCAAAGGTGAGCAACACTGATCAACGTTCACTTATTTGTTTTGATCGTCATTCGTTGTCAATTGAAGAAAAAATTACGATTTCGCCTTTGAAAAAATTTGCTTATTGTTGAAAATTTAGACAAATATCTTATAAAACGTAAGTATGCATAAAATATCACATAAAATATTACATGCTAATTGTTAATTTTCATTTATCTACAGGTATTTACATTGTTTACCACAATTATTGGAAAACTGCGGCGGTCTAACTCGCAATCCTAGCGATACACAATCCCTGTATTCGGACTGGGGGTTTTCTATGGAAATAAAAGGGGAGTTTACTCTTTATTCATTGTTAAAGACTAACTCTGTTTACATTTACCAAAAATGTACTATAATTGCATTTTTCCTTCTGCAGATTTCGTTTGCCATCACCTAACGCTCGGCCTGTTTAAAATTTTAATTGCACATTGCGGAGTGAGTTACTAAAATTACTGGTACTTCTTTACTTTAGATCGGAACTTTTAAAACGCGTAAACAAAATATAAAGAGAGTTGCCAAAAGGCGCGCTTTGGACCCAGGACCACGAATCCGAAAGCAGAAATTGAAAAATTTGTCAATTATCAAGTAGTTGTTGTAATGTTTTACACAGGAAACAATTTTGTGTACAAAGAGATTTTGTACAGATTTAATTTTGATCCCACCCCCGGTTTCGGAGGGGCCCGGGGTCTTTTTTCTTTTGAACGCGCTAAAATTTTTCGGATTCTTCATACTGATGTCAAGACCTCTTCCGATATTTTTGGACGAGTTTTAGCAGTTCTGAGCTAAAGTAAAGAATTATCAAATTTCTCTAAAAATATCAGCTCCATAATCTTTAGTAAAATAGCTAAATATTATATATATATATATATATATATCCATAGATTTGAACCTATCGAATGTGTGGAGTTTCCAACATTTCTATCTTTAGACCTATGGTGAGTGAACTATGATAAAAAGTGTTATTAAATTAAATTTTTGGGAAAATTGTATCCTAAATAATGTCTTTAATTTTTTATTTAAGTTTGTGTGCTACTGCTTTTCCATCGTTTGAGTCCCTTCCCGTATATAACAGCAATCTCTTCTATAAAGGTTCATCACATTCAACATTTGTACATTCGTGGTAAGTTAATTTTGTGCTTACAAAGTTATACAACGCGAAAACGATTTTGTGCATAAATACATGAGACGCTGCACACACACTACATCAGTAATTCAGCAACAACAACGCTACACTATTGGAAGAGTAAACTAGAATATCAGCACACTGTATGCATTTAAGTGGACCTGTTACAAGGACAACGTATAATATTCTAAGATTTATGAGTAGGTGCAATATTACAATAGGATTGCGCAACTGTTAAGAATGCAATGACTCCCTTCTTCTACAGTACAAATCTGTTTTTTAATTTTACTCGAATAAATATAAAATTATTTAATGAAATTTTTAAATGAGAAATAAATTATCTTTCAATAAATGAAGGCAACGTATTACACATCTTAATATAGATGTTTCTTTTGTACGTGTGCATGTGACCGAACTGATTCTTAAATACTGGACCTATTTTGATGCAATTTTGTGTGTGTGTGTTCAAGGGGTTCGAGGATGCATTATTACATTCACAATTTGGAACGTTTTCTTTTTTACCTATCTGAAAAGTGAACCAGGGGCCGACCCCTTCCAAAAAAACTAATTCATGACGCGATTTGCTCAAAATCCGGTACAGGAACAACTCATTGACCAAGTTAATATTTGATAAACTCTTCTTTCCTGGAAAAGGACCAGGAACCGAACTATTATAAAATTTTATTTGGCTAAGAAAAAGATCGAGAGGGAAATGGAGAGTTATATAAAAAGCCATAGGCTGAAAAGAGAAAAAGAACATCACAGATTGGAATGGGATTTGGCGATCGAGGGGAAGGAGAAGAGTGAGAAATGGAGAGAGGGTGACGGAGAGGAAATAAATTAGGAGTAGGAAATCGAGAAAAGGTGGGAACGATAAGAAGGGGAGACCTAGAGAAGGGAAGATGATACATAAAAACAGGAAGTTTGGGAATTAAGTCGGAGCAGAAGAGGACAAGGACCAGGGGAAAAGCGATCGAAACTCCCTTGGTGTGACCAATTGGCTCCAGTTGGCAGAGAAGAGAGCAAAAAGCGAGGAAAGAAGATACAAATTTTTTTTGCAATATGACAAATATCTTTGTTTACTGAGGAAGTATACATATCGCATAGAGAAATATTATAGGACAGGAGAACGTTTCAATTATATATCTATATCTTATATGTAAAGATGAATACGATTCTAGAAATTATACCCGCGTTAATTCCATGTATGTAGTTTTAGTGATTTATAAAAAGAAAGATATTTCATGTTTGGTATAGAGATTCCATGAATGAGGACTTTCACGAGAGAAAGGTAGAGGGAGTGGAGTAGAAATGAGAGTGCTAGTAGGTTAGGTAAGGTTGAACTTGCAGGTACGTGAGGACCTCACATAGACTGAACGAAACCTGAGAGTTACCAGAAGTTGGTTTAATGACCATACAGCCAAACCCCACCCTCTTCGCAAATAGTAGAAGTTTTCTAGGAGCTATTCCACTTCCTGCTTCTAGATCTGACAGCTGTATCACTCCTATAGCAGCAGTGTCAGATATATGCTCCGC
The DNA here is from genome assembly GCF_040869045.1 of Eurosta solidaginis. Lineage (NCBI taxonomy): Eukaryota > Metazoa > Arthropoda > Insecta > Diptera > Tephritidae > Eurosta > Eurosta solidaginis. Next base: position 138,243,122 of record NC_090320.1, on the reverse strand, counting down.
CTTATCCCGATTCTTTCCAGGGATTCCTTACACTCTAACTAAAAAATAACTGAAGCCAACACAAATTTTCCAAATTCTTCACTCTCCGATTTCTAAAATTATATACGTTTTTAGTTTGCAAGATGCCTAAAGCAAGTGGTGCTCTATGCCATAAAACTTGAAAACAGGAAGGTTTCAAGATGCACCACGTTCCTAAAAACATTATAAAAAGAAAAAAATGGGCAGATGCCTGTGGTGTGGACCTATCACCAGAGGCAAAGATATGCAGTTTGCATTTTTCCCCAGAAGATTTCACGTATAGCTCTGATGGCAAACGCATTAAATTTTGCGGTGATGCGATTCCCATGAAAGTTGATTTCGTGTATGATGACCCACAATTTCTTGAGGCATCAACTCAAACTGAGTAAGTTTGCCATGTTTTGTGAAGCTTTTGATATGTTTACACATAAGTTCCATTTAGACCCAATACGAACCGCGAAGAGCTCCTTGAAGCTCGATTAAAAATCTTGGAGGGGTCAGCAAAATAACTAGACAACCTTCGGAAAAGCCTCAATGCGCATTTTACTGAAGGTCAGCTCAAGAAACTTGATAACCCTTCTAGAACAATACATTGGAAGTGGAATGACATGTCATCGGCTATAGCCCTTCATGCGGCTGGACCTAAAGCGTATAGGTATTTATTAAAGACTGGATATCCTCTTCCATGCGAGTCCGCTGTAACAAAATGGATACAGAAAGTAAAGTTCGAGTACGGTGTTTTGGATTTTTCGATCGAAGCAATGAGAAGTGTACAGGACATGGATGTGGATGTGGAAGACAAGATATGCATCCTTTCGTTCGACGAAATGCACTTAGAGCCTGCATATGAATGTGACTCACTCACGGATACAATGAAAGCGCCCAGCAAAAAAGCTCAAGTGGTAATTGCTCGCGGTCTCAGGCGTTTTTGGAAGCAACATGTCTTTTGTGCGTATGATTGTAAAATGAGCAAATTAATATTAGAGAACTTAATTACTATCCTAGACGGAGCAGAGTATACCGTTGTTGGAGTTGTTTCGGATATGGGACCCGAAAATCAAGGCCTCTGGAAGGAGCTGAATATTTCAATCGGTAAAATTCAACTTAAAATTAATGTGCATTTTATTGATATAGCCCTATTTTGTATTAGACCAAACGTGGTTTGCAAATCCGGTGAATAGTGGAAAAGTTTTTGTTTTCGCTGATGCACCGCATCTGCTAAAGCTCATTCGGAACCATTATTTGAACACCGGTCTGAAAATTCAAGACGACTTTTTGACACCGCGGAGTATTGCTGACTTACTGAAACATACATCTGTGTCCGACGTTTCTATACTATATCGACTGTCGGAGCGCCACCTAACAGTACGCAATGCAGAGCGCCAAAAAGTAAAACCAGCAGCGCAATTGTTTTCTCACAGCACAGCAAGTGCTTTGCGTCGCTGTGAGGAACGGGGACTTGATGTCTATAATGCGAATGAAACTGCGGATCTTTTTGACGCAGTAAATGACTGGTTCGACCTCTTGAACTCCAAACTTTCCACCATGTAGACTTTACCATCAAAGCGACCTTTTCGAATGAATTATGAGGAGCAGCTGGCTATTCTTTCGAAAATGGACGAGTATATTAGGAATATACGCATTGGGACAAATAAGAATTTGTTGCCTTTTCAGAAAGGGGTTTTAGTTACAAACAGTTCGCTACGGGGTATATACATTTATGTTAAGGAACATTTTGGTATGCAATACATTTTGAAATACCGGTTGAATCAGTACATTGTGGAAAATTTTTTTTCGGTAATGCGCGCGAAAGGTGGTTTATATGATCATCCAACAGCAATGCAATTCAAATACAGATTACGAAAATATTTATTAGGTAAAATATCACTTATTTTGGTATCTACTCGTATATTAGTATATACAATTTTTAATAACATTACAGCACGAAATACAGAGACGTTGGCTGCACTTGGAAACGTTGAGATAGACGAAACGGAATGGTTAGATTTCGATCTAGACAACGAGTTGTTATTTTATAATGAGAGCATTGAAGACGAAGATGTCAACTGCACGATTCCAGAATCACAACTTATTGAAATCGAAGGCTTGCACGAGGATGGTCTAGAATATGTAGCAGGCTACATAATAAGAAAGCTGGTACTCTATCATTATGTCAGTAAAGAAACCACCTCTCAGCATGTGAGTGAGGAAAGCTTCTCTTCATATGTGGATTTGTTATCCAAAGGTGGTTTAGTAAAGTCTTGTCGTAAATTTTTAAATAAAATAATGGAGTTGGAAACACTTTTTTATCAAAATAATGGAGCAATAATAAAGAAAAAGAGCAAATTTATTGAAGGTTTAATAAAAAAGAGTGAGGGTTGCGACTGCGAAATCGAAGTAAAAAGATTATTTTTTAAAAGTCGAATGTATTTTCGCATAAAAAGCCTTAACAAAGCAATGAAAAATAAGTAGTAAAATTCGCATAAATGTAAATAATCAAAATAACTCCATAATGTTCTTAGCTTTTTTATACTCAGTTGAGCAGAGCTCACAGAGTATATTAAGTTTGATTGGATAACGGTTGGTTGTACATATATAAAGGAATCGAGATAGATATAGACTTCCATATATCAAAATAATCAGGATCGAAAAAAAATTTGATTGAGCCATGTCCGTCCGTCCGTCCGTCCGTCCGTCCGTCCGTCCGTCCGTTAACACGATAACTTGAGTAAATTTTGAGGTATCTTGATGAAATTTGGTATGTAGGTTCCTGAGCACTCATCTCAGATCGCTATTTAAAATGAACGATATCGGACTATAACCACGCCCACTTTTTCGATATCGAAAATTTCGAAAAACCGAAAAAGTGCGATAACTCATTACAAAAGACAGATAAAGCGACGAAACTTGGTAGATGGGTTGACGTTATGACGCAGAATAGAAAATTAGTAAGATTTTGGACAATGGGCGTGGCACCGCCCACTTTTACAAGAAGGTAATTTAAAAGTTTTGCAAGCTGTAATTTGGAAGTCGTTGAAGATATCATGATGAAATTTGGCAGGAACGTTACTACTATTACTCTATATGTGCTAAATAAAAATTAGCAAAATTGGATGAAGAACACGCCCACTTTTTAAAAAAAAAATTTTTTAAATTCAAATTTTAACAAAAAATTTATTATCTTTACTGTATATAAGTAAATTAAGTCAAAATTCAACTCCAGTAATGATATGATGCAACAAAATACAAAAATAAAAGAAAATTTCAAAATGGGTGTGGCTCCGCCCATTTTCATTTAGTTTGTCTAGAATACTTTTATTGCCATAAGTCGAACAAAAATTTACCAATCCTTCTCAAATTTGGTAGGAGCATAGATTCTATGACGGTAATTGTTCTCTGTGAAAATGGGCGAAATCGGTGGAAGCCACGCCCAGTTTTTATACACAGTCCACCGTCTGTCCTTCCGCTCGGCCATTAACACAATAACTTGAGCAAAATCCGATATATCTTTACTAAACTTAGCCCACGTACTTACCTGAGCTCACTTTTTCTTGGTATAAAAAATGGGCGAAATCTGACCATAACCACGCCCACTTTATCGATATCAAAAATTACGAAAAATGAAAAAAATGCCATAATTCTATACCAAATACGAAAAAAGTGATGAAACATGGTAACTGGATTGGTTTATTGACGCAAAATATAACTTTGGAAAAAACTTTGTAAAATGGGTGTGACACCTACCATATTAAGTAGAAGAAAATGAAAAAGTTCTACAAGGCGAAATCAACAGCCCTTGGAATCTTGGCAGGAATACTGTTAGTGGTATTGCATATATAAATAAATTAGCAGTACCCGACAGATGATTTTCTGGATCACCTGGTCCACATTTTGGTCGATATCGCGAGAACGACTTCACATATACATCTAAGGGCCACTCGCTTTTAAAACCCTCATTAATACCTTTAATTTGATATCCATATCGTACAAAAACATACCAGAGTCACCCCTGTCCCACCCTAATGGCGATATCTCGAAAAGGCGTCCACCTATAGACCTAATGTCCACTCCCTCTTAAAATGCTCAGTAACACCTTTCGTTTGATACCCATATCGTACAAACATTCTAGAGTCACCCCTGGCCCACCCTAATGGCGATATCTCGAAAAGGCGTCCACCTATAGACCTAATGTCCACTCCCTCTTAAAATGCTCAGTAACACCTTTCGTTTGATACCCATATCGTGCAAACATTCTAGAGTCACCCCTGTCCCACCCTAATGGCGATATCTCGAAAAGGCGTCCACCTATAGACCTAATGCCCACTTCCTCTTAAAATGCTCAGTAACAGCTTTCGTTTGATACCCATATCGTACAAACATTCTAGAGTCACACCTGGCCCACCCTAATGGCGATATCTCGAAAAGGCGTCCACCTATAGAACTAAGGATTACTCCCTTTTAAAATACTCATTACCACCTTTCATTTGATACCCATATCGTACAAACACATTCTAGAGTCACCCTGGCCCACCCTAATGGCGATATCTCGAAAAGGCGTCCACCTATAGACCTAATGCCCACTCCCTCTTAAAATGCTCAGTAACACCTTTCGTTTGATACCCATACCGTACAAACATTCTAGAGTCACCCTTGGTCCAGCTTTATGGCGATATCTCGAAAAGGCGTCCACCTATAGAACTAAGGATTACTCCCTTTTAAAATACTCTTTACCACCTTTCATTTGATACCCATATCGTACAAACACATTCTAGAGTCACCCTGGCCCACCCTAATGGCGATATCTCGAAAAGGCGTCCACCTATAGACCTAATGCCCACTCCCTCTTAAAATGCTCAGTAACACCTTTCGTTTGTTACCCATATCGTACAAACATTCTAGAGTCACCCTTGGTCCACCTTTATGGCGATATCTCGAAAAGGCGTCCACCTATAGAACTAAGGATTACTCCCTTTTAAAATACTCCTTACCACCTTTCATTTGATACCCGTATCGTACAAACACATTCTAGAGTCACCCCTGGCCCACCCTAATGGCGATATCTCGAAAAGGCGTCCACCTATAGACCTAATACCCACTCCCTCTTAAAATGCTCAGTAACACCTTTCGTTTGATACCCATATCGTACAAACATTCTAGAGTCACCCCTGGCCCACCCTAATGGCGATATCTCGAAAGGGCGTCCACCTATAGACCTAATGCCCACTCCCTCTTAAAATGCTCAGTAACACCTTTCGTTTGATGCACATATCGTACAAACACATTCTAGAGTCACCCCTGGCCCACCCTAATGACGATATCTCGAAAAGGCGTCCACCTATAGACCTTATGCCCACTCCCTCTTAAAATGCTCAGTAACACCTCTCGTTTGATACCAATACCGTACAAACATTCTAGAGTCAGCCCTGGCCCACCCTAATGGCGATATCTCGAAAAGGCGTCCACCTATATACCTAATGCCCACTCCCTCTTAAAATGCTCAGTAACACCTTTCATTTGATTCCCATATCGTACAAACACATTCTAGAGACACCCCTGGTCCACCTTTATGGCGATATCTCGAAACGGCGTCCACCTATGGAACTAAGGATCATTCCTTTTCAAAATACTCATTAACAGCTTTCATTTGATACCCATATCGTACAAACACATTATAGAATCACCCCTGGTCCACCTTAATGGGGACATCTCGAAAAGGCGTCCACCGATAGACCTAAGGCCCACTCCCCCTTAAAATGCTCAGTAACACCTTTCATTTGATACCCATATCGTACAAACAAATTCTAGAGTCAGCCCTGGTCTACCTTTATGGCGATATCCCTAAATGGCGTTCATCCATAGAACTATGGCCTACTCTCTCTTAAAATACTCTTTAATACCTTTCATTTGATACACATGTTATACAACCACATTCCAGGGTTACCCCAGATTGATTTTCCTTATTTTGTCTCCATAGCTCTCAACTGAGTATGTTATGTTCGGTTACACCCGAACTTAGCCTTCCTTACTTGTTTAATATGTTCTACAATATATGTGAATTACCATGTTTTGTTTATTTAATTAATTGAAAGTATTGCAGAAAATATATGATGAATACCTATAAATAAAAACTGCAACTTGAAAACGGTTAATCAATTTAACTTGTTTTATAAGAAATAGCTTTCCCCTGCCTCAAGGCATTTTAATATGATTGCAATTTTCATAAACAAATGGAAACAAAATCAGTTTCTTCGCCAATTTTATTTGAATACTTTTATACAAAAAAGTACCAAATTTAATACTATTTTACACAACGGCCCCTTCTATTCTTCCCCTTTCTCTCATCATTCGTATTGTATGGGAGTTTTCAAAATGAGCTTTCACTACATAGACCACCTTGTCGTTATTACATCATGCAACAACCCTATGTACCTGAAGATGACTTCAAACTGAGGTCGAAATAATGACAACAATAAATATAGTATATGCAAAATCAAAATCGCTTTTTTTTGAAATTTTGATAAATGTATATATTAGTGTGGCCTAGGGTTTACTTTAAAGGTATTTTAAGTACATTTCAGAATCTGTATTAATATCTATAGTGTTTTTGAATTTTAGTAGAGAGATTAAATTATGAGAAATTAGCCTAAAATGAAAATTTAACTACTATATTATCATTTTTAACAAATTTCTTATGGAAAATTTTTTTCTTTACGGCTAAAAGAAGTTCAGAACATTTCCAACAACTTTAATTCAGTCAGTTTTTCGTTTTTCGAATTCGTTTTAGTAGAAACAAATTTTCAAAAAAAAACCTATAATTTCAAGTAATAAGCAAAAAAACACAATTTTTATAATTTTAATGTAATTTATTTAAAATTTTTTTTTTTACTTAGAACTGACAATTTTAACGTATTTTTCAAAATAAAAGTAATGTTATGTAATATTTTTTTAAAATTTTAGTTTACTCTCCATTCGTGGTTGTTTTCACGACTTTCTGCTGTAACAGCCATAACACCTTCACTGTTTTTTTATAACACGTTTGGAAACAGATGTTAACAAATGTACATATCTTTCTGTTACTTGTATATGCATTGGAATATTAGTATCATCTAGTGTTGGTTCATTATAATCTAAGAATTGTACCAAGTGATCATATGGAATATTTCTTGTGAATGCCGCTTCAGATAGTAAATTATCGTCATTCAGATTAATCAAATCAATAAAATCTAAAGCATTAAAATTGATATTATATATTTTGTAAACTCTGAATTTAGTTGGATCAAGTATTTTTTCTCGATAGTATAACATTTTTTTGATAGCTCTATCACGTATGGCTTTTCTATCATCAAATAATATTGTTGATAAAATGTTTTCTGGATGAGCGTAATATGAATTATTTGGGATTATACCATCTACAATATTAAGTAAATTACGTGTCCAACGAATAAACTTTGATAAAAGTACACTGCCGTATACAACAGAAATATAGTATTTTACAATGGAATACAGTGGCACATAAATTCTAATAATATAAACTGCTAGAGTTTTCAAATTTTTCGATGGTGCTTGCTTTTGTTAGCCATCGAGAATGTACAACGGGTCCTGGCTTTTATGTTAGCTAAATCAACTGATACAGCACCATTTGAAATTGCTTTGGCCATTTGATATAAATATTTAACATCTGTAGATAATTCTCGTTATTGTACATCACTGATCATACAAGGCATATTTTCCAATGCTATTGTGATTTTGAAAAATAAATTTTTTAGATCAATTCAAATTAGTATAATTTTCCTATTTTAATTTGATTGAAAAAATATTATAAAATAATTTTAACAAATACATACCTGAAATTTTTCACAGTCTTGAATGTCTCTGTATATTTTTCCTCTTGCTGCTCTTAGTCCATTCGTGACTGTTTTATCTAATGCTCTGAATAAATGACCAAATGGTAATTTATTGAAATGAAGCAAACATATAAACCAGTGCAGTGGTCTATTTAAATGCTTTTCAAAAAGTCTTATAACACCATTTTCTATTCCAGTATTACCTGGTTCTCCATCGCTGCATATGCCAATTAATTGATTTATTGACATTTTTTTGCTATTGAAGAATTTTTTTTTAATTTGTGTTTTGCATTTTCTTCTTCACCCAAATTAACATATTCAAGTAATTCAACATTAGGCTCTTTTAAAACAACTAAATGGGGTCCTTTTACCATATTTGTATAAAATTTCTCATTAATTTTCTCTCTAGTTAAGTAATGAATCATTTTTTCTGCCACCGAAAGAAAATGCAGTTATGTTGGAATCTATGAGCCTCCTGCGATTTACAACCAGATTGACTGAATTTTGTGTGTATTAGTGCAGTCGGGTGGCTTCGTGACACACGTATTTGTTGTCGGCTACACAATTTTTGATTTTTTCATTTGACGATTGCTTATTTGATAGTCGCGTGGTGTGATTGACAAAACAGCAATGTTGTATTTAGTTTATGTCGACATTCAAAATGAACAATTGCGCGGAAGAACAGCAATTCATATTAAAATTTATTGAAGATTATCAATGTTTAGCAGCTTTATGGAATGTAAAGCTTTTATTATTATTTAATAAAATTTTTATTATTTAATAAAACTGCTGTACTTGAAAGTAAAAAAAGTCTTTATCCGATGACGGCATATTGACGTCCGAACGCTACGGCTTCTCAATGCAAATGTTGATTGATGGCTTTTTATTTGATAGTCGCGGGGCAAGCGTCAAATACCCGACACTCACACATACAAAAATTCAGTCAATCTGGTTGTAAATCGCAGGAGGCTCTATATATCGTTTACGAAGCACTTGGTCTCTAGCTTAAATTTTTTCTCTTGCAACTTTAGATTTATTCATTATGACAAGATCACCACGAACATCTCGTAAATTTATATCTTGGAAAAGGGCTGTTGCTAAACATGAACCAACTCAATCTAAAACAACGAATCTGTCACACATCATAGCAAAATGTATAGCATCGTATCGTTGAGTATAATATCCTCGTTTAATTGTAACAGATACTTCTGCAACTGCTTCATTTGCAATTTGTGCTTCACCTGTTTCCCTATCTTTTCCAAGTGGTTCGTATGGTTAGATCAACGCTAACTGTTGGCATTGTTGGTATTGTTGTAGGTGTTTCTTCTACAATGTCATCCATATATTCAGGTATTATGAATTTTCTATCATTATGTTGGTCCATGATAAATACTTTTAAATGGTTTGTTATTAAACCACATGAGCATTCTTTTGTTTTTAACTTGCATTTACAATTTCCAATGTAAAATAATTCATTTGTTGCTTGTTCGAATGTTGTAAATTCCTGAACTTTTTTTCTTCGTTTAATGCTTTCGTAATATTTTTCAATTCAAACATTTACAATTGTTTTTGTTTTTATCGGCTTATTGATAAATCATTCAAGGTTCGAATCGAGTTCAAAGCCAGAACAATAATTTTTTTCTAATGATAAATATTGTTATTTTTTAATTTTTCTAAATTTGAAAAATTGTATTTTGTTTTTGGAATAGTAAGTAGAAAATTTTTGGACAACCTGCCATAGCTGCGCAGATAGATCCATTTCGAAGAGTGCTAAGCCTTCATCATCAGTACGCTTTAGGCATGCTGCGCTAACCATAACCCACATTTCCGGTGAGTAAGACGGGATTTACTCCCCTTATTACTCACTGGAAAGGTAACACACGAGCAGCCTTCTCGGGTAGGAAAGAAACCCGTCCCAACGCCAATGGCGGAGCGGATTCCCCCACTACCCTGGCAGACTGCCCGAGCCAATATAAATACATTCTAGGGACTCCCTTTGGGACGACGGGAGGGGAGGGGGTAAAATTACAAGTTCGGTTCTGCCGATGGTACTCCCCCCGTCCTATTGACAGCCCTAAAACATATTCCAGGGACTCCCTTTGTGTCGACGGGGGGTAAAGTTACAAGGTCGGTTCTGCCGATGGTACTTCCCCCCGGCCCATTGGGCAGCCTTACTATTTTTGTCATTATCTCCTCTGAGTGAGACGGGGCTCACCCCCCCCCAATCCCGGAGTCTAGCCACCCGTCGTCATAGCTACTTAGTGAGAGCCATCGTCATTCAATACTCTCTCTTCGGGTGTGATCCTAACTACCGCCGTCATTACTATCGCCGTTATCACCCCTTGGCGAGAACCACCGCCATTCACCCTCTTCTGAGCCACCGCTAGCTAGCACTCTATCTCCCTCAGCGGAGAGCCGTCGTCCTTCGATTATAATATATTCTCAGCGACACTACCTAGGGAACATCTCTCTCTCTCTCTCCTGGACTCAAGGTTGTGGATATTTTAGCCTGAGAGCCACGTGTGTGTGTGTTCGAAATCAAAACACCATTTTACTGTGTATTTATTTAGGTTGGGGAAGTGGGACCTCCATCCGACTGTGGATTGACTTGAGCATACCTCAGCCTTTGACCAAACCCACCTCATAGTGTTTTTGAATTTTAGTAGACATATAAGGCTTAAATTATGAGAAATTCGCCTAAAATGAACTTTTAACTACCATATTATCATTTTTGACAAATTTCTTATGGAAAATTCCTTCTACATCATCTGAATCCACTTTATCACATATACTTGAACACGATATTATTGCATTTGGTTAATCAAGTGAATTAAATAATCTGTATTTGCCGTCTTGTCGTGACATTTTATTTTTTTTTAAGTGATCATGCTAAAATTCAAAGTAAAATGTTTTCGCATAAAAATTCCTCATGTAATTGATAAATTGGTCGAAATTTGGTATAAACTGAACATTCAACTAATTGATAGACGTAGTATTCTAAGAAAACTAAATGTTTTAATCATTCAAGGTTCTAATCGAGCTCAAGGCCAGAACAATAATTTTTTTCTAATGGTAATTATTGTTATTTTTTAATTTTTCTAAATTTGAAAAATTGTAGTTTGTTTTTGGAATAGTAAGTAGAAAATGTTTCAGACAACCTGCCATAGCTGCGCAGATAGATCCATTTCGAAGGGTGCTAAGCCTTTATCATCAGTACGCTTTAGGCATGTTGCGCTAACCATTTAGCTATACAGCGGTGGTTTGTTTGACTGGCAATTTGCTACTTCTATTCCTTTTTACCAACTATATTTATTCAGTGTTGCGCCATCTGGTGCAAATCACTGATAATGCTGGATTTTTGTTTATTGTCAATTACTTTGTTTGACATTCCCAAGTGCTCATGGTTTATTAGCAATTGTTTTTGTTTTTATCGGCCTATTGATAAATCATTCAAGGTTCGAATCGAGCTCAAGGCCAGAACAATAATTTTTTTTTTTATGATAATTATTGTTATTTTTTAATTTTTCTAAATTTGAAAAATTGTATTTTGTTTTTGGAATAGTAAGTAGAAAATTTTTCAGACAACCTGCCATAGCTGCGCAGATAGATCCATTTCGAAGGGTGCTATACAGCTAAATGGTTAGCGCAGCATGCCTAAAGCGTATTGATGATGAAGGCTTAGCACCCTTCGAAATGGATCTATCTGCGCAGCTATGGCAGGTTGTCTGAAACATTTTCTACTTACTATTCCAAAAACAAACTACAATTTTTCAAATTTAGAAAAATTAAAAAATAAAAATAATTATCATTAGAAAAAAAATTATTGTTCTGGCCTTGAGCTCGATTCGAACCTTGAATGATTTATCAATAGGCCGATAAAAACAAAAACAATTGCTAATAAACCATGAGCACTTGGGAATGTCAAACAAAGTAATTGACAATAAACAAAAATCCAGCATTATCAGTGATTTGCACCAGATGGCGCAACACTGAATAAATATAGTTGGTAAAAAGGAATAGACGTAGCAAATTGCCAGTCAAACAAACCACCGCTGTATAGCTAAATGGTTAGCGCAACATGCCTAAAGCGTACTGATGATGAAGGCTTAGCACCCTTCGAAATGGATCTATCTGCGCAGCTATGGCAGGTTGTCTGAAACATTTTCTACTTACTATTCCAAAAACAAACTACAATTTTTCAAATTTAGAAAAATTAAAAAATAACAATAATTATCATTAGAAAAAAATTATTGGTCTGGCCTTGAGCTCGATTCGAACCTTGAATGATTAAAACATTTAGTTTTCTTAGAATACTACGTCTATCAATTAGTTGAATGTTCAGTTTATACCAAATTTCAACCAATTTATCAATTACATGAGGAATTTTTATGCGAAAACATTTTACTTTGAATTTTAGCATGATCACTTAAAAAAAATAAAATGTCACGACAAGACGGTAAATACAGATTATTTAATTCACTTGATTAACCAAATGCAATAATATCGTGTTCAAGTATATGTGATAAAGTGGATTCAGATGATGTAGAAGGAATTTTCCATAAGAAATTTGTCAAAAATGATAATATGGTAGTTAAAAGTTCATTTTAGGCGAATTTCTCATAATTTAAGCCTGATATGTCTACTAAAATTCAAAAACACTATAAGGTGGGTTTGGTCAAAGGCTGAGGTAAGCTCAAGTCAATCCACAGTCGGATGGAGGTCCCACTTCCCCAACCTAAATAAATACACAGTAAAATGATGTTTTGATTTCGAACACACACACACACACGTGGCTCTCAGGCTAAAATATCCACAACATTGAGTCCAGGAGAGAGAGAGAGAAATGTTCCCTAGGTAGTGTCGCTGAGAATATATTATAATCCAAGGACGACGGCTCTCCGCTGAGGGAGATAGAGTGCTAGCTAGCGGTGGCTCAGAAGAGGGTGAATGGCGGTGGCTCTCGCCAAGGGGTGATAACGGCGATAGTAATGACGGCGGTAGTTAGGATCACACCCGAAGAGAGAGTATTGAATGACGATGGCTCTCACTATGACGACGGGTGGCTAGACTCCGGGATGGGGGGGGGTGAGCCCCGTCTCACTCAGAGGAGATGATGACAAAAATCATCGGTGGAACCGACCTTGTAACGCACCCTCCTAACCCAAAGGGCACCCCTTTGTCGACCGCCAATGGGGTTGTTGGGTCAGTATGTATGTATATGTATGTCGGTACATACAATACTAGGGGTGGGCAGTAAATGGAAAATATAATGTTAGGGGTGGGCGCTAAATGGGAAATAGATATTGTGGCGTAGCATTTGCTTCGTTACAGTCTTCCTCCTACTTCGGCGGACGAAAGGTTGTGGCATTCTAGGAGTTTGGCGCGGAGGCCTGAACTACCATGGGCAGAGCCCAGATATGTTTTTCCATCGGTTGAATCCGATGGCTCGGCCGACATGTGTGTATATGTGTTCGTTGATGTTTTTATTATTTTGATTTTTTTCTTTTTTTTCAACAATAATGTGTTCATTTCATTTGTGTTTAAATTTACATTACAAGTACGAAATTCATTTTAAATTTACATTTCAAGATTAAGGTATATACATATGTACATTTTTATATTACATTTTAAATTTACATTTCAAAATTAAGGTATTTACATTTCATGTATAGAAAACATATCAAACTAGGTCGGATCTTGCTTCTCCTCAGCCAGCGAAGCGTACCATCTTGGAGTGTTCTTTCCACTTGAATATGGCGTGATCTTCGTCCACCCTACGCGCCGTGATCCACCCTTTGCATTTTGGCCACAGTCCGACGAAGAAGTCTGGGGCGTGGTTTCCATTAGTAGTATCGTGTGGCTCTCGGTATGGTGCATACGGTATAGTGTCACCAGCGGTTGGTTTGTTGTTGTTGTTGTTGTAGCAATGCTCGCCCCACCTAATAGCCGCGACCCGATCACAAATTGTCATAAATATCCTCTAATGGGAGTCCAAGGAAACTTGCCGTTTCAACAAGGGTGGACCATAAGGAAAGGGGTGTTAGAGACGTTGGTTCCACATTACAATTAAAGAGATGGTTGTGGTCATGTGGGGACAAATTGCAAGCGGGGCATACATTTTGTATGTCGGGGTTGATTCTGGATAGGTAAGAGTTTAACCTGTTACAATATCCAGAACGAAGTTGAGCAAGAGTGACACACGTTTCCCTGGGGAGTATGCGTTCCTCTTCCGCAAGTTTTAGGTACTGTTCCCCGAGTACTGGATTCCCGGGCAATTCCCGGCATAAAGGTCCGACGCCTGTTTATGGAGTTCACCAAGGACCTGCTTGTGTTTTTTCACTTCATACGGCTGGGTTAGGTGCCGTATTTCCTCAAAATGCGGAGATTACTCCTTAAGCCCCTAGGCGGTGCTGGTTCATCAATCAGATGTCTGTTGGGATGCCCAGGTTTCTGGGTATTCAACAGGAACTGTTTGGTCAGCATCTCATTTCTCTCCCTGATGGGGAGTACTTTCGCCTCATTATGCAGACGGTGTTCTGGGGACATAAGAAGACAGCCCGTGGCGATTCTGAGAGCAGTATTTTGGCAGGCCTGTAGTTTCTTCCAGTGGGTAGTTTTTAGGCTTGGCGACCAATCGGCTGGCTAATTGCTTTTTATGTAGTCATGAGCGTTTCTTTGTCTTTTCCCCAGGTACTGCCAGCGAGGAATTTGAGGATTTTTTTACGGCTCTGAATTCTCGGAACAATTGCGGCTGCGTGCTCACCAAAATGTAAATCCTGATCAAACGTCACACCCAAGATTTTGGGGTGTAGGACAGTCGATAGCGTAGTGCCATCGACGTGGATTTTCAAAATGGTCGACATTTGGGACGTCCAGGTTGTAAATAGGGTCGCGGTTGATTTAGTCGGTGATAATGCCAGGTTTCGCGAGGCGAAAAAACTGGAGAGATCAGGGAGGTAGCCGTTTATTTTATTGCATAGCGCATCGATCTTTGGACCTGGGCCTGTGGCCATTATTGTGCAGTCATCGGCGTAGGAAACGATTGTGACTCCTTCCGGTGGTGAAGGTAGCTTAGATATGTAGAAATTAAACAAAATTGGGGATAGGACACCACCCTGTGGCACCCCTTGTTTAATTCTCCTTTGTTTTGATGTTTCGTTTCTAAATTGCACCGATGCCTGCGACCACCCAGATAATTTGGGTCCACCTTTTAAGACATGGGGGAAGGGTAGACCCTTCCAGGTCTTGCAGGAGCGAGCCATGGTTGACCGTATCAAAAGCTTTTGATAGGTCTAGCGCTACGAGTACTGTTCTATAGTGGGGGTATAGATTTAAACCGCAATTTATCTGGGTGCTAATGGCATTTAGCGCGTTGGTAGTGCAATGGAGTTTTCTGAAGCCATGCTGATAAGGGGCTAGCTGCAAATTTGCTTGGAAATAAGGGAGCAAAATGGCTTCGAGCGTTTTTGCCACTGGCGATAGGAGAGATATCGGACGATACGACTTACCTATGTTAGCTGGTTTTTCCAGGCTTTAGTAGCGGGAACACCTTGGCCATTTTCCATTTCTCGGGTATGACAAAGGTGGAAAGAGACAGGTTGAAGACATGCGATAAATATTTGAAACCCTCTTTCCCTAGGCTTTTAAGCATCGGCATGGCTATGCAATGGGGCCCACTGCTTTGGATGGTTTAGCACGACCAATAGCGTCCTCAACCTCTTTAGCGGTGATGGTGATTGGTGACGCGCTGAATTTGTGTTTAGGTGCGTGTCTGTTGGCTCTCCGTCTATCTTTGTCGACCGTAGAATGCATTATATATTGTCGGCAGAAAGCGCTCGCGCATTTTTTCGCATCCGACAGCACTTTGTCGCCAAAGGCGATGTAAACTTTGTCTTTGTGCTTAGTCGGATTCGATAGGGACTTTACGGTGGACCAAAGTTTACCCACACCGGTAGAGAGGTTACAACCTCTTAGGTGCTCCTCCCATTTCGCATGCTTGTGTTCATCCACAAGCAATCTGATGCGTTGGTTTTTATCCCTTATTTGGGGGTCGCCTGGATCAAGCTGTCTTATAAGGTCACGTTCTCTCGCTAAGTTTGCGGCCTCCGCCGGGAAGTGGGGCTGGATTTCGGGAATTCTCCCGGCGGGAATGAAACGTGCCGAGGCGGATACAATGACCTTACGGAAGGCACGCTCCCCTTGGCGGGCATCAGTCGGGATAGGGAGGGCAGCAAAGCGGTTGTCTGTAAAGGATTTATATTCTTCCCACTTTCCTTTTTTGAAGTTTATGAAAGTGCGTTTTTCAGTGACGATGAAGTCGGCGGCACGCTCGAACGAAATAAGTATGGGCAGGTGGTTGGATGCCAATGTTACCTTCGGCTGCCAGTTGACGCCGTTTACGAGTTCTGCGCTCACGATTGAGATATCTGGCGAGCTGTGACAGCTTCCTACCATACGTGTGGGGGCGTCTCCGTTTATTGTGCAGAACGTCGTTTCTTCTATTTGATCCGCCAAAATCTCACCCCTACTGTCCGCCCGCAAGTTTGAATGCCATAGATCATGATGGGCATTGAAATCGCCTAAGATAATGCGATTGTTGCCAGTGAGTAAGGCCCTGATATTAGGGCGGTATCCACTGGGGCAACAGGTGGCAGGAGGGATGTAGATGTTGATGATTTCTAGGTTTGCATCGCCTGACCGGACATATAAGCCTTGACGTTCTAAGACATTGTCCCTGGATCAAATATATAATATTGCACAGAGTGGTGTATGATAAACGCGAGGCCACCTCCATTTCCGCTCTCGCGGTCTTTCCTGTAGACATTATATCCAGAGCAGGTCTGCAATGCAGATCTTGCTGTGAGTTTAGTCTCTTGAATCGCAGCAATGCGGATGTTGTGCCGCTTCATGAAATCGACTATCTCCGTAATCTTCCCAGTTAGTCCATTACAGTTTAATTGCACAATTCTAAAGTGCATAAGGGGAGACGCCGCCACTCTGGGGGTAAGTGACGGGTGACTACGCCTGGGTTGTGGAAGGCCAGGACGCAATTGCGGTTGGTTTGTCGCATTCGATAGCGTTTAGATGGCCCACTATTAATGGCGGACCCCAGACTGTCTTAGCGCCCAGTATTCGTGGCTTATTTGGCGGCCACGGTACTGCGGCCAATGGAGGCGGTTCTTCGGGCATGGCATATTTTGTTCGTGCTCCTCTCGGCCCGACGAAGTTGCGGTTACAATTTATTTCGGCGGTTGATGTGTGTGTTGATTTGTGTTGGGCCGTATTTATGGCGAACGCTATTTCTGGCGAACGCTATTTCTGGTAGTTCCTGGTGCCAGTTCCGATGGTCTTGTTTCGTACGTTGTGCCACCCCTGTTTTGATAACGCGTTCGGTAGGATATTTGTGGTGGGTATACGCTACGGTAAATCGGTGCGTGATGTTGTGATCCCTCAGGATCGTTGCCGGGGCGTTAGTGACGAGTTGCTCACCATTATCGCTGAGGAGGATGGCCGGGTAATAACGTTGTTTTAGTGGTATGTTGTGTCTGTATTCTGCGGCAGTGTTTGACCCTTTTAGGTATGTGGATGCTTTTTGATATGTTTCTATGAGCTCTAGGTGTTCTCTCTTTCGCTCTTCGTTGAGGTTGTCCGCTTCTCTTATGTAATGCAGGGTTACGGGTGCGTTTGCCTTCGTTGGGCCGGCTGGGGTAAGGGGCTTTCCATCCAGTGAGACGGTAACGTTGCGCTTTGCTAAAAAGTCCATACCCAGGATAACACTCTCCGCCAAATTAGGGATAACAGATACCAACGCACTGGCTGTTTGATCATTGTATTTGACCTTGACAGGGTAGGAGTGGGTGCTCCCAATGCATGATTGGTCTATTACTAGTTTCTAAATAAATTTTTTTATATTTTCTACCATTTTTATCCTACTATTATTTAGTAACTTATGCAAATCATTTTTCTATCGAAATTTTTCTACGTATATAAGTTTTATTATTTATCTACCTAGGGTTAGAGAGAAAAAAAAATTGCTATTAATATTTTCTGATCTATTGGGGCTAAAGTAGAATACTTTCCTAATATGTAAAAATATGACCTTATGAGACCTAGGTAATAAATGATCGTATTTATTTAATTTTTATTCAAGGAAAAAAAATTTGTTTTCACTTGACCTTATTTTTTTTCATAATTAGGTAAATCTGTAATAAATTGTATATATAATAGACGGGGTTGCTGATGGAAGAGCGGGGTAGTTTTATTAATAGATAATTGGAAGTTACAGTGGGTGCAAAAAAAAATTTTCGTATCTTTAAATTTTTAATAATTTCCCTATTTTCCAGCGATATTTGTCATGTGATTTCTGCGGCGGCCACCAAGACAGAATCGTCATGACTTTTATGAAGCATTTATTTTTATTTTTGTACCGGGATTTGTCACTTTCACAACCTTTTTGGGTTTGTGCAATTGTTTGATCTTAGAGAATTTGGGTACCTACTTTTATTATTTTAAATTTGCCTACTCGAGTAAATATTCAATTATTTTTCACCAATTTTCCCCCCAGTTTTTCTTAAAAATTTCAAGTGCTGGATTGGCGGCATTTGTACAACGTGTGTACAGCCTGATAAGTAATTGTCCTAGTTCAATTTTATCATCTACAATCAGGTTGCTTGTATTTCTTACGCTACCATTTTAGGAGCGCGACATGTCTTATTGCTGCAAATTTATATAGCGCTTCACTTATATTTTTATAGGTTCTCTTTGTGACTTTTCTTCGTTCTTTTCTTTTTGTTGTTATGGGCTGGTTTTTTAAATTTTTCTTGTTCTTAGTTTTTTCCTATTTCCACTGTCCTAGAATTTTATATTGCTTCATGACTATTTTTGTCAGAAGCGATTAAAGGAATTATGCGAATTTTTGATTTGCTGTTCGCTTTAGGCTGGGTTGCCTTTACTGTCGATTGTGACATTTTTAGGCTTACTATTTGAGACTTATTTGAATTGTTTATCGCTCTTCCTCAGCTTTGGGTTTGGTTTAGGTAATGGGTTGCAAAAACTGGTGTTTCTTAGATACGAGTTGTGGCGGGTTTTACCTGCCTAAATTTGTGCTTCATATAGTTTTTGAGCATCATAGCTATTGTGATGATCAATAGCACGAATATACAACCTATAACTGCTAACCAAACATCTGGGATGTTCGAAGTATTTTCTGTATTTACCTTAGTTTGTGGCTCATACTTGATTATCTTGTTATCTGTTCTTTCAGAGCTTTCTTTACCTACCTCGTAGCCAGCTATGGCTACCATGATGCCTTGGGCTATTTTTGTCCACCAAGACATCTTGAAAGTTCTCTAATTTTAATAAGAAGTTAGATATTTTGTTTTATGACTTTTTATTTCGTGGATATTGTTGATTAAAAAATAAAAAAAAAATAATTGTAATATTCCAAAAAAAAATTTCTTAGTGTAGTTTATAATATATTTGGAAATATTCTTATCTATTCGTATTAAACGGGCTTTTAATATATATATTTTTTTTGTTTTTGATGCCACTTAACATTTGGAATTTTCAGGGAACACTCTCCTAATCATACGCATTATTTCCTCTTCCCTGGTAGTGGGGTTTATAATATCCTCAATTGTGGGTTCCCTTTCCATACCTATTATCTTCCACAATTTCTTTAATCCTTCTAACTCCTTTTGTAAGTCCCTAGTGTATCGGGTATTTTCGTCCCACTAATAGAGAGGAAGATCTGAGGAGTTTCTTTGCATTTTAGTAGTTATGGTTAATTTTTAAACCTTATTAAAATGTTCTATGGGCTTTCTTTAGAGGATAGGTGAACTATCTGAAGTTGATTGACTATTTTACAGAAGTGTCCTAAACATTCCAATTTACTTGAATTTTTTTTTTCTTATAAAAGTTTAATTTAAGATTTTTAGCATTTTAGCCTTTTTTCGAATAAGAAATTTTTAACTTTCCTCCTACTTCTTTTTTCCATAAAAATTTTACTTCAAATTTTAGCAAATTAGATCAATTTTTTTTTCAAGTTCAAAAGAAATTGTTCGTACATAATTTTGTTTTAGTTTAAATTTTACATTATCATTATTTTTTTTCTACAAGTCCTATTTAAAACAAAAAATTCCTAAGCAAAACCTCTCGTTTTTGCTAATGGCTTAGCGTCCGTAAAAGCCGCCCAATTTGTTTCTAAAATTTTTGTATATTTATATTAATTGCCTCGAGTGTTATGCCTCCGATCTCGCCATGAAGTGTTTCTGGTTTCGTTTTGTTGTTAACTTGTGCCAATTGAAAGGTGTCCTTCGATCCCGTTGTGTTACCACCAAATATTTTTCAACTTAGTTTGCCAAATCCTTGCCGAAAAACGGCTTTCCTTGATAATATCTTAATTGATTGTTTACATCCAAGAGTTTAATTGTACTGCAACGGTGCCAATATTAGATTTTTGGGTGCTGCCATAATGACATTAAAGGCTGCTTTGTTTAAATGTTCTTTTTTCTCCTTTTACCTTTCTTTAAATAAAAACTTTTTACTTGTTTTTCAAATGGTCAGAATCCTGGGCAGTCAGATCCTTTTTAGACGTTGTGCCAATTTTTGATCTGAACTGGCAGGATTCTTCCTCCAGCAAGATCTAGCTAATTTTGCTTAATAGCAAATTTTTCAGCTAATCAAAGATCAGGCTGGCAGGATCGCCATGAAATGTTTGAAGGCGAGTCCTGCT
Organism: Eurosta solidaginis; assembly: GCF_040869045.1. NCBI lineage: Eukaryota > Metazoa > Arthropoda > Insecta > Diptera > Tephritidae > Eurosta > Eurosta solidaginis. The sequence goes on along the minus strand of NC_090320.1, from coordinate 138,222,527 downwards.
TATTTTATATCCAGGATTTTCCTCCAGCAAGGTCTTCAGCAGTTTTGCTAATTCTTGACCTTCCTGGCAGGATCGTCATGAAATGTTTGATTTGAAATAAAAGATGTGAAAGGTTTGGTAGTCAAACATTAATTCTTTTTATTAAATTAATTATTTCCCTTTTATAGTTATTTACTTAACCTATACTTTCATAATTATCTTAATACTAATAAACTAAAAATATGTACATTGGTAATGGGGTATGCATACATGTAGGTTTGTATACATGCTTTTTATACATGTAGATTTGTATGCATGCTTGCATACATGTAAATTTGTATGCCTGCTTGCAACGTCAGCAGATCAATGCGAGTAATTTGGTTAATGCTATGCATACATGTAGGTTTGTATGCATGCCTGCAAAGTCAGCAGATCAATGTGAGTATTTGGTTAATTCCCATTATTGGTTGTATGTAAATAATAAGCAGAATTTATTGCATACATGTAGATTTGTATGCATGCTTGCATACATGTAGATTTGTATGCCTGCTTGCATACATGTAGATTTGTATTCCTGCTTGCAACGTCAGCAGATCAATGCGAGTAATTTGGTTAATTCTATGCATACATGTAGGTTTGTATGCATTCTTGCAAAGTCAGCAGATCAATGTGAGTATTTGGTTAATTCCCATTAGTGGTTGTATGTAAATAATAAGCAGAATTTATTAGCTGTGAACGGACAAGGGTTTCATATTCGGCATTCCATTGATGTCAGCTAACCGCTGGGTTAGTTCAATAATTTATGTTGTATAATATTGTAATATAATTATTACTAAAATGTATTTGGCATAGAAGTTCATGATGCGTAATGCCGCAAGTGTACTACATAGGTGGGTATGACGCATAATGCTACAGTTGATCTGGCTGAATCAGATAGCATTCTGCCAGTTCCTCAATCCTTTCCAGGAATTCGTATAATGTCTCGCCTCCAGCGTAATGTACGTCCCAGGGGCGGACTGTTTTCATGACCTCCGTGTTACTTATGCTGCTCTACTCACGCTGAGGGGACGTCCCTTTGTTTGTAACGGCCGGCACCGTTTCGTGCGTAGATGTGACTAGACGTGCCTCTTCGGCGGCGATCTCCATCTCTACTTCTCTCAAACGATTTTCTGTTGACTTACGCTTGCGTTGGTCTCGAACGTATGCGCTGAGTGTGCTGCGCAATTCGGCGACGGTATGTCCTTCGGTGTTGATCCGGTAGCGTTTGCATTCTTCGATGAGCCTCTCCTTCTTCAGCAGGTAAATCCAGCCTAGAGAGTCGACGTTGTGCGTGGTGGTGGTGGTTTCGCTTATCTTTGCCTCAATTGTTGGTTGTGTGTTCGGTGAACTCGTTCCTACAGTGTTGGTGCTCTTGTTGGTTTTTGCACCGCCACCTGAGGAGACGGGTCCCTGCTCGGGCGCCATTTATTACGTGGGTTTGGTCAAAGGCTGAGGTATACTCAAGTCAATCCAGAGTCGGATTGAGGTCCCACTTCCCCCACCTAAATAAATACACAGTAAATTGGTGTTTTGATTTCGAACACACACACACGTGGCTCTAAGGCTAAAATATCCACAACCTTGAATCCATGAGAATATAATCCAAGGACGACGGTTCTCCGCAGAGGGAGATAGAGTGCGAGCTAGCGGTGGCTCAGATAACGGTGAATGACGGTGGCTCTCGCCAAGGGATGATAACGGCGGTAGTAATGACGGCGGTAGTTAGGATCACGCCCGAAGAGAGAGTATTGAATGACGGTGCCTCTCATCAAATAGCTATGACGACGGGTGGCTAGACTCCGGGATGGGATGTCCGAGGATCGGGAAGGCGATGATGATGGTACCTAAAGCGAAGTGTCGACTAGTGAGAGTTTACTGACTAATTGGGCTAACTACAATATATTGGCTCGGGTATTCGGCTAGGGTAGTAGGGGAGTTTGTCCCGCCGCAGGCGTTGGGACGTTCCCCTCTTACTTGAGCCGTATATTCGTGCATTACCCTTCCTCTGAGTAATAGGGGGTGGGAGGAGGGTGAGCCCGTCTTACTCAGGGGAGATGATGACAAAAATATCGCTTCCCAAGGCCGTCGGTTCTATGTACCGGAGCGACTCGGGATTTTTCCCGACCAAGGACTGCCATTTCAGTGTAACCCCATAACCCCATTTAATTTGTGGGTGAGCCCGTCTTACTCAGAGGAGATGATGACAAAAATATCGCTTCCCAAAGCTGTCGGTTCTATGTACCGGAGCGATTCAGGATTTTTCCCGACCAAGGACTGCCATTTCAATGTACCCCATAACCCCATTTAATTTGTTGCGTCCCTCCCACAAATGGTCATCCTCCCAGCAGCTCCTTGCAGCGGGACTGCTCCATATTCTCTTGCTCCGTGAAGGTATCGAACCCAATCTGGGTCCGTCTCCTGACTCCGGTCCTGAGAAATGGGTTTGCTGCATCTGCCGGAAAAGAATCTTTTTAGGACGGTCATACTCTTGTCAGTGTGTCTCGTGTAAGGGATGGTTGCATCGGACAGGTAGGTCTGGGCTAGACCCCAAAACCAGCCGTCCACGTAACTTTTATAAATCTTTTGTGGCTCCTTGCAACTCACGTCTGCGTCTCAGCGCCCCCCCCCCCCTCTATCTTCCAGCAGCCCCGCTGCTCAGCAAGCCACAACAAGTACCCGCTGTTGCTCGCGCCCCACGGCGCCACCAACTTACACGGCTGCTCCCACTCATACCTGCAATCTCCGTAGTAGAGTCGGGAGCAATGCCTAGTATCAGCCCCTGCCCCCGTCTTCTTCCCCCCTCTTTTCCGGAAGCAATTGTGTAGGTCAGGCAAACAGACTCTTAGTCCCTACCTCCCTTTGCACCGTTTGCCAGCACAGAATATATACTGTCACGGATATTACCATCACTAAGCTATACCATCACTAAGGCGATGCTAAGGGCATGCTAAGCGATATTTACGTCAATAATCAAATCATGTATACACATATATAAAGCAGCCGAGAGATGTAACACACAGATGCATTTACTTATACGCTTATGTGTGCGCGAGAGACTGTAAACTACAAACATTCACATCAGTAATTCAATCATTATGTATCTACATAAACGAATAAATAAGTGCGTCTACACATATGTACCATGTACGTATACGAGCAGCGGAGAGTCAATACAAAAACACATGCATATATCTGAGATACTCCTATAAGTATGCAATGAGAAAAACTATAAAATTGTGCAATTGTAGTTACAGCTGAGATGTTTGAGAGCTAATGGACTAGTAGATTCTGGAAGAACCTAGAAGATGCGAATGTTAAAATCAAAGAGTATAAAAGGCGACAGATGTAGAGGGCTGGAATTCAGTTGGCTTGAGCTATTAAGCAGTTTCGATTAAGACGCTATCTAGCGAGCCATAGCAGTATAATTTTTGAGCTATCAATCAGCTTGGTTATTAATCCAGCTAGTCGCAAAGTATAAGTGTTATTTTGAAGTACTTTAATAAAGGCCATTTTTCCATTATTCAATATTGGAGTTATTTATTCAACAGTTTAGTGATACGAACGTTGGCAGAAGATTGCAACTAAAGGGAATTACAGTAAAATCGTTACAATTGGTGTCAGAAGAGGAATTGTTGAATAAATTCCAAAGGGACAACAAGGACATGGCAAAGTTCAGTGAATTGAAGATTCAGCAACTGAAGAGGGAGTTAGAGAGCCGTGGGTTGAATACAAGCGGCGTCAAACTTGAACTTCAGGCACGGCTATGAGAGGCAATGGAAGTAGAAGGAATTGACGTGGAAGAGTATGACTTTCATCTTGATGGCGAGGAAACAACAAAAACAGAAATGGAAGAGACAGTTACGCAGACAGTTACGAGAACAGACTTGAACATGATTTTGGCTGCAATATCTGCTCAAACATCGACAATGGCATCTCAACTGGAATCACAGGAGACACGTATAACATCCAAGATGGAAACTCAACTGGAAGAACAGAAAACATATATGGCATCCAAGATGGAATCACAGGAGACACATATTGCAGAAATGTCGTCAGAAATAACATCGAAGATAGAAGCACAAGAAACGCGTATATCCGAAATGTCGTCGCAAATGTCATCTCAGCTGGAATCGCAGGAGAACCGTATAACAGCGAAGATTGAAACACAAGAGGCACGGATATCCGAAATGTCGGCGCAAATTTCAGCACAGATATCATCGCAGATCTCTGCTCAACTGGAAGAGCAAGAAGGTCGTATTTCCTCGAAGTTGGAGGCGCAAGATACAAATATTTTACAGTTTGAAGACAAAATCGAGGCCGAGGTGGATGCTTTGAGAGGACGTATCGAGCAGTTGCAACTAAATCGCCCAGCAGTTTCAACGAGTAATCCAAAGGTAAAGACACCATCCTTTGACGGTTCTGTTCCTTTTCAGGTCTTTAAGCTACAGTTTGAGAAGACCGCAGCATTGAACCAATGGAATGCTGAAGATAAAGTTGCAGCTCTGTTCGTGGCACTGAAAGGGCCTGCCGCGGAAATCTTACAGACTATTCCAGAGTACGAACGGAACAGTTATGATGCATTGATGGCTGCTGTAGAACGAAGGTACGGAAGGGAACACAGGAAACAGATGTATCAAATAGAATTGCAAAACCGTTACCAAAAAACTAATGAGAGTTTGCTTCGGATGTTGAAAGGTTGGCTCATTTGGCAAATGCGGACGCACCCGTGGAGTACACCGAGAGGGTAAAAATCCAGAGTTTTATAAACGGCATACGGGACGTAGAAACGAAGCGAGCGACATATGCAAACCCAAAACCCACATTCGCAGAAACGGTATCCCATGCGCTGACTCAGGAAACAGCGTCACTTTTGAGTAAGCCCACATACAAAGCTCATCGCGTGGAAGTGGAAAGGCCAGACTGGGTAGACACAATTTTGGAAGCATTAAAAGGAACGCAGCAGAAAAACGATGGTGCCGTCAAATGCTTTAAATGTGGAAAGCCAGGGAACATTGCACGTTATTGCAGTACCAATCCTAACAGTTCCAGCAATGTGGGTGGCCGTAAACACAGAGCTGAAGGAGAGGAGCAAATCTCAAAATCTACTCAATCGTTAAACTATAGCGAGTCAGCCGCAAGGGGCGGCAGCTGGCTCCCGCATTTGAATGCCCCATAATCTCTATCTCGCAAATTGGAAGAAGGCCAAGCAATCTTACTGTCGGAGGACATGTGGATGGAAAGGAACGGTTACTGACTGTAGATACGGGTGCATCCCATTCCATAATTCGATCAGATTTAGTCAACAAAAAGATAAGACCATTGCTTGGAGCAAGATTACGTACAGCCACGGGAGAGGACACCCAGGTAATTGGAGAAGTAGAATGTGAAGTAGCAATTGGGAACGTTACGGTATTACACAATTTCATAGTGGCAGGTATTGTTGATGAAATCATAATTGGAGTGGACTTCTTAATCAACCAAGGCGTCAAAATCGATATGCAAAGCAAGACGATGCGATATAAGAACATGGATGTGCCACTTGATTTCGGCTACGAGAGAGGCCACAGCAGTAAACGAGTGCTGGTGGAAGAGAGTCAGCAAATACCACCAAAATCAGAAGCAGTCATCTGGGCATAGGTTGATGGAGATTCTGGGACAAACAAATTGTGGGTTGTCGAAGCAGCAAATAAATCACCACTGAATATACTTGTAGGAAAAACCCTGGCTATGACAAAACAAGATGGACGTGTTCCGGTAAGAGTACTCAATGAGTTCAAGTCAGCGCTCAAACTGACCAAAGGAGCTATTTTGGGAAGATGCCAAGAGGCTGAAGTAGTTATTAACTGTGAACAGCTCCAGGAACACGTTTCATCTAGTAATACTGATCTTTCAAATGACATCACGGAATGGACGCAGGGGCTAGAGGAAGCCTATCAGAGTAAGGCAAAACAACTGCTCCTAAAGTACGCGAACATATTTGACCAGGATGGTTCCAAACCAGGCCGCAGCAATGTTGTGAAACATCAAATTGACACTGGAGATGCGAGGCCGATCCGTCAAGCTCCACGTAGTGTTCCACTGGCGAAGCGGGAAGTTGTGAGTCAAATCATACAAGAAATGAGCGACAGCTGTGTCATCGAACCATCAGCTAGTCCATGGAGCTCACCGGTAGTACTTGTAAAGAAGAAGGATTGAAAAATGAGTTTTTGCGTGGACTACCGGAAGTTGAATAACGTAACGATAAAGGATAGCTACCCATTGCCAAGAATTGATCACGCTCTGGACTCGCTATCTGGTACGAAAAGTTTTCCACGCTGGACTTGAAAAGCGGCTACTGGCAAGTGGAGGTGAAGGAGGAAGATAAAGAGAAAACAGCCTTCAGTGTCGGTGATGGTCTTTGGCAATTTACAGTGATGCCTTTTGGACTTTGCACTGCACCAGCTACTTTTGAGAGACTTATGGACCAAGTACTGAAAGGACTACATTGGAAAACATGCTTGGTGTACCTGGACGACATCATCGTATTGCGAAGAACTTTGATGAACATCTTAAGAACTTGGAGGAAGTTTTCCAGAGAATAGCTGGCGCTGGTCTGAAGTTAAGTCCCAAAAAGTGTGCGCTGTTTAAAAAGGAAGTCAATTTTTTGGGTCACAAGGTAACGACAGAGGGCATCTGCACTGCGAACGAAAATATAGAGGCTGTAAAGGATTGGCAAGACGACAGAACCTACATGAATTGAGAAGTTTCCTTGGACTGTGCACATATTACCGCCGATTTGTACCAAATTTTTCCAGTGTAGCCCATAGCCTCCATGAGCTTACAAGAAAAAATAAAGCTTTTGAATGGAAGAAGGAGCAAGAAGTGGCTTTCCAAACATTGAAGGAGCGTTTGTGCACTGCCCCAATGTTAGCATATCCGATTCCAGGAGCAACATTTATTCTAGATACAGATGCGAGTGGATATGCTATGGGAGGCGTTTTATCACAACTGGTCGATGGACAGGAGAAGGTAGTGGCATATTACAGCCGTTCGATTGGAAAACCAGAGAGGAACTACTGTGTTACGCGGAGAGAGCTGTTGGCATTGGTAGAGTGCATTAAAAATTTTCACAAATAACTCTACGGCCAGCGATTCCGTGTCAGGACAGATCACGCAGCGTTGAAATGGCTTCTGCAGTTCCGTAATCCCGAAGGACAATTGGCACGGTGGATCGAGCGACTACAAAGCTATGACTTTTCCATTGAGCATCGAAAAGGTAGTACCCATTGAAATGCCGATGCAATGTCACGATGGCCATGTAGTTTGGAATGCAAGCACTGTTCAAAGGCCGAGGCTAAAGAAGACATTATAGATGTCCGGCTAATGACTATAACATGTACGGATGAACAAGGAACAACTAAGAAAGTGTCAGCTAGAAGATACAGATCTGTCACATGTTATGCAAGGGCTCGAACGAAACGAAAGACCAAGCAGAGAGGAGATGTCAGCAGAGAGTCCCATTGCGAAGTCATACTGGGCACAGTGGAACAGTTTAGAATTGAAATCCGGTTGCTTGCATCGTGTATGGGAGAGTGAGGATGTTCAATGCAAGAAGAAACTGATAGCTGTTCCCAGAAAGAGGATTCCTGACGTGCTCAGCGAGCTGCACAATGGTCCAAGTGGAGGTCATCTTGGAATCACGAAGACACTCGAGAAAATTAAGCAGAGATTCTATTGGGTTGGTTGCCGTCAGTCGGTCACCGAGTGGATTGCCAATTGCGAGGTATGCAACAGAGCGAATGGGCCCAAAACCCGAAGTCATGGCCAGATGAAACAGTATATTTCAGGTGCACCATTTGAAAGGATCGTCATGGATGTCGCAGGTCCATTTCCTACTAGCAACCGCGGAAACAAATACGTACTGGTGGTTATGGATTATTTCAGTAAATGGCCAGAGGTATACCCAATCCCAAACCAAGAAGCAGAAACAGTAGCAGAAGTGGTTAAAAACGAATGGGTTGCGAGGTATGGAGGAGTTACATTCTGACCAAGGCAGGAATTTTGAATCAGCTGTGTTCCAAGAAATATGCAAGAAGTTGGGCATTCGAAAAACACGGACAACTGCATTGCATCCTCAGTCCGATGGTATGGTGGAACGTTTCAATAGAATATTGGACGAGCATTTAAGGAAAGTAGTAGACAAGTACCATAAGGACTGGGATACACACATATCATTATTCTTGATGGCCTACCGATCGGCAGTACATGACACAACGGGCCAAACTCCCGCAAAGGTAATCTTTGGCAATGACCTTCGACTGCCAGCGGATTTGAAGTATGGGATAGATGACGATGCGGAGAGGAATGTCAAGAAATCCACTGGTGTCTTGGAAGAAGAGCTGAGAGAGATACATGATCTGGTAAGGCAACGAGCAAAGATTATGAGTGACAAGATGAAAGCGAGGTACGATAAAGCAATTAATTCGGAAGGGTTTCAGGAAGGAGATTTGGTGCTGCTATACAACCCACAACGAAAAAAAGGTTTGTCCCCGAAATTGCAGTGTAACTGGGAAGGTCCATACAAAGTTGTAAAACCGATCAACGATGTAGTGTACCGCATACAAACCACTACCAAACCACGAACCAAAATGAAAGTGGTTCATTTGGAGAGATTAGCAGCGTTTAGATCGAGAGATTTGTCTGATCGGGACGATCAGACTTAGGTGGAGGGCAGTGTCACGGATATTACCATCACTAAGCTATACCATCACTAAGGCGATGCTAAGGCCATGCTAAGCGATATTTACGTCAATAATATATTCAAATCATGTATACACATATATAAGGCAGCCGAGAGTTGTCACACACAGATGCATTTACTTATACGCCTATGTGTGCGCGAGAGACTGTAAACTACAAACATTCACATCAATAATTCAATCATTATGTATCTACATAAACGAATAAATAATTGCGTCTACACCTGTGTACCATGTACGTATACGAGCAGCGGAGAGTCAATGCAAAAACACATGCATATATCTGAGATACTCCTATAAGTATGCAATGAGAAAAACTATAAAATTGTGCAATTGTAGTTACAGCTGATACGTTTGAGAGATAATGGACTAGTAGATTCTGGAAGCGCCTAGAAGATGCGAATGTTAAAATCAAAGAGTATAAAAGGCGACAGATGTAGAGGGCTGGAATTCAGTTGGTTTGAGCTATTAAGCAGTTTCGATTAAGACGCTATTTAGCGAGCCATAGCAGTATTATTTTTGAGCTATCAATCAGTTTGGTTATTAATCCAGCTAGTTGCAAAGTATAAGTGTTATTGTGAAGTACTTTAATTAAGGCCATTTTTCCATTATTCAATATTGGAGTTATTTATTCAACAGTTTAGCGATACGAACGTTGGCAGAAGATTGCAACTAAAGGGAATTATAGTGAAATCGTTTCAATACGTTTGCGACATCCGCCCGATGCAGCTCCCTACCTCCCTTTGCACTGTTTGCCAACACAGAATATATTCGTTTGCGACATCCGCCCAATGCAGATCCTGCCATGGACGGTGCCACTTTCCTATATGTTCTGGTCTCCGCGACGGCAACCCCCTGACGGGTTTCATTGTGCCATGTTGCCAGGCCGCATACTCAAATACACCGGGTACCCCAATGCCTACCCAAGGACGTCTAGTCCCAGGGCCTCAACAGCAATCGCGTTCTGGCCTTCCACAACCCAGGCGTAGTCACCCGTCACTTACTCCCAGAGTGACGACGTCTCCCCCTATACACTTCAGAATTCTGCAGTTAAACTGTAATGGATTAACTGGGGAGATCACGGAGATAGTCGACTTCATGAAGCGGCACAACATCCGCATTGCTGCGATTCAAGAGACTAAACTCACAGCAAGATCTGCACTGCAGACCTGCTCTGGGTATAATGTATACAGAAAAGATCACGAGAGCGGAAATAGAGGCGTACTCGCGTTTACCATACACCACTTTGTGCAATATCATATATTTGATCCCGGCATCAACCGCAGGAACAGTGTCTTAGAACGTGAAGGCTTATCTGTCCGTTCAGGCGATGCAAACCTAGAAATCATCAACATCTACATCCCTCCTGCCACCTGCTGCCCCAGTGGATACCGCCCTAATATCAGCGCCTTACTCACTGGCAACAATCGCATTTTCTTAGGCGATTTCAATGCCCATCACGATCTATGGCATTCAAACTTGCGGGCGGATAGTAGTGGTGATATTTTGGCGGATCAAATAGAAGAAACGACGTTCTGCACAATAAACGGAGACGCCCCCACAAGTATGGTAAGAAGCTGTCACAGTTCGCCGGATATTTCAATCGTGAGCGCAGAACTAATAAATTGCTTCAACTGGCAGCCGATGGATATAGGGATATATAGGGATATAAACCAACGCATCAGATTGCTTGTGGATGAACACAAGCGGGCGAAATGGGAGGAGCACCTAAGCAGTTGTGACCTCTCTGCCGGTGTAGGTAAACTTTGGTCCACTGTAAAGTCCCTATCGAATCCGTCTTGACACAATGACAAAGTTTACATCGCCTTTGGCGACAAAGTGCTGTCGAATACGAAAAAATGCGCGAGCGCTTTCTGACGACAATACATAATGCATTCTACGGTCGACAAAAATAGACGGAGGGCCAACAGGCACGCACGTAAACATAAATTCAACGCGTCACTAATCACCGTTACCGCCAAAGAGGTTGAGGATGCGATCGGTCATGCTAAAACATCCAAAGCAGTGGGCCCAGATGGCATTGCCGTGCCAATGCTTAAAAGCCTAGGGAAAGAGGTTTTCAAATATCTAGCACATGTCTTCAACCTGTCTCTTTCCACCTTTGTCATACCCGAAAAATGGAAAATGGCCAAGGTAGTTTCGTTACTAATGCCTAGGAAACCAGCTAACATAGTAGAGTCATATCGCCCGATATCTCTCCTATCACCAGTAGGCAAGACGCTTGAAGCCATTTTGCTCCCCCACTTCAAAGCAAATTTGCAGCTAGCCTGTCACCAGCATGACTTTAGAAAACTCCATAGCACCACCACCGCGCTGAATGCCATTAGCACCCAGATAAATTATGGTTTAAATCAGAAGCCCCACCATAGAACAGTACTCGTAGCGCTAGACCTATCAAAAACTTTTGATACGGTCAACCATGGCACGTTGCTGCAAGACTTGGAGGGGTTTACCCTTCCCCATGTCTTAAAAGGTGGACCGCAAATTACCTGGGTGGTCGGCAGGCATCGGTGCTATTCAGAAACGAAATATCAAAGCCAAGAAGAATTATACAAGGGTTGCCTCAGGGTGGTGCCCTATCCCCACTTTTGTTTAATTTTTACATATCAAAACTACCTTCGCCACCAGAAGGAGTTACTATTGTTTCTTACGCTGATGACTGCACAATAATGGCCACAGGCCCAGGCCCAAAGATCGATACGCTATGCAATAAAATAAACGGCTACCTCCCTGATCTCTCCAGTTTTTTCGCCTCGCGAAACCTGGCATTATCACCGACTAAATCATCCGCGACCCTATTTACAACCTGGACGTCCCAAATGTCAACCATTTTGAACATCCACGTCGATGGCACTACGCTACCGACTGTCCTACACCCCAAAATCTTGGGTGTGACGTTTTATCAGGATCTACATTTTGGTGAGCACGCAGCCGCAATTGTTCCGAAAATCCATAGCCGTAATAAAATCCTCAAAACCCTTGCTGGCAGTACTAGGGGAAAAGACAAAGAAACGCTCATTACCACATACAAAGCAATTGGCCAGCCGTTTGCATGCTACGCGTCCCCTATATGGTCGCTAAGCCTAAAAACTACCCACTGGAAGAAGCTACAGGCCTGCCAAAATACTGTGCTCAGAACCGCCACGGGCTGAACCCAGAACACCATGTACATAATAAGGCGAGAATACTCCCCATCAGGGAGAGAAATGAGATGCTAACCAAACAGTTCCTGTTGAATACCCAGAAACCTGGGCATCCCAACAGGCATCTGATTGATGAGCCAGCACCGCCTAGGGACTAAAGGAAATACGGCACCTGAGAACTCAGCCGTATGAAGCGAAAAAACACAAGCAGGTCCTTGGTGAACTCCAAAAACAGGCGTCGGACCTTTATGCCGGGAATTGCCCGGTGAATCCAGTACTCGAGGAACAGTACCTAAAACTTGCGGAAGAGGAACGCATACTCCCCAGGGAAACGCGAGTCACTCTGGCTCAACTTCGTTCTGGATACTGTAACAGGTTAAACTCTTACATATCCAAAATCAACCCCGATATACAAAATGTATGCCCCGCTTGCAATGTGTCCCCACATGACACTAACCATCTCTTTAATTGTAATGTGGAACCAACGCCTCTAACACCCCTTTTGTTATGGTCCACCTCTGTAGAAACAGCAAGTTTCCTTGGACTCCCGTTAGAGGATATTGATGACAATTTGTGATCGGTAGCAGCTATTAGATGGGGCGAAACCTTGCTACAACAACAACAAAAATATTAGGGCTTCCAATAGGCCGGGGGGAAGTACCATCGGCAGAACCGACCTTGTGCCTTTACCACCCGTCGACCCAAAGGGAGTCCCTGAAATATGTGTTAGGGCTGCCCAATAGGCCGGGGGGGGAGTACCATCGGCAGAACCGACTTTGCAACTTTATTTATATGTGTCTATGAACACATTGGGAATTATGATCGCATTGTCGCATACAGCGCGCCACGAATGAAAATTCCCAAGAATTGTGCGTTCACCATCGCTGGCTTGCCTTGGGCTTGCGCGATGGTTGTTGGGCCAGTATGTATGTATATGTATATCGGTACATACAATACTAGGGGTGGGCAGTAAATTGAAAATATAATGTTGGGGGTGGGCGCTAAATGGGAAATAGGTATTGTGGCGTAGCATTTGCTACGTTACAACACTATAGATATTAATACATATTCTGACATATACGTGAAATACCTTTAAGGTAAGCCCAATATGATATTTTTCCTTTAATTCTATCAGAAGTGTAAAAACTTTTTATTTTTCGCTCTTATTTTCTGTGTGCACGTGCCAAGTCTTGTCGTTTTTCAATGTCGTTTTTTCTCCGTCCGTATTGCCGTTTTTGGTGTTTCACTTGTTCAGTTCTCTTTTCTGTCTTGTTCCTATTCATCTTTATGTCATTGCCAGTATTACATTTTCATTCTTATTTCATTCTATCACTTTATTGCAGACGTCAAGCGTTGCCATATCAATTCATACGCTATAACTTCGGCCAATCCTGACAATAAACTGCCTCGATTTATAAGTTGTGCTAGATAACACTTGCGTCTCTTGAACTCACTAATAATAACGATTAAATTTTATATCTAAATCCTGCCTTTAGCGGAAACACGGGATTTATCAGATTCGAGGTCGTCTTCCTTTTGTACCCATCTTTTAATCCTCGTTGTCTCAACAACACCATCATAAGGCAATTGAGGCATCTGACAATTTTCAACATCCCTTACTACATAGTGATCATGTGGCATACCTTTGTGGATTACATAGGGACCGCGATACTTTGGCATGCATTTTTATTGATTCCGGCAGTCGTGTCTACGTTGCGAATGACTACAATATCTTTTTCCGAATAAGTCTTTGAGGGCGTATTCCGCTGGCTAAGTCGAGTCTCGTTGTGCTTCTGCGATCTTTGAATGTTGTCTAAGGCTAATGCTCGGATTTCCTGTAAATCGGTGACACTGCCATCATTCTGTTTCCCATCTATATATTCTGTCAATTCTATGGTCTATTATATCTCCCTTTTGTTCAAGTTACGCCGAAATGGAGTTTACTAGGAGTTTGCTTCGGTATTATTAAGGCTAAACTCGACTTGACTCAATCTGTTTGACCAATCCCGATGATTAATGGCTTCGCTTATCTAACCTAACATTGCCTTATTTACACGGTTTAAAAACGACATTGTGCAATTTATTGTGAGGCTGTAAAAACTCTTCATTTAAATAGTTCAATTTTAGTTTCTTTATTCGCTCTTATTTTCTGCATGCACGTGCCAAGTCTAGTCCATTGTGAATCAAACTAAGTGTGATATTTTCTGCATAGACGTCAAAATTCCAAAATGATTGGATAACCTGATTTGTAGTTGTCTATCTGTGTATCATTCTGTATCTCTTTCTTTCACCCGCTGAAGATAGGCGCCACCATATTGAACACCCTGTCAAAACGCTAAAAAGTAGCCATATTGAACATACTGTCAGGCAGTTGACAGATAAGATATCACACTTAGTTTAATTCACAGTGGTCTAGTCGTTTTTCAATGTCGTTTTTTCTCCGTCCGTCTTGCCCTTTTTGGTGTTTCACTTGCTCAGTTCTCTTTTCTATCTTGTTTCTATTCGTCTTTATGTCACTGCCAGTATTACATTCTCATTATACCTTTCATGAGAATAAAATGGTATATTAATTTCGTCACGAATCCCAAAATTGTAAGTCCTTAAAGGAAAATAGACCCACCACTAAGTATACCGAAATAATCAGGATAAAGGGCTGAGATATCTTGATAAAATTTGGTGAGCGGGTGTATTTAGATTTCCGATTAGACATTTGTCGGAACCGGCTCGATGGGACCATTATACCATATATCCTCCATACAAGCGATTTTTTCAGAAAAAGAGGATTTTTGTTATATCTTCCTCAATTTATCAGATTGAAGCTTCAAACTTCACCATGTGCTTTCGTAAATTGCACATATTGTTTTCTGAAAAAATGGATGAGATCGGTCGTATATATAGCATATATTCCCCCCCAATCGGTTGTTCAGATAAAGAACTTTTCGTAATTACTGCCCCATTTTAAGAGCTAGAGGCTTAAAATTTCAACGAATGTTTATGTACGTATATAGCATATATTGTTATCTGAAAAAATCATAGAGATCAGGGCTGACTGCATTCACGACGGCGGTGTAACCGCCACATCTGTCATATTATTTTTTCTTATGAGCGTCGTTATTTTCGGCGCGACAGAGCAGCACGATAATCGATCACGAAAGCCGTTTTAGCCAGATTAAACCAAATTCTATTTTTGGGAAGCGAAAGTGAGTTGTTTCCTCTTTATAAAACTAAAATAAAATTAAATAACAGATAATAAAAGCTAAAAGAAAGCGAAGTGGCGTGAATCAAAGAGAATTCTTGAATAACGTGAAATAAATATTTACAGGACGGAAACTCTGATGGAAAACATAAAAAGAAGCGACGGGCTATCAATAGCATCAAAGAATATTTTTGCAAGCTGCCAAAACTTCAAGCACAGGTCTGCGATGGTACAAATGTAGAAAATGGAAGTACTGTCCCACTCTTAACTCATACTGATTGCGACGCTAATACATTGTTGGTTGATAATAATAATGAGAAAACGTTGCATTCAACATCTATGAATACTGAATCGGGTTCGAATGTACCTATATCACTTTCACAAAATTCTATTGTTGAAAAATACGACATAAGTAATTTTGTGGGGGAAAAATATTTATTGGATGATTATACGAAGTACAACTTACTAAAATATCCTTGGGTACCACCGAAGGACTATATCTTCCCTTTTTCGAGTCATAGTAAAAAAGGAAAAATAGAAAAGCGATACTTTAAACATCATTTTTTAACTGAATATGAGTGGCTTGTTTATTCTGAACAAAAAACGGATGCTTTTGTAAATATTGTTTCTTATTTGCATGGGCATGGGCATTTAAACTTGTGAGTTGTGTACTTGTATTTTGGTTAACTTTTTCGCGATTCTACTGTATTAACTTTCTCCACTTTGCGCATACAATCTGGCATCATATTCAGCTTTGAAATTTATTTTTAAATAAATTCCAATTTGTATGACAAAATGTCAAAATGAAATAGAAACAAACAAATGGCATCTCAAAATGTAAACGTCACTTAGAACTTACACAGAATATCACAATTCGGCAGACTTCTAAGTCAAGTTAAGTGTTGCCAAGTTTTGAGTAATCAGTAACATGCAATGTTCATTTAAAAGAACTGTAAGTGACATTTCTCAAGTCAAGTCTATGCTAAGTATGGATAATGCGCCCTTTAGAATATTAAAAAATTTAACCTAATTCATTCGATTTACAGACTATTTCGGCATCGTGAACTATTAAATCTGTTTAACTGATCGACAATTGGAAGTTCGGGTGACAGATAACCAGCAAACTAAAAGGCCGAGGGCGGAGGAACTCGAAAATGGTAAGTACAAATTTTCCATTAAAGTGTGATTCGGGTTTCTCCATCGAGCATACATTGCTATTTTCATATAATCGTTAAACATTTAATAAAATTTCATGAATCAGGCTGCTTTTTAACAGTCGAGTATAAATAACAGTTGCGAGCAATATATTTGCACTAGCTTTTTTCGTGAGATCACCCGGATATAGTATGTTTATGCATATACTGAAGTCGCGGAAAGAAAACAAGGGCATATAGCTTGTTTTTATAGCTTTTTTTTAATATCAAGAGAGGAATCTTGTGTCTATGTATTTCTAATTCGCTACATCAATCAGCATCAAAAAAAATTCAAGTAGATAAACGTCATAACATGCAAATATTGCTCACTGCTTCTACGTGAATCAAAGAGAATTCTTGAATAACGTGAAATAAATATTTACAGGACGGAAACTCTGATGGAAAAGATAATAAGAAGCGACGAGCTATCAAGAGCATCAAAGAATATTTTTGCAAGCTGCCAAAACTTCAAGAACAGGTCTGCGATGATACAAATGTAGGAAACCATGAATACTGAATCGGGTTCGAATGTACCTATATCTCTTTCACAAAATTCTATTGTCGAAAAATACGACATAGGTAATTTTGTGGGGGAAAAAAATTTATTAGATGATTATACGAAGTACAACTTACTAAAATATCCTTGGGTACCACCGAAGGACTATATCTTCCCTTTTTCGAGTCATAGTAAAAAAGGAAAAATGGAAAAGCGATACTTTAAACATCATTTTTTAACTGAATATGAGTGGCTTGTTTATTCTGAACAAAAAAAGGATGTTTTTGTAAATATTGTTTCTTATTTGCAAGTGTAACTGGTGACTCGAAATCGAGTGTTCCTCTCAATGCACTTGTCAAAGTTCCTGTGACATCGTTGCAAAGTTGTCCGGTAAAGAAAGTGTTCTAAATAACCACGCTATTAACAAATATCACTCTAAGTCAGCCCTTTTTAGTCAAGATTTCATAAATACTTATGAAAATTCAGGAAAGGAAATTAATAATTTGCTTTCTTCTCATCGCATGGAACAAGTTGAGAAAAATAGAAGATTGTTGGAGATTATAATAAAAACTATTATTCTTTGTGGGCGACAGAATTTAGCATTAAGTGGCCGTAGATATGACGGTAAACTTAACTTTTCTCAATCAGCAACAAACGAGGGTAATTTTAGAGCAATTTTGAAATTTTTAGTCGCTGCAGGTCATAAAGAGCCTCTTCCGAAAGATGAGCTTGCCTAGCGTGTTGGTAAAAGTGGTGTGTGCACTGGCATTCATGGGGGAGATTCAGCTTGGGAGGGTTCGATCCACTTTACCGAACCAAGCCATTATCTGTCAGATTGGGGCCGAAAAAGAACATTCACTTTGCGCACTAACGAAAAGTTACCGGAAAGCCTGAGTACCAACAATTAGGCCTAGAAAACCCCAATACCTAGCAGCGCGTATCTTATTTTAGCGGCTGCTCTTAACCCTCCCTACCATGGCTTTAAAGGTGTTAATAAAAGTCCAACCACACTACTATGGAATTAGACCACCACAATTAAATTTACAATTTCATATTTACAAATTTTTATTACGATTAAGCTCATTCTCCTTATAGGTTAAAGAAATTTAAACGTATGAAAGACTTAGTGTATGTGGCAATCTAATCGTAAAACTAGTTACAAAAATCTTAATTATATCCGTAACAACTAACCTTTTTTTTCTTTGGTGTTGATCAGAAAGAAAAACTAACCTACCTAAACAATATTTACATTATATATTTTATAAGTTCGACGACATTGTCGCTCACGAAAACTTGGAGTTTAAGTAGAAAGATTAAGAAACCAAAAAAAAATTATTCCTCTAATTCCCTTGGTTTTGCAAAGAGATGATTCAAACTCCACACGGGAGATGTGTATCCATATGTATGTATCCATATGAAGGTACGTAAAGAAAAATGATGCGATCAACAAAAAAGAAAGCTGGCATCCATTTGCATATATGTACATACGTACATACATAATTTGGTTATATCTGTAAGCACACGTCAATTATGTTCTCTATCGTAGCATTTATGTATACTAAGTAGGTTGGTGGATAAAATGGAATAAGTGAACTTACTTACATGTTTTCCAGTGGTAATGGTTTGCTTACTCCAACCCTGGCCCACGAAGCGAAGAAGGCCTTCCTTGCTTTGTACGTAGCGGCTGGTATACGTTCATATGCTTACATATTATGATCAATTTTATGCAACCAAGTTTACATTAGCAGTTATGTGGGGTTATTTCTATGGCCAATATTGTATATATGGTTTGCGAAAGTCGCATAAAAAAGGCCAAAGAATAACCGCCGCCGACAGGAGCGCCAGCAAAAAAAGTGAATTTAAGAGAATGGTGGGCAGTTGGAGCTAAGAGAGTCTCCCAAATATTGGCAAAGTTTTGGTTTTTGATTTCTTCGATCTCTTTGTCAAAAGAGCGATCAGGAAATTAATAAAAATGGATGACGATTTACAACATCTTGTGGAACTAGGTCAGTTTTAATAGCTGATCATATGGTTTTCTTATGTTAATGTACATCGATTAGCTTTGTTGTTAAAATGCAATAACATTGTTACAATAAAATGATCCTAATGTTCATGGTTCAAGAGTAAGCATAACGATTTGACAAAAGGTGTGTATTGAGTAACTAATTAGAAGTTATTACGAATTCATTTAGCGTTATTTAGATATGTAGGAACCTAGGAAAATTGTTACATTGTAAGTTCTTCAAAAAAATAAAGTATTTTCAGTACGATGTTCTTCTCCTTCTTTGCTACTGGTATAATTATATTGAGTGAAGTTAAGTATGAATAAATATTTTCTTACTCTATTTAAAAGGTTACATAAGGGTAATAATTAACCTGAAAAGTGAAAGTAGGTATTATGGCAAATTCATTCCTTTGTGCTTAGGTATGTTTTCTATAATTATTTAGACTAAAAGGTCGCATATGTCGCACGGTTCAAATAAGCGCGCCAACAATACGTGATGTTTTTCGAATTCAAAAGAGCAAAAATGGCAACTCACCCATAATAATAAAGCTCAATTCGCCTACGGAGCGCTCTTTGCTTTTAAGAGCAATTGCGAATTTTTGTAAAACAAGCAAAAGGCCATTGACACTCAGTGATATAGGGCATAGTGGAAATGGCAAAATATTTGTCCATGAGTGCCTAAAGAAGAATAACCGTGAGATATTACAGTATGCACTGCAACTGAAAAAACAGAATCGTCTCACTGCTGTTTTCTCAATTCGTGGATGTGTGTATGTCCGCGCTAGTTAACAAAGCGGAGCGCAGAAAATTAATGACAGAGGGAGCGCTGATAAAATTACAGCAGTCAGCACATGAAGAAAAGTACTCAACTATAAACATATGATAAACATGATTTACCCATTACTGATTTTTTGTTTATTCTCAATTTTTATTACTTCTTTTTAAGCTATTTCATAGATTTTATCGCGGGCTTGGCGACTAAATCAAAAAAAAACCGTAACGAATATTTGTCAAAAAAGGTTCGAAAAAGGTTCGGTGTTAGCTACAGGCCAAATACATAAAATTGGATCTCTATCATAAAGTTAAAGTTGAAGTTAAAGTTAAAGATAAAGTGGAAGTTAATGTTAAAGTTAAAGTGAATGTTAAAGGGAAAGTGAAAGTTAAAGTTAAAAATAAAGTTAAGGTGAAAGTTAAAGTTAAAAATAAAGTTAAAGTTAAAGTTAAAGATAAAGTGGAAGTTAATGTTAAAGTTAAAGTGAATGTTAAAGTTAAAGTGAAAGTTAAAGTTAAAAACAAAGTTAAAGTTAAAGTGAAAGTTAAAGTTAAAAATAAAGTTAAAAGGAAAGTTAAAGTTAAAAATAAAGTTAAAGTTAAAGTGAAAGTTAAATATTAAATTCTCATTTATTCAATAAAAGTAAAAAATTTGTTTTCTTATCGGTCAACACGCTTAAAAAGGTTAACTTGAATTAATATCAAAGACAAAACTTGAATTAATATCAAAGAAAACAAAATGTGGCATAAATATTATAATTACATAAGTTGATAATATGCAATAGCTTTACCGCGGAAGTCCCCGATTGCCACACGTCCTTTTTTTATAGTGTTTATTTCCCTAACTTTACTCTTTATGTTCTCAATATTTCTAATTGATTTTTAAGCTTACTTAAAATCATCCAGCTTGTTTATTTTGACTATGGATAAATTGACCAATGATTGTGCTGACAGTGGGCATGTAAGGTTCATACTGAGTAAAATTTCAAAAGAAAATGCATTTAATTTATGTCACCTAAATACTCATAGTCTTACGGTTGAAAAATTAGATTATCTTTCTAATGTATTTGCTGAGCAAAATATTGCTTTAATTTGCATCACTGAGACTTGGTTTAGATGCAGCGTTGATGATCGATCATACGCAATTAATGACTATGTATTACTGCGAAATGACAGAAAAGGCAATATTCGTGGTGGTGGAGTTGCAATTTATTGCAGAGAGGTTTTAAACCCAAAGATAGTTTATTGTTCAGATGGCGCAAGTGTGGTTGAATATATTTTCATTGAAATAGGTGGGTCACGAACAAACTGCTTCGTAGCGTGTGTTTATAACCCGAGCAGGACTAACGATTTGGCAGATTTATTTAAGAAAGTTTCTGAATTTACAGCTAAATACCAACATATTGTCATCTGCGGAGATCTTAATGTTGATCTTCTTATTAACGATTCCCGTAGTAGAAGCATTCTTGGTAATTTTCAGGCTTATGACTTGGACATTGTTAACCAGTTCGCGACACGCTTTGCTCCAAATAATAAACCTAGCATGCTAGATATTATATGCGTTAACAATACTAAGTTTGTAAACCATGTTGACCAAATTCCTATGGAGGGTATCTCTGACCATGAAATGATCTTCCTATCCTATGGTTTAAAATTTAATGCAATAGAGCACGACATAGAATTGACGTACAGAGATTTCAATGGAATAGTGATAGAAGCATTAAATGAAGAGGCCTCTCGTCTGGACTGGAGTGGATGTTTTCCATTTTCTCAGTTATATGAAAAGTTGAAATATTTTAATAATCTTGTCCACTGCCTCTTCAGTAGATTTGTACCTCTTAAAACCATTAGAGTTCGAAGTAATAAGAAACCATGGTTTACAAGAGAGATTTTAAATCTAATAAAAAAAACGGGGTAGAGCATACAGGGAATGGAAGATATCTCAGAGTAAAAACCACTGGGAAGCTTACCGCCTTTTGCGTAACCAAGCTACCCTGTGCATTCGGAATGCCAAGATAGCATACCTAAACACAAAAC
The DNA here is from genome assembly GCF_040869045.1 of Eurosta solidaginis. Classification (NCBI taxonomy): domain Eukaryota; kingdom Metazoa; phylum Arthropoda; class Insecta; order Diptera; family Tephritidae; genus Eurosta; species Eurosta solidaginis. Next base: position 138,200,909 of record NC_090320.1, on the reverse strand, counting down.
TTAATAATAATTTGCCCCCTAAAACGCTTTGGAAAAATCTTAGCTCGTCAGGAATATCTAATAACAGTAAAATGCAATGTAATTTTGATCCAAATGAAATGAACCAACATTTCTTGGGCAGTAGTTCTTATGGTAATACTAATGATAGTATCGATAATATGTCTTTCAGTGTAGGCAGTAGACCAAATATCAATGGCTTCGATTTCTCAGTGGTTACAGAGGCTGAAGTGTTAAACGCTATATTTGTTTTTAAGTCGAATGCTGTAGGAATCGATGGAATTAGTATACGATTTATTAAACTAATCCTTCCTGTTGTTATATCTCCGCTTACTCACATTTTCAATTTTTCTGTAACTAGCAGTAGTTTTCCTAGTCAACGGAAAATAGCCAATGTTGTCCCGGTCCCCAAAACTAAGTATCCGAGTTCCTGCAATGAGATTAGACCGATAAGTCTGTTGCCTTCTTTATCGAAGGTATATGAGAAGTTATTGGCAACGCAAATAACTGAACATATAACTACGAATAATTTGCTATCGGACGTCCAGTCGGGATTCAGAAGAGGGCACAGCTGTGCGTCATCCGTGGTAAAGATTCTTGAAGATATACGTCCAGCATATGACAATAATGAACTCACTGCGTTGCAACCGAAAGAAAAGACGCTGCCTACTGGGCTACGTTAAAAGCGAGCGCGACAAGAGGAGTGTGTGAACGCTATCGTGTGTTGAAAAGGGAAGCGAGACGCCTTTTCAGGAAGAAAAAAGCAGAAGCAGAAAGGCGTGAGTGCGAGGAGCTTGAGCTGCTAGCCACCAGGAATAACGCCCGAAAATTCTACCAAAAAATACGGCGACAGACGGAAGGCTTTAAGACCGGGGCAAACTCCTGTAGGAATGAAAACGGCGACCTTGTAACCGATGTCCAGAGGGTGCTTAGATTATGGAGGGAATACTTCTCTGCTCTCCTAAATGGAGGCAGAACCCGATCCCGCAATCGATGATGATGGAATATATGTCCCCCCGCCCGATTATGACGAAGTTAGAATAGCAATAACCAGATTGAAAAACAACAAGGCCGTGGGCGCTGATGGATTGCCTGCGGAGTTATTCAAGTTCGGCGGCGAGGAGTTGGTAAGGCGCATGCAGCAGCTTCTTAGCAAAATATGGGCGGACGAAAGCATGCCCGACGGTTGGAATCTAAGTGTTCTTTTCCCAGTCCAAAAGAAGGGGGATACTGAAAAATGCAACAACTATCGTGGAATCAGCCTTCTTAATATCGCATATAAGGTCCTTTCAATTGTATTGTGCGAAAGATTGAAGCCCACCGTGAACCGGCTGATTGGACCTTATCAGTGTGGCTTCAGACCTGGTCTACCATCGACCAGATTTTCACAATGCGCCAAATCTTGGAAAAAACCCGTGAAAAGAGAATCGACACACATCACCTCTTCGTCGACTTTAAAGCCGCCTTCGACAGCACGAAAAGGATCTGCCTATATGCCGCTATGTCTGAATTTGGTATCCCCGCAAAACTTATATGGCTGTGCAAAATGACGTTGAGCAACACCATCAGCTCAGTTAGAATTGGGAAGACCTCTCCGAGCCGTTCGAAACTAAACGAGGTTTCAGACAGGGTGACCCCCTATCGTGCGATTTCTTTAATTTGATGCTGGAGAAAATTATACTAGCTGCAGAACATAACCGCACTGGAACAATATACTATAAAAGCATGCATTTACTGGCATATGCTGATGACATGGATATCATCGGCCTAAACACCCGCGCTGTTAGTTCTGCTTACTCCAAACTGGAAAAAGAAGCGGTAAAGATGGGTTTGCTGGTGAATGAGGACAAAACGAAGTACCTGCTGTCATCGAGCAAAGAGTCAGCGCATATGCGCCTTGGCAACCACGCTATTGTTGGCAGCCATAATCTCGAAATAGTAGAAGACTTCGTTTATTTGGGAACCAGCATCAACACTAGCAACAACATCAGCACTGAAATCCAGCGAAGAATCAATCTTGCCAATAAATGCTACTTTGGAGTAGGTAGGCAATTGAAAAGTAAAGTCCTCTCTCGGCGAACGAAAATCATACTCTACAAGTCACTTATCGTACCCGTCCTGCTATATGGGGCAGAAGCATGGACCATGACAACAGCAGATGAAGCGGCTTTGGGAGTGTTCGAGAGAAAAGTTCTTCGAAAGATTTATGGACCTCTACGCGTTGGCGATGGCGAGTACCGAAGAAGATTTAATGATGAGCTGTACGAGCTATACGCAGACATCAACATAGTCCAGCGAATTAAAACGCAGCGGCTGCGCTGGCTAGGCCATGTTATGCGAATGATAGATGATGCTCCGGCCAAGAAAGTGTTTCTATCGGAACCCCCCTATGGAAACAGAGGTAGAGGGCGGCCCCCACTCCGTTGGAAGGACCAGGTGGAAAACGATTTAAACTCCCTTGGTGTGACCAATTGGCGCCGGTTGACAGAGCGAAGGAGCGACTGGCGCGCCTTGTTGGACGGCCATAACCGTTTAGACGGTTAAGCGCCAATTAAGTAAGTAAGTAAGTGTTATTACTACTGCATTTCTCCAAAGCTTTTGATACGGTTGATTTCAAAATACTTCTTTTCAAGCTCGAAGCCAGCTATAATTTCAGCCCTTTTGCAATCAAGTTAATGCGAAGTTATTTCCTCGAGCGAGTTCAACAGGTTCAGTGCGATAACCAAGTCTCTAGTCTAAAACCAATCACATCTGGTGTTCCACAGGGATCGATCCTAGGACCATTGTTGTTTACACTCTTCATCAGTGACATAGTTACTTGTTGCCACAATGCTTCCATACATTTATATGCAGACGATACCCAATTATACATGTCTCGACCTATCGGTCTTTCCGAAGACTTATTTGCTAGACTGAATGAAGACTTAAGACGTATAGCAAACTAGGCTAACCTAAATAAATTATCTCTCAATGCAGCTAAATCTAAGGCGATTGCGTTAGCAAATACATCAAATGACGTAAACAACTTTCCTGATATTACTATCAATGGAGATAAAATCATTTTTCATAATGTGGTAACTAATTTAGGTTACAAAATTAACTCTAAACTGACTTGTGTTGACCATATCAACCTTGTGGTGAGGAAGGTATATAATACCTTGCATAATTTATACAGAACTGCCTATTTGTTACCACGAGACGCTAAGATGAAACTGGTCAAAGCTCTAATAATACCTCAAGTCTCTTATGGTGAACTAATATACGGTAACCTGGACTCAATGTCACTCAACAAATTGCAGCTGGCCTTTAACAATGTTGCCCGGTTTGTTTTTTCTAAAAAGAAATCTGATCACATATCTTCATATGCAATGCAGATTCTCGGATGCGATATTTATAACTTCCTAAAAATGCGAAATCTCTGTTTTTTGCATAAGCTAAGACACTCACAAAAGCCGCCGTACTTATTTAACGAACTAAGTTTCTGCCAATCTACGCGGACTTTGAATCTATTAGTCCCGAATTTTAAGTACACAACGTCATCCAGAATGTTCTTTGTCAGTACAATCCGTCTATGGAACTCACTCCCATACGCAACTAAAGCTATTAGGAAAGCAGGATGTTTTAAGCAGGCAGTATTATCTTTTCTCAACTCTTAGCTTGCCTTTTAATTATATATCTTTATCCTTGTCACAAAAGTTTTGAACTGAGGATGTTTAATTGTTAAAGAATAAGTTTATTTTATTATCTCTTTAACTCTTGTATTTACGTTATATTATATTATATTATATTATATTATATTATATTACTCTACTATGTCTTACTTGTACAAAAAACTCAAATAAATGAAATGAAATGAAATAAATCTAAAGTTAAGCATAAATTCATGTTTTCAGGAGACGAATATTCAGGAGCTAAAGGTAAGTTTAGTAGTGAATATTAATTGAGGATGTTCATTGTAGGTTATGACAAGGTAAGTAGGCGCATATACATCTACATGCAACTGGAATCCAAATCCCTTGTTTTTCTTTTTACTTTATAATGCGGGTCTTCTAACTCTGGCCTCTAGTGATTTCGGATATGAAGTGGAAAACCGCCTTTTCCACTATCGGGTAAAACCGCACTGATTATAAATTTAACTTTTACATATTTTAAGGTTTACAATTATAAAAGTTAAAACTTTCTTAAAAATTCTTTATCAAAATGGTTGCATATGAGTTTTTGCCGGATCTGTGTTATGGTTTTGCTGGCTTCAGGAGTACCACCGCAGCAACACCAGCTTCACATTTATGTTTGCAGATCACTGTTCGGTAGGTGCACGATAGCCAAATCACTGTAGGAATTTTGATGCCGGTAACTGGATGCGGTGCCTAGGAGGCTAGGACTTTTCGAAGTCAGACGTATTATTTCGGTTAGTTAAAACACACTACTACTTTATATAACCGCACTAAAAAAAAACTTGATCTTTTTACTGGAGTTGATCGAGGTGTACGTCAAGGAAGTTCTTCAGGAAAAGCACGCTCTTAAGCCCGGATATGAGCTCGAAGCCCATATGGTGCTTATGCCAAATAGATTATCGATACATTTTGTTATCAAAAAACATATGTTAACAGTGACAGACTGACGGAAGTTGCATTTCGACTAGTGTTAGATAGTACAGGATGTAGCAACATCGAAACATACGAAATTAAATAAAACAAGTAAGGAAGGCTAAGTTCGGGTGTAACCGAACATTACATACTCAGCTGAGACCTTTGGAGACAAAATAAGGGAAAATCACCATTTAGCAAAATGAACCTAGGGTAACCCTGCAATGTGTTTGTATGACATGTGTATCAAATAGAAAGTGTTAATAATTATTTAAAACGCAGTGGGCCTTAGTTCTACAGGTGGACGCCTTTTCGAGATATCGCCATAAAGGTGGACCAGGGGTGACTCTAGAATGTGTTTGTACGATATGGGTACAAACTAAAGGTATTAATGAGGGTTTTAAAAGGGAGTGGTGGTAGTTGTATAGGTGGTTGCCTTTTCGAGATATCGGCATAAAGGTGGACCAGGGGTGACTCTAGAACGTGTCTGTACGATATGAGTATCAAATTAAAAGTATTAATGAGGGTTTTAAAAGGGAGTAGCCTTTAGTTGTATATGTGAAGGCATTTTCGAGATATCGACCAAAATGTCGACCAGGGTGACCCAGTACATCTTCTGTCGGGTACCGCTAATTTATTTATATATGTCATACCACGAACAGTATTCCTGCCAAGATTCCAAGGACTTTTGAATTCACCCTGCAGAACTTTTTCATTTTCTTCTACTTAAAATGGTAGGTGTCACACCCATATTTTATACCGAGATAAAGTGACTTCAGGTAAGTACGTGAACTAAGTTTAGTTAAGATATATAGTTTTTTGCGCAAGTTATCGTGTTAACGGCCGAGCGGTAGGACGACGGTCGGCTGTGTATAAAAACTGGGCGTGGCTTCAACCGATTTCGCCCATTTTCGAAGAAAACAGTTATCGTCATAGAATCTATTTCCCTACAAAATTTCACAAGGATTGGTAAATTTTTGTTCGACTTATGGCATTAAAAGTATTCTAGACGAATTAAATGAAAAAAAGGCGGAGTTACGCCCATTTTGAAATTTTCTTTTATCTTTGTATTTTGTTGCACCATATCATTACTGTAGTCGAATGTTGACATAATTTACTTTTATACTGTAAAGATATTAAATTTTTTGTTAAAATTTGACTTAAAAAAAATTTTTTTGAAGTGGCCGTGTTCGTCATCCGATTTCGCAAATTTTTATTTAGCACACATATAGTAATAGGAGTAACGTGCCTAACAAATTTCATCATGATATCTTAAACGACTGCGAAATTACGGCTTGCAAAACTTTTAAATTATCTTCTTTTAAAAGTGGGCGGTGCCACGCCCATTGTCCAACATTTTTCTAGTTTTCTATTTTGCGTCATAAGGCCAACGCACCTACCATGTTTCATCCCTTTATCCGTCTTTGGTAATGAATTACCGCACTTTTTCGGTTTTTCGAAATTTTCGATATCGAAAAAGTGGGCGTGGTTGTCCGATTTCGTTCATTTTAAATAGCGATCTGAGATGAACCTACATACCAAATTTCATCAAGATACCTCAAAATTTACTCAAGTTATCGTGTTTACAGACGGACGGACGGACGGACGGACATGGCTAAATGAATTTCTTTTTTCACCCAGATCATTTTGATGTATAGAAGTCTACATCTATCTCGATTAGTTTATGCCGTTACGGATTACCGTTATGTGAACAAGGTTAATATACTCTGTAAGCTCTGCTCAGCTGAGTATAAAAAGGTATATGAAAACTATATGTATGGCTGATCTATGCATGTACCCACGGTACATATACCCCCCACCTAGAGTGGTGATGTGGTTGGTATTTTGCTTTTGTCTTTTTGAATATTCTTTTGATTGTAAATAGCTCGTTTTCCGGTGATCACGTCTTGTAACTCGTATAAGCAATTGCCTGTTTGTGCAACAACTGTTGCTTTCATGAACTTTGGAGCAAACTTTGCACAGAATTTCTTAGTGGCGTCGCTCAAAACAAAATTCCTCCTATACATGCTGTCTCCTACCTGAAACTTCTCCACCGAACATTGCAAATTGTATCTTTTAGCTGAACTTTCAAGCGCTTTTTTATTGTTTTCACCAGTCGACTTTCGTATTAATGCCAATTTGTCAGTTCTGTCTAGAATATTATATATATCAGCAAGGGCTCCTAGTTATATATCAGCAAGGGCTCCTAGTTTTCGTAATAGTGCATACTCGTCACCAGGCGACGACATCTGCTGGCCAAAAAGGGCATAGTAGGGAGTACAACCTATTGATTGGTGATAAGAGCTTCTTAATGCCTCTGCAATGCTTGGCAAGTGTTTGTCCCACAGAGCTTGGTCATCTTTTAAATAAGCTCTTATTCCCGCAATGATGGATCGGTTAACTCGTTCGCTTGCATTTGCTTGAGGGCTGTATAAGGCAGTGTAAACATGTTTGATGCCCCGCTCGGCAAGTAAGTTGTTAAACTGGGATGATTTAAATTGTTTCTCGTTGTCACTAAAAACAATTTCGGGTGTTCCGAAAATAGCAAAAACGTTTTCTCGAAGAAAATCGCATATACCCACAGCGTTAAAATTCTTTACTGCTTTGAAAAGAGGAAATTTAGTACAGTGATCTAAAACAATAAAAATTCCTACATTACCATGCTTTGAACGAGGGTAAGGACCGAGAAAATCGACGTAGAATTTCTGGAAAGGACGCTGAACGGTGTATTGTGCGGACATAGGGGATCGCAGTGTAGCGTTGGTTGGTTTATTTGATTGGCAGATTTCACAACACACGACTCAAAACGATCTTATTCAATGCTGCAAAGATGAAGTTCAATCTATTTTGATAGAGAGGGTTAAAAAAGCTAGATTTCTTGCAATTATTTTCGATGAAACTACTGATATTAGTCATACTGAGCAACTCAGCCTTTGTTTGCGGCAATATAAGAGAAGATTTTGTAACTTTCCTTGATGCGTACGATTCGATCCGAGAAGAAGATGTTATAAATGGAGAAAAAAAATTGACAGCTGCAGCCTTGGCACACATAGTGATCGATATTTTTAATAATTTAGGACTACCCTTCGAAGAGTGCTGTGGAATTGGAACGGATGGATGTTCTGTAATGACATCAGAAATTAAGGGAGGTGTGCAGGAACTTCTTAAAATATGTACCAATTCTAATCATTGTCCGTGTTTCAACCATTGTCTTAATAACTCGCTTGCGAAAACGTCGAAAGTTCTTCAAACAAAGGATTGTATTTCGTTGATGAAAAAAATTATCAGTTTTCCAAATCAGTCTCCGAAACGTAACATAGTTTTCAAAAAACATCTGCAGGAATCATTAAGTGGACTATGTGAAACGCGCTGGTCTGAAAAACATGATGGTATAATGCAGTTTGAAGAAAACATCACAAAAATTGTTGCTTCGTTTCAAGAAATTTCTACAAGATTCAACAACAAGTTCTGAGGCACGTTGTATGTTGAAATCTATTTGTGAGCATATATGTATTTAATACTTCTATATCACTACTACTGAACTGTGCAGCCTGTCAAACATTACAGTACAGATATACAACGAGAGAAGGAGACAAAATCTTAAGGCTGTCGTTAAATTTTTTAAAAAGGGGTCTTAAATATATGTATATTTCAACAAGCCGTCTTGCTTCTATCAATATTGTACATTAGGCTATTTCGTTCTCCAAATGAAAAAGTAAGCTTTTGTTTTCCATCAGTATTATATAATTTTTGATTGTTTTAAGAACTCCGCATATTAGCATTGCCGATTTGTGCTGAGTGCGCAGATATACGTATGCAAATGAGCCCTTAGTGACCAAAAAGCGACAAAAAAAAAAAACAAATAATGCCAACTGACAACTACGAATTTCTCATGCACAGAATTAACAGTTACAAAATATGCGTTGGCGCAACAAATGGCATACATTGAAAACAAATCTAGTTAGCTGTCGTAAGATTTTCAGCTGGTGTAAGTAAAATTTACAAAATTGATATTATTTCAACACCAATAGCAGCCAGCCCAGTACTCAAATTTTGTTTACTTCTTCAAAAATTTATTTCATTAAAAAATTCAAAATAAGTAAAATTTTTAAAACGTTTATATATCGTATGTTCAAGCAAATTCATTTTAAATTATTTTTTAAAACTTTTAAAGGAATGCTTGTTGGGATGTATATATGTATATGTGTATTTTCATACATGTATATTTGAATTTTTTCATTTCAAAAATATGAATTCTTCGTCTTGTTTTGTTTTTTTGTACTATTTATGTAAATAATGTATTTTGTATGGCTGCAGCCCATGCTTAAATAATAAAGACATCAAGCCTTATATTGTATTTGTTGGCATTTTCATTGCTTAATCGACTAAACTGAGATTTTATAACAATTAATATGCAAAAGTTGGGTAAAGGGGATAGTGACCCATTGTTACCCCTTTAATACTTTTAGGAAGGTATTGATATGGAAGTATTATATATATGTTTATGAGACAGAGTTCGTGATTTCAATGATTTGTGTGAGCAATGTACTTTCTGTGACACGACCACTAAGCTTACTTTTGCAAACACCGTCAATAGATTTAAATCAAGCTTCTGAAGCATTGAGTGACACTTTGCGAACATTAAAAACCATAGACTTGAAGCACGAAGTCGTTTTTCGGGACTTTACAAAAAAAATAGTCGCTTTAGCAGATGAGTTGAAGTTTGATATTGTCCTCCCACGAATTGCTAAAAAGCAAATATATCGAGCGAATTCTTCATCAGACGCTGAAGAGTATTATCGAAAAGCAATTTATATACCTTTTCTTGATCATATCATTCTTGATTTACAAGGTAGATTACCTGAAGATACATTGCAAGTTTTTAATCTTAATTTGCTACTCCCATCGCTAATCATCAAATTTAATACACTGCAAAAAAAGAATTTGTCTAAAGAGTTTGTCCAAGATCTTGGTAAACGATACGCATCTCTTATTGGAGGAAATAAAATTAATCTAGATGGAGAGTACGAAGTGTGGTCAGAACGTTGATCTGATAAGCAACACAAAAAATCAATTCCACTTTCAGCTGAAAAAGTTTTAAATGATTGCAATGAATATGCGTTTCCATCAATAAATGCTCTTATCAAAATTCTGGTCAGGAAAGAGTCCTTGTAATAATGAGTCACTAAATGAAATAAATAGAATGGGAAATAATAGGCAATTAAATAAAGACCAAAAACTTGAAAATAAAATAATAATAAAAAAAAATTTTCGTTAAACGGTTTTATTGAAAACAATACTTACATGAAATAATAATAATACTAAAAGCTAGAAAATAATTAGGTAGGTCCTAGGTACTAATCATCACACTCCTCATTAATCTAGGCCGTTGATCAGACAATTAAATAAAAGCGTTGCGCGCGTGAAATTTCTAAAAATGCGAGGCGTAGCATCATAACTTTATTATGGTTCAGTTGGTCTTATATATGACTATCAATAGAAATTTCACGCGTCCAACGCTTTTATTTAATTGTCTGATCAACGCCCTAGGCTGATGAGGAGCGTGATGACTAGTACCTAGGACCTACTTAACTAATTATTTTATAGCTTTTAGTATTATTATTATTACTTCATGTAAGTATTGTTTTCAATAAAACCGTTTAACTTAAATTTTTTTTTAAATTATTTTACTATAAAAGTTGGTATTATTATTTAATCAATATAATCTCTTTACTTGATATAAAGAATGTGTACAATAATTAATATAAATCGAATTCTAGGTTACCTTTTATCGTCCTTTTCTATTTTTGTGCAAAAACAAGTGGAAGTCAAATAGCATAATAGGTCAGTACCGCTCTCCAGTCAATATTTATTCCTGCGATGTTTATTTGCATGGTTAACAAAAACAGTTTGACTGGCTCTGTAACCAATATCAGAAAAATGCGAGGGGGACCTTTTATGTTTTCAGTTTGGGCTTGCGCTGAAAGGAGTTTTTCGACACTTCGCCGGTTGAAAACGTGGTTACGGTCCACAATATCCGAGAACATACTCACTGGTCTTGCACTTTTAAATACCCATTTCGATATTGAGATTGATATTGATCATATAATTGAAAGATATGTAAAACAAGTAAAGAAGGGTGTAACTGAACATTACATTCTCAGTTGAGAGCTATGGTGACAACATAAGTGAAAATAACCATGTAGGAAAATGAACCGACGGAAACCCTGGAATTTGTTTGTATGACATGTGTATCACATGAAAGGCATTAAAGAGTATTTTATGAGGGAGTGGGCCATAGTTCTATAGGTGGACGCCATTTAGGGATACAGCCATAAAGGTGGATCAGGGTTGATTCTAGAATGCGTTTGTACGATATGGGTATCAAATTAAAGGTGTTAATGAGTATTTTAGAAGGGAGTAATCCTTAGTTCCATAGGTGGACGCCGTTTCGAGATATCGCCACAAAGGTGGAACAGGGGTGACCCTAGAATTTGTTTGTACAATATGGGCATCAAACGAATGGTGTTAATGAGTATTTTAAAAGGGAGTTGGCCTTAGTTCTATAGGTGGATGCCGTTTCGAAATATCGCCATAAAGGTGGACCAGGGTTGACTCTAGAATGTGTTTGTACGATATGGGTATCAAATTAAAGGTATTAATCAGGGTTTTAAAAGGGAGTGGTGGTTGTTGTATAGGTGGTCGCCTTTTCGAGATATCGCCATAAAGGTGGACCAGGGGTGACTCTAGAATGCGTTTGTACGATATGGGTATCAAATGAAAGGTGTTAATGAGTATTTTAAAAGGGATAATCCTTAGTTACATAGGTGGACGCCGTTTCGAGATATCGCCATAAAGGTGGACCAGGGGTGGCCCTAGAATTTGTTTGTACAATATGGGCATCAAACGAAAGGTGTTAATGAGTATTTTAAAAGGGAGTGGGCCTTAGATCTATAGGTGGACGCCGTTTCGAAATATCGCCATAAAGGTGGACCAGGGGTGACTCTAGAATGTGTTTGTACGATATGGGTATCAAATTAAAGGTATTAATGAGGGTTTTAAAAGGGAGTGGTGGTTGTTGTATAGGTGGTCGCATTTTCGAAATATCGCCATAAAGGTGGACCAGGGATGACTCTAGAATTTGTTTGTACAATATGGGTATCAAAAGAAAGGTGTTAATGAGTATTTTAAAAAGGAGTAATCCTTAGTTCCATAGGTGGACGCCGTTTCGAGATATCGCCATAAAGGTGGGTGTCATCGACAGATGTATGAACATACAAATGTTTCATAACATTTGCAGCAGGGTTACGGCACGGGTATATTAAGAACCCAAAACACCTACGGTTTACTGAAAATCGTTTGTATGGTGTTTTAATGTTGATGGTTTTAATATCTGAAATATTCAATATTTCGCAAAGTTAAATAAGTTTCAATTTCAATATCATTACATGTTTTTTCTAATAGGCTCACCTTACTCGTGTATTCCCTGAAACCAAAAGAATGGTATGATTAGAAAAACGAGAAAGCCTTCCGGAAATGCATTAGAAAATATCTATACCACGTTTCGTTTAGTTTCAGGGTTGCACAAAGGGGAATAAAAATCAGTATTTCATTGTAAATGATACTTTTATAGAAGAATCTTAAAATTAGGTTATTTGTTGTTTAAGCTAAAATGTCTTCAGCTCTTATATCGTATGTTGACTTCACACGCGGCAGTGGCGCTGGCTTTAAATTATCCAATTCGAAATACTCAGTCATTTGTTGTTGCAGATCGGCCAAAATGTCGTTGTCAGTAGCTACGTGGCCAACAGTGACTTCTGCGCAATTCGGCTCGTTCGACCCGAACAGCACCCAACCGAGTTTTGTATGATGCACGGTAAATCCGTCGTCAAAATTTAACATTTGTGTTGGTCGCACCAAGTTCGTATGAGATATACCGTGCTGTGCCGTTCCATTATTGTAGTTCTTAACTGGAAGGCATTCTAATTCCCTATGCTTTTTTGCAATTGTGCCGAAGTTGAGCGACTGCTGTGGTAACAATAGTTGTTTGGTCGTACGTGCGCCTTTTATAAAAAACTTCTCTGCACCCTCGCGCCACTGATTTCAAATCGTACGTATCGTGATAACTCCTTTGTAGTTTTATCGTTAATCCACCTAAGAGACAACATGCTGGTTGCTCCTCTTAAACCAAGCAAATCTGCCGTGCTCTCCTCTAGTAGAGATAATTTAGCTCCTTCGTTAAGGAAGGCGATTACCTCAATTGTTCCCTTTGGCCCGGTTAACTTTACCGGCAGATATTTTAGTAAAGTAAATTGATCAGATGTTTTGCTTTGCTTTTTATTTTCGCTTTTGACAGCCTTAACAGTTTGACAAGCACTTACAGTTTTGCAGCCACTTATGGTAGCAACGACAGTGTTGTTAGGCGCAATGTTATTTTTGTCGACAGGCTTAAATTTTATGTTATGCAAGAGGCGATTATGGGGTTTTCGGCAAGAATTGATTCTACACTCACGACGTTTTATGCAGTTTTGAGTGACCAGCGTTTAGGCAACTAAAACAAAGCTGGTGTTGTTTAACAAAGTTCCACCTTTGGGTATTTTCTAATTCCTTAAATTTCTCACACAAACTGAGCTTATGATTTCCTCGGCACATTTTGCAATTCTGCTTATTTTCATCCACTGTCAACACTGGTCTTGCGGCTTTAGGTTTGTGAGCAACTGATTCGTTTGTGTTTACATTTTTTGCGCTAGTCATGTCGGTAGCTACGGAAATATATGTGGAAACTTGCTGTAACCAGGCACAAAGTTCGCGTAAGCTAAGATACGGTCGCTGGATGCTAAATGTATGGCGTACCCACTCCTCCCGCTTATTAAGAGGTAATTTGCTCACTAATTCGTCCATCAGTGTTGGGTTTGCCAAATGCGGGTATGCTCCGGCACTTTCGAGAAATGCAGTCAGGTCAGATACCATTGTAAATAAATTCATTATTTCACTGTGCTTTCCAGCTGGAATAGCGGGTAATGCACGCGCTTTTGCTATCTGGCTGCGGATAAGAAGCTCTGGCCTTTCGTACATAAATTCAAGAGAGTTCATTACAGATTCAATACTCGCTGGGTGTATTAGTAACGATTGCACGCGCTGCCGAGCTGCACCCTTAAGCGCCTTTTGTAAACGTAACAAATTTTCGAGGTTTGTATATCCGTACGTGCTCGTTGTTTCGCGAAAGGCGACAGAGAACATGGGCCATTCTTCAGGTGAGCCGTGAAATTCTGGCAAATCAATCAACTTTCGAGTATTGACGTAAATATGTTGTGCGGAACTTTGCAGAGAATTAAGATCGGTGTATTATGACACATAGAACTAATTCCATTTGTCTGAGCATGTGGCACGTTGTGCACATAATTTGACGTTGGAATCGAAGCTCGGTTCGGTATGCAACGATTGTAACCACCGTTTCCGAAATTCCAATATGCATCAGCAGGAGCAGTTAGGTGCGTTGGTACGTTGGCAGAGGTAACGTGGCAATGCGGCACATCCGGGACATTTATATTAAAATTGGATGAATAATTTAGAGCAGAACTTACCGTTGTGGTGTCGTTTCTAGTATTGACGGCAGTAAGATGGAACCTTGAGTTGGTAGCAGTCGAAATTGTAGGAACATAGCTTGTGGTGGTTCGCGCGTTTACGTCGGCACAGGTGACGTTGGTATAGTTGGCGCCGGCAGCAGTGGAATAGGTGGTAGTACTTGTTACATCGGCATGGTAGGCATTGGCGCTGGCAGTTTTAGCGCGCGTTTGTATTTCTTTCTTCAGAAAGTTGTTTTCTTCGTAGGACGCATTTAGTGAAACTTGCAAGGTTTCTAGCTTCTTCCGTAGCTCATCCAGTTCGGTTTCTTGCTGCCGATCAGTTCTGTTGTCTTCCTCGTTGTCGGAATTCCCGCGATCGGACATCTTGTAATTTCTTAGATTGTATGAATGACTCTTCATCGATTCACAAGGCGAATTTACTCCAAATCGAATTGTTGGAGTAAGATATTAAAATAAAATGTCATCGACAGATGTATGAACATACAAATGTTTCATAACATTTGCAGCAGTGTTACGGCACGCGTATATTAAGAACCCAAAACACCTACGGTTTACTGAAAATTGTTTGTATGGTGTTTTAATGTTGATGGTTTTAATATCTGAAATGTTCAATATTTCACAAAGTTAAATAAGTTTCAGTTTCAATATCATTACATGTTTTTTCTAATAGGCTCACCTTACTCGTGTCTTCCCTGAAACCAAAAGAATCGTATGATTAGCAAAACGGGAAAGCCTTCCGGAAATGCATTAGAAAATATCTATACCACGTTTAGTTCAGTTTCAGCGTTGCACAAAGGGGAATAAAAATCAGTATTTCATTGTAAATGATACTTTTATAGAAGAATCTTAAAATTAGGTTATTTGTCCGCAACAGTGGGCCAGGGTGACCCTAGAAATCGTTTGTGCAATATAGGTATCAAACGAAAGGAGTTAATGAGTATTTTAAAAGGGAGTGGGCCTTAGTTCTATAGGTGGACGCCTTTTCAAGGTATCGCAATAGACTTTGTTAGTACGATATGGGTATCAAATGAAAGGTGTTAATGAGTATTTTTAAACGGGAGTGGGCCTTCGTTCTATAGGTGTTCGCCTTTTCGAGATATCGCCATAAAGGTGGACCAGGGTGACTTTAGAATATGTTTGTACGTTATGGGTATCAAATGAAAGGTGTTAATGAGTATTTTAAAAGGGAGTGGGCCTTAGTTCTATAGGTGGATGCCGCTTCGAAATATCGATATAAAGGTGGACCAGGTGTGACTCTAGAATGTGTTTGTACGATATGGGTATCAAATTAAAGGTATTAATGAGGGTTTTAAAAGGGAGTGGTGGTTGTTGTATAGGTGGTCGCATTTTCGAAATATCGCCATAAAGGTGGACCAGGGGTGACTCTAGAATTTGTTTGTACAATATGGGTATCAAAAGAAAGGTGCTAATGAGTATTTTAAAAGGGAGTAATCCTTAGTTCCATAGGTGGACGCCGTTTCGAGATATCGCCATAAAGGTAGGCCAGGGGTGACTCTAGAATTCGTTTGTGCAATATGGGTATCAAACGAAAGGAGTTAATGAGTATTTTAAAAGGGAGTGGGCCTTAGTTATATAGGTGGACGCCTTTTCGAAATATCGCCATAAAGGTGGACCAGGGTGACTCTAGAATGAGTTTGTACGATATGGGTATCAAATTAAAGGTATTAATGAGAGTTTTAAAAGGGAGCGGTGGTAGTTGTATATGTGAAGGCGTTTTACAGATATCGACCAAAATGTGGACCAGGGTGACCCAGAACATCATCTGTTGGATACCGATAATTTATTTATATATGTAATACCTGCCAAGATTTTAAGGGTTTTTTATTTCGCCCTGCAGAACTTTTTCATTTTCTTCTACTTAATATGGTAGGTGTCACAACCATTTTATAAAGTTTTTTCTAAAGTTATATTTCGCTTCAAAAAAACAATCCAATTACCTTACCATGTTTCATCCCTGTTTTCGTATTTGGTATAGAATTATGGCATTTTTTCATTTTTCGTAATTTTCGATATCGAAAAAGTGGGCGTGGTCATAGTCGGATTTCGTTCGTTTTTCATACCAAGATAAAGTGAGTTCAAGTAAGCACGTGAACTAAGTTCATTAAAGATATGTCGATTTTTGCTCAAGTTATCGTATTAACGGCCATGCGGAAGGACAGACGGACTACTGTGTATAAAAACTGGGCGTGGCATCAACCGATTTCGCCCATTTTCACAGAAAAGAGTTAACGTCATCTATGCTCCTACCAAATTTCAAAAGGATTTGTCAATTTTTGTTCGACTTATGGCGTTAAAAGTATCCTAGACAAATTAAATGAAAAAGGGCGGAGGCACGCCCATTTTGAAATTTTCTTTTATTTTTGTATTTTGTTGCACTATATCATTACTGGAGTTGAATGTTGACATAATTTACTTATATACTGTATAGTTATTAAATTTTTTGTTAAAATTTTACCTAAACATTTTTTTTTTAAAGTGGGCGTGGTCCTTCTCCGTTTTTGCTAATTTTTATTAAGCGTACATATAGTAATAGGAGTAACGTTCCTGCCAAATTTCATCATGATATCTTCAACGACTGCCAAATTACAGCTTGCAAAACTTTTAAATTACCTTCTTTTAAAAGTGGGCGGTGCCACGCCCATTGTCCAAAATTTTACTAATTTTCTATTCTGCGTCATAAGTTCAACTCATCTACCAAGTTTCGTCGCTTTATCTGTCTTTTGTAATGAATTATCGTAATTTTTCGGTTTTTCGATATCGAAAAAGTGGGCGTGGTTATAGTCCGATATCGTTCATTTTAAATAGCAATCTGAGATGAGTGCTCAGGAACCTACATACCAAATTTCATCAAGATACCTCAAAATTTACTCAAGTTATCGTGTTAACGGACGGACGGACGGACGGACATGGCTCAATCAAATTTTTTTTCGATCCTGATTATTTTGATATATGGAAGTCTATATCTATCTCGATTCCTTTATATATGTACAACCAACCGCTATCCAATCAAACTTAATATACTCTGTGAGCTCTGCCCAACTGAGTATAAAAAGGGAAGCATAGAATTAAATTTACTGTATGAATATGAACTATGCAGAAGATAAAAATGATGTAAAAAAATTGGATGTACTATTGTTAATTTGAATAACTAAATGAAACCAAATATGTGTATGCAATTATTAAACAATGTAAAAAAATACTAATAAATTTACCCCTAACAAATAACGGTCTGCTATACGTTTCCCTTGTTGTTTGGTCTTGCATTTTCACGAATAAGGTATCTTGATGTGAACTTTGTTCAAAACACATCAGTTATTGGGAGAAACAATTACTGACTGAAATCGCATTCAATGGCACCTCAGCTGGAGTCGCAGGAGGCACACATTTCAGAAATGTCGTCGCAAATGTAATCTCAATTGGAAGAACAGAAGCGCAAGCGGCACGTAATCTGAAATGTCGACACAAATTTCGGAACAGATATCATCGCAACTCTTTGCGAAACTGTAAGGGCAGGATGCAAAAATGTTACAACTCGAGGAAAAAATTGATGCCGAGGTAGAAGCGTTGAAAGGTCTTATGGAGCAGTTACAACTAAATCGCCCATCAGTTTCAACGAGTAATCCAAAGGTAAAAACACCATCCTTTGACGGTTCTGTTCCTTTCCAAGTCTTTAAGCTACAGTTTGAGAAGACAGCTGCAGTGAACAACTGGAATGGAAGATAAAGTTGCTGCACTGTTCGTGGTATTGAAAGGGCCTGCAGCTGAAATATTACAGACTATTCCAGAGTACGAAAGGAACAGTTATGAAGCATTGATGACCGCTGTCGAGAGAGGTTACGGAAGCGAGCATAAAAAACAGATATACCAAATGGAGTTACTGAACCGATGCCAGAGGCATGGCGAAACATTGCAAGATTTTGCGTCGGATGTTGAAAGGCTGGCACATTTAGCGAATGCGGACGCACCCGTGGAATATACCGAGAGAGTAAAAATCCAGAGTTTTATAAATGGCATACGGGACGTCGAAACGAAGCGAGCTACTTACGCAAACTCAAAGCCAACATTCGCAGAAACGGTATCACATACTCTGATTCAGGAAACAGCATCGCTTCTGTGTAAGCCAGCGTTCAAAGCACGCCGTGTGGAGGAAGAAAGGCCAGACTGGGTGAACACAATATTAGAGGCACTGAAAGGATCGCAAAAGCGGAGTGAAAGAGTTATTTTTATTTATTTATTTATTTATTTATGCTTCAAATGCAGGACGCCCGGTCACATTGCACGTCATTGCGATCTTGATCCTAGTGGTTGCAACAGCATGGGTGGCCTTAATAACAAAGCTGGAGGGGATGAGCAAGAGCGAGTAAGATGTAGAAATCGAGAGCTAGCTCCAGCTATTGAATATCCTGTCATATCTGTGTCGCAAATTGTAAGAAACTCGAGCAGTCTTACCGTCAAAGGAAATGTGGATGGTAAGGAGGACTGGTGCATTGACTGTAGATACGGGCGCATCTCATTCCTTGATCCGATCTGATTTGGTCAACAGGAGAGTAAAGCCATTACCTGGAGAAAGATTGCGTACGATTACTGGCGAGTATAACCAATTCCAGGGAGAAGTGGTATGTGAAGTCTTAATTGGGAGGTCATGGTTCTACACAAGTTCGTTGTGGCTGAGATCGTTGATGAAGTCATATTGGGAGTGGATTTTTTAGTTGACTATGACATCAGGATCGATATGCAGAGAAGGACGTGCCACTTAACTTAGTTTTGAGCAAGGGTTCAGCAGTAAGCGAGTGCTGGTGGAGAAGACTAGAAAAAGACCACGAAAGTCAAAGGTAAAGGTTAATGGATCGAATGGGCCAAATAAAGCGAAATCAAAAGTACCTGCGAGAGAAACACTGGCATTGACAAAACCAAATGGACACACAAAAACTAAGGAAAGAATTACCCAGAAGGAATGCGAGGGCAGTTTCTAGCCAGGGCGCACTACTCTTGTGAAACGTGGGAACGATACTGATTATGCGAAGCCAGTCCGTCAAGCGCAAGCTCTGTGAAGTAGTTCATTAGCCAAAGAACAGAGCGTGAGGGAGTATTTTAAAAGGGAGTGGGCCTTAGATCTATAGGTGGACGCCCTTTCGAAATATCGCCATAAAGGTGGACCAGGGGTGACTCTAGAATGTGTTTGTACGATATGGGTATCAAATTAAAGGTATTAATGAGGATTTTAAAAGGGAGTGGTGGTTGTTGTATAGGTGGTCGCATTTTCGAAATATCGCCATAAAGGTGGACCAGGGATGACTCTAGAATTTGTTTGTACAATATGGGTATCAAAAGAAAGGTGTTAATGGCACCTTACTCGTGTATTCCCTGAAACCAAAAGAATGGTATGATTAGCAAAACGAGAAAGCCTTCCGGAAATGCATTAGAAAATATCTATACCACGTTTCGTTTAGTTTCAGGGTTGCACAAAGGGGAATAAAAATCAGTATTTCATTGTAAATGATACTTTTATAGAAGAATCTTAAAATTAGGTTATTTGTTGTTTAAGCTAAAATGTCTTCAGCTCTTATATCGTATGTTGACTTCACACGCGGCAGTGGCGCTGGCTTTAAATTATCCAATTCGAAATACTCAGTCATTTGTTGTTGCAGATCGGCCAAAATGTCGTTGTCAGTAGCTACGTGGCCAACAGTGACTTCTGCGCAATTCGGCTCGTTCGACCCGAACAGCACCCAACCGAGTTTTGTATGATGCACGGTAAATCCGTCGTCAAAATTTAACATTTGTGTTGGTCGCACCAAGTTCGTATGAGATATACCGTGCTGTGCCGTTCCATTATTGTAGTTCTTAACTGGAAGGCATTCTAATTCCCTATGCTTTTTTGCAATTGTGCCGAAGTTGAGCGACTGCTGTGGTAACAATAGTTGTTTGGTCGTACGTGCGCCTTTTATAAAAAACTTCTCTGCACCCTCGCGCCACTGATTTCAAATCGTACGTATCGTGATAACTCCTTTGTAGTTTTATCGTTAATCCACCTAAGAGACAACATGCTGGTTGCTCCTCTTAAACCAAGCAAATCTGCCGTGCTCTCCTCTAGTAGAGATAATTTAGCTCCTTCGTTAAGGAAGGCGATTACCTCAATTGTTCCCTTTGGCCCGGTTAACTTTACCGGCAGATATTTTAGTAAAGTAAATTGATCAGATGTTTTGCTTTGCTTTTTATTTTCGCTTTTGACAGCCTTAACAGTTTGACAAGCACTTACAGTTTTGCAGCCACTTATGGTAGCAACGACAGTGTTGTTAGGCGCAGTGTTATTTTTGTCGACAGGCTTAAATTTTATGTTATAAAAGAGGCGATTATGGGGTTTTCGGCAAGAATTGATTCTACACTCACGACGTTTTATGCAGTTTTGAGTGACCAGCGTTTAGGCAACTAAAACAAAGCTGGTGTTGTTTAACAAAGTTCCACCTTTGGGTATTTTCTAATTCCTTAAATTTCTCACACAAACTGAGTTTATGATTTCCTCGGCACATTTTGCAATTCTGCTTATTTTCATCCACTGTCAACACTGGTCTTGCGGCTTTAGGTTTGTGAGCAACTGATTCGTTTGTGTTTACATTTTTTGCGCTAGTCATGTCGGTAGCTACGGAAATATATGTGGAAACTTGCTGTAACCAGGCACAAAGTTCGCGTAAGCTAAGATACGGTTGCTGGATGCTAAATGTATGGCGTACCCACTCCTCCCGCTTATTAAGAGGTAATTTGCTCACTAATTCGTCCATCAGTGTTGGGTTTGCCAAATGCGGGTATGCTCCGGCACTTTCGAGAAATGGAGTCAGGTCAGATACCATTGTAAATAAATTCATTATTTCACTGGGCTTTCCAGCTGGAATAGCGGGTAATGCACGCGCTTTTGCTATCTGGCTGCGGATAAGAAGCTCTGGCCTTTCGTACATAAATTCAAGAGAGTTCATTACGGATTCAATACTCGCTGGGTGTATTAGTAACGATTGCACGCGCTGCCGAGCTGCACCTTTTGTAAACGTAACAAATTTTCGAGGTTTGTATATCCGTACGTGCTCGTTGTTTCGCGAAAGGCGACAGAGAACATGGGCCATTCTTCAGGTGAGCCGTGAAATTCTGGCAAATCAATCAACTTTCGAGTATTGACGTAAATATGTTGTGCGGAACTTTGCAGAGAATTAAGATCGGTGTATTATGACACATAGAACTAATTCCATTTGTCTGAGCATGTGGCACGTTGTGCACATAATTTGACGTTGGAATCGAAGCTCGGTTCGGTATGCAACGATTGTAACCACCGTTTCCGAAATTCCAATATGCATCAGCAGGAGCAGTTAGGTGCGTTGGTACGTTGGCAGAGGTAACGTGGCAATGCGGCACATCCGGGACATTTATATTAAAATTGGATGAATAATTTAGAGCAGAACTTACCGTTGTGGTGTCGTTTCTAGTATTGACGGCAGTAAGATGGAACCTTGAGTTGGTAGCAGTCGAAATTGTAGGAACATAGCTTGTGGTGGTTCGCGCGTTTACGTCGGCACAGGTGACGTTGGTATAGTTGGCGCCGGCAGCAGTGGAATAGGTGGTAGTACTTGTTACATCGGCATGGTAGGCATTGGCGCTGGCAGTTTTAGCGCGCGTTTGTATTTCTTTCTTCAGAAAGTTGTTTTCTTCGTAGGACGCATTTAGTGAAACTTGCAAGGTTTCTAGCTTCTTCCGTAGCTCATCCAGTTCGGTTTCTTGCTGCCGATCAATTCTGTTGTCTTCCTCGTTGTCGGAATTCCCGCGATCGGACATCTTGTAATTTCTTAGATTGTATGAATGACTCTTCATCGATTCACAAGGCGAATTTACTCCAAATCGAATTGTTGGAGTAAGATATTAAAATAAAATGTCATCGACAGATGTATGAACATACAAATGTTTCATAACATTTGCAGCAGGGTTACGGCACGCGTATATTAAGAACCCAAAACACCTACGGTTTACTGAAAATTGTTTGTATGGTGTTTTAATGTTGATGGTTTTAATATCTGAAATGTTCAATATTTCACAAAGTTAAATAAGTTTCAGTTTCAATATCATTACATGTTTTTTCTAATAGGCTCACCTTACTCGTGTCTTCCCTGAAACCAAAAGAATCGTATGATTAGCAAAACGGGAAAGCCTTCCGGAAATGCATTAGAAAATATCTATACCACGTTTAGTTCAGTTTCAGCGTTGCACAAAGGGGAATAAAAATCAGTATTTCATTGTAAATGATACTTTTATAGAAGAATCTTAAAATTAGGTTATTTGTCCGCAACAGTGGGCCAGGGGTGACCCTAGAAATCGTTTGTGCAATATAGGTATCAAACGAAAGGAGTTAATGAGTATTTTAAAAGGGAGTGGGCCTTAGTTCTATAGGTGGACGCCTTTTCAAGGTATCGCAATAAAGGTGGACCAGGGGTGACTCTAGACTTTGTTAGTACGATATGGGTATCAAATGAAAGGTGTTAATGAGTATTTTTAAACGGGAGTGGGCCTTCGTTCTATAGGTGTTCGCCTTTTCGAGATATCGCCATAAAGGTGGACCAGGGTGACTTTAGAATATGTTTGTACGTTATGGGTATCAAATGAAAGGTGTTAATGAGTATTTTAAAAGGGAGTGGGCCTTAGTTCTATAGGTGGATGCCGCTTCGAAATATCGATATAAAGGTGGACCTGGTGTGACTCTAGAATGTGTTTGTACGATATGGGTATCAAATTAAAGGTATTAATGAGGGTTTTAAAAGGGAGTGGTGGTTGTTGTATAGGTGGTCGCATTTTCGAAATATCGCCATAAAGGTGGACCAGGGGTGACTCTAGAATTTGTTTGTACAATATGGGTATCAAAAGAAAGGTTCTAATGAGTATTTTAAAAGGGAGTAATCCTTAGTTCCATAGGTGG
Source organism: Eurosta solidaginis (assembly GCF_040869045.1). Taxonomy (NCBI): domain Eukaryota; kingdom Metazoa; phylum Arthropoda; class Insecta; order Diptera; family Tephritidae; genus Eurosta; species Eurosta solidaginis. Next base: position 138,177,768 of record NC_090320.1, on the reverse strand, counting down.
ACGCCGTTTCGAGATATCGCCATAAAGGTAGGCCAGGGGTGACTCTAGAATTCGTTTGTGCAATATGGGTATCAAACGAAAGGAGTTAATGAGTATTTTAAAAGGGAGTGGGCCTTAGTTATATAGGTGGACGCCTTTTCGAAATATCGCCATAAAGGTGGACCAGGGTGACTCTAGAATGAGTTTGTACGATATGGGTATCAAATTAAAGGTATTAATGAGAGTTTTAAAAGGGAGCGGTGGTAGTTGTATATGTGAAGGCGTTTTCCAGATATCGACCAAAATGTGGACCAGGGTGACCCAGAACATCATCTGTTGGATACCGATAATTTATTTATATATGTAATACCTGCCAAGATTTTAAGGGTTTTTTATTTCGCCCTGCAGAACTTTTTCATTTTCTTCTACTTAATATGGTAGGTGTCACAACCATTTTATAAAGTTTTTTCTAAAGTTATATTTCGCTTCAAAAAAACAATCCAATTACCTTACCATGTTTCATCCCTGTTTTCGTATTTGGTATAGAATTATGGCATTTTTTCATTTTTCGTAATTTTCGATATCGAAAAAGTGGGCGTGGTCATAGTCGGATTTCGTTCGTTTTTCATACCAAGATAAAGTGAGTTCAAGTAAGCACGTGAACTAAGTTCATTAAAGATATGTCGATTTTTTCTCAAGTTATCGTATTAACGGCCATGCGGAAGGACAGACGGACGACTGTGTATAAAAACTGGGCGTGGCATCAACCGATTTCGCCCATTTTCACAGAAAAGAGTTAACGTCATCTATGCCCCTACCAAATTTCAAAAGGATTTGTCAATTTTTGTTCGACATATGGCGTTAAAAGTATCCTAGACAAATTAAATGAAAAAGGGCGGAGGCGCGCCCATTTTGAAATTTTCTTTTATTTTTGTATTTTGTTGCACTATATCATTACTGGAGTTGAATGTTGACATAATTTACTTATATACTGTATAGTTATTAAATTTTTTGTTAAAATTTTACTTAAACATTTTTTTTTTAAAGTGGGCGTGGTCCTTCTCCGTTTTTGCTAATTTTTATTAAGCGTACATATAGTAATAGGAGTAACGTTCCTGCCAAATTTCATCATGATATCTTCAACGACTGCCAAATTACAGCTTGAAAAACTTTTATATTACCTTCTTTTAAAAGTGGGCGGTGCCACGCCCATTGTCCAAAATTTTACTAATTTTCTATTCTGCGTCATAAGTTCAACTCATCTACCAAGTTTCGTCGCTTTATCTGTCTTTTGTAATGAATTATCGTAATTTTTCGGTTTTTCGATATCGAAAAAGTGGGCGTGGTTATAGTCCGATATCGTTCATTTTAAATAGCAATCTGAGATGAGTGCTCAGGAACCTACATACCAAATTTCATCAAGATACCTTAAAATTTACTCAAGTTATCGTGTTAACGGACGGACGGACGGACGGACATGGCTCAATCAAATTTTTTTTCGATCCTGATTATTTTGATATATGGAAGTCTATATCTATCTCGATTCCTTTATATATGTACAACCAACCGCTATCCAATCAAACTTAATATACTCTGTGAGCTCTGCTCAACTGAGTATAAAAAGGGAAGCATAGAATTAAATTTACTGTATGAATATGAACTATGCAGAAGATAAAAATGATGTAAAAAAATTGGATGTACTATTGTTAATTTGAATAACTAAATGAAACCAAATATGTGTATGCAATTATTAAACAATGTAAAAAAATACTAATAAATTTACCCCTAACAAATAACGGTCTGCTATACGTTTCCCTTGTTGTTTGGTCTTGCATTTTCACGTATAAAGTATCTTGATGTGAACTTTGTTCAAAACACATCAATTATTGGGAGAAACAATTACTGACTGAAATCGCATTCAATGGCACCTCAGCTGGAGTCGCAGGAGGCACACATTTCAGAAATGTCGTCGCAAATGTAATCTCAATTGGAAGAACAGAAGCGCAAGCGGCACGTAATCTGAAATGTCGACACAAATTTCGGAACAGATATCATCGCAGCTCTTTGCGAAACTGTAAGGGCAGGATGCAAAAATTTTACAACTCGAGGAAAAAATTGATGCCGAGGTAGAAGCGTTGAAAGGTCTTATGGAGCAGTTACAACTAAATCGCCCATCAGTTTCAACGAGTAATCCAAAGGTAAAAACACCATCCTTTGACGGTTCTGTTCCTTTCCAAGTCTTTAAGCTACAGTTTGAGAAGACAGCTGCAGTGAACAACTGGAATGGAAGATAAAGTTGCTGCACTGTTCGTGGTATTGAAAGGGCCTGCAGCTGAAATATTACAGACTATTCCAGAGTACGAAAGGAACAGTTATGAAGCATTGATGACCGCTGTCGAGAGAGGTTACGGAAGCGAGCATAAAAAACAGATATACCAAATGGAGTTACTGAACCGATGCCAGAGGCCTGGCGAAACATTGCAAGATTTTGCGTCGGATGTTGAAAGGCTGGCACATTTAGCGAATGCGGACGCACCCGTGGAATATACCGAGAGAGTAAAAATCCAGAGTTTTATAAATGGCATACGGGACGTCGAAACGAAGCGAGCTACATACGCAAACTCAAAGCCAACATTCGCAGAAACGGTATCACATACTCTGATTCAGGAAACAGCATCGCTTCTGTGTAAGCCAGCGTTCAAAGCACGCCGTGTGGAGGAAGAAAGGCCAGACTGGGTGAACACAATATTAGAGGCACTGAAAGGATCGCAAAAGCGGAGTGATAGAGTTATTTTTATTTATTTATTTATGCTTCAAATGCAGGACGCCCGGTCACATTGCACGTCATTGCGATCTTGATCCTAGTGGTTGCAACAGCATGGGTGGCCTTAATAACAAGGCTGGAGGGGATGAGCAAGAGCGAGTAAGATGTAGAAATCGAGAGCTAGCTCCAGCTATTGAATATCCTGTCATATCTGTGTCGCAAATTGTAAGAAACTCGAGCAGTCTTACCGTCAAAGGAAATGTGGATGGTAAGGAGGACTGGTGCATTGACTGTAGATACGGGCGCATCTCATTCCTTGATCCGATCTGATTTGGTCAACAGGAGAGTGAAGCCATTACCTGGAGAAAGATTGCGTACGATTACTGGCGAGTATAACCAATTCCAGGGAGAAGTGGTATGTGAAGTCTTAATTGGGAGGTCATGGTTCTACACAAGTTCGTTGTGGCTGAGATCGTTGATGAAGTCATATTGGGAGTGGATTTTTTAGTTGACTATGACATCAGGATCGATATGCAGAGAAGGATTGTGCAGTATAAGAACAAGGACGTGCCACTTAACTTAGTTTTGAGCAAGGGTTCAGCAGTAATCGAGTGCTGGTGGAGAAGACTAGAAAAAGACCACGAAAGTCAAAGGTAAAGGTTAATGGATCGAATGGGCCAAATAAAGCGAAATCAAAAGTACCTGCGAGAGAAACACTGGCATTGACAAAACCAAATGGACACACAAAAACTAAGGAAAGAATTACCCAGAAGGAATGCGAGGGCAGTTTCTAGCCAGGGCGCACTACTCTTGTGAAACGTGGGAACGATACTGATTATGCGAAGCCAGTCCGTCAAGCGCAAGCTCTGTGAAGTAGTTCATTAGCCAAAGAACAGAGCGTGAGGGAACGGCCCAGGGTATTGAGTAGTAAGATGAAACACAGGTACGACAAAAACAATAATTCCGAAGGTTTCTTGGAGGGAGATTTGGTACTGCTATATAACCCTCACCGGCGGAAAGGTGTTCCATCCAAGTTTTGGTGCAGTTGTGTGGGGCCCGTGCAGAGTTGTAAAGAGGATCAGTGATGTCATCTACCGCATACAAACAATTGGGAAACCACGAAATAGAAGACCGGTTCATTTGGAGAGGCTAGCAGCGATTAGATCGAGAAATGAAGCTACAACAGCAATAAAGCAGGCAGTCACTTGTATCTACATAAACGAACCAATAATTATGTCTACACATATGTACGTACACGCAGCGCCGAGAGATGCACAAACACATGCATATATCTTATCTGAGATGCTCCAAAAAGTAGGCGATTATCTGTGGAAGTATCAGTCACATATACACGCGCATAAGAGAAGCTATAACGTGCATCTGTAGTTATGTTATAGCTGGTAATTTTATAGCTGCTAGTAAATTCTAGAAATAGAAGCGCCTAGAAGTATGCAAACGAGAAATCACAGAGTATAAAAGGAGGTAAAGCTGAGAATCAGTAGTCAGTTTTGATTTAAGCACGCTATCTGTCGAGCAATAGAAGTGTTATTTTGAAAGTAGTCTAATAAAGACCATTTTGCATTATCGAATATTAGAGTTATTTAATCAACAGATTAGTGATTCGAACATTAGCAGAAGGTTGCAAATAAGCGGAATTGCAGTAAATTCGTTACAATAGTACATATGTATATCTTAATATATAAAAAACACGTGTCACACAATTGAGGCCAATGGACTCCTAAACTACTGAACCGATTTTGAATTTGTTTTGCACCCCGTGCGTAGTTTGATCTAACTTGAAATATAGGATAGATCTCTAGGGTCTAGGAGTGTGTGTATAGAATAAGGATGCTTTAGTAGAGGGTAATTTTCATACCCCTGGGTGACTAGGGTCTCGAGATATAGGCCAAAACGTGGACCTGGGTACCCATAGAATGTGTGTATAGAATATGAATATCAAATGAAAGCTCTTGATGAGTGCTTTAGTATAGGGTAATTTTCATACCCCTGGGTGACTAGGGTCTCGAGATATAGGCCAAAACGTGGACCCGGGTACCCCTGGGATGTGTTTATAGAATATGGATACCAACGAAAGCTGTGGATGAGTGCTTTAGTAGAGGGTAATTTTCATACCCCTGGGTGACTAGGGTCTCGAGATATAGGCCAAACCGTGGACCGGGGCACCCCTAGAATGTGTTTATACAATATGGATATCAAACGAAATCTGTTAATGAGTGCTTTAGTAGAGGGTAGTTTTCATACCTATTGGTGACTATGGTCTCGAGATATAGGCCAAAACGTGGACCTGGGTACCCCTAGAATGTGTGTATAGAATATGGATATCAAATGAAAGCTGTTGATGAGTGCTTTAGTTGAGGGTAATCTTCATACCCCTGGGTGACTAGAGTCTCGAGATATAGGCCAAAACGTGGACCCGGGTACCCCTGGAATGTGTTTATACAATATGGATATCAAATCAAATCTGTGGATGAGTGCTTTAGTAGAGGGTAATTTTCATACCCCCGGGTGACTAGGGTCTCGAGATTTAGGCCAAAACGTGGACCTGGGTACCCCTAGAATGTGTGTATAGGAGATGGACATCAAATGAAAGCTGTTGATGAGTGCTTTAGTAGAGGGTAATTTTCATGCCCCTGCGTGTCTAGGGTCTCGAGCTATAGGCCAAAACGTGGACCCGGGCACCCCTAGAATATGTTTAGAGAATGTGGATATCAAATGAAAGCTGTTAATGTGTGCTTTATTAGAGGGTAATTTTCATACCCCTGGGTGAACAGGGTCTCGAGATATAGGCCAAAACGTGGACCTGGGTACCCCTAGAATGTGTATATAGAATATGGATATCAAATGAAATCTGTTGATGAGTGCTTTAGTACAGAGTAATATATTATCCAGAGACGGACTGGGACTGGGATTAGGACTAGGACTGGGACTGAGACTCGGAATGGGACTGGGACTGGGACTGGAATAAAATACATACCACCGTCTGGGGCAGGCAATAAGGGATGCAGAAGAACGAGAAGAAATTGAGAGAAGAGAAAAGAGAGAAGGAGATTGAGAAAGAGATAGAATGAGACGAAGATGGAGATAGATGAAGCGAAAAAGACGGAGGGAGGAGTGAATAAAAGGATTAGGAAAAAGTGAAGAGGGGGGAGGGCAGAGTCAGACCGAAAAAGCTTATTAAAATTTATGCAGATTGGCCAAATTTAGGGCAGGACAACGTCTGCCGAGTCTTCTAGTTGTATATATAAATATTTTCGCAATTTTAGCCCCAGTTTAACAGCTAGAAGCTTCAAATTTCACCAAATGCTTACGCATATAGCATATATTGGAGGAGCGCAACTAAGCACTGTGTCCGAGGTCACTGATCTTGGGGTGGTCTTTGATTCTAAGTTTTCTCTTCATAGTCATTTAAACTTTACAATAGCTAAGGCTTACTCGATGTTGGATTTTGTTCGACGATTCAGTTCTGATTTCACTGACCCATATACTTTAAAATCACCATATACTACTTTCGTACGTTCGAAATTGGAATATGCCGTATTTATTTGGCGGCCGTCTTATGCTTGTCATATTTATCGTCTTGAAAGAATTCAAAAAGTAGTTATTAAGTACGTTCTACGTCCCCTTCATTTGGATCTTCCTTTTCCTTCCTATGAATCCAGATGTTTGCTTATCACTCTTAGGACTTTGAACTGCAGTAGAACTTTTCTCTCTTTAATATTTGTTTTTTATTTAATCGGTGGGTCTGCTGATTGTCCCTAACTTTTAGAACGCATTTTCCTTGCTATTCCACATATATGCCTAAGAAATAATGCGTATTTTTTGTGGGATTGGCAAGAACTAATTATGCTGAAAATGCTCCTCTTTCCAGAGCTCTTAAAGAGTTTACCTTGCTCTCAAATTCGTCAATTTTGGACTTTTCCTACTCTGAAAATACTTTTAAATTGTTACTTAACCAAATGTTAAATTAGTGCAAAAGTCTTTATATATGTCATTAGTCTGAAAAAAATGTAACAATTTCAAGATGAGTAAATAAATAAATATATTGTTGTCTGAAAAAATCATAGAGATCGGTGGTATATATAGTATATATCTCATACAATCGAATGGTCAAATAAGAAACTTCTCGCAATTTCTGTCCCACTTTAACAGCTAGAACCTTCAAATTTCACCAAATGCTTACGTACATAGCATATATTGTTGTCTGAAAAAATCATAGAGATGGGTGGTATATATATTATATACCCTATATAAACTGTAATTTTTGCACCTTTTTTACGGAAAGAAGCATCAAATTTCATCATCAGACCACAAAAAACGTGAAACTTTGCATCCTCACACAAACTACCTACCTATTTTTATACTTTCATGAGAAGGAAATGGTATATTAATTTCGTCACAAATCCCAAAATTGTAAGTCCTTAAATGAAAATAGATAGACCCACCATTAAGTATACCGAAATAATCGGGACGAAGAGCTGAGTTGATTTAGCTATGTCCGTCTCTCCATCTGTCGGTCTGTCCGTTTGTCTGTTTGTATGCAAACTAGTCCCTCAATATTGGAGATATCTTGATAAAATTTGCTGAGCGGGTGTATTTAAGTGTCCGATTAGACATTTGTCGGAACCGTCCGCATCGGACCACTATAGCATATATCCTCCATACAATCGATTTTTCATAAAAAGAGGATTTTTGTCATATCTTCCTCAATTTATCAGATTGAAGCTTCAAACTTCACTATATGCTTTCATACATTGCACATATTGTTGTCTGAAAAAATGGATGAGATCGGTGGTATATACAGTATATATCCCCCACAACCGATTTTTCAGATAAGGAACTTTTCGTAATTACTGCCCCATTTTAAGAGCTAGAGGCTTCAAATTTCAACGAATGCTTACGTATATAGCATATATTTTTTTCTAAAAAAATCATAGAGATAGGTGGTTTATATAGTATATGTATGGTGGTATATATAGTATATATTGTAACGAATTTAGTGAAGTTCCGCTTATTCCAAATCTTCTGCTAACGTTCGAATAGCTAAACTGTTGAATAAATAACGCCAATATCCAATAATGCAAAAATGGTCTTTAATAGACTACTTTGAAAGTACTTACCAATAACACTTAACTTCACAACCAATAGCGTGCTTAAATCACACTGATTCTGACTACTCAGCTTGCTTTGCTTTTATACTCTATGTTGCCTTGTCCAAATGTCTAGACCTTTCCTCTTCTAGAATCCTCTACTTGGTCACCAGCCATACGTGCATGTATTTGTAGTGTGTAACCATATGCGTGTGTATATGTGAGTACTACTTCGGCTGATAATGAAATGCGTTTGTGAGTATCTCTCTGCTGCTTTTGTGTGTGTACATGATGATTAATGTGTTTATGTAGGTTGCTTTAAGGTTTTTGTTGTTGTGCGTTTATTTAGTGATGTGAATATTCGTCACACTGCCCTCCACCTAAGTCTGTCTGATCGTCCCGATCAGACAAATCTCTCGATCTAAACGCTACTAACCTCTCCAAATGAGCCACCCTTCTATTTCGTGGTTTCCCAATTGTGTCTATGCGGTAGATGACATCAGTGATCCTGTTCACAACTCTGTACGGGCCTCCCCAACTGAACCAAAGTTTGGATGGAAAACCTTTCCGCCGGTGAGGGTTGTATAGCAGTATGTGACGGACTTTTCCTTTGACTTTGCCGGGGTTAGCCTCAGTCCGTCCAGGGTTCCTGAAAGTAGAAATTCCTACCGATTCTTCTAAAAGAATAACCCTGTTTATTCTTATAAAACGTTACAAAAGTATTTATTTAATAAAAATTCTATTTCTACTCCTAGCTGATTCCCTTAATTTGTAAGAGGTGACTGAGGTGATAAAGCCCTCGGCCAACCTCTGCGGTCGAATGGAGTAATAAAGCCTCCAGACGAGTATACTTTTAGTACAAATGAAGTGAAAAAGCCTTCAGGTGTACTCTTGGTCGGTAGTGATAAAGCCTACCGACTCGTATGCCTGTCTCCTAATCTCTGAATTTCAATGCGAACTCGTCGCCCTTATATACTAATTTTTGCACGCAGGCAAACGGTTATTTTATAATAACAACTTTCAACTAATAGTATTAACAATATAAAACAACTGTTGTTCCGGTAAATATTTCCTTCCCATGAATTTCCATGCACCATAATGCTCCTTATTGAATACAATGCCTTTGTACTTGCTCATACTGTGCTTTCCAGGCTTTGGTTTATATATTGTGTGTTTGTATATTTGTTTGTGGTCACCTGATTCTAATGTTGTGTTTTGCTTTGCCCAATGCTTCTGCCTTCTGTTGTATGGCGTGCGTTGGTGTGTTGTATGCTAGTGCGTAAATATGTATAACGAAATTTCAATTAGTAGCGGCGCTTGTTTTGACGACTGGCTGCTGATCTCCGTTCACTTAAGTTATTATGTATGTTGTATTTGTAACTGGGTCCATTGGATTTTGAGTGTGCAAAGGGTTGATCGACCGCTGCATTTTTATGTTTTGTGCGTATCTACTTTCCAAATATTTAATGCATGTTAGGGTGATCCTATATTCAAAGTTTATGTTTGCGAAAATGTAAATATTTTGCTTGCGTGCAAAAGTGCGTAAGTCTAATTTGTTCTTCATTTTTATAATTATCAATTCAATGTACAACATAATATATGTATTTAGGGTATAGTTCATAAAGGTATACATATGTATATTTCTGGTGCTTCATGCAAAAAATATATAAGTGATAAAAATTCAAGTATAAATTCCAAGTTATTTCCAAAGTGATAAAAATTCAAGTATAAATTCCAAGTTATTTCCAAATGTATGTTATTTGCAAAAATATATAGATATTTGTATGTTGTGAGGATACAAAGTCCTCGGCTTTGGGGTCCTCACACTCCCCCCTCACCTTCCGCAATGAGACTCACCGTGACCAGCCCAGTGCGCGTAATGCGTACGCGGTAGAGATGACCTTCAATAAAACGTTTGAAAGACCGCTGTCGTCGTTTCTGTGCCTGCTGTTGTGGCTGGTGTAGGTGTCGTTGAATATCTTTGGTGAGTTCTTCTGGCAGTGGCTGGATACCGGAGCGGTTCTCCCACATCTCCGGCGTGTCGGTTTGGGCGCTGTTCAGCCATTGTTGGATTTCGCCTACTACACTGCTGCCGTCCCCGTCGTTATGGTTGCGGTCGTCGATGTCTTTGTTGCTTGCCGTCAGGCTTAGCACGTCGCTGCTGATGTCTTCGGAGCTCCCGTTGATGTCGTCGTTGTGGTTGAGGCTGCCGCTGACCTCGCTGGCCTTGCGGCTTAATATTTCCGTGTCGTCGTCGTTCCTTGTTGGCGGTTTGCATATTGCTTCTACGATCCTTTGCTTGGCCGGGGGTTCGGTTTCGACATGCGCGTTATATATGCGCATTCTCAAATTGACGCGCCGAGTGTACTCCACGAACCCTCGGCCCTGAGTCTCTTCGTCTTCCTGACGTATCGACAACTCGCCCTGCTGTTTTGGTGGCGGTTCATTGTCGTCTTCGTCCTCGCTCTCCGAGGAAATGAGGATCGGGGTAGGGTCCCGAACGATGGCCCACTCCTCGGACTCGGACCTGTAATCCTCGGTGCTGTCATCGCCACTTCCCTCCTCGTATGTGGCAGCTGGTGTCGTCCGCCGTAGCCGTATTCTCAACGAGGCCCATTCGCACCCTTCACTCTGGTCTTCGGAAAAGTAGGGAGAATTTGGTGTACTCATTGCTACTCGCTTTACGATACTTTGAGGTTTGACCTGTCGCGGCCCGGTTTATATATGTTTTCCTCCTGACGCGTTAGACGGTACTTTTCCTTGCAGCGGGTATCACTCAAGCCTTTTTACCAAATTAGGTTTTGTAACTATGTTGTTGTTCGTCGCTGCCCTTCCAGTTGGTGGTATGTATGATGCCAGCCTGTACTTTAAATGGAAACTGGTGGATTTTCCTTAGGGTGTTCTCACCATGTATGGTGGATTTAAAAAAAAAACGTGGTATGTCATGCGCATAGTTAAAGAGTATGTTTACGGGATATTTATGTAATTGTGGTTAGAGTTTACCGAGTTTTTATTGGTTGATCCGACTTCCGGGTACTTCTTGATATGAAATTTCTTCGTGTATAATTTGACACTGTCTCGGTTGGGCATGTCCGTTACTACCGATTTCATCCGGATTGAAGTAGAATCTTACAAAATAGTCTGTAATTCCGCAGTTGTCTCGGGGTGTGTGTTCGTTTAAGGCTGCCATAGCGAACTGCCTTCCCAGGTGTAATCTTGTTCCATGCGCCGGTTCTCTGGCGATCTGTAATTTATTTTCTGGACATATTCGTACCTGATTCTCCGCAATGTTTTGTACTTGACCGTCTCTGTATGCTATCAGCTGTTGACCTGTATCTTGGTTCTCTCCGTGTTGTCTCTCGGTCTCTTCGCTGACTCGTGTGAGCATACCGCAAATGGTTACCTCGCTGTTATTTTTCTGTTGCTGTACCTCGGGCTTGTTGTTTGCTGTTCGATTGGACGATGTTGACGCGGTTTGATCTTCACTAGCGTCCTTTTTGTATCTCTCTTTATGACTTTGCTTCCTGGATTCGTTGTTGTCAGCGGCGTCGGTTGCGTGGTATGCTTTCAGCTCACTTAGGTGGCCTGTCCTCCTCCTTCCTCTGAAGACTTTGTCTAGCTCTACGATCACTGGTGACACAAAGTTCATTACCCGGTGAGGTCCACTGTACCTTGGCGCTAGTTTGGCTGTAAAGTTATCTACCGCTTTTTATAGCTGATGCTCCTTTACCAGCACTAGGTCGCCTATCGCCGGTCGCCATTGCCTTCGTCTTAAGTTGTAATACTTCGGTTGCTCCATAGATGCTCTCTCTTGCTTCCGTCGTACCATCTCGAATATTTCTTTCATCCTCGTTGACTTCTCTCCTGTGTTCGCTAATTTCTCACCTGTACCAAATGTCTGCTCATCGTAAAGGCTGTTGGGGATTCTCGGTTCCCTCCCTTGTACTATGTATGCTGGACTGTAAACTATCGATTCACATACACTTGTATTCAATGCCAGCGTTATCTCTGGTAACAACTCATCCCATGTCTTCTGCTCTTTTCCCGTAAATTGTGCTATCATCCTCTTGATGTTCCTCTTTGCCCTCTCTGTCGGGTTCTCCTGCGGCGTGTACGGTGGCGTTAATTGGTGTTTCACGCCAAGTTACTCTAAAAATCTCTTAAAACGTCTGCTGATAAACTGTGCTCCGTTGTCCGTAATAAATACTTTTGGGACGCCGAACCGTGCCAAAATCCTCTCGAAATTCTCTTATTAAACATTCTGTTGTTGCATTTCTGATTGGTATTACCTCTATCCATTTTGAAAATTTGTCTAGGAAGACTAATGCCATCGTGTTACCATGCTTCGATCGTGGCATTGGGCCAACAAAGTCTGCACAGACTGTTGCCCAAGGCTCCTCTGAAATTTTCGTTAGCATCTTACCCGCGGCTGGCTGTTGACTCGGTTTATATATTTGACATGTGTGACACTGCCGTACGTACTTCCTTATATCCCTGAACATTCCTGGCCAGTAATAACGTGTTGTTGCTCTTGCTATCAATTTTCGAATGCCCATATGCCCTGCGCTCGGTGTGTTGTGAATCTCCTCTAGCACTCTGCGTCTCTGTGGAGTCGGCACACATAGCTTCCATGGCACTGCCTCTTCGCCATCCACCTGACTTCCTATGCGTATGTACAATTTTCCATCCTCGATAACGTACCCTGGGAATTTCTCCGGGGTCTTTCTTACATCTTCCATCTTTGCTTTAAGCCACTTACACTCGTCTTTTCCGTCATCCATCGTCAACGTACCCAACTGCTCGTCCATCGGTTGCTTTGATAATGCATCTGCCACAACGTTCAACTTTCCTTTTAGATACTTTACGTCAAATGAGTATTGCTGTAGTTCCAGCGCCCATTTCGCAATCCGACCAGTCGGACTCTCTATCGCATTCAACCATTTCAACACTAGGTGATCTGTTATTACTGTAAACGTGTATCCTTCTACGTATGGCCTCATCTTTCGTATTGCCCAGACTATTGCCAAACACTCCTTTTCTGTCGGTGAGTAGTTCATCTCTGCCTTGTTTAACCTGCGGCTTGCGTATGCTATTACTCGCTCTTCGTCGCCTGAACCTTGCGTAAGTACTGCACCAAGACCAAAATCACTTGTATCCGTCTGTAAACTAAACTTCCTTGAGAAATCTGGACAAGCGAGTACCGGTGCCTGCGTCAGTGCTGCCTTAAGTGCTTCGAATGATGATTGCTGCTCTTCAGACCACCTCCACTTACTACCTTTCTTGAGCATAGATGTTAACGGGTGTGATACTTGTGAAAAATCCGGCACGAATCTTCTATACCATGACACGACTCCTAGAAAACGTCGTAACTCTCGTATATTCTTCGGTAGTTCCAGTTCTTTGATGGCTGCTATCTTGTCTGGGTCGGTATGGATGCCTTCCTCGCTAACGACATGACCTAGATATTTTAACCTTTTCTTAAAAAACTCACATTTTTCCGGGTTTATCCTCAGGTTCGCTCTATGCAGCCTTCGAAATACTTCTGTTAAATGTGCAATGTGCTCTTCCAATGTTTTACTTGTAATGATAATATCGTCAAGATAAGCAAATGCGTATGGTTCCAATTCTGGTCCTCTTCGCTTTCTGGAAAGTTGCTGGGGCTGAGTGCAAGCCAAATGGCATTACCCTCCATTGGTATAGTCCACTCCCAGGTACTGTGAATGCGGTGTATTGCTTGCTGCTTGCTGCTTGCTTCCATAGGGATTTGCCAATATCCATTTTTCAAATCCAAGCTACTGATAAATCTCGCGCTTCTTAATTTGTCCAAGATATGTTGTATACGAGGTAAAGGGTATGCGTCTGGTACTGATCTTGCGTTTAGTTGACGGTAGTCTACGCAGAGTCTCCATTTGCCATTCTTCTTCTTTGCCAAAACTATGGGTGCGCTGTGCGGGCTATTCGATGGTTCGATGCAACCTTTTTCGATCAGCTCGTCGACTTCCTTGTTGATAATTTCTTGCATTTTCGGATTCTTCGGATAGTACCTTTGCTTAATTGGACGGTCGCCCTTATAACTATTTTGTGTGTGGCCACGTTGGATACTCCTGACATCTTTGCAAATACCTGTAATTCTTGGCTCAGAAATTTACTCACCGCATCTTCTGTCTTGCTAGTTGCTATCGCCGCCATTGGGTTGTGTTCCTTGAAATCTTCGCTATTTGTTTCGACCATAGTTGTACATGTCACTACCTCTTGCTTCCGTTCGTCTACTCTCAACTTTATTTCTTGACCACCACATCTCATCTCAAAGTCTACCTTCGCCAGATAGTCCGTGCCAATTACCACCTCATCGCGCAGTCCCGGTAGGATTAGCATCTCGTTCCTCTGTACTTTATCACCCATTCTTAGTTCTGCATCTACAGCTTCTTTGACTATTATTGCTCTGCCATCGCCCATTCTTACTCGTGTCTTTACTTCCTTGAATTTGCCAGTTTTTAATCTTCTCGCCATAGCATCACGTATAAAGCTCCTCGTCGCTCCCGTGTCAATCGCTGCTACCGCTTCTTCTCCGTTCACATACGTTGTTACCAATATACGGCCCTTTGTGTATTTGAACATGTCTAATCTCACCGAGGTTGCACTCCCGAAGACCCCACCCCTCGGTTCCAATGTGGTCTCTGGTCGTTTCCCTGTGGCTTCCTACAACAATCACGCGTGAGCACGCCTATCTTACCACATGTCCAGCAAAATTCGCTTCTTATGCCTCGGCACCCGTATGAAAAGTGACCGCCTCTTCCGCATCGTTTGCAGGCCGTTCTTATATCTACATATTCTTGTTGTGGCTCTGACCTCTGCTGTTGTTGGACTTCTACTCGCTCCTCCTGTCTTTGTTCTGCTTGGAGACACTGGTACTAACCTTCTTGACGCCGTGGTAGGAATGGACTTGTGCTAGGTTGTATTGGTTCCCTGTCAGGAGTAATATTTTCATAGTCTTGAGCTAAACTTACCAGCTCCTCAAGATTGCTGACCTCGCCTCGCTTTATATATAGTTGGTATTCTCTGCACGAGTTTCTGTAGATACGGGTTAGTTTCTGCTCCTCGGTGTAGCCCGCGTGACGCATGAGTCCTTGTAATACTAACACATAATCTTTAAATAGCTCACCTTGTCGTTGTACGCGCATTCGAATTTCATCTTCCAATTGCTCTAAGTATCGGGAGCTTAGAAAGAACTTCAGGAAGTCCTTCTTGAAGGCGTCCCACTCCTGCCAATGCCGGTTGTTATTCCTGTACCATACCAACGCTTTGTCCTTCAATAACTCCGGCAGCGCTTTTGGAATTGTGTTGCGGTTGATTTCATACCCATCTGCTAGCTCCTCCACTCTTTCGATGAATCCTAGGGCATCTTTGCCTCCGTCGTACTTTAATCCCCACTTCCTTACTCTGTCCATGGTCGTTGCATATGTGCCAGGCTGTTGAATATAATTTGTCGTTGCGTACATACCAGGCTGCTGTATAAAATGTACCGGTGGTTGTCCGACCTCCAATTGATTGGGTGCACCTTTTGCCTGCCTATCATTTCCTGGTGAATTTAGTTCGCTGCTTGTCTTTGATGCTTGTGGATTTGTTAACCGCGCATGCCGAATCGCCAACTCTGTGAATCGATCCCGTAAATTCTCGTTATCCTTCTTCTCTTGGATGAATGTCGGCAATCGTTTTCTTAGTTCCTCAACCGTTCCGCCATCTTCTAGCCCAAATTCCGTGCTGTAGGCTACCAGATCCTCTCGAGTGAGATAGTATATCCACGATACCTTTACCATTGTTTTGCTTTATATCCTCGTCGTATTAACCCAGAAGTGTGTGGATCTTGTTTCCCTCTTAGTTTCTGATGCTTTGAGAGTATATCTTAAAATTTGATTTGTTCAAGTCCCTGCTCGGGCGCCAAAATGTGACGGACTTTTCCTTTGACTTTGCCGGGGTTAGCCTCAGTCCGTCCAGGGTTCCTGAAAGTAGAAATTCCTACCGATACTTCTAAAAGAATAACCCTGTTTATTCTTATAAAACGTTACAAAAGTATTTATTTAATAAAAATTCTATTTCTACTCCTAGCTGATTCCCTTACTTTGTAAGAGGTGACTGAGGTGATAAAGCCCTCGGCCAACCTCTGCGGTCGAATGGAGTGATAAAGCCTCCAGACGAGTATACTTTTAGTACAAATGAAGTGAAAAAGCCTTCAGGTGTACTCTTGGTCGGTAGTGATTAAGCCTACCGACTCGTATGCCTGTATCCTAATCTCTGAATTTCAATGCGAACTCGTCGCCCTTATATACTAATTTTTGCACGCAGGCAAACGGTTATTTTGTAATAACAACTTTCAACTAATAGTATTAACAATATAAAACAACTGTTGTTCCGGTAAATATTTCCTTCCCATGAATTTCCATGCACCATAATGATCCTTATTGAATACAATGCCTTTGTACTTGCTCATACTGTGCTTTCCAGGCTTTGGTTTATATATTGTGTGTTTGTATATTTGTTTGTGGTCACCTGATTCTAATGTTGTGTTTTGCTTTGCCCAATGCTTCTGCCTTCTGTTGTATGGCGTGCGTTGGTGTGTTGTATGCTAGTGCGTAAATATGTATAACGAAATTTCAATTAGTAGCGGCGCTTGTTTTGACGACTTGCTGCTGATCTCCGTTCACTTAAGTTATCATGTATGTTGTATTTGTAACTGGGCACATTGGATTTTGAGTGTGCAAAGGGTTGATCGACCGCTGCATTTTTATGTTTTGTGCGTATCTACTTTCCAAATATTTAATGCATGTTAGGGTGATCCTATATTCAAAGTTTATGTTTGCGAAAATGTAAATATTTTGCTTGCGTGCAAAAGTGCGCAAGTCTAATTTGTTCTTCATTTTAATAATTATCAATTCAATGTACAACATAATATACGTATTTAGGGTATAGTTCATAAAGGTATACATATGTATATTTCTGGTGCTTCATGCAAAAAATATATAAGTGATAAAAATTCAAGTATAAATTCCAAGTTATTTCCAAATGTATGTTATTTGCAAAAATATATAGATATGTGTATGTTGTGAGGATACAAAGTCCTCGGCTTTGGGGTCCTCACAAGTACCAAATCTCCCTCTAGGAAACCTTCCGAATTATTGTTCTTGTCGTACCTGTGTTTCATCCTACTACTCATTATAATGTAATGTAATGTATTTATTTATTACGGCTTTCCTAAGCCTAACTTAAATCTATTTTACATGTTTTCAATTGTCTTCTGGACTATGCAATCTAGAATAGTTACATCTATGTCCTACCTTGGAGTACTATGGATGAGGGACTTCCAGATCATGCGAACAAAGTGTTGTGCTTCTGTAGTATGTAGGTATTTTACGGATGTTAGTAAAGTGCGAAGGCAACATCTGCACGGCGATGCACTGAGTTAATCGAGTGATGCGTTTCAGTATGTGCTTCGGCAACCTTTTTTGTATGCGTACAAGAGCTTGGAAGTCTTGGCGCTACATAGCAGTATAGTTTCGCTGCACTTCTATCGATGCTATGCCTGTCCAGCACTAAATTGGTAGTGTTCTGCAATAATTGTACAATTTTTGTTTAAATTTATTGGAATGACATGATTTAATATCATTCGGTAGTTCATTATAGGATTTAAGACCTCTATAATACAGATTACATTTGTCTGCTGGACCGTTCCCTCACACCCTGTTGTTTGGCCAATAACCTACTTCGTAGAGCTTGTGCTTGACGGATGGGCTTCGCATAATCACTATCGTTCCGACGTTTCAAAACAGTAGTGCGCCTTGCATTCTTTCTGGGAAATTCTTTCGTTCGTTTTAGTGCGTCCATTTGGTTTTGTCAATGCCAGGGTTTTTCTGACAGGTATCTTTTGCTTTAACCTTTGCCCAATCTACTGCTTTTGACTTTGTTGGTCTTTGTCGAATCGCCTCCACCAGCATTCGCTTACAGCTGAATCCTTTCTCCAAACTGAAATTGAGTGGTACATCTTGGTTCTTATAGCGCATAATCCTTCTCTGCATATCGATCCTGATATCATAGCCAACTAAGAAGTCCAGTCCCAATATGACTACATCAATGATCTCCGCCACAACGAATTTGTGTAGAACCGTGACCTTTCCAATTAAGACTTCAAATGTTACTTCTCCCTGGACTTGGTTATACTCGCCAGTGACCGTACGCAGTCTTGCTCCAGGTAACGGTTTTACGCTCCTGTTGACCAAGTCAGATCGGATTAAGGAATGAGATGCGCCCGTATCTACATTCAGTTCACGATCCTTGCCATCCACATTTCCTTTGACGGTAAAACTGCTCGATTTTCTTCCAATTTGAGATACAGAGATAACGGGACATTCCACAGCTGGAGCTAGCTCTCGATTTTACATCTGACTCGCACTTGCTCATCTCATCCCGCTTTGTTCTTAAGACCACCCACGCTGCTGAAACCTCTAGGATCAAGATCGCAATGACGTGCAATGTGACCTAGCTTCCCGTATTTGATAACTTTTTCACTCCACTTTTGCAATCCTTTCAGTGCCTCCAATATTGTGTTCACCCAGTCTGGCCTTTCTACCTCCACACGGCGTGCTTTGAAAGCTGGCTTACACAGAAACGATGCTGTTTCCTGAATAAGAGCATGTGATACCGTTTCTGTGAATAGAGGTTTTGGGATTGCATGTGTCGCTCGATTCGTTTCGACATCCCGTTCTGTGTAGTCCAGGGGTGCGTCCGCATTCGCTAAGCCAGCCTTTCAACATCCGACGCAAACTCTTGCAATGTTTCACCAGGCCTCTGGAAGCGGTTCAGTAATTCCATTTGGTATATCTGTCCCCTATGTTCGCTTCCGTATCGCCTCTCTAGAGCGCTCATCAATATTTTTGGTAGTTGTTCCGCTCTCCCTTGGGAATGGTGTGCAGAATTTCGGCAGCAGATCCTTTCAATGCCACGAATAGTGCAGCAGCTTTATCTTCAACACTCCAGTTCTTCATTGCTGCGGTCTTCTCGAACTGTAGCTTGTACCACCTTTCAAATCATCGACTTCTGCCTGAAATTCAGCGATTTTTGCATCCTGCGCTTCTAACTGCGAAGAAATTTGTGCCACCTGCAATGATAAGCGCTCTTCCTGTGCTTCAAATTTGGTGGTTATACGTGTCTCCTGCGATTCCAGTTCGGATGTCATATATGTCTTCTCCTCTTCCAGTTCAGATGCATACATGCCTCCTGCGATTCCAATTAGGATGCCATTTGGGCTTCAAGCTTGGATGTTATGCGTGTCTCTTGTGATTCCAGTTGGGATTCCACATATGTCTTCTGGGATTCCAGTTGAGATGCCACTGTCGATGTTTGAGCAGATATTGCAGCCAATATCATGTTCAAGTCTGTGCTCGTAACTCTCTGCGATGTTTCGTTTTTCTCCTCAATTTTTGTTGTTGTCTCGTCCCCATCAGGATGAAAGACATCATCGTCCACATTAATTCGTTCCGACTCCATTACCTCTGGTAGCCTTGCTTGAAATTCGATCCTATTGCCGGTTGTGCTCAATCCACGGTTCTCCAACTCCTTTTTCAGTTGCTGGATCCTTAGTTCACTTCACTTTGCCATGTCCAAGTTATATTCGAAATCTTCGGAATTTATTCAACAGTTTCTCTTCTGACACCAATTGTAACGAATTGTGTGAAATTCCGCTTATTCAAAATCTTCTGCTAACGTTCGAATCGCTAAACTGTTGAATAATGCACAAATGGTCTTTATTAAACTACTTTGAAAGTACTTCACAATAACACTTAACTTCACAACCAATGGCGTGCTTAAATCAAACTGATTCTGACTACTCAGCTTGCTCTGCTTTTATACTCTCTGTTACGGTGTTCAGATGACTAGACGTTTCCTCTTCTAAAATACTCTACCTGGTCACCAGCCATACGCGCGTGTATTTGTAGTGTGTAACCATATGCGTGTGTATATGTAAGTACTACTTCGGCTGATGATGAGATGCGTTTGTGAGTATCTCTCTGCTGCTTGTATGTATGTATGTACATGATGATTAATGTGTTTATATAGCTTGCTTTAAGCTTTTTGTTGTGCATTTATTTAGTGATGTGAATATTCGTCACAATATATGTATATAGTATATATAAATACTTTCGCAATTTTAGCCCCATTTTAACAGCTAGAAGCTTCAAATTTCAGCAAATGCTTACGTACATTGCGTATATTATTGTCTGAAAAAATCATAGAGATCGTTGGTATATATAGTATATATCTCATACAATCGATTGCTCAGATAAGAAACTTTTCGCAATTTCTGCCCCATTTTAACAGCTAGAACCTTCAAATTTCACCAAATTTTTACGTATATACTGTTGTCTGAAAAAATCATAGAGATCGGTGGTATATATATTATACCCCATATAAACTCTCATTTTAGCCCCTTTTTTACGACTAGAAGCTTCAAATTTCATCAAAAACTTACGCTTACGTCATATACTGTTGAAATAAGTGATTCTTGGTCATAGTTTTTACATGCAGACCACAAAAAACGTGAAACTTTGCATCCTCACATAAACCACCTACCTATTTTTTATTTTATATTTATCTTAAAAATCGCTTAGTCATATACATCTGCGCTATATATTTCTTATCTTATACACCCGATTGTTTGGAGATTACGATTGGGATAAAATTATTTTTCAGCCCCATTAATGAAAGGTATGAAGTTTTCGATACAGCCGAAGACAGTCCCGTCCTTATTTCCTTGTTTAATTGGCGCTTAACCGTTTAAAAGGTTATGGCCATCCAACAAGGTGCGCCAGTCGCTCCTTCGCTCTGTCAACCGGCGCAAATTGGTCACACCAAGGGAGTTTAAATCGTTTTCCACCTGGTCCTTCCAACGGAGTGGGGGACGCCATCTACCTCTGCTTCCAGAGGCGGGTTCCGATAGAAACACTTTCTTGGCCGGATCGTCATCTAACGTGGCCTAGCCAGCGCAGCAGCTGCGTTTTAATTCGCTGGACTATGTTGATGTCTGCGTATAGCTCGTACATCGTTAAATCTTCTTCGTTACTCGACATCGCCAACGCGTAGAGGTTCATAAATCTTTCGAAGAACTTTTATCTCGAACACTCCCAGAGCCGCTTCATATGCTGTTGTCATGGTCCATGCTTCTGCCCCATATAGCAGGACGGATACGATAAGTGACTTGTAGAGTATAATTTTCGTTTGCCGAGAGAGGACTTTACTTTTCAATTGTCTGCCTAGTCCAAAGTAGGATTTATTTGCAAGAGTGATTCTCGGCTGTATTTCATAGCTGATGTTGTAGCTAGTGTTGATGCTGGTTCCCAAATAAACGAAGTCTTTTACTATTTCGAAATTATTGTTGCCAACAGTAGCGTGGTTCCCAAGGCGCATATGCGCTGACTCTTTGCTCGATGACAGCAGGTACTTAGTTTTTTCCTCATTCACCATCAAAGCCAACTTTACCGCTTCTTTTTCCAGTTTGGAGTAAGCAGAACTAACGGCGCGGTTTTTTAGGCCGATAATATCAATGTCATCGGCATACGCCAGTAATTGCACTGAAGTCCCGTCTTTACTTGTTGTTATTTCTTTATATCACTATATTGCAGATGTCAAGTGTTGCCACATCAACTCATATGCTATAGAAGCTATGAAGATTTATTGGCCAGACCCTACATTTATATGGCAAAATATCTAATTTTTCTTTGAATCATCTGTAGATTACGTTTTTGCTATACTCCTGATGGAAAAAAAATTTTACCCGCTCTAATGGTTGTATAAATGAATTTAATGTAATGTAAGAAAAATGAATTTTAAGACATACTACACTTGGTTACCGACATTCCGCCACCCTCCCATGAGGTGAAACGACGTAGATGCCAGCACTAAACCGCGAAGCCTGATAGTCGGGCGCCATGGAGTTCCATTACACTAAGGACAAGGTGCTTACCCTAGTGGGGGAACAATTCGATAACAGGAGTGATGTTTTAAATGAACTCTGTCCTCTTTGCATATACTAGATGTTTTCTATGGCCTAGCTTAAAGGCAGTAACTATTGTAACGAATTTAGTACAATTCCTCTTATTTGCAACCTTCTACTAACGTTTGAATCACTAAACTGTTGAATAAATAACTCCACTATTCAATAATACAAAATGGCCTTTATTAGACTACTTTCAAAATAACACTTCTATTGCTCACCAGATAGCGTCTACTGTTGCTGCCTTTTATACTGTCTGGTTTCCTCGTTGCATATTTCAAGGCTTTCAATTCTAGAATTTACTAGTTAGCTATCAGCTATAAAATTACCAACTATAACTATAGTTTATAGCTTCTCATATGCGCCAGTATATGTGAGTGATACTTGCACAAATTATTGCCTTATTTTGTGAGCATCTCAGAAAAGATATATGCATGTGTTTGTGCGTCTCTTCTCTGCTGCTCGCATGGACAATGGGGCCATTTAGTTGTAACTGCTTCATACGACCTTTTAAATCATCTACTTCTGCCTGAAATTGAGCCATTTTTGCATCCTGCGCTTCCAGTTTTGATGATACCTGTTCCGAAATTTCTGCCGACATTTCAGATATACGTGCCTCTTGCGCTTTCAGTTAAGATGCCATATATGTATTTTGGTCTTCCAGTTGAAATAACACTTGCGACGTTATTTCCGAAATACGTGCCTCCTGTGATTCCAGTTGGGATGCGATATATGTCTTTTGTTCTTCCAGTTGCGTTTCCATCTTGGATGTTATACGTGTCTCCTGTGATTCATCCTGGATGTTTTACGTGTCTCCTAGGATTCTAGTTGTTTTTCCATCTTGGATGTTACTGTCGACGTTTGTGCAGATATTGCAGCTAATATTGTGTTCAAGTCTGTGTTCGCCATTGTCTGCGGTGTTTCGTTCTCCTCTTCAATTTTTGTTGTTGTCTCGTCGCCACCAAGATGAAAGACGTACTGTTCAACATTAATTCTTTCCGACTCCATAGCGTCTCGTAGCCCTGCTTGAAGTTCGATCTTATTGCCCGTTGTACTCAACCCACGGTTCTCCGACTCCTTTTTCAATTGCTGGATCCTTAATTCACTCAACTTCGCCATGTCCAAGTTGTATTCAAAATCTTCGGAATTTATTCAACAATTCCTCTTCCGACACCAATTTTAACGAATTTAGTGCAATTCCTCTTATTTGCAATCTTCTACTAACGTTCGAATCACTAAACTGTTGAATAAATAACTCCACTATTCAATAATGCAAAATGGCCTTTATTAGACTACTTTCAAAATAACACTTCTATTGCTTGCCAGATAGCGTCTTAAAACAAACTGATTGTCGTGCCTCTACTGTTGCTGCCTTTTATACTGTCTGGTTTCCTCGTTGAATATTTCTAGGCTTTTCCATTCTAGAATTTACTAGTTAGCTATCAGCTATAAAATTACCAACTATAACTACGTTTATAGCTTCTCATATGCGCGTGTATATATGAGTGATACTTGCACGAATTATAGCCTTCTTTTGTGAGCATCTCAGATAAGATATATGCATGTGTTTGTGCGCCTCTTCTCCGCTGCTCGCATAGACATATGGGCAGACATAATGATTTATTTGTTGATGTGCATACGAGTCACTGCTTAGTATCGGCTTAGAGATGATAGTACCCCTTATTATTGCTAGTATTCGTCACCATATAGATAACAAGACAAAAACAAAAGTGCCTCAATTGGATCCAAGTTGAGCAGCTCTGTTGGTTTTGTTTGGCAAATGTCAACCGAACTTGCAAAAATATGTTATTATCTTTATTATTTAAATTTTAAGAGCTTCATTTATCAATAACTTTGGCTGAATGCTAGTCTTCTTCATTGTTGGTCACTTTGGCAAGGCGAAGCAGCTTAAGTATTACACTGGAATTTATGCGGGGATCTCAGTATGAGATGACCAAGAAGGAAAGCCCCATATTTCCTACAACTCTGCCAGGCGTGGTCATTGGAGCGCACTTTCTCTAGTGTGAGATGTGGGGATCGCAAAATCAACACCACCCTAAGCCAAGGAATAAAGGTACCCGTATCGATGGCTGAATGGTCAGCTGGCGGTTGTTGAATAGCTGACTGCGAAAGGTCCCTTCTGATGCCCAAGCAAGGTGCCGACGAGCCCCTTCAATTGTAACTCGAATTTAAAAAAGAAAAATAAAAGGATGAGCAGGAACGCTTTCGGAGCGTCATGGGAGGGCATGGGTATCTGCCATAAGCCAACCGATAGCCAATAATGGGGAGAGCGCAATGCCTCTCAGAAAATACAAGAAGTTATCGCGAACACTGCTACAGGCAAGGTACCTGAGAACTTCGTTTATTTTAGAGAAGATCACCAGTAACGAGAAGAGTAGCGTGATCCACGAGCGGGACGCCCCGGACAGGGTATGGTGCGATGCATTGGTCAAGGAGGAAGATACCGCCTTGGCCCATTAATCCGTGATACAATAACAATCAAAAGCCCAGCAGTGAGCTAAGCGTAGTCGGTCGCAGAAGAAAAACCAGCGCAATATCAAGAAAGCAGGATCAGGTAAAATGAGGGCCACTAGTGCCTCAGCACTGGCAAGGCACACCTATATCGAGGTGGTCAGAGATCACCCTCTGGTTTCTCTTGTCGATGCTACCAGCAATAATGTAAAGTGGGTTTTGGATCTTTGGAGTAGGTACGACTCTCTGAAATGATCGAGCACCTCATGAAAAGCCAGACTCCAGTTCCCGTCTACAGTTGTGATGATATCTGCCGAGGGTGCAGGGTCATCAAGTGTGCGGACGTCCATTTGATCGCTCAAAATTAATATTACTTGGCAAAGACTTCTTCAATGCTTGAGACTCTGCTCTTCTGGCAGAGAGCATAAGCGTCCCCGGTTCATTGACTAGGGTGGCGCAGGTGAACCTGCAACTCGCAAGAATTTCCTCGGATGACCTAATAGTTTTTATTACGGATAAGGTCATTGATATCCGCAAGGTACAGGAACCGCGAGCCTGGCACTCAAAGGTAATGAATAACAAGAAACTAAATCAATTTGTACACACGTGTAGAAAGTAAACCGAGGGCGTGTATCCTCGTTTAACGTTTAACGACAAAAATAAACGGAAATGAGATGATGTTCATGGGCTGCGACGCCAAAGCCAGACACGCGGTATGGGGTAGCAGCTAGCTGAATGAACGTAGTGAGTCTTGTTATGATTTAATACCAGCAAATAATCTCCGTACATTTTACAGGGTCAATCGCACTTTTGTCTTCGACGGCAGAGTAAGGTCGATTGAAAGTTTTAAGATAGCATGCAAATTTGCCTAACCAGTTTCAAAGAGCAAAAATAGCTTTATTCTATGGTGTGATTAAAACTTCAGCGATCTAAGGTGCAATCTTATGACGGTATTTAACAAATGCCATTCAATAGCTGAAATCATCGTTATAGATGCTCACTTTCCGTTGGCAAAACTAAGTATGCACTATGCACAGGGATGTAGTCTTGGGTTAAATCCGGAGAAGAGGGATCTTCTACTCCTAACGAGGAAGTACAAACCACCCACCTTTGAATTACCAAGGCTAAACGGTAGTACCAAATATCGGGACTAAGAAACTATTTTAAACTCAACCGGAAAACGTACATGGGAAAAAGGGTACGAAAGGCCTGCATGGCGAATGGGTTCTCAGGCCAAAGATTTTGCTGTAGCTGTATAAGGCAGTGGTTCTACTTGGTGGGAAGCTCTTAATAACAGCTACAATCTCACAAGCCTACAGAAAGTTTCATTAATTTTTATTGAGCATTTTTCTTATACCTTATCTTATCTATTTACATATGTAGCAAAGTTACAATAGCAAAATAAAAATAAAAAAGTTTAACATTATGAAGTATAAACTAACGAATATATAATATGTGTATGAGACCGTGTAGATATAAGAAAAAGGTAAGTCATTTTTTAGGTTGAGCTTAATATAGTGACAAATGTCATATCTATAAAAAATATTGAAATATTAGTGCAGTGGGGTGACTGCTAAATATTGAAATTAAGTTATAATTTTTTTTTAAAACCTACATATGATTTTTAGCCTAATTACAAGATGCTACTATTGGAAAAGCTAAAAGAAAGTAAAAGAAAAAACAAGTAAGGAAGGCTAAGTTCGTGTGTAACCGAACATTACATACTCAGTTGAGAGCTGTGGAGACAAAGTAAGGGAAAATCACCATGTTGTAAAAAGAACCTAGGGTAACCCTGGAATGTGATTGTATAACATGCGTATCAAATGGCAGGTATTAAAGAGTATTTTAAGAGGAAGTGGGCCATAGTTCTATAGATGGACGCCATTTAGGGATATCGAAATAAAGGTGGACCAGGCTTGACTCTAGAATTTGTTTGTATGATATGGGTATCAAATGAAATGTGTTAATGATAATTTTAAAAGGGAGTGGGCCTAAGTTCTATAGGTGGAGGCCTTTTCGAGATATCGCCATAAAGGTGGACAAGGGGTGACTCTAGAATTTGTTTGTACGATATGAGTATCAAATGAAAGGTGTTAATGAGTATTTTAAGAGGGTGTGGGCCTTAGTTCTATATGTGGACGCCTTTTCGAGATATCGCCATAAAGGTGGACCAGGGGTGACTCTAGAATTTGTTTGTACTATATGAGTATCAAACGAAAAGTGTTAATGAGTATTTTAAGAGGGTGTGGGCCTTAGTTCTATATGTGGACGCCTTTTCGAGATATCGCCATAAAGGTGGACAAGGGGTGACTCTAGAATTTATTTTGTATGATATTGGTATTAATGAGTATTTTAAAAGGGCGTGGGCCTAAGTTCTATAGATGGACGCCTTTTCGAGATATCGCCAAAAAGATGGACCAGGGGTGACTCTAGAATTTGTTTGTACGATATGAGTATCAAATGAAAGGTGTTAATGAGTATTTTAAGAGGGTGTGGGCCTTAGTTCTATATGTGGACGCCTTTTCGAGATATCGCCATAAAGGTGGACCAGGGGTGACTCTAGAATTTGTTTGTACTATATGAGTATCAAACGAAAGGTGTTAATGAGTATTTTAAAAGGGAGTGGGCCTTAGTTCTATAGGTGGGTGCCTTTTTGAGATATCGCCATAAAGGTGGGCCAGGGGTGACTCTAGAATTTTTTTGTACGATATGGGTATCAAATGAAAGGTGTTAATGAGTATTTTAAGAGGGTGTGGGCCTTAGTTCTATATGTGGACGCCTTTTCGAGATATCGCCATAAAGGTGGACCAGGGGTGACTCTAGAATTTGTTTGTACTATATGAGTATCAAACGAAAGGTGT
This sequence comes from Eurosta solidaginis, assembly GCF_040869045.1. Lineage (NCBI taxonomy): Eukaryota > Metazoa > Arthropoda > Insecta > Diptera > Tephritidae > Eurosta > Eurosta solidaginis. Next base: position 138,150,543 of record NC_090320.1, on the reverse strand, counting down.
TAATGAGTATTTTAAAAGGGAGTGGGCCTTAGTTCTATAGGTGGACGCCTTTTCGGAATATCGTTATAAAAGTGGTCCAGGGTTTACTCTAGAATTCATTTGTACAATATGGGTGTCAAACGAAAAGTGTAATAAGTGTTTTAAAAGGGAGTGGGCCTTTGTTCTATGGGTGGACGCCTTTTCGGGATATCGCCATAAACGTGGACCAACGGTGACTCTAGAATGCGTTTGTACAATATGGGTATCAAATGAAAGGTGCTAATGAATATTTTAAAAGGGTGTGGCCCTTAGTTCTATAGGTGGACGCCTTTTCGAGATATCGCCATAAAGGTGGACCAGGGGTGACTCTCGAATTTTTTTGTACGATATGGGTATCAAATGAAAGGTGTTAATGAGTATTTTAAAAGGGAGTGGGCCTTAGTTCTATAGGTGGATGCCTTTTTGAGATATCGCCATAAAGGTGGGCCAGGGGTGACTCTAGAATATTTTTGTACGATATGGGTATCAAATGAAATGTGTTAATGATAATTTTAAAAGGGAGTGGGCCTAAGTTCTATAGGTGGACGCCTTTTCGAGATATCGCCATAAAGGTGGACAAGGGGTGACTCTAGAATTTATTTTGTATGATATGGGTATTAATGAGTATTTTAAAAGGGCGTGGGTCTAAGTTCTATAGATGAACGCCTTTTCGAGATATCGCCAAAAAGATGGACCAGGGGTGACTCTAGAATTTGTTTGTACGATATGAGTATCAAATGAAAGGTGTTAATGAGTATTTTAAGAGGGTGTGGGCCTTAGTTCTATATGTGGACGCCTTTTCGAGATATCGCTATAAAGGTGGACCAGGGGTGACTCTAGAATTTGTTTGTACTATATGAGTATCAAACGAAAGGTGTTAATGAGTATTTTAAAAGGGAGTGGGCCTTAGTTCTATAGGTGGACGCCTTTTCGGAATATCGTTATAAAAGTGGTCCAGGGTTTACTCTAGAATGCATTTGTACAATATGGGTGTCAAACGAAAAGTGTAATAAGTGTTTTAAAAGGGAGTGGGCCTTTGTTCTATGGGTGGACGCCTTTTCGGGATATCGCCATAAACGTGGACCAGCGGTGACTCTAGAATGCGTTTGTACAATATGGGTATCAAATGAAAGGTGCTAATGAATATTTTAAAAGGGTGTGGCCCTTAGTTCTATAGGTGGACGCCTTTTCGAGATATCGCCATAAAGGTGGACCAGGGGTGACTCTCGAATTTTTTTGTACGATATGGGTATCAAATGAAAGGTGTTAATGAGTATTTTGTAAGGGCGTGGGCCTTAGTTCTATAGGTGGACGCCTTTTCGAGATATCGGCGTAAAGGTGGACCAGGGGTGACTCTAGAATTTGTTTGTACGATATGGGTATCAAATGAAAGGTGTTAAAGAGTATTTTAAAAGGGAGTGGGCCTTAGTTCTATAGGTGGATGCCTTTTTGAGATATCGCCATAAAGGTGGGCCAGGGGTGACTCTAGAATTTTTTTGTACGATATGGGTATCAAATGAAAGGTGTTAATGAGTATTTTGTAAGGGCGTGGGCCTTAGTTCTATAGGTGGACGCCTTTTCGAGATATCGCCATAAAGGTGGACCAGGGGTGACTCTAGAATTTGTTTGTACGATATGGGTATCAAATGAAAGGTGTTAAAGAGTATTTTAAAAGGGAGTGGGCCTTAGTTCTATAGGTGGATGCCTTTTTGAGATATCGCCATAAAGGTGGGCCAGGGGTGACTCTAGAATTTTTTTGTACGATATGGGTATCAAATGAAAGGTGTTAATGAGTATTTTGTAAGGGCGTGGGCCTTAGTTCTATAGGTGGACGCCTTTTCGAGATATCGCCATAAAGGTGGACCAGGGGTGACTCTAGAATTTGTTTGTACGATATGGGTATCAAATGAAAGGTGTTAATGAGTATTTTAAAAGGGCGTGTGCCTTAGTTCTATAGGTGGACGCCTTTTCGAGATATCGCCATAAAGGTGGACCAGGGGTGACTCTAGAATTTGTTTGTACGATATGGGTATCAAATGAAAGGTGTTAATGAGTATTTTAAAAGGGCGTGTGCCTTAGTTCTATAGGTGGACGCCTTTTCGAGATATCGCCATAAAGGTGGACAAGGGGTAACTCTAGAATTTATTTTGTATGATATTGGTATTAATGAGTATTTTAAAAGGGCGTGGGCCTAAGTTCTATATGTGGACGCCTTTTCGAGATATCGCCATAAAGATGGACCAGGGGTGACTCTATAATTTGTTTGTACGATATGGGTATCAAATGAAAGGTGTTAATGAGTATTTTAAAAGGGCGTGGGCCTTAGTTCTATAGGTGGACGCCTTTTCGAGATATCGCCATAAAGGTGGACCAGGGGTGACTCTAGAATGTGTTTGTACGATATGGGTATCAAATTAAAGGTATTAATGAGGGTTTTAAAAGGGAGTGGCCCTTAGTTGTATATGTGAAGGCGTTTTCGAGATATCGATCAAATGTGGACCAGGGTGATCCAGAACATCATCTGTCGGGTACCGCTAATTTATTTATATATGTAATACCACGAAGAGTGTTCCTTCCAAGATTCCAAGGGCTTTTGGTTTCGCCCTGCAAAACTTTTTCATTTTCTTCTACTTAATATGGTAGGTGTCACACCCATTTTAACAAGTTTTTTTCTAAAGTTATATTTTGCGTCAATAAACCAATACAATTACAATGTTTCATCCCTTTTTTCGTATTTGGTATATAATTATGGCATTTTTTTCTTTTTTCGTAATATTCGATATCGAAAAAGTGGGCGTGGTCATAGTCGGATTTCGGCCATTTTTTACACCAATATAAAGTTAGTTCAGATAATTACGTGAACTGAGGTTAGTAAAGATATATCGATTTTTGCTCAAGTTATCGTGTTAACGGCCGAGCGGAAGGACAGACGGCCGACTGTGTATAAAAACTGGGCGTGGCTTCAACCGATTTAGCCCTTTTTCACAGAAAACAGTTATTGTCCTAGAATCTAAGCCTCTACCAAATTTCAAAAGGATTGGTAAATTTTTGTTCGACTTATGGCATTAAAAGCATCCTAGACAAATTAAATGAAAAAGCGCGGAGCCACGCCCATTTTGAAATTTTCTTTTATTTTTGTATTTGATTACACCATATCATTACTGGAGTTGAATGTTGACATAATTTATTTATATACTGTAAAGATATTAACTTTTCTTTTAAAATTTTAATTAAAAAAAAATTTTTTTTTGTAAGTGGGCGTGGTCGTTCTCCGATTTTGCTAATTTTTATTGAGCAGACATATAGTAATAAGAGTAACGTTCCTGCCAAATTTCATCATGATATCTTCAACGACTGCCAAATTACAGCTTGCAAAACTTTCAAATTACATTCTTTTAAAAGTGGGCGGTGCCACGCCCTTTGCCCAAAATTTTACTAGTTTTCTATTCTGCGTCATAAATGCAATGCACCTACCAAGTTTCATCGCTTAATCCGTATTTGGTAATGAATTATCGCACTTTTTCAATTTTTCGAAATTTTCGATATCGAAAAAGTGGGCGTGGTTATTGTCCGATATCGTTCATTTTAAATAGCGATCTGAGATTAGTGCCCAGGAACCTACATACAAAATTTCATCAAGATATCTGAAAACTTACTCAAGTTATCGTGTTAACGGACAGACGGACGGACGGACGGACGGACATGGATCAATCGAATTTTTTTTCGATACTGATGATTTTGATATATGTAAGTCTATATCTATCTCGATTCTTTTATACCTGTACAACCAACCGTTATCCAATCAAAGTTAATATACTCTGTGAGCTCTGCTCAACTGAGTATAATAATGGTGTAGGTATATAAAATAAAGTAAAGAAAGTTACTATTATTATTTTCTTTTAGTCTCTGTTATTAAGCTGCTTATTGAATAGGTCGTAGCAAAACTTCGATTTCATTATGTGAGAAACTCAGAAGAAAGATGTCACACATTTTGTAAATTGTAGAATATTCCTCATGGCCCGAATTTCGGAGGGTAGTATGTTGAATAGTTTCCTGGATACAATTGTATAAAACTTTGTTGAGTGCGTGGTTCTGGAAGGAGGTAAAATAATTGTAGGATGAAAGTTTATCCTAAGGTTATAAGTTTCCGACCTCATACTCTGCAGATAACCACACCTAATGAAAAATAATTTTAAAACTGTAAAATAAAAAAGGTCTCTTATTGGAAGAATCTCTAGACCTCTAAAAAGCTCTCTTGATGGATGCAGTCGATTTACATTAGATATTTTACGAATAACGAATTTTTGTAAAACTAGGATAGACTGAATTTTATTAAAGGATGCTCCCCCCCCCCCCCCCCCCCCCCCTCCCAACAGCTGATACCATATAACAATTTAGAATGAACAAGTAAGGAAGGCTAAGTTCGGGTGTAACCGAACATTACATACTCAGTTGAGAGTTGTGGAGACAAAGTAAGGGAAATCACCATGTTGTAAAAGGAACCTAGGGTAACCCTGGAATGTGTTTGTATGACATGTGTATCAAATGGAAGGTATTAAAGAGTATTTTAAGAGGAAGTGGGCCATAGATCTATAGATGGACGCCATTTAGGGATATCGCCATAAAGGTGGACCAGGCCTGACTCGAGAATTTGTTTGTACGATATGGATATCAAATGAAATGTGTTAATGATAATTTTAAAAGGGAGTGGGCCTAAGTTCCATAAGTGGACGTCTTTTCGAAATATCGACATAAAGGTGGACCAGAATTTATTTTGTACGATATGGGTATCAAATAAAAGGTATTAATGAGTATTTTAAAAGAGCGTGGGCCTAAGTTCTATAGATGTACGCCTTTTCGAGATATCGCCATAAAGATGGACTAGGGGTGACTCTAGAATTTGTTTGTACGATATGAGTATCAAATGAAAGGTGTTAATGAGTATTTTAAGAGGGCGTGGGCCTTAGTTCTATATGTGGACGCCTTTTCGAGATATCGCCATAAACGTGGACCAGGGGTGACTCTAGAATTTGTTTGTACTATATGGGTATCAAATGAAAGGTGTTAATGAGTATTTTAAAAGGGAGTGGGCCTAAGTTCTATAGGTGAACGCATTTCGGAATATCGTTATAAAAGTGGACCTGGGTTGACTCTAGAATGCGTTTGTACAATATGGGTGTCAAACGAAAAGTGTAATAAGTGTTTTAAAAGGGAGTGGGCCTTTGTTCTATGGGTGGACGCCTTTTCGGTATATCGCCATAAACGTGAACCAGGGGTGATCTAGAATGCGTTTGTACAATATGGGTATCAAATGAAAGGTGCTAATGAGTATTTTAAAAGGGTGTTGGCCTTAGTTCTATAGGTGGACGCCTTTTCGAGATATCGCCATAAAGGTGGACCAGGGGTGACACTAGAATTTGTTTGTACGATATGGGTATCAAATTAAAGGTATTGGTGAGGGTTTTAAAAGGGAGTGGCCCTTAGTTGTATATGTAAAGGCGTTTTCGAGATATCTACCAAAATGTGGACCAGGGTGATGCAGAACGTCATCTGTCGGGTACCGCTAATTTATTTATATATGTAATACCACGTACAGTATTCCTTCCAAGATTCCAAGGGCTTTTGATTTCGCCCTGCAAAACTTTTTCATTTTCTTCTATTTAATAAGGTAGGTGTCACACCCATTTTACCAAGTTTTTTTCTAAAGTTATATTTTGCGTCAATAGACCAATACAATTACCATGTTTCATTCCTTTTTTCGTATTTGGTATATAATTATGGCATTTTTTTTCATTTTTCGTATTTTCGATATCGAAAAAGTGGGCGTGGTCATAGTGGGATTTCGGGCATTTCTTACACCAATACAAAGTGAGTTCAGATAAGTACGTGAACTGAGTTTAGTAAAGATATATCGATTTTTGCTCAAGTTATCGTGCTAACGGCCGAGCGGAAGGACAGACGGTCTGTGTATAAAAACTGGGCGTGGCTTCAACCGATTTCGCCCTTTTTCACAGAAAACAGTTATCGTCCCATGAGCTAAGCCTCTACCAAATTTCACAAGGATTGGTTAATTTTTGTTCGACTTAATGCATTAAAAGCACCCTAGACAAATTAAATGAAAAAGGGCGGAGCCACGCCCATTTTGAAATTTTCTATTATTTTTGTATTTTGTTGCACCATATCATTACTGGAGTTGAATGTTGGCATAATTTACTTATATGCTGTAAAGGTATTAACTTTTCTTTTAAAATTTGAATTTAAAAAAAAATTTTTTTAAAAAGTGGGCGTGGTCGTTCTCCGATTTTGCTAATTTTTATTAAGCAGACATAAAGTAATAAGAGTAACGTTCCTGCCAAATTTCATCATGATATCTTCAACGACTGCCAAATTACAGCTTGCAAACCTTCTAAATTACCTTCATTTAAAAGTGGGCGGTGCCACGCCCATTGTCCAAAATTTTACTAGTTTGCTATTTTGCGCCATAAGCTCAACTCACCTACCAAGTTTCATCGCTTAATGCGTATTTAGTAATGAATTATCGCACTTTTTCGATTTTTCGAAATTTTCGATATCGAAAAAGTGGGAGTGGTTATTGTCCGATATCGTTTATTTTAAATAGCGATCTGAGATGAGTGCCCGGGAACCTACGTACCAAATTTCATCAAGATACCTCAAAATTTACTCAAGTTATCGTGTTAACGGGCAGACGGACGGACGGACGGACGGACATGGCTCAATCGAATTTTTTTTCGATACTGATGATTTTGATATATGGAAGTCTATATCTATCTCGATTCCTTTATACCTGTACAACCAACCGTTATGCAATCAAAGTTAATATACTCTGTGAGCTCTGCTCAACTGAGTATAAAAAGCGCATAATAAACTGTTTTAAGGGTATAGTTAAAGCAGCAACCTCTAAGATGATAGAAACAACGTAAAGAATATTGGAGATAATACTTTAGGCGGGATGTGTGGATGTCACAGTTCATATTTTGGTCTACAGTTACACCTAGATACCTAAAGTCTTCAACAACATCAATTATAAAGCACTCGTTATTGCAAATAGCGAGCGGATTAAAAATACCATACTGAGCCATTTGGCACGAATTATCGTGGAGAGCGAGACGCTCACAACTGGAGGAGTGGAAAACACGTGTCTACGTCTGGCCTTATTTTTGAATTCAAGCTAAAAACATTAGTTTGGTTTTATTGCTGGCAACGAGCTGGTGTTTAGCGTACCACGTTCTTAATATATGTACATCATGATTTATGCTACTTATCAAGTCGAACGCATTTGATGAGCCGTAAGCTATCGCTAGATCACCTGCAAATGCAGTGACCTTCCCCAAGAATGGCATGTCGAAAATTTAATTTACGTAAAACAGAAATAAAGTAGGACCGAGGACGGAACCTTTTGGAACTTTAATTGGATTAGAACTACTGAGGGTTCCGCAGACTTTAACGCGTTGTACTCTTCGAGTAAGATACGATTTGAACCACTCATGTATAAATCCTCGAAAGTCAGTATGATATAATTTATCAAGTAGAATTACATGATCCACAGTATAAAAATCTTTTGTGATGTCAACGAAAAGACTCGCGCAATGTTTTTTACTGTCCAACTCTTGGTGAATAAATATACAAAAATCTAATAGGGCATCCTCGGTTGACCGGTTGGCTCTAAATCCGAACTGCCTTGGGCTGAAAAAGCTCTTGATTTCAATAAATAGTAAAATTCGGCTTTTAAGGGCTTTCTCGAAAACCTTAGAAATGGAAGCTACTAATGAAATTGGCCTATAATTGTTTTAGTCTTCCCTGTTATCCTTCTTGAATAGAGGAATAATAATCGCGCATTTCAAGTCTTATGGAAAAGTTCCTGAGTAAACACTAGCATTGAAGAGATGTTTCAGAATGTCTAGTAGGTTACGGGCTATATTTTTAAGCAATTGGTTGGAAATAGCATCATGCCCACAAGAACCGGAGTTGTTAAGTTGTTTTATTATTGTTAGGATCTCAGAGCCAGAAAAAGGTTCAAACAAAAAAACTATTGCCTGAAGTAGTTCCTTCCCTACCTGACATCACACAATTGGAGGAATGGGCATTAGATTGACCGACTGAAACAAAAAAAATCATTAAATGTATTAGATACAGCATAGGAGTCGTCAATGATGTTGCCATGATCACTTAGAGCAATAGACTTCTCATCACCGATGCCGTTTGGGTTGATAATACTATTAACATTTTCCCATTCCTTCTTTGTGTTGCCGCTACACTCTAGTAACCTATTACGAAAATAAGTATTTCTCTGCGACTTAATATTCTTTTGTGTAAGCAGTTACACACAACTTTTTATACCTGGAATGGAGCTCTTGATTATTGGGGTGTTTCCTACACTTTGCACCCAGTCTATTCTTAAGCTTTGTCTTCTTGATAAGGTCAAAACTTATCCAAGGTTTAAGTTTAACTTTATTTTTTCGTGGAGCGCGGGTAAAGCTAGCAAACTGGATATAATTTTGAAGCAAATTTAAAAATGTATAGTACGCCTTGGATATGTCAGTCTCTGAATAAACATCAACCCAATCCTCTTTACGTAATTTTTCATTTAGTAGCGAATAGTTAATGTTTGTTATTTTTGGTTTTTCCTTTTTTTCTTGACACCAGTCATGGAGTGATCTGTAATATTCAAATCCAGGTTAATACCAGTGAAGGTGCACAAACTGTTGGAACGGCAAAAAAATATGATCCAAGCATGTGCCAGAAGAAATCCTTGTTGGTTCGTTTAAATAGGAAATAAATCCGTTACTCGCCATTAATGCTAGATAGTTCTCAGAACTTGCATTAAATTGTAAAATATCTAAATTCAAATCACCTAGTATAACTGCAACACAGAGAGAATTCCTCCAGAAAGGATTGACTAGATTCAGAGTGAAACCTGTAAACGCAAATCAGGGCTAAAACCTTATTACCATATTTTATTGAAACTTTCAAGATATCTGCGCTCGTTAAACTATATTTAAACAAGTAAGGAAGGCTAAGTTCGTGTGTAACCGAACATTACATACTCAGTTGAGAGCTATGAACCTAGGGTAACCCTGGAATGTGTTCGTATGACATGTGTATCAAATGGATGATATTAAAGAGCATTTTAAGAGGGCCATGGTTCTATAGGTGGACGCGATTTAGGGATATCGCCATAAAGGTGGACCAGGGCTGACTCTAGAATTTGTTTGTACGATATGGGTATCAAATGAAAGGTGTTAATGAGTATTTTAAAAGGGAGTGGGCCTTAGTTCTATAGGTGGACGCCTTTTCGAGATATCGCCATAAAGGTGGACCAGGGATGACTCTAGAATGCGTTTGTACAATATGGGTATCAAACGAAAGGTGTTAATAAGTATTTTAAAAGGGAGCGGGACTTAGTTCTATGGGTGGACGCCTTTTCGAGATATCGCCATAAAGGTGGACCAGGGGTGACTCTAGAATGCGTTTGTACAATATGGGTATCAATTGAAAGGTGTTAATGAGTATTTTAAAAGGGAGAGGGCCTTAGTTCTATAGCTGGATGAGTTTTCGATATATCGCCTTAAAGGTGGACCAGGGGTGACTCTAGAATTTGTTTGTACGATATGCGTATCAAATGAAAGGTGTTAATGAGTATTTTAAAAGGGAGTGGGCCTTAGTTTTATAGGTGGACGCCTTGTCGAGATATCGCCATAAAGGTGGACCAGGGGTGACTCTAGAATGCGTTTGCACAATGTGGGTATCAAACGAAAGGTGTTAATGAGTATTTTAAAAGGGAGCGGGCCTTAGTTCTATGGGTGGACGCCTTTTCGAGATATCGCCATAAAGGTGGACCAGGGGTGCCTCTAGAATTTGTTTGTACGATATGCGTATCAAATGAAAGGTGTTAATGAGCATTTTAAAAGCGAGTGGCCTTAGTTCTATAGGTGGACGCCTTTTCGAGATATCGCCATAAAGGTGGACCAGGGGTGACTCTAGAATTTGTTTGTACAATATGGGTACCAAATGAAAGGTGCTAATGAGAATTTTAAAAGGGAGTGGGCCTTAGTTCTATAGGTGGAGGCCTTTTCGAGATATCGCAATAAAGGTGGACCAGGGGTGACTCTAGAATTTGTTTGTACGATATGGGTACCAAATGAAAGGTGCTAATGAGAATTTTAAAATGGAATGGGCCTTAGTCCTATAGGTGGATGCCTCTTCCGGATATCGTTGTAAAGGTGGACCAGGGTTGACTCTAGAATGCGTTGGTACAATATGGGTATCAATTGAAAGGTGTTAATGAGTATTTTAAAAGGGAGAGGGCCTTAGTTTTATAGGTGGATGAGTTTTCGGTATATCGCCTTAAAGGTGGACCAGGGGTGACTCTAGAATTTGTTTGTACGATATGGGTATCAAATGAAAGGTATTAATGAGTATTTTAAAAGGGCGTGGGCCTTAGTTCTATAGGTGGACGCCTTTTCGAGATATCGCCATAAAGGTGAACCAGGGATGACTCTAGAATTTGTTTGTACGATATGGGTATCAAATGAAAGGTATTAATGAGCATTTTAAAAGCGAGTGGCCTTAGTTCTATAGGTGGACGCCTTTTCGAGATATCGCCATAAAGGTGGACCAGGGGTGACTCTAGAATGCGTTTGTACAATATGGGTATCAATTGAAAGGTGTTAATGAGTATTTTAAAAGGGAGAGGGCCTTAGTTCTATAGGTGGATGAGTTTTCGATATATCGCCTTAAAGGTGGACCAGGGGTGACTCTAGAATTTGTTTGTACGATATGGGTATCAAATGAAAGGTATTAATGAGTATTTTAAAAGGGCGTGGGCCTTAGTTCTATAGGTGGACGCCTTTTCGAGATATCGCCATAAAGGTGGACCAGGGATGACTCTAGAATTTGTTTGTACGATATGGGTATCAAATGAAAGGTATTAATGAGTATTTTAAAAGGGCGTGGGCCTTAGTTCTATAGGTGGACGCCTTTTCGAGATATCGCCATAAAGGTGGACCAGGGATGACTCTAGAATTTGTTTGTACGATATGCGTATCAAATGAAAGGTGTTAATGAGCATTTTAAAAGCGAGTGGCCTTAGTTCTATAGGTGGACGCCTTTTCGAGATATCGCCATAAAGGTGGACCAGGGGTGACTCTAGAATTTGTTTGTACAATATGGGTACGAAATGAAAGGTGCTAATGAGAATTTTAAAAGGGAGTGGGCCTTAGTTCTATAGGTGGACGCCTTTTCGAGATATCGCCATAAAGGTGGACCAGGGGTGACTCTAGAATGCGTTTGCACAATGTGGGTATCAAACGAAAGGTGTTAATGAGTATTTTAAAAGGGAGCGGGCCTTAGTTCTATGGGTGGAAGCCTTTTCGAGATATCGCCATAAAGGTGGACCAGGTGTGACTCTAGAATTTGTTTGTACGATATGCGTATCAAATGAAAGGTGTTAATGAGCAGTTTAAAAGCGAGTGGCCTTAGTTCTATAGGTGGACGCCTTTTCGAGATATCGCCATAAAGGTGGACCAGGGGTGACTCTAGAATTTGTTTGTACAATATGGGTACCAAATGAAAGGTGCTAATGAGAATTTTAAAAGGGAGTGGGCCTTAGTTCTATGGGTGGACGCCTTTTCGAGATATCGCCATAAAAGTGGAACAGGGCTGACTCTAGAATTTGTTTCTACGATATGGGTATCAAATGAAAGGTGTTAATGAGTATTTTAAAAGGGCGTGGGCCTTAGTTATATGGGTGGACGTCTTTTCGAGATATCGCCATAAAGGTGGACCAGGGGTGACTCTAGAATTTGTTTGTATGATATGGGTACCAAATGAAAGGTGCTAATGAGAATTTTAAAAGGGAATGGGCCTTAGTCCTATAGGTGGATGCCTCTTCCGGATATCGTTGTAAAGGTGGACCAGGGTTGACTCTAGAATGCGTTGGTACAATATGGGTATCAAACGAAAGGTGATAATGAGTATTTTAAAAGGGAGAGGGCCTTAGTTCTATAGGTGGACGGCTTTTCGAAATATCGCCATAAAGGTGGACCAGGGGTGACTCTATAATGTGTATGTACGATATGGGTATCAAATTAAAGGCATTAATGAGGGTTTAAAAAGGAAATGGTGGTAGTTGTATATGTGAAGGCGTTTTCGAGATATCGACCAAAATGTGGACCAGGGTGACACAGACCATCATCTGTTGGGTACCGCTAATTTATTTATATATGTAATACTACGAACAGTATTCCTGCCAAGATTCCAAGGGTTTTTGATCTCGCCCTGCCGAACCTTTATACTCAGTTGAGCAGAGCTCACAGAGTATATTAAGTTTGATTGGATAACGGTTGGTTGTACATATATAAAGGAATCGAGATAGATATAGACTTCCATATATCAAAATAGTCAGGATCGAAAAAAATTTGATTGAGCCATGTCCGTCCGTCCGTCCGTTAACACGATAACTTGAGTAAATTTTGAGGTATCTTGATGATATTTGGTATGTGGGTTTCTGAGCACTCATCTCAGATCGCTATTTAAAATGAACGATATCGGACTATAACCACGCCCACTTTTTCGATATCGAAAATTCCGAAAAACCGAAAAGTGCGATAATTCACTACAAAAGACAGCTTAAGCGACGAAACTTGGTAGATGAGTTGAACTTATGAAAAATTTTGGACAATGGGCGTGGCACCGCCCACTTTTAAAAGAATGTAATTTAAAAGTTTTGGAAGCTGTAATTAGGCAGTCGTTGAAGATATCATGATGAAATTTGGCAGGAACGTTACTCCTATTACTATATGTACGCTTAACAAAAATTAGCAAAATCGGAGAAGGACCACGCACACTTTCAAAAAAAATTTTTTTTTAAATTCAAATTTTAAAAGAAAAGTTAATATATTTACAGTATATAAATAAATTATGTCAACATTCAACTCCAGTAATGATATGGTGCAACAAAATACAAAAACAAAAGAAAATTTCAAAATGGGCGTGGCTCCGCCCTTTTTCATTTAATTTGTCTAGGATACTTTTAACGCCATAAGTCGAAAAAAATTAACCAATCCTTTTGAAATTTGGTAGGGGCATGGACTTTATGACGTTAACTGTTTTCTGTGAAAATGGGCGAAATCGGTTGATGGCACGCCCAGTTTTTATACACAGTCGTCCGTCTGTCCTTCCGCATGGCCGTTAACACGATAACTTGAGCAAAAATCGACATATCTTTAATCAACTTAGTTCACGTGCTTACTTGAACCCACTTTATCTTGGTATGAAAAATGAACGAAATCCGACTATGACCACACCCACTTTTTCGATATCGAAAAGTACGAAAAATGAAAAAAATGCCATAATTATATACCAAATACGAAAAAAGGGATGAAACATGGTAAGGTAATTGGATTGTTTTATTGACGCGAAATATAACTTTAGAAAAAACTTTATAAAATGGTTGTGACCCCTACCATATTAAGTAGAAGAAAATGAAAAAGTTCTGCAGGGAGAAATAAAAAACCCTTAAAATCTTGGCAGGTATTACATATATAAATAAATTAGCGGTATTCAACAGATGATGTTCTGGGTCAACCTGGTCCACATTTTGGTCGATATCTGGAAAACGCCTTCACACCACTCCCTTTTAAAACTCTCATTAATACCTTTAATTTGATACCCATATCGTACAAACAAATTCTAGAGTCACCCCTGGTCCACCTTTATGGCGATATCTCGAAAAGCGTCCACCTATAGAACTAAGCCCCACGCCCTTTTAAAATACTCATTAACACCTTTCATTTGATACCCATATCGTACAAACATATTCTAAAGTCACCCCTGGTCCACCTTTATGGCGATATCTCGAAAAGGCGAACACCTATAGAACGAAGGCCCACTCCCTTTTAAAAATACTCATTAACACCTTTCATTTGATACCCATATCGTACAAACAAAATCTAGAGTCACCCCCGGTCCACCTTTATTGCGATACCTCGAAAAGGCGTCCACCTATAGAACTAAGGTCCACTCCCTTTTAAAATACTCATTAGGGTCGCCCCTGCTCCACCTTTATGGCGATATCTCGAAACGGCGTCCACCTATGGAACTAAGGATTACTCCCTTTTAAAATACTCATTAGCACCTTTCTTTTGGTACCCATATTGTACAAACAAATTCTAGGGTCACCCCTGGTCCACCTTTATGGTGATATCTCAAAAATGCGACCACCTATACAACAACCACCACTCCCTTTTAAAACCCTCATTAATACCTTTAATTTGATACCCATATCGTACAAACACATTCTAGAGTCACCCCTGGTCCACCTTTATAGCGATATTTCGAAACGGCATCCACCTATAGAACTAAGGCCCACTCCCTTTTAAAATACTCATTAACACCATTCGTTTGATGCCCATATTGTACAAACAAATTCTAGGGTCACCCCTGGTCCACCTTTGTGGCGATATCTCGAAACGGGGTCCACCTATGGAACTGAGGCACACTCCCTTTTAAAATACTCATTAACACCTTTCTTTTGATACCCATATTGTACAAACAAATTCTAGGGTCGCCCCTGCTCCACCTTTATGGCGATATCTCGAAACGGCGTCCACCTATGGAACTAAGGATTACTCCCTTTTAAAATACTCATTAGCACCTTTCTTTTGATACCCATATTGTACAAACAAATTCTAGGGTCACCCCTGGTCCACCTTTATGGCGATATCTCAAAAATGCGACCACCTATACAACAACCACCACTCCCTTTTAAAACCCTCATTAATACCTTTAATTTGATACCCATATCGTACAAGCACATTCTAGAGTCACCCCTGGTCCACCTTAATGGCGATATTTCGAAACGGCGTCCACCTATAGAACTGAGGCCCACTCCCTTTTAAAATACTCATTAACACCTTTCGTTTGATGCCCATATTGTACAAACAAATTCTAGGGTCACCCCTGGTCCACCTTTATGGCGATATCTCGAAACGGGGTCCACCTATGGAACTAAGGATTACTCCCTTTTAAAATACTCATTAACACCTTTCATTTGATACCCATATCGTACAAACGCATTCTAGAGTCACCCCTGGTCCACCTTTATGGCGATATCTCGAAAAGGCGACCACCTATACAACAACCACCACTCCCTTTTAAAACCCTCATTAGTACCTTTAATTTGATACCCATATCGTACAAACACATTCTAGAGTCACCCCTGGTCCACCTTTATGGCGATATTTCGAAACGGCATCCACCTATAGAACTAAGGATTACTCCCTTTTAAAATACTCATTAACACCTTTCATTTGATACCCATATCGTACAAACGCATTCTAGAGTCAACCCTGATCCACCTTTACGGCTATATCACTAAATGGCGTCCACCCATAGAACTATGGCCCACTCCCTTATAAAATACTCTTTAATGCCTTTCATTTGATACACATGTCATACAAACACATTCCAGGGTTTCCCTCGGTTCATTTTCCTACATGGTTATTTTCTCTTATGTTGTCACCATAGCTCTCAACTGAGTATGTAATCTTCGGTTACACTCGAACTTAACCTTCCTTACTTGTTCATTTTATTTTACTTAATATGGAACGTGCCACAACCATTTTACAAAGTTTTTTTCTAAAGTTATATTTTGCGTCAATAAACCTATCCAATTACCATGTTTCATCCCTTTTTTCGTATTTGGTATAGAATTATGGCATTTTTTTCATTTTTCGTAATTTTCGATATCGAAAAAGTGGGCGTGGTCATAGTAAAGATATATCGATTTTTGCTCAATTTATCGTGTTATCGGCCGAGCGGAAGAACAGACGGTCGACTGTGTATAAAAACTGGGCGTGGCTTCAACCGATTTCGCCCTTTTTCACGGAAACCCGTTATCATCCTAGAATCTAAGCCCCTACCAAATTTCACAAGGATTGGTAAACTTTTGTTCGACTTATGGCATTAAAAGTACTAGACAAATTAAATGAAAAAGGGCGGAGCCACGCCCATTTTGAAATTTTCTTTTATTTTTGTATTTTGTTGCACCATATCATTACTGGAATTGAATGTTGGCATAATTTACTTATATGCTGTAAAGATATTAACTTTTCTTTTAAAATTTGAATTAAAAAATTTTTTTTTAAAAAGTGGGCGTGGTCGTTCTCCGATTTTGCTAATTTTTATTAAGCATACATATAGAAATAGCAGTAACGTTCCTGGCAAATTTCATCATGATATCTTCAACGAATGCCAAATTACATCTTGCAAAACTTCTAAATTACCTAATTTTAAGAGTGGGCGGTGCCACGCCCATTGTCCAAAATTTACAAATTTTCTATTCTGCGTCTTAAGTTCAACGCACCTACAAAGTTTCATCGTTTTGTCCGTCTTTGGTAATGAATTATCGCACTTTTTCAATTTTTCGAAATTTTCGATATCGAAAAAGTGGGCGTGGTTATAGTCCGCTATCATTCATTTTAAATAGCGATCTGAGATAAGTACCCAGGAACCTACATACCAAATTTCATCAAGATACCTCAAAATTTACTCAAGTTATCGTGTTAACGGACGGACGGACGGACATGTCTCAATCAAGTTTTTTTTCGATATTGATGATTTTGATATATGGAAGTCTATATCTATCTCGATTCCTTTATACCTGTACAACCAACCGTTGTCAAATCAAAGTTAATATACTCTGTGAGCTTTGCTCAACTGAGTGTAAAAATTTGCAATCCAGTGAATTGCGTACAAAAACTCCTACTCCACCTGCAGAATATTCATCATTATAGTTAGCAAAAAAAATCGTAATTAGGAATATTGTAAAAATTCGTCTCATGAGTATATATCCATATTTCGGACACAAATATTACATCTGGGTAGACTGGAAATGTTTCTAAGTTGCACAGTAATGAGTCGAAGTTCTACCGTAGACTGGGAATATTTTGATGAATAATATAAAGCTGGACATATTATCAGCATTGCTCTGCACGGTGTTAGGTTGTTCTTGTTGCAGATCATTTGGAAAACCGGTTGTGCCTGGTGTCTTTGGCTTACTATTTTTCTGCAGGTTGACATATTTGGGTTTAAATTGTTCTTGTAAAAGCTGAGTTGGCGGCAAAGCATCTCGGTGTAAAGACCTTCGGCGCGCAGATGAGCACGAATCGCACCAATACTACACAAACAACTTTAGTTGGATCAAAGCGATCAATCTTATCCTTGCATAGTAGTTCATGATTCTGTATTTTAAGTTATAGGCGGCAACTATGTATTCAACAGATTTATTAATAATTTAGATATTTATTGTCACTTTTTTTTTTTTTTGATTTTGTTGTTTTTACTCTTATTGGTTTTCTATTATTTTTTTGGTTTATTATTAATTATTAAACGTGAAAACTCAACGCGCACCCCACACAGCACAAGCAAACACGTCCGTACTCGGCAACAATTCTCTTCTCAGCGCACTGCGTGCGTTGGTGCCACCGGAGCCTTCCGCACCTGCTCCATGCACCTGCTCCCTCTTAAAACTTCTTCCGGTAGTTATGCGCATATTATATACGGCGGCACAAACTAAGACTAAAGGAATCTGGGTGCTGGCTCCAAAATTGCCTCAGGTACGATGGCTGGAACTTATTAACTTATTCTCATGTTTTCAAGCAGAAATCTCTGCGATATTTCAGACCTCTTTTTACGTGAAAAACGCTTATCAAAAGTGTAAGAATACCACTGGGCAACTTCAAAAGCTAAATGGTCAGACTACAATGAAAGGAGGATAAAGAGTATATTGGGTAGATTTAGGGCCGACACCCAAAGACTCCTAGCGTTTTCCACTGCTCATTGGGCTTAAGGCACGCATGCTGAAAAAACAGATATTCTGCATAATGACCACTGCAGAAGTTGTAAAGACGTAACTGCAAAAGGGACTGGTGAGCATTTTCTGTGTAAATGCCCGGCACTAGCTAGTAAATGTTAAAGATCCTTCGGAAGATCCTTTTCGGAAAATCTGGGTAGATTATCGGAAAGATGGATTACATATATTCTTGATTTTATAAGCAACCCGCGGTTGTAATACTTATCTGATGTAACACAGTAGAATTAAATGAGTTTTATGATCTCAAAACCGCTTTTCATTAACTTGGGAGATGTGGGTCGCACCAATTACCTGTAATGCCAGTATAAAAAGAGTTAAAAAGCGACGTAGATTTAGTAGAAACGGAAATAAGACAATTGATAAAACTGTTACACTGGTCTATTTATAATTCAGTGATTCAGAATCCAATAAAAATTTAATACGCAAATACAACAACAGTGTGATACATTTGGATCGATTGGATCACTGGCCATTGGAACGCACGGAATGTTACGAGCTATCCAATGTTAAAGCCTATTTTTTTTGCCACCATGAAAAAGCATTTTATATTTAAGTGAATTTAATTTTGCTTACCTCGCAGAACATGTACATTAATACTGACTGGTCTCGCATTCGATGGAGCGCAAGTGTAATTGCCTGCATGCTGAAAACGAACTATCTCTAATGTTAAGATACTAGATGTAGGCGCTAAAATATATGGAGACAACTGCAGCTTAGTTGCGGGCAAAACTGATTTATTAGTATTATATATGATATCTTTACTTTCTTTTGGCTTCCTAGCCACCGTATTAATAGAGTTATTAAAAAAACTGTGTGGCTCTTCCTTCGGAGTAGTAGATACTACTATAGCAGTTGTTACCGAAAATCCCTGTTGCGTGTCATAGTTTACCATTTTATTATTATGATACCTATTGTGAGGATTAAAATAAATTTTATTAAAAACCGAATTTTTTGAAATATATAGCTACAAGAGATATACGCTGCCGATAAACACCGCTTCCCCCGCCAGTTTTGAGTCGTTTTTTGCACGCCGCCGTCGAATGTCAAAAATTTCCGCGCGGCGGCGCTCTATGGAAAATAAAGGCCTGTTTCTGATTAGAATCCAATAACTTTTTTTATTTCTGAATATTATGTTCTAAAATTTTGCACAAATATAGAATAGGGTATATGGCTTCAAATGGAATGTAATTTATCATGATTTAATTTAAAACCATACCTTAAAAAATAAGAGAAATTCAAAATTATCAAAAATATAAAATATTTATTTTTTAATAATGAATACTATTATTTTAATACCAACAAAAGCCAAATATCAAATAGTACATCAAAATACAAATCAATTTAAATAATAAAAAGTAAGGAAGGTTAAGTTCGGGTGTAACCGAACATTACATACTCAGTTGAGAGCTATGGTGGCAACATAAGGGAAAATAACCATGTAGGAAATTGAACCGAGGGTAACCCTGGAATGTGTTTGTATGACATGTGTATCAAATGAAAGGTATTAAAGAGTATTTTAAGAGGGAGTGGGCCATAGTTCTATAGGTGGACGCCATTTAGGGATATCGCCATAAAGGTGGATCAGGGTTGACTCTAGAATTTGTTTGTACGATATGGGTATCAAATGAAAGGGGTTAAAGAACATTTTAAAAGGGAGTTGGCCTTAGTTCTATAGGTGGACGCCTTTTCGAGATATCGCCATAAAGGTGGACCAGGGGTGACTCTAGAATGCGTTTGTACAATATGGGTATCAAACGAAAGGTTTTAATGAGTATTTCAAAAGGGCGTGGGGTTTAGTTCCACAGGTGGACGCCTTTCCGAGATATCGCCATAAAGGTGGACCAGGGGTGACTCTAGAATGTGTTTGTACGATATGGGTATCAAATTAAAGGTATTAATGAAGGTTTTAAAAGGGAGTGGTGGTAGTTGTATAGGTAGTCGCCTTTTCGAGATATCGCCATAAAGGTGGACCAGCGGTGACTCTAGAATGCGTTTGTACAATATGGGTATCAAACGAACGGTGTTAATGAGTATTTTAAAAGGGCGTGGGGCTTAGTTCTATAGGTGAACGCCTTTTCGAGATATGGCCATAAAGGTGGACCAGGGGTGACTCTAGAATGTGTTTGTACGATATGGGTATCAAATTAAAGGTATTAATGAGGGTTTTAAAAAGGAGTGGTAGTAGTTATACAGGTGGTCGCCTTTTCGAAATATCGGCATAAAGGTGGACCAGAGGTGACTCTAAAATTTGTTTGTACGACATGGGTATCAAATGAAAGGTGTTAATGAGTATTTTAAAAGTGCGTGGGACTTAGTTCTATAGGTGGACGCCTTTTCGAGATATCGCCATAAAGGTGGACCAAGGGTGACTCTAGAATGGGTTTGTACGACACGGGTATCAAATTAAAAGTATTAATGAGGCTTTTAAAAGGGAGTGGTGGTAGTTGTATATGTGAAGGCGTTTTCCAGATATCGACCAAAATGTGGACCAGGGTGACCCAGAACATCATCTGTTGGATACCGCTAATTTATTTATATATATAATACCACGAACAGTATTCCTGCCAAGATTTCAAGGTTATTTTATTTCGCCCTGCAGAACGTTTTCATTTCATTCTACTTAATATGGTAGATGTCACACCCATTTTTCAAAGTTTTTTTCTAAAGTTATATTTTGCTTCAATAAACTTATCCAAATACCATGTTTCATCCCTTTTTTCGTATTTGGTATAGAATTATGGCATTTTTTTCGTTTTTCGAAATTTTGGATATCGAAAAAGTGCGCGCGGTCATAGTCCGATTTTGGCGATTTTTTATACTATTACAAAGTAAGTTCAGATAAGTACGTCAACTGAGTTTAGTAAAGATATATCGATTTTTGCTCAAGTTATCGTGTTAAGGGCCGAGCGGAAGGACAGACGGTCGACTGTGTATAAAAACTGGGCGTGGCTTCAACCGATTTCGCCCTTTTTCACAGAAATAAGTTATCGTTCCAGAATCTAAGCGCCTACCAAATTTCACAAGGATTGGTAAATTTTTGTTCGACTTATGGCATTAAAAATATCCTAGACAAATTTAATGAAAAAGGGCGGAGCCACGCCCATTTTGAAATTTTCTTTTATTTTTCCATTTTGTTGCACCATATTATTACTGGAGTTGAATGTTGACATAATTTACTGATATACTGTAAAGATATTAAATGTTTTGTTAAAATTTGACTTAAAAAAAATAAAAAATTTTAAATGGGCGTGGTCGTTCTCTAATTTTGCTAATTTTTATTAAGCATACATATTGTGATAGGAGTAACATTCCTGCCAAATTTCATCATGATATCTTCAACGACTGCCAAACTACAGCTTGCAAAGTTTTAAATTACCTTCTTTTAAAAGTGGGCGCTGCCACGCCCATTGTCCAAAATTTTACTAATTTTCTATTCTGCGTCATAAGTTCAACTCACCTACCAAACTTCATCGTTTTGTCCGTCTTTGGTAATGAATTATCACACTTTTTCGGTTTTTCGCAATTTTCGATATCGAAAAAGTGGGCGTGATTATAGTCCGATATTGTTCATTTTAAATAGCGATCTGAGATGAGTGCTCAGGAACCTACATACCAAATTTCATCAAGATACCTCAAAATTTACTCAAGTTATCGTGTTAACGGACAGACGGACGGACGGACGGACATGGCTCAATCAAATTTTTTTTCGATCCTGATGATTTTGATATGTGGAAGTCTATATCTACCTCGATTCCTTTATACCTGTACAACCAACCGTTATCCAATCAAAGTTAATATACTCTGTGAGCTCTGCTCAACTGAGTATAAAAACATAAAAAATGGTGATTGAAATTGAACACATATTAATTAATTAATTGTAAACTTTACTATTGTTATTGTACATATATGTTTATTATGTTATTTATACTTGATAAACTTCGGGATATAAAATTAATTCGGTCACTTCCAAAGGATCTAAGATGTCTTCGTCAAGTTCCTTCACGTTTTTAGTATACAGTTTTCTAATGTATATGTAAGGATCTGAAGTAAGAAGAAGAAATACGTCCTCGTTTGTAGCTGATCTTAAGCATTTTGTAGCATGATGTAGAGGAAACTTTTATTATCCCTATTACGAGATTCTTGTGCATCTTCCGAAAGTTGACCAATAGGAAGTACTGCAAAATGCTTTATGACATTTTCTCCATGAATCATAATTTTGTGAACTGAAGATGGATGTAGTACCATTCATAATTGCTCACACAGATCCTGCCAGTCTCCATAGCATAACAGCCAAATTTTTCATTTCGTTTCTTCTATTCTAATTTAAAAATTTTTTCAATTAAGAAAAAATTTATCATAACAACAATAATGATAAAAAATTATTGTTAGGCCTTGAGCTCGATTCGAACCCGCGATCTGACAAATCAATAGGCCGATATAACAACAAAAATTGTTAATACATCGCAGAGCACGGGGAAAAAAGTGCCAATAAAATATGACACTATGGCAGCATTGCCATCAAACAAGCCCAATTTTCACATCCATTCTGCAACAGATGTCACAGTGTTGTGAATATCAATTGGCACGAACCAGCATAGAAGTAGGGGTAATGAAGACAAACAAAAAAGCGCTGTGATGGCTGAATGGTTATAGCAGCGGCGCCTAAACGTTGCCGCTGAAGGAATTTACCAGTTCGCGGAATGGATCTATACAACGAGCTTTGACAGTTGTCTAAATTTTTTCTTTCTTCTATTCTAATTTAAAAACTTTTTCAATTAAGAAAAATTTATCATAACAACAATAATGAAAAAAAATTATTGTTAGGCCTTGAGCTCGATTCGAACCCGCGATCTTACAAATCAGTAGGCCGATATAACAACAAAAATTGTTAATACATCCCAGAGCACGGGGAAAAAAGTATCAATAAAATATGACACTATGGCAGCATTGCCATCAAACAATTCCAATTTTCACATCCATTCTGCAACAGATGTCACAGTGTTGTGAATATCAATTGGCACGAACCAGAATAGAAGTAGGATTAATGAAGAAAAACAAAAAACCGCTGTGATTGCTGAATGGTTATAGCAGCGGCGCCTAAACGTTGCCGATGAAGGAATTTAGCAGTTACCGAAATGGATCTATACAACGAGCTTTGGCAGTTGTCTAAATTTTTTCTTTCTACTATTCTAATTTAAAAATTTTTTCAATTAAGAAAAAATGTATCATAACAACAATAATGATAAAAAATTATTGTTAGGCCTTGAGCTCGATTCGAACCCGCGATCTTACAAATCAGTAGGCCTATATAACAACAAAAATTGTTAATACATCCCAGAGCACGGGGAAAAAGTGTCAATAAAATAAGACACTATGGCAGCATTTCCATCAAACAAGTCCAATTTTCACATCCATTCTGCAACAGATGTCGCAGTGTTGTGAATATCAATTGGCACGAACCAGAATAGAAGTAGGATTAATGAAGACAAACAAAAAGCCGCTGTGATGACTGAATGGTTATAGCAGCGGCGCCTAAACGTTGCCGATGAAGGAATTCAGCAGTTCCCGAAATGGATCTATACAACGAGCTTTGGCAGTTGTCTAAATTTTTTCTTTCTTCTATTCTAATTTAAAAATTTTTTCAATTAAGAAAAAATGTATCATAACAACAATAATGATAAAAAATTATTGTTAGGCCTTGAGCTCGATTCGAACCCGCGATCTTAAAAATCAGTAGGCCGATATAACAACAAAAATTGTTACTACATCCCAGAGCACGGGGAAAAAAGTGTCAATAAAATATGACACTATGGCCGCATTGCCATAAAACAAGTCCAATTTTCAAATCCATTCTGCAACAAATGTCGCAGTGTTGTGAATATCAATTGGCACGAACCAGAATAGAAGTAGGATTAATGAAGACAAACAAAAAACCGCTGTGATGGCTGAATGGTTATAGCAGCGGCGCCTAAACGTTGCCGATGAAGGAATTTAGCAGTTCCCGAAATGGATCTATACAACGAGCTTTGGCAGTTGTCTAAATTTTTTCTTTCTACTATTCTAATTTAAAAATTTTTTCAATTAAGAAAAAATGTATCATAACAACAATAATGATAAAAAATTATTGTTAGGCCTTGAGCTCGATTCGAACCCGCGATCTTACAAATCAGTAGGCCGATATAACAACAAAAATTGTTCAGCATTTATCATTGCACCCGATTAAAGAGCTTGCAGAATTATGTAAAGTCGTTTAATCAAATTAATATCCACTCCTGTAATTTCAACAGAGCAGCTTGTATTGGGAAAAATCTTTTGGCAGTATTACCGTCATTTGTATTACCACTTACTTGTTTTGGTTTGTCGACGATCAATCCTAGCTCTTCACGGTAACGCCTTTGTACCAGGATTGTCTTCTCTTTCTTTAGTCGTTTCTTTTCTTCGCATACAACGAATCCAGGCGTGCAAAGTAGACAGTCCGTATTGATAAGGATCTTCATTTTCAGGCCTAGCAGTCACTTTAGTCAAATCGTTCACTTGTCGTGGGTTAGCTCCACATATTTTACACGTGGAACCCGAATGCTTATCTGTTAATATCTGAGCTACTTTTCCATCTATCATTGCAAGAAAGAGATCGTACTTCACTTGCAATCCCTCACCTTTGTTAATTACTGATGGCCCCAAAGAAATTATTTGACATTTATTTCATCCAAAACAGCTTTAGTCTTCTCGGGAGTTCCTTTGCTAAATTCTATTAATATAGGCCGACAAACACGAACAGATAAAGGTACCGGATTTTGCCAAACACCATCACCCGCTAGCTCGTTAATTAACTTAATAGGCACCAAAGAAGTGATAAATAAGTTTGCATCAAAAATTACTGCATACTCTTCTGGCAGCGTTTGTTTGTACTGGCTTTGACCGGATGAGCTATCACAGTCCTATTTACTGTATAGAAGTAAGTTATTCAATCCATTCCTTTTGTCAATAATCTAGCTGTAGTGTGATCTAATAAATCTTGAAGTCTTACTATTTTTGCACTTATGTCTGTAATATCTATAGTTGAAGATGGTGGATAGCAAGTAGTTTTAACTTATTGAACTTTGTAATATGGTGGAAACGCAAAACATTTTCGTTCGTTCGTTAAATTTTTCAAGTACAAATATTGTGCTTTCGTTAAATCCAAGTCAATAAATACACTCAATGCTTCTTCATCCGTCTGCCTTGCGTCTTCTAAGAGACTCGAGAATAAGGTCTTATTTTCTCCGTCAGCAAACCTTAATGTTTCCACAAGTTAAGCTTCTATTCCTTCTCCTATCGAACGTAACTCTTGAAGATATGCATTATAGATGTGTTCAGATCCATATTTTTTAAGTAGCATGGTATTTTTTCTTCTTTTACTGGATTCTGACAAATCTTGATATTCCAGAAGAAGTAGATGGTGTGGAGTCGGTTGAAACGTCTTCAGAGTTCGGTAAAATTACTATATATTCTGATTCTAACCAATTACTATTTTTCATTACAAATGTATCCTTTTTCCGTGAAGCTTCTGCCCATCGTTTATTAAAAGTAGGAATAATATATCTTTGAAAATCACTGAGGATGAAACATAAGTTGTCTTCAGATACACGAGTAGTATGGAAATGGGGATTCTAGACCAAATGGTGAAAGGAAAAATGTGAAAGGAAAAGTATATACACACCGACACAAATATATATATACAGCAAAACAATTTCGTTGTCTACTTTTACGCGCATACGTTTTTTCGGTTTGTGTTCCGTTCTTCCGGTTTGTGTTCTGGCTGATGTATAAGAAAAAGCTTAGAGCCTTTTGCCTTTAGCAGAGCTTAGCCGTTCAGGAGAGGATCGAGCTCAGATTTTAAAACATTAACATTTTTAAAGGCCGCAAATTTTTAAATGTCCCCTCATATTTCTAATGAGCCCTAAACTTCACCCGAGCCGTTTTAAAGAGTCCCTTAGATTTCTAAAGAGCCCCTTGACTTTGTCTTGTATACATACTGTCCAATATATATGCATGTGAGAATTTCATAATTAACTAAATGGCATCTTAACCCATTACTGACCGAAACCTTAACATAGATGGATTTTGTTGAAATTTTGTGTATTGCTTATATTTAGCCACTTAAAGTGATAGAAAACCAATTTTTTTTTTTTGGGTGGGGTTGAGATAGAGTGGGCTGTTGCCCATATGTAACGTTGGTCACTTCCATACGAATTGCATAAATTAACATGAATTATATATACTTTTATTTATTTTGAAAATAAGTAGCACTTTTATTCTTATAACATTTTAAGGAGCACAAAATAATTCATTTTATATATAAAACATATGACTGTTGATTTTTATTTGAGTTAAGTTACATAAACAGATAAACGGTTAAATAACAAGTACTTGGCTTACAAATAAACAAAAAATTATCTGTAATGTTTAGTTTATGGGTATAAAGTGATACTTTTGAAAGCAATCAACGCACAATCCAACATTACATTTTACACATTCAGTTGTAACGCTAGATTTGCAATTAGAGCCTTGACATCTTCGTCTCTTTCCTAGTGGAATTTTTGCTATGAAATGCGCCTGGCAGTCATATCGTGAATTTGTATATTCGGTATCAATCTTGGGTCGACGGTAACCGCCAGGTGGTTTTTGAACACCTTGAGTTCTGCAATAATATCTGGCAGTGGATTGCCGAAATTGAAGTTGAGACATATTCCCACCACCTTTTCGATAAAGAATCCAAGCATTTTGCATAGAGACGTCAACAAGCCAAGTAAAAATTGATGACCACCACTTTCTTACCCTGGCTGATATGCGATAAGTAGATACGTTTTGGTCCATTCGATCTGTCCCACCCATGAAGCTATTGTAACGACTAATTGCCAAAGGCCGTGGAACATCTATTTTTTTATGGACTTCACGGGAGTATCTTGGGACTGTCGATATAGGATAAATGCCATATATTGTCGACGCAATTGTTACAATAGAATTGCCATTCACCTTCTCCAATTTCACTCCGTCTGTCCACCCACGTTCAACTTTCATCTTGATAAGTTCCTTTTTGGATGGAAGAATACAAGGTTTCGGAATATAGTTCTCACGAATAGTTCCTGTACCTTCGTAGCCTCTTTGTTTCAATCCTAAGAGAACGTTTACATTTGTGAACAAATTGTCGAAATGGATCGAGAAAGGATACTGTTTGACCTCTTCATAAAACTCGTCCAGCATACAAAAGAGCGGTGCCGTTGGTTTCGGATACTTTTCGATATATTCTGGGTTGATCCTTGGATTTGAACCTTGGTACATCTCAAAATGTATCAAGTAGCCTTGAGGTGTATTTAGCGACCACATTTTGTAACCGAATCTCACAGGCTTTCCTTTTATGAACTTCTTGCTACTATGGCGGCCGAAATATTCCACCATGCTTTCGTCATAGGAAAGATGTTTGTCTGGTACAAAGTTCTCTCCGAATCGTGTTTTCAGCTTGTCGGTGAGTGGACGAAGCTTCCATATTTTGTCTTTCTCATCATACTGAGATATGTCCGCAAAATGAAGGTTGGTGTATATAGTTTCGAAACGATTGCGTCTCATGGCATTTTAAACCATAACACTACCCATGTCGTCTTCCTCAGACCAGTAATCCCTTTTGGCAGGTGCAGGACGATATCCAGTTGCAATGAGAATCCCCAGGAATGCCCGCATTTCTTGGGATGTAATTGCTGGGCTGGCCTTGTTTGGATCTTTGAACACAGAATATTTATTAGTTTGATCACACAACATATTTATAACTTCATCATCGAAGAACTTTTCAAAAAAATTATAAGGTGCAATATCATATGCCGCTGGATATACAAAATTGGGGGAATGTGTTCAGCGGCCTGGCATGTTCTTCTTGTGCAACCCAATTAAACTCATTGTTCATAATCGCTCGTGACCTTGTTTGCTTCTTTGAAGCGACTGGAACTGGGTGAGTTCTCTTTTGCCGTTTTGTTGGAGGTTCTGTGACTACCGGTGGCGAACGAAGAGACAGCTTCGGTGGAGTTATCCGCACATATGATTCAGGTAGTTTTAGTGGAGTTGATTCAGGTGAGTTTGTCACAGGATAAACAGGAGATGTCACTTTTTGTGAACTTGTCGCCATTTCTACAGAAGAAAGTGTAGCTTTATGAGTGTTTGTTGCCCCTGGAATAGGATGTGATGCAGTGCATTGAGAAGATTGAGGCGTCGACGTTTTGTTCTTATAAAAAGATGTTGTAGGCAATCCTTTCTGCAAACGAGAAGGTGTTTCAAGAAGATTTGTTTCCACATTTGACAATGAGTGATATAGCACATCTCTGATGTATTTTTCCAGCTCCTCTTCATTTATAGGTTATCTTCCTCATCATCGTCAATCGCTCCTGCATATACCACTTCACAATTAGTCATTTTCTGCCTCCTAGATACATTTCTCAATGTTCCTGCTTCATCTTAATTTGAGGATTCCTCTTCTGAAATATTTTCTTCAACCGGTGGTTCTAAAAATACCTTCTCGATGTCACGTTCGTCATCGCCTTGGCCCTCTAGCAGCTCAAGGATCTCTTCTGTGCGCAAAACGTCACTTAAATAAAGACAAACGAAGCAGATAAAGAAATAAGTACAATTGCTATAGTAGTGACCAACGTTACATATATGTAACGCTGACTTTTCAAGGTCTTATCTCAAACAAAATAAACTTTTTGTTTGTTTTGATTTTTTAATATTTCTCTGTCACTGCACTGAATAATTATGTACAAAAATTGTTCTTAGAATTTGAAAAAGACATTTGAAAACAATTACTTACATTTTGCGCTTTCTCATAACTGCAAAAAAAGGCACACAGAAATATTACACAAACCTAAAAACTTCTACTCACTTTGGTGGTTCGCAGTAAACTGATCGCACCACGCTTCATCGTAAAGCTTAAACATACACTTTCGTATTGCCACACGAAGAAACCCAATTACAGTCGTTCAAAGTGATATTGGTGTACGATTATCCATACTTATGCTACTGTTACATATGTATATGTAACGTTGGTCAGTAATGGGTTAATATTGAACTTATGATTTTCCATTATTGAACATTTTGCTTGGCATTTTATAGATTGTAAATTTGTGTGTACATGCTGTCACATATGTTTGTACTTTGGAAATTTTTTTAAACCACTGATAAGAAACCTTAATCGTACAACATTGAAACATATTTATATGTATATATGTAAATAAAACTTCATTCTGTATTTCATTTAATGAAATTCGTTATCAGAATTTTCCGTAAGTATAAAACATAGAAACCCGATCAGGGGCAGATTGAACATTTTGCTTGTCTTTTTTATTTGATTGTAAGTTTGTGTGTACATGCTGGTCAATATATATGTATGTGAGAATTTCATAATTAACTAAAGTGTATCTTAATATTGAACTTATGATTTCTTTATCACAAAGTTTTGAGTTTTTTGTTTTGTATTTCAATAAAACATGTTCTCACATTGATTTCAATCATTTGAGCTCCTTAAACATGACAGCATATATATATCAACAAACCGCAAAATACATACCGACTAGACCCCTGCATGAATGCACAAAAATATGATAATGAATACATTCACACAAATTTTGTACAAGCCCTCATTCAATTCATTGGCATGAGAACTTATGTGTATGCGTACAAAAGGCTGTGAGTAGCAAAATATACAAGTACTTGCACGGCCTTGTCTCATGCAGCACAACTACAACCAATGGCGTCAACGCATGTGTGTAGTACAACTTGTATATTCACTAGTACAACTTGTATATTCACTAGTACAGCTTGTATATTCAGTATATTCTTGTATATTCAGTAGTACTACATGTATCGCAGGTATACTTGTGTATACAACTACAGTTTGGTGAATTTTAAGGAATTATAAAAATGTACACTAGTTGCCCGTGTAAAACCAATTTATTATAACAAAACAATGTGCATAAATGTGCCATTTTAGGATTTTATTTATTTTTCATATTAATGCGCTTTCTTATGTTAGATATTAATATCTCTTTAACTAAGTAGATTTAACTTATACTATTTAAGCAAGCAAGTTTTTGTTTATATATGTTCTAAATATTTTTCATATTGATATGTAAAAACATAATTTTTTCAACACATGTCGGGTTAAACCCTAGGGAACTACGCTTATCTGAAAGTAGTTGCTTGGCGCTTAAAAATACTCTTTCTGAAGGGGCACTACTAGCAGGAGTAGCAAATATTTTTCGGCTTAGCTGGAATAACAGGTGATATTTAAGTTTATTAAACTCCCACTACTTAGAACGTCAAACTCGTTGTGCATGACCTCAGAAATATTTTCATATAGCATCAATTCTTGTTGTACTCGGTCAATGCTACTAGGAATGTTTTGAGGCTGGAGAAATCCGGAAAATAGACATTCTTTTTCGTTTGAAAGAGAATTCTGTTGACAGTTTTCATTGTTTATCAAACTGTCTTCATTTATTAGCCTTTCAAGCAAAGTTTTACAATGTTCTTTGACTCCATTTTTCTCAACAGCAGTAAACTGGGAGAGATTGTTAGTCGGTGGGAACAGAAATAGAGATATTTTATGAATCATTGTTAAATTACTAAGTACAGTGTCCTTAAGCAATGTGCGCAGCCGTAGCTTCAAATCTTGTATGCCTTCTGACTAATCGCTGGTTGATTCACAATGCCGCATTAAGTAGTAAACATGTACTATTACTAAATGTAAGGTTGGATAGCTATCGCCTTCCAGCTCTTTTAATGTTTCCTCAAATTTAACCAGCACTTTAAGGGTATCTGTTAAGGTATTTATTCTACTAATACGGCTCAGTTGACGATTTTCCTCCAAAATATTTCCAACGTCAACCCAGTTATTTTTGAGAGACTGTAGCATGTAGTAAACTGTGTTCCATCTTGTCGGAGAAATGCTTTTAAGGGTTGTTGCCAAATGTGCATTGGCTCCAGATTTCTTGAAATACCTGACGACATGCGAACATTTTTCTTTCATTTCGCTAATATCGGCTGACTCGTTAAGAGATTTTTCCACGATGTTGTGCAATAAATGGGTAATACAAAATATGTGGTTGTATGTTGGAAAGCGGCTTTCATGTTAGTTCCTCTATCCCTAACAATAATGGCTTTATCCAAGGAGCAATCAAATTCGTCCAGAGCTTCCGTCACTTTTTGCAGAATTCTTTGATCTATTGTGAAAAAGTTCGTCAAAAAACAATCAGTGTATTCAGCAGGTTACTGAAATAGGCAATTCTTACTGGTACTGGGCTCGGAGTCCATGGACTTAAAGCAAGCAATTTTGTGACTAATTTTGCATTTGTGATAAAGTGCACCGTTAGATAAGTAGGAATTCTTTGAAACAATGTCTGTCCATATATCCGAAGTGAGTCCAAGAAATCCGCCACTTAATTCCTTTAGTTCTGTTCTCATTTCATCATAGGCAATTTTGTAGAGCTTGTCTATGTTTCTGGATACAGTGGTAGGGTGTGGTAGCAATTTTTGACGTCTACATTTTGACCATACTTGGCTCCTATTGACAACATTAGCTCTGTGTATTCTTGCAGGCCTTCATCCTCGACAATTTGAAACGATCGGCAATTTTTTACAACCCATCCTGTAACAGATCGGACAACGTCCTTTCTTGTTTCGTCATCAACATCTATTCGGGGCCTATTGTCAACTCGATCTGTAAAAGTTTTGTAACACTGTTTGACCAAATTCGATGTGCTCTTTGTAAAGGTTAAAACGCTACTGCAGTCTTTGCAAGCTACTAGTTTGTCCAAAAAGCTGCCGCCAATATCTACTTTGCCGAAAATATTCCAAACCTTGCTCTTTTCGGCAGTTAAAATGATTTTATAGTCTCCCTTGACTATTTTTTCTTTTATTTCGGCAAACTGGCGATTTTGTACGGACATCGGTGAATTGGCTGATGTTAATTGGTCCATGATATATGTATATATTTGTGCACTAAATATAAAAAAGGCTTCAGAAAATGTATTGTGGTTTAGTTGGTGATACTTCAATGTAGTTATCCCTTGGTATGATCTTTCTTCAGTTAATTTCTCTATTTATATAGTTCTATTCCGCGCTTTATTTCAAAGCGTATGTACATGTATTCTATATATACTGAAGTTCGTTTAATTATATAAATAGTTAAAGAAATAGATAATGATATTTTTCTACAATGCAATATGTATATACATAAATATATCCTAACCCATTTTTAAGGCCATAATCGATGGCCTTCAGGCAGGCAAGTGTCTATCATCATACAAGTGTATGTATGGTGATTAGGATTAGGGATAACGGCGCAATATATATTTTGAGGTTTTGTTAATTTTTGAAATTTTTGTATGAAAGGCGGGATTGCAAATTTCTCCAGAATGGCTGATTTGTAAACGTTTATTAGCTCTTAAGAAAAGATATTTAGTATTTTTAATTCTTATTAAAAAAATTTTGCTTTCGCCACTTAAAAATACCCATATTTTTTGTTACGTTTTTCATAGTTTCAACGCACACATCATTTTAGAACGAAAACAGTAGGTACTTAGTACTCATAGTATATTCATTGGTACAACTTGTACAACGTTTATCTCATTGTACTTCTCGATGAGACATGTGTATATATGAATTACTTTGGAAATGATATGAATGCGCGCATATAAGTTAGCACCAACTAAGTCAACATTCGAGCTGACGCTAATGTAAAGAGCTTAGTCAGCAATACGCAAGTTGATGGCTCAAAATACTTAATAATAATTTTGAAGCAAACAGGAAAAGGCCCAGACGCCTGATCAGCAAAAACACAAATATTGTGAACGACATCCGGAATTGAATTGGGAACAACATCCGCCATGCGCCGAACGAAATAATGCTGGCACAGGTAGAATTAAGTTATATTTAGAACTAATTTACCATTTTTAAGTCAGTCAGTTGTAAGCAGTTAGTTGTAAACGTTTAGTTTTAATTAGTGAGTAAGAAAGTAAGGTCTTACGACCAATAATTAAATTAGTGAATAAATAATAATAAAGGTCTTGAGACCCAAAAAAAATTATTTTTTTAGTAACCTTAAAAAAGGGTACAATAATTTATACAACGCAGAAAAAATGCGGGTACATACAACTTCTCTTTGCATAGGATCACTCATACAATACATACTCATTGGCGTGTAGTACAATGGATACTGAGACAGTATCAGTATGTCTCATTGTACATTCACGTGTGAATGCATTCATGCAGGACTCTAATACCGACACAGACACACCCATCCATATACATACATTTAGATATGTAGGGGCTACTTGTCTCAATGTACATAAATTGGACATCTTTTCAGTAAAAAAAATGTAGTAAATTGTTTAGAGCCACTCAGCACTCATCTATATTTCACGGTTAAACATTTTATAAGGATTTTCAGCCGTCTTTAACCAGGATCATTTCTAGTAAACAGTAATAAACTTTAATACTTATACATCGTTACTTCTTTAACACCGTTGCTTATTGCAGGCATATTCCACATTATGAATTAAGCTCTTAAGGATTTAAAAGCAATTTCAAAGGAAAAAAGCTCGAAAAACCCAATTAATAAAAAAAAAAAAATGTATCCGCGTAGTTCTTGCGAAAAGATGTATACTCGGAAGAGGAGTTTAGATAGACATATTACAATGAAACATCAAGTTATAAAAAAGCCCCCATTTTTTGCGAGCAATGTAAAATTCAAGTGAAACAAAATGTATGGGCAGCACACTTGAGAACAAATATGCATAAAAAGAATTGTATGCATAATGTAAATAGTAATGTTAAATGAATTAACGCTATGTTTAATTACTTGTATTGGGGCATACGTTTTGGAACACGATCAACCCAACCCAGCCAGCATTTTTGATCAAAAAATATTTAAATATCATACCCCAAGATGAGTAAAACCTTTCAAATTTAAAAGCATTTTCTGTTCGAAAATTAACGTATCGCCGGGAGAAAAATGTACCATAAATGTGATTATTCTTGAATAATAATTTATGATTCCTATTTCGAAACGCTTTTTATTCATATTTGATATCATTGTAAAATTGAGCTTTAATAGTTTTAGAGTAATATTTGACGGCTTTTCACATTCATTTTCTGATCATATTCGTGAATATATTTCAATCGTTTTGGTTGAGATTTTTGAATGCCATTATAATGCATTTATTCTTCATATCTCATTCAAAATAGGATACTACATAATAATATTATTTCATCAGGGGAAGAAAGCATGCGGAAGTGAGCTATTTGAACCACAGCTAACTCGCAAACGAACTTGACCGATATACACCTGCGACTACAACATCCAACATCAGCATTATCGTCTGCATCTTAAAATACGGATCCGATACGGTTGAAGCCGTATCCAGGTACATATGTGAAGATAGTTTCACCTTTGTATTGTCCAATCATTATGTATTTCCGGGAAGCCGAAGGTGGAGAAATAGTTGGGGAACTTTTCGGTCACGAGCAGCATTACATTATTTTTTGTCTTGAAGCATACCTTTTGTATAAATCATAAAAATTTTTATATATTTTTTCTTAGCTCCATGATTGAAAAAATATGTGTATGTGAAAAAAAAAATTTTTTTAATGAAAAGTAAAATTTCAACAAGAATAAAATTCATTATTCAGTCAACAAATATATTCATAAAAGATTCAGAAATCTGAATGAAAAATGATTATAAATTTTTGATCACCTAAAGTAAACAAATTTGACTCAAATATGATTCCAAAATGTGATTGAAAAACTATATTCAGTTTTTGATCATCAAAGGTAAGCATATTTGATTATACTTTTGGTTAAATAAATATTAAAATTTAGTCATTAAAGGACTTCAAAAATGATTCCAAAAAGTGATCGAAAAATGCTTTTTAGTTTTTCATCATCAAAAGTATTCATATTTGATTATTTCATTTGTTCAATTGTATGATAACTCATTATTTAGTCAGAAAGAGTAATCAAATTGTATTGATATGTAGGGAAATTCAATATTGAATTACCTAAATGTTGAGTGGGAATGATTTAATTGTTGAACATTTTTTTTGAAAAACATTTTAACGAATTATCTGCACTTTTACAAAAATCTATAGTGTTTAGGCAGGATGCCTAACTTTTCCGTATCTGATTGCGATCCCCCCAATGCAACTCTGCAAATCGATACTCGAGACTCGTTTTAATTTATAACCACCCACACCATCACCGCCACATGCATGTGCATGCATGTACATGCACGTGTATGTGTGCTTTTTGTCAGCACTCATGCATATGCATGTCGGGGTTGATGTGTGGGTGCCTTCCCCTTCCAAAACGGAGGATTTTGCGGGTCAACGGTTGTAGCTTTCAATACAACCGGCCTCTTGGATTCTAACAGCCAACGCGTACACATCTGCCGCCAGCGATCTCTGCCGTTCTGATCGCAATAAACTAAGGTAATATTGTAATCCTTTTATTTCTTAATTCTACATAATAAAACGCATCTATTATAACGAGAAATCTCGTCTTCTCTTATTTTTATACCCATACGCATATTCCTACTGAGATCGACCCGGTGCGCCCACCTCTCGCAAGGATCAGACGCACCCCGGCCGAACATTTGGTCCTATCTCCCCGAGAAAGGAATTAAAGCGCCTATATACAGTCCACATCACAATATATCAAAGCTGACCGCACCAAAAAGGTTATCCGACGAAAGTTATTTGCCACAATCAACAGCGATACCACCAAAAAGCAAAAGTGAGAAAGCTTATGGCATTCAAATCAGCGCCATATCGTCACAGAATACAAAACCGAGGAAAAAAAACACTGAGCAAGCGACAGCCAGCTGAAGCCGCTGCAACACCACAAGCTACTTGCCACACCGGAAACAAATCACCAAAAAGTTCAAAGTAAGTGCAATATTTCTTGCCACATTTTTTTTTTTTGGTTAAAAATAATAAATAAAAAGTGCGAAAAATCCATTTGAAGTGCCTTACGTGATTGTAATTGACCGCGAAAAGTGTGAAGAAACTGTGTAGTGCCAAAAAGAAAATAAGTGCAAACGCGGATCATTAACGTTGTTAAGATTCCTTGTGACTATCTGGCCTGTCCCCCCACCAGCGGTAAGGCTCTCCGGACACAGCACAAGGAAGAGGTACACATAACCTCACTTTCACATAAAATTTCACGCCATTCGATTAAAACTTTCTTTTTGCATCACATTATTTTCACTAATTTCTCTAATTAATCTTGTTACACAGTTTTGTTCTTTGTTGCATAACATTTATTTCACGGTTTCACACTTTTCGTCGAGTTTATATCAACGCGCGTACTTAATTTATAATAAAATTGAAGGTTGAAGTGGCGAGTGGCCCCCCTTTACTTCGCACAATACACATTGGTGTTAATTCCCCCTGCTCCCTGTTTTTTAAGGCACAAAAAATCTGCAAAGTCAGACAAAAATAAACAAATTAAGAGTAATAAATCAATTTTGCGTAATTTTAATAGTTGTTGGTTGGGTGATTCGCTCAGGTTTTCAAAGTTATATCCCTTGGTTAATTTGCTCTCCACTTTTCAACCATGAACATGGACTCCTACATTAGATTGGCCGATCGAATAATCGAATTCGATGCCGATTTTAATGATATCAATGCGGCTCTGCACACTGTACACACTCTTGCAATACAGCAAAAAGAGTTGCAAGCTAAGTGGGAAAAAGCAGAGAACGCCCTAGAGGAGTTGCTTGGCTCTGACACGCTCGACGCAAAGAAAATTGCAGCGGTCAAGATCAAGCATAAAGCGGCATATGTCGTATTCCTGAGATGCATGTCGAACATGGCTGAAATTCAAACTAAATTGAAGGAGGAAAAAGATAGGGCAGTCAACCCTGAGGGAGAACGCGCGCGCGAACACAGTATCCGCCTGCCAGCCTGCGATACTGAGGTATTCAAGGGCGACTACTTATCTTGGCCAACGTTTCGTGACCTGTTCACGGCCATCTACAAAAACAACAGCCGCCTAAGCCCGGTAGAAAAGTTGACAAATGAGGGCTTCGAAACAGCCTGGAAAACACTATGTGAGAGATACGAGAATAAGCGGATTCTCGTAAACTCACAACTACAAATTTTGTTTAATCTAAAAAAGATAGATAGCGAGTGCGGCAGCTCTATCAAAACCTGACTACAGCGCGACATAAATAATTGTTTAGCATCCTTAAAAACACATCAGATTGACGTTTCAAATTGGGATGCGATTATTACTTATTTATGTTCGACAAAATTACCTGAGAATACGTTGGTTCTATGGGAGCAGAGCATTGACCACAAAACGGACATAGCCAAGTGGGAGGATATGGACAAATTCTTGTCAAATCGTTTTCAGACACTTGAAACCGTGTTTGGTTTTACAGGGAATGCCACTGCTAGAGTGCAAAAGTCAAACACGTCGCGCCATTCGACGGAGACCCCTACAAAAAGACTTGGTGCTTTTCAAACAAAAGTAACCAAGCAAACAACAAAATCAATATGTAAAATGTGCAAATCTACGAAGCACAGATTACGCAACTGTTCACGTTTTTGCGATTTAAACCCGGTAGAAAGGATTAAATTCGTCAAATCCACAAATGGCTGCCTGAACTGTTTATCCCCAGGACACACAGTGACGAGGTGCACCAGTTCCTACAACTGTTCCAAATGCCACTCTCGTCACCACACGCTCCTGCATGCGGACACACTTCAGCAACCGGCGGTGCGCAACCCTTTTAAAGATGCGGATAATACCTCATCAACTTCGGTACAGGCACGGAAAAGACAGGAATCGGGACAACCACCTTCCTCTACGAACCAGAATGTCAAATCGTGCCATGCCAATTCCAGCACAGGTGTGCTATTAGGAACTGCTCGCGTACACATTCACCATAATGGTACCGACTTCTCCGCGCGGGCATTAATTGTTTCTGGGTCTGAATGTTCCTTTATAACTGAAAGACTGAAACACAGAATCAATTTGCCAGCGAGGAAAATGCATGCCCATGTTTCAGGCATCACAAATGCGGTGTCAGCTCAGGTGAAAGAAGCATCCAACATCGAATTACGTTCACCAGTGGATCCCTGCTTCAGCCTGACTACACCCGTACTAGTTCTAGCGAAACTCACTGGGAATCTTCCATCCTGCCATATCAACGCAATGACTATGCAGGCATTCCCAGACTTGGTTTTGGCAGACAAGAAGTTCTACATCAATGAAGACGTAGACCTCATACTTGGCGGAGACATATATCCCCAAATTATAAGGAGCGGTATAAAAAAGAATGTGTTAAACACACTCTTAGCCCAAGAGACAGTGTTCGGTTGGTTACTAACCGGTCGTGGCGAATCACCGAATCCAACGAAGAGCATTATGTCTTTCTACAACGAGGTTGCGTTAGACAACCAACTCAAAGCTTTCTGGGAGGTAGAAAATGTACCCATAAATAAAATATTAAACGAAGAGGAGAGGTATTGCGAAAAACTATTTAAAGAAACAACGAAACGTGATGAAGATGGAAGATACACCGTGTCACTACCATTCAGGCAGGATTACCCTAATAATATTAATTTAGGACCATCCCTGAAGCGAGCATGCTCTCAATTCTTCCGGAATGAGGGGCGGCTAATAAAAAACCGAGACTTAGGTAAAGAGTATGTTCGAGTGTTGTCAGAATATGAAACGTTCGGACATATGAGAAAAATTGAAAAGAATATTCCATCCGACGATTCGGATAATTATTTCCTGCCCCACCACGCCGTTATTAAAGCAAATATTACCACTTCAAAGGTACGCGTAGTATTCAATGCCTCTAGCCCTACGGCCAACGGGAAGAGCCTAAATGATATTCTACTCCCAGGCCCAGTTCTACAAGTCGATCTACCCATCCTTATCTTACGATGGAGACTATACCGTTTCGTCTTCAATAGCGACACCGAAAAGATGTATCGACAAATTTGGGTGAACGAAAATCACACCAAATTTCAACGTATTGTACATCGCACTTCCCCGAATGACCCTATTAGTCTTTACGAATTAAAGACGGTTACCTTCGGAGTGAATTGCGCTCCATATCTCGCGATAAGAACGCTCCTACAACTGGCTGACGACGTCGCAAATTCACACCCTACAGCGGCTAGCATACTAAGAGAGAGTATGTACGTAGATGATGTTTTATCTGGAGGACACACAATAGCGTCAACCATCAAAGCAAGAAACGAGATTCGCGAAGCCTTACACTCAGCTGGCTTTCCATTACGCAAGTGGACTTCAAATTGTAAGGAAATTCTAAAGGACATCCCCAAAACGGATTTGCTCAGCGAGGATTTCTTAGCGTTCGAAGAAGCTAGTTCGGTAAAAGCCCTGGGAATACGATGTAACGCTCACTCAGACGTATTTTATTTCAAGGCAGGAACCCTGGAAAATGGCGAAAACATCACCAAACGAGCAGTCCTATCCGCTATAGCCAAACTTTTCGACCCTTTAGGCTGGCTTGCGCCAATGGTCATTGTGGCAAAAATACTCATGCAGGGAGGCACCGCTTGGGACGACCCAGTATCTACCGGTACGCTGGAACGATGGAAAACCTTCACCGACCAATACAATGAAATCGATAAAATAAGGATACCTAGATAGGTCAACTTTTCTCCAGGAATCGACATCGAGATCCATGGATTTTGTGACGCATCCGAGAAGGCTTATGCAGCAGCCGTTTACATGCGCGTGAAAACGGATAACCACATCTGGACGAACCTGCTACTAGCAAAGACCCGAGTAGCCCCGGTGAAAACCCTGTCTCTTCCACGATTGGAACTTTGCGGAGCCGTGCTGTTAGCAGAAATCACCGAATCAATTTTCAGGAACCTTAAATTGGGACCAGCGAGAGTTCACCTGTGGACGGATTCAACTATCGTCCTCGCATGGATAAGGAAACCGCCTTGTTCCTGGTCAACCTTCGTCGCACATCGGATCACCATGATCATCGACATGGTCGGAAAGAAGTACTGGTTGCACGTGAACTCAGAGTCTAACCCAGCAGATTTAGGTAGCAGAGGATTAACGGCGTCTGAATTGGTCAACAATTCGTTGTGGTGGCAGGGACCTTCATGGCTGCAAGAAGACACTTCCCAATGGCCTGCACAAGAAAGTGACTACATCACCTCCGTAGAGGAAAAGAGGGCGAAGACCTGCGCAACAACAACAGTAAATACTATCGATGTTCTCCAACGCTTTTCAGACCTACCTAGGGCTTTACGGGTGCTCTCATACGTCATGAGGTTCTACCGAAGAACTCACCCCAAAACAAAAAAATCATTTCAGGTCGAGTCACCTTTAATCTCTCCTGATGAGATCAAATCAGTAACCCAACTCTTAACTAAAATCTATCAGAAACAACATTATAGTTCCGAATATAATGCTCTAAAGGCCGGAAAACCAATTGCAGGGAAAAGTGCAATACTCTCACTTAATCCCTACCTAGACCAACATGGCATCATTCGGGTAGGAGGGCGACTCGGGGCGTCAAAGGACTTAGCTTTTACTGAACGCCACCCAATCCTCCTCCCATACAACTGCCGGTTATCCCGTCTGACAGTCCTAATGTTTCATCAGCAAAGTCTGCTTGGGGAAAATCAACTCATGTTACGTCTGATACGCACCCAATACTGGATACCTAACATCAAAACCATGATTAGGGCAACCATTCATAATTGCAAAGTTTGCACTATACACCGAAAGCGTGCTCAGACCCAACTTATGGGTATTCTCCCTCGCGAACGCACGACCTTCAGTCGTGCATTTACGAATACTGGAGTCGACTTCGCCGGACCCTTCGACATTAAAAGTTACCGCGGCAGAGGGTGTGGACTATCCAAAGGCTACGTCTGCCTTTTCGTGTGTTTTTTCACACGAGCAATTCATCTGGAGGCCACTACTGACCTCAGCACACCATCATTTCTTGCGGAATTTGCCCGTTTCATATCTAGGCGCGGATGCCCAAAAAATATGTACTCCGACAATGGTACGAAATTTGTCGGAGCGTCACGATCCTTACGATAAGAATTCAAGACATTCATCTCACAAGCGCGAGAGAACGCTGTCTCAAAGTACAGCCACCAGTCACTCACGTGGCATTTCATCCCTGCGGGCGCTCCCCATATGGGAGGGCTGTGGGAAGCTGGAGTGAAAAGCTTCAAAAAGATAGCCTCACCACACAAATTCACCTTCGAGGAATTCCATACCCTCTTGTGCCGCATCGAGGCATGCCTGAACTCGCGGCCGCTCAGCCCGGCGTCCAATGACCCGACGAACCTAGAGCCGCTCACCCCAGGACATTTCCTGGCTGGCAGCCATCTACTGGCTCCGCCAGAGCCGGATGCGAGTGAGAGCCCTGCCTCGATGATCAATCGGTGGCAGAAACTCAAAGCCCTCCATCACACTTTCTGCAAGCGATGGAAAACCGAATATCTATCCGAACTTCACAAACGAGTGAAGTGGAAGCATCCCAGAC
Source organism: Eurosta solidaginis (assembly GCF_040869045.1). Lineage (NCBI taxonomy): Eukaryota > Metazoa > Arthropoda > Insecta > Diptera > Tephritidae > Eurosta > Eurosta solidaginis. Next base: position 138,109,044 of record NC_090320.1, on the reverse strand, counting down.
AGAATATAAAAGTGGGAGATCTCGCTGTCCTCAAAGAGGACAACTTATCTCCCAACGAATGGAGGTTAGGTCGAGTTGTCACCGTACACCCCGGCGAAGATGACCGAGTACGCGTAGTCGACCTCAAAACCGAGAAGGGTCAAGTCAGACGACCTTTGGTCAAACTGATCCTTCTTCCACCGGAAGATATGGATTGCGAGAAGGCGATGAGCTCCTAACAATCCTTCCGTTCCTCCATACCCCTACTTTCAAAAAAATTAAACCCAGCTCTCGTTCACCCGGAACGAGGCCAACCAACAATCCTAATGCAGATCGCCCATCTGCCACCAAACACTTATTTTTTAATTAAAAAAAAAAAAAAATCAACCCAAATTCACTCTCTCCCCTCGAACGAGTACACAAGAAACAACCCCAACTCACTCCTTATCCCGGAACGAGGACACCAGAAAAGCCTACCGCAGAAGGGCGAACCGATCTGCCACAGAATCTAAGGGCTTTCAGCCTTTTATCTTTTTTCAATTTCCAAAAGTCAACCTACATTCACTCGCTCCCCCGAGCGAGGACACCAGAACCCTAATGCAGATCCCCCATCTGCCACAAAACCCCTATTTTTTACACAATAACCTTTTGGGCAATACCAACAAGTGGATAAATGGAGTTAGTTTTCAGCAAACAGTAAAACTAAGCAAAACTTACGTGACTCACCAACGGCGTAGAGTTACTCATTTTGCATGTGATGCCCTATATATGGCCTCCAAACATAAAGGCAACAAAGCGTAATAGGCCCGGATGATTTGCGTATTTCACATTATAGGATACCTGCGAGAAAAGGAGAAAGTAAATTACGCATAGGTTAGAGGAGGAAAATATTGGTATAGTTAAACCTCAGTAACAGCTCCTTTTCGATTCTCTAATTGTCATTTTTCCCATCCGTACTGTCGGGGTCCAGGAAGCAGAATAGAATATGTGTTTGTATACGGCGTGGTGTGCAATTATCTCGAAATGCTAAGCAGCGTTTTTGGGCAAAGCTTCTTCACATCGAATCTAGCCAATTTGTGGAGTCTAATGCACAATCCGTTTGTTGGTTTCCACCTTTGTTGGATTGTTCTTTCTTGTGGTTGTTTTTTTTTTTTGAGCGCCACCAATCAATCCATGTTGAAGCTGCTCTTTCTGTAAAATATCGCTTGGGGCCGACTGTTTTTGTTTTGGTTTGCTGTAAAAGCTTTTTTATTTTAATTCAAGCTAGTTTTACATTGTCATTGAAGCATATACACATTTCGAGAACATAAAACCATCGTAAACTGAAACATGATCTTTATAGCCGTCATTAGTATGTATGCCTTCGATAGCCCATAATTGATTATTCATAGAAATGCAACCACTCGTCCAACGTCCAGCATTAAAAGAACAAATCTTAGTCCATTCAAGTCTTTGTTCATCGTAACGCACCCCTGTTTCGTGGTCCGCTTCACTAGTACCTCCGACAATAAGTATACGCTCATTGAGCACAAGAGCACCAGGCTATTCACGACCTTCATTCATATATGCACCCTGAGCCCAGGAGTTGGTCAGAGGATCATAGCATTCAACAGATTTTAATACGGCATCATTATATCCGTCTATTACATAAATTTTCCCGTTTAGAGCTACTACGCTAGAAGAACAACGTGGTGTATCCACACTTCGCATTAACTTCCAACCATTCGAAACTGAACACTTTTCCACTAATTGTAAGATACCGCTGTTACCCTCTCCTCCAATTGCATAGATTTTTTCATGCCATACCACAACATCGGGCGAACTTCGTGACCTATTTATTGCAGGCAATTGTTTAAGTGTTGTACTTCTGAGACTCCAGCTGCTAACTTCGTATCTCCTTTTCGAGTCCCGCCAATGAAAGTTAAATTCTCATAAAAATTGGTCTGAATTTCATAAAATCATTTTGTGTTTCGATATGAATCCATTTATGCCATACATCTGCAGCTTTGTTATATTGAAAAATGGCTCCAGGCTCATAGCCTTCAGCCTCAAGATAAAAATGCCATCAATGATTCTCCGTGCACTTCGCGTAGCTTTGGATAGTTTAATTTGAGATTAGAACGATCTATTGGGCGTCCCCTGCCAAGCTACTACAACCCGGTAACGACTGAAGTTAATCACAATAAAGTCCGTCTCAAATTGTGTTAGCCCAAGAGGCTATCAACTCGGGTAAAGTGTTGTTTTCGCACAAAATCATCATGCTCGTACCAACGCTGTATGGCAGCAAAGACATCTTTCTCCGATTCCGTGGTTAAATCATTATTTTCTAAGAGCTCGTGTAGTTTTTTTGGAGCAAAATTCAAAGTTCTGCATTTTGAATTATGTTCATGAAGTCTTAATTCATATTCGAAAATTTTCTAATTTAACGCAGCCTAAGACGCATACCGCCTTAGACAATCCCCGCACCGGTATGGGAAAAAGCCCATATGGCCATTCAAATGGGCTACCAAACACGCGAACGAGCTTAGTGCCCGCTGGCACACACGGCAACTAAACTGCCAATGGGGCACTGGATCCTGGTGCGGCCGCCGCACCCATAACACTCTTTCACACCCGCGGTAAAATGTGGAGTACCACGTCGTGGCCCTCCCGCGCACTTTCACGACGATGGGCGTCCGCCTAGCACGGAGCACCCCGGGGTCGGCGCGCCGCAGCTCCTCCCTCACTGCGTGCTGCAAAACCACGACCGGCGCAAAACATGGCCATGAGCCCCTTCGCCGCTCCGCATATCGGATGTCCGCGACCACCTCAATGGGTTCCGCATCCCCCTCCGCAGACTCCAGTGTCAAACATATATACTGCCGCGGGTCCATCTGACACTGAAAAGGAAAAAAAGAAAGGAAATAGAAAACCCATTAGAGAAAAAATTTATTTAAAAATCCGTTAGGAATTTGTCATACTTACGTTTTACCAGCTTGAAAATCCTTTTCCAAATAACAATGTGGTGAGGGTAATTTATCCACCACAATACTACATTAATGTACCCTGGAAAATTTCTGTTACGGGAAAACAACTGGATGGCAACCCGCAACATAACAACGGCAGCCTCATGAGTGCTGTCAGACTAAGGGCGGATACCGAACACTAAATAGACAAAATCAGTACCGAAAACCGCAAAACATCACAATCGGGACTGACGCGTTTTTGTATTTTTACTCATGTGGGCGTCTCATGCAGTACCAACCAGTCATACACAACAAAGGAACTCAAAAAAAGGGGGAAACAAAACAAAAAAAAAACCTCTCCTTGCACAAAAATTTCACATTTTTTTTAACAAAGAAATTTGTTGTCGTTTTTTTTTTTACCTTGTCCGTTTTTTGGGTACTGTTTTCTGGCTGGAGGGCAGGACTTGTTGTTTTTCAACAACAAATATCACAAAAGGTCATTATAAAGGCTCGGTGCAAAAACAATCCGAGTCCCGAAAGTAAAGAATCCCGACACAACAAAATCCCGAAATTGGAAAAAAGCCAACTGTTTCTACCGGCCTAGTGTGCTACTGCCCCAGAGACCTAGTTTTTTTTCAAGGGCAAGCAAATACATATATGTATATATATACTCGCACACCACAAATTCACCATACCAGCTGTCAGCTAACCAATAAATACACGACAGGGTTGCATGCTATCTCAAAATGGTACGTGCAAATAGAACGCGTCGTTGAGAACGCATCGCCAATCTGCATGCAAGCACCGGCAGTTGGTACACTTTCGAATTTAATTACGATTTGCGCTATTCCTCATGAGTTGTCGCACAAAATTAAATCCATACTTTCGTCGGCCCCTACGCTTGGTTTTAAACTCGCTTTACTCATCTCTTTTAACATACGTTTTGTAATAAAACACCGCCGTTTCACCCAACCAATCTCACGGTCACCTGGCCCTGGCACCTCAAAAGATGCCACACCTCATCCAACAAAAAAAAAAGGCAGTCGCCGCGAGAGCGACAGGATACACTAGACGCTGGAACGGAGACCTCGGCCTCTTCGTCCAGCCCAGAAAAACCTAAACAAAAATAATGCGAGTCTGGAACGGAGACTTCGGCCTCTTCGTCCAACCAAACAAAAATGATGCGAATCTGAAACGGAGACCGCGGCCTCTCCGTCCAACAAAAAAAAAAATTTGCCAGTCTGGAACGGAGACCTCGGCCTCTTCGTCCAGCACGATTGACCTTCTGCGTCATATCACTTCATGTATTCTATTAATATCTAAGAATTATGTATAACCAAAGGCAAGAAATATTCACTTTCCTCCACTTCTAATATTTATTTTTCATCCTAGCTTAGGTGGCATGCTGCGCAAGTCGGGCAGGACTCCCGGTCACCCGCGACGCTGGCGAAATACGCAATTAAGTTAAGTTTAGTTTTAATGCAAACGTTTTTCTCGTTGCTTTCCAGCGGTCGGAGATCGGTGGGGGTAAAACGATGTTGCGTATCGCAAGGGGGCCGGCATGTTTAGGCAGGATGCCTAACTTTTCCGTATCTGATTGCGATCCCCCCAATGAAACTCTGCAAATCGATACTCGATACTCGTTTTAATTTATAACCACCCATCCCATCACCGCCACATGCATGTGCATGCATGTACATGCACGTGTATGTGTGCTTTTTGTCAGCACTCATGCATATGCATGTCGGGGTTGATGTGTGGGTGCCTTCCCCTTCCAAAACGGAGGATTTTGCGGGTCAACGGTTGTAGCTTTCAATACAACCGGCCTCCTGGAATCTAACAGCCAACGCGTACACATCTGCCGCCAGCGATCTCTGCCGTTCTGATCACAATAAACTAAGGTAATATTGTAATCCTTTTATTTCTTAAATCTACATAATAAAACGCACCTATTATAACGAGAAATCTCGTCTTCTCTTATTTTTATACCCATACGCATATTCCCACTGAGATCGACCCGGTGCGCCCACCTCTCGCAAGGATCAGACGCACACCGGCCGAACATATAGAAAAACATGAAAGGATCAAATTTAACTTTGATTTATTTTGTAAATATATTCAAATAACAGAAAATATTGAAGAATTTGCTACAATGTCACACCAAACATTAATGACTGAAGCATTTATGGAGAACAATAATGTTGGTGAAATAATTAAGGAAAAGTTTAGTAAATTGATTGAAAAAATAAAACATTTCAAGAGCGAGATAGTGGTTGGAGTCTAAGTGAAATTATCCATCTAGAAGTAAACATAAATATATACCAACCAATTAGGGGCTCATTATATATACCACACCAAAAGTAATAGCAGATAAAAAAGCTTGTATTAATATTGCTAAAAATGATATATATTGCTTTAAGTGGGCCATAATTTTATCTCATTACCAACTGCCAACAGATGGCCAAATGTGTTCTTCATATCACATTAGAAATATCCAAGTTTCCATTATAACTTTAATTAACAATAAATTAGTCAATTTTGAAAATTTAAGTTTCCCATTACAAATAAAAGATATTGAAATATTTGAATCAAATAATCCAGATATTAGTGTAAATGTGTTTGGTATAGAAGACGATTTGGTAGTAGGACCCTATTATTTAACAAAAGAAGAAAAATCACACATTAATCTTATTTCTTTATACAGTGATGTTTTCAATGAAAGCCATTATGTTTGGATAAAAAATTTAAGTAGATTAATAAGTTACAAGACATAAGAATAAATTTTATTTTTTCAATGCATGTCTAATACATTTTGATAAGGAAGAAAAATTACTAACCCATAAAAAGCATTGTAGAAAAATTGTAACACGCATGCCTACACCTGAGAAAAGAATGCTAAAATTTAAAAATTTCAAAAAACAATTAGATGTGCCATTTACTATATATGCAGATTTCGAATGTATTCTAAAACCAATAGATATTCAAAATTCTAGTAGGACTCAATGTGTACAAGAACATATTCCTTATGCCTATTGTTATTTAATTAAGTGCTCATATAATAACCAACTGAATCGTATTAAAATATTTAGCAGTGTTGATGCTCCAAAACATTTTTTTAAAAGTATTTTCGATGATGTTTTAGATATTTACCACCTATATTTGAGTAAAATAAAGCAGACCATTGTCATTTAACTGGTGAATATAAAGGTCCAGCATATTATAAATGTAATTTAGAATATCAGATATCAAATTTTATTCCAATATTTTTTCATAATTTATCTAAATAAGATTGTGATTTATTTATTAAAGAGTTGTCATCTGTAGAGGGGGATATAAATATTATTCCCTTAAACAAAAAGTTGTATATTTCAATATCAAAGAGAATATATTGTAACGAATTTACTGCAATTCCCCTTATTTGCAATCTTCTGCTAACGTTCGTATCTCTAAACTGTTGAATAAATAACTCCAATATTGAATAATGGAAAAATGGCCTTTATTAAAGTACTTCCCAATAACACTTATACTTTGCAACTAGCTTGCTTAACAACCAAACTGATTGATAGCTCAAATGAAACTCTTTCAGAATAATACTGCTATTGCTCGCTAGATAGCGTCTTAATCGGAATTGCTTGATAACTCAAATCAAACTGAATCTCAGCGCCTCTACATTTGTTGCCTTTTATACTCTCTGATTTCAACGTTCGCATCTTAGAGGCGCTTCCAGAATTTACTAGTTGCCATCAGCTCTCAAACTTCTCAGCTGTAACTACAAATGCACGATTTTATAGCTTCTCTCATTGCATACTTTCAGGAGTATCTCAGATATATGCATGTGTTTGTGCATTGACTCTCCGCTGCTCGTATACGTACATGGTACATATGTGTAGACGCAATTATTGTTTCGTTTATGTAAATACATAATGATTGAATTATTGATGTGAATTCACGTCACTGCTTAGCATCGGTCTAGAGACAGCAGCACTCCTTAGTTTTGCTAATATTCGTAACACTGCCTTCCACCTAAGTCTGATCGTCCCGATCAAACAAATCTCTCGATCTAAACGCTGCTAGCATCGCCAAATGTACCACTCTTCTATTTCGTGATTTCCCAATTGCTTGTATGAGGTAGATGGTATCGCTGATCTTCTTCACAACCTTGTACGGGCCTTCCCAACTGCACCGATATTTGGCTGGAACACCTTTCCGCCGGTGAGGGTTGTATAGCAGTACCGAATCTCCCTCCCGGAAACCTTCCGAATTATTTTCCTTGTCGTACCTCTATTTCTTCTTACTACTCATAATCCTGGATCGTTCCCTCGCACTCTGTTGCTTGGCCAATGAAGAACTACTTCGCAGAGCTTGATCTTGACGGATTGACTTTGCATCATCAGTATCGTCTTGACGTTTCACAACAGTAGTGCGCGCTGGCTTGAAACCACCCTTGCATTTTTTCGGGAAAATTCTTTCAGTCGTTTTAGTGCGTCCATTAGGGTTTGTCAATGCCGGTCCTTTTCTCGCAGGTACTTTTAGTTTCCCTTTATTTGGCCCATTCGATCCATCAACCTTTTCTTTTGACTTTCGTGGACTTTGTCGAGTCTTTTCCACCATTACTCGATTACTACCGAACCCTTCCTCCAACTTGAAGTGAAGTGGTATATCCTGGTTCTTATACTGCATAATCCTTCTCTGCATATCGATCCTGATGTCATAGCCAACTAAGAAATCCACTCCGAATATGACTTCATCAACGATCTCTGCCACAACGAATTTGTGTAGAACGATGACCTCCCCAATTAAGAATTCACATACCACTTCTCCCTGGACTTGATTATACTCGCCAGTAATCGTAAGCAATATTGCTCCAGGTAATGGCTTTACTTTCCTGTTGACTAAATCAGATCGGATCAAGGAATGAGATGCGCCCGTATCTACAGTCAGTACACGCTCCTTGCCATCCACATTTCCTTTGACGGTAAGACTGCTCGACTTCCTTCCAGTTTGCGATATAGGTATCACACGACATTCAATAGCTGGGGCAAGTTCTCGATCTTTACATTTGATTCGCTCTTGTTTATCTCCTCCAACTTTGCGTTTACGACCAGCCAAGTTGGAACTACCATGACCGGTGCTGCAATGACGTGCAATGTGACTTGGGTTACCGCACTTGAAACACTTCATAACTCCGGCATTGTTTTGTTGTAATCCCTTCAGTGTTTCCAAAATTGTGTTTACCCAATCTTGTCATTCCACTTCCACGCGATGAGCTTTGTATGCGGGCTTACTTAAAAGTGACGCTGTTTCCTGAGTCAGTGCATGGGATACCGTTTCAGTAAATGTTGGCTTTGGGTTCGCGTATGTGACTCGCTTCGTTTCGACGTCCCGTATGCCGTTAATAAAGCTCTGAATGCGTCCGCATTTGCAAGATGAGCCAATCTTTCAACATCCGAAGCAAACTCCTGTAATGTCTCATTTGCTTTTTGGTAACGGTTTTGCAACTCTATTTGGTATATATGTTTTCTATGCTCGCTTCCATAACGTCTCTCGACAGCGGCCATCAATGCTTCATAGTTGTTCCGCTCTCCTTCGGGAATCGTCTGTAGGATTTCGGCTGCTGGCCCCTTCAATGCTACGAATAGAGCAGCAATTTTATCTTCAGCATTCCATTTGTTCACTGCTAACGTTTTCTCAAATTGAAGCTTGAATACCTCGAAAGGAACAGAGCCGTCAAAAGATGGAGTTTTTACCTTCGGATTGCTCGCTGGAACAGCTGGGCGATTTAGTTGTAACTGTTGCATAAGACTTTTCAACGCTTCTATCTCGGCATCAATTTTGTCCTCGGGTTGTAAAATTTTTGCATCCTGCTCTTCCAGTTTCGCAAAGAGCTGCGATGATACCTGTTCCGAAATTTTTGTCGACATTCCAGATATACGTGCCTCTTGCGCTTTCGGTTGAGATGACATATATGTCTTCTGTTCTTCCAATTGAGATGACATTTGCGACGCCATTTCTGAAATGCGTGCCTCCTGTGACTCCAGCTGAGATGCCATTGTCGATGTTTGTACAGATATTGTGCTCGTCACTGTCTGCGGTGTTTCGTTTTTTCTTCCATTTTTGTTGTTGTTTTGTCGCTATTATAATGAAAGACATACTCCTCAGCATTGTAGATTCCTTCAAATACCATAGCTACACTTAGTCATTTTTGTAGCTGGGATATATCGCCAGAAGTAGCCAATCCACGGACTTCCAACTCCTCCTTCAGTTGCTGGATCGTCAATTCACTCAACTTTGCCATGTCCAAGTTGTATTCCCAATCTTCGGAATTTATTCAACAATTCCTCTTCTGACACCAATTGTAACGAATTTACTGCAATTCCCCTTATTTGCAATCTTCTGGTAACGTTCGTATCGCTAAACTGTTGAATAAATAACTCCAATATTGAATAATGGAATAATGGCCTATATTAAAGTAATTCACAATAACACTTATACTTTGCAACTAGCTTGCTTAACAACCAAACTGATTGATAGCTCAAATGAAACTCTTTCAGAATAATACTGCTATTGCTCGCTAGATAGCGTCTTAATCGAAATTGCTTGATAGCTCAAATCAAACTGAATCCCAGCGCCTCTAAATTTTTTGCCTTTTATAATCTCTGATTTCAACGTTCGCATCATCTAGGCGCTTCCAGAATATACTGTACAGCTGTAACTACAATTGCACGATTTTATAGCTTCTCTCATTGCATACTTTCAGGAGTATCTCAGATATATGCATGTGTTTGTGCATTGACTCTCCGCTGCTCGTATACGTACACGGTACATATGTGTAGACGCAATTATTGTTTGGTTTATGTAGATACATAATGATTGAATTATTTATGTGAATTCACGTCACTGCTTAGCATCGGCCTAGAGACAGCAGCACCCCTTAGTTTTGCTAATATTCGTAACAATATGTTAATAATACAGATACCATTGAACTTAGTTTTTTAGATTCGTTTCGATTCATGCCTTCTAGCTTAGACAGTTTAGCTAAGAATTTAAGTAATAATGATTTAAAAATAACAAAGGATTATTTCCCCATCGATCATCACTTTGATTTAATGAAACGTAAAGGTATTTTTCCATATGACTACTTAGATTCAGAAGAACGTCTCAACGAAACACAATTACCTGATCGTTCACATTTCTTTAATAAATTATCAAATGAATCGTGTAGTATCGATGATTATCAGCATACACAAAATGTTTGGACAACATTTAATTGATCCAGTTTATTAGATTATTTATTATTATATCTAAAATTAGATGTGCTACAGTGACATTTTTGAAAATTTTAGAAAACTGTGTAAAGGAATTTATCGACTAGACCCTTGTCAAAATTATACATCTCTAGGTTTATCTTGGGACACAATGCCCAAAATAACTAGAATAGAATTAGAATTGTTTACTGATGAAAATATGCATACTTTTATAATGTCGGGAATTAGGGGCGGGATTGTTCAATGTTGCACACGGCGTTCAGTTGCTAACAATAAATATTTAAGTGATTACGATGCGACTAAGTCTTCAAATTATATAATTTATTTAGATGTTAATAATTTATATGGTTATGCTATGTCACATTATCTCCCTCATAATAATTTTGAATGGATTGAAAACGTAGAGCAGTTTGACGTTTTTAGCATACCAGAAGATTCTTTAGTCGGATACATATTAGAAGTAGATCAATATTATCCCATAGCCACTTACAATATTCATAATGATTTACCATTTTGTTTTGAAAATAAAAAAGTTGGCTCAATGAAAACTTCAAAGTTGATTGGTGATTTGAGAAACAAAATAAAATATATTATTGATTATACAAATTTATAACAATTTATTAAACATGGACTTGTATTAAAGAAAATTCATAGAATTCTACAATTTAATCAATCAGATAGGCTAAAAAAATATATTGATTTATATAATTATCATAGAGCATTAGCAGCAAATAAGTTTGAGGAAAATTTCTTTAAATTATTGAATAATGTTGTGTATGGGAAAACTATGGAAAATGTAGATAAAAGAGTAGTTGTTAAATTAGTAAAAATGGGGAAAATACTAGTATTGGGGGAAGAGGTAGGAAAAAATTAGGTGCTAGGGCCTTAATAGCAAAACCATATTTCCATAGTGTAAGCAAATTTTCTAATAATTTAATAGCGATTCAATTGAAAAAAAGTGTCAACTCTGTACAATATACCGATACAAATTGGTTTTACCGCATTAGAACTTTCTAAATTGAAAATGTGTAGTTTTCATTATGATTATATCAAAGAGAAATATAAAAATAATATTGCTTTGAATTATATGGATACTGATTCATTCATATATCATATTCAAACTGATGACTTTTATAATGATATTCGTGATGATATTTCAAAATTTTTCGATACATCCTCATATACAAATGTAAATATTTCTAAGTTTCCTCAGTTGAATAAGAAGGTTCTAGGTATGATAAAGGATGAATTTAATGGGAAGTTAATAAAAGAGTTTATAGGTTTAAGAGCAAAAATGTATTTATTTAAAATTGATAAGGATATAAATGAAACTAAAAAAATTAAGGGAATAAAAAAGTGTGTAACTTCTACATTGAGTTTAAGTGAATTTAGAAAATGTCTGTTTGAAAATAAATTGTATAATGCATCAATGTATACATTTAGATCTAAGTTATATACGGTTTATACACAAAATATTTATAAAGTAGCTCTAAGCAATATGGATGTTAAGAGAATTGTACGAGAAAATCATATTGATATTTATGCTTATGGTCATTTCGATATAGTAATACTTTACTGTAATAGATTTAAGAAAAAATAATAATAAACAATTTATATTTTATATAATTTATTTTTATTAAATAAAAATTTTAAACACAATTGACCACATATTACTGTGTTGTATTTTTCTTTCTGCTCATAATTGTAATGTATTGATGGCTTCAGATAATTAACCAGTTCAATCGGTGGCTGTAAATTTCCAAAACTATCAAAATATTCTTTTTAGTTTTTCCTAATACTTTCATGGTCTTAGCAAGATTTGCTAATACAGTCATATGATTATTTGACATGATTTTAAACGCGCGATCGAAAAAATCTGTTACCTATCAGCTGTGTATCTGCTAAGAATCTGCTAAATCTGTTACCTATCAGTTGTGTATCTAATAAGAATCTGTTCTGGCATCAATTTTACTTATTTTGATACTGGTCTGATCAGTATCAGTCGCTCGATTTCTTGCTGGGTTCAAAAAGTTCACACACACACACACACACATTTGCGGTTTTGCGGTCACACACACCCCACACACACACACGCTCTGCTAAAAGTAAACAGTTCTAAGCTTTTTCGTATAAATCGGCCAGAACAGAAACAAAAAGCTCTAAGCTTAAGAAAGTGTGCGCCTAAAATTAGGCAACGAAATTTTTTTGCTGTATATATATGTGTGTCGGTGTGTATATACTTAATCAACTTGTGAATTAATATACACATAAAAGCCTAATACTGTTTTCACACAGAAACTTAATGATCTCATTTCACCTTCTAATGAAATCGTAAATTTTTTGCTTTCACACAGAAGTAACTGCTCGATTAGTATGAAGGATGAAATGTCAAGCGAATAAAATGACAATGCTATATGACAGACAATCATGGCGGAACGATACAAGGTGGCAGCATGGTGACATACCTTCAAACAAAAAAAATTCCATGTACTTGTAAATTCGATGGACAAATGTCAAAATCATACTGCGCCGGTAGTTGATGTATCAAATCAAATAAAAAAGGTTATAATCAGCTGTTCGATGCGGCCACCTTGTATCGTTCCGCCATGCAGACAATGACATTTACTTTGACAAATGACATTTTTAAGCACTGAACACACCAAAAACTAAGAAGCGGAAGGCTGCCAACAGAGTTGCATTGTGCTTTTGACTTCATTAGGCATTCGATTAGCTACTAATGAAATAATTATAGATTCGAGTTTTGTAGGGAAGATTGAGCTCAATAAGCGTCTTAATGTAGAAAACTGCCTTTATTATTCAATAAGCCGTCTGTGTGAAAACAGTATAACATCTGCAAAAACAAAATCGATTCATAATTAGAAGAGATCTTCACAACAAATATGTACAAGGAAATTACTGGTAACATTATTAAAGGTTACAGTGACCTTGTTAGCAAACCCCGAGTTAAGTTTAATATATAACAGTTCAAAATAAGTAAAATTGATGCCAGACCAGATTCTTATCAGATACACAACTGACAGGTAACAGATTTAGCAGATTCTTATCAGATACACAGCTGATCGATCGCTCGTTTAAAATCATGTCAAATAATCATATGACTGTATTAGCAAATCTTGCTAAGACCATGAAAGTATTAAGAACAACTAAAAAGAATAATTTGATAGTTTTGGAAATTTACAGCCACCGATTGAACTGGTTAATTATCTGAAGCCATCAATACATTACAGTTATGAGCAGAAAGAAAAATACAACACAGTAATATGTGGTCAATTATGTTTAAAATTTGTATTTAATAAAAATAAGTTATATAAAATATAAATTGTTTATTATTATTTTTTCTTAAATGTATTACAGTAAAGTAATACTATAAGGTTTCGAAATGACCATAAGCATAAATATCAATATGATTTTCTCGTACAATTCGCTCATCATCCATATTGCTTAGAGCTACTTTATAAACATTTTGTTAATAAACCGTATATAACATAGATCTAAATGTATACATTGATGCATTAAACAATTTATTTTCCAACAGACATTTTCTAAAATCACTTAAACTCAATGTAGAAGTTACACACTTTTTTATTCACTTAATTTTTTTGGTTTCATTTATATCGTTATCAATATTAAATGAATACATTTTTGCTCTTAAACCTATAAAGTGTTTTATTAATTTACCATTACATTCATCCTTCATGATACCTAGAACCTTCTTATTCAACTGAGGAAAATTAAAAATATTTTCCTTTGGATATGAGGATGTATCGAAAAATTTTGAATTATCATCGCGAACATCATTATAAAAGTCATCAGTTTGAATATCATATATGAATGCATCAGTATCCATATAATTCAAAGCAATATTATTTTTATATTTCTCTTTGATATAATCATAATGAAAACTATACATTTTAAATTTAGAAAGTTATAATACGGTAAAACCAATATATATATCGGTTTATTGTACAGAGTTGACACTTGTTTCAATTGAATCGCTATTAAAATATTAGAAAATTTGCTTAGACTATGGAAATTTTGTATTGCTCTTAAGGCCCTAGCACTTAGTTTTTTCCTACCTCTTCCCCCAATACAAGTATTTTCCCAATCTTTTACTAATTTAACATCTACTCTTTTATCTACATTTTCCATAGTTTTCCCATACACAGCATTATTCAATAATTTAAAGAAATTTTCCTCAAACTTATTTGCTGCTAATGTTCTATGATAATTATTTAAATCAATATATTTTTTTAGCCAATCTGATTGATTAAGTTGTACAATTCTATGAATTTTCTTTAATACAAGTCCATGTTTAATACATTGTTGTAAATTTCTATAATGACTAATATATTTTATTTTGTTACTCGAATCACCAATCAACTTTGAGTTTTTCATTGAGCCAACTTTTTTATTTTCAAAACAAAATGGTAAATCATTATGACTATTGTGAGTGGTTATGGGATAATCTAAATCTACTTCTAATATGTATCCGACTAAAGAATCTTCTGGTATGCTAAAAACGTAAAACTCCTCTACGTTTTTAATCCATTCAATATTATTATAAGGGAGATATCGTGACATAGCATAACCATATTAATTATTAACATCTAAATAAATTATATAATTTGAAGACTTAGTCGCATCGTAATCACTTAAATACTTATTGTTAGCAACTGAACGCCGTTTGCAATATTGAAAAAGTCGACCCTAATTCCCGACATTATAAAATTATGCATGTTTTCATCAGTAAACAATTCTAATTCTATTTTTGTTAGTTTGAACATTGCGTCCCAAGATAATCCTAAAGATGTATAATATTGAAGGGGGTCTAGTCGATAAATTCCTTTACATAATTTTCTAAAATTTTCAAAAATGTCACTGAGGAGTAGCACATCTACTTTTAGATATAATAATAAATAATCTAATAAATTGGAACAATTAAATGTTGTCCAAACATTTTATGCATGCTGATAATCATCGATACTACACGATTCATTTGATAATTTATTAAAGAAATATGAACGATCAGGTAATTGTGTTTCGATGAGACGTTCTTCTAAATCTAAGTAGTCATATGGAAAAATACCTTTACGTTTCATTAAATCAAAGTAATGATCGTTGGGGAAATTAGCCTTTGTTATTTCTAAATCATTATTGTTGATGTGTTATATACAAACCGATATTCGCAGCGTGTGAAAATAGTATGAACTTAGTTCAATTGTAATTCAACCGGAAGTAAAGGATATATTTATTATTTGACATATAGAAGTAAGACAGTGTTGTAGAGGGTCATTCCTTATAAATACGAATTCATAACACCTTTCCTGAATGGCGCTCTTAAATAATGTATACAAAGAGGTTTATAGCTAAATATATACATATATAAGCAGTTTATGATTTAAAATTTTACAGATTTGATAACAATGGCCTCTGAGAGATATGTGTGCTTTTTCTTAACTACTCCTTTCGTTAGAATATCAGCTGCCATGTCGTTTGTTGAGATATATCAGAGGATGATCTTTCCATTTTGTAGATGTTGTCGAATGAAGTGGCTTTTGATATCTACGTGTTTCGTACGGGGCGAGTATGAATTATTCGTTGCGATTTGTATTGCACTTTTATTGTCGCAGTAAAGTACTAATGGTTTTTCTGTACCTTCCAATTCCTGATGAAATCTTTGAAGCCATATTGCTTCCTGAATTGCCGAAGTGATTGACATGAACTCTGCTTCGGTGGACGATAAAGCAACTGTGCGTTGCCTGCGCGTACACCAAGAAATAGCTGAACCTTGGTATTTAAATACATACCCAGTAGTAGATCGTCGTTGGTCAACGTCACTACCCAATCTGAGTCGCAGAAACCCTTAATTTCACTTGCATCTCTGCTAAAAACAAGACCCATGTCAATCGTACCTTTGAGGTACCTCATCACGCGCTTAAGTGCCACTCAGTGAGCCTTTCCTGGGTTGTCGGAATATCGACTGAGCAAATTAACGGCAAACGAAATGTCGGGACGCGTTATTTGCGATGCGAAGAGTAGACATCCAATAGCCTGCATGTATGGTACATCTGACATTTGTTGTTTTTCTTCTTCAGTACATGGACACATTTTTGCACTAATTTGTTGGTTAAGGTCAAGCGGAGTTGAGATGGGGTTGGAATCAGCCATACCAAATCGCTCTAATATATCACCAACATAGTGGGATTGATCTACCTTTATTATGCCTTTTGCACTATCTCTTTGGATGCGCATGCCCAAAACTGACGAGGCCTCACCAAGATCTTTCATCTTAAATTTTGATGCCAATTCTTGTTTTAGTTTCCGAATTGAGGCCATATTATTTGAAAAAATAAGCACGTCATCGACGTATACAGCCACATATGTTTGTTCTCTATCATTTGTTTTATAATACACACATTGATCGACCTCACTGCGTTTCAAACCAAGGCTAAGTAAAGCATTGTTAAACGTTTCGTTCCAAAGTCTACTCGACTGCTTAAGCCCATAGAGCGACTTTTGCAACTTACAAACACGGCCAGTCTTGTCATCAACGCCATCTGGCTGTACCATAAAAATTTCTTCTTTAAGCTCGGCATTTAAGAATGCAGTGATCGCATCCATCTGGTGTATAAACAAGTCGCGTTTAGCCGCAATGGCTAACAGCATCCGTATGGATGTGTACCTAACAACAGGCGCGTACGTCTCATCATAATTTACTCCCTTTTCTTGGCTGTACCCTTTGATGACAAGCCTTGCTTTCCTTCGAACAATGTCACCACTAGCATTTTGTTTGGTTTTAAACACCCATTTCGATTTAATTGCCTTCTTGCCGTGAGGTAGCTCTGTCAGAATTCAAGTATTATTGGAACGTAGAGCAGACAACTGTTCATTTATGGCCACCTTCCAGTCGTCAGCATTTTCATCAGATATGGCGTCGTCAAATGATTCAGGATCTTGCAAACGATATTCACTGGCAACAAAATTGAATTCGGTTTTCTTACTTGCTATTCTTTTGGAGCGTCTCAAATCGGAATCAGCATTATCAGAATCAATTGGATCTGTTTCGCAATCACTTTTTATTTCATTTGGCTTCTGTTCGCCATTCTTTGATTCACAATGTTCTACTTCTCCTCGTTTTTCTTCAACGTTCGTAAATTCTTTATGTTCTATCTCTTTTTGCTTTTCTTCAAAGTTCGTGAAGTCTCCGTATTCTATCGGCCCTGAATTCTGAACTTCATTGGAATCAGATACGTCGTAGAAAAGTTCACAAACGTGTGGTCTAGCCGGTTTTTTTTCAATGAAAACTACATCGCGACTTATTATAATTTTACGTGTTTTCGGGTCAAACAAGCGGTAAGCTTTTGACGTGTTGCAGTACCCAACAAATATGCATTCGATGGACTTTGCGTCTATTTTCTGACGTTTTTCTTTTGGTACGTGCGCCATGGCTTTACTGCCGAACACGCGCATATGCTTTAGTGAATGTTTTCTATTCGACCAGATTTCTTCCGGAGACCGAATATCTTCATTACAGGGAACTCTATTCAAAATATAAGCTGCAGTGACCGACGCTTCAGCCCAAAACTTCTTGTTTAAACCTGAGTCAATCAACATACAGCGCACTCTTTCTATAATTGTTCGATTTAATCGTTCTGCTACACCATTTTGCTCTGGTGTATATGGCGAGGATGTTTGGTGTACTATGCCATTTTTCATTAAAAAATCTTTAAACTTTCCGTTGGTGTACTCTGTACCATTGTCTGAGCGAAATATTTTTATTTTCCGTGAGCACTGATTTTCTACTAATGTCTTAAATTTGACAAATTCATCAAAAACGTCAGACTTTTGCTTGATTGGCACTACAGTAACTTTTCGAGAATAATCATCCACGAAGGTCACAAAAAATCTATGGCCCGAGTGAGATTTAGTTGGAAATGGACCGGCGACGTCTGAATGGATCAGATCAAGTAAGTTGTTAGCGCGCGTGCCACTTTCTTTGAAAGGCGCACGAGTTTGCTTACCTTTAACGCATACGACGCATTGCTCATTTTCAATTTTACCAAAATCAACACCACTACACGAATTTTAAATTTTTCTTAACTTTTCAGTGCACATGTGGCCCATTCTGCGGTGCCATAAATCAAAGTCATTGCTGGCCAGAAAAGCACTTTTTTCACACTGAATGCTTAATTTGTACAGATCATTTACAGCGGTCGCGGTGGCTATCAAATTGCTCTGCTTATCATAAATTCTGCAATAATCTTTATTGAATATTACCTTATTGCCGTTTTTGGTCATTTCGCGCACGGACAATAAATTTGCGCACAACTCGGGAACGCAATCTACTTTAAGCACAGCATCGTAGCCAGATGATAAACACAATTTTACATTACCACTTGACACTACTGGAATGGTTTTGTTGTTCGCTATTATAATGTTTTTATCAATTGACTGTTTTTCATTGAAAATAATGTTTTTATTTTGTGTCCTGTGTGCGGTTGCGCCAGAATCAATATACCAATCAGCTGTGCTGCTGTCATGCGAAAGCAACGAAGCATATAGAATTTTCTCACCTTTTGTGTGAGTATTGCCACTTTTTCTTTTGTTGGGATATTTTCTTGCAAAATGACCTTCTTCTTTGCAATTATGGCATCTGAGGAATTTTATTGTTTTCTTTTTATTCTTTATGTAAAGCGCATTTTCGAACTCTTGTCTATCAAATTTTGCCTCTTGCAATAAAAGCGTTTTGACACTATCAATTGTAAGCTTTTGATTAGAGTTCTCGATAGCTAAACCCAAAGCACGAAAATCATCCGGCAGGCCTGCTAGTATCAGTGAAGCAGTCACCTCTTCATCAATTTTCAGTCCAACATTTTGCACTTTTAATGACGTCATCACTAAAGAGTTTAGGTGCTCCTGCATTGACGAGAAATCAGAGAGTCTACATTGGACGAGTTGTTTAAGTAGTCCGACTCTGCGCGTTAAACCGGAGTCTTCGTATGCTGAAATCAAGGCTTCTCAAGCCTCTTTTGCTGTTTTAGCAGCTGCAATGTGTGAAAAGTTTATGGGCTCAACCATTAGAGTGATTTCGGCAAGAGCGCGTCCATCTGCTTGTACATCTTTTTGTGCGGCATCATCTTTTAACCCAGACTGTACCACGTCCCAACAACCTTTAATAACTAGATAAGATTTAGCGTGGAGTTTCCATGCATCGAAGTTTTCACGCCCTTTTAGACGTTCGAATGCGAAACCAATGTTGTTGCAGGTGGAATGTGGCGCCCAGGTCATGGGGCGCGATCGCACGCAAATAAAAAAGAGATAAAAGAAAGAGTTAGAAACGAGTAGTCACAAATTTATTCACTTTATAAACAATGGGATTGAAGTGTTATCTGTATGAGATAGGATAATTAATTCACAAACCACTTCGAACTTCCAAATTACAAAATGATGAGTTGTAAATATTAATAATATGATAACCGCAAATTGTTGGCTAAATTACAGTTCAAAATCGAAATATTGGCGGCTGATTGCCAGACAATTGCCAAGTGCAAATTCTAATGTTAAAATCGCAATTATTAAAAAGAATCACAATAGCAAAGTGCGATTATAGCGTAAATTATATGCACAAACTATGAAAAGATACGTAATGTGATAACTCACCTGTGAGATAGCTGCTGGCTCGTTGACGTTCCAAAATAGCCGATAGCTAACTTTCGTTGAGTTTTTCCCCTTCAAGGTTAGCTTTCGGCTGGTGTTAGCCGTTACCGGTAATAATAATAAATAAATAACTAATGTGCGTGTTAGGGTGGTCCGAAATATTTAGGCTGCTGGCCTAAACATGCCGGCCCCTTGCGGCGAGCAACTTGAAAATCGGTGAGTACGCCAGCAACCTTCCCAAGGCGGGATAAACTAAATAAATTTAAAAAAATATGATACGTATGTATAGTAGGATCGTAAGTCCGATCTCCGGCGGACATCCGTGCTCGCAGTAATGCAGCCTCGCTGAACTGTGGATGAAAAAGAAAAGCGTTAGTATGCAAGTACGTGGGGTTCCTTGGTTTAAAATGCACCTTGTGGTATAATTAAAGTTTTTTATAGTGGGTGGGCTCCAGACACGACAAGGCCGAAAATTGTGGCTTGGGTGAGGAGCCCGCCGACAGTTGACGTGGGTGTGCCTCCGACCATAATACTGGCGTAGACGTCGGCGCCCAAAGTGAGCAACACTGGGGACGATCGGTAAAATTTCGGATCGGCCAGCTTCATGAACTGGAATGGGGCAGCTACCGACGGGTCCAGATTTGCCGTGGGGTTTAACCTGGCATAGTTCGATATTACGGTGGCTTGGGTCGTGATCTTTCCCGCTACCCCATACTTCCCTCGAAGAACGACGGTGCACCTCGAAAGACGTGCGGTATTGTTACGCTCCAGGTGTAGATCCTTGCACAGATTGGCATCGATAATGCTGGTGGGAGCGCAGGCATCTAACAGGGCGCTGACCAGGTGTAAACGGCCTCCTGCCTCAATTCGGACTATGGCTGTCGGCGCGATGGCGATCAATGCTCGAGTTATCGTCGGTGCCGCTAAATTGTCCCGGAGTCTACCACTCCTGAAGCCAGTGGGGGTTTGTTGTTGCGCATCTTATTAGGGGCCGCCCTCCCAGTGAACTGTCGTGACGAGCGGGACGGACGCGGTTCCGCGTCGTCACGCTGGTTACCAGTAGCACGGTGCGATGGGCGGAAAGGACGTGTCTCCGCGCCATCCCCGATTTGTAAGCGCGCGAAAGCGCCGTGCATAGGCGAGCGGTTCTCGGGTCTCTCATGACGTAATGGGGGCCGGAAACGCGGCGTTTCTAAGCTGCCCGATTGGGCTACCTCTGCTGCATTGGCCAGCCTCTCTTCTTCCTCAACTTGCTGGGCCCATGATTTAGTTTGCTCCGTGACATGGATGGAGAGGACCCCGTCCGAGCTCGCATCGTCGTCGTTGTGCTTGCTTTGAGGTGGCGACGGCTGATCCTCGTCCATGTGTAGCGTCGTGTGATGTGGTTCACTGCAACGTCGGCATCGGTCTTGGCTGGGGCAGATTTCCAGGCGGTGGAACGGGGATAGGCAGTTGGGACAATAGCGGTGAATGAGTATTGCACGTAGTCGCTCCTCAGTCGACATACCACGGTAAATTGGGCACAATCGCACTCCGTGCGGTTTGGTGCACAGGCGGCAAGCGATGGTGAACGCATTTGGGCGTGCCTCGGTCGTGGAGCGTTTGAATGCAAATCCAGGCATGTCTGGAAATGGTAGCGTTTAGTAATATCGCTGCATAGGTTGGTTGGGTGGCTAATTGCCGGAGACCCGGGGTCGATTCTGGCTGACCTATTGGTTGGCGTACTCGGGATAAGGGGTACATGTGGGGTGCATAACCTTATTAGGTTATTCTGCCTACACATTGACGTGTAGTCGTTGGACCCACTATGAGGTTTGGTAAACTTTCATTGAGATACGCCTAAGCGTATCTTTAATTTTGAAGATCTTTTCATCAGAATGGAAATTCTGATGTTGAAACAATCGATAGTAAAATTAAGTATTATTAAATATAGACTTAGGACAAACTATATTTTTTGGTGTTTACCTAAAGTAGGCAATACGCGGTAATATACGGTATATCACGGTAAACCAGTGTGTTGTCACGGCTCCTTGTAATTGCCCTACAAAAATTTGGTCACAAAACTTACCCACGCCCATGCACATGTGACTGTGAATATAACCTATGAATGACTGGAAAATGACTAGCCAAATGACGTCGTGCAGATAAAATGTGCGCCAGATGTAAAAAGGCCTATATTCGCTGTCTGGTTGATTTGGGCCATGTTGTGTGAGAATCACAAATTGTGATGTGTTTGTTGATTCCAACACAACCCTGGCGGGAATAGCCTACACTAACGAGTGTGGCAATTTGTAGAGCTGTCAGCTGTTCACTCTTCCAATCGTTGGAATGAGACCGCTGTGCGGTGCTGCCCATTGCAATGTAATGATACATAATGGTCATGTCATGAAAGTATATAGGGACAGCTTGCGTCTGAGTCCTGACGCGACATTAAATTTAAAGTCTGTTCTAAAAAGTTTAATTTCTCCCTTGTTTGTAACATCGACGGCATAGATGACACTACTTTATTCCTCCTGGGATTTCAAGCAAAAAAGGGACTGACGAAAGTCTGTCGAAACTTCAATACACAAAAAAAGCAATTTCTGTCATGAAAGCGAGACCACTATTGAGTGTGACATGTTTAAAATGTAAAACACAAACAAAATCATGCACAGATAAACCGCGAAAATTATTTCGGTCTCGAGTGGTTAACCCCCCTTTTTTTCCAAGCAGGCTGATTTTGATTGTGTTTTTATGCCCAAATTTTCAAACTAAAAACTTTTCTCAAAAAAAGAAAGAAGCAAAAAGACGGCCGAATGTCAGGAAAACTATCGAAATATAACCTGGCGCGTGTGTTTTCAGTGAAACCAGGCTGTATCTTCAGGGTTTTCGTTAGTTGATTTTTTGTTCGGTTACTAACACTCGAGTTTTTGGATCCCGCGGATCCGAGTTGTGATACTCTTTGGATCGCGCGCAATGTGCTTACTACGTAAGAACCGAAAAAACAAATGTCATCGAGTGGCAACCTTGTTTCGTTCATTCAAAATGTCATTCATTCATGGAAATGAGTATAGAGACATTTTGAATGAATTTGCACTATGAAGAAAACTGGTGATGGGTAAGTATGAGTATCGTTCCCTTTTTTGATAATTTTATAAATTTACTAATCTTTTATTCTTTTATTTCATTTCGTTTCAGCTCGGACGAGTATTTTTAGGAAGATGCAATTTGCATAAGACAACAATGCATTTATAGCCGTGTAACGTGTGTTGCAAACGACTATAATATATAATATCGATTTCACGCGTATTAATGGCAGTGGCATGTAACTGCACACAAGCAAACTCACATGCATTCAATTAAAGGAAGAAAATTACAAAGGTTCCACAGTAGAGCAGGAACTTCAAGGTTCTACGTGCAACCGTTACTTCCCGACAAGCCACCAAAAAGGTGGGCAGCTCGAGTGAAGAAAGACATTTTAGAAGGCCAATACTTCCACACGAAATGAGGCGCACCAATAATTCAGTAACACTCAACAGCAATGGTTGCTTTCTTCTTCGGCTGTTTTCGTAGTAATATGTTGACCAAAGTGGACAGGTGTTTGACACATAAAAGTGGCGTCAGTCATATGGAGCCCCATCCTGATATATTTCTAATGACTTTAATATTAACAAAGCCAGCAAGAATCAATCGGCGACAAATAATGCGACAAAACTTGGCTCCGACTTGGCGTGCCTTTAGAGTTGCCTTATTATCCTGAAACTTTAATATATTTGCCCAAATATCATGCGAGTGGACATTTGCAATTGGAGAGCGTAGCGGATCAATTTACACGTTTAACAGCTTGTCCACAATGGGTAGAAAATGATGTGGATAACGCAAGCAACTCAAGGCGGATAATAAAGTAAAATATTTTTTTTTTTTTTTGCAATCGGCACAGAAAATCTATCGTGGGGTTTGCGCGCTTTAGTGGAGCGTGAACAGAAATCGTATCGAGATATCCTGTTACTGCCACGCATAACAGAAAGTTTTGAAAATTTAACAGAAAAAGTTTTGCATTCTATCGAAGCATTAACAAATAATTATCAATTTAGTTATTTCCTTAAAGTTGACAATGATACCCACGTAAAGTTGGATTTATTGTTGGATGAATAGATTTCGTATGATCGTAAATTGACCCGAAAAAGCAACGAATATAAAGGGCAAACATTACCCGCTCTCTATTGGGGTTACTTTAATGGCAAAGCTAATGTTCAAACAAAAGGAAAATGGCACAAAGCGGCGGATATTTGATATCGAGACATATTTGTGAGCATATTGCTGGAAATGCGCAATCGCTTGCCGTTTATGAAGATGTTTCATTGGGTTTATGGATTGCGCCACTACCTTATGTTTATCGTAAACATGATCCACGCTTCGGTGCTTCATATAGACCGCGCAAATGACGTTATCATTTAATAAAGCATAAGGTGGACGAAAATGATATGCAACAGTGGTACGATGGTAGTGTTTGTATAAAAGGAAGAGATTCTGATGAGAAGGAAACACCAGCGGAATATCTTTATGATTGGTCGAAACCCGCTAGTAAATGCTGTGATACAGGCGTACTTGCGCATTGGTAACGAAAAATAGCATAAATATAAAGTAATAATAAACATGTTTGCGCAGATCTACTTTCTGAAGTAAAAATATATAAATTTATCTTAATGCATTTATATTGCATATTGGTACGAAACTCACAAAACTCAAAATATCTACGAAAATTATTTAATCCTGCTACATGGAGCGATGTGGCCAAGTGGAATTTCATCGATTTAAAAGGTGGTCCTACAAGGGTGTTGCAGTTATGACCTGGAAGCAATTTATTAGCATATAATTGTCACCTCCTAGCTTCAGACTGCAGTAAAATGTTAAGTATATTTTGATCAAGTCCTTTGAGCAGAGATAGCAAGCGGGGATAGCTACATTTAGAAAATAAACTTGGAGTATGATCGAATGACATGTACTACTTATATGACCTACATATAAAGCGAACACCGTAGTAAACATTACAAACAATCGCGCCATAACTCTTAAATCCGAACAAAAATTTAACTTTGTCTCATTAGAGCCCGAAATAATGGTTTAAAGTCATATGTTAGCCTTTAAGGAAAACCCATTTTTCATCCTTAGTGAATACAAAAACTTATAACAAAATTAAAATAAATAAATTATATTGATATTTACAATCCAAAAAACAAATTGTGGCCAGTTACGAATGTATACCTATATATAGGTGAGTGTTATTCAAGATAGCTTTATAACAATTTTTGGGTTGCGAGGGGAGGACCTTTGCAAACTTATCCTTTGAACGTTGATTCACCTGTATAGTAATGGAAAGATCTTCCAATAAAATTTTCGAAGGACTCGGGAAGTTGCTTCCAAATTGTTATACTGTATATAACAGTGTATTTATTTATAACTTGACCAATTGGCAAGTTTATTCCATTTTAGTGTCTACTATTCTTGCAAATGACTGGCGTACGCAATTTCGACGTCGCATGAGATTGACTGATAATGAACGACGTGGCGATTCCTTGTTGAGATTGAAGCAGTAAAACATTACGGCGCTGAGTCATACGAATTTGGAGAATAGCGTAAAGCGATTATCAAGC
The DNA here is from genome assembly GCF_040869045.1 of Eurosta solidaginis. Taxonomy (NCBI): domain Eukaryota; kingdom Metazoa; phylum Arthropoda; class Insecta; order Diptera; family Tephritidae; genus Eurosta; species Eurosta solidaginis. Next base: position 138,083,544 of record NC_090320.1, on the reverse strand, counting down.
GTCAGGTAACTTATAAAAGAAAATTCTTTAAATAAATTTCGTAACAACTTGATTGAAATTAATTGAGTCCAATTCTGGTTGGGCGACCGACACCGATATTCGACATGATTCAATTACTAGGTTTGTTCTCAAATGCTGATGGACCTTTGACAAGGAAAAGGTACCAGTAGTCGTATATTAGTAGTGACAATAAATTTGTAAACGCCAACAGGGCTCGGGGGAAATACGCAATTCTCTGCTAAATCCTGCTATGGGAATTTTTTTTCTTTTGATAGGGTGATTTCGAACTAGCGGCCGACATGGGGTGATACTCTAATCAGCCGCAGACAATAAAGACTATGGCTTATTGGCTTAAGTCGTTATATTCCGGCCTCGACCTTGACAGAAAAGTTAAGCTTTTGTGCGGTCCTGTTACACAGGGCGTATGTACCTTTTTATTCTGATATCTCGGAAAGCTCTTTCCCGTTTATGTATTCATCGTAGTTTTGAAGATAAAACGCTAATGTAGAACATTCGGAACACGTTCGTCTGATACCACCTCACGAGGTCCGAATGTGCTCAATGAGTGCATTTCGTTATGGCATATCCATTGTTTACTAATGACATTTTTACGCGAATCGATTTAATAGTCGAGTATTGACGTGGAGCGGTGTATGTTAAATTAGTTTAGGTTTCGTATGTGCATAGGTGTCCGTACTGTTGGTGAGATTAATTATGTTCATCCACACTAATAAATTATGGCATAGTTAAGAAATTCATCAAAAATCAAAGAACGGTTCTAAGCAATCATGCAGTTCAGTACTTGTCAGGTATTCGTTAACTGAACGCTTTGTATTTCTACTACTAACTTCTGTTGGCCGAGGGCGTATATGTTCTGTGGCAGATAGTAGATCTGCGGTAGGGTTCGGTTGGCCTCGTTCGAGGTGAACGAGAGCGGAGTTAAGCAGTTTGTTGGCCTCGTTCGGGGTGAACGAGAGCTGAGTTAAGCGGGTTGTTGGCCTCGTTCGGGGTGAACGAGAGCTGGGTTAAGCGGTTTGTTGGCCTCGTTCGGGGTGAACGAGAGCTGGGTTAAGCGGGTTGTTGAACGAGTGGAAGTTACAGATCTTCCACACCCTCACTGGAGGGTGGTAGTAGGACCAATTTCGTGATTGGTCTGGTGGTTTGTCACCTTGCCGTATCCAGTTCGACGACTCGAACTCGGTTATCGGGGCCATAATGAAGGTTGGCTATCCGACCTAGTCTCCATTCGTTAGGGGGCAGATTATCCTCCTTAATGACGACTAGGTCTCCCTGTTTAAGGTTTGATTGTGGATGCTTCCACTTAACGCGCTTCTGCAATTCGGTGAGATACTCCGTTTTCCACCGTTTGCAGAAGGTTTGATGCAGCGCCTTAAGTTTTTCCCATCGATTGACGAGAGATGCGCGATTCTCGCTGACGTCGATCTCGGGTGGCGCTAGTAGGTGGCCTCCCACGAGGAAATGGCCTGGAGTAAGTGGCTCCAAATTAGACGGCTCGTTGGAGGAGGGGCTTAACGGTCGAGAATTGAGACAGGACTCGATTCGACAAAGTAGTGTGCTGAACTCTTCAAGGGTAAATTTGTGATCCAACGCGATCTTCTTGAAGTGGTTCTTGAAGTTTTAACCCCTGCCTCCCATAGCCCGCCCATGTGAGGAGCTCCTGGTGGTATGAAATGCCATGTCAGGTTTTGGTGACTGTACTTAGATAGAGTTTGGTTGCGAGCGTCCGCCAGGAAAGCTTTGAGTTCTGAGCGGAGAGCTCTGGAGGCTCCAACAAAATTGGTTCCGTTGTCGGAGTAGATGTTCTTTGGACATCCTCGCCGCGCAACAAATCTGTCGAAAGCTGCCAGGAATGCGGCAGTGCTGAGGTCACTAGTGGCTTCCAAGTGAATAGCCTTGGTTGCAAAGCAAACAAAGAGGCAGACGTAACCCTTTGACATGCGGCATCCTCTTCCACTATAAGATTTGATGTCAAATGATCCGGCAAAATCTACCCCCGCATTGGTGAAAGCCCGGGAAAAGGTGGTTCGTTCTGAGGGTAGATCTCCCATAAGTTGGGTTTGGGTCCGTTTGCGGAATATTGTGCACGTTTTGCAATTGTGGATTATGGATCGGATCATGTTTTTGACCCGAGGTATCCAATACTGCGTGCGTAGGAGCCGCAGCATTAGTTGGTTTACACCATGTATGGAAATGGTGTGGACAAACTGGACTAGGAGACGGGTGAGTCGGCAGGCGTAAGGGAGGATTATCGGGTGACGCTCGTCGACGGGAACGTCTCTGGATGCGTTGAGACGACCCCCCACCCGAAGGACATTATCTTCGTCGATAAAGGGGTCTAGAGAGAGAATCTCGCTTTTTGTCGCGATGGGTTTCCTAGTTCTCAGAGAGCTTATTTCTTCGGCATAGTGGTTCGTTTGGGATATCCTGATGAGGCGGCTAGTCGTAGCCTTGATTTCGTCAGGCGAAATCTGGTGCGACTCTGCTTTAAAGGACGTTTTAGTTTTTGGATGGGTTCTATTGGCGAATCTTATAACGTAGGAGATTACCCGCAACGCCCTTGATAGATCGGAAAACCGATCAAGAATATCCTCGCTATGGTTTATGTTCGTTGCTACATGCACTTGTACTCGTTTTTCTTCGATGTCTGTGTGGTACTCCTGTTCGCCTTGAGATGGCCATCTCGCTTTGCCTTCTTGCAGCCAAGAGGGTCCCTGCCACCACAAACAGTTGTCGATTAGGTCCGTGGCTGGAAGTCCTCTGCTGGCTAAGTCCGCTGGATTTGATGCGGACTCGACATGATGCCATGCTTTCGTTCCTACCTTCTCCACGATTTTTGTCACCCTGTGAGCTACAAATGTTGACCAGGAACACGGGGGTTTTCGAATCCATGCTAGGACGATGGTCGAGTCTGTCCAGAGGTGCATGTTGAATGTGCCTAAGTTCAGGTTCTCCATCACAGCTTCCAAAGTTTCGGCCAGCAAGACGGCACCGCATAACTCCAATCGTGGTAATGAAATTGTTTTTACTGGTGCCACCCTCGTTTTTGCCATGAGTAGACTAACGTATGTCCTGTCGTTGATCTTAGCTCGCACGTAAACCGTAGCCGAGTAGGCTTTTTCGGACGCGTCACAGAAGCCGTGAATCTCTATATCGTTGGTTGGGGTGAAGTGCACCCACCGAGGTATACGAATCCGGTTAATGGGGGTAATCCTGCATAAAGTTTTGCCACCGATCTAGAGTGATTGTGGATACCGGTTCATCCCAGTCCGTCCCTTCCAGCCAAATGTTCTGCATTAATATCTTAGCTACGATGATAACTGGAGCAAGCCAGCCTAAAGGGTCGAAGAGTTTGGCGATGGCAGATAGGATCGCCCTTTTTGTTAAGATGTCCTGGTTTTCGATTGGTTTCGCTGTGAAATAGAAATAGTCGGAATGCGCGTTCCAACGGATGCCTAGGGTTTTTACCATGCTCGCGTCCTCGAATTCCAGAAAGTCTTCCGTAAGCCTGTGAGGTTTGGGTATGCCCTGTAGTATCCTACTGCAGTTAGATGTCCACTTTCGCAGAGGGAATCCTGCTGACTTTAATGCAGCTGTGATTTCATCGCGGGCCGCGATTGCTGCCTCGATGCTATGTCCCCCTGCAAGGACGTCATCGACGTACATACTGTTTCGCAAGATGTGCGCTGCGGTTGGCAGAGACGCCTCGACGTCATCAGCAAGTTGATGTAGGGTTCTGATCGCTAGATAGGGGGCACAGTTTACCCCAAAGGTTACCGTGTTGAGCTCAAACACGCTGACAGGGTCCTCTGCTTTGAGTCGAAAAACTATTCTTTGGTATTGGGTTTGATTTTCCTTTACCCAAATTTGCCTGTACATCTTCTCAATGTCGCTATTGAAGACGTACTTGTAGAATCTCCATCGGAGGAGCAGTATTGTTAAGTCGGATTGAAGTACTGGGCCGGTGTGTAGAACATCGTTCAGGCTTATGCCATTGGATGTCGGGCACGACGCGTTGAATACGACCCTTACTTTAGTCGTTGTGCTTTCTTCTTTGATCACCGCATGATGCGGTAAGAAATAGCAATCAGTTGATTGTGGTGGTACTACGGTGTGCACCTTAGTCATGTGCCCTAACGTGACATATTCTGTCAGTACCCTATTGTATTCCATCTGTAGGGCCGGGGTCTTGGCTAGGCGCGTCTCGTTCCGATAGAATTGAGAGCAGACGCTCTTGAGAGATGGGCGCAAACAGACGGTTTTTGGGAAGCTTTGTTTGAATGGAAGGGCGACAGTATATCTTCCATCTGAATTCCTTCCCGTTGTGTTTTTATATAGTGCCTCGCAATAGGCATTATCTTCGGTCAGGGCCTTTTTTGTAGGTACGTTTTCAAGTTCCCAGAAAGCGGCTAACTCTTTGTCTAGGCTAATTTCATTGAAAAAGGATACCCGCGTATTGGTTGGGTGAGGTGCATCTGCACGACCGGTTAAAATCCAACCGAAGACGGTTTCTTGGGCGAAAAGCGTATTTAGGACGTTCTTCCGTATACCGTTTAGTATGATCTGGGGATAAATATCGCCTCCAAGTATGAGGTCGACTGGTTCATTAATGAAGAACCTCTTATCCGCCAGAATCAGATCAGGGAATGCTTGCCGAGTCGTTGCGCTCACTTGGCAAGTCGGAAGGTCCCCTGTTAATTGAGGCAGGACTAGGGCCACTGTATGGATGCTTACTAAGGGGTCTGTAAGCGAACCTAAGTTAACTGAGCATGATTCCTTTACCTGTGCAGAGTGTGTATTAGTTATTCCTGACACCTGCACATGCAAACGTTTGGACGGAAGGTTTATTCGCTTCTTTAGTCTTTCAGTTATGAAAGAGCATTCGGACCCAGAGTCTATCAGCGCTCTGGCGGAAAATTTCACCCCATTGTAGATTATATGAACCCGCGTTGTTCCTAATAACACCCCTTTAGTGGTGTTAGCATGACACGAAGAGACGTTATTAGTATTATCTTGTCTTTTTTCAGACTCCATCCTTGCCCTAGCCTGCTGTGAGGTTGAAAGTGAATTGTCGGTGGCGTTTTGAGTCCACCTTTGAGGAGTTGTCTTTGGTTGTGCTGTCGGAAGATGGAGCAAGGTGTTGCGCCTTGCGTGGCACGTGCTGCAATTGAATTGGCTAGTGCATCGTGTCACGGTGTGTCCACCCGACAGACAATTCAGACAATAACTATTGTTTTTGATAAATTAGATTTTTCCTGACGTGGACAACCTACGGAATTTTTGGCAATTTCGTAATTTGTGCTCCGTACTGTTGCCCATCTTACATGCCGACTTTGGTACGCTTGCTTGGTAAACCCCAAGTTTCGTAGAATTTTCCCTAGAACTCGAATTCTGACTTTTGGGTGTTTTTGTTGTTTCATTACCCCTAAGATCGGAAACCGTCTCTAATGTCTGGAAGCGATTGGACAGGAATTTGTCCATATCCTCCCATTTCGGAATATCTGTTTTCCGTTCTACGGTCTGTTCCCAAAGAGCCAGTGTAGATTCAGGGAGTTTTGTGGAGCATAAGTAAGTTATAATTGCATCCCAATTTGTGATGTCAATATTATGACATTGTAGCGCAGAAATGCAATTGTTGATCTCACGTTGCAATTTTTTAATTGATGTTCCACACTCCTGCTCGACTGCCGTCAGATTAAATAAAAGTTTTAATTGTGTGTTGACGAGGATACGTTTATTTTCGTACCTGTCGCTTAGATTCTTCCAGGCGGTTGCAAAACCCTCGTTTGTTAATGAGCACCTTCCCACTATTTCTTTTGCCTCCCCTTGCGTTTTTTGTTTTAAATAATATAATTTCTCGACATCTTTCAGATCAGTATTGTGGATGTATATCGCCGTGAACATATCTCTAAAGGCTGGCCAGGAAAGGTAGTCGCCTTTAAATACATCGGTGTCACAAGGCGGCAGCCGCATTTTATGTCCACGGCGCGAAGAGTCTTCATCCTTTGCTTCATCCTTGGCCGGCTGTGGGGTGATGGATTCGGCTTCAGCCGCCACAGCAGACATGCATTGCAGGTAGCATGCAAAGCAACTTTTATTTTCTGTCTTTGGACAGTTCAGAATTGCTGAGAAGACTTTCATATGTGGACTTGGTCTTCTTCCATAGTGCCCTTAGCTCCTCTTGCAGTAGTGCAAGGGTGTGCTTGTTCCGGGATTCGGCCGGGGTGGAGTTGAAATCTTGTTCAAACTCGGCTATGGAATCAGCCAATCTAATATAAGTCTCCATTGATTTTATTAATTTGAATATCTTGATTCTTTAAAGGGTTCGAGCTTGGAGGCGAAATACTTAGTGGCGTTGGTGTGTATCTAACCGCAGCAAAAATTACAAGTGTTTTGTTTTTTTTTTGTACGTAGCCCAGCTATCAATCCTGCTGTGATTGTGCTGTGTGAGTAAAGTCTAAAAAATACACGGATTTTAACTCTGATCGGATTGTATGTGTTAACACAGAAAGCAATCTTATGTGAATTTAGTGATAAGAAAAAATTTGAATCAGATTTTTGTTGTTATATCGGCCTACTGATTTTAAGATCGCGGGTTCGAATCGAGCTCAAGGCCTAACAATAATTTTTTATCATTATTATTGTTATGATAAATTTTTTCTTAATTGAAAAAATTTTTAAATTAGAATAGAAGAAAGAAAAAATTTAGACAACTGCCAAAGCTCGTTGTATAGATCCATTTCGGGAACTGCTAAATTCCTTCATCGGCAACGTTTAGGCGCCGCTGCTATAACCATTCAGCCATCACAGCGGTTTTTTGTTTGTCTTCATTAATCCTACTTCTATTCTGGGGAAAAAGTGTCAATAAAATATGACACTATGGCGGCATTGCCATCAAACAAGTCCAATTTTCACATCCATTCTGCAACAGATGTCGCAGTGTTGTGAATATCAATTGGCACGAACCAGAATAGAAGTAGGATTAATGAAGATAAACAAAAAACCGCTGTGATGGCTGAATGGTTATAGCAGCGGCGCCTAAACGTTGCCGATGAAGGAATTTAGCAGTTCCCGAAATGGATCTATACAACGAGCTTTGGCAGTTGTCTAAATTTTTTCTTTCTTCTATTCTAATTTAAAAATTTTTTCAATTAAGAAAAAATTTATCATAACAATAATAATGATAAAAAATTATTGTTAGGCCTTGAGCTCGATTCGAACCCGCGATCTTAAAATCAGTAGGCCGATATAACAACAAAAATTGTTAATACATCCCAGAGCACGGGGAAAAAGTGTCAATAAAATATGACACTATGGCGGCATTGCCATCAAACAAGTCCAATTTTCACATCCATTCTGCAACAGATGTCGCAGTGTTGTGAATATCAATTGGCACGAACCAGAATAGAAGTAGGATTAATGAAGACAAACAAAAAAACCGCTGTGATGGCTGAATGGTTATAGCAGCGGCGCCTAAACGTTGCCGATGAAGGAATTTAGCAGTTCCCGAAATGGATCTATACAACGAGCTTTGGCAGTTGTCTAAATTTTTTCTTTCTTTTATTCTAATTTAAAAATTTTTTCAATTAAGAAAAAATTTATCATAACAATAATAATGATAAAAAATTATTGTTAGGCCTTGAGCTCGATTCGAACCCGCGATTTGAATCAGATGTAAATCTTGACGTGGTGTAATGTGTGGCCAGTGATATGAACCACTTATAGAGATCCTCACGAGGATTATGTAAGCCACAGATAGAAATCCTGACGAGGATTTAATGTGTATACAGTGTTATAGATAGAAATCCTGACGAGGATTTAATGTGTATATAGTGATATGCAGCACAGATAGAAATCCTGAAAGGTTCAAGTGTGTACAAAATGATATCAAACACAGATAGAAATCCTGACGAGGATTTAATGTGTCTACAGTGATGTGCAATGCAGAGAAGAGAATTCGTCTGCAAATATTTAATGTGTCTAAAGGGTGTGTTGGACACAGATAGAAATATTTTCTGAAAACTTAGTGTGTCTAAAAAAAGTTTAAAAAACGCAGATGTAATCCCGATGTGGATATGATGTGTAATCCTCGAGATTGGAAACACAAATAGAAATCCTTATGTGGATTTAATGTGTTTAAAGGGTGAAATTTGACCCACAGATAGAAATCCCGACGAGGATTTAATGTGTATACAAGTGAAAGTGAAACACAGATAGAAATCCTGACGAGGATTTAATGTGTATACAAAAGGTGTTATGTGAACGTTGATGAGTATCGCCGAGTAGCCAACCAGGGTATCTTTCCCAATATAAATAAGACAATAAATTTGTTCATCCAACTTAATGTGGAAAATTACACTTTCAATTATTTATTATGAAAACGCTGAAAACCTACAGCTATATAATACAAAAACGATCAGTATAAAATTGTGTTTGTGACCAATTGTGATGAGCCACTAGCCACTCAACGTAGTGATACTTTTTGGCTTTTGGTAATATTTCAGCTCGCAAAACTGATTACTAAAGTGACTTCTGTGATAGACAAGCTAAGGCTATCAACCAAGTGAAAATATGGTTCCTGACTAGGGAGTTTTGTCAACGACTGTGACGACGAGGGGTACGATACAGTGCAGTGATGAATGTGACAAAAAACTAAAAAAAAAATCACTGCCTGTCTGCCTTGAGCGGTGTCGAGTAACCCTTACCACTGGTGGGGGGAATTACCCGATCGTCAAAAGGCGTTGTGTGCTTAAAAAACACGAAATTGAGCAATTTCACTTGCTTTGGCTTGCATCAATCACAGAGTGCACTTTTTTACGTGAATCACGTACATAAAAAAAAGTTTGTGAAACCAAGCAACCACGTACGTACCTTAAGTTTTTATGTGTTGATGTGAAGTGATGATAATGTGTTTTCGATGTGATGCGAATGGACTGTATGAGTGATAGCAATATAACGATGATGTGATAAATGGACTGTATGCGATAATAATGGACTGTGGCTGTTGAATGTGATGTTATGATGATGATATGATGTGTATGACTGTAAGATGTGATGCTAATGTATGTTTTGATGATGTGATTTCGATGCGATGAATCGACTGTATGTGTGTGTGTGTGATAGCGAGTCGCCAAAAATGTTGTGGTTTTCTCGTCGGCTTTTGATGATTTTATTATAATAGCCTCCTTTAAAGATGTATCAAACTTCCAAATTTGCCGGTTTCTTTGGTTTTACGGGTGTTTTCTTTCACAGTCTTAATTTCCTCGGCGCGTAAGGACCAAATGTTGCGGGGGGAATGTGGCGCCCAGGTCATGGGGCGCGATCGCACGCAAATAAAAAAGAGATAAAAGAAAGAGTTAGAAACGAGTAGTCACAAATTTATTCACTTTATAAACAATGGGATTGAAGTGTTATCTGTATGAGATAGGATAATTAATTCACAAACCACTTCGAACTTCCAAATTACAAAATGATGAGTTGTAAATATTAATAATATGATAACCGCAAATTGTTGGCTAAATTACAGTTCAAAATCGAAATATTGGTGGCTGATTGCCAGACAATTGCCAAGTGCAAATTCTAATGTTAAAATCGCAATTATTAAAAAGAATCACAATAGCAAAGTGCGATTATAGCGTAAATTATATGCACAAACTATGAAAAGATACGTAATGTGATAACTCACCTGTGAGATAGCTGCTGGCTCGTTGACGTTCCAAAATAGAAAAGGATCAAAACCGCGAACAAGTCTGCGGCACCTGCCGATAGCTAACTTTCGTTGAGTTTTTCCCCTTCAAGGTTAGCTTTCGGCTGGTGTTAGCCGTTACCGGTAATAATAATAAATAAATAACTAATGTGCGTGTTAGGGTGGTCCGAAATATTTAGGCTGGTGGCCTAAACAAATGTTGTTCGCTTGCATTATGTTTTTCGAAACACAATATTTTTATCTTGAGACAACCAAAGTGTACTTTTTCAAGAATGACTTCAAGAATTAACAATTCTACAATTCACCCGCGATGACTTAAGGCCCATAACCTGTTGATGTGTTATATACAAACCGATATTCGCAGCGTGTGAAAATAGTATCAACTTAGTTCAATTGTAATTAAACCGGAAGTAAAGGATATATTTATTATTTGACATATAGAAGTAAGACAGAGTTGTATTGTGTTGTAGAGGGTCATTCCTTATAAATACGAATTCATAACAATTATTACTTAAATTCTTAGCTAAACTGTCTAAGCTAGAAGGCATGAATCGAAATGAATCTAAAAACCTAAGTTCAATGGTATCTTTATTATTAACATATATTCTCTTTGTTTAAGCGACTTAAACTATGAACATTTTTCGTTCGTTTGTTTAAGTAGCCATTGAGTGTGCTTGTAATTCTCAACTGGTTAGTGAAATATTCTAAAGACATAGTTTGAGTTTTTTAATTAAACCCGAGGTTCTTCGGATGGTATGCTAATATATCAGAGCCCAGTGCTCGCCTCCATATCACACTTTGAAGGGGTTCTTCAAATAGAAGATGAGGTGGCTCATTAGAGCGAAACCTCAGAGTGCCCAACGCTCGCCCCAAGTTAAATAAATAGAGGTTTTTCTTGTAGAAAATGGGGTGCCAATATCTCAGAGCCGTCCCGTGCTCGCCTCCATATCACATTTTAAAGGGTTCTTCAAATAGAGGATGAGGTGGCTCAGTAGAGCGAAACCTCAGAGCCCCCAGTGCTCGCCCCCAAATTAAATAAATAAAAGGTGTACTGATGCTATGCATCCTCCCATGACTTAAACACACCAATAACACTAAAACTACCCAACTTAATAAACTGAATCCCTTAAGATAAACACAAATAAATAAATAAAGGTGTACTGATGCTATGCATCCTCCCATGACTTAAATACACCAATAACACTAAAACTACCCAACTCAATAAATGGAATACATTAAATCAAAAACCCCATAAACTCAATACAGTCCATTAATAATAATAATTTATAAATTTAAAAAAAAGGGAATGCTTGGTGGGAGTTGAACCCGCAACCCCGGGCGTTTGGTCGGGTACGTCAGCCACTGTGCCACGACTCATACGCTTACAAGCACATAAAATTACTCATCTATAACTCTTATTAAACTGCTCGCCCTCAATTGCCCAAAGCTTAGACATGGTCCTTCGAGCCGGATCACTGGCTCGTATGGAAGTTTCATTAGACGACTAAGCCGTCTAAGGGGGGAGTATGTTTAAGCGACTTAAACTATGAACATTTTTCGTTCGTTTGTTTCAGTAGCCATTGAGTGTGCTTGTAATTCTCAACTGGTTAGTGAAATATTCTAAAGACATAGTTCGAGTTTTTTAATTAAACCCGAGGTTCTTCGGATGGTGTGCTAATATATCAGAGCCCAGTGCTCGCCTCCATATCACACTTTGAAGGGGTTCTTCAAATAGAAGATGAGGTGGCTCATTAGAGCGAAACCTCAGAGTGCCCAACGCTCGCCCCAAATTAAATAAATAGAGGTTTTTCTTGTAGAAAATGGGGTGCCAATACCTCAGAGCCGTCCCGTGCTCGCCTCCATATCACATTTTAAAGGGTTCTTCAAATAGAGGATGAGGTGGCTCAGTAGAGCGAAGCCTCAGAGCCTCCAGTGCTCGCCCCCAAATTAAATAAATAAAAGGTGTACTGATGCTATGCATCCTCCCATGACTTAAACACACCAATAACACTAAAACTACCCAACTTAATAAACTGAATCCCTTAAGATAAACACAAATAAATAAATAAAGGTGTACTGATGCTATGCATCCTCCCATGACTTAAATACACCAATAACACTAAAACTACCCAACTCAATAAATGGAATATATTAAATCAAAAACCCCATAAACTCAATACAGTCCATTAATAATAATAATTTATAAATTTAAAAAAAAGGGAATGCTTGGTGGGAGTTGAACCCGCAACCCCGGGCGTTTGGTCGGGTACGTCAGCCACTGTGCCACGACTCATACGCTTACAAGCACATAAAATTACTCATCTATAACTCTTATTAAACTGCTCGCCCTCAATTGCCCAAAGCTTAGACACTCTTTAATATTGAAATATACAACTCTTTGTTTAAGGGAATAATATTTATATCCCCCTCTACAGATGACAACTCTTTAATAAATAAATGACACTCATATTTAGATAAATTATGAAAAAATATTGGAATAAAATTTGATATCTGATATTCTAAATTACATTTATTATGTACTGGACCTCTATATTCACCAGTTAAATGGCAATGGTCTGCTACCCTATCATTCAATAAAAGTTCCATTCCACAAATATGACAAACTATATCCTTGTTTTGACGTCTAAGTTGATTGGCAATTAATGGATGCATTCTAACTATTTTACTCAAATATAGGTGGTAAATATCTAAAACATCATCGAAAATACTTTTAAAAAAATGTTTTGGAACATTCAGCGATTCAGTTGGGTATTATATGAGCACTTAATAAAATAACAATAGGCATAAGGAATATGTTCTCGTACACATTGAGTCCTACTAGAATTTTGAATATCTATTGGTTTTAGAATACACTCGAAATCTGCATATATAGTAATTGGTACATCTAATTGTTTTTTGAAATTTTTAAATTTTAGCATTCTTTTCTCAATGCTTTTTATGGGTTAGTAATTTTTTTTCTTTATCAAAATGTATTAGACATGCACTGCAAAAATAAAATTTATTCTTATGTCTTGTAACTTGATCCCTCATTAATCTACTTAAATTTTTTATACAAACATAATTGCTTTCATTGAAAACATCACTGTGTAAAGAAATAAGATTAATGTGATGTGATTTTTCTTCTTTTGTTAAATAATAGGGTCCTACTACCAAATTGTCTTCTATACCAAACACATTTACACTAATATCTGGATTATTTGATTAAAATATTTCAATATCTTTTATTTGTAATGGGAAACTTAAATTTTCAAAATTGACTACTTTATTATTAATTAAAGTTATAATGGAATCTTGGATATTTCTAATGTGATATGAAGAAAACCTTTGTTCATGGGTTGAGGGTTGGTAAAGAGATGAAATTATGGCCCACTTAAAGTAATATATATCGTTGTTAACAATATTAATACAAACTTTTTTATCTGCTATTACTTTTGGTAGTGGTATATATAATAAGCCTCTAATTGGTTGGTATATATTTATGTTTACTTCTAGATGGATAATTTCACTTAGACTCCAACCACTATCTCGCTCTTGAATTTTTTTTATTTTTTCAATCAATTTACTAAAATTTTCCTTAATTATTTCACCAACATTATTGTTCTCCATAAATGCTTCAGTCATTAATGTTTGGTGTGACATTATAGCAAATTCTTCAATATTTTCTTTTATTTGAATATATTTACAAAATAAATCAAAGTTAAATTTGATGCTTTCATGCTTTTCTATAGATTTTTGTAAAAGTGCAGATAATTCGTTAAAATGTTTTTCAAAAAAAATGTTCAACAATTAAATCATTGGGTTGATCGTTTTCCAAAACGTATGTCCCAATACGATTATTAAACATAGCGTTAATTCATTTAACATTACTATTTACATTATGCATACAATTCTTTTTATGCATATTTGTTCTCAAGTGTGCTGCCCATACATTTTGTTTCACTTGAATTTTACATTGCTCGCAAAAAATGGGGGCTTTTTATAACTAGATGTTTCATTGTAATATGTCTATCTAAACTCCTCTTCCGAGTATACATCTTTTCACAAGAACTACACGGATACATTTTTATTTTTTTATTAATTGGGTTTTTCGAGCTTTTTTCCTTTGAAATTGCTTTTAAATCCTTAAGAGCTTGATTCATAATGTGGAATATGCCTACAATAAGCAACGGTGTTAAAGAAGTAACGATGTATAAGTATTAAAGTTTATTACTGTTTACTAGAAGTGATCCTAGTTAAACACGGCTGAAAATCCGTATAAAATGTTTATCCGTGAAATATAGATGAGTGCTGACCGGCTTTAAACAATTTACTAAATTTTTTTTACTGAAAAGATGTCCAATTTATATGCATTGAGACAAGTAGCCCTTACCTAAATGTATGTATATGGATGGGTGTGTCTGTGTCGGTATGTATTTTGCGGTTTGTTGATATATATATATGTATGTTTATATGCTGTCATGTTTAAGGAGCTCAAATGGTTGTAATCAATGTGAGAACAGTTTTATTGAAATACAAGACAAAAAACTCAAAACTTTGTGATAAAGAAATCATAAGTTCAATATTAGGGGGACTCATGATAGCATATAAACTTATAAGGTGTAAAATTATATCCATTTACACACGCGGTTATATGAACGCACCTAGTAATACTCTTGATAAACTTGATTGTTTTTCAGCTGTATTATTTCCAAAAAAATTTTTTTGATTGTTATACACATTAAAAAATACCAAGATTAAGTGAAAAATCAAAACTAAAACGCCTTTACTTGCTGATGTTGGATATTTTTGATGAAAATGCCGTCTGTAATGTCTGCAAGGTTGCATTCCTTTGAGTTTACCGCGTTTACACAATGAAATGTGCGCGTAAATTTATACAAATTGTGTAAATGATTTTTCATACAAAATTTGACAGCTCGTGCGTAAACTAGATAAATTTATACGTTTACACACTTTATAAGGCATTTATACGGTTACATGAGTCCCCCTATTAAGATAACCTTTAGTTAATTATGAAATTCTCACATGTATATATATGGACCAGCATGTACACGCAAACTTACAATCAAATAAGAAAGACAAATAAAATGTTTAAACTGCCCCTGATCGGGTTTCTATATTTTATACATACGGAAAATTCTGATAACGAATTTAATTAAACGAAAACCAGCATGAAGTTTTATATACATATATACATATAAATATGTTTCAATGTTGTACGGTTAAGGTTTCTTATCAGTGGTTTCATAAAATTCTCATGTACAAACATATATGGCAGCATGTACACACAAACTTACAATCTATAAAATGCCTAACAAAATGTTCAATATAGGAAAATCATAAGTTCAATATTAAGATGCCCTTTAGTTAATTATGAAATTCTCACATGCTCTCTAGAAATCTAAGGGACTAAAACGGCTCGGGCGAAGTTTGAGGCTTATGACAAATAATAGGGGACATTTAAAAATTTGCGGCCTTAAAAATGTAGAGCCCCCTTTTAAAATGTGAGCTCGATCCTCTCCTGAATGGCTAAGCTCTGCTAAAGGCAAAAAGCTCTAAGCTTTTTCTGATACATCAGCCAGAACACAAACCGTAAGACCAGCCAGAACACAAACCGGAAAAACGTATGCGCCTAAAAGTAGGCAACGAAATTGTTTTGCTGTATATATATGTGTGTCTGTGTTTATATACTTTTCCTTTCACATTTTTCCTTTCACCATTTGGTCTAGAATTGTAGGGTTCTTATATTCAATTTGTTTATTGTTTATACTAAGTTATATTTATTCTACTTTAATATTTATTACTTAAAAATTTTGTTATTGTAAATGTAAAAAAAATATTGAATTTTCAGTTTTGATTTTGCTGTTTTTTCAAAAATTTTCTGGTTTGAAAATGATTCTATTTTTGTGGTGTTAGAAATCATACGTTAGTTTTGGTAATAAAATAATTTAAAATAAAACCAACTTCTATCTTACTTAACTGGATAACTACAATTGGCGATCTCTGCCAACATATACGAGATTGACGAGCAGTAAGACCACCAGAATTGCAGTAGGACCACCAAAATTGCACATAATCAAGCTAAATGAAGAGGTCACTAATGGACAACATAGAAGTCGCGTAAATAAACTAAATGGCAAAATAAGAATAAACTATCATCAGAATCGAATTTAAAAAAAAAAACAAGAGAAAGTGTGCAGTTCTGTTTGCAGTTTCAAATAAATTGTGTCTTACAACTTACGCCATCACCATCAACACACTTATTGCTAAGGGTTGGTTATATTAAAACAGACAGGACAACAACTACACCAATAGCGGAACTAAAGGCAACTATCTATCCCAGGGAGATCTGATCTATCTCAACAATCAACTTTGTTAACAATTCATTATCCTCGAAATTTAAATAATAACGTCAATACTAAAGTCTATGAATAAGTGTCTACCGTAAATACAACAACACTTATTTGAATGCTTCATACGAACTGTGACAATTTATAAAGAATTACCAGTGTATAGAAGGATAACCGAAAATGTTGGGTAATATACAAATACTGGTGACGAAAAAGTGAGTGATTAATATTAATAAATTTGATTACACGTGGAGAATTCATTCATTATAAACCAAATGTATTGGTATATATATTGATGGTTTTATAACTTATTTATATCTATATATGTCATAAAGACATTTTATTTTATTGCATATACAGTGATGTGAAAATCAACATAACATGCGTTCTTTTTCGTTTTATATTTCCATGGACGTCACACATAAATAGTGTATTTTGTTCATTAGCATTAGTTTGGTGATTTGATAATCCAATAGAAGGCAGGGTTGTTCTATTCGTATTTAAATAATCAGTGGTGGACATTTAAATATGGTTTAAATTCAGTCGTCTGAAAATTAAGTGAATTTTCGGAGATAATTGTCAATCTATATATAATTAGATCATTTGAAAATGTGCCTTAGATACTTTGTCTTGCGTAAATAGGAAAGTTCAATTTGCATATCATTGAAATTTTTGATACAATTTTATTTATTTATTTTTGTTTTGTTCTTTCTTTTAACCCAGTTAATTTGTAGGGCTAAACATTTAAATTGTAAACTCCCTCTTTGACTAATTCAATATACATATACATATATAAAATGTTTCGTTCACCACAACAGAATACACAAGCACCTACACTTTCTAATAATTCAAATGATTCATTAATAAATATACCAAATAACACTTCTCAACAAAGTAATACAAATCCCTATGATAATTACAATCAAAACGAAATTTCAGCAACATCAGTCAAACTTCCACAATTTTGGACTAGTTGTCCAGAAGCGTGGTTTATACATGCTGAAACACAATTTAGCACTAAAAATATAACGCAAGAAAACACAAAATATGAACATATTATTACCGCACTTCCACAGGAAGTAATTTTAACGGTGTTAGATTTTATTCAAAATCCCCCCCCCAAGTTAATAAGTTTTCTGAGCTTAAGAAAATTTTAATAGAAAGGCATTCATTAAGTGAAAGTTCAAAGCTAGATAAAATGTTTAGTGATTCTGAGATGGGAGATCGTAAACCCTCAGAATTTTATAGATCATTGATTTTACTTGCCGGTTCAAATTTCAGTGAAAATATTCTTAAAAAGATTTGGATAAGAAAACTTCCCAAAAATTTAAGTGCGATTTTAGCTAGTTCCAATTCAACTAATATAAATGAATTGACAAAACTCGCTGATAATATTTGGGAAGTCATAAATAAAAATGAAGTATATTCGGTTAACGCGGTTTCGAATTCAGTAGCGCAAAATTCTGTGGTTGAAAATTTGGTAAAAACTACTTCTTTGATGTTTGAAAATTTTCAAAAACTTTCTTTAGAATTATCTGAAATAAAAACTCAAGTTTATCAAAATCAATCTAGATCACGGTCGAATTCCAGAAATTATTTTAGAAATTCATTTAGACGTCGTTCCAATTCGCGTAATAATCCAAATTGGCTGTGTAGATTTCACTACAAGTTTGGAAGTAATGCCCGAAATTGTGAACAACCGTGTTCTTATAATAAAAATAAAGATTCAACAAACTAAATTCAACCGTTGTTGCAGCGACGAACAACGGTAATTTGGAATTTTCAACTCGTCGCTTGTTCATTTTTGATAAAGATAATAAACTACATTTTTTGATCGATAGTGGAGCAGAAATTTCAGTGTTACCATTGTGTAAATTTCCACATACGAAACGTACAGATATAATTCTTACAGCAGCTAATGGTTCAACAATTTCCACATATGGGAAAAGGCTTTTAAACGTAAATTTAGGTTTAAGACGTGAATTTCCCTTTACATTTTTGATAGCGGATATAGCTAAGCCAATAATTGGAGCAGACTTTCTTTGTAAATATGGTCTCCTTATTGATATGAAACATAAGCGATTAGTGGATCCCTTAACAAATCTTTCGGTCAATACCATTTCTTCTTTTTGTGACATTCCTTTACCAAAGTTATTTGCGGTTGATAATAAATTTACGAAATTATTAAGAGAGTTTCCGTCACTTTTTGCAGAACCAGATTATACGAAACCTGTTAAACATACAACAGTACATCGACTTGTAACAGAAGGTAGTCTTCCATTTTCTAAGCCCAGACGCTTAGATCCGATAAAATACAAAGTCGCTAAAACGGAATTTGATTTTTTAGTTAAAACAGGCATTTGTCGACCTTCAAATTCTTCAGTAGCATCTCCACTTCACTTAGTACCTAAAAAAGAGTTGAATGACTGGCGTCCTTGCGGTGATTTTAGGAGATTAAATATTGTAACTGTGCCGGATCGTTATCCTTTACCACACATACAAGATTTTAATATGAATCTTCGTAATAAAAATATATTTTCGAAATTAGACTTAGTTAGAGCATATCACCAAATTCCTATGGCTGAAGAAGACATTTATAAAACTGCGATTACAACTCCTTTCGGTATGTTTGAATTCATGCGAATGCCCTTCGGACTTAGAAATTCTGCACAAACTTTCCAAAGATTGATTAACGAAACAGTCAGTGACTTAGATTTTGTATATTCTTATATCGACGACTTACTTATTGCAAGTAAAGACGAAGAACAACATTTAAAACATCTGCGTATACTTTTTCAACGCCTTTCAGAGTACGGTTTAAACATTAAACCAAGTAAATGTACTTTTGGCGTATCAAATATAGACTTTTTAGGACATAATATTTCTGGTACAGGTATTCGACCTTCTGACGAAAAAGTAGCAGCTATTCGCAATTTCGAACGTCCGAAATCAGTTAAGCAAGCCCAAAAATTTATAGGCATGGTAAACTATTACCATAGATATATTCCAAAATTAGCGGAATTTACGAACAAAATTTATGATCTAATTAACAGAGCAAGTAAGAAACGTGATAAAACTTTAATATGGGACGATATATCGAGTGAAGCTTTTGAATGCATTAAGGATAAATTTGCATCTACGATATTGTTAAATCATTTTAACAAAGATGCCAAATTATCTTTAACAGTAGATGCATCTAATACGGCTATTGGTGGTGTTATACAACAAACGTATAATAACAAAATTGAACCTCTTGCATTCTTTTCTAAAAAACTTTCTCCAACCGAAATTAAGTACAGCGCATTTGATAGGGAATTATTGGCAATTTATTTAAATATAAAACATTTTCGATATCTTTTGGAAGGACGACAATTTACAGTTTTTACGGACCACAAACCTTTAACTACAGCTTTAAATTCAAAAACAGAACGGAGTCCCAGACAAACGAGACATTTGGAGTTTATAGCACAATTTACTGATGACATACAATACATTAAAGGAGAATCCAATGTTGTAGCAGATACGCTATCCAGAGCTTTCGAGGTTAATGCAATACACAATACAGAGCTGAATTTCAAAATTTTACAAAACGAACAACAAAATGACAGTGATTTAAACGAACTAATATCTAAAACACAATTTTTAAATTTGAAGTTAATTAATATACCTATATTAAATTTCAATATTTGGTGTGAAGTTTCTGGAGATACACCTAGACCATTTGTACCGAGTAAATTACGGAAGACGGTATTTGACATGCTGCATGGAATTGCACATCCTGGTACAAGAGCTACACGACGGCTCATAGTTAAAAAATATTATTGGCCTAATATGAATAAGGATATTAATATTTGGTCAAAAGAGTGTCTTAATTGTCAGAAGTCTAAAGTTTATCGTCATACAAAATCCCCTGTTGTCAAAATTCAAATTCCCAAAAATAGATTTTAGCACATCCATTTAGATATAGTTGGACCATTACCTATTTCAAAAGGACATCGCTATATTTTAACGATTATTGAAAGATTTACTCGTTGGCCTGAGGCATATGCATTAAAAGATATTTCAGCATCTACAATTGCAAATAAGTTTTTTAGAGAATATATTTCTCGGTTTGGAGTTCCGTTACAGATAACAACTGATCAGGGTAGCCAATTTACATCGAAATTATTTTCAGAGTTAACTAAATTACTTGGTAGTCATCAAATAACAACATCCGCATATCACCCACAAGGAAATGGTATGGTTGAAAGGTTCCATAGGCAATTAAAAGCTTCTATAACGGCTAGAGAAGACACAAATAATTGGTATGACGAGTTACCTGTCATATTACTTGGTTTGCGATCTATTTACAAAGAAGATATTTCGGCTACACCGGCGGAAATGGTTTTTGGCCAGAGTTTACGTTTACCCGGGGAACTTGTTGTTCCATCAGCTGAGAATAGTTCATCAACTGAAATTTTGAGTAGTTTACGTGAACATTTTCGGAATATTAAATCTAATTTAAATCATCATAAAAATGTTGATACCGGAATTTACGTTCCTAAAGATCTACAAACTTGTAAATTTGTTTTTGTTCGCGTTTTAAATAAACATTCGTTGCAACAACCATATGAAGGACCTTTCAGAGTTGTTGAAAAGGATAAGAACTATTTTAAACTTGAAATTAATGAAAAAATTAAAACTATTCCTATAGATAGGTTAAAACCAGCGATTATTGAAACAACGTACACAAACAATACCACTAATAATACACATAAAAAGAGAGTAACATTTAATTTGTTTGATATTAATTTTTCGTGAAGGGGGAGTACTGTAGGGTTCTTATATTCAATTTGTTTATTGTTTATACTAAGTTATATTTATTCTACTTTAATATTTATTACTTAAAAATTTTGTTATTGTAAATGTAAAAAAAATATTGAATTTTCAGTTTTGATTTTGCTGTTTTTTCAAAAATTTTCTGGTTTGAAAATGATTCTATTTTTGTGGTGTTAGAAATCATACGTTAGTTTTGGTAATAAAATAATTTAAAATAAAACCAACTTCTGTCTTACTTAACTGGATAACTACAAGAATCCCCATTTCCATGCTAATTACATGATAATTTTCTTTTAAAACTGTTGATAATTCCTCCAATGATTTTCTTCCTTCGATATACGAAAGTATTATTTCACGTTTAAAACACTTGAAAGTAGACATTTTGAAGGGACAACAAAACACGTAGTTACTTGTATTCGTAACAATTACACTTTTGTTAATTCACCAATATTTTGTTCTGTTTATATACAAATATGAAATATGAGGGTATAGCGTTAAAGCAAAGGGTATTTTGGAAATTTCATTATAATATAATCACTTTTAACCTCGTTAGTTTCCAACCTAAGGTCTACATTCATAAGTACTCCTAAATATATGCCTAAGTTCTTTGCGCAAGTAGGTAGAAACCAAATGTCCCCATGCACATGCTTCACACTCATTCAGTCTACGTAAAATTTAAAAAACTAAAAATTCTTAGTTTATTGTATTATCCGCCCACAAAGTTTCAAATTGTAGGTATATTATGCAAAACTGCACTTAGTGCTTTATTTACTTTTTTATTGTTTAAAATAGGATTCAACGCTCAATGTCACACGGGAGAACTGGAATTTTTAATGATAAAAAATAGGTATTTTACATAGTAATAATATATTTCCGACCACTGGAATTCAAAAATTTAGGCAAAGCTACATTTAATGTTTTTGTTATGGTATCTGAAAAGATAATGCTTTACTTTTTTTTATTGTTTAAAACTGTATTCAACCCTCACGGTCAATCGAGAAAACTGGGATTTTTACTGAGAAGAATCATTCAGCGCTGTTCTCTGGTGTGCAATTTGTTTATGAATATTTTCACACGCAACATGAGTGCAAAAAATTTAAACGTCCTAATATCAAATGAAAATTACAAAACTTACATCAAACTATTGATGTATACAGCAACATTTAAATCCCCAATAGATAGCGAGCGATTTTCCGTTTTCTGACTTTTATCACATTTTTACTAGTTACTCCGAAAATCGCAAATTTACGCAGCTTTTTTTTATTTGATTATGTTTACGGATAGCTAGGCTACAAATCAACATAAAATGTAAAGCGTGGGTAAACGTGGGTAACTGTCAAAAGTCTCGAAGAACTTTAAAAAAACTTTTTTTCACCATATTTTACTTTGCAATTATTTTAAGGTAGACATTAACATAATATTAAAAACGTATTAGTTGTTTCATATTCCACAAAAAACGAGAAATATAAAATTCATCATAATTTTCCTGTAACGTATAACATGAAGATTAGAGCTTACGAGAGTTGTTCGAGAAGAGATTTCTCGCGAGTCTCGCCTTCTAGCGAGATTTTCGAATCTCGAATTATTCGTAGGGCTAGCGAAAATTTCCACAAAACCACAACTAAAAATATCGAAATGTATAGAATACTGCCAATGCAGCGACTGAATTGAAAGTCGAGAAGCTCGCGAGTATTACGAGCATTTCGAGATTCGAGAATCTCGCGAGAAGCCGTGTTTTCGATGTCTCGATAAAAAAAATAAAATATTGTGAAGAAAATTATATGTATGTCGGAATCCTTAAAGATATGTCTGGCAATAATGTATTGCCAGAGCGGAACAATGGTGGTACTTACACTTGTTTGGAAAAAGACTTGTTTGGAAAAACACTTGATTGGAAAAACACTTGTTCGGAAAAACACTTGTAAAATAATACCTGTTGGAGAAAAGTAACTACGCAATATTGTAAAGTAAAATCATAGTGAACTAGGAAAAGTGAATAGGAAGCTTTGAAAAACAAAATGGGTTTTAGGACAGTTTCTAAATTAAAAGTGCCTAAACAAGTTGTATACGCGGAGAATAATAAAAAAAGTGTAACCACCGGCGCATTGCTACATATCGAAAGAGGAAACCATTTATTATGGAAGATTCGACATAAGAAGTGGAGAACACCAGTGACTTACAAATGGATGAATCTGAAAAAAATAACAAAAATTGGAAGATGGTGTTTGAACAACAAAATAAACAGTTTTTGGAGTAGGTGGAAATTCTCAAGACTCCTAACAAAAAAAAAAAAAATGCGGTTACCTGAATTTAATCCAGATGCAGTAGATGTGGATGCACGTGCATGGATATCAACGGCAGATATAGTCATGGAAGACCATACTTTAAACGGTTCTTCCTTAATGGTATCACTTAGCCAAGCTTTGAAAGGGCCAGCAGAAAGGGCTATCGCAAGTTGCATTTCCCCAGATGAATTGGCGTGATTTTAAGGAGTTATTCATTTCGAAATTCACTATCAGAAACTCCAGCTGCTTTTCTTATTATTATGCGAAACAGTAAACCAAAAGATGCAGGTGGTCTAATGAGGTATCTAATGTTGAAATTAGACAAGTTAACAACTTAACAAATCGCAGTCTCAGTAGTTATAGCACATGTAGCGCAGTTCGAATCACGGATTTAACGCCTTGCTTTTACTACAAATATTTCTTCGAGAAATCAGTTAACACGGGAATTGAAAGCGATGTCGTCGATCAAAAGGAAGCATGCACTAGTTGTAAACGACTACGATGACGTAAACTATAAGCGACAAAAAGTTGGTTACAATAATTTCAAGTGCTATAATTGTGGAAAGTATGGTCATAAGGCCGAAGTGTGTCGACTCAACAATAAGTCAAATACTGTGTGTTACATTCTTTCGTTGTCAAATTGGTCACTATTCTTCATGATGCCCAACTGTTTCAAAGGAAAAGGAATCAAATAATAAACCGAATAGTTCTTCAAGTCGGCGTGTAGATGTTTGTGTATTGAACGCACCTTCAGGTATTTTTCAACAGTCAGGTGGGCGATACTTGTTTTATTATGACTCAGGGGTAGAATGCTTATTAATGAAAGGGTCAATAAGTTCTAAATTTTGTGGTAAACGAATAGGGGGCTAAGATACATGGCTTGGATATCATAAGTGGTTTCAGGCTCTGGATCAGGGACTGATTTCAGTTTTAGACCGGCCATAGTGACGAATGTCACGCGTGATTAGTTTTCACGTCCTGCACGAGGTGCCCCTGCTTCTACTGATAATGGCGGATCTAGAGAGGACAACTCGATAAAACCCGCACCCCCTGAGTCATTGTGCTGAGCTCAGGGGAGGGAGGACTCTTTAAGAGTCAAGATCGGTACACAACGGTGACGAACTGGACTGTTTTAGGGCTTTGATTTGACATTAAATTTGGACTTGATGACTTTGGGCTGGTAGGTGCGGTATTCTGCCACTTTAGTAGGTCGGGGTGAAACCCTACCGAAATGGTTGGTAGGCTAATGCTGCACCTGCCCACGTCCCGTTAAAACCGTGGCGGGCGTCAAGCTACGTTCCGGCTCCGTCGCCGTTAAGTTGGTGGTGTAGGTGCGGTTGAAGATTTTCCCGCTTCGCGTCCGGTCTGGCTCTGAACGCATTACTCATAAGGTAAAGCGTCAACCCTCGCGTGGCCTTCCTGCGTAGCATAGATACCCACGAGACCGTTAAAGGGCGACTACACAATCGGCTCCGGATAGCGACTTGAGGGGGGAATTTTTTAGAATGGACAAGACTAATACGAATCCGCCCAGGACGGGGTGCGGAAGAAGAGCGCTTTTGATGGAAATCCGTCAAATCAATCTTCAGCACTCTAAGGCGGCTTCCGCAAATTTGTTGCTCTGCCTTGAAAAAGGCGGAGTGGATATAGTCCTTGTCCAGGAGCCGTGGCTGAGTAGTAACGGCAGTAAGATTTCTGGATTAAGGACTGGAAAATTCAACACCTTGGTGCATGGGGAGGCAAGTAGGCCTAGATCCTGTGTGCTTGTTAAAAAAGAGATTAAAGCTTTTATTCTCTCTAATTTCAGCAATGCTGACGTAACCACGGTCTGCCTCGAGCGAGGAAGTAATGAAATGTGGGTGGTCTCAGCGTACATGCCCCACGGGGACGTAGAGGGACCACCACCTGCGATACTGGGTGAAATCGCCGCTGAAGCAAGGCGGAGAGGTGTTGACGTGATCATCGGTGCCGATGCTAATGCCCATCATAGCATTTGGGGAAGCTCGGATTCCAACACTAGAGGTGAGTCTTTATTTACTTTTATTGTAGATGAGGGACTTTGTATATGTAATAGGGGGAATGACCCGACTTTTATTACTGCGGTAAGGGAGGAGGTCCTGGACCTCACCCTGGTTAGTAGAGAACTGAAGGTCGGATATCTGGATGGAGGGTTCTCAACGAGCACTCCTTCTCTGATCACCGATATATTCAATTCAAAGTGAACGAAGAACGTCTCGGTAAAATATCTTTTAGGAACCCTAAAAGTACTAACTGGGACTTGTATTGTAGGAAGCTGGGCTGAGCTACTGCCTGTGGTGCCTATAATTAGTTCGGGCCTCCCCGAATCTGAGATCGACGTTCTGGTGGAAAACTTCACCTCGGCAAGCAATAGCGCCTTTCAGCTGTCCTGCCCATTGAAAACTTACAGGGGGAAGGGCAAGCCGCCCTGGTGGTCGGATTCTCTTGACGACCTAAGAGCGTCCAGTCGGCGGCTCTTCAACAGAGCCAGGAGGAGTAAATTACCCTCGGACTGGGAGCTCTATAAGGTAAGTCTGGGGATTTATAAATATGAAATAAGGATAGCCAAGCGAGATGCATGGCGAAGCTTCTGCGAAAACGTAGAAGGCTGCAATGAATCACCGAGATTTAGAAAAATACTCTCTAGGAACCCCGCTCCTCTGGGGTATCTGAGAGATGATGGTGGGGACTGGTCGATGAGTAGCGAGAAGTCCCTAAGGCTTTTACTGGACAATCATTTTCCCGATGTCACAGTTGCGCAGTGATCTTCGCCTGCATGGTCGGCGGTCGTTGGCCATGCAGAAGTGCCTGCCATTCCAATACGGGAAAGTCAAATAACCTGGGCTATAGGGTCGTTCAAGTCCTATAAGTCTCCGGGCCCGGATGGAATCATTCCTGCGCAGCTTCAAAGGTCTTTGGGGATTTCCTGTCGCTGGTTGGCCATCATATATACTTACTGCCTCAGGCTTAACTATATCCCGAAGTCTTGGCACACGGTTAGGGTTAATTTCATTCCGAAGGCCGGCAGAAGCTCTCATGTATCACCTAAGGATTTCAGGCCAATCAGTCTCTCGTCGTTTCTTCTTAAGACGTTTGAACGGTTGATTGACCTGTACCTACGGGAAATAATACCTCGGGGGTTACTGTCGGCTTCACAGCATGCGTACTGCAAGGGCAGATCGACGGAAACGGCTCTCCATTCGATTGTAAAGCAAATAGAGGGGTCCCTAGAACACAAAGAGTATGCTCTGGGTGCCTTTGTAGACATCGAGGGAGCTTTTAACAATGTCTTACCGGGGGCAATCGAAAGAGCTCTGGTGGGTTTAGGAGTCGAGGCGGCTCTGGTTGAATTTATTAGCAAACTTCTATGCGGCAGAATTGTCGCAGCGGAGTGGGGAGGGGCCATAATTAAGAGGAATGTGTGCAGGGGCACGCCACAGGGGGGTGTCCTATCTCCTCTCCTCTGGGTTGTGGTAGTCAACGAGCTTCTTGTGGAGCTGGAAGCCAATGGTTGTCGGGTGGTTGCCTATGCAGATGACCTCGCTATCCTAGTCAGAGGCAAATTTCTGGGCAGCCTGCGCGATGTTCTGCAGAGCTACCTGGATACTGTGGCTAGGTGGGCTGAATCATGTGGATTGGCGGTCAACCCGGGAAAAACGGAATTGGTCCTTTTCACAAGGAGATATAAGATGCCCGATTTCAGAACTCCCTCGATTGGAGGGGTACCGTTGGTACTTTCTGATAGGGTTAAATATTTGGGGATTGTTTTGGACAAGAAACTGTCTTGGAGACCCAATGTGGAAGACCGGGCCAGGAAGGCCGCCATTGCCTTGTACTGCTGCAGAGGAGCTATCGGAAAGAGATGGGGACTCTCGCCAAGAATAGTACACTGGCTTTATGAGATGGTGGTCAAACCGATTCTGCTATATGGGGTGCTGGTCTGGTGGAAAGCACTGGACACGGCGAGCACCTTCAAAATGTTAGTGTCAGTGCAATGGACGGCGCTGATCGGTATCAGTGGCGCTCTCAGAACAACACCTACCTTGGCACTGAACGTCATGCTGAACATATACCCAGTAGATATTGCGGGAAAGGCGGCCGCGGCAAGGTCGTTGGTCAGGCTTCGTGATATGGGATATATACTTTCTGACCGCGGACACTCTAGCCTTGTTACCAGTTTCAACTTCATCCCGGACAGAACGGACTACTGTATGCCGATAACTGCTCCCTATACAACCTTCACCCAAGTTATTCCAGAGAGAGAGGATTGGGGAAGAGGAATTATCTGGGGCATGGGACCGGTTAAGTTGTTCACGGATGGGTCAAAGCTGGATGGAAAGGTTGGTTGGGGGGGTGGTCTTTTGTCAAGAGCTAAATTTAAGCCGCAAGTTTAAGTTGGCTGATCACTGCAGTGTATTCCAAGCGGAAATTGCTGCGATTAAGGATGCGGTGGATGGAATGCTATCCAGTGCTACCACGGTTAGGGAATTTAACATCTACTCTGATAGCCAAGCGGCTATCAAGGCCTTGAGCTCAACTACAGTGCGATCGAGGGTGGTCTGGGAGTGCCTGACCTCGCTTGCGATTGCATCGAATTATTTTACAATTAAGATTATCTGGGTCCCGGGCCATAGTGATATCCCGGGTAACTGTCAAGCGGATCTCTTAGCCCGCATCGGTACAACTGAACCGGATGAAGATGGCTGTAGGGATTTTGGGATCCCGCTGGCCACCTGTGGATTGCTCCTCCATAGCTGGGCCTCGAATCAGCTCAGCAAACGTTGGGAGGATACCACGTCTTGCAGGGTAGCAAGAGCTTTCTGGCCAAAAGTGGATGGCAGGAGGTCTGCTGAAATAATTGGGTTCACTAAAGCTCACCTATCAATGGTCATTGGGGTTTTGACAGGGCACTGTCCCATGGGTATCCATGCGGTACGTGTCAATATACTGGAAACTCCATCCTGCTGCAGCTGTATGGAGGATGATGAGGTGGATTCACCAAATCACTTTATGCTTGATTGTCCAGCTTTTGCCAGAACTAGGCGAAAGTACTTCGGTCGCGACTCACTTGGATCTCCCGAGGATATATCCAAAGTTGAGATCGGTATCATTCGGAGCTTTATCGTTGCTACCCAACGATTCTCTAAGTAGCTAGATCTAAGTCACCGTTATTTTTGGTGTATGTGGTATCACAACGGACCTTCGTGTTGTCCAAGTGAGCTATCCTTATCAGGGCAGCTACCACCTAACCTATCCTATCCTAAACAAATACATAGTGTTGTAACAATGTCGGGAATAGGGCACGCGAGTGTAAATAGTGTTTTACAAATTCATACAATTGTAGTGATTGATGAAACTAAATCAGAAATTATTTTTCATATTTTACCTGACAATTTTTTAAAACAGGACATTATGATAGACTGTGAAGTTTTGGCACAAAATATAACGTATGGTGAATGAAATCCGAACACAACTTGGGTACACAAAAACTAAGTACCCCTAATTTATTAAAAACAAATTTCAGTGCATAAAATTAACGGGACATCTTTGTGACATTTTCGCGTAAGAATTATTTATATGAGGCCACCATTAGTAGTCAAAATGTCTTTGAACGAGTTTCAGTGGCGCGAATTAATTTGGAAATTTTATGAAAATAATCCTGACAAAAGCGCAAACGTAATATTTCTTCATTTTAGGGACATGGGATTTAAGATAACGTCCACATATAAGACTATTAGGATTTTCAGAGATAGTAAAAGCATATCTCGAAAAAAAGGTTCCGACAAAAAATGGAATTTGCAAGACAGTAAAGTACGTGAAAGGTTGAAAGCAGATACACTGGGGCGCAAAGCAAAACCGTTCCGTCAGCTCGGACAAAAACACCAAGTTGATAAGAATGCATTTAAATATTCTTTGGAAGCTATGAATATACAAATTAAAGAAAGAAAATCGAAACCAGTTACTACAGAAAAGCAGGCACAAACAATTAAATCCAGGTTGCGGCTACTTTCGCAAAAATATTTTTCCACATCTTCAACTTACAAATACGTTATGGACGATGAGAGCTATTTCGCAGTGGAAGGCAACAAATGGCACCCAAAGTATTGCTTGGAGTCCAAAAAACGTAAATCTTCCGACAAAGTGATATATATTCAAAATACTAAATTTCCCGGGAAAGTTTTGCTGTGGCTAACAATCAGTGAGCGCGGAATAAGTGAGCCCGTATCTTTCAAGGGTAGTTTAGCCGTTTCTGTCCAGCCCAATTTCGGTGCAGTTGGGAAGGCCCGTACAAAGTTGTGAAGAAGATCAGTGATACCATCTACCGCATACAAACCACTGGGAAATCACGGATTAGAAGGGTGTTACATTTGGAATTGCTAGCGGCGTTTAGATTGGGAGATTTGTCTGATCGGGACGATCAGACTTAGGTGGAGGGCAGTGTTACGAATATTAGCAAAACTGAGGAGTGCTGCCATCTCCAGGCCGATGCTAAGCAGTGACGTGAATTCACATCAATAATTCAATCATTATGTATCTACATAAACGAATCAATAATTGCGTCTACACATATTTACACATTCCGACGAGCAACATTTACATACAAGGCAGCTAGAGATGAGATGTCACACACAGATGAATTTACTTATACGCTTATGTGTGTGCGAGAGACTGAAAACTACAAACTCACATATGTACATCTGAGAAGCGCTAAAAAGTAGACAATTGTAAACAAGTAGAAAATATATGAGAACTATACACACACGAATATAGTTGGTAAGTTCTGGAAATGGAAGAGCCTAGAAGTATGCAGCGTAAACTATAAAAGCGGGGCAGGCGAGTAAGAAGCAATTCAGTTTGAGTTGAGCTATCCATAAGTTATTGATTAAGCACGCGATCTGGTGGCCAATAGTAGAGTTTAATTTGAGTTATCAATCAGTTTGTTTATTAAGCCAGCGAGTAGCGAAGTATAAGTGTTATTGTGAAGTACTTTAATAAAGGCCATTTTTCCATTATTCAATATTGGAGTTATTTATTCAACAGTTTAGTGATTCGAACTTAGCAGAGGATTGCAAATAAGAGGATTTGCAAGCAAATTCGTTACAATATTTTGTGTCGTATTCGATTGTTATATTGTAGTTTTTAATTGTGAAAAATGTTAGAAAATTTACCAACCAGTGGTAAAAATAATTTACTTGCAAAGTGTACCAACACCCTTAACCAAAGCAAATGTCAAATTCTTCTTCTTATGATTTGCTTAGAACAAAATTGGGGAGTTGGCTACTTTTCAATATCAAATGGCGCTAGTGTCGCTCATTCTACCATTCTCCATAAAAATACATGCAATCTACTCATAATGCATAAGCAAGTGTTAAACTCATCTATATCAAAAACTGCTTATGTGTCGGAGCTGTTAGTATGTAAGTTTGTACTAATGTAAATATGTATGTAGGTCGCTCATAAGAATTAGGTAAGTTCGTCAATAAAAACAATGATAGTTTGGACATCAAACGAGTAACCAAGTTTTACTTTTTTTATTATTATATGGCGATCCTGCCATGAGTTTAGCAGTATGCTTCAAAATAGCAGTCTGCTGACAATACTTGAATTGGCAGCATCGCCATATAGTATAAAAACTGTGGCGTCCTGCTAAAGATGTTTAGCAGACTGCTTTTTAAATAGCAGTCTGCTTATTATTAAGCAGAGTGGATACAATCAAATACCAGTTCACCCCGAATCCATAGAAAATACTGCATTTGTAACGCCTGAATGTCATTTTGAATATGTCGCAATGCCATTCGGGTTACGCAATGCTCCAGCGGTATTCCAACGTCGCATTATGAAAGTTCTCGATGAACTTGCTAACACGTATGTAGTAGTTTATATGGATGATATTCTTGTTTTAAGTACTGAAGATATAGATGAAAGCTTAGGTAGGTTACATTTCGTCTTGAATACGCTTGCCAAGGCCGGGTTTTATTTTAATAGCAAAAAGTGGGCTTTTATAAAACACAAAGTTGAGTATTTAGGTTTCGAAGTAAGCAAAGGTGAAATTAGACCGAATCCGAGGAAAATTTAAGCATTGGTTGCCTTACCTCCTCCGCAATCGGTCACTCAATTGAGACACTTTTTTGGATTGGCTTCATATTTTTTACAGTTTGTTAACAAATTTTCGCAAATAATGTCGCCATTATATAGTTTAACAAGTAGTCACAAGGCACATCTTAATTGGAAACCTTCTCATGAGGCAATTAGAAATAAAATAATTTCTATACTCACAAGGTTCTTACTTTATTCGATCCTAAATTTCCCATTGAACTGCATACCGACGCAAGTTCTATAGGATATGGTGCAGTGCTTATGCAAAAAAATATTGGTAAACTTTTTGGTCTTTGCATATTTTAGTAAGAGTACTACAGCAACCGAAGCAAAATACCATTCTTATGAATTGGAAACTCTGGCAGTAGTTTATGCAATTAAATATTTCAGACACTCTTTGAAGTCATCTCGCACTAAATTGGATCTGACACCTAGGGTACATATATGGTGGGCATTTTTACAGTCGTTTGACTTCGATATTGTCCACAGAAACGGAAATCGAATGTGCCATGTAGAGTTTTTTCAAGGAATCCATTACCTTCTAGACCGTCAGCAAATGTAGTAAAGGTGGAACAGAAAGAGGTTAATTTTACAGATATTTCTAAAAATTGGCTGTTAGCTGATCAACATCGTGATCCTGAAATCTCCAAATTGATATCCGACTTGAAAGACAATAAACTGAACAAAGATTTGTCTAAAACGTATGAGTTGCGTTTCGGAATTTTGTACAGCAGGATATAACGCCATGATAGGACAATGTGTTTACCCATTCTACCTAGAGCTCTTAGGTGGTCTTTAATAAATACAACACATAAGTCCTTGTTGCATCTTGGGTGGGAAAAGACCCTCGGAAAATTATATGAAATGTATTGGTTCGAGAATATGTCGAAATTTACAAAAAAGTTTATTGATAATTGTATTACATGCAAAATTTCTAAATAGCATAGTGGGAAAATACAAACAGAGCTTCATCCAATACCAAAAATTCCCACACCTTGGCATACAGTGCATATGGATGCGACCGGAAAGCTCAGTGGCAAAAATGATAAAAAAGAATATGTATGTACATATTGTAACGATTTTACTTGCAAATCCTCTGCTAAGTTCGTATCGCTAAACTGTTGGAAAAATAACTCCAATATTGAATAATTGAAAAATGGCCTTTATTACAGTACTTCACAATAACACTTATACTTTGTAACGAATAGCAAGCTTCATAAACAAACTGATTGATAGCTCAAATGAAACTCTACTATTCAAAATAATTCTGCTATAGCTCGCTAGATAGCGCTTAATCGAAATCTCAAATCAAACTGAATTACTTCTTACTCGCATGCCCCGCTTTTATAGTTTCCGCTGCATACTTCTAGGCTCTTCGATTTCCAGAACTTACTAGTTATTTTCGCTACAAAATCGCCAGCCACAACTACGTGCACAAATTATTGCTCTCTCTTGTGCCAACTCAGATAAGATATATGCATGTGTCTGTGCATTGCCGCTCCGCTGCTCGTATACGTACATATGTGTAGACGCAATTATTTATTCGTTTATGTAGATACATAATGATTGAATTATTGATGTGAATGTTTGTAGTTTACAGTCTCTCGCGCATACATAGGCGCATAAGTAAATGCATCTGTGTGTGACATCTCTTTCGGCTGCCTTATATATGTGTATACATGATTTGATTATTGACGTAAATAGTGCTTGGCATGGCCTTAGCATCGCCTTAGTGATGGTACAGCTCAGCGATGCCAATATCCGTGACACTGCCCTCCACCTAAGTCTGATCGTCCCGATCAGACAAATTTCTCGATCTAAACGCTGCTAATCTCTCCAAATGAACCACTTTCATTTTGGTTCGTGGTTTGGTAGTGGTTTGTATGCGGTACACTACATCGTTGATCCGTTTTACAACTTTGTATGGGCCTTCCCAGTTACACTGCAATTTCGGGGACAACCCTTTTTTTCGTTGTGGGTTGTATAGCAGCACCAAATCTCCTTCCTGAAACCCTTCCGAATTAATTGCTTTATCGTACCTCGCTTTCATCTTGTCACTCATAATCTTTGTTCGTTGTATCTCTCTCAGCTCTTCTTCTAAGACATCAGTGGATTTCTTGACATTCCTCTCCGCATCGGCATCTATCCCATACTTCAAATCAGCTGGCAGTCGAAGGTCATTGCCAAAAATTACCTTTGCGGGAGTTTGGCCCGTTGTGTCATGTACTGCCGATCGGTAGACCATCAAGAATAATGATATGTGTGTATCCCAGTCCTTATGGTACTTGTCTACTACTTTCCTTAAATGCTCCTCCAATGTTCTATTGAAACGTTCCACCATACCATCGGACTGAGGATGCAATGCAGTTGTCCGTGTTTTTCGAATGCCCAACTTCTTGCACAGTTCTTGGAACACAGCTGATTCAAAATTCCTGCCTTGGTCAGAATGTAACTCCATTGGTACACCATACCTTGCAACCCATTCGTTTTTAACCACTTCTGCTACTGTTTCTGCTTCTTGGTTTGGGATTGGGTATACCTCTAGCCATTTACTGAAATAATCCATAACCACCAGTACGTATTTGTTTCCGCGGTTGCTAGTAGGAAATGGACCTGCGACATCCATGGCGATCCTTTCAAATGGTGCACCTGAAATATACTGCTTCATCTGGCCATGACTTCGGGTTTTGGGCCCTTTCGCTCTGTTGCATACCTCGCAATTGGCAATCCACTCGGTGACCGACTGACGGCAACCAACCCAATAGAATCTCTGCTTAATTTTCTCGAGTGTCTTCGTGATTCCAAGATGGCCTCCACTTGGACCATTGTGCAACTCGCTGAGCACGTCAGGAATCCTCTTTCTGGGAACAACTATCAGTTTCTTCTTGCATTGACCATCCTCACTCTCCCATACTCGATGCAAGCAACCGGATATCAATTCCAAACTGTTCCACTGTGCCCAATATGACTTCGCAATGGGACTCTCTGCTGACATATCCTCTCTGCTTGGTCTTTCGTTTCGTTCGAGCCCTTGCATACCATGTGACAGATCTGTATCTTCTAACTGACACTTTCTTAGTTGTTCCTTGTCCCATTCATCCGTACACGTTATAGTCATTAGCCGGACATCTATAATGTCTTCTTTAGCCTCGGCCTTGGAACAGTGCTTGCATTCCAAACTACATGGCCTACGTGACATTGCATCGGCATTTCCATGGGTACTACCTTTTCGATGCTCAATGGAAAAGTCATAGCTTTGAAGTCGCTCGATCCACCGTGCCAATCGTCCTTCCGGATTACGGAACTGCAGAAGCCATTTCAATGCTGCGTGATCTGTCCTGACACGGAATCTCTGGCCGTAGAGGTATTTGTGAAAATGTTTAATACACTCTACCAATGCCAACAGCTCTCTCCGCGTAAAAAAGTAGTTCCTCTCTGGTTTTCCAATCGAACGGCTGTAATATGCAACTACCTTCTCTTGTCCATCGACCAGTTGTGATAAAACGTCTCCTATAGCATATCCACTTGCATCTGTATCTAGAATAAATGTTGCTCCTGGAATCGGATATGCTAACATTGGGGAAGTGCCCAAACGCTCCTTCAATGTTTGGAAAGCCACTTCTTGCTCCTTCTTCCATTCAAAAGCTTTGTTTTTTCTTGTAAGCTCATGGAGGCTATGGGCTACGTTGGAAAAATTTGGTACAAATCGGCGGTAATATGTGCACAGCCCAAGAAAACTTCTCAATTCATGTAGGTTCTGTGGTCTTGGCCAATCCTGTACAGCCTCTATTTTTTCGTTCGCAGTGCAGATGCCCTCTGTCGTTACCTTGTGACCCAAATAATTGACTTCCTTTTTAAACAGCGCACACTTTTTGGGACTTAACTTCAGACCAGCGCCAGCTATTCTCTGGAAAACTTCCTCTAAGTTCTTAAGATGTTCATCAAAGTTCTTGCCCAATACGATGATGTCGTCCAGGTACACCAAGCATGTTTTCCAATGTAGTCCTTTCAGTACCTGGTCCATGAGTCTATCAAAAGTAGCTGGTGCATTACAAAGTCCAAAAGGCATCACTGTAAATTGCCAAAGACCATCACCGACACTGAAGGCTGTTTTCTCTTTATCTTCCTCCTTCACCTCCACCTGCCAGTAGCCGCTTTTCAAGTCCAGCGTGGAAAACCATTTCGTACCAGATAGCGAGTCCAGAGTGTCGTCAATTCTTGGCAATGGGTAGCTATCCTTTTTCGTTACGTCATTCAAGTTCCGGTAGTCCACGCAAAACCTCATTTTTCCATCCTTCTTTTTTACAAGTACTACCGGTGAGCTCCATGGACTAGCTGATGGTTCGATGACGCCGCTGTCGCTCATTTCTTGAATGATTTGACTCACAACTTCCCGCTTCGCCAGTGGAACACTACGTGGAGCTTGACGGATCGGCCTCGCATCTCCAGTGTCAATTTGATGTTTCACAACGTTGGTGCGGCCTGGTTTAGAATCATCTTGGTCAAATATGTTCGCGTACTTTAGGAGCAGTTGTTTTGCCTTACTCTGATATGCTTCCTCTAGCCCCTGTGTCCATGCCGTGATGTCATTTGAAAGATCAGTATTACTAGCTGAAACGTGTTCCTGGAGCTGTTCACAGTTAATAACTACTTCAGCCTCTTGGCATCTTCCCAAAATAGCTCCTTTAGTCAGTTTGAGTGGTGACTTGAACTCATTGAGTACTCTTACCGGAATACGTCCATCTTGTTTTGTCATAGCCAGGGTTTTTCCTACAAGTATGTTTAGTGCTGATTTGTTTGATGCTTCGACAACCCACAATTTGTTTGTCCCACAATCTCCATCAACCTTTGCCCAGATGACTGCTTCGGATTTTGGTGGTATTCGCTGACTCTATTCCACCAGCACTCGTTTACTGCTGTAGCCTCTCTCGTAGCCGAAATTAAGTGGCACATCCATGTTCTTATATCGCATCGTCTTGCTTTGCATATCGATTTTGATGCCTTGGTTGATTAAGAAGTCCACTCCAATTATGATTTCATCAACAATACCTGCCACTATAAAATTGTGAAGTACCGAGACGTTCCCAATTGCTACTTCACATTCTACTTCTCCAATTACCTGGGTGTCCTCTCCCGTGGCTGTACGTAATCTTGCTCCAAGCAACGGTCTTATCTTTTTGTTGACTAAATCCGCTCGAATGATGGAATGAGATGCACCCGTATCTAAAGTCAGTAAACGTTCCTTTCCGTCCACATGTCCTCCAACAGTAAGATTGCTCGATCTTCTTCCAATCTGCGAGATAGAGAATATGGGGCATTAAATTGCGGGAGCCAGCTGTCGCCCCTTGCGGCTGACTCGATTTAGTTTAACGATTGAGTGGTCTTGGAGATTTGCTCATCACCTTCTGCTCTGCGTTTACGACCACCCACATTGTTGGAGCTATTGGGACCGCTGCTGCAATGTCGTGCAATATGACCTGGGTTGCCGCACTTGAAACATTTAATAACTCCGGCATTTTTCTGTTGTGATCCCTTCAGTGCTTCCAAAATTGTGTCTACCCAATCTGGTCTTTCCACTTCCACACGATGAGCTTTGTATGCTGGTTTACTCAATAGTGAGGCCGTTTCCTGAGTCAATGCATGCGATACCGTTTCAGCAAATGTCAGCTTTGGGTTTGCGTATGTAGCTCGCTTCGTTTCCACGTCCCGTATGCCATTTATGAAACTCTGGATTTTTACCCTCTCGGTGTATTCCACGGGTGCGTCCGCATTTGCGAGATGAGCCAACCTTTCAACATCCGAGGCAAACTCCAGCAAAGTCTCATTCGCTCTTTGGTGACGGTTTTGGAACTCAATTTGGAATATCTGTTTCCTATGCTCGCTTCCATAACGTGGTTCAACAGCAGCCATCAATGTTTCATAACTGTTCCGTTCGTACTCTGGAATCGTCTGTAAAATTTCCGCTGCAGGCCCTTTCAATGCCACGAACAGTGCAGCAACTTTATCTTCCGCATTCCATTGGTTCACTGCTGCGGTCTTCTCAAACTGTAGCTTAAAGACCTGAAAAGGAACAGAACCGTCAAAGGATGGTGTCTTTACCTTTGGATTACTCACTGAAACAGCTGGGCGGTTTAGTTGTAACTGCTCCATACGACCTTTTAACGCTTCTATTTCGGCTTCAATTTTGTCCTCGAGTTGTAAAATTTTTGCATCCTGCTCTTCCAGTTTCACAAAGAGCTGCGATGATACCTGTTCCGAAATTTGTGCCGACATTTCAGATATACGCGCCTCTTGCGCTTCCAGTTGAGATGCCAAATATGTCTTCTGTTCTTCCAATTGTGATGTTATACGGGTTTCCTGCGATTCCAGTTGGGATACCATATACGTCTTCTGTTCTTCAAGTTGTGAAGAAATTTGTGTTTCCTGTGCTTCAATCTTCGATGTTATTCGTGTCTCTTGGGATTCCATCTGTGATGACATATACGTTTTCTGTTCTTCCAATTGTGATGACATGTTGGTAGATATTTGTGATGACATTTCGGACATTTGTGCCTATATTGCAACCAATATCATGTTCAGGTCTGTGTTCGCCATTGTCTGCGGTGTTTCATTTTTCTCTTCAATTTTTGTTGTTGTCTCGTCCTCATCAGGATAAAAAACATACTCGTCCACATCAATTCCTTCTGCTTCCATTGCCTCTCGTAGCCGTGCCTGAAGTTCGAGTTTAACGCCGCTTGTATTCAATCCACGGGCTTCCAACTCCTTCTTTAGTTGCTGGATCTTCAATTCACTGAACTTTGCCATGTCCTTGTTGTCCTCTGGAATTTATTCAACAATTCCTCTTCTGACACCAATTGTAACGATTTTACTTGCAAATCCTTTTATTTGCAACCCTCTGCTAAGTTCGTATCGCTAAACTGTTGAAAAAATAACTCCAATATTGAATAATTGAAAAATGGCCTTTATTACAGTACTTCACAATAACACTTATACTTTGCAACGAATAGCAAGCTTAATAAACAAACTGATTGATAGCTCAAATGAAACT
Source organism: Eurosta solidaginis (assembly GCF_040869045.1). Classification (NCBI taxonomy): domain Eukaryota; kingdom Metazoa; phylum Arthropoda; class Insecta; order Diptera; family Tephritidae; genus Eurosta; species Eurosta solidaginis. The sequence goes on along the minus strand of NC_090320.1, from coordinate 138,045,186 downwards.
CTACTATTCAAAATAATTCTGCTATAGCTCGCTAGATAGCGCTTAATCGAAATCTCAAATCAAACTGAATTACTTCTTACTCGCCTGCCCCGCTTTTATAGTTTCCGCTGCATACTTCTAGGCTCTGCGATTTCCAGAACTTACTAGTTATTTTCGCTACAAAATCGCCAGCCACAACTACGTGCACAAATTATTGCTCTCTCTTGTGCCAACTCAGATAATATATATGCATGTGTCTGTGCATTGCCGCTCCGCTGCTCGTATACGTACATATGTGTAGACGCAATTATTTATTCGTTTATGTAGATACATAATGATTGAATTATTGATGTGAATGTTTGTAGTTTACAGTCTCTCGCGCATACATAGACGCATAAGTAAATGCATCTGTGTGTGACATCTCTTTCGGCTGCCTTATATATGTGTATACATAATTTGATTATTGACGTAAATACTGCTTGGCATGGCCTTAGCATCGCCTTAGTGATGGTACAGCTCAGCGATGCCAATATCCGTGACAATATTGATACCGCTAACAGTATTCAGGCCTTAAAATATAGTGCATCTTTATTCGGTGCCCCTGCTCGTATCATAGCCGATCAAGGTAGATGTTTCGCTTCTTCCGAATTTCGTGAATTTTGTAAAGTGAAGGATATAAACCTTCATCTATTAGCAACCGGTAGTTCACGTGCTAATGGGCAAGGTGAGAGGGTGATGAGTACATTAAACAATATGCTTACGGCCGTGGAAACAAGCAAAGAACGAACATGGCAGGATACACTACTTGATGTACAACTTGCATTGAATTGTACTATGAACCGCGTAGTAAAATCTAGTCCACTTGAACTCGTGATAGGTAAAGTTCCTAGACCGCTCGATCTAATGTTATTTAACGGACCTGAACAAGACACTGACATTTACGAAGTAAGGCAGAATTCCTCAATTATATTAAAAATAATGCTAATGGTGATAAAATAAAATTTGATCAAAGTAAAGCTAAAGTTAATAAATTTGCTATTGGTGATTTCGTTTTGCTTCAAAATAAGGAACGAAATCAAACGAAATTGACGCTAAATATAAAGGTCCATTTAAAATTATTGAAATTTCAGATGGCGGATATGTTCTTTCTGCTCTGAACTCGAAGCGAAATTATAAATACTCCCATGACCGTGTAAGCAAAGTGCCTGATGGTGAAATTTAAATAGAAGATGTAAGCGATTAATAAAGATTACGTTAAATAAATAAAATAAAAATAAAAACAATTATAAAATGTTTATTTATATTTGAGAAAAGGGCTAAATATGAGTGTGTATGCTGGAAGGAAGCATCTCTTAGAATATATTTGAGAAAAACGTTAAATATGAGTTATGAGTGTGTATGCTGGAAGGAAGCATCTCATAAGAATATATTTGAGAAAAACGTTAAATACAAGTTATGAGTGTGCATGCTGGAAGGAAGTATCTCAATAGAATATATTTGAGAAAAGCGTTAAGCATGAGTTATGAGTGTGTATGCTGGAAGGAAGCATCTCATAAGAATATATTTGAGAAAACCGTTAAATATGAGTTATGAGTGTGTATGCTGGAAGGAAGCATCTCAATAGAATATATTTGAGAAAAGCGTTAAGTATGAGTTATGAGTCACGACAGACCGAGTGCGAACAGAGCCATACGAGGACGTGTGACTTGTCAGAATGCCCGTGGCGGAATCCTTAATGATATGTCTGGCAATAATGTATTGCCAGAGCGGAACAATGGTGGTACACTTGTCTGGAAAACACTTGTTTGGAAAAACACTTTCTTCTTGCGGTCACCGTGGTGTGATGGTAGCGTGCTCCGCCTACCACACCGAATGCCCTGGGTTCACACCCCGGGCAAAGCAACATCAAAATTTTAGAAATTAGGGTTTTAAATTAGAAGAAAATTTTTCTAAGCGGGGTCGCCCCTCGGCAGTGTTTGGCAAATACTCCGAGTGTATTTCTGCCATGAAAAGCTCTCAGTGAAAACTCATCTGCCTCGCAGATGCCGTTTGGAGTAGGCATAAAACAAGTAGGTCCCGTCCCGCCAATTTGTAGAAAAAATTAAAAAGGAGCACGACGCAAATTGGAAGAGAAGCTCGGCCTAAAATCTCTGCGGAGGTTATCGCGCGTTACATTCTTGTAAAAGAAAAGAGAATACGATTAAGGAATAAACAAACTTTAGAAGAATAACGAAAACCTTAAAGCACAATATGCTAACCAATGCTGTTTGTGACTGGGAATTATTCCCGGCCATGGCGCTAGCATACTATACAACTAACATTTGTGACCAGTCAATTCCGATTGAACATCCTGCCCCGTTGAAAGGATCCTTTCAATATCCTGATGGTAATGGGGCTTGTTTATGAACTGGTAGGCGAATAATTCCCTTTGCTGTTTAAATTTGCACCATTCGGACGTTTTTGTCTGGACCTGGGATACGTTGGTAATTCGGCCTAATGGCCACTGGTTAGATGGTATATTATCTTCATATAAAAGTACAAGCTGATCAAGTTCTACGTTAGCTTGGTCAGTCAGCCATTTGGATCGCTGCTGCAGTTCATGAAGGTAGTCGCGTCGCCATTGGTGCCAAAGCAGATTTTTGATATGGGTAATGCGTTGCCATCGTGATAAATGTGATAGCTTGTTGGTGTCACAATTGGGTTCTGGTACGCTCGTAATCGCTTCACCAATGAGAAAATGAGATGGCGTCAATACGCTTCCATCATTAGGATCGTTTGACATTGTTCCCAATGGACGAGAGTTGAGAATGCCTTCTGCTTCAACTATGACTGTCAAGAGTTGCTCATACGTAATACCACCTTGGGATAAGTGTTTGGTGAAAAGTTGCTTTGCTGATTTAACAGCAGCTTCCCAGAGCCCACCGAAATGCGGCGATCGGGGTGGGATAAAATGAAATTCGAAACCTGTGATGGACGAAAAGTCGGAAATTTCCTTTCGCCTTTGATCGCACAAGTAGCGCTGGTAAAATCCCCCACGAAGTTGTTGCGTTGTCACAGTAAATTCGATGAGGAACGCCCCGCCTGTTTATAAATCGTTTGAGACAGTATCCGAAACCATCGGCATTTAAATCTGAAACTAATTCCATATGTATTGCTTTAGTCGAAGGGCACACAAAGATCGACAGATAGGTTTTGTACGGAACCTTACTCCTGATAGGGTAACTGATAAGGAAAGGTCCACAAAAATCAACTCTGCAAATATAAAATGGCCGCTCTATATGAAATCGGTCCGCTGGTAAAAGTCCCATGATTTGTTGTTGCAATATTGGTCGATATTTGAAGCAATGAACACATTGTCGCACAACTTTGCGTACAGTTTCTTTAGCCCTCACAATCCAAATGCGCTGTCGAAGCAAACCTAATAGGACCTTCGGTCCAGCGTGAAGATTTGTGTGATGTAAGTGCTCTATATAGAGGATTATGAAACGATGATCGTGAGTCAGTATTAATGGGCATCTTGCTTTTATTGGAATAGGTGCTTGCAACAATCGTCCGCCTACTCTAACAACATTTACAGTTCGCACAAGAGTGGCGACAGTTTCTGAAACGGTCGAGTTATATTTTTATTGTTCTCTGATGCATTAATTTCCGAAGAGTAGAAATCGCTTTGTAAGGTTACGGCAACAAAATTGAATGCATCATTGGGTTCCGCAGCAGAAATGGGTTTTACATCTTGTATTTGCATCTTTCTTTGACGTGAAATTTTGTTACATACGCGATGAATAAATGCTATTATACGTAGGATGCGGATATATGAGGAATTTCGATTGACGATATCATTTACAACGTGTGTTAAGTGATTTGTTTTATAACATTGAGCTGATTTGGGCTTACGCTGATCTTCCACTGGCGCGTCGGTGACGAATACCAGCTCCGGCCAATGTTACGACTCCTTACTAAGGAATAATGGGCCAGAAAACCATTTTGTGCTACATAGATCAGTAGCACTGCAGCCGTGTAAAATTAAATCGGGCGGACTATCCTTCGACGGTATATGTCGCCATATGATTCCCTGCGAAAGTTCCTGGATTTCCGAAACCCGGTTGGCGTCAAATGAAGTAAGAGTCGAGGAATGACTCAAAAGGCCTAGTCAATCATATATCTTTGCTGTCTTTGAAAGAATCAAACGCTTTGTTGTATTCGTTTGGGGTTCGTCATTAAATTGGAAGCAAAATTGATCTAACGTTGGTCTCCATAACATTCCCAGTGTACTAGTAACGCCTAAGGAAAAATTAGCAAAATCGGATTACGAACACGCCCACTTTTAAAAAAAAAATTTTTTTAAAGTAAAATTTTAACAAAAAATTAAATATCTTTACAGTATATAAGTAAATTATGTCAGCATTCAACTCCAGTAATGATATGGTGCAACAAAATACAAAACTAAAGGAAAATTTCAAAATGGGCGTGGCTCCGCCCTTTTTCATTTAATTCGTCTAGAATACTTTTAATGTCATAAATCGAACAAAATTTTACCAATCCTTTTGAAATTTGGTAGGGGTATAGATTTTATAACGCTAACTGTTTTCTGTGAAAATGGGCGAAATTGGTTGAAGCCACGCCCAGTTTTTATACACAGTCGTCCGTCTGTCCTTCCGCTCGGCCATTAACACGATAACTTGAGCAAAAATCGACATATCTTTACTAAACTTAGTTCACGTACTTATCTGAACTCACTTTATCTTGGTATAAATAATGGCCGAAATCCGAATATGACCACGCCCACTTTTTCGATATCGAAAATTACGAAAAATGAAAAAAATGCCATAATTCTATACCAAATACGAAAAAAGGGATGAATCATGGTAAGGTAATTGGATTGGTTTATTGACGCAAAATATAACTTTAGAAACAACTTTGTAAAACGGGGATGACACCTATAATATTAAGTAGAAGAAAATGGCAAAAGTTCCGCAAGGCGAAATCAATCGCCCTTGGAATCTTGGCAGGAATACTGTTCCTGGTATAACATATATAAATAAATTAGCGCTACCCGACAGATGATGTTCTGGGGCACCCTGGTCCACATTCTGGTCGATATCTCGAAAACATCTTCACATATACAACTAGGGCCACTCCCTTGCAAAACCCTCATTAATACCTTTAATTTGATACCCATATCGTACAAACACATTCTAGAGTCACCCCTGGTCCCCCCGTATGGCGATGTCTATATATGTCTATGGACGCCACCTATATAACTAAGGCCCACTACTTTTTAAATAATCATTAACACCTTTCATTTGATACCCATATCGTACAAAAACATTCTAGAGTCACCCCTGGTCCACCTTTATGGCGATATCTCGAAAAGGCATCCACCTATAGAACTAAAGCCCACTCTCTTTTAAAATACTCATTAGCACCTTTCATTTGATACCCATATCGTACAAACACATTCTAGAATCACCCCTGGTCCACCATTATGGCGATATCTCGAAAAGGTGTCCACCTATAGCACTAAGGCCACTCCCTTTTAAAATACTCATTAACAAATTTCAGTTGATACCCATATCGTACAAACACATTCTAGTGTCACCTCTGGTCCACCTTTATGGCGATATCTCGAAAAGGCGTCCACCTATAGAACTAAGGCCCACTCCCTTTTTAAAACACTCCTTAACACCTTTCATTTGATACCCATATCCTACAACACATATTCGAGAGTCAGCCCTGGTCCAGCTTTATGGCGATATCCTGAAATGGCGTCCACCTGTAGAGCTATGGCCCACTTCCTCTTAAAATACTCTTTAATACCTTCCATTTGAGACCCATGTCATACAAACACATTCCAGGGTTACCCTAGGTTAATTTTGCTAGATGGTGATTTTCCCGTATTTTGTCTCCATAGCTCTCAGCTGAGTATGTAATTTTCGGTTACACCCGAACTTAGCCTTCCTTACTTGTTTTTTTTTTTGTGCTTGTAAAGTGGAATGCTTATAATGAGACTGCTGTTTTTATTATTTTTTGTTACTAAATTATTTTGGTTATTACTAGATGTTTTATATTGGTTTAAGCCTATTCTTAAGGATTATAATTTCCTTATTTTTACTTGTCCATCGCTATTTCCTACTATATTCTAATTGTAGTTTTTATCAATATTTTTTACTCTAAAGGTTTCTTTATATTTATTGTCTAACTTATTCTCGGGTTCATTTCTAACTAGTACTAAATCACCTAAATTTATTTTCTTAATATAGCTAATTCTATCATAATTTGTTTTTTTGTTATTCTTTAGCCTCTTTTGCTAATTTCCTGGCTGGTTGCTGCGCTATCTCTAATCTGTATTTGATTCTATTGTCATAAGTCTCGTGATTGTATAGTGGGCTGATTATGTTATCTCCTAAGAATCCGTAAGTTGAGGGTGTTTCGCGAATATAAGCTGAAAAGGACGGTATCCATGTATGGTTGATAGCGTCGTATTGTAGCAGTACGAGAAATACCTGAGGTATTCATCCAATCATCTTTGTCACTGGATATGTATGAACGTACATATTCGTTAACGGTTATATGACTGTGCTCTACAGTTCCCAAAGTTTGATGATTTTGCGGTGTTGAAGTTTTGTGCTAAATTTTTAGCAGTTTGCACATTTCTTCAAGAAAGCTATTTTTGTATTCTGTTCCCATATCTGTTATTATTATTTTCAAGCAAATAAATCAGGATGAAATGCTCGAATACAGTTTTAGCGACTGTTATTGCATGTTTGCTTCGGACTGGGATTGCTACCAAGTATTTGGTTAGATCGCATATAATGGTAACTGCATATTCGTTTCTATTAATGATTTCGGTAATGGTCCTACTGTATCCATTTGTACAATATCATCATGTTTGTGTTTATAGTGCTACAAATTTTCTTTCCATGTCTTTTTACTTCAAATTTATTTAGCTCCTTATATATTTTAGGGTTCTCTTTGTGACTTTCTTCACTTTTAATACTATTTTTAGTATTTTTAGGTGTTGACCTTGTTGTTACTTTCAGTACTTTACATGCTTCCACTGACATTTATTTTAGGTTTGTGATAATTATGCGAGATAATGCATCTGCAACGAGATTTTTTTCCGGTAATGTACTCCACCTCAAAATCATATTCCCCTAAATCAGGGATGGGCCTATTTTCGGCTCCTAAATCAGTTTCAGTGCCAGTGAGTGCTAGGTGAGACGTTTGTGTGTTTTGGGGTGTTAGGAGAGTAAGAAAATACATTGGAAATATCGTACGCTTCGTCTCAATCGATATTCATCGAAAGAAGGTTGCGGAAACACTAAAAAACTGAAATGAAAATATTCTCTCTCAACCTCCCAAACTGTGTTGCAATAGTACCAAAACAAAAACATAAATTTTTGGCAAGAAAAACGAAAAACGGAATAACCATAGACTGAAGTCGACTTTATGTTAAGCAGCGCATTATTGACATTCATTTCGCCTGCACATATATTTAATTATATGCAAGCCGATTCATTTTGCAATATATACATAAAAGTACTTAAAAAAGTATTTTTAAAGTAGTAGCAATAGAGTAAGTAGTAGTAGAAAAACATAACAATCCACGTTTCGTATAAAATCGTGGGAAAACGAAACCCTTTTCAGACTTGTTGGCAGTGTTGCCGTGAGCCTAGAAAGAAATGTATCAGTTTACAAATAAAAAAGGTACCAATCGCATAAACAACGACTAATTTTACCAGTTTTATTATAAACATAAGTGCTTTCATTTATAAATTTCAAATTATGGAAGAATTTTCAAATTTCTTCAGCTCGCATACATATATCGTTGAATCCATACTGCAAAAATTGTTGGAGCATGTGTTGCATGTGTGTAAAATTTACGGCGACCATTTTTCTAATTTTAAAACTTGCTTTGTTTATGATTTGAATCATAAAAGAACTTTTAAAATTACAACTGAAAATTCAGTTCGAGTTGTGAATCACAAGAGCGAAATTACATATTTGTGGCCTTTAGTGCGAGCGAAGCCGCCGGTAAAGGCTAGTTTATCCTAAAACGCTTAATAATTTGAACATAGTAAGAGCGGTGGCAGCTCTATTTTGCACATAGCTTGGTAACTGTTAAATATGTATTAAGCAAGATGAGCAAGGCGTGTTTGTATATTATTCTCTTCCTGTGTTCTTCGCCCCACATACCTGCACTTGATCATCCCTCACCTAGCACTTGAATGTGCAAAGCGTGCAAAAGGCTCATACGAGCAGTTTTGCCCATCGCTGCTCTAAATCGAGTCTTACGTGTTAATTTAGATGAAGGACTCTTCATCTAAAAAAGGTATGTTAAAGGGCGGCTTTATTAAGATTTTTCTGCCATAAACGTATGGTCTGAAAAAGGTTATGGCCCAATGGATTGCTTCTAATTCTTTCTCTATTGTAGCTTTGTTGGTTTCACCTTTTGTGAAAGATCTAGCAGCGTAAGAAATAGGTAACTGTTTGCCTTTGTGTTCTTGGCTAAGGACTGCTCCGCAAGCATACCCACTATCGTCTGCCGTTATGCAGAATTCTTTATTGACATCTGGGTATTGCAAACTTTTTGAACTAATTAATGCTTCCTTTAAATAGACAATAGCTTTTTGACATTTCTTCAGTCTTTGATGGGCAGCGGTTTGTCAAGCGTCACGATCTGAGACTGCTCAGCTACAGAAGAAATTTCATCAGCCAAGCGTAATACTTAAAGAGAACAGAAGCAAACGTATTATACATTAATTTAGAGAGGTGAGAACAATCTTTTTTATAGAAAAAAGGGAGTCCGAGCTATCAAATGTGTTTGAGTGAGAGTCATAATCTTGGCATAAACGCCGAAAAGGTTCATTTTGTTCGAAGTTCGTTCTACATTGTTTCAGCAGAAGAGGTTTGAAGTGTCTCGATGTCCGAGAGGGAACGCAAAAGTTCACTTCATTCAGAAGGAATGGGCTCGAAATTGATCCATTTAAAAGTTTTGTCATAAATATCACACCAAGCATTTCCCTTCGACTAGCAAGAGTTGGAAGATTGATAAGCTTTAATCGATTAGTATAAGGTGGAAGATTAGTTAAAGAGTCCCATTGGAAATTTCTTAAGGCAAATAGTAAAAATTGTTTTTGTATTGATTCGAGACTGTCTGCATGGACTTGATAACGCGGATTCCAAATTATCGAGCCGTATTCTAATATTGGCCTAACTAATGTTGTAAAAAGTGCTTTAGTTATGTAAGGGTCGTTAAATTCTTTTGACCACCGTTTAACAAATGCAAAAACACCTTTGCCTTTATTCACTGTAGCATTAATATGAAGATTGAAACTAAGTTTGGAATCCATCATGACTCCCAAGTCAATAAAATTATTTACAGTTTCTAGACTATAGTTGTTAATTGTATATGAAGCTGGTGGCGAAACTCTCCGAGAAAAACACATGAATTTACATTTTTTGAGATTGAGCGGCATATAATTTACATTGCACCAGGTAACCAAGTGATTTAAATCCATTTGAAGCAAGGAATGTTCCTCAACCGAGGCACATGATTTGAAAAGTTTTACATCGTCTGCGTACATCATGATTTTTGAGTATTTAATTGTACCAGATATATCGTTTATGAACAACAAGAACAGAATCGGACCAAGATGGCTGCCCTGAGGAACACCAGAAGAAACATTGATGACCCCAGAAAGTCCAATCCAAAGGCACATTATTTTTGCAAAGCCTAGTTAATTTTCTTGAGTATTCTACGAAGTTCGGTACAAATCTTCTGTAATAGTTGCAGAAGGCTACGAATCTTTTAACTTTATAGGCTGTTTTTGGTGTTGGGTAGTTTTTATTGTTTCGAATTTGCTTGGGTCGGTCGGTAATATTCCCTTGCTTGTGAATTCATGTCCTAAATAAGTTAATTCTTGGCTGAAGAATAGGCATTTATCTGGATGTAGTTTTAGGTTGTATTTCCTACAGGTGGAGAACACGTCTCTTAAATTTTTTAACAAGTGTTTGTCAGAACTATACAACTAAAACATGTATAGAAATGCTTCGGAAGATTTGAGGCCTGCGAATGCTAATGTCATCATTCTTTGGAATGAATTAGGTGCTACTTTTAATCCATATGGCAATCTTTTGAATCTATATGTGCCGTCTTCGGCTGTGAATGAAGTTATATCCCTAGAGTCTGCGTCTAATTCTATTTGGTGAAAGCCTGACATAAGGTCTAGACATGAAAAATAGTTTGCTCTTCCTAGTTGATCTAGAATGTCATCAATTCTTGGAAGTGGGAGTTTATCTGCTGCCAACTTTGTATTTACCTGTCTATAATCAACAACCAATTTCCATCTTTTTCTGTACGGCTTGGTAGCGATTTTTTCGGTATTCTGTAATGGAGGGTTCTATTACGACATCTTCGATTAGTTTGTTTACTTGTTTACTTATTTCCCCTTTTGTGTCTGAGAAATGTAAACTGGGGTGTCATCTTTCATGTATAGTTTTTGTTTGTAAAAATTATTGGAAGAAATTGGTTCTGTTTATAATGCAAATATTTCTATGGGAACTGACAAATTTTGGAAAATTTTTCGTTAATCTTTTAATTTCTCTGTATCATTTTTATTTTTACTCTGCGTGGTTGTTTCAATTAGTGTATAGTTTTCTAAATTTTTAGTATTAATGTTGTAATTTTGAATAGTTGTGTTTTTATTTGTTGTGTTGATAATTCTAACGAAAGTTTTGTTTTTATTTGTGATCGTGTTTGCAATGAAGATTCCTTCGGATAATTGTTGATGGGGTATAAAAATATTTTTATTATTGGAGTTTATATTGATTTGTCTAAAAACCTCAGACCTAGCAGGAACCGTGATTGTATTGACAGACAGACCCTTTGTCACGTGTATTGTTATAGTTTGTCGAAAATCGTATGGTCTTAGGATTAATTTGTCCTCTGTTTTGCCATAATCTAGGATGCAATTGTATTTCTTTATAAAGTCTAGTCCTATAATTCTATCGCATGGGATTGGGAAATCGTTTTCTACCACGTGAAATTTGTGATAGATTAGGAGATCATCACTTTTTAAATCTGTTTTTAATGTGCCTAATGTGCTGGTTATACCTTGACCTATGACCTTTAAATCTATTATTTGTGTTGTATATATTTTTGTATGATTTTCTATTTGATTCTTTTCGATAATTGAGATGTCTGCTCCTGTATTTACTAGGAGGTTTGAAACTGAGTTACTTAGAGTCGTTTTAATAGATACGTAGCTATTTAAGTGTAAATTGAGTGTTTAGGCCCAATGCCTAACTTTTACTTGATTGACGGCGCCCCTCCCTAACATTTTAATAATATTTCCAGCCACCCACACTCACGCCGCATTTGTGTGCATGCATGGACATGGACGCGTTTCATACACATGCATGTGTGTGTGTGCAGGTTGTCAGCACCCATGCACGTATATGTGGGGGTGGTTGTTTGTGTGGCTTTTCCCCTTCTTAACACCAGAGGACTTTTTCGCGGCTAAGCGGTTGTCATCAACGGGACAACCGGCCTCTTTTTCGATTGACCGCCAAGCAGTTCACGTCACCCAGGATCACCATCGTCACTTTAAGCACAAAGGTAATATTGTATCCATTTTTATATTTTCTTACACTCTAATTAAAATACTATTATAACGAGGAAATCCTCTTTGCGTTTTTCTCTATTTGATTTGGAGTGAACCATCATTCCCGAGATCGACCCGTGTGCGCCTACCCACTGCCGGTTTCAGACGCACCCAGGCCGAACATTGGAAAACACCCGTGTTGTGCGCGAAAAATTGAAATCGAAAAGAAGTGTAAAAAGTGATATTATTTAGTGAGCCCCATTTTTCCCTTTCCACTTTAAAAGTTAAGTCATTTGTTATCTTCTGATCATTTTCGGCCTTAGATTTATAAATTTTAAATATTTAAAAGTTAAATCATTTGGTTTGTTAATTTATTTCGGTCCTTGTGATTATCTGTTCTATCCCTCCACCAGTGGTAAGATTTTCCAGACACAACATAAAGAAGGCCACCGGCCACCGTGGTGTGATGGTAGCGTGCTCCGCCTATCACACCGTATGCCCTGGGTTCAACTCCCGGGCAAAGCAACATCAAAATTTTAGAAATAAGATTTTTCAATTAGAAGAAAATTTTTCTAAGCGGGGTCGCCCCTCGGCAGTGTCTGGCAAGCGCTCCGATTGTATTTCTGCCATGAAAAGCTCTCAGTGAAAACTCATCTGCCTTGCAGATGCCGTTCGGAGGTTATCGCGCCTTACATTTATTTTTTTTTTTTTTTAACATAAAGAAGAGGTAACCTAACCAGCACTAATAGTGAATAGTTTTTTTTGTTGTTTTTTTGTTTTGCACATCACAAACACGAAATTAAGTTCAATTTAATTAATTCGGAGCGCACTTCACTTTAAACGCTTTTTACATTTTTGTTGTTCCGCTTATTTTCGATTTCAATAGCAATATCGCACGTATTTTTTAATCCTTGTTCCCAATTAACCCATCGACTGTGGAGGTGGCGAGTGGTGCCTTGTTTGTTGTTGTCGCTACTGAGACACAAAGTCCAAATAAAAACCCTTTGTTGTTGTCGCTACTGAGACACAAAGTCAAAATAAAACCCTTTGTTGTTGTCGCTACTGAGACACAAAGTCCAAATTAAACCTTTTGTTGTTGTCGCTGCTCTGACAAAAATTCTAAAATAAACAAGTTAGGAAGGTTAACCGAACATTACATACTCAGTTGAGAGCTACGGTGACAACATAAGGGAAAATAACCATGTAGGAAAATGAACCGGGGTAATCCTGGAATGTGTTTGTATGACATGTGTATCAAATGAAAGGTATTAAAGAGTATTTTATAAGGGAGTGGGCCATAGTTCTATAGGTGGACGCCATTTAGGGATATCGCCATAAAGGTAGATCAGGGTTGACTCTAGAATTTGTTTGTATGATATGGGTATCAAATGAAAGGTGTTAATGAGTATTTTAAAAGGGAGTGATCCTTAGTTCCATAGCTGGACGCCGTTTCGAGATATCGCCATAAAGGTGGATCAGGGGTGACTAGCATTTGTTTGTACGGTACGGGTATCAAATGAAAGGGGTTAATGAACATCTTAAAAGGGATTGGGCCTTAGTTCTATAGGTGGACGCCTTTTCGAGATATCACTATAAAGGTGGACCAGGGGTGACTCTAGAATGCGTTTGTACAATATGGGTATCAAACGAAAGGTGTTAATGAGTATTTTAAAAGGGCGTGGGGTTTAGTTCTATAGGTGGACGCCTTTTCGTGATATCGCCATTAAGGTGGACCAGGGGTGACTCTAGAATATGTTTGTACGATATGGGTATCAAATTAAAGGTATTAATGAGGGTTTTAAAAGGGAGTGGTAGTAGTTGTATAGGTGGTCGCCTTTTCGAGATATCGGCATAAAGGTGGACCAGGGGTGACTCTAGAATGCGTTTGTACAATATGGTTATCAAACGAAAGGCGTTAATGAGTATTTTAAAAGGGCGTGGGTCTTAGTTCTATAGGTGGACGCCTTTTCGAGATATCGCCATAAAGGTGGACCAGCGGTGACTCTAGGATGTGTGTTTACGATATGGGTATCAAATTAAATGTATTAATGAGTGTTTTAAAAGGGAGTGGTGGTAGTTGTATAGGTGGTCGCCTTTTCGAGATATCGGCATATAGGTGGACCAGGGTGACTCTAGAATGCGTTTGTACAATATGGGTGTCAAACGAAAGGTGTTAATGAGTATTTTAAAAGGGCGTGTGGCTTAGTTCTATAGGTGGACGCCTTTTCGAGATATCGCCATAAAGGTGGACCAGGGGTGACTCTAGAATGTGTTTGTACGATATGGGTATCAAATTAAAAGTATTAATGAAGGTTTTAAAAGGGGGTGGTGGTAGTTGTATAGGTGGTCGCCTTTTCGAGATTTCGGCAAACAGGTGGACCCGGGGTAACTCTAGAATGCGTTTGTACAATATGGATATCAAACAAAGGTGTTAATGAGTATTTTAAAAGGGAGTGGGCCTTAGTTCTATAGGTGAACGCCTTTTCGAGATATCGCCATAAAGGTGGACCAGGGGTGACTCTAGAATGTGTTTGTACAATATAGGTATCAAACGAAAAGTGTTAATGAGTATTTTAAAAGGGCGTGGGGCTTAGTTCTATAGGTGGACGCCTTTTCGAGATATAGCCATAAAGGTGGACCAAGGGTGACTCTAGAATGTGTTTGTACGATATGGGTACAAATTAAAGGTATTAATGAGGGTTTTAAAAGGGAGTGGTGGTAGTTGTATAGGTGGTTGCCTTTTCGAGATATCGGCATAAAGGTGGACCAGGGGTGACTCTGTAATGCGTCTGTACAATATGGGTATCAGACGAAAGGTGTTAATGAGTATTTTAAAAGGGAGTGGGCCTTAGTTCTATAGGTGGACGCCTTTTCGAGATATCGCCATAAAGGTGGCCCATGGGTGACTCTAGAATGTGTTTTACGATATGGGTATCAAATTAAAGGTATTAATGAGGGTTTTAAAAGGGAGTGGTGGTATTTGTATAGGTGGTCGCCTTTTCGAGATATCGGCATAAAGGTGTTAATGAGTATTTTAAAAGGGAGTCATCCTTAGTTCCATAGGTGGACGCCGTTTCGAGATATCGCCATAAAGGTGGACCAGGGGTGACCCTAGAATTTGTTTGTACGATATGGGTATCGAATGAAAGGGGTTCATGAGCATTTTAAAAGGGAGTGGGCCTTAGTTCTATAGGTGGACGCCTTTTCGAAATATCGCCATAAAGGTGGACCAGGGGTGACTCTAGAATGCGTTTGTACAATATGGGTATCAAACGAAAGGTGTTAATGAGTATTTCAAAAGGGCGTGGGGCTTAGTTCTATAGGTGGACGCCTTTTCGAGATATCGCCATAAAGGTGGACCAGCGGTGACTCTAGAATGTGTTTGTATGATATCGGTATCAAATTAAAGGTATTAATGAGGGTTTTAAAAAGGAGTGGTGGTAGTTGTATAGGTGGTCGCCTTTTCGAGATATCGCCATAAAGGTGGACCAGGGGTGACTCTAGACTTTGTTTGTACGATATGGGTATCAAATTAAAGGTATTAATGAGGGTTTTAAAAGGGCGTGGGGCTTAGTTCTATAGGTGGAAGCCTTTTCGATATATCGCCATAAAGGTGGACCAGGGGTGACTCTAGAATATGTTTGTACGATATTGGTATCAAATTAAAGGTATTAATGAGGCTTTTAAAAGGGAGTGGTGGTAGTTGTATATGTGAAGGCACTTTCCAAATATCGACCAAAATGTGGACCAGGGTGACCCAGAACATCATCTGTTGGATACCGCTAATTTATTTATATATATAATACCACGAACAGTATTCCTGCCAAGATTTCAAGGGTTTTTTATTTCGCCCTGCAGAAATTTTTCATTTCATTCTACTTAATATGGTAGGTGTCACACCCATTTTACAAAGTTTTTTTCTAAAGTTATATTTTGCGTCAATAAACCAATCCAAATACAATGTTTCATCCCTTTTTTCGTATTTGATATTTTCGATATCGAAAAAGTGGGCGTGGTTATAGTCCGATATTGTTCATTTTAAATAGCGATCTGAGATGAGTGCTCAGGAACCTACGTACCAAATTTCATCAAGATACCTCAAAATTTACTCAAGTTATCGTGTTAACGGACAGACGGACGGACGGACATGGCTCAATTAAATTTTTTTTTGAATCCTAATGATTTTGATATATGGAAGTTTATATCTCTCTCGACTCCTTTATACCTGTACAACCAACCGCTATCCAATCAAAGTTAATATACTCTATGAGCTCTGCTCAACTGAGTATAAAAACAAGGAATAATACTTAGAACTTCAATGGTTTTTATTTACGGCTGGGCAAGGTATTTTAACTCAGAAGAGTTGTACTATTTCTAATCGGCAATTATTTCACTGATAAATTCAAACAAAACAATAGAAACGTACATCAGGTTAGTAGAATTAATCGCAGAGTTTGATACAGATTACCCTTGAAATTCTTGTGCAGTTAAAAGCCCGCCTTTTTGAGCAATAACAACATTAACGAAAACATTTTCTGGTAAACGAATTGACGCTCTAAAATATCGGGCTAGCGCAGCTAACAAATAAAGAATAGCTACCAAATTCTTCGAGTGCACACTTTCGACGGATTGTGAGGGATGTCTAAGGGAGCGGTGTGGATACAGAATCGCGATTCCGAAACGGAAATTTTAAATTTTATGGCATCACAAACTCATTTCCTTAGGATTACTGAGATGGAAACACGTACTTTTTCACAACTCCCAGCGTTTTGTCACCGGTTTTACCGTCGACCCCTATTGTAGACTACAAATAGCTTCGCTTATGCCTTACCTTCTACTTGTGCATTAGGTATCTGCCTAACTTCGTCGGTTTCTAGCCATTGCACTGCTTTGCAGTAAATAACCCGCAAATAACGCTCCTTCCATTCGATCAAGGCCCATGTAAAATTTTCAGCATGTTCTCATAATAAGCTCGGGCTGTAGGTTTCTCAACATCGGGAAATTCTGTCCTGTAATCTATTATTCTGCTTATTTCTGCAGGCGTCCATCGCTAAGATCATAAAGCGAAAACCTGAAAAGAAAAGGAAAATTAATTAATGAAAAGATAACCATATTTACACCTAGTCTACTCACCACCGCGTGTTTTAAATGAATGACATTTTTTGTTTTTCATTCAGGAAGTGAAAAGGCGTAGCAACTGTCAGAATTTCTACAATTTACTTCTGACAGTCAATCCATTGCAATACAATTAGGCCTCATGCGTAACTCATTCCGCACACCAAATGTCGCATGTCGCGTATTACATCTCTCTATCAATCATTCATTTGGTCGAGGTTCTAAAATACTTAATTTCACGAATTTCAACATTATACATTGAATGGTGAAAATACAATGGCACAGTCAGTCCTTTACACCATTTAGGCCAAGTGGCGAACCTTGTGGTGGCAGGCCACGTGTGGTAAGACAAAACACTCCAAAAATTATTTATTACGAGAATGCAACTTTAGTGCAAGACTCAGCGACATCTACCGATCAAAGGTCGAATTATGTAAAGTGCAATACCTAACACCCCATATCGATGCGCGGGTATTATAATAAAGAGTTGTACCTTTTTCGGTACAGTTGTTATTTTTTGTTGTGGAAAGGGGCAGGAAATTTGTTGGTATTTTAGCACCAACAACAAAGTTATAACTCACCCATTAGGGATTAGCACATACCACCACTCACACTTTCTACCTGTTTTACCCGGTACCGAGTAACCAGAATTGGCCCGCGCCATGTATCCGCGAAACATATAATTAACCACCACTCCGGGTGTCCGAACGTGGTCAAGTTTCTAACTTAGGCCGCAGTCTTATAGTCCCAGCCATCAGCTGACAAAGAAATATCGGTCAGAGTTGCACGGAACATTTTGCAAAACGATGCGGGCAGATAGAACCCGTCGTGCAGCAAGCCTCACCAACCTGACAATTCAGCCCAAAATTCTTAACCTAATAGGATGTTAGAGATTTATTTGACCCTCTCAAATGACCACTCGCCCCTGCACTTCGATAACGACCCGACCTATTCAAACCTATTGCATTCCCTTCGTTTTGCCGCTTTGAAAAGGAACGCCGCCGCGAACGCAGCGCGCTATTCATCGGAATGCCGAGTGTGTCTTGAGCGACACCCTATCCGCTTGTGCCCCATCTTTCGGGCGAAAAGCCAGAAGAGCGCCTCTGCGTAGCGATACGCGGTAGATACTGCGGGAATTGTCTGGCGCCTGATCACCGCTCTAACGCGTGCCCAGGCCAAGGGCCCGCTCCAAACCATGGAGCTTCCATGTGGAAGAGGAGCTAGACTCACCCCGAGAGCGGATAGACGACTTGATTTCTTTATATGCGTCGGACGCTGGAACGGAGACTGGACCTCTTCGTCCACCCCTAAACCAAGATGCTAGCCGAACCTGAGCGGAGACGCGGTCTCTTCGCCCGACCACACCACCAACAGCCAAGTCATTTCGACCTCGATTGCAGCATGAGATGAAGCGGCTCCAACAAGGAACACCGACAGCACAGCGCCATACATGTAACGGCCGAGCGGAGACCCGGTCTCTTCGCCGGCAAACCAGGAACCCCCAAGGGAGGCGAAATTCGCGCGACCGCAGAGCGGAGACAAGGCTCTTCGCCTGCAACAACGACAACACACTCATCATCAACCACAAGATCGCAGCCACGGATTCAACGCGCTGCAGCTCACCACAGTGTCCGCCTTCCCGGCAGGGCTACTAGCCCCGAATTCAGCTGCCACCGCCACCATGATACCAACGGTAGCGATCTCACCCACCGCGGTCGTAAAGATAGAAGCTGGGGGCGGCTTCACCTGGTCCCTGCCTTAATTGACGGATGCTCCCCCACCACCGTGATTGCAGGTGAGCTCACCAAGGAGCTCCAACTACCTGCCAGCAACATTGGCGGGCAAGCAGGATGCCTACTGCATATCCGAGGAAGACACGGTCAAAACAAAAGAAATGCGACCTATGCTACGGTCGTATCCAATTTTCGGCGCATAACACCCACGACCAGCATCGACAGCGCTATCGTAGCCCCGTACGCACACCTCCGTCTGGCGGATCCGCAGTTCCATTCATCCGCCCGATCCGCTTCGTCCTAGGGACAGATGTATATGCGGAGATAATACTACCAGGGATTCTTCCCACCACGTTTGGCGCTTTGCTAGCTTAGAGTACCATCTTCGGTTGGGTACTATCGGGCACAACCAAGGCCTAACATTAAAATGTTCGGTAACGACCGAAACACATGAATATTTTTTGTACTTTCTTATTTTTTATTAAACTCTTGCTGTACACAATTACGAAGAGGTGTGCGTTTACAATCTTTTATCGTTACAATACTTTATTTGTTACTGAAGCCTTGCTTCGCTTTCATTTTACAAACCATTGTATATAAACGGCAAGAAATATGAACGCGTATATCTTCTTACTTCTCTTATCAAACCCTAGCTTTAGGCAATCATGGCTCGTCAACCTCTAACCATGACGGGGCCAGTGGCGAATGACCGAGGCATCAGCAACCAAGCTCACACACTATGCAAACCCTCTTGCGTGCCGCCAAACCGGCGGACTGGCCGTCGTTAAGTTAAGTTAGGTATACATTTTTTTTCCTCTTCTTCACGGTCGGTGATCCTTGGAGGACTGTGAGGTTGCGTACCGCAAGGGGGGCTGCATGTTTGGGCCCAATGCCTAACTTTTACTTGATTGACGGCGCTCCTCCCTAACATTTTAATAATATTTCCAGCCACCCAAACTGACGCCGCATTTGTGTGCATGCATGGACATGGACGCGTTTCATACACATGCATGTGTGTGTGTGCAGGTTGTCAGCACCCATGCACGTATATGTGGGGGTGGTTGTTTGTGTGGCTTTTCCCCTTCTTAACACCAGAGGACTTTTTCGCGGCTAAGCGGTTGTCATCAACGGGACAACCGGCCTCTTTTTCGATTGACCGCCAAGCAGTTCACGTCACCCAGGATCACCATCGTCACTTTAAGCACAAAGGTAATATTGTATCCATTTTTATATTTTCTTACACTCTAATTAAAATACTATTATAACGAGGAAATCCTCTTTGCGTTTTTCTCTATTTTATTTGGAGTGAACCATCATTCCCGAGATCGACCCGTGTGCGCCTACCCACTGCCGGTTTCAGACGCACCCAGGCCGAACATTGGAAAACACCCGTGTTGTGCGCGAAAAATTGAAATCGAAAAGAAGTGTAAAAAGTGATATTATTTAGTGAGCCCCATTTTTCCCTTTCCACTTTAATAGTTAAGTCATTTGTTATCTTCTGATCATTTTCGGCCTTAGATTTATAAATTTTAAATATTTAAATTTAAATCATTTGGTTTGTTAATTTATTTCGGTCCTTGTGATTATCTGTTCTATCCCTCCACCAGTGGTAAGATTTTCCAGACACAACATAAAGAAGGCCACCGGCCACCGTGGTGTGATGGTAGCGTGCTCCGCCTATCACACCGTATGCCCTGGGTTCAACTCCCGGGCAAAGCAACATCAAAATTTTAGAAATAAGATTTTTCAATTAGAAGAAAATTTTTCTAAGCGGGGTCGCCCCTCGGCAGTGTCTGGCAAGCGCTCCGATTGTATTTCTGCCATGAAAAGCTCTCAGTGAAAACTCATCTGCCTTGTAGATGCCGTTCGGAGTCGGCATAAAACATGTAGGTCCCGTCCGGCCAATTTGTAGGGAAAAATCAAGAGGAGCACGACGCAAATTGGAAGAGAAGCTCGGCCTTAGATCTCTTCGGAGGTTATCGCGCCTTACATTTATTTTTTTTTTTTTTAACATAAAGAAGAGGTAACCTAACCAGCACTATAGTGAATAGTTTTTTTTGTTGTTTTTTTGTTTTGCACATCACAAACACGAAATTAAGTTCAATTTAATTAATTCGGAGCGCACTTCACTTTAAACGCTTTTTACATTTTTGTTTTTCCGCTTATTTTCGATTTCAATAGCAATATCGCACGTATTTTTTAATCCTTGTTCCCAATTAACCCATCGACTGTGGAGGTGGCGAGTGGTGCCTTGTTTGTTGTTGTCGCTACTGAGACACAAAGTCCAAATAAAAACCCTTTGTTGTTGTCGCTACTGAGACACAAAGTCCAAATAAAACCCTTTGTTGTTGTCGCTACTGAGACACAAAGTCCAAATTAAACCTTTTGTTGTTGTCGCTGCTCTGACAAAAATTCTAAAATAAACAAGTTGGGAAGGTTAACCGAACATTACATACTCAGTTGAGAGCTACGGTGACAACATAAGGGAAAATAACCATGTAGGAAAATGAACCGGGGTAATCCTGGAATGTGTTTGTATGACATGTGTATCAAATGAAAGGTATTAAAGAGTATTTTATAAGGGAGTGGGCCATAGTTCTATAGGTGGACGCCATTTAGGGATATCGCCATAAAGGTAGATCAGGGTTGACTCTAGAATTTGTTTGTATGATATGGGTATCAAATGAAAGGTGTTAATGAGTATTTTAAAAGGGAGTGATCCTTAGTTCCATAGCTGGACGCCGTTTCGAGATATCGCCATAAAGGTGGATCAGGGGTGACTAGCATTTGTTTGTACGATACGGGTATCAAATGAAAGGGGTTAATGAACATCTTAAAAGGGATTGGGCCTTAGTTCTATAGGTGCACGCCTTTTCGAGATATCACTATAAAGGTGGACCAGGGGTGACTCTAGAATGCGTTTGTATGGGTATCAAACGAAAGGTGTTAATGAGTATTTTAAAAGGGCGTGGGGTTTAGTTCTATAGGTGGACGCCTTTTCGTGATATCGCCATTAAGGTGGACCAGGGGTGACTCTAGAATATGTTTGTACGATATGGGTATCAAATTAAAGGTATTAATGAGGGTTTTAAAAGGGAGTGGTAGTAGTTGTATAGGTGGTCGCCTTTTCGAGATATCGGCATAAAGGTGGACCAGGGGTGACTCTAGAATGCGTTTGTACAATATGGTTATCAAACGAAAGGCGTTAATGAGTATTTTAAAAGGTCGTGGGTCTTAGTTCTATAGGTGGACGCCTTTTCGAGATATCGCCATAAAGGTGGACCAGCGGTGACTCTAGGATGTGTGTTTACGATATGGGTATCAAATTAAATGTATTAATGAGTGTTTTAAAAGGGAGTGGTGGTAGCTGTATAGGTGGTCGCCTTTTCGAGATAACGGCATAAAGGTGGACCAGGGTGACTCTAGAATGCGTTTGTACAATATGGGTGTCAAACGAAAGGTGTTAATGAGTATTTTAAAAGGGCGTGTGGCATAGTTCTATAGGTGGACGCCTTTTCGAGATATCGCCATAAAGGTGGACCAGAGGTGACACTAGAATGTGTTTGTACGATATGGGTATCAAATGAAATTTGTTAATGAGTATTTTAAAAGGGAGTGGCCTTAGTGCTATAGGTGGACACCTTTTCGAGATATCGCCATAATTGGTTTATTTTCTTTGGTTACCGGGGTTAGATTCTGTGAGGACTTTGTTAATTCAACTGATTTATTTTCTTCAGTTAAAGAGGGCTTAGTTAACAGAGTGTTAAAGTCAATCTGAATATTTTCTTCAATTGTAGTGGGTACTGTTATTTCGAAGTTATACCTTGCTAATGAAGACACCAATTTGTCTCTTACAGTTGAAAAAATTTGGTAAACTTCAACCTGACGATCTTTTGTTAATATGGGGTCTATTTTTCGTATTCATTTTCCTCGAGTATTTAATGATTCTAATTAATTGACAAATGTTTTACTACTGTTTCTGGTTTTATTGTGACATTTTATTAATACATTTGTACTATTTTTCTGCTTTTATTTTTTCTTCATATAATGCATCGTAAATTTGTTCCCATTTGTTCATTTCTGCTTTGGTGAAACATGAGTAAAATATTAAAGTTTTTCTTTAAATTTAATTTGATTTTTACTATAAATTAATTTAATCTCTTAAATTTTTTTTCTATTTATATTTTTCATCTCTGTTTTTTCCCATTTTAAGGGGTTTTATGAGGAATACCTAGCTATTTCAATCTAATAGTTTATTTTTGATTTCTTAGTTCTTTAATTTTTTGTTTTAATTTTAATCTATCTTCCGGATTACTTGTTAAATTTAATATTCTGAAATTTTTTCTTTTTGAATTTTAATAATACAATAAATTTTTATTTATTTTTTTTTCAATACATTCGCTACATTCTGCTTAAGATGTTGCGGATTATTTCTTTGTTGCAGAGTTTACCTTTTGCGGCTAATACTTGCAGCGGTTTGTTTGCACGGCAAGAAATGCTTCTGCTACCGTGATGCGGTGGTTTCCAATTGAAATAAATACACGCGAGAATACTTTAATTCTTATTAACAAATAACTTTATTATTACAAATTAATATTCTCGAAATTAATGGCAAGTATTAGTAAGCAAACTTGTTAGCGAGTGGTATAAATAGACTGTAGCGAATGTATATAAGAATAGTAATAACAAAACGGAATAGAGATAATGCAAATGTCAGAACATGCAGGCTTGACATGACTGTGCATTAACACTTGTAATACTTGATTTCACAATAAGTTTAATGTATGCAAATTCGAACTCAACATAGCGCCGCCCTTGAACTATCTAATTATGTATGATACGTTCAACTTTAAATTACATTTGATTTTTTGTTGTTTGTTTGAAAACATGAAGAATATTAGAAAAGAAAATTTAACAATTGATTTCTTATGGTATCAAATAGCAAAGAAAGTTAACAGAGTTAAATAATTACGTTAATGAATATAAAAAAAAATCTTAACATAAGTAAACTATTAGGTTACAGATTCGACTGTTTGCAAAAATTATTAAAAGTAAGTAATCTTAACATGGTTAAAAAATGTGTATTTACGAGTCTTCGTTCTCGCAAAATAAATTTCCTTTCGTAGGTAGAAGGCATATTTTTGCTATTGGGCGCTTGTATTCGCCATTGGGCGTTTTGACTGTGACGACCCGTATGCGACCGTCAGCTCCCGGATGACATCGAACTACCCTCGCTAGTGCTCACTTTGTGGGAGGGGTAGCTTCGTTAATACAACCACAACATCTCCTTCTTCGAAATTACGTGACGGACGAAACCATTTGGCGCGGCATTGCAAACTCAAGAGATACTCGTCTCTCCAATGACGCCAGAAGTGATGTCTTATAGATGATATTAACTGCCACCGTTGCTGGAGATTTCCCCGGAACCCTTGACCCTAAGGTTCCGGGATAGCCTTAAGCGGTTCGCCGATAATAAAATGCTCCAGCGTTAGAGCTTCGAGGTCGAGTGCACTCGCAGAAACCTCGCACAATGGACGAGAGTTGACGCAGGCTTCCACTTCAGTCAATAATGTACTAAACTCCTCGTACAATAAGAGAGTTTCACCTAGGATGCGTTCTAAGTGATATTTGATGCGTTTTATTCCAGTTCCCCAGTATCCGCCCATATGCGGTGCGATCGGCGGGTTGAAACGCCACTCTATATTGGAATCGGGATACGAAGCTCCTTTTCAGCTCCGACGAAATTTGTTCCATTATCGGAAAACATGGTCTTGCAATACCCTCTTCGGTTGATGAAACGCTTGACCGCGTTTAGAAATGTAGGTGTAGACAAATATCCTACGAATTCCAGGTGCATCGCACCAGTACACATACAAATAAAGGAGCAGATGTATCCCTTCGTTGATTTCGCCCCTCTACCATGCGGGAATTTGTACGAATAATGCGAAACCTACGGCAGTGCATGTGAAACAGCGAGTATAAGTAGTGCGAGCCAGAGGAAGGTCACCTATTGACTGTGCGGCCGCACGACGCAATACGATTTACGCATTTGTGATAAACGCTACGAATTAAATTGCGGGCGCCAATCACGTAATAACGACGTTGCAATACGACCTGCATGATACGTGGTCCAGCGTGCAATGTATACTGATGGATATCGGAAATTATAAGTCGTGACAGCGGAGAATTCTTAGGCAAAATAATTGGATGCCTTACATCAGGCGTGACATCCGCGGATTTCAACCGCCCACCTAGGCGAAGAATGCCATTCGGGTCTAGAAAAGGCTGCAAGCGCAACAGACTACTGCGTAGTGGGATCGGCCTCTTTGTGCTACAATGAAATATTTCGTTAGTGAAGTAAAAGTTTTGAGTATACTTAACTAAGCGGCGTTCTGCTTCGACTAACTCTGAAACAGTAAGGGAACCTATTGATTTTCAAGTAGGCACTTAGTAGAAACACGAAGATTCGCAATGAGTCGTAAGGCGTAACCGATGACACGAAGCAACTTGGAAAACGAAGAGTATTCCTTGACTACTGGCCAGTATTCGTCCGAGTCTGTTACGTGGGCTACAACTTTGTTGCGGATGCCCATATCAGTTGTATGCTGCTTTGAAGCATTCTGCTTTCAAAACTGGTCTGTACCTTTCAAAAAATTAGGACCGTTCCACCAAAGCTCATGACCTAGTAGATCGGACCGCGATATACCCTGGACGCGCAGTCAGCTGGATTCAACTCGGACCTTACATGATGCCAACACTCTGGAGGCAAGATCCCTTGGACGTCGGCAACGCGGTTTGTGATGAAAGTCACCCATCTACTAGGGTGCGCTTGTAACCAGACTAACGTGATGGTTGAATCCGCCCAAGCATACAGCGGATAGCGGAGATCGCACAAACTGTTTAAAACGCTTCTTAGCAATTTCGCAGCTAAATGCGCCGCACAAAGTTCCAGATGCTGTAAAGGCGTTGATTTAAGCGGTGCCACTTTAGTCTTCGCTGAGATGAGACAGTAACTGTACCGTTCGGGTAAAATGTGCGGGCGTAGACAACGGCGGCATAAGCGCGCTCAGAAGCGTCGGCAAAGACGTGCAGTTCAGTGAGTGATCCAATTGCTCCACATCCAAGCCCGCGATCTATCTTCACTTATTTTAATTTCTGCAGCTGGAGACGATGATTGAGCCACGGCCTTGCGATTAAATCTGTTATCAAATCGTCCCACCCAACTGCGGAACACCAAACGTCTTGGAACCAGATTTTGGAGTTGATTGTTACTGGAGCGAGCAGACCTAGAGGATCAAAGATAGTACTGGCATCGGAAAGGAACGATCTCTTGGTTAGGCGTTCTTCCTTTAAATCGACTGCAAACGTAAAATGATCACCCTCTGTATCCCACCTTAGACCCAACGCATGAAAATCTTTACCGTCGACTACGTTATACGCTTCTAGAAGCATCAGCGATAGTTGTGTTCAGCTCCTTACAATTCGTCGCCCACTTTCGAAGTTCGAAACCGCCTTCCTCTAGAATATCCGTTACATTCTTTTGAAGGGATTGCAGTTGAGCTTTACATGATGTACCGGTGAGTAGATCGTCCATGTAAAAGTCGTTTAGAATCGTTGACACGGCTTTTTCGCATTTGTTGGACGAGTCTTTGGCAGTTTTCTGCAAAGCCTTGACAGCTAAATGAGACGCGGCCGCCACACCATATTTGACGCGAAGCATGCGGTAATCTTGAATCGGCGATGATGGATGAGGCCTCTAAACGATTCGTTGTAATTCGACGCTTTTCGATGAAACGCACACTTGCCGGTACATCTTGGCGATATCCGCAGTTACTGCGAAGCGGTGCGTTCGAAAACGCAACAACACGGTATATATGTTATCTTGCAACTGCGGTCCAACAAACTGTGCGTCGTTAAGCGTGTTTCCAGAAGTAGTTTTAGTGGAAGCGTTAAAAAGAACACGCAGTTTCGTCGTGACGCTAGACTCCATGACAACTGGATGATGCGGCATATAATACACGGCATTGTTCGTCGGTTGAGGTATTGCTTCCATGTGACCCATATCCAAGAGCTCTTTCATGAACTCGTTGTAAAGCGATCTTAGCTCGTTGTCGTTCTCCATCTTTCATTAAATGCGCAGCAGGCTGCGAACAGCGAAATTACGTGATTCGCCCAAAAGAACATCAACTTTCAGCGGTAACTCCACTAGAAAGCGACCGTCGGACGACCTTTTATGCGTAGAGGCGAAGTGATCTTCGCAGAAGCGCTCTTCATTTGTGAGATGAGCCTTTCGGGGAAATTCTTCTAGTTCACATAATCTATTTAGTGCGCGATCGAGCTGCACATCGCAGTGGAATACCTGTAAGTTACGCGTTGGCGAAGACGAAATTTCAACACTTCCGCACAAAGTCCAGCGAAATACCGCTTTTTACGCCATGGGAGTGTCGGGTGGACCTTTGCCAAGCTCGGAGGAGATTAGACGACTCATGACGTTAATACCAACCAAAATATCGACGCGGCCATGTTTGTTGAAATACGGATCAGCTAGAAAGAAGCCGCGAATATGAGGTCATTCAGGAGTATCTAGCATCTGCGATGGCAAATCCTACGCTATTTTTGGAAAAATTAAAGCATCAACAGTATAATGCTCATTGGAAAAATTCGAAGAAAGTAACAGTGATGTCTCACCCCTACATCGACCTCCTTGCGATGAACCGATTCCAGTGACGAAAACGGACCATGATGTACGAGGCAAGCCCAAGCGTTGTACGCTCGCATCAGTAACGAACGTAGCGTGGGAACCGGAATAGAAGAGTATACGAGCCGCTTGCCACCTATCAGAACAATCGCGAACCCTTATCAAAGCGGTTGATAATAGAACAGTTTTTTGCGGTACATGTAGTGGAAGGGTTTCGAAACTCAGACACGATGAGATGCATGCAGCAGCGACTGGTTTACCGAAGAAGCGGTTGTTTGAGTTGTGTCAGATGCGGTAGTCGGAGCGGTAGTGGATGCGTCGGCGACATGCGTAGTGGCAGTGCTGGCGGTTGAGACTGGGACCCGATGCAGCAGAGTATGACGACGTTCATGACAGATACGGCACACGGATGAGCTGTTGCAACGCTCTCTAAACTGACCTGAACTCAAGCAATTTAGGCAAACCTTGGCTTCCTTTATGAATTTGGGCTTCGCTGTTGCATCAAGGTTACGAAATTTGTCACAACGGTATATCCTATGCGTTGCATTGCAGTATGTGCATCGCATGTTGCTCTGCTCAGGAACAGCGTGAAACACCTTCGTTGACTTTCATGCCAATTTAGTCGCATTTACTTTGCTTTGCAATGGTTGAGACGCGGGGGTAGCCAGCATTGACAGTGAACGACAGCGAACTTCTAAAAACGTTGATAGCTCCTCCAAGGTAGGAGATTCGTCACTAACTAAAGATAGCTCCCATTATTTTCTAGTCTCGAACGCAAGCCTCTTTACCAGTTCATGCACCAACCAATCGTCCCACAGGTCGACGGAGCGACCCAGTTCCTTGGGCTCCCAAATGTGTTGCTGGAAAGTATCGTGAACAATCTTGACGGCTGCGGCGCTGTCATTTGTAGCCTTGGGAATATCATTAATAGCTGTTAGATGCGCTTCCACGATAACCCTCATGACCTTGTAGCGCGATGTGAGTAGACCCCAAGCCTTCTTATAATTTGCATCGCAAATCTTGAAGCCGTTGATTATATGTAATGCATCTCCTTTCAGACAACTACGTAAATAATGAAGTTTTTGTCCGTCCGACAAAGCAGCATTACCATCAACCAGTGAGAAAAAGAAATCATAGAAAATGATCCACTCCGTGGAATCACCCGTGAATGTATGTAAATCCATTTTCGGTAATCGTATTGCTGGAGACACCGACGCAGTAGTGGCAGCGACACGAGATGCCGTTTCCGCTCGAACCCTTTCTACGCGCTTGAAATTGGCTAAGGCTATGGCATACCAAGTTTCACACTGCTCTCGAACACTTTCTTCTACTGCAGCATTGTCAGCTCCACAAGAGTTTTCGACGGAGTCATGGGCTGTATTGAAACGCACACATTGCTCATTTAAAAGTTGCATATAACTGTTGATATTATCCGCGTCCATAATAAATGCGTCGTCTATGCTTTTTGTCACATATATTTTGATTGAGTTAAGGGCAGAATGGCGAGTTTTTACAAATGCAGACATAGTTATATTTTATAGTTGCAGAATCTACTATTGTTTGTAGGTTAATTTGCCTTTGAAGTTTTGCAGAGAGCAAATAAAATGACAAAATGTACGAATGGTGAAAAGGGCGACGAGAAAAAAATGTATGCGATTTGCAGCGGACAAATGAAATTCACTGAAAATTGTTGTAATTCCCAATGCAATGCGGAGTTGAATATTTGTATATTTTAATATTTAAATGTATTATGTATGATTAGATTTTCAGCTATATGATGAATTTATTAGCAGGTTATACTTGCGGACGATTCGATGAATCTGGATCGTAATGACCAAAAAAATGTTGCGGATTATTTCCTTGTTGCAGAGTTTTACCTTTTGCGGCTAATACTTGCAGCGGTTTGTTTGCACGGCAAGAAATGCTTCTGCTACCGTGATGCGGTGGTTTCCAATTGAAATAAATACACTCGAGAATACTTTGATTCTGATTAACAAATAACTTTATTATTACAAATTAATATTTTCGAAATTAATAGCACTGTAGCGAATGTATATAAGAATAGTAATAACAAAACGGAATAGAGATAATGCAAATGTCAGAACATGCAGGCTTGACATGACTGTCCATTAACCCTTGTAATACTAGATTTCACAATAAGTTTAATGTATGCAAATTCGAACTCAATACAGATATTAAAAATTTCTGCTCTTGGTTGAGCAGCTGGGCTGCCAAATTTTTTCTAAATTTTATATTAAATTAAA
Organism: Eurosta solidaginis; assembly: GCF_040869045.1. Classification (NCBI taxonomy): domain Eukaryota; kingdom Metazoa; phylum Arthropoda; class Insecta; order Diptera; family Tephritidae; genus Eurosta; species Eurosta solidaginis. The sequence goes on along the minus strand of NC_090320.1, from coordinate 138,015,791 downwards.
TTCTTATATAACTTCCTGCCAGGCTTGCTGCCTGTCATGTTGCCTGCCCTGCTTCCAGCCGGGTTATTTGTTTTACTGCTGCCAGTCTTAGTATTCCACCCTGTTTATGATTTGCTGTATACTATAAAAGCGTGCAATTGTTGGCATATGCTGATGACGTTGATATCATCGGCCTAAACACCCGCGCTGTTAGTTCTGCTTACTCCAAACTGGAAAAAGAAGCGGTAAAGATGGGTTTGATGGTGAATTAGGACAAAATGAAGTACCTGCTGTCATCGAGCAAAGAGTCAGCTCATATGCGCCTGGGCAACCACGCTAAATAGTAAAAAACTTCGTTTATTTGGGAACCAGCATCAACACTAGCAACAACATCAGCATTGAAATCCAGCGAAGAATCAATCTTGCCAATAAATGCTACTTTGGACTAGGTAGCCAATTGAAAAGTAAAGTCCTCTCTCGGCGAACGAAAATCATACTCTACAAGTCACTTATCGTACCCGTCCTGCTATATGGGGCAGAAGCATGGACCATGACAACAGCAGATGAAGTGGCTTTGGGAGTGTTCGAGAGAAAAGTTCTTCGAAAGATTTATGGACCTCTACGCGTTGGCGATGGTGAGTACTGAAGAAGATTTAATGAGGAGCTGTACGAGCTATACGCAGACATCAACATAGTCCAGCGAATTAAAACGCAGCGGCCGCGCTGGCTAGGCCATGTTATGCGAATGAAAGATGATGCTCCGGCCAAGAAAGTATTTCTATCGGAACCCGCCTATGGAAGCAGAGGTAGAGGGTCCGTTGGAAGGACCAGGTGGAAAACGATTTAAACTCCCTTGGTGTGACCAATTGGCGCCGGTTGGCGGAGCGAAGGAGCGACTGGCGCGCCTTGCTGGACGGCCATAACCGTTTAGACGGTTAAGCGCCAATTAAGTAAGTAAGTAAGTATCGCCTTAGTTTGCTTTGCTGCCATACGCCTTTTTTAGCCTTGCCTTTTAATTTTTGAGTTGAATTTTTTGCCAGTCGTAAAAAAATTGAGTCACTTTCATCCTCAGAATTAATGCGTTTATCGAATGTGCATTTTTTGTTTTTCAATTGGTCGAAAACTTTTTAATCGACTCAAAAATTGTTTGGGAAAATTATTTAGATCCTTTTTAAGATTTACTAGTTACCTTTAGTCCTTAAATCAGTCTTCCTTTAGGATGATCGTTCTAGCACTTTTGCCTATTAGCAAATTTTCTGCTGACTAGTGACCAAACTGGCAGGATCTCCATGTGATATAAATGAACAATTTAGTTTTGGAGTTAAAATAGAATTGATCCTTTATTCGTGAACCGCTTTATTTTATACAAAATATTTCTAAATTACTAATACATATTTACACTAATACTTATAAACTAGATGTACAAAAACTTAAGGCCAGAAAAAAGTACAACGACATTACGTTTGACCTTTTGACTATCCGATCTGATGATTTTCAAAATCAAGAAAGTTGGTAGTAAGTTTTTGCAGAACTTCGAAACGTAAAAACGTCGATTTTTACACTTTTTCAAGCGATATCCTTGACTTTTTTTTAATTTTTCGTTATAATTTTGAGGCATTGCTGTAACGCTATGGAATTTTAACTGAATGTTGTTTTTGAGACGGATATTCTAAAAGTATGAGCAAAATTAATGTGCCCCTCCAATACTCAAAACTATCATCAATCAAAATAGCGATACTTTTTTTGTCATTTTCAATATTGACAGTTTTTGCTTATAGCTTTTTGAGGCAACTGAGTATTGAAATTTGGATTATGCACGATAATAACCTATCAGGGACTAAAAATACCTGGGGCTTCAAATTCGATGTGCCCCTTTCAGTTTTGAAGGCAGAGGCAGAAAAGTGGAAGCACTTGGTTGTGCAAATTTTTTTCAGGGGCAATTTTTTTTGTGGGCACAGCTACAATTTTACTTTTATCACTTCATACCCGTTTGTTAATCTTTTCTCTACACCACAGTAGTATACCATCAATTGCCTCATCTTGGAATATTCACGCAAGGAAAGTTATTGAAGTTTGTACATGGGGCAAATATACGAAATTTCCGACAAAAAATGGCAATCGTCAAAAAGTGTAGAATTTTTTTTTTTTTTAACCAGGTTTTATTTAAAAGTAAAAGAAAAGAAACACAAATTTGGTACAAAAATCAAAAAAAAAAAAATTTTTTTGTCTACACTTTTTGACGATTGCCAATTTTTGTCGGAAATTTCGTATATTTGCCCCATGTACATACATCAATAACTTTCCTTGCGTGAATATTACAAGATGAGGCAATTGATGGTATACTACTGTGGTGTAGAGAAAAAAATAACAAACGGGTATAAAATATTTGACGGTTACCTGGTTTCATATTTTTGCCGATATCTCTAAAACCGGGTTTCATCAACAAAATTTTAGCTAAATATACCCCACATAGATATGTACATCCTGATAAAATTTCAACACAATCGTTTAAGAAGTGTTTAAATAAGTACAAAATTTTAAGGTTTTCCGGGATTATATTTTTATCAATATCTCCAAAACCGGATCTCGGGTATTAAAACTTTTTACCTAAACATTACTTACTTACTTAATTGGCGCTTAACCGTCTAAACGGTTATGGCCGTCCAACAAGGCGCGCCAGTCGCTCCTTCGCTCCGCCAACCGGCGCCAATTGGTCACACCAAGGGAGTTTAAATCGTTTTCCACCTGGTCCTTCCAACGGAGTGGGGGCCGCCCTCTACCTCTGCTTCCATAGGCGGGTTCCGATAGAAACACTTTCTTGGCCGGAGCATCATCTTTCATTCGCATAACATGGCCTAGCCAGCGCAGCCGCTGCGTTTTAATTCGCTGGACTATGTTGATGTCTGCGTATAGCTCGTACAGCTCATCATTAAATCTTCTTCGGTACTCGCCATCGCCAACGCGTAGAGGTCCATAAATCTTTCGAAGAACTTTTCTCTCGAACACTCCCAAAGCCGCTTCATCTGCTGTTGTCATGGTCCATGCTTCTGCCCCATATAGCAGGACGGGTACGATAAGTGACTTGTAGAGTATGATTTTCGTTCGCCGAGAGAGGACTTTACTTTTCAATTGCCTACCTAGTCCAAAGTAGCATTTATTGGCAAGATTGATTCTTCGCTGGATTTCAGTGCTGATGTTGTTGCTAATGTTGATGCTGGTTCCCAAGTAAACGAAGTCTTTTACTATTTCGAAATTATGGCTGCCAACAGTAGCGTGGTTGCCAAGACGCATATGCGCTGACTCTTTGCTCGATGACAGCAGGTACTTCGTTTTGTCCTCATTCACCATCAAACCCATCTTTACCGCTTCTTTTTCCAGCTTGGAGTAAGCAGAACTAACAGCGCGGGTGTTTAGGCCGATGATATCAATGTCATCAGCATATGCCAGTAATTGCACGCTTTTATAGTATATTGTTCCAGTGCGGTTAAGTTCTGCAACTAGTATAATTTTCTCCAGCATCAAATTAAAGAAATCGCACGATAGGGGGTCACCCTGTCTGAAACCTCGTTTAGTTTCGAACGGCTCGGAGAGGTCCTTCCCAATTCTGACTGAGCTGATGGTGTTGCTCAACGTCATTTTGCACAGCCGTATAAGTTTTGCGGGGAAACCAAATTCAGACATAGCGGCATATAGGCAGCTCCTTTTCGTGCTGTCGAAGGCGGTTTTAAAGTCGACGAAGAGGTGATGTGTGTCGATTCTCTTTTCACGGGTTTTTTCCAAGATTTGGCGCATTGTGAAAATCTGGTCGATGGTAGATTTACCAGGTCTGAAGCCGCACTGATAAGGTCCAATCAGCCGGTTCACGGTGGGCTTCAATCTTTCGCACAATACACCTAAACATACTTCGTTCAAATATCTATATGTTTTTAAAGTTTCAAAAGAATCGGTTAAAAGGTGTTAAAATAAATGTGTTGCAAACTTTGCAGTAAAAAATATTTGGTGGTTATTCGGTTTTATATTTTTACCCATATCTACAAAACCGGGTGTCGTGCATCAAAAAACTTTTACATAGCTAACATCTGCATATATCTCCATATTTTTTTTAAATTTTCGAGATAATCGGTACCGAAGTGTTGAAATAAATGTATATTTAACATTGCGACCTCAATTTATATATATTTTGCTTGATCTTTTGACTATATCTTTCTGAGGCATTATGTAAGATGAGTAACGGCGATGCACTATAGCTCCAATTTACCCCTAAATGTTCCTAATAAAAAGATATTTGCGTGATACCATGTTTCAAAAAAATTTTTTTCTCCAAAAAAACCAAAGTTTGGCGGATTTCCCCGTATATGTATGGGGTTCTACAGTCAATATGAATAATGGGCACATATGTCGGTCAGTGTGACTAATCGACATATGTGTCGGTCAATGTGACGGGTTCACAAATGTAAACAAACTCATGCTGAGTTCAAATGATTATTTGGGTCAGTAAAATTTTACTACTTGTGTGGTCTATAAGTGAGTATATTTTGTATTGTTAAATGCATTCAGTTTTTAAGATTGAGCGGCATATAATTTACCTTGCACCAGTAATTAAAGTGGTTTAAAACCGTATGAAGTAAGTTGCTCAACCTTGAAAAGTTTTACATCATCACCATACATCAAGATTTTTTAATATTTCATTGCATTGGATATACTGATTATAAGTCCTTTTTCGGTATGGTCCCGAACTAGTATAAAAACTTATATAAGATCTATTGCTTGTGTTGTTGTTGCTACGAATACAATTTTATTTCCTTGTCCATTAGTTCCAAACCACTCCTGTAACTGCTTTGGAAATATCAAGTCCTTAGTTAATTTGGTTCAGGTCCAGGAGAAAATTATAAATATTTTAGCTTGTACACTTCTGTGTTACCACCCTTCGACCGCTCTTGAAAGGAGTATACCAGGATCGTTCCAACAACGGCTACGCGACAAAAAGTACAGCAATAAGTACTTCGGATTCCCAGAAACTCCCTCTGAAGGACATACACATGTTTAATATAAATTGACTCAAATATAAGGTGCCTGTCATTGTCTAAATGTACTCTGTTGGTACTATGCCAAAAAATTCTTGTGGAACCCCTTTCCTGCCAATTTGCTTGCATATATGCTGTGGAGTTTACATAAGGGAATGTCTTAAAATGCAGCGAAAGAAAGTCGAAGCTCCTTCAAGCTAGTAGTCTTTTTTTTTTAACCCACTTTGTCGATTGTTGAACAAGAGAAAATTTAGTTGCTCCAAATATTAAAAGCGATTGGTTTTACTAATCCCGAACAGGGAATATGATTTCAAAACTGGGGTAATTCAGCTTTTTAATTTGGTCATTATGCTAACGAAATATAACGTCCATTTTATATGGTAAAGCAAACTAAAACGAAAAATTTTCCGGGGACTTAATTTCTTTGCAAATACAACGCATTAAAATTTGTTGCAGAAAGCTGCAAAATTTGCTCCGCCAAGACGTGTCGTATCGTTATTTGCCCTCAATAACATTTGGGTAAAATTACGAGCTCTTCAACGGTTCAGAAGATGTTTTGGTATACAGTTTAATAGGCTGAAATATTTATTTTGCTTAGTATCAGGGCTGGTTTTTTTTTATATTTTCGCTTTGATACGGGTTTAAATGCCTATGAGTGTCACATCCGTAACAATATATATTTACGTACAATGTCTATGAATAAATGCACATAGACGTCACACACAGCAGCTGATGCCATATTGGAGCTTAGAGTGCACCAAGGCTTAGTAAATACATTTCAGCGTAGCGTTTGAGCAAATCTTTCTTAGACTATAAAAATAACGAACAGTATATCGCATATACGACTTCAAACGAGAAAAATGCGTAGAACAACTTAGATTTTGGTCAACAGAAACACCCAGACATTGAAAAACGTTTACTTTTTCGATTGCGAAACACACATTGCAGCAGTTTATTTCCACTTTGAAAGTTGTATCAGAACACCATAAACTATTGAGTGCAAAATGCTTGCAATCAGTGGCATGTAACACAATTCCAATATCCAGTGTTACTTTTGGAAGTAGGTTGAAATACATCATCTGCGGTTTTTTGCTGACTGTTCGGCCGGGGTGCGTCTGATCCTTGCGAGAGGTGAGCGCACCGGGTCGATCTGAAAGAACGGGGGTGTTTGAAAATAAATAAGAGAAGACGAGATTTCTCGTTATAATAGCTGTGATTTTATTGGTAGATATTAAATAGACAGGAAATAATATTACCTTTGATAAACGGCAGAGATCGTTGGCGGCAGATGTGTACGCGTTGGCTGTTAGAATCCAAGAGGCCGGTTGTATAGCAAGCTACAACCGTTGACCCGCAAAATCCTCCGTTTTGGCACCCGCACATCAACCCCGACATGCATATGCATGAGTGCTGACAAAAAACACACATACACGTGCATGTACATGCATGCACATGCATGTGGCGGTGATGGTGTGGGTGGTTATAAATTAAGTCGAGTATCGAGTATCGATTTGCAGAGTTGCATTTGGGGGGATCGCAATCAGATGCGGAAAGGTTAGGCATCCTGCCTAAACATGCCGGCCCCCCTTGCGATACGCAACATCGTGTTCCGTCAATGACCTCCGCTGAAACGAGAAAAATGAATATAAGACTTACACACTAAACTTAATCTATATGAGGAGTTCGCCAGCTTCGCGGGTGGCCGGGAATCCTTCCCGACTTGCTCAGCATGCCACCTAAGCTAGGATGAAAAGTTAACGATTATGAACAGATATAAGTGAATATTTCTTGCCATTGAATTATACATAATTCTTAAATATAGAAATTCAGAACGTAATATATCTATAGTCGATGGCCAGTAAGGCTGGACGAAGAGGCCGAGATCTCCGTTCCAGAATGGCACCATTTTTTTTTTTGTTATTCTTTGTTTTTTTTTGTTCCGGATGGAGAGGCCGAGGTCTCCGTTCCAGATTTGCAGTTTTTTGTTTGGACGAAGAGGCAGAGGTCTCCGTTCCAGACTCGAGGGTTTTGAGGTTTTTCTGGGCTGGACGAAGAGGCCGAGGTCTCCGTTCCAGCGTCTAACGTGTCGTATCGCTCTCAAGGCAACTGTGGAATTTTATGGCTGTACCGGGGCGAGCGGCCGTGAGGGTGGTTGGGTGAAGCGGAGGTGTTTTATTACAAAGCGTATGTTAGGCCAGATAACTTAAGTGCATACGCGAAGCATATTATTAAATACAATCTTTACCAAGCAGAGCTGCGTTATTTACGTTCACATGACATAAATTTGCAGATTGGCGATGCGTTTGAATTCCTTTGTTGTGTATGCCTGGTTGGTACTGCATGAGATGCCCACATGAGTGAAAAATAGAAAAAACACGCCAGTCCCGATTGTGATGTTTTGCGGTTTTCGGTACTGATTTTGTCTATTTAGTGTTCGGTATCTGCCCTTAGTCTAACAGCACTAATGAGGCTGGCGTTTTTATGTTCCGGGTTGCCATCCATTTGTTTTCCCATAACAGGATTTTTCCAGAATACATTAATGTAGAATTGTGGTGGATGAATTATCCCCACCACTTTGTTATTTGCAAAAGGATTTTCAAGCTGATAAAACGTAAGTATGACAAATTCCTAATGGATTTTTTTTGATAATTTTTTCTATAATGGATTTTTTTCTTTTTCGTTTCAGATGGAACCGATGCAATTGCTCCTAGTGTGTTTGGAGACTGGGGATGAGGAACCCATCCAGGTGGTGGCGGATGTCCAATACCCGGAGCGGCGGAGGGGATCCTATATTTGCCACGCGCCGGACGAGTTGGTGCAGCAGGCGGTGGAGGAGGGGTTGCGGCGAGTGAAGCCCTGTGTGCTCCGGGCCCTGCAGACGCCGCTGGTGGTTAAACTACGCGGGAGCACCACCGCCTGGTATGCCAAGTTCCATAAGGCGTACGAGAACGTGTTGTGGGAGCAGAAGCCAGCACAGGGTCCAACGCCTCAGGGGGGGTATCGATGCCGTGTGTGCCAGCGGCATCTTCGGTCGTTTGGAGGCTTGATTGCCCATCTAAATGGGCATATGCAATTTTTTCCGTATAGGTGTTGGAGTTGCCCCAAGCGATATGCGTCGTCCGCAGCGCTTTCCGCGCATCGCCGTCTTCGCCACTGAAGTGGGTTTCTGTGCCACTCAGTTAAGTACGTTTTGTAAGTCATTTAATTGAATGTTTGGTGAAATAAAAAAAATAAATGGACTTGTTTTATCCTTCCTATTATTTCGGCCTGATTAGTTATAGTGGGTGAGGGGGGGGGGGGGGGGGGGGGCGTTGTGTGATTTAACCTTGTGTTGTCTTTCTATACTCTTATACTGACGCAAACAAAAACGCACCATTGGGTGGTCGAGTTCGCTCACATGGCAACTCTGCCGTTTCTCGTTTTCTTGTATGTATCATACATACATACCTACGTTGGTAGAACATTCCAGTATAGAGAGTGAAGCAGAACAAAAATGAATCGAGAGATTTATTTTTCCGTTTTTGCTTCACTTCATGTGAAATTTACGCGTTGCTGCACAAAAGGGTAAGTAGTAAAACATTTTTGCAATAATTTTATTTCAATAAATATTTTTTTTTTTTGTTATTTCAGATTTTTAATGCATTTTCCGTTTATTTTCAGGTGACTGGTGATGGAGATCCAGGGGAGCTGATGGGTTTGATGTATCGTTCCATTTTTTTGTTTTCTAGGTTACCGGCATCAAAAAAGGGGTGCTCCAATTGCGGCGTCGGCCGCGCCGTCAGTTGTCACCTTTTTGCGATGCCCATTTATGCATTGACTAATGGGTTTTTTTTCTTTGCAGGTTGGCGGTGGGGTTCCAGGAGCTGGAGCTACCGTGATGAAGAAGTGAATATAAATATGATATAAACAAAAACTTTTCCACAATGCTTTTGCAATCATGAAATTTAAGAGCAAACTATGAATGTTATCCTTGCACGAATGATAAGTTGTTAATTAAAATATCATATCCATCTCTAATACATCAAGCGACTATTATTCATATTCGGGTGGTTACGCTCTTTAAAAAAAGTTCTACCGGTTCTATCCGATATAAAGGGATGTCAAAAAGAAGTTAGTTAGGAAAACATCCACGGCTCACCAGGGCCCGGCACGTAAATTTGTAGTTAGCTGCTTTGCGACACTCTTCTCGGTGGGCGATAAAATCAAGCGCGCGACGTTTCGCTCAATGCAGCTTTGGGGATTTTGATGTCAGGATTTTTGCGTGGTGGCGTGTCCTTCCTTAAGGGTACAGGTGAAATCATCAAAGGTAGTTCAAGCGTAAATCGTGAGGTGCGTGTTGGCGGTACACATTCATATGTGGTATTCGTACAATTTATGGGAAGCGCTTGGTTGGAACGTAATCTTAAACACTTTCCTAATTTAGGTATTAGATTTGGCAGCAAATCTAAAAACTGCTTCATCTCACGTTGATGCTGTATATTCACGTAAATGTATTAAGTTTATATTACGTTCGATTGGTGGAAAAATGTTGGGTGAGAAGGCGCAAACGTTCGCAGGCAAAGAGCTCATACATATTATAGCCGTACAAATGAATTCACTCGATTTAAGTCCTGAAACGCAAAAGATTCCAACCAAGAAACACATTTTCGTCCACATTTGTTTGTTTGCGTGCTCCAAGAGTTAGGTTCCCTAGTGATTGGTTTTTGCACTACAGCACAAACTTCGCTACATGCTCACACATTGAACTCAATTGATGCTACCTGTGCAGTGCTGGTGCATCCATGCGTTGCGGCACGTTTAGCTGCTGCATGGTGTTTGCGTTGCGTCTGCGTGGCTGTACCGAGTCAAATAACGCCACTCAGATCGTTTTGTTGATGCTATTGAACATCTACGATTTTCGCCTAAAGCACTAGCGTGTTATAGATCTGCTTTGGCTGCCACCTTAGACAGTGTGCGTTATTCACCATTGGGCATGCCACATACCAAAACAAAGTTGTGTTTAATACAGCCGAACAGCTTTTACGTTCCGCATCGCAAAATAGTCGTATGTCTTTGAATCGTACACAAGCGGGTTGGTTATTAATTTGTGCCAAACAACCGAATGATATCGGAAATTATTTGCTAATTTAAATTTAGCCCTTCTTTTCTCACCATCGGGAACAAGATCTAAAACCAAATTTTGGACACGTTCTCAACTGGACATACACATACGTATAGCCACCAGGCATGAATGAATGTTATGTGGGTCAGAAAAGCAGCCTTCATTGCCCATGCTGAAGATTTGAATAGGCTGACTGCTTGGTTTTACTATCACATGTCTTTCTCAGTAATGGTAATTCTAAGGAGAACATGAATTACCCAATATCGTATGAAAATTTAATTCGCGCTACTTTGAGTTGATTACTAAAAGGGACGAATGTGAACATTTACAAGAAACTGGCATTGGAGTTATAGGGACTGTGATAGTTACGTATTTACTGAAGCAGTGAAAGGATGTATTTTGAAGAGTGATCCCAGTATTTTTGAACAGTTACAAAAGGAAAAAGGTGTAGACAGGTGTTGTAATTTACATTGAAGTGAAGAGTGACGCTGGGATGAGTCAAGGACGTAGCGCCACTTTTGCTACAGCATTCGCTTTTGGCACACAGGAAGATGGGCAACGGAAGGATCGGTTCACGCCTACCGTCAGGGCGGTGATGGCCAATGAAAACATAATGGACGAATTAGCATCAGTGATACGAACGGAAATTCCGGGTGGCAGACAAAGCTTGCGTGATAGGTATACGAATTTGGAGCCTGTCGCCGATTATTCAGAAGGTACGTATAATCGGGAGGAAAACAAAAAAAACCAGCAATTGAGGCTACCAAAAAATGATTCAACGCTTATCAAATATTCAGGTATAGGAAGCGTTCCGAGCTACAAGCACAACTATTATGTGAGCTGGACTCACAAATGAATCATATGGCACCAACTGTGCAAATACATAAGGGAACAGCGACATCGATACTGCAGCACTGAAACCAATCGATAAGGGTGCGAATGCATCAAGTTCTGTACAATAAGCAAGGCTTAGGTAATCGAGGTGGGCAAAAAGAAACAGATGGTATGGCAGCGAATTGCTTTTAGCCTACGCTATTCAAGAGAGCTGAAGCATTTGGAGTTCGAGGGCAAATCTGCTGATTCCCAACGTATTGTGCACGTATGTAAGTGAGGAAAAAATATATTTCTCTGCACCTCAAGACAAGGGATTGAGTTGAGACCTTTTTTGTTGTTTTTCCTCATAATTTTTAGGATATGTGATGTGGAGCGACTGAAGCGATGCCTTGACAAGCACAATAATCTGTGGCGGCAATTACCAATTTTGGCACGAAGGTGTGCTATTTCCAGATGTGACTTGACAACAATTCATCGACGATTCTTTGAAACAGGACGAGACGATCCGAAAGGTTTTCGGCATTGCAAAAAATTTTTAAGTAAGTTATTTATTACATGTCATCACTTACCTATATGTATAAAAACAAACGTAAAGGAAATGTTAAACCTGCCTACGGATATTAATCAAGACACAATACGACCTGAAAATTTACCCTTCTTTTTTTTTTTTAAAAAACAGTAGGTGTTAATTAGATTATTAACTACAAGCTCTGTGGAAACAATTAATCTAATTTTTTGTGCTAACAATTTAGCTTGTTGGCTTTACTATTTTTTGAAACAAAAATTCAATTTCTCAGGTTGCTTGTATTTCATGCGATTGTATTGACCAAGAGTTAATTTTTATACGAATTATTGGAGATTATTGCGAATATGGGCTGATTTAATAAACGATTCTCAACTTAATGAACACAAACTAACCCGCGGTTTGCAAGTCGAGTTCAAAAGTTTTGAAAAAAATAGCTGGCTGAAAGACGAGCTTGGACTGTCGCTGAATACTGAGCGCTAAACTGGTTTGGGAATTATTACCGCAACCAATTTATAACGAGTATAATATCGAAAAATGTACATTGCGGTTGGTTTTCCCATCTGCGTTTGGCTTGCGATGGGCCTCATTGCGCTCCAACGATTGCAAAGGTTTTCTGTGGCAGATCGATTTGCCCTTCTGCGGTAGGCTTTTCTGTTGTCCTCTTTATGGGATAGCGAGTGAATTGGGAGGGTTTCTGATGTCCTCGCTCGGGGGAGTGAGTGAATTTGGGTGTTTTCTGGTGTCCTCGCTCTGGGTGAGCGAGTGACTTGTGGGGCTTTTTGTTCAGGGGGCCCTCGGTTAATATTGTTAAAGCACATAGAAAAAAAATGTTTTTTTTTTTGTTTGCGAGCTTTTGCTAAGCTCTCATGCGTCCTCGTGTCTCTCGCTCCCTTTCCCCATTGCCCACCAGTAGCAAGATATAGGATTCCCTCCGGTAGAGTCGACACGAGACCGGGGGTAGAGAACAAAAAAAGGAAGATGTAGGATCGCCCTCCGGTAGACTTGCACCATCACGGGACCGGGGGGTTGATTATATTTAGGGCCTCGGGAGAGACACAAGCTTAGGGATAGCGGGGCATCACGGCGCGTGGTTGAACGCGTCTTTATGTCCCGCGCTCCCTTTCCCCATTGCCATCTCGTAGTACGTTTTGAATTCCCCTCCGGTAGACTCGCACCATCACGAGACCGGGGGGTTGATTATAATATATGGCTCAGGAGAAACGCAGGCTTAGGGATAGAGAGACACGAAGACGCGGGTTCCTTAATTTGCTTTCTATGCTATCACCAACCGTGGGCCCCTGATTTTAGGTAGCTGGGGGAAATAGAGTTTTGGTTTTTGGGGTTTTGTGAGGCGGAATTTGGCCCCTTACATTTAATCCTCTTTGTCGTGGGACGGAAGGAGTACCAATTTCGTAATTGATCTAGTGGTTTATCCCCTGGTTGTATGAACGTCAACAACACGCACACGGTTATCAGAGCCTGGGTGTTGACGATTCTCCCCATTCTCCACTCGTTGGGTTGGAGGTTGTTCTCATTGATAACGACTAGCTCTCCGGGTTTTAGATTAGGTTGTGGATGTTTCCACTTGTATCGTTTCTGGATCTCGGTGAGATATTCGGTTTTCCATCGCTTGCAGAAAGTGTGATGGAGGGCTTTGAGTTTCTGCCACCGATTGATCATCGAGGCCGGGCTCTCGATAGCATCCGGCTCTGGCGGAGCCAGTAGATAGCTGCCAGTGAGGAAATGACCTGGGGTTAGTGGCTCTAGGTCCGTTGGGTCATTGGATGCCGGGCTGAGCGGCCGCGAGTTCAGGCATGCCTCGATGCGGCACAAGAGGGTATGGAATTCCACGAAGGTGAATTTGTGTGGTGAGGCTATCTTTTTGAAATGGCTTTTGAAGCTTTTCACTCCAGCCTCCCACAGCCCTCCCATATGGGGAGCGCCCGCAGGGATGAAATGCCACGTGAGTGACTGGTGGCTGTACTTTGAGATAGCGTTCTCTCGCGCTTGTGAGATGAAGGTATTGAATTCTGATCGTAGGGATCGTGACGCTCCAACAAAGTTCGTACCATTGTCGGAGTACATATTTTTCGGGCATCCGCGCCTAGATATGAAACGGGCAAATGCCGCTAGAAACGATGGTGTGCTGAGGTCAGTAGTGGCCTCCAGATGAATTGCTCGTGTGGAAAAACATAGCCTTTGCATAGTCGACACCCTCTGCGGCGGTAACTTTTAATGTCGAAGGGTCCGGTGAAGTCGACTCCAGTATTCGTGAATGCACGGCTGAATGTCGTGCGTTCGCGAGGGAGAATACCCATAAGTTGGGTCTGAGCACGCTTTCGGTGTATAGTGCAAACTTTGCAATTGTGAATTGTTGCCCTAATCATGGTTTTGATGTTAGGTATCCAATATTGGGTGCGTATCAGACGTAACATGAGTGGGTTTTCCCCATGCAGACTTTGTTGATGAAACATTAGGACTGTCAGACGGGATAACCGGCAGTTGTATGGGAGGAGGAAATGGGTGGCGTTCATTAAAAGATAAGTCCTTTGACGCCCGAGTCGCCCTCCTACCCGAATGATGCCATGTTGGTCTAGGTAGGGATTAAGTGAGAATATTGCACTTTTCCCTGCAATTGGTTTTCCGGCCTTTAGATCATTATATTCGGAACTATAGTGTTGTTTCTGATAGATTTTAATTAAGAGTTGGGTTACTGATTTGATCTCATCAGGAGAGGTTAAAGGTGACTTGACTTGAAAGGTGACTCGCCTTCTTTTCCTCTACGGAGGTGATGTAGTCACTTTCTTGTGCTGGCCATTGGGAAGTGTCTTCTTGCAGCCAAGAAGGTCCCTGCTATAGTGTTAACTACTTTGTATTCTTTACTTTAATTTTTTAAAATAATTTTTATTGAGTTTTCGTGTAACTTAAAATTTTTGAATAGCTTCAAAAAAAGAAAATTCTAATTAGTTGGAAAATATCTAAACTCAAAAATAAATTTTTATACTTAAAATCAAAATAAAAGATTTTTAAAATATCAACTTGAATGAAGTGGAGATGCAATAGGAGAATTTGAGGGTCTGCATATACCAGTTTTAACTAAAAATTCAAATTCAGTTTTAGCAATTTTAAGTTTGATTGGATCAAGACGTCCGGGTTTCGAAAATGTTAAAAAACTTTTTGCTAAAAATACTTTACTTACACATTTCGACAAAAATGGTACTTTATCATTAGCAGTAGATGCATCAAATGTTGCTATTGGAGCAGTTCTTCAACAAACTAGCAATAATATACTAGAACCCTTAGCTTATTTTTCAAGAAAATTAACTACAACAGAAACTAAATATTCAACATTTGATCGTGAACTTTTGGTAATTTATAATTCAATTAAACATTTTCTTGAAGGTAGAACTTTTACAATTTGTACTGATCATAAACCTTTAATTCATGTTCTAAATTCTAAAGTAGATAGATCTCCTCGTCAACTACGTCATCTTGAATATATTGCTCAATTTACAAATGATATTCAATATATACGTGGAAAAGACAACATAGTTGCCGACACACTTTCCCGTATTCCAGAAATAAATGCAATTTCAACTCAAGATATAAATTTAGAAACTTTATATAAAGAACAGCAAACTGATACATTTTTACAAAAAACCATTTCTGATCCAAATTCTAAAAATAATTTAAAAGAAATTCATATTCCAGTTATTAATTTAAACATATGGTGTGATGTTTCTCTACAACCTTTTCGACCTTATGTTCCACATTCTATGAGAAGAATTATATTTGACAAAATTCACTCATTATCTCATCCAAGTATAAGAACAACTAGAAAATTAATTCAAAATATATATTATTGGCCTAACATGCGTAAAGAAATTGACGATTGGACTTCATCTTGCATCAATTGTCAAAAATCCAAAATTTCAAGACATACTAAATCTCCTATTCAAAAAATTCAAATACCATCAGGTCGTTTTGAACATATTCATATGGATATTGTTGGACCTCTTCCAGTTTCAAATGAAAATTGTTATATTTTAACAATTATTGATAGATTTTCACGTTGGCCTGAAGCTTATCCACTTAAAGATATTTCAACAAATACTATAGTAAAAACTTTTATTCAAAATTATATACCACGATTTGGTATACCATTGAATATTACAGTAGATCAAGGTTCACAATTCACCTCAAAATTTTTTACGGAATTAACTAAACTTTTAGGTTCTCATAAAATTCATACATCTCCTTACCATCCCCAAGCAAATGGCATGATGGAGAGATTTCATCGAACTTTAAAAGCAACAATTATAGCATCAAACGACTCAGTTCATTGGTCTGACATTTTACCATTCATTCTACTTGGTTTACGAACTTCTATTAAAGAAGATTTAAAATGTTCATCTGCTGAACTTGTTTATGGCCAAACACTTAGAATACCTGGTGAATTAATTATTTCAAATAGTAATAAAGAACATGATTTTTCTAATGACGCTCTCCATAAAATAAGAGAATATTTTTCACTTGTTCGTTCTAAAGTGTTTCATCATAATAAAGAAATTTTTTTCGTTCCTAAACAATTAGAAAATTGTGAGTATGTTTTTGTTAAAGTTCTTCGTAAATCTAATTTAGAATCACCTTATGAAGAACCTTTTAAAGTTGTCTCTAAGAAACATAAAACATTTACAATTCAATACAAAAATACTATTAAAAATATTTGAATTGATTTACTTAAACCAGCAAACATACTTATTAACACTAATTTAAATACAAATACATTAAACAACAAAACACAAAAAAAGGTTACATTTAATATTAATTAATAATTTGTTTGTTTCAAATTTTCTTGGAGGGGGAGTAAATATAGTGTTAACTACTTTGTATTCTTTACTTTAATTTTTAAAAATAATTTTTATTGAGTTTTCGTGTTAACTTAAAATTTTTGAATAACTTCAAAAAAAGAAAATTCTAATTAGTTGGAAAATATCTAAACTCAAAAATAAACAAAAATAAATTTTTATACTTAAAATCAAAATAAAAGATTTTTAAAATATCAACTTGAATGTTGATATACCTGCCTCCACAACGAATTGTTGACCAATTCAGACGCAGGTAATCCTCTGCTGCCTAAATCTGCTGGGTTGGATTCTGAGTTTACATGCAACCAGTCCTTATTTCCGACCATGTCGATGATCTTGGTGATCCGATGTGCGACGAAAGTGGACCTGGAACACGGCGGTTTCCTTATCCATGCGAGGACGATAGTTGAATCCGTCCAAAGGTGCACTTTCACTGGTCCCAACTTGAGGTTCCTGAAAATTGATTCGGTGATTTCCGCTAACAGCACGGCTCCGCAAAGTTCCAATCGTGGAAGAGAAAGAGTTTTCACTGGGGCTACTCGGTTTTTGGCTAGAAGCAGGTTTGTCCAGATGTCATTATCCGTTTTTACGCGCATGTAAACGGCTGCTGCAAAAGCCTTCTCGGATGCGTCACAAAATCCATGGATCTCGATGTCGGTTCCTGGTGAAAAGTTGACCCATATAGGTATCCGGATTTTATCGATTTCATGGTATTGGTCGGTGAAGGTTTTCCATCGTTCCAGCGTACTGGTAGATACTGGTTCGTCCCAAGCGGTGCCTTCCAACCAAATACTCTGCATGATTATTTTTGCCACAATGACCATTGGTGCCAGCCATCCCAAGGGATCGAAAAGTTTGGCGATTGCTGATAGTGTCGCTCTCTTCGCAATGTTTTCCGGGTTGTCCAGCGTCCCTGCTTTAAAATAAAATAAATCGGAGAGGGCATTCCATCGAATGCCTAACGCTTTAACTGAACTGGTATCTTCGAATGCCAGGAAGTTTTCATTGAGCAGGTCTGCTTTGGGGATGTCCCTTAGAATGTCCTCTGAATTGGATGTCCTTTTGCGAAGTGGAAAGCCCGCTGAGTGTAGGACTTGACGAATTTCATCTCTGGCTTTAATAGTCGATGTGATCGTATGTCCACCCGCTAACACGTCATCTACATACATGTATTCTCGTAGTATTTTAGCCGCTGTAGGGTGTGAATTTGACACGTCGTCTGCCAGTTGTAGGAGCGTTCTTATCGCGAGATATGGAGCACAATTCACTCCGAAGGTAACCGTCTTTAATTCATAAAGAGTGGTAGGGTCATTCGGGGACGTGCGATGCACAATACGTTGAAATTTGGTGTGCTTTTCGTTCACCCAAATTTGTCGATACATCTTTTCGATGTCGTTATTGAACACGAAACGGTATAGTCTCCAACGTAAGATAAGGATGGGTTGATCGGCTTGTAGAACTGGGCCTGGGAGTAGAATATCATTTAGGCTCTTCCCGTTGGCCGTAGGGCTCGAGGCATTGAATACTACGCGTACCCTTGTAGTGGTACTTTCCGCTTTAATAACGGCGTGGTGGGGCAGGAAATAATTATCCGAATCGTCGGATGGAATATTTTTTTCAATTTTTCTCATATGTCCGAGCGTTTCATATTCTGACAACACTCGAACATACTCTTTACCTAAGTCTGGGTTTTTTATTAGCCGCCCCTCATTCCGGAAGAATTGAGAGCATGCTCGCTTCAGGGATGGTCCTAAATTAATATTATTAGGGTAATCCTGCCTGAATGGTAGTGACACGGTGTATCTTCCATCTTCATCACGTTTCGTTGTTTCTTTAAATAGTTTTTCGCAATACCTCTCCTCTTCGTTTAATATTTTATTTTTGGGTACATTTTCTACCTCCCAGAAAGCTTTGAGTTGGTTGTCTAACGCAACCTCGTTGTAGAAAGACAAAGCTCTTCGTTGGATTCGGTGATTCGATACGACCGGTTAGTATCCAACCGAACACTGTCTCTTGGGCTAAGAGTGTGTTTAACACATTCTTTTTTATACCGCTCCTTATAATTTGGGGATATATGTCTCCGCCAAGTATGAGGTCTACGTCTTCATTGACGTAGAACTTCTTGTCTGCCAAAACCAAGTCTGGGAATGCCTGCATAGTCATTGCATTGATATGGCAGGATGGAAGATTCCCAGTGAGTTTCGCTAGAACTAGTACGGGTGTAGTCAGGCTGAAGCAGGGATCCACTGGTGAACGTAATTCGATGTTGGATGCTTCTTTCACCTGAGCTGACACCGCATTTTTGATGCCTGAAACATGGGCATGCATTTTCCTCGCTGGCAAATTGATTCTGCGTTTCAGTCTTTCAGTTATAAAGGAACATTCAGACCCAGAATCAATTAATGCCCGCGCGGAGAAGTCAGTACCATTATGGTGAATGTGTACGCGAGCAGTTCCTAATAGCACACCTGTGCTGGAATTGGCTTGGCAGGATTTGACATTCTGGTTCGTAGAGGAAGGTGGTTGTCCCGATTCCTGTCTTTTCCGTGCCTGTACCGAAGTTGATGAGGTATTATCCGCATCTTTAAAAGGGTTGCGCACCGCCGGTTGCTGAAGTGTGTCCGCATGCAGGAGCGTGTGGTGACGAGAGTGGCATTTGGAACAGTTGTACGAACTGGTGCACCTCGTCACTGTGTGTCCTGATGATAAACAGTCATCAGTCATCACAGGCAGCCATTTGTGGATTTGACGAATTTAATCCTTTCTACCGTGTTTAAATAGCAAAAACGTGAACAGTTGCGTAATCTGTGCTCCGTAGATTTGCACATTTTACATATTGATTTTGTTGTTTGCTTGGTTACTTTTGTTTGAAAAGCACCAAGTCTTTTTGTAGGGGTCCCCGTCGACTGGCGCGACGTGTTTGACTTTTGCACTCTAGCAGTGGCATTCCCTGTAAAACCAGACACGGTTTCAAGTGTCTGAAAACGATTTGACAAGAATTTGTCCATATCCTCCCACTTGGATATGTCCGTTTTGTGGTCAATGCTCTGCTCCCATAGAGCCAACGTATTATCAGGTAATTTTGTCGAACATAAATAAGTAATAATCGCATCCCAATTTGAAACGTCAATCTGATGTGTTTTTAAGGATGCTAAACAATTATTTATGTCGCGCTGTAAGGTTTTGATAGAGCTGCCGCACTCGCTATCTATCTTTTTTAGATTAAACAAAATTTTTAGTTGTGAGTTTACGAGAATCCGTTTATTCTCGTATCTCTCAGATAGGTTTTTCCAGGCTGTTTCGAAGCCGTCATTTGTCAAGGGACAGTTCTTGACAATGTCCTTTGCCTCACCTTGGGTTTTTTGGTTAAGGTGGAACAACTTTTCTACCGGGCTTAGGCGACTGTTGTTTTTGTAGATGGCCGTGAACAGGTCACGAAACGTTGGCCAAGATAGGTAGTCGCCCTTGAATACCTCAGTATCGCAGGCTGGCAGGCGGATACTGTGTTCGCGCGCGCGTTCTCCCTCAGGTTTGACTGCCCTATCTTTCAATTTAGTTTCAATTTCAGCCATGTTCGACATGCATCTCAGGAATACGGCATATGCCGCTTTATGCTTGATCTTGACCGCTGCAATTTTCTTTGCGTCGAGCGTGTCAGAGCCAAGCAACTCCTCTAGGGCGTTCTCTGCTTTTTCCCACTTAGCTTGCAACTCTTTTTGCTGTATTGCAAGAGTATGTACAGTGTGCAGAGCCGCATTGATATCATTAAAATCGGCCTCGAATTCGATTATTCGATCGGCCAATCTAATGTAGGAGTCCATGTTCATGGTTGAAAAGTGGAGAGCAAATTAACCAAGGGATATAACTTTGAAAACTTGAGCGAATCACCCAACCAACAACTATTAAAATTACGCAAAATTGATTTATTACTCTTAATTTGCTTATTTTTGTCTGACTTTGCAGATATTTTGTGCCTTAAAAAACAGGGAGCAGGGGGAATCAACACCAATGTGTATTGTGCGAAGTAAAGGGGGGCCACTCGCCACTTCAACCTTCAATTTTATTATAAATTAAGTGCGCGCGTTGATATAAACTCGACGAAAAGTGTGAAACCGTGAAATAAATCTTATGCAACAAAGAACAAAACTGTGTAACAAGATTAATTAGAGAAATTAGTGAAAATAATTTGATGCAATAAGAAAATTTAAATCAGGTCAGGTTGGGTGGTAGCTTCCCTGATGAGAGGAAGCTCACTTGGACAACATGACGGTCCGTTGTGATACCACATATAATAAACTAAACTAACGGTGACGTAGATATAACTACTTAGAGAATCGTTTGGTAGCAACGATAAAGTTCCGAATGATCCCGATCTCAACCTTGGATAGCTCCTCGGGAGATCCAAGTGAGTCACGACCAAAATACTTTCGCCTAGTTCTGGCAAAAGCTGGGCAGTCAAGCATAAAGTGATTTGGTGATTCCACCTCATCATCCTCCATACAGCTGCAGCAGGATGGAGTTTCCAATATATTGAGACGAACCGCATGGATACCCATGGGACAGTGCCCTGTCAAAACCCAATGACCATTGATAGGTGAGCCTTAGTGAACCCAATTATTTCAGCAGACCTCCTGCCATCCACTTTCGGCCAGAAAGATCTTGATATCCTACAAGACGTAGTGGCCGCCCAACGTTTGCTGAGCTGACTCGAGGCCCAGCTATGGAAGAGCAATCCACAGGTGGCTAGCGGAATCCCGAAATCCCTACAGCCATCTTCATCCGGTTCAGTTGTACCGATTCGGGCTAAGAGATCCGCTTGACAGTTACCCGGAATATCACTATGGCCCGGGACCCAGATAATCTTAATTGTAAAATAATTCGATGCAATCGCAAGTGTGGTCAGGCACTCCCAGACCACCCTCGATCGCACTGTAGTTGAGCTCAAGGCCTTTATAGCCGCTTGGCTATCAGAGTAGATGTTAAATTCCCTAACCGTAGTAGCGCTGGATAGCATTTCATCCACCGCATCCTTAATCGCAGCAACTTCCGCTTGGAATACACTGCAGTGATCAGCCAACTTAAACTTGCGGCTTACATTTAGCTCTTGACAAAAGACCCCCCCGCCAACCTTTCCGTCCAACTTCGACCCATCCGTGAACAAGTTAACCGGTCCCATGCCCCAGATAATTCCTCTTCTCCACTCCTCCCTCGGGGGAATGACTGGGGTGAAGGTTGTATAGGGAGCGGCCACCGGCATGCAATAGTCCGTCCTGTCCGGGATAAAGTCGAAACTAGTAAGAAGGCTAGAGTGTCCGAAATCAGAAAGCATATAACCCATATCACGAAGCCTGACCAACGACCGGGCCGCGGCTGCCTTTCCCGCAATATCTACTGGATGTATATTCAGCATGACATTCAGTGCCAAGGTAGGTGTTGTTCTCATAGCGCCACTGATGCCGATAAGCGCCGTCCGTTGCACTGACACTAGCATTTTGGAGGTGCTCGCCGTGTCCAGTGCTTTCCACCAGACCAGCACCCCATATAGCAGAATCGGTTTGACAACCATCTCATAAAGCCAGTGTACTACTCCTGGCGAGAGCCCCCATCTCTTTCCGATAGCCCCCCTGCAGCAGTACAAGGCAACCGCGGCCTTCCTGGCCCTATCTTCCACATTGGGCCTCCAGGACAGCTTCTTGTCCAGAACAATTCCCAAATATTTAACCCTGTCAGTAAGTACCAACGGTACCCCTCCAATCGAAGGAGTTCTGAAGTCGGGTATCTTATATCTCCTTGTAAAAAGAACCAATTCTGTTTTTCCCGGGTTGACCGCCACTCCTCATGATTCAGCCCACCTAGCCACAGTATCCAGGTATCCCTGCAGAACATCGCGCAGGGTGCCCAGAAATCTGCCCCTGACTAGGATAGCGAGGTCATCTGCATAGGCAACCACCCGACAGCCATTGGCTTCCAGCTCCACAAGAAGCTCGTTGACTACCACAACCCAGAGCAGAGGAGATAGGACACCTCCCTGTGGCGTGCCCCTGCACACCTTCCTCCTTATTATGGCTCCTCCCCACTCCGCTGCGACAATTCTGCCGCATAGAAGTTTGCTAATAAATTCAACCAGAGCCGCTTCGACTCCTAAACCCACCAGAGCTCTTTCGATTGCCACCGGTAGAACATTGTTAAAAGCCCCCTCGATGTCTAGAAAGGCACCCAGAGCATACTCTTTATGTTCTAGAGACCCCTCTATTTGCCTTACAATCGAATGGAGAGCCGTTTCCGTCGATCTGCCTTTGCAGTACGCATGCTGTGAAGCCGACAGTAACCCCCCAGGTATCCTTTCTCGTAGGTACAGGTCAATCAGCCGCTCAAGCGTCTTAAGAAGAAACGACGAGAGACTGATTGGCCTGAAATCCTTAGGTGTTACATGAGAGCCCCTGCCGGCCTTCGGAATGAAGATGACCCTAACCGTGTGCCACGACCTAGGGATATAGTTAAGCCTGAGGCAGTTAGTGTAGATGATGGCCAACCAGCGGCAGGAAATCCCTAAAGACCTTTGAAGTTGCGCAGGAATGATGCCATCCGGACCGGGTGACTTATAGGACTTGAACGACCCTATAGCCCAGGTTATTTGACTTTCCCGTATTGGAATGGCAGGCACTTCTGCATGGCCAGCAACCGCCGACCACGCAAGCGAAGATCCCTGCGCAACTGGGACATCGGGAAAATGATTGTCCAGTAAAAGTCTCAGGGACTCCTCGCTACTCATCGACCAGTCCCCACCATCATCTCTCAGATACCCCCGAGGGGCGGGATTCCTAGAGAGTATTTTTCTAAGCCTCGCGGATTCATTGCAGCCCTCCACGTTTTCGCAGAAGCTTCGCCATGAATCCCGCTTGGCTAACCTTATTTCATATTTATAAATCCCCAGACTCACCTTATAGAGCTCCCAGTCCGAGGGTAGTCTACTCCTCCTGGCTCTATTAAAGAGCCGCCTACTGGACGCTCTTAGGTCGTCAAGGGAATCAGACCACCAGGGCGGCTTGCCCTTCCCCCTGTAAGTTTTCAGTGGGCAGGACTGTTGAAAGGCGCTATTGCTTGCCAAGGTGAAGTTTTCCACCAGATCGTCTATTTCAGATTCGGACAGGTCCGAACCAGCGATAGGCGCCTCAGGCAATAGCTCTCCCAACTTCCTACAATACAAGTCCCAGTTGGTACTTTTAGGGTTCCTAAAAGATATTTTACAGGGACGTTCTTCATTCACCGAGAACTGAATATATCGGTGATCAGAGAAAGAGTGCTCGTTGAGAACCCTCCATCCAGATATCCGATCTTCCAGTTCTCTGCTAACCAGGGTGAGGTCCAAGACCTCCTCCCTTACCGCAGTAATAAAAGTCGGGTCATTCCCCCTATTACATATACAAAGTCCCTCATCTACAATAAAAGTAAATAAAGACTCACCTCTGGTGTTCGTATCCGAGCTCCCCCATATGCTATGGTGTGCATTAGCATCGGCACCTATGATTACGCCAACACCTCTCCGCCTTGCTTCAGCGGTGATTTCGCCCAGTATCACAGGCGGTGGTCCCGTTACGTCCCCATGGGGCATATACGCTGAGACCACCCACAATTCGCTACTGCCTCGCTCGAGGCAGACCGTGGTTACGTCAGCATTGCTGAAATTAGAGAGAATAAAAGCTTTAAATTCCTTTTTAATAAGCACACAGGATCTAGGCCTACCTGCCTCCCCATGCACCAAGGTGTTGAATTTTCCCGTCCTTAATCCAGAAATTTTTCCGCCGTTACTACTCAGCCACGGCTCCTGGACAAGGACAATATCCACTCCGCCTTTCTCAAGACAGAGCAAAAATTTTAATTTGAAATTTTGAAATTTAAAATTTAAATCGAATGGCGTGAAATTTTATGTGAAAGTGAGGTTATGTGTACCTCTTCCTTGTGCTGTGTCCGGAGAGCCTTACCGCTGGTGGGGTGACAGGCCAGATAGTCACAAGGAATCTTAACAACGTTAATGGTCCGCGTTTGCACTTATTTTCTTTTTGGCACTATACAGTTTTTTCACACTTTTCGCGGTCAATTACAATCACGTATGGCACTTCAAATGGATTTTTCGCACTTTTTATTTATTATTTTTAACCAAAAAAAAAAATGTGGCAAGAAATATTGCACTTACTTTGAACTTTTTGGTGATTTGTATTCCGGTGTGGCAAGTAGCTTGTGGTGTTGCAGCGGCTTCAGCTGGCTGTCGCTTGCTCAGTGGTTTTTTTCCTCGGTTTTGTATTCTGTGACGATATGGCGCTGATTTGAATGTCATAAGCTTTCTCACTTTTGCTTTTTGGTGGTCTCGCTCTTGATTGTGGCAAATAACTTTCGTCGGATAACCGTTTTGGTGCGGTCAGCTTTGGTATATTGTGATGTGGACTGTATATAGGCACTTTAATTCCTTTCTCGGGGAGATAGGACCAAATGTTCGGCCGGGGTGCGTCTGATCCTTGCAAGAGGTGAGCGCACCGGGTCGATCTCAAAGAACGGGGGTGTTTGAAAATAAATAAGAGAAGACGAGATTTCTCGTTATAATAGCTGTGATTTTATTGGTAGATATTAAATAGACAGGAAATAATATTACCTTTGATAAACGGCAGAGATCGTTGGCGGAAGATGTGTACGCGTTGGCTGTTAGAATCCAAGAGGCCGGTTGTATAGCAAGCTACAACCGTTGACCCGCAAAATCCTCCGTTTTGGAGGGGAAAGGCACCCACACATCAACCCCGACCTGCATATGCATTAGTGCTGACAAAAAACACACATACACGTGCATGTACATGCATGCACATGCATGTGGCGGTGATGGTGTGGGTGGTTATAAATTAAGTCGAGTATCGAGTATCGATTTGCAGAGATGCATTTGGGGGGATCGCAATCAGATGCAGAAAGGTTAGGCATCCTGCCTAAACACTGACAGTAACCTTATGTGAAGCAAACCCCAACCTTAGCAAATGTATGTCATTATTGATGCCTGCTACCAAACCCAGATGGTTCGATGAACCATAGGCAATAGCAAGGTCATCTGCGAAGGCGGTAACTTCCCCAGAGAAAGGCAGTGAAAAAATTCAGTTCAAGTAGACCAAGAATAGTAAAGGACCTAAAACAGATCCCTGAGGCACTCCTAAATTAATCATAACACGATTACTTGAACTGCTTCCAGCCTGCACGCGCAATACAGTTTGTCTAATAGTATTTGGTGATCTACTATATCGAAAGCTTTCGTTATATCTACAAATAATCCAGCACAGTTATTTTTGTTGTCTAATACGCTCTGTATAAAGTAACAAAATTCTAACAGGACATCTTCTGTTGACTGCCCACATCTAAATCCAAATTGCATTGGGCTGAAAAAGTTCTTATTTTCAAGAAATGAAAGAATTCTACATTTGACATGTTTCTCAAAAACTTTTGAAATTGCAGGAAATAAAGAAATTGGTCTGTAATTGTTTACATCTGTTTTGCTTCCTTTTTTATACAATGGAATAACAGTAGCACATTTCAAATCGGCAGGAAAATATCCAGACATAATACTTTTTTTAAAGAGATGAGTTAATATATTGTAACGAATTTTACTGCAATTCCCCTTATTTGCAATCTTCTGCCAACGTTCGTATCACTAAACTGTTGAATAAATAACTCCAATATTGAATAATGGAAAAATGGCCTTTATTAAAGTACTTCACAATAACCCTTATACTTTGCAACGAATAGCTTGCTAAATAAACAAACTGATTGAAAGCTCAAATGAAACTGACTTCTCGCCTCCACTGTTGTCGCCCTTTTATACTGTCCGACCTCCTTGTTGCATATTTTTAGGCTTTTCTAATTCCAGAACTTACTAGTTAGTTATAAATTTCTCAGCTCCAACTACAGATGTATAATTTGTATAGCTTCTCTCATACCCCATGCGCTAGTATGTATGAGCAACACTTCCACAATCACAATTGCATACCTTTAGGAGCATTTCAGATAAGATATCTGCATGTGCTTGTGCGTTGATTCTCCGCCGCGTGCGCGCGTATGTGTAGACATAATGATTGAATTATTGATGTGAATTCACGTCGCTGCTTAGCATCGGCCTAGAGATGGCAGTACCCCTTAGTGTTGCTAATAGTCGTAACAATATCAATTAAATTTAATGCCACATGTTTTAAAACTTGATTGGAGATTCCGTCATGCCCACCTGATCCGGAGTTATTTAATGCATTAATGGCCTTCAAAACGTTAAAAATTTGGATGAAGATGCTGAAGCTTAACTTTGTCTGACTGATACAAAGTGGTTACTAAAAATATTTGCCACTGCTGTGGGGTTAGACAAACTTTCGACATCATTACATAAAGCAATAGATGTATCATTTGTTTTACCCTTACGATTTAGAAGTCTATTGATGAGACTCCATTCTTTTCTGGGTTGCCATACGAGGACCTGAACTCTTCACGGTAATAGCTATCACGCTCCAATGGAACTTCCTTTCTAAATTCTTATATAACTTCTTATATCGGCTTCGAAATTTTGCATTGAACGGGCCTGTGCTGCACTTATTCCCAAGCTGATTTTTTAAGCGTATCTTATTTACTAATTCCTCGCTTATCCAAGGTTTTAACTTTTGGGCTGAACTGCGAGGAGCAAAGGAAAAGGTTGCATGCCTTATGTGACTCTTAAAGACATTTTTAAATATATTGTATGCATTGGAAAGAATATCTTCCGGATAAACTTCCTCCCAGGACTCAAACCGCAATCCTTCATTTAGGGATCCGAAATTTATTTTGGTAAAGCTTGTTTTTGCAATTTTATCAATATTATTATTAGCGCTTCTTTATATCTACCTGTATCTGTACTTGTACACAGGGTATTATAACCTTCATTGGATAACGGTTGGTAGTACAAGTATATATATCAAAATCATCAGTATCGAAAAAAATGTGATTGAGCCATATTCGCCTGCCCATTAACACGATAACTTGAGTAGATATTGAGATATCTTCACCAAATTTGGTGCACGAGCTTATCTGGACCAAGAATAGATTGGTATTGAAAATGAGCGAAATCGGATGATAACCACGCCCACTTTTTATATATATAATATTTTGGAAAACATAAAAAACCTGATTATTTAGTAAATAATACACCTAGAATGTTGAAATTTGACGTGTGGACTGATATTGAGACTCTTGATAAAAATTTGAAAAAAATTTTTTTTAAATGGGCCTGGCGCCGCCCACTTGTGATAAAATTAATTTTACAAATATTATTAATCATAAATCAAAAATCGTTAAAGCAATCGTAAAAAATTTCGGCAGAGAGGTTGCCTTTACTATAAGGAATGCTTTGAAGAAAAATTAACGAAATCGGTTAAAGACCTCGCCCACTTTTATATAAAAGATTTTTAAAAGGGTTGTGGACGAATAAAATAAGCTATATCTTTGCATAAAAGAGCTTTATATCAAAGGTATTTCATTTTCCAAGTGGATTTATAACAATAAATAGGAAAAACTTCAAATTTTAAAAAATGGGCGTGGCATCATCCCTTTTATGACTAAGCAATTTTCTATGTTTCGGGAGCCATGACTTTAAGAAAAATTGGTTCAGAATAGAGCTATATATATATGTATCTATTATTTCGCAGACTTGTAACACTATTAAGGACACAAAACAAACAACGGCAGCATTTCAAGTGTACAGCTGGGTATGGAATGTTCGGTTTCACCCGAACTAAGACTTCCTTATTTGTTTATGTACATCTTGTATCACTATGCCAGTTATATAATGATCTATAATACTCAAATCAAAATTTGTGCTAGCGAAACTATTGAAAAGTTCGCAACTACTATGACAGAAAACGTGGTTGAGACAGCTCCCAGAAATACTTCGAGTTTGTGCATTTAAATATGATACTAGAACATACTTTGCCATTAGTGTAAGATACGTATCTATTGTGGCATTATCGTTAAGTATGGCTATATTAAGATCGCCTAATACAATAGTATTAACTGACTTTTCATCATTAAGAATATCTACCTGAAAACTCTTCAAAAAATGTCTGGACTGGAACTGCATGTAGCCTATAAACACAGATAAAAGTAACAATCTTACCCGATATTTTTAGTTTGACCATTAAAATATCAGCGCTTGTGAAATTTTATTCAAAGTAATCACATAAGTACGTACCACGAACAAAAACTTCAACACCACCCGCAGAATACATACATGTCATTAGTGTTTGCAAAGAAATAATAACCAGGGATTGAGAGATCTCGTATTTTGTTTGAGTAGATCCAATTTCGGAAAGAAAAATTAAATCCGGATAGTTTTTAAAAACCTCTGAACACAGATCACATTCTTTACCTGGAAATTCTCATTTTTCTGCTTGAGTTTTTTAACATAGCATTTGCTTATAAAATCTAGAGAGACAGATATACCAAATGCAGTCCCAATAATTTGCTTTGCGCACTCATTCGCGTTATCTCTCGTAAGCTGAAGTACGCCAAAAATGTCTACAGCGATGCTTAACAACTGTTGTTCTTTCCAGTTAAGCACAATTTCAAGTTTTCAGACTCTTTCACTCAATTTTTAATTATCTTGTTGAAGCTGCTCCACCGTGCTGAGAAAGTCAGAGTTTAGTTTTTTTAAACTTATGATTTACAGCATTTGCAGTGTGATGTATTTTAAGTCTGTACCAACCGGTACTTTATGATTTCTTCTCCTTCCTTATGAGTTTTCTCTTGGTGAAGGCGTCGGACTGGCTCCGTTTTGTTTGCGTTGGTGCTATTGTTGTTGTTATTCGCCAAGTTATGCATATTGACGTTGTTGTTGGTGATAATCTTTTGTGGTAGTTGTTTTTGAATGCTTTTGATATTTTCTTTGTTCTTCGGAGGTGCCGATGTTGAAGTTTTGGTGGTTGTTTGCGCAGTAGTTTTCGATCCTGAAGGAGCAGATACTTCTGTTGTCACAACGGGTGAATAACCTGGCAATGGCTGTTGATAGAGCGACTTGCGGCGCGAAAAATTACACGAATCGCATCGATGATTGACACCACTTGCTTTCATGTATTCCAAATCAGCAAAAGTAATCTTGGCACAAACGGCATGAATATGGCTACCGCAATCCGCACACGCGATTTTAGCTACATATGTGCGATCAACTTTTTCGCCACAAGTTGGGCAGAACATATTTCTATTTTTTTGATTTTTTTAGTTAGATCAAACGTATTATCAAAAGCGCGCATCCCAGGACGCTACGAACACACGTCCGCTCACAACGAATGAGAATTACGAAAGCGTTTCTATCGGAACCCATCTATGGAAGCAGAGGTAGAGGGCGGCCCTACTCCGCTGGAAGTACCAGGTGGAAAAAGACTTAAACTCCCTTGGTGTGATCAATTGGCGCCTGTTGGCAGAGAGAAGAAGCGACTGGCGCGCCTTGTGGGACGGCCATAACCGTTTAAACGGTTAAGCGTCAATTAAGTAAGTAAGTAACAGTGATTTCTAGAATATCTACAGGGTATGATCAAAAGGCAAAACGCTCAAGCAAAGTATTTACTTACCAGAAAACAAAAGCAGGATTTTCCGTCGCCTTTCTAAGTCTACATTCCAACCTCATAGAGGAACCTTCATCAATGTGTAAATCAGGTGCTCCTACTATTTCAGCAACGGCTTCTGAAAATAAAAATAATAAAAAACATTGTTACTACATATAAAATGGGTAGAAATATTAGGCTCATTGCATAATTAGTCATTAGTAGGCAAGTTTAAACCCAACGTGTACTTGTACACAAGGCTGTTAAAACTCTTATGGGATAATAGTTGTTTGTAATGGCATAAAGAAATCTAGATAGATTTAAATACGGATTTTAAAGTTGAAATTGGGCAGGAAAGTTGTCCTTGGCACTATATATACTAGGGTAGTAAAAAAAAAATTTTTTTTGGAAGTTTGCAAACACCCCCGAAAATATTTCCTGTTGTAAAAAAATGATTTTAGAGGTCACGCTCGTCGCTTTTATACAAAATAGATGATCTTAATTTTAATATTTTCTTTAAATAACCTACATTGATATTGAAAATATTAAAGTAAGCAAATTTTTTTTGTATGTTAAAGTTAGTGTTTCATTATAAAATATTCCTATTAGTTCACAGTTGCCTTGGATGGTTAGAATTAGCGTAGCGTCAAAAATATGTTGCAAAATTGAAACCGATGAAACTAAAACGGTGATTCTAACTAAATCGCGTATTGTTGTGGACTCAAATTCACCGTTAGAGGGTACATAATATCCGATATTATTATTTGTTTAACTGTAGGGGGGGCTTAATATTTGTAATTTATAGTTTGAACATTTTATTTTTACCGAGTCTGCTGCTCAGCCCCAGGCAAACTCATTACCTGAGAAATATAAATACACAAATACAGATAAAATGTAAACATGTAATTTTTTAATTATTAAAAGATGTATAATCTTCACACAAAAATAGAAAAGCTTCGCTTAGTTCGGAATTGGTTGTGCATTGTTTAAGAATTTTAAGTTTATATTGCCTTGAAACTCGGCATGGAACATTAAAGTTATCTTCTCTCAAAAGAAAAGGGCTTGAAATCGATCCATTTAATAGTTTAGATAAATATTACTTCTAGCATTTCTCTACGAATTGCAAGGGCAGGTATACTTATTAGTTTTTACCGATTAGTGAAAGGAGGAAGATTATACGAAGAGTCTCATTGAAGATTTCTCAAGGCAGAAAGTAAAAACTATTTTTGAATCGATTGTATCCTATCCACATGAACTTGATAACGCGGATTCCAACGAAACGTTAGGATCGCCAAACTCTTTTCACCATCTTTTTACAAATGCTAAAACCTCTCTCGCTTTTTTAACTGTGGCATTACTTAATATGAGGGTGCAAACTGAATGTGTATTTCATTGTAATGCCCAAGTCTAAAAAAATATCAACGATTTCCAGAGTTTGGCTATTAATTGTGTAAGAAGCTGGCTGTACGTTTCCACGTGAAAAAGATTTTTTCTTTTTTTTTTTTAATTACACCAAGTAACTAAGCAATTTAAAACCGACTGGAGTACAGAACGTTCTCCATGGACGCGTATGACTTAAAAAGTTTTAGGTCATCAGCATACACTAAAGTTTTAGAATATTTTATAGTTGTTGAAATGTCGTTTATAGAGACCAAAAATAGAATCGGAACAGAATGGCTGTCCGTAGGCACACCCGACGGAACATCAATAACATACAGAAAAATATTTTTAATTACTCTTTGAGTTCTGCCGCAAAGATAGGAAGAGATCCAGAGAGTTAAACAAGGTTGAAAGCCAAGCAATTTGAGTTTCTAGACAAGTAAGGAATGTCATACTTTGTCGAATTCTTTGTCGAAATCAGTATATATAAATTCAAGCAAATACAAAAGCCATGCTGAGATCTATCGATCAATGTGGAAATCGAAAATGTAAGGTGATTAGAACGACTCCTTCGAATAACTGAGGGAAAGCTGAGAGCTTTGCTATTCCACGATAGCTTTCAATAGATGATTTACGTCTTTTTTTTATGGAGTGGGATAAGAAAAGGTTCCTCCCAAGCCGTCGGGAAAAGGCTATTCTAAAGGGCTGGTAAATTTATTCCGCAGATTTTTGAAGAAGACATGTTGAAATCAAATCAGGATCTTATTTGAAGTACTCTTTTAGGGTATTAAGATGTAATAAAACTTCTTCAGGAAACAAATATGAAGCATATTCGCTACACTATCTTCATATCTGCGTAAAGCTCATACAGCTCGTCATTATACCTCCTTCGATACTCGCCGTCGACATCAGAGAGAGGGCTCTTAATCTTCCGGAACACTTTCTCTGGAACACTACAAGAGCCTCTGGACGTCCCCCATGATTCCAAACCATATATCAGGACAGGTATGATGAGCGATTTGTAGAGCGTGTAAACCGTGATTTTTTGTTCGTCGACAGAAGACTACACTTTTGAATAGCCTGTCCAAAGTACCACTTGCTGACAAGGGTTATTGTTTTTTCTGTTAATGCTGGTTCCCAAACAGGCGCACGCAAGTCACATGTGCAGGAAAATAATAAACAAGGAGATGAAAGCACACGAAGGACAAAAAGGTAATGCAGAAGAGAAAACAATAAAGAATCTACAGTAATATCTTAGGAAAAATATTATTGTCTATCAGAACGAAAGCAGAAAAGGAAACACCACTGTGCTTATCGAAAAGGAGGAATATTCAAATAACCAAAACCGAAGAACACACAAGGAAATGAAATGTCGTAGAATAAGAGTTAATCCCACGCATGAATACCAGAAAAAAATCAAAGTTGTTATAAAAAATGCAACAATTATAGTAGATTCTAAAATGGCATATAAATTGGTTCAAATAAACCCTTCGGCTCCACCACTAATTGCGCTACCAAAAATCCACAAGCCGGACATTCTAACGAGGTCCATCATTACACCGTGTTACAAACTGTCCAAATATTTAAAAACAATACTGAAAGATACTCTGGAGCTAAGGAATGAAAATGCAATAGCTATCACAACACAACTAATAGTGATACTTGAGACCATAGAAAATGAAAAATAAATGTAAGGCGCGATAGCCTCCGAGGCCGAGCTTTCAATTTGCGTCGTGATCCTTTACATTTTTCTTACAAATTTGGCGGGACCCGACCTACTTGTTTTATGCCGACATGGCAAAAAAAAATCGGAGTGCTTGTCAAACACTGCCGAAGGGTGACCATGCTTAGAAAAATTTAAAATCCTTGTTCCTAAAATTTTGATCTTGCTTTTCCCGGGGCGTGAACCCAGGATCTTCGGTGTGGTAGGCGGAGCACGCTACCATCACACCACTGCGGCCGCCAATAGAGCTGACAAAAACAGCAAATTGGTATCTGTTGACATAAAAGAACTATACATTTCAATACCATCATCAGAGACATTGGACATAGTTAGCTCAACATTACTTCAAAACAAAGTGAAAACTATGCAAATCACGAACACGCTTAGAACCACTTTACGTCAAAATTATTTTCAATTCAACAATAAAATATATAAACAAAAAAAACGTTCTTGTAATGGAAAGTCCCACATAAGTCATTCTTATAGAAGTATTCATCCAAAATTTGAAAGGAATTAACATACTTTGAGTATTTGTATGTGTTGTGTAAAATTATCACTTATTAACCAGGTAACCCGATATGAAGGCCTACTATTCACTATTATAAGTTTTTATTTAAAATTTTAGTGTGTAAGATATCATGCACTGTAATTATAACCATTGGTTGTTGTGTGTGGTTAAAGAACAAAGATAAAGATAAAGAACTGAAGTCCAAATTAGGTGTGTTATTTTACGCTAGATACGTGTTTCAAAGCTACTACTGGAGTACCTCAACAAGCAGCTCGGATACAAAATTTCGCAATGGAAACCGAAAACGATGGAGAAATCAACTATCTATACCTCACGATTAATACTGATAAAGTTGCTAAAGATTTAATTCCGACATATACAGAAAGCCAATGGCCACCGACACAATAATACTGTAACGAACTTAGGGAAATTCCGCTTATTTGCAAACTTCTGCTAACGTTCGTATCGCCAAATTGTTGAAAAAATAACTCCAATATTCAATAATGCAAAATGGTCTTTATTAAAATACTTCACAATAACACTTATACTTCGCAACTGATAACGACCCCACAACATATTTAACACAGCCAGTCACAAAATGACTAGCAACACGACAAACCAGCAAGTCTCAGCAACACAACACTTAATAGCAACACGACAAACTAACAAGTCTCAGCAACACAACGAGCGGTCGCAACATTTAACAGTGATACGGTAACCATGGCAACGCAACCATTTGAGCTAGCTACACCAAACACAACAACCATAAAAGGAGCGACACAGCAGCACAGGAATTAGTTAGCACGAAGCTGTGGTCGTGACCGGAGCTACCAGTGAAGCATACCTCGAATGTGTTTCGTTGTACCACCAATAGAGATCGTTTCATAGGAGTGATTCGGGGCTTCAAGTGGTAAATGTGTCGGTTGTACCAACAAACACCGCTTAAGACTTCGTTCACAGCCGCGTAGGCAAAGAGCCCCCCACAGTAACGCGCACCCGCGAGCAGATGACGTTCGCTCGCCGACGTCGACCGCGACGGAAGGTGGCAGAGCATCGCCCAGCAATACAAGTGGACGCCGACGCAAGGCGTGGCAGAGCATCGCCCAGCAATACAAGTTTACGCCGACGCAAGACGCGACAGAGAATCGCCAAGCAATACCAAATACTGATCGAAGAGTAAAGATGTTGCAAGCGCAAACTTCGGTGGAAAGCAGCGGAGCGTAACAAAATTCTAGTAGGTCACTTCCACCACACCACAAACTCTAACACAAGTTTTAACATAATTTAAGCACACAAAATACACTGGTTGTAGTTTTTGAGTGTAAAAATGTAAATTCTGAACAGATTAGCTGAATAAAAAGTCTACAGATAATTGTTAAATAACAAATACAGACAGTGGTAGTTTAACAAATTCTGCAGTGGTAAGTGTTGAATGTGACCTACAAGAGTTTTGTGAAGCTTGCTTCACACTAGTTTACGTCCCTGCAACATCTTTACTCTTCGATCAATCTTTGGCAATACAAGCGGACGCCGACGCAAGGCGCGGCAGAGCATCACCTCAGCAATACAAGTAGACGCCGACGCAACGCGTAGCAGAGCATCGCCCAGCAATACAAGTGGACGCCGACGCAAAAGCATCGCCTCAGAAATACAAGCAGACGCCGGCGCAAGGCGCGGCAGAGCATCGCCCAACAATACAAGTAGACGCCGACGCAAGGCGCGAGTTAATGAATGTTTACAACACCACCGCTGACGTCACCACATAGCACGTTATAACATGCAGCGAATGAATTATCGATACAAACCGTATCAGGCAGCAACCGAAACGGAATTATCCACAAACAAACAACAGATAAGTAATAGTAAACAACCTTAACAATAGATAAGTATTAGTAAATAATATAAGCAATGCATAAGGACTAATAAACAACCTTAACAATAGATGAGTATTAGTAAACAACCTAGAATCGGAATAGAATGGCTGTCCGTAGGCACACCCGACGGAACATCAATAACATACAGAAAAATATTTTTAATTACTCTTTGAGTTCTGCCGCAAAGATAGGAAGAGATCCAGAGAGTTAAACAAGGTTGAAAGCCAAGCAATTTGAGTTTCTAGACAAGTAAGGAATGTCATACTTTGTCGAATTCTTTGTCGAAATCAGTATATATAAATTCAAGCAAATACAAAAGCCATGCTGAGATCTATCGATCAATGTGGAAATCGAAAATGTAAGGTGATTAGAACGACTCCTTCGAATAACTGAGGGAAAGCTGAGAGCTTTGCTATTCCACGATAGCTTTCAATAGATGATTTACGTCTTTTTTTTATGGAGTGGGATAAGA
The DNA here is from genome assembly GCF_040869045.1 of Eurosta solidaginis. NCBI lineage: Eukaryota > Metazoa > Arthropoda > Insecta > Diptera > Tephritidae > Eurosta > Eurosta solidaginis. The sequence goes on along the minus strand of NC_090320.1, from coordinate 137,979,919 downwards.
AAAGGTTCCTCCCAAGCCGTCGGGAAAAGGCTATTCTAAAGGGCTGGTAAATTTATTCCGCAGATTTTTGAAGAAGACATGTTGAAATCAAATCAGGATCTTATTTGAAGTACTCTTTTAGGGTTTTAAGATGTAATAAAACTTCTTCAGGAAACAAATATGAAGCATATTCGCTACACTATCTTCATATCTGCGTAAAGCTCATACAGCTCGTCATTATACCTCCTTCGATACTCGCCGTCGACATCAGAGAGAGGGCTCTTAATCTTCCGGAACACTTTCTCTGGAACACTACAAGAGCCTCTGGACGTCCCCCATGATTCCAAACCATATATCAGGACAGGTATGATGAGCGATTTGTAGAGCGTGTAAACCGTGATTTTTTGTTCGTCGACAGAAGACTACACTTTTGAATAGCCTGTCCAAAGTACCACTTGCTGACAAGGGTTATTGTTTTTTCTGTTAATGCTGGTTCCCAAACAGGCGCACGCAAGTCACATGTGCAGGAAAATAATAAACAAGGAGATGAAAGCACACGAAGGACAAAAAGGTAATGCAGAAGAGAAAACAATAAAGAATCTACAGTAATATCTTAGGAAAAATAATATTGTCTATCAGAACGAAAGCAGAAAAGGAAACACCACTGTGCTTATCGAAAAGGAGGAATATTCAAATAACCAAAACCGAAGAACACACAAGGAAATGAAATGTCGTAGAATAAGAGTTAATCCCACGCATGAATACCAGAAAAAAATCAAAGTTGTTATAAAAAATGCAACAATTATAGTAGATTCTAAAATGGCATATAAATTGGTTCAAATAAACCCTTCGGCTCCACCACTAATTGTGCTACCAAAAATCCACAAGCCGGACATTCTAACGAGGTCCATCATTACACCGTGTTACAAACTGTCCAAATATTTAAAAACAATACTGAAAGATACTCTGGAGCTAAGGAATGAAAATGCAATAGCTATCACAACACAACTAATAGTGATACTTGAGACCATAGAAAATGAAAAATAAATGTAAGGCGCGATAGCCTCCGAGGCCGAGCTTTCAATTTGCGTCGTGATCCTTTCCATTTTTCTTACAAATTTGGCGGGACCCGACCTACTTGTTTTATGCCGACATGGCAAAAAAAAATCGGAGTGCTTGTCAAACACTGCCGAAGGGTGACCATGCTTAGAAAAATTTAAAATCCTTGTTCCTAAAATTTTGATCTTGCTTTTCCCGGGGCGTGAACCCAGGATCTTCGGTGTGGTAGGCGGAGCACGCTACCATCACACCACTGCGGCCGCCAATAGAGCTGACAAAAACAGCAAATTGGTATCTGTTGACATAAAAGAACTATACATTTCAATACCATCATCAGAGACATTGGACATAGTTAGCTCAACATTACTTCAAAACAAAGTGAAAACTATGCAAATCACGAACACGCTTAGAACCACTTTACGTCAAAATTATTTTCAATTCAACAATAAAATATATAAACAAAAAAAACGTTCTTGTAATGGAAAGTCCCACATAAGTCATTCTTATAGAAGTATTCATCCAAAATTTGAAAGGAATTAACATACTTTGAGTATTTGTATGTGTTGTGTAAAATTATCACTTATTAACCAGGTAACCCGATATGAAGGCCTACTATTCACTATTATAAGTTTTTATTTAAAATTTTAGTGTGTAAGATATCATGCACTGTAATTATAACCATTGGTTGTTGTGTGTGGTTAAAGAACAAAGATAAAGATAAAGAACTGAAGTCCAAATTAGGTGTGTTATTTTACGCTAGATACGTGTTTCAAAGCTACTACTGGAGTACCTCAACAAGCAGCTAGGATACAAAATTTCGCAATGGAAACCGAAAACGACGGAGAAATCAACTATCTATACCTCACGATTAATACTGATAAAGTTGCTAAAGATTTAATTCCGACATATACAGAAAGCCAATGGCCACCGACACAATAATACTGTAACGAACTTAGGGAAATTCCGCTTATTTGCAAACTTCTGCTAACGTTCGTATCGCCAAATTGTTGAAAAAATAACTCCAATATTCAATAATGCAAAATGGTCTTTATTAAAATACTTCACAATAACACTTATACTTCGCAACTGATAACGAGTTTACAACAACTATGAGAACCAAATAAAACCTCATTAATTTGGCTCACACAAAACGACCCCACAACATATTTAACACAGCCAGTCACAAAATGACTAGCAACACGACAAACCAGCAAGTCTCAGCAACACAACACTTAATAGCAACACGACAAACTAACAAGTCTCAGCAACACAACGAGCGGTCGCAACATTTAACAGTGATACGGTAACCATGGCAACGCAACCATTTGAGCTAGCTACACCAAACACAACAACCATAAAAGGAGCGACACAGCAGCACAGGAATTAGTTAGCACGAAGCTGTGGTCGTGACCGGAGCTACCAGTGAAGCATACCTCGAATGTGTTTCGTTGTACCACCAATAGAGATCGTTTCATAGGAGTGATTCGGGGCTTCAAGTGGTAAATGTGTCGGTTGTACCAACAAACACCGCTTAAGACTTCGTTCACAGCCGCGTAGGCAAAGAGCCCCCCACAGTAACGCGCACCCGCGAGCAGATGACGTTCGCTCGCCGACGTCGACCGCGACGGAAGGTGGCAGAGCATCGCCCAGCAATACAAGTGGACGCCGACGCAAGGCGTGGCAGAGCATCGCCCAGCAATACAAGTTTACGCCGACGCAAGACGCGACAGAGAATCGCCAAGCAATACCAAATACTGATCGAAGAGTAAAGATGTTGCAAGCGCAAACTTCGGTGGAAAGCAGCGGAGCGTAACAAAATTCTAGTAGGTCACTTCCACCACACCACAAACTCTAACACAAGTTTTAACATAATTTAAGCACACAAAATACACTGGTTGTAGTTTTTGAGTGTAAAAATGTAAATTCTGAACAGATTAGCTGAATAAAAAGTCTACAGATAATTGTTAAATAACAAATACAGACAGTGGTAGTTTAACAAATTCTGCAGTGGTAAGTGTTGAATGTGACCTACAAGAGTTTTGTGAAGCTTGCTTCACACTAGTTTACGTCCCTGCAACATCTTTACTCTTCGATCAATCTTTGGCAATACAAGCGGACGCCGACGCAAGGCGCGGCAGAGCATCACCTCAGCAATACAAGTAGACGCCGACGCAACGCGTAGCAGAGCATCGCCCAGCAATACAAGTGGACGCCGACGCAAAAGCATCGCCTCAGAAATACAAGCAGACGCCGGCGCAAGGCGCGGCAGAGCATCGCCCAACAATACAAGTAGACGCCGACGCAAGGCGCGAGTTAATGAATGTTTACAACACCACCGCTGACGTCACCACATAGCACGTTATAACATGCAGCGAATGAATTATCGATACAAACCGTATCAGGCAGCAACCGAAACGGAATTATCCACAAACAAACAACAGATAAGTAATAGTAAACAACCATAACAATAGATAAGTATTAGTAAATAATATAAGCAATGCATAAGGACTAATAAACAACCTTAACAATAGATGAGTATTAGTAAACAACCTAAGCAATGGATAAGGACTGATAAACAACCTTAACAATTGATAAATATTAGTAAATAACCTAAGCAATGGATAAGGACTGATAAACAATTTTCCACTGCAAATCTGCCGCCGCATCCTAGTACTATAAATAGCCCTAAGCATACGATGCGTAGACGATATTCTCCCCCAGTACATTGGAAAATTTTCATACGTATACATAGATGACGTGTTAATATATTCTTCCTCACCCGAAGAACTTATAGAGCATATAAGAACTATTGTAAACGCTTTGCATAACGCCAATATGAAAATCTCTAACGAAAAATCACACTTCTTTCAGATCTCTGCCGAATACTTAGTACATATAATAAAACACAATAAAGTAACTGTGGACCCCAAGAAAATCCAAACAATAAAAGAATATCCTATCCAAAAGACATTAAAAGCACTTAGATCATTCCTAGGGCTAGCTAGCTACTACAGGAAGTTTATTCAAAATTTTGCAGCAATCACTAAACCATTGACTATACACTTACGCGGCGACAATGGTATAGTAAGTAGAAATAAAAGTGTGAAAGTAGAAGTTAAATTAGATAAGGCAGCTCTAGAAGCTATCGAGAAAATCAAGAATGCGCTTCAAGCTCAAGTAGAAATTTATCAACCTGACTTCACGAAACCTTTTGACCTGACTACAGATGCCAGCAATTTCGCTATAGGCGCAGTGCTGTCCCAAACCAGACACCCTATCGCTTTTGTATCACGAACACTCAATGAAACTGAACAAAATTACAGTACCAACGAAAAGGAACTCCTAATCTTTGTATGGGCCCTACAGAAATTAAGAAATTACTTAAACGGAATTGCTAATTTAACAATATATATATATACAGATCACCAATTTTTAATTTACTCTATTTCCCAAAAGAATCCAAATAACAAACTAAAAAGGCGGAAGAATTTAATAGAGAGTATGGTGCGAAATTAGTATACAAACCAGGACATCAGAATGTAGTCGCTGATGCTCTCTCAAGGCAACAAATAAATACGACAACTGATTGCTTAGAACACTCAACAGAAAGCTCACCTGTGGACCAGTTTAAGAGGGTCAAACAACCTTTAAACTTTTTCGCAACCAAATTATACCAATTAACGCCGCCAATAAAGACGAAATTGTGTCACAGACTATCTTTACAAATAATACACGACATATAATCTATTATAAAAATAAAAAGACCCTAATTTCAAGTTTAAAATCAATTATGCGACCAGGAGTAACAAATGCTCTAAAATTAGATGAAGAAATTTTATTTCATTTCAAAAACGATATCAGCTCCATTTTCGCCACATGTAAAATTGTTGTAGCACAAACACAACTTCAAGACGTAACTGATCTGAACGAACAAAGACAGATTATCATACAAACTCACAAAAGAGCACATAGGAATTATAAAAACAACATACAGGAAATACTTACTCAGTATTTTTAGCCTTCTATTCGAGAAATGTGTAAAAAGGAAGCAATAAACTGCGAAGTATGTTTACAAAATAAATACGAGAGGCACCCTAACAAACAACCAATAGGTAAAGCCCCAATCCCAGCACACGTAGGCGAATATACACAAATGGACATATTCCACATGAATAACAACATATACATTAGTTCTACATGTAAATATTCCAAATATTGTTATCTACGCAAACTTCCAAATAAAGTAAACTGCCACGAATACATTGAAGAAATACACACACAGATATACCCTAATATGAAATATTTAATGACAGACAATGAGAATGTGTCTAATGGACATACAGCTAAATCAGTATACGACAGACTACATAAACAACACTCAGTCACACCAGTCCACCACTCAACGACGAACGCTCAAGTTGAACGCATACACAGTGCACTAATTGAACTATCAACAGCTCTAGCACAGGAAAATCATACGGCACAGGGAGAAGAACTATTTAACGCCGTGAAGCAGTACAACAGGACGATTCATTCCACCACAGGGTTCAAACCTGAGGAAGTGTTTTTTAACAGAGAGAAATACCCCGAGATAAAGGACATTTTAATCGACAAACAGGATAAACTCCTGCAATATCATAACAAAAACAGACACACAATTACATACAAAAAAGGTGACTTCATATACGTAAAAACCGATAGAAGAAATAAATTAGCAACGAAATGTAATAAACACAAAATAGAAAAAGATCGTGGGGACACAATTTTAACAGCAAGAGGGAAAGTTATACTCAAAGACAATATTAGAAAACAAGCAAAATGTGCAGAATCGCAATAATATATTTCTTACTTTTGAAAATTGCTAACAGTGACAAAATAACTGATTTGAATAACAAAAAATATGTGTTAACATAGACAGGTCCATCCTTTTTATTTGAGAATTCAAAATATTTGTACGACATAGCTAACCTGAGTAAAATTTTAGCACCATACGAAAAAATAATAAGAAACAGGTACTCAACAGATGAAAATCAGGAAGAAATTTTATTAATAAACAGGATAGAAACCTTGAAATCGCAACTTATATCAACTTCGCATAGAGCTAAGAGATCGTTAAATTTCTTATGTTCAATCTTAAAATTTATAACAGGAACACCAGACCACGACGACCTAATAGAAGTTAAGACAGGACTCAATGAACTTATTAAAAACAACAACGAACAACAAAAGATAAATTCTCAATTTGAAAAAATCTTAGAAACCTTAGATCTTAAATCAGTAACAGAAAAAATAGTAATAAACGAAGTCTATCAAGAGCTTTTAGCCATCACAAATACAATCAATTTTGCAAAAAATGGAAATTTTTATTCAAGCACTTTAAATTTAAATGATATTGAAGAAATAATTACAAATGAAAAATTTTATACACACATAATAAATGTACTAGAATATGCAGATATAAATATTTGCCTATACCAAAATTGCGTAATAACTATTTATAAATATCCACTTATAACAAACGAATATAAATTGTATAATATAACACCACTAATGTATAGACATGGAAAAATAATTACTGATAAACATATTGCTGAATGTAACAACAAATATACTAGAGTAGATAAATGTAGAAACTATGAAGGAATGAATATATGCCAACAATTGGCAGATGATAATTGTACTATACCACTTTTAGAAAATAAGGAAGCTAAATGTAACATCATTCAAGAAAACTTATTTACTTACTTAATTGGCGCTTATCCGTCTAAACGGTTATGGCCGAAAATAAATGTAAGGCACGATAACCTCCGAAGAGATCTAAGGCCGAGCTTCTCTTCCAATTTGCGTCGTGCTCCTATTGATTTTCCCTACAAATCGGCCGGACGGGACCTACATGTTTTATGCCGTCTCCGAACGGCATCTGCAAGGCAGATGAGTTTTCACTGAGAGCTTTTTTTCATTTCAAGAAAACAATAAACCTATATTAGTATTAGGTCACGGTAATATCATCACAGATGGAGAACACACGTGGAATGGATATACAATTAAATGACCGAAACTTATCCAATTTAACATATCCACAAACATCGACGAAAAAACATACCTCTACCATCAAGGAAAAACAAATAACGCAATCTATTCTCACACTAACGAACAATTAGAAATCCTAAAAATTCTAACTTCCGAGTCAGATTACAAATTTATGAACATATAAAAAATGTAAAAATACACTATACCTATAGAAGAACTCCCGGTAAAGTTCACATTGTACAGCATTATCAGCCTAGCAACTCTAGCACTCCTTGTGTACTCTTCGGCCAAAATATACCAATGCTACAAAATAAAGCAGGAAGAAAAAAGGAAAAAACTCACTAACGAAATATACGAAGCGGAATTGATCCGCCTTAGAACACAACAACAGTAAAAAGTCAGGACACTTAACAAGAGGGAGAGTTAAGGAATGTTTACAACTCCACCGCTGACGTCGGCACATAACACGTTATAACATGCAGCGAATGCATTATCGATACAAACCGTATCAGGCAGCAACCGAAACGGAATTTTCCACAAACAAACAACAGATAAGTAATAGTAAAAAACCTTAACAATAGATAAGTATTAGTAAATAACATAAGCAATGCATAAGGACTGATAAACAACCTTAACAATAGATGAGTATTAATAAATAACATAAGCAATGGATAAGGACGGATAAACAACCTTAACCGAAGCAAGGCGCGGCAGAGCATCGCCTCCACAATACAAGTAGACGCCGACACAAGGCGTGGCAGGGCACAGACGCCACATACTAGAGGGATCCTTCTAACGGAATACGGCCGGACCGTTAAGGCGCGCCACCACAGTCGGGGATACCGCAAGATATTCTAAGTGAATTTGCAATTGAAGTATACAAACACGTTTTCTTTCATATTGTATTATTTAATCAGTAAATGAATAAAGTGAAGTATTCTATTAAATCGATTTGTAAGGTGCCCTTAAGTACAAATTTATTGAAAAAGAATCCCGGACGCGGCGAGTATACCCCATCAATTATTAAGGAAGCAACAGGGTCACGGAAAAGATTCGTTACAATTGGCGCCCGAGCAGGAGCTCTGCAAATCGTACAACGTCAGAAGGAACATTGCTGACCAGAAATCTAACCGTAAAATGGCCGACCAGATTGATACCATGTGGTTAGACAACATTTCAAAGGAGCAGCTGATATCCATCACACAGGAATTGGGTATTAAGCAGACAGGCACCACCCGGGAGATCCGAAAGCGCATAGCAGCACTGTCTTCGAAAGCAAATGTTGACTCGGAAATATACGCAAAATGTGTATCCCTATAAGCTGCTTATAAGGAAATTACAGAAATCAGTGAGTTAAATGAGGTTAAGACACCGATTCCGTCGAACGGAGGGGGAACCATGAATATCGCCGATAGACCAGCAGAACAAGACCAGTTCGCGTTTCCGCCAAGGAATACAGCACCCCTACAACAGTACTTATCATCAGGAATAGCGGTATCATCCAACGGTACATCTCAGACACCTCCACGGAATACGCAAGCCGCGCAACTGTACTCACCATCGGGAATAACGGTACCAGCCATAAATTATACATCTCAGGTAACTCAAGCACCGACCGTTGTGTCGGCACCCATCATCGACCAAGTGCGGAAGTGGTCAGTTAAGTACGACGGTGGACGGGATCCGTTAGCGTTCATCGAGCGGCTAGAGGTGTTAGCCGAAGTGTACGCGCTAAACGTGGATCTCCTACCAAAAACCATGCCGGAGCTACTAGAATGCACGCGCTACAATGGTAACGCAATAACAATGCGCACTGGGAAAAGTGGACAAGCTTCAAACAGGACTTCTTATGTTTCTTCCTGCCAGTCAGGTATTTCGAGCGTCTCGAAGACGACATACGCCAACGAAGCCAGTATAACAAGGAGAAGTACAAGGATTAGTACTAGCGATACAGAGCTTGATGAGACAGCAAGATACATCAGCGAACAGCGGCTGGAACGAATCTTCCGTAATAGCCACCCCGATTACCTACTTTATATCCGTCGGAGGGACTTCACCAATCTCGCAGAACTCTTAACCCTTGTCATGTATGCGACTATCGAAGACCAGCAGGCGGACATCGCCGGAAATTACGCGACACATCGCAGGTGACACGACCTTGGTATCACCACCGAAACCCTACCTCCACCACCGCCACCACCACCGAATATACCGTACCACACGCCTCCAGTAAATTAGAGATTCGACCCCAACAACTTATGCTGGAGGAGCGGTGAACAAGGACACTACACTAATAGATGCCGAAACCCACGGAAAATTTTTTGCTGGGAGTGTGGCCGCAATGATATACACACAACCGAATGCTGCCAGCGACGTCGGGGAAACGACACAGGGCTTCACGAAGAACAAGGCGCGGTGAGCCCAAGGAACTCGGCGCCGAATCGGCAGTAGTAATGTACCAAGAGCGTGACCGCTTTTACGCCGTAGCCAGACTAGGCGCGGAATCAGCCGAGGCGGTCGTCGATACAGGGGCATCGAGAAGTTTCGTTTCGAGCAGCCTTGCATAACGTGTGGTAAACTCTGGGAGCGGAGAAATGGTGAGAGTGGCCATCAAAATAACGATGGCAAACGGGACTAGCACCGCAATCTTCGACGCCATAAGGACTGAGGTACACCTCGGAGAAGCGTCACACCACAAAGTTTTACACGTGATGCCCGGAGCAACGGACGACATCGTACTGGGCCTAGATACGCTAGGGAGCATGGGAGCCACCATATCCTGTGGAGGAGGTCATCTCGCGCTATCCAGGTCAGTCACACAGCATCAATTGCCACCAGCCGATCCGACACAAATCACGGAGGAGATAACGCCACCAGGCGAGGACAACAATAACATAGGTAATAGGATCAACAGGATCAACGGTGCCTATGATGAGGACGAGGTGGGAAGAGTGCGCGGTTTTCTCGCAAAAGAACTCCGAAAATTCGAGAGCATGAGTGGGGTGACGACAATACCCGAGCACAAGATTATCCTGACGGACGACCGCCCTATCAAGCAACGTTACTTCCCACGCAATCCAGCTATGCAGACCATCACCAACAACGAAGTTGACGAATTACTTCATAAAGGACGCATCGGGCCATCCTGTAGCCCACAAAGTGCACCAATCGTAGTAGCCAAGAAGAAAAGCGGGAAAAACGATCCGTAGATCGTAGTAGATCAGCAGCTTGGACTTGAAAAATGGCTACTGGCAAATACCACTGGAGCCCCATAGCCGTCCCTACACAGCTTTCACGGTACCGGGACGCGGGTTATCCCAGTGGCGCGTTATGCCGTTCGGCCTACACTCCGCTCCTGCAACATTTCATGGAGCGCTAGATCAGGTTATTGGGCCGCAGATGGAACCCTATGCTTTCGCATACCTCGAGTGACATAATCATCATAGGATCCACCTTGGAGGAGCACATTCGCAACTCGAAAGAAGTAATGCTACGACTGCAGCACGCAAAGCTTAGACTAAATCCGGAGAAATGCGAATTTTTCACGAAGGAAATCCGATACCTAGGACACGTAGTAAAGGAATTTACACCGACCCCGAGAAATTTGGAGCCATCAAAGACCTGAAACCACCAACGAACGCGAAAGAGGTGCGTCAATATCTCGGTATAGCATCTTGGTACCGACGGTTCGTGCCCGACTTCGCCACGATCAGCCAACCACTGTTACATACATATATCTTGCATGCATTCTAAACGTTTCTCACGCTGCAGTGCATTCGAAACTCTGCTTACGTCTTCAGTATGAATGTGTTTATAATAAGCAATGTCAACATAATTACATTGCCACAGGCTATGTACAATATGTATGTACGTATGATTAGTATATAGGAACTTCAATACATAAGAATTTGTTTAGATTATTTTAGTATAAATAAGCCGAAATTTACTGAATAAAGAGAACTCAATCTTGGTGCCGCTTCAATGGCACTTCCCTAATTCAATTTCTTTACTTTGACGCCCTACATGGCGATCCTGCCATACTGCTGAAAATAAACCGGCAGTCTCGTTATCATCCTTTGAGCTGCTGAACTATATCGGCAGCGTCTCTCGTCTGCTGCTTGAAGTATAGGCAGACTTCCTCTAAAAATCCTTAAACTTTTGAAAGGATCCTGCAAAACTTTAAGCAGGACAACCACCTAATTATTGGGGGAAATTGCAATTGGATTAAATACGAGGAGAACCTTTTTACGAAATGTCTTTGGAAAAAGTTTACTTTCTTCAAATAAGTCCAAGGCATCAACTTTGCAACGGCGAATGGTATAGTCAATGCAAAGGGGCGGATAACAGCGACAGTGACAACAAGGGTGCAATTCAAATTTTAAAAATTCTCGAATACCACAAAGGAAGGAAGGAAAATATTTTTGGTCTTTAATACTGATTGCATTCTCGTTATTAAATTAAATATTTGCAACTGCCACCAACACGACCACCGCCGAAGCATAACGAAGTGGAATAAACCTGGAGTAAACCTTATGCGCTATACAACTTGTTGAAGGTTGACCGGGTCCCCGAAGACCAAATCAAAAATAGCATTATAATTACTGTGCCGGACGATTGTTGGAATAAGCAGATACAGCAGATTATACATTTATTATATAGGTATTTGTAAGATTATAATAGATTCATTTGGCAACTTGCCAATTTACGGGCAAAAAGTAGATTTTTGCCAATAAATTTAAGAATATTTTTTTTCAAATGACCATCATTAGTAATCAGGACGAATTTGACGCAGTATTCTTGCGTTGTGGTAAATTAATTAAATAATTAATAAATTTAAGAAAGTTTTTTTTTTATTAAAATGAAAAAAAAAAATTATTTAAAATTTTGTGAAAATTTTTTTTTAGATCTTAGGCAGATCAATGAATATGAAGAAAAAGAGAAAAAATATGAAGCCCAAAGTGGCATAGAAAATGAAATGGAAATAAAAATAGCATATAAATGAAAATAGTAAAGAAATAAATTTTCAAATTCCAATATTCTGTAAAGTTTGTTAAATAAGAAAAAATAAATTATGATATTTTGAAAAGAAAATATTTTTAAACAGAAAAATTTTTACAAACAAGAAAGTTGTAAAATAAAATTTTACGTAAGATTAAAGTCAATAATTTTATTAGGCCTAAATTAGTCCTTTTTCATATTCTTAGTTTTTTTTTTCAAAACAGGAAAGTTATTAAAGAAAATTTTTATTTTTCACAATGTCTTGGTGGAAAAAATTGACAAACGACATTACGATAGCCATAGCTGGTTATGAGATAAGAAAATAAAACTCATGAAATTCGGAAAACAAGGTATCAAGAACCGAATAATTAAATATGAGCCACCAGTTGAAGAAGAAACCAACAACATTCAAAACATCCCCGACGTTTGGTTGTAACGAAGCTTTTTCGTACCCCGTTGCTTCTTTGATATTTGCTGGGGTATACTCGCCATGCCCAGGGTTCGTTTACAATAAATTTGAATTAAAGGGGCACCTTGCAAATCGATTTAATATAAAAAAACTTCACTCTCTTTATTGGTTCTAAATTCTATAATATAAAATAAAAAGTGTTTGTATACTTCATTCTCAATTTCACTTGGATTATCTTGCGGTATCCTTGATTGCGGTGGCGGGCCTTAGCGGTCCGGCCGTATTCCGTTAGCTGGGTCCCGTTAGTATGTGGCGTCGGTGCCTTGATACGCCTTATGACGGCGTCTCTCTCTGCTGCGGTGCTCTGTCGCGCCTTACGTCGGCGTCTATTTGTATTGCTGAGGCGATGCTCTGTCGGAGTGTTCCGTTAGACGGATTCCGTTAGTATGTGGCGTCGGTGCCTTGACGCGCCTTACGTCGGCGTTTACTTGTATTACTCTGCTGCGCCTTGCGTCGGCATCTATTTGTATTGCTGGTTGCTGGGTGATTCTCTGCCACGCCTTGCGTCGGCGTCTACTCGTATTTGCTGGGCGATACTCTGTCGCGCCCTACGTCGGCGTTTACTTGGATAGCTGAGGCGATACTCTGTCGCGCCCTACGTCGGCTCTTACTTGTATTACTCTGTCGGTGTACCTCTGCTGCGCTCTGCCGCCGCGCTTGGCGCTGGCTTACCCTGGCTGCGCTATGCGTCGCCGCGTTGACGTGACCTCTGTCGGCGTACCTCTGCTGCCGCGGTTCGCGCTGGCTTACCCTGGTTACGTTGTGCGTCGGCGGACCTCTGCTGCGCTTTGCCGCCGCGCTCTGCGCTGGTTTACGTGCGTTGCGGCTCTGTTGCGGCCTCTGCCAGCGTCGTATTTATGGGTGGCTCTGCTGCCAATGTCGTGTGTATGCGTGACTCTGCTGTGGCCAACGTCGCATATTTGCGTAGGTCTGCTGCGGCCAACGTCGTTCGTAAGCGTGACTCTGCTGTGGCCAACGTCGTGTGTATGCGTAACTCTGCTGGCGTCGTGTGTATGCGTGACTCTGCCGCCGAGGCTTATGGCGATGGCGCGCGGGCTCATGACGTTGTGGGCCTTCGCTTAGCGGGGAGAGAGCGTAGTTTAAGGCGTTGTAGAGCGGTCAAAACCAGCTTACTCACAATCCTCAACCCACGGCTCTCTCCTATGACGGGAACTGTCTTGCGATGGTCAAAACCGATACGCCTTTCAGATGCCTTCAATTGCTGCTCAGGTGACAGTCGCAAATTTGCGCCCTGTTAGGTGAGATCCGTTAGCCTCGGTACAGTCACGTTGTTGCGTTTCACCTCGACTCACTCCTACTGCGGTTGCCGACGTACTTCTGCCGCGGATGACGTTTGGCTGAGCGCGTGATCACGATGCTGTGGAGGACGTTTGCTTACGAGGGAGCAAGCGTGATCTAAAGCGTTGTAGAGCGGTCAAAACCTGCTTGCCCACAATCTTCAGTCCACGACTTTCTCCTATGAAACGCACTGGCTTGCAATGGTCAAAACCGATATGCCTTCCAGAGCGCTCCAATAGTAGCTCCGGTCGCAACCACAACCGCGTGCTGACTGACTGCTGTGGTGCTGTGTTGCTCCTTTTATGGCTGTTGTGTTCGGTGTTGCTAGCTCAAATGGTTGCGTTGCCATGGCCACCGTGTTGCTGTTGAATGTTGCGAGCGCTCGTTGTGTTGCTGAGATTTGTTGGTTGGCCGTGTTGCTGTTAAATGTTGCGACCGCTCGTTGTGTTGCTGAGACTGGTTGGTTGATCGTGTTGCTAGAGCCTTTTGTGGCCACTTGTTGTGTTAATGTCGTGTCAAATATGTTGTGGGGTCGTTTTGTGTGGGCCAAATTAATGAGGATTTATTTGGTCCTCACACTCCCCCCACTCGGCGCCAGTAGCGCTTGGTGGTGTAACGTTGCGTGCGACGTCAGCGTACGTGTTTGTGCGTGTGGTGCCACGCGTGTTGCTGACGTCGGCGCCGGTAGCTCCTTCCAGCAGTACTACCCTGGGGCGCTTTGCTTCCTCCTCCTCGTAATGTAATGCTGGCGCATACGCTTGACGCTGCTGTTTAGTTTGGCGTTATGGCCCTCCATCTTGGGTTGTTGGTTTTTTTTTTTTTTTTTTTTTTTTGGAAAAGAAATTCGTAGCAAAAGAACGTGTTGTCACCTCGGTGGTTTGCGATAGAATGACCGGTGCTTGCTTATCCTCCCATCCTTGATATTAATTAGATTATTTTCCCTGAATTTATTTTAATTTCCCGCGATGGTCTCTGCTGCATGATATAGCTTTAGCTCCCCAATATTAACCGTTTTCTCCTTCCCGCCGTTGGTTTTTCGTACTTTGAGTATCACTGGTGATACATATCCTACGATCTGGTAGGGTCCGTCATATTTGGGGGCCTACTTTGCCGCGAAATTTTCGCCGGCCTTGGAGAGATGGTGTTCCTTTGCGAGCACTAGTTCGCCGACTGCGGGGGTCCATTTTCTCCGCCGTAAATTGTAGTGCCGTGCTTGATCTGCCGCCGCTCGTTCCATGTTCTGCCTCACTATTCTGAATGCCTCTTGCATTCTGTCAAATTTCTCTTCTGCCGTTGTGGTAGCTGTGCCCGTCCCCAAGTTGACCTCGTCAAACAATACCCCTGGTAGTCGCGGTTCCCGTCCTTGTACGAGGAAGGCTGGACTGTATCCTGTGGACGCGGTCACACTGGTGTTGATGGCCAGCTCGATTTCTGGGAGACGGTCGTCCCATCTGTTATGCTGTGATCTGGTGAGTTGTGCTATGATTCTCTTGATTGTCCTGTTCGCCCGTTCCGTCGGGTTTTCTTGCGGGGTGTAGGGCGCCGTGAATTGTTGTCGTATCCCCATTTCCCTAAGGTAACGCTGCCACATTGTGCTGGTGAACTGGACGCCGTTGTCCGATATCAGTATCTTGGGAGCACCAAATATTGCGAGGATGCGTTCTCTGAACGCACGGCGTAGGCCTTCTGCTGTCGCCCGCCTCATGGGGACCAGTTCCACCCATTTGCTGAAGCGGTCGAAAAATACTAGTAGCATCGTGTTCCCGTGTGTGGATCGTGGTAGTGGTCCAACGAAATCGACGCATACCGTGGCGAATGGTTCTTGTGCCACTTGTGTGAGCATCTTTCCGGCCGGCTTTTGCTGTGTTTCCTTGTACTTCTGGCAAGACTCGCACTGTCGTACGTATCGACTGATGTCCCGAAACATGCCGGGCCAGTAGTACCGGTTGGCAATCCGCGCTACTGTCCGGCGGATGCCCATGTGTCCAGCGCTTGGTATATTGTGATTTTCTTCTAATACTCGTTGTCGTAGTGGTGTGGGTACACAAAGTTTCCAAGGTACCGCTTCCTCATCTTGTGACCGGCAGGGAATATGGCGGTACA
The DNA here is from genome assembly GCF_040869045.1 of Eurosta solidaginis. Lineage (NCBI taxonomy): Eukaryota > Metazoa > Arthropoda > Insecta > Diptera > Tephritidae > Eurosta > Eurosta solidaginis. Next base: position 137,963,982 of record NC_090320.1, on the reverse strand, counting down.
GTTGTCCATCTTGTATCATGTAGTCAGAATATTTCTCGCGGTTAGTGCGCACTTCATTCACGCGCTTGTGCCACCACTTGCATGGTCGCTCTGTTGTCGTTGCCAGTCGTAGGGTCTCCAGTGGCTGTCGTGATAGTGCATCCGCTACCAAGTTCAGCTTTCCTTTCCTGTACTCTATGACGAAGGTGTGCTGCTGAAGTTCCAAGGCCCATCGTGCTATACGGCCGGAGGGGCTATTGATGGAGTTTAGCCACTTTAGAGACATATGGTCCGTGATTACCCTGAATCGGTACCCTTCCAAGTATGGCCTCATCTTGCATATTCCCCAGACGATCGCGAGGCATTCCTTCTCGGTAGGCGAGTAGTTGGTTTCCACCTTGTTGAGTTTCCTGCTGGCGTAGGCGATCACGCGTTCCCCGCCTTCCAAATCCTGTGTCAATACGGCGCCTAGCCCGAAATTGCTTGCGTCCGTTTGCAAGGTGAAGGTCTTGGTGAAGTCCGGACAAGCAAGTATCGGTGCTTCCGTTAGTTTTTGCGTCAAGACCTCGAAGGCTTCCTGTTGTTCGGCTCCCCACTTCCAGTGTTTGCCCTTTTTCAGCAGGGTTGTGAGTGGCTGGCTGATCGTCGCGAAGTCGGGCACGAATCGTCGGTACCAAGATGCTATACCGAGATATTGACGCACCTCTTTCGCGTTCGTTGGTGGTTTCAGGTCTTTGATGGCTGCAACTTTCTTGGGGTCGGTGTGAATTCCCCTGTCGCTTACTACGTGTCCTAGGTATCGAATTTCTTTCTTGAAAAACTCGCATTTCTCCGGATTTATTCTGAGGTTGGCGCGCTGTAGTCGTAGCATCACTTCTTTCAGGTTGCGAATGTGCTCCTCCAAGGTGGATCCTATGATGATTATGTCATCGAGGTAAGCGAAAGCGTAGGGTTCCATCTCCGGTCCAATAACCTGATCTAGTGCTCTTTGAAACGTTGCAGGTGCGGAGTGTAGGCCGAACGGCATAACGCGCCACTGGAATAATCCGCTTCCCGGTACTGTGAAAGCTGTGTAGGGCCGGCTCTTGGGCTCCAGTGGTATTTTCCAGTAGCCGTTCTTTAAGTCCAAGCTGCTGATGTACTTCGCTCGTCGTAGTTTGTCCAGGATGTGTTGTATTCTGGGTAAGGGGTATGCGTCGGGTACGGATCGGGCGTTAAGCTGCCGATAGTCCACGCATAAACTCCACTTCCCGTTTTTCTTCTTGGCCAGTACGATCGGTGCGCTGTGTGGGCTACAAGATGGCTCGATGCATCCTTTCTGGAGCAATTCGTAAACTTCGCTGTTGATGATTGTCTGCATGGCTGAGTTGCGCGGGAAGTAACGTTGCTTGATGGGGCGTTCGTCCGTCAGGACAATCTTGTGCTCGGCTATTGTCGTCACTCTACTCATGCTCTCGAATTTTCGGAGTTCCTTTGCCAGAAAACCGCGCACCCGTTCCGCTTCTTCTTGTATGTCGTCATCGTTGTTTTGCATAATGCCGTCGTGCTTGAAGTTACTACTGCTCGGTGCTGTTACACTCTGAATGGTTCCAGATGGGGCTCCAGGGGTGTCGTACCCGGCGTTACCCTTTCTCGCTCGTGTTATACTCTGATTAGTCCCCGGGGTGTCGTACCTGGCGATATCCGTTCTTGAGGATGTTGAGTTTTGAATAGTCCCAGGGCTGTCGTACCTGGCGATATCCGTTCTGGCTGATGATGTACTTTGAATAGTCCCAGGGCTGTCGTACCTGGCGATATCCTTTCTTGATGATATTGAACTTGGAATAGTCCCAGGGCTGTCGTACCTGGCGATATTCGTTCTTGCTGGTGTTGTTCTCTGAACAATTTCTGGCGCGGCTCCAGGATTCGGTGTGTGCTGGGCAAGGGGTCTGTTTAGCACGAGGTGGCCTTCTCCACATGATATGGTGGCTCCCATGCTTCCTAGCATATCTAGGCCCAGTATGATGTCGTCGATCGCTCCGGGCATGACGTGTAAAACTGTGTGGAGTGACGCTTCTCCGAGGCGTACCTCAGTCCTTATGGCGTCGAAGATGGTAGTGCTAGTCCCATTTGACATCGTTATTTTGATGGCCACTCTCACCATTTCTCCGCTTCCCGAGTTCACCACACGTTCTGCTAAGCTGCTCGAGACGAAACTTCTTGATGCCCCTGTGTCGATGACCGCCTCGGCTGATTCCGCGCCGAGCTTGGCTACGGCGTAGAGGCGACCATGCTCTTGGTACATTGTTACTGCCGTTTCAGCGCTGATTTCCTTAGGAATCGTTATTGCCGTTTCGGCGCTAGGTCCCTGACGTCGGCGGAAGCATTCGATGGTTCGTATATCGTTGCGGCCACATTCCCAGCAAAAAATTTTCTGTGGGTTTCGGCACCTATTGGTGTCATGTCCTCGTTCGCCGCATCTTCTGCATATGCCGTTGGGGTCGTATCTCTGATTGCCTGGAGGCGTGCGGTTCGTTAGATTCGGTGGTGGTGGTGGTTGTGTTGCAGGTTTTGATGGTAACACCCGGGTTGTGTCACTGGCGATGTGTCGCGTAACTTCGCGGTGATGTCCGCCTGATGATCTTCGATAGGCCTCGCGTATGTTCTCGTATTCTTCGGCAAGTGTCAGGAGCTCTGCGAGATTAGTGAAGTCCCTCCGACGGATGTAAAATTGGTAATCGGGGTGGCCGTTAGGGAAGATTCGTTCCAGCCGCTGTTCGCTGGTGTACCCTGCGTGTCTCATCAAGCTCTGGATTCCTAGTACGTAGTCCTTATACCTCTCCTTGTTGTACTGCCTTCGTAGGCGTATGTCGTAGTCGAGCCGCTCGAAGTACCTGCCTGGTAGGAAGAAACGTAAAAAATCCTTTTTGCAGCTTGTCCACTCTTCCCATTGCGCATTGTTATTGCGGTACCATTGTAGCGCGGTGCCCCCTAGTAGCTCGGGCATGGTTTTTGGCAGGAGCTCCACGTTTAGGGCGTATACTTCGGCTAACTCCTCTAACCGTTCGATGAACGCTAACGGGTCCCGTCCCCCTTCATACTTTACGGACCACTTTCTTACCTGGTCGATGATGGGCGCGAACACCACGGTCGGTGCTTGAGTTACCTGGCATGTATAGTTCATGGCTAGTGCCGTCATTCCCGCGGTCCGGCCGTATTCCGTTAGCTGGGTCCCGTTAGTATGTGGCGTCGGTGCCTTGACACGCCTTATGACGGCGCCTCTATCTGCTGCGGTGCTCTGTCGCGCCTTACGTCGGCGTCTACTTGTATTGCTGAGGCGATGCTCTGTCGCCGTGTTCCGTTAGACGGATCCCGTTAGTATGTGGCGTCGGTGCCTTGACGCGCCTTACGTCGGCGTTTACTTGTATTACTCTGCTGCGCCTTGCGTCGGCGTCTATTTGTATTGCTGGTTGCTGGGTGATTCTCTGCCACGCCTTTTGTCGGCGTCTACTCGTATTTGCTGGGCGATACTCTGTCGCGCCCTACGTCGGCGTTTACTTGGATAGCTGAGGCGATACTCTGTCGCGCCCTACGTCGGCGCTTACTTGTATTACTCTTTCGGTGTACCTCTGCTGCGCTCTGCCACCGCGCTTGGCGCTGGCTTACCTTGGCTGCGCTATGCGTCGCCGCGTTGACGTGACCTCTGTCGGCGTACCTCCGCTGCCGCGGTTCGCGCTGGCTTACCCTGGTTACGTTGTGCGTCGGCGGACCTCTGTTGCGCTTTGCCGCCGCGCTCTGCGCTGGTTTACGTGCGTTGCCGCTCTGTTGCGGCCTCTGCCAGCGTCGTACTTATGGGTGGCTCTGCTGCCAACGTCGTGTGTATGCGTGACTCTGCTGTGGCCAACGTCGTATATTTGCGTAGCTTTGCTGCGGCCAACATCGTATGTAAGCGTGACTCTGCTGTGGCCAACGTCGTGTGTATGCGTAACTCTGCTGGCGTCGTGTGTATGCGTGACTCTGCCGCCGAGGCTTATGGCGATGGCGCGCGGGCTCGTGACGTTGTGGGCCTTCGCTTAGCGGGGAGCGAGCGTAGTTTAAGGCGTTGTAGAGCGGTCAAAACCAGCTTACCCACAATCCTCAACCCACGGCTCTCTCCTATGATGGAAACTGTCTTGCAATGGTCAAAACCGATACGCCTTTCAGATGCCCTTCAATTGCTGCTCAGGTGACAGTCGCAAATTTGCGCCCCGTTAGGTGAGATCCGTTAGCCTCGGTACAGTCACGTTGTTGCGGTTCACCTCGACTCACTTCTACTGCGGTTGCCGACGTACTTCTGCCGCGGATGACGTTTGGCTGAGCGCGGGATCACGATGCTGTGGAGGACGTTTGCTTAAGAGGGAGCAAGCGTGATCTAAAGCGTTGTAGAGCGGTCAAAACCTGCTTACCCACAATCTTCAGTCCACGACTTTCTCCTATGAAACGCACTGGCTTGCAATGGTCAAAACCGATATGCCTTCCAGAGCGCTCCAATAGTAGCTCCGGTCGCAACCACAACCGCGTGCTGACTGACTGCTGTGCTGCTGTGTCGCTCCTTTTATGGCTGTTGTGTTCGGTGTTGCTAGCTCAAATGATTGCGTTGCCATGGTCACCGTGTTGCTGTTGAATGTTGCGAGCGCTCGTTGTGTTGCTGAGATTTGTTGGTTGGCCGTGTTGCTGTTAAATGTTGCGACCGCTCGTTGTGTTGCTGAGACTGGTTGGTTGATCGTGTTGCTAGAGCCTTTTGTGGCCACTTGTTGTGTTAATGTCGTGTCAAATATGTTGTGGGGTCGTTTTGTGTGGGCCAAATTAATTAGGATTTATTTGGTCCTCACATGGTTAGTCGTTTTATTTTTCGCATTCATACTATTGATCATTGCAATAACTATGATGCTCAAAAATATATCAAAATTTAATTTAGACAGCAAAAAAGCATTAAAGAGCGTATTTAAAAACAAAAACCTTATTAACTTACTACTAAAAACCCATTTCCAAACAATAACCTTCAAAATGCTTCAATTAACACTGTATTTTCTTGAGACAGCTTTATGAGCACTGTCTAATTTCGATAGCAAACCAAAAATTTTAATAATTTTTTGCAATCTCATGACATCTTGCAAAAGTTTTGATGGATAGTTTTTAAAAAATGCATGTACTTACTATTCTTCTAAATAATTACATACCCATTATAAAAATAACATATTTGATATTGATATCACAATTAATGCTTCAAAGAGTACATAGCTAGAAAGGAAATGTCAGTGGAAGCATGCACAACTTTAAAAAAAACAGCCAATAACACTATTGGCAACAGTAACAAAGAAACTAAGAGACACAAAGAGAACCTTATTATAAATAAAGCGCTTAAATAAATAAATAAATGTCGCGCTCGTTTTCATCCTAAAGGACAGACAATTTGAAGCATAATAAATACAAGCAATCGGATTGTTGGGGAAGTTATTGACTTAGGACAATATTTGACCAGGCTTAAAAATGCCGGCAATATAGGACTTGTAAGAGAAAAAGGTAGTTGTGTCTTAGGAGACATATTGGTCAAGAATAATGAATACGCGAGTAGGCATATTTAAAAATAAAAGTTAAATAGGTACCCAAGTTCTCAAAGATCTAACAAATGTATCAACCCCAGAAGTTGTGCATGTGACAAAAGTCGACAAAATTAAAGAAATTCTTCATAAATATCATGACGATCCCATCTAGGCCACCCAGAAACCGCGTGACACATAAGATCTAAACAAAAAAAAAAAACATATTGCTGAAAAAAATGAAAATGTGATGAAAAATGTTTGCATCCACTTATCAATATATAACTACTTCTTGCTCTAGCAGCAACTGAATCTACGCAATCTACTGTATATAATATGCTCAGAGACCCCGCTTTTAGAACAATGTCAATTTTCAGCTAATGATGACTGTAACCATTACCTTATTCTATACGTTTTAGTTTCAATTTGAAATGGAGTACCAATAAAAAAAACTTTGTTTAACCGTTTTCATCTAGGAAAACCTCGCCTTTTAGAGAGGCCATAATTTTAGATAATAGGATTTTTGCATCTAGATGAATGGATAGTAGATATATAGGGCCCTGTAGAATAGAAAATATCAATAAGAAAAATAATTTTATTATTAACCTGTAGAATAGGAAAAATAGTTTTATTAATAACCTGCGGAATAGAAAATATCAATAGAAAAAATAATTTTATTAATACCCTTTAGAGTAGTAAATATCGATAAAAACAATAACTTTACATTAATTCCCTATAATGTGGAAAGTAGAAACGTAGAAAACATAAATCAGAATAGTAATTATTCTCTAAGCAATACAAATAAGAAAATCATAGTACATAAAATAAGCTTAAACTCATAGAATAAAAACACTTCAATTTTGTCAACACAAAGAAAATTTTTATCGTATACAAAAGAAAAATACAATAATAAAACAAACAAAAATTCTGAATGACATAAATCATCTAATATCCCAATTGAAAATCTAGTAAACAAAACAAAAAATTTGTAACATAAGTAATTACCTAAACCAAAGAACAAAGAAAAAAAATATATAAACTCAAGCACGTCACACTAACTTACTTTGACACCCTACACCACTCACAATCCTGCTGAAAAAGGCCAACACTGGAAGTGGGGGCCGAACAACAGGAAACCTTCGAGGTCTTAAAGCAAAAACTCACGTAAGCACCGATACTTGCCTGTCAGGACTTCACCAAGACTCTCACCTTACAAACGAACGCAAGCAATTTCGGGCTGGGCGCCGTATTGACACAGGATTTGGAAGGGGGAGAACGCGTGATCGCCTACGCCAGCAGGAAACTCAACAAGGCGGAAACCAACTACTCGCCTACCGAGAAGGAATGCCTCGCGATAGTCTGGGTAATACGCAAGATGAGGCCATACCTGGAAGGGTACCGATTCAAGCTAATCACGGACCATATGTCCCTAAAGTGGCTAAACTCCATTGAAAGCCCCTCCGGCCGTATAGCACGATGGGCCTTGGAACTTCAGCAACACACTTTCGACATCGAGTACAGGAAAGGAAAGCTGAACCTGGTAGTGGACGCACTATAACGACAGCCACTGGAGGCCCTACGACTGGCAATGACAACAGAGCGACCATGCAAGTGGTGGCACAAGCGCATTAACGAAGTGAGCACTAACCACGAGAAATATTCTGACTACATAATACAAGATGGACAATTGTACCGCCATATTCCCTGCCGGTCACACAAAGAAGAAGCGGTCCCTTGGAAATTTTGTGTAGCCACACCACTGCGACAACGAGTATTAGAAGAAAACCACGATATCCCAAGCGCTGGGCACATGGTCATCCGCCGGACGGTAGCTCGGATTGCCAACCGGTATTACTGGCCCGGCATGTTTCGGGACATCAGTCGATACGTACTACAGTGAGAGTCTTGCCGGAAATACAAGGAAGCACAGCAAAAGCCGGCTGGAAAGATGCTCACACAAGTGGCCCAAGTACCATTCGCCATGGTATGCGTCAATTTCGTCGGACCAATCCCACGATTCACACACGGGAACACGATGCTATTAGTATTTTTTGACCGCTTCACCAAATGGGTGGATCTGATCCCCATGAGGAGTGCTACAGCAGAGGGCCTTCGCCGCGCATTCAGAGAACGCATCCTCGCAAAATTTGGTGCTCCCAAGATACTGATATCGGACAACGTCATTCAGTTCACCAGCACAATGTGGCAGCGTTGCCTCAAGGAAATGGGGATACGACAGCAATTCACGGCGCCCTACACCCCGCAAGAAAACCCAACGGAATGGGCGAACAGAACAGTCAAGAGGATCATAGCACAACTACCAGATCACAGCACAACAGATGAGACGACCTTCTCCCAGAGATCGAGCGGGCCATCAACACCAGTGTGACTGCGTCCAAGTGATACAGTCCAGCCTTCTTCGTACAAGGACGGGAACCGCGACTACCAGGGACATTGTTTGACGAGGTCAACCTGGGGACGGGCACATACACCACCACGGCAGAAGAAAAATCCGACAGAATGCAAGAGGCATTCAAAATAATGAGGCAGAACATGCAGCGCACGGCACTACAATCTACGGCGGAGGAAATGCACCGCCGTAGTCGGCGAACTAGTGCTCGTAAAGGAACAGCATCTCTCCAAGGCGGGGGAAAATTTCGCGGCAAAGTTGGTCCCCAAATATGGCGGACCCTACCAAATCCTAGGATATGTATCACCAGTGATACTCAAAGTACGAAAACCCAACGGCGGAAAGGATAAGACGGTCAACATTGCGGAAATAAAGGCATATCATGCAACAGAGACCATCACGTGGAATTAAAATAAATTAAAAAAAAAAATTATTAATTAATATCAGGGATGGGAGGATAAGCAAGCACCGGTCTTTCTATCGCAAACCACCGAGGTGACAGCAACGTTCGTTTACTACGAATTTTCTTAACAAATCAACAATCTACAATGGAGAACTATAACGCTAAACTGACCAACAGCGTCAAGCGTATGCGCCAGCGCTTCGAGAAGGAGGAAGCAAAGCGTCCTGGGGTCGTACTGCTGGAAGGAGCCACTGGCGCTGACGTTAGCGACATGCGCGCAACTATACGCGCAAACAAGTATCAAGATCAGAACGAAAATCGACACTGCTGATGGCACAACGCCATAACCTGTTTGTCTCGAAACCAAATTTGACAATATACATCAACTATACACCCTGTCGGAAAATCAACAAAACCACTAGCTTAGATGTAACTGTGTAGAATTGCAAAGCACTCAAGGCCGCCTCGCTGTCCTACATAATGTAGAGGTTCTTAGATGTTGAGCCTCTCGGCAGACATTCCCTAGCACATACTTCTATTGCATGAATTTCTGCCTGAAATATGGTGGGGTAGCATCCCATTGGTATCGATTTCTTGAAGTTCGGTCCATAGATGGCAGCTCCCGTTCTTCCGTCATCGAATTTCGATCCATCCGTGAACCAGACCTCTGAGTCGGGGTCATTCTAGGATTCCCTATTTCCCAGTGGGTCCTGTCCACAATGGACACTTCAAAGTTCTTTCTCTATCAGAATAAGGAAGGGAGGTATTCCAGTAAAGCACAAAATGCATCAGCAGGGGCGGTTCTCATCACACCCGTTATGCCAACGCAAACTAGCCGATGCTAGTTGATAATTCTATTTTGATAATTGTATTTTGTACCACCCAGGGATAGTTCACGGATGGATGCTTTTCTTCTCCGGGTGAAAGGCAATATAACAGTTTGTTTAGGATTGATAAACGATTCTTTGGTATTGCATCACCTCTCTATGATGCAAAGGGAGTGTTGCATGCGATCTGATATTTTATCCTCGTTCATCCCTTGATGCGAATAACTAGGTCATCTGCATACACTTGTGTGTCAAATCCCTTGGTTTTAATTATCTGAAGGAGGTCATCTATGACCAGGGTCCACAGTTCCAGTTCCAAATGGATTTTTCTACTCTTTAACATGGACAGCACCCACCGAATTATTATAGGGCTTATGTCCTTGTCAATCATACCTGGTTCTATAGCTTGATATGTTGTGTTATCGAAAGCCCCTTATATATCAATACAAGCACCGAGGGCTATATTTTTAGACTCTCGACCCTTTTTGATTTTTAGCGTGAGAATATGAATAGCCGTCTCCGTGGATTTCCCTGACTTGTAGGTGAACTAATTCCTACACAGAGGAAGTTTATTTAGATTAACCTCCCTGATATGTTGATCTAAGATTTTCTCCATACCTTTTAGGAGAAACGAACTCAGGCTCATTGGTCGATACAACGAGGGCAGGGCTTGAGTTTCCCTGGCTTTGGTAAAAATACTACCTTAACCTCTGCCCACCTGTTTGAGATATGGCCGAGCAGTAGTGATACCTTAAATAAAGTGGATAGGACTGGGACTGTATGATTTTTCCCTTGCTGTAACAGATAAGGGTAGACCCCATTCGGTCCTGGTGACTTGAATGGACTGAAAGTAGACAGAGCCCATTGCACTCGTTTCACAGTGGTGAGCTTTGTTGCTAGGCTTTTTCATTGCTGCTGATGGTTGGAAAATCTGCCATTATAGGTGGTGATAGATAGTCTGCTGTGCAATCAGGAAAGTAATTTTCGAGTAATAGTTTGCACGTCCCTTCCGGTCGCGTGGCGTAGCTCCCATCTGTTTTTTTCAAAGTGCCAATTACATTTCTGTATTCGAACCGCTGCTGGAAGTTCATTAATCTCTTGACAGTGTTCGCTACAGTTTAGATCTCCTAAATTCTGGCTTAATTGAACACCTTCCTAGCCTGACATCTTAGCTGCCCAAACATTTTGTTCCACCAAGGCACATCGCGTTGTGTACGTGCTTTCCTTCGGGGCAACTCTTATTGATAGCTGTTTTAATGTCTGAGTGGAGCTGTTCAGCTTCCTTCTAAAGCTTCTGCACGGTGGTTATGGGTCGCTGTAAGCTGCTGTCAGCTTCCTCAATAATAAAATGGAAAAGTTCCCAGTTCGTTGTCGAACACAATGTGTTTGTTGTTCGGCAGTGACTCCTCTCCTGAAACATGCCAGTTAGTGACGGTGCTGGCCGTATTATGGCTGCACAGATTAGGATCTAAAACTTCCCCTCTAATAGCATTTACAAAGGTGGGTTCATTGCCCCAGTTGATGATGCTTATATTATTACTTCTAATAAACTCAAGCAGGTATTCACCCCTGTTGTCGATGTTCGTGCTACCTCATGTAGTGTGATGGTAATTTGCGTGGCAGCAGAGGATCCATGGTGTGCCATTCTGCTGAGAGTATTTGATGAGGGCTATTGTTTCGATTGTTGCGGCCATTTCCTCCTCCCTCGGAAAGTAGGCAGAGGCCAAAATTGTCTTTTGTTCACCTCTTGGAGTTGAAATTTTTGCCCATACTGCTACCAGATCAGCTACCATAAACTGTAAAAGTGGAAGAAACATTAGTTTGTTGCTTAAAATCCAGTTCCTAGTACTCTAACCGACTTTTTGGGCTTGAACTAACCTCAAGATGTCGTTGTTTGAGGACCATTCCTCTTTCTTAAAATACCCCACGAGAATGATGGGACGTGGTATATCCGCATCAGATACCACCTCAAGCTTGGCACCCTGCCATGGAGTGAGCTTTGGGGCGATAGCCCTTAACCACTCAGTGGTGGTTTCATCCCTGCCGGTGATAGAAAGCCAGCCTTTTCGGGGCTAACTTGGCGTAGTAATTATCAAGTTGGGAGCTTAGGTTGAAGTTTCGGCGATATACCACTTGTCCAATCTGAAACTTTACATCTCTACTACTAGTATCATATACCTTTTTACTCTTATCGTGGGGCAACTTCAGCTGTTTCATAATCTTATTTCTTATCATCTGCATTTTATCGCTTTGTGCTTCTATCTCGCAATCAACATCTTTCACTGCCGCCAGCTTTCGGTATAGCGCGTATGATGCAGCATGCTGCATCATAGGCATACCGAAAGTGCCATAATATGGAGACATGTTGATTCCTGAGTGTGCAACGCTGCGGAGTGCAAATGCGGAATTGCTGACACATTTGCCCCAGTTCTTCAGATTATCCTTTATAAAGGATCTAATGATGTGCGGTACAGATCTATTGGCGAATAAAATGTCGTTTTTATGTGTTTGGTGCCTTATTTTTCCAGAAAGTGGTTCAAAACTTCTGACACAAACTGCTTCCCATTTTCTGAGTGGACATACTCAGCCACACCAAACACATGGAATACATCCCTCTCCAAGAACTAAACGACTTCGGATGAAGTGGCCCTTCTCATTGGTTTTAAAAACACAAACTTGGAGAAATGATCTAATAAATAAAGACATACACATGGCCGTCACTAGTACGCGGATACGGACCCATAAAATCAATGAACAGACGTTGGAAAGGTCGCTCTGTTTGCCGATCATTGGCTGTTTGTAGACATTTTGTGTTTTATTTTCTTTTGCAAATTTCGCAGTTTTTAACAAATGTGCATACATTAGCTACCATACCTGGCCAGTAATACTTCTGACGTAGTCGGCAAAGCGTCTTGTGTATACCGCATTATCCAACCGACGGTGAGCTGTGAGACGACTCTACCAGCCCCGTGTGCCAAGAATCACGTTTGCGCACCTTTTCGATGTGTGATATCGAAATCATAACCCTGGAGTTTAAAACTCCACCTTGCCAGCCTCCCAGAAAGATCTTCCTGATTCATGAGCCATTTGAGGCTGGCATGATCAGTTATGATAGTGAACGGTGTTCCTTCCACATAAGGCCGGAATCTCTTCACACTCACGATAGCGGCGTATCGTTCAAGTTCTGTAATGCTGTAATTTTTCTGCGCCTTATTTAGTTTTTCCGAAACGTAGGCAATAGGTTTTTTGTTTTGGTCATCGTCCAGCTGAAAAAAACCCCTCCCACTCCGTCTGTCGATGCATCTCATTGTATTTAAAACTTTCGATTGAAATTCGGGTGCGTAAGCACCGTTGCCGAAACCAAACTTTGTTTTAAAATTTCAAAAGATTTTATCGCTTCGTCAGTCATAGTGAATTTCTTAATTTTGTCCCTTTTGAAGCAGTCGTGCAGTGGAGCTGCAATTGTCGCATAGTCCTGTATGCAACGTCGGTACCAGCCCGTCATACCCACGAACCGTCGTAGTTGCTGGTGGGTTTCCGGCACCGGAAAGTCCCTCACAGCCACCGCTTTGTTGGCGTCTGTCCTATTACATCCATCCACGACTACGTATCCCAAATAGCGCACCGCTTTAAAATAAAACTTGCTTTTTTCTACGTTAATTTTTAACTTAGTCTCGCGAAGACACCGAGCGACCTTTTCCAATAAACACATATGAGACTAGAACACACTAATAAATCATCGGGATACACAAAAACACACTCACGTAAAGTGGCCGGAGTGACCTTGTACATAAGACGACACATTCTTTGCACTGCATTGCACAACCCGAAAAGCGTTACAGTAAACTCGTATAGGGGTCGGCCAGGGACACTGAAGACAGTCTTTTCGCTGGCCTTCTTCTCGAGGGGAATCTGCCTGAAAACGTCTTTCAGGCCGATAGCGGAGATAAATCTGGTGTTTTGGAGCCGGCTCAGGATTCCATCAATATAAGGTAGCAGGTATGCGTCCTTTATCGTCCTTTCGTTGACCTTCCTAGCGTCCAGGCATAAACGGTTTTTAGTGCCTTTAATGATTAGCGATACGGGCGAATCGCAACTACTATTCGAATCCTCTATTACGCCCATGTCCAGCATTTGGTCTAATGCAACAGGGGAAGAGAAAATAAGTATAAGACTTATTAAAATTATATTACCATATGTGATTGCTCCTTTGACACATATTTTAAATTTTGCTTTAACATCCCTAAGTTTTCCTGATGCTTGGAAAGTGGATAATATTGTACCTATTCCAAAAAAGGGTAATGCTTCCCAACCATGTGATTTTCGGCCAATAAGTGTTCTCCCGTGTTTATGAAAAGTTTTGGAAAAGCTCTTATCGAACCAGATTAGGAAATATCTGACTGAAGAAAATCTGCTTTCGGAAAATCAATCAGGTTATCGCATGGGACATAGTTGTTTAACCGCTATGATCAAGGTTTTATAAGACATACGACAAAACTTTGACAATGGCGGCCTCACAATTCTTACGTTGTTGGACTTTTTTTTACGCGGATGATGCTCAGGTATACCTACCTGGCCCTCTTGGCTTAATGAAGGATTTAGTTTGCCGATTAAATGAAGATTTAGAAGCTATATTTCAATCGTCTAAAAGGAACAAGCTTAATGCATCCAAAACACAGGCGATTGCTATTTCACATTTTTCCTACAGTCTGGATGGCATTTCTCCGATAGTTCTAAATGGAAGTGTTGTGAAATATGAGAAGACTGTAAAATACTGGATTTATCTTAAATAAGCATCTTACTTGTGTTGATCATGTGAATTCCTCAATTAGTAGGTTATATTATATAATTAGGCATTTATGGAAAACGGCTTATTTTATTCGAGAATTTATAAAACTTAAACTTGTCAAAACTCTATTAATACCAATAATATCTTATCATGAACTGGTATACGGTTGCCTGGATAAAGCTTCCATGAACAAATATCAACTACTGATTAATAATATATATATAGATATATCTATCTTAAAAGGAAATATGATCGTATTTCGAATCTCTCAAAAACTATTCTTGAATATAATTCATCAGTGTTCTTTGACCGCCGTTTACTAATATTTTTACATAAGATTATCTTTTCTCGTACACCGGAGTACCATTTTGTAAAAATGACTTTCGCACAATCATCCCGTACTTGCAATCTAATTGTACCGTATTTTAAGTATTCAGTAACGTCGAGAATGTTTTACATTATGGCTGTGCAGTTGAGGAATGCTTTGCCTAATAAAGTAAAGTTAGAATCAAATCCTAAGCACTTCAAATTAGCTGTACATCGTACCCTTTGTTTTTGGACATTCTTATGTGTTTTACTTTTTATAATAAGAATAATAACAAATATGAAACTATAAAATATTATGTCTTATATGTGTATTTTAAATAAATATAGATATAAATAAATTCATTTTGGACCATGTGATTTGCGAAGTTGGACTCTGGTATGATGTTTGGAATCCGTTTTTTTTATACCTTTTATGTAATGAAATGATATATTAATTTCGTCACGAATCCCAAAATTGTAAGTCCTTAAAGGAAAATAGATAGACCCACCATTGAGTATACCGAAATAATCAGGATAAAGAGCTGAGTTGATTAAGCCATGTCCATCTGTCTGTTTGTATGCAAACTAGTCCCTCAATTTTGAAGATATCTTGATAAAATTTTGTGAGCGGGTGTATTTAGGTGTCCAATTAGACATTTGTCGGAACCGGCCGGATCGGACCACTATAGCATATATCCTCCTTACAACCGATTTTTTAGAAAAAGGGGATTTTTGTCATATCTTCCTCAATTTATCAGATTGAACCTTCAAACTTCACCATATGCTTTCGTATATTGCACATATTGTTGTCTGAAAAAATGGATGATATCCTTCGTATATATATCATATACCCCACACAACCGATTGTTCAGATAAGGAACTTTTCGTAATTACTGCCCATTTTAAGAGCTAGAGGCTTCAAATTTCAACGAATGCTTATGTATATAGCATATATTGTTGTCTGAAAAAATCATAGAGATCGGTGGTATATATAGTATATATCTCATACAATCGATTGTTCAGATGAGAAACTTTTCGCAATTTCTGCCCCATTTTAACAGCTAGAACCTTCAAATTTCACCAAATGCTTACGTATATCTATATATAAAAATTAAATTGTGTGTGTGTGTGTGTGTTCGCTATGGAAACATATTCCCCACATTTAAATCATCATCAAATTTTGGTTATAGGTTCCTGCGATCAACGGGAAGGTTTTAGGCTGAAAATAATTTCGATATATAAAAGGAGCGTGGCAACTCCCATACAAATGGAATTTTTGGTACTGCATAACTTTGAAGGTATACATGCCAAAACATTTAAATTCAGTAAGGAGCTATACGAGGTCAGGGCATGGCACCTTCCCTACAAATGGGATTTTTTAGAACTATGGCTGCCGTACAAACTTAAGTTATTTTAACACCTAAAGCTTGACTGCATGTTGAGTTTGGCTGTTATGCTTTTTGGACGTTTAGTAATCTGCCGCCGTTACAAAAATTTGTTAGCTTCAGTCTATCTACATCCTCTATAAAAATCAAATTCTGTGTGTTTGTTCACTATGGAAATGTATTTCCCACACTTCTATCATCACCAAATTTTGGCTATAAGCGAGCATCTGTAGTTATAGGTGGTAAACAGGTAGTAAGTTCTAGAAGAAGAAACGCCTAGAAGTATGCGAACGACACAGCACAGAGTATAAAAGGAGCAAAAGCTAAGTAAGCTGAGTCAGTTGTTTTAAAAACGCTATCAGTTGCAAAGTATAAGTGTTATTGTGAAGTATTTTAATAAATACCATTTTGCATTATTGAATATTGGAGTTATTTATTCAACAATTTAGCGATATGAACGTTAGCAGAAGTTTGCAAATAAGCGGAATTTTCCTGAGTTCGTTACAATTGCTATCAGAAGAGGAATTGTTGAATAAATTCCGAAGATTGCGAATACAACTTGGACATGGCAAATTTGAGTGAATTGAGGATCCAGCAACTGAAGAAGGAGTTGGAGAGCCGTGGATTGAATACAACCGACAATAAACTCGAACTTCATGCACGGCTAAGAGACGCTATGGAGACGGAAGGACTTAATGTGGACGATGATGTCTTTTATCCTGATGGGGACGAGACAACCACAAAAATTGAAGCGAAAAACGAAACATCGCAGGCAGTTACCAGCACAGACTTGAACGAGATATTGGCTGCAATATCTGCATAAACATCGACAGTGGCATCCCAATTGGAAACGTAGGAGAACCGTATAACAGCCAAGATTGAAGCACAGGAAACACAAATTTCATCACGGCGGGAAGAATAAAAGACATATATAGCCTTCCAAATGTAATCACAGGAGATACGACAAGAAGCACGTTTTTCAGAAATGTCGTCACAAATAGCATCGAAGATTGAAGCACAAGAAATACTTATTTCAGAAATGTCGACACAGATTACATCCAAGATGGAGGCACAAGTAGAGCGCTTATCATTGCAGGTGGCACAAATGTCTCCTCAGTTAGAAGCACAATACAAAAATTTTACAGCTCGAGGAAAAAATGGATGCCGAGATAGAAGCTTTGAGAGGTCGTATAAAGGAGTTGCAAATAAATCGCCCAGCAGTTTCAGCGAGTAAGTAAAGACACCATCCTTTGACGGTTCTGTTCCTTTCCAGATCTTTAAGCTGCAGTTTAAGAAGACTGCAGCAGTGAACAACTGGAATGCTGAAGAAGAAGATAAAGATAAATCCTACAGACGATTCCCGAAGGAGAGCGGAACAAATATGAAGCATTGATGGCCGCTGTAGAACGACGTTACGGAAGCGAACACAGGAAACAAATCTACCAAATAGAATTGCAAAACCGCTGCCAAAAATCTAACGAGACTTTGCAGGAGTTTGCTTCGGACACCGGAAGATTGGCTCATCTTGCACATGCGGACGCACCCGTGGAATACACCGAAAGGGTAAATGTTCAGAACTTTATAAATGGCATACGGGACGTCGAAAAGAAGCTAGCCACATACGCGAACCCAAAGCAAACATTTGCTGAAATGGTATCCGAAGCATTGACCCAGGAAAGAGCGTCACTATTGAGTAAACCAGCATACAAATCTCATCGTTTGGAAGTAGAAAGGCCAGACTGGGTACACACAATTTTGGAAGCACTGAAGTGATCACCACAGAAAAAGGCGGGAGTTATGAAATGTTTCAAGTGCGGCAACCCAGGTCACATTGCACGTCATTGTAACACCGGTCCTAATACTTCCAACAATGTGGGTGGCCGTACACGCAGAGCTGATGGAGATGAGCAGATCTCCAAGACCAATCAATCGTTAAACTAAAGCGAGTCAGCCGCAAGGGGCGACAGCTGGATCCCTCAATTGAATGCCCCATAATCTCTATCTCGCAAATAGGAAGAAGCTCGAACAATCTTACTGTCGGAGGACATATGGATGGAAAGGAACGTTTACTGACTGTAGATACGGGTGCATCTCATTCCATCATTCGAGCGGATTTAGTCAACAAGAAGATAAGACCATTGCATGGAGCAAGGTTGCGTACAGCCACTGGAGAAGACACCACACTTCTAGAAGTAGTAGCGTGTGAAGTCGCAATTGGGAACTTCATGGTAGTACACAATTTTATAGTGGCAGAGATTGTTGATGAAATCATAATTGGAGTGGACTTCTTAATGGACCAAGACATCAAGATCGATATGCAAAGCAAGACGATGAGATATAAGAACATGGATGTGCCACTTAATTTCTTTCGGCTACGAGAAAGGCTACAGTAGTAAACGAGTGCTGGTGGAAGAGAGTCAGCAAATACCACCAAAATCAGAAGCAGTCATCTGGGCAAAGGTTGATGGAAATTGTGGGAAAAACAAATTGTGGGTTGTCGAAGCAGCACACAAATCGGCACCGAACGTACTTGTAGGGAAAACCCTGTCTATGACAAAACAAGATGGGGGTTTCCCGGTAAGAGTACTCAATGAGTTCAAGTCACCACTCAAATTGACCAAAGGAGCTATTTTGGGACGATGCCAAGAGGCTGAAGTAGTTATTAACTGTGAACAGCTCCAGAAACACGTTTCACATAGTAATACTGATCTTTCAAATGACATCACGGCATGGATGGAGGGGCTAGAGGAAGCCTATCAGAATAAGCCAAAACAACTGCTCCTAAAATACGCGAACATATTTCACAAGGATGGTTCCAAACCAGGCCGCACCAATTTTATGAAGCATCAAATTGACTCTGGAGACGCAAGGCCGATACGTCAAGCTCCTCGTAGTGTTCCACTGGCCAAGCGGGAAGTTGTGAGTCAAATCGTACAAGAAATGAGAGACGGCAGCGTCGTTGAACCAATAGCTAGTCCATGGAGCTCACCGTTGGTACTTGTGAAGAAGAAGGATGGGAAAATGAGGTGTAGTGTGGACTGTCGGGAGTTGAACGACATTAGTAAAAAGGATAGCTACCCATTGCCACACTGGACTTGAAAAGCGACTACTGGCAAGTGGAAATAAAGGAGGAAGACAAAGAGAAACAGCCTTCAGTGTCGGTGACGGTCTTTGGCAATTTACAGTAATGCCCTTTGGACTATGTAATGCACCAGCTACTTTCGAGAGACTCATGGATCAGGTATTGAAAGGAATACATTGGAAAACATGCTTGGTGTACCTGGGCGTCATCACCGTATTAGACAAGAATTTTGATGAACATCTTAAAAACTTAGAGCAAGTTTTCCAGAGAATAGCTGGCGCTGGTCTAAAACTAAGTCCCGAAAAGTGTTCGGTGTTTAAAAAGGAAGTAAATTATTTGGGTCACAAGGTAACGGCGGAGGGCTCCTGCACTGCGAATGAAAAGATAGAAGCTGTAAAGGATTGGCCAGACCACAGAACTTGCATGAACTAAGAAGTTTCCTTGGGCTAAGCAAATATTACCGCCGGTTTGTACGAAACTTTTCCAGCGTAGCCCATAGCCTCCATGAGCTTACAAGAAATAATAGAGCTTTTGAATGGAAGAAGGAGCAAGAAGTGGCTTTCCAAACATTGAAGGAGCGTTTGTGCACTCCGTCTGTCGATGCATTTCATTGTATTTAAAACTTTCGATTGAAATTCGGGTGCGTAAGCACCGTTGTCGAAACCAAACTTTGTTTTAAAATTTCAAAAGATTTTATCGCTTCGTCAGTCATAGTGAATTTCTTAATTTTGTCCCTTTTGAAGCAGTCGTGCAGTGGAGCTGCAATTGCCGCATAGTCCTGTATGCAACGTCGGTACCAGCCCGTCATACCCACGAACCGTCGTAGTTGCTGGTGGGTTTCCGGCACCGGAAAGTCCCCCACAGCCACCGCTTTGTTGGCGTCTGTCCTATTACATCCATCCACGACTACGTATCCCAAATAGCGAACCGCTTTAAAACAAAACTTGCTTTTTCCTACGTTAATTTTTAACTTAGTCTCGCGAAGACACCGAGCGACCTTTTCCAATAAACACATATGAGACTAGAACACACTAATAAATCATCGGGATACACAAAAACACACTCAGGTAAAGCGGCCGGAGTGACCTTGTACATAAGACGACACATTCTTTGCACTGCATTGCACAACCCGAAAAGCATTACAGTAAACTCGCCAGGGACACTGAAGGCAGTCTTTTCGCTGGACTTCTTCCCGAGGGGAATCTGCCTGAAAACGTCTTTCAGGCCGATAGCGGAGATAAATCTGGTGTTCTGGAGCCGGCTCAGGATTCCATCAATATAAGGTAGCGGGTATGCGTCCTTTATCGTCCATTCGTTGACCTTCCTAGCGTCCAGGCATAAACGGTTTTTAGTGCCTTTAATGACTAGCGAACTCCGACTACTATTCGACTCCTCTATTACGCCCATGTCCAGCATTTGGTCTAATGCAACAGGGGAAGATAAAATAAGTCTAAGACTTATTAAAATCATATTACCATATGTGATTGCGTCTTTGACACATATTTTAAATTTTGCTTTAACATCCCTAAGTTTTCCTGATGCTTGGAAAGTGGATAATATTGTACCTATTCCAAAAAAGGGTAGTGCTTCCCAACCATGTGATTTTCGGCCAATAAGTGTTCTTCCGTGTTTATGAGAAGTTTTGGAAAAGCTCTTATCGAACCAGATTAGGAAATATCTGACTGAAGAAAATCTGCTTTCGGAAAATCAATCAGGTTATCGCATGGGACATAATTGTTTAACTGCTATGATCAAGGTTTTATAAGACATACGACAACTTTGACAATGGCGGCCTCACAATTATTACGTTGTTGGACTTTTCTAAGGCAGTCACACGGGCTGCCACAGAATTCTCCTTCATAAGCTAAACAAATATTTTGGATTCAGTAGCGATGCTGTAAAGCTACTTGAAAGCTGTTTAACAAACAGATACAAACGGGTGATACGTGGAGATGGTGGATCTAGATTATTACCAGTAAAATTTGGGGTACCACAAGGTTTTATTCTTGGCCCAATTTTATTTAGTTTGTACATTAGTGACATAGAAAAATGCTGTCGTAATTTATCCATTTATCCCTACGCGGATGATGCTCAGGTATACCTACCTGGCCCTCTTGGCTTAATGAAGGATTTAGTTTGCCGATTAAATGAAGATTTAGAAGTTATATTTCAATGGTCTAAAAGGAACAAGCTAAGTACACCTTAATGCATCCAAAACACAGGCGATTGCTATTTCACATTTTTCCTACAGTCTGGATGGTATTTCGCCGATAGTTCTAAATGGAAGTGTTGTGAAATATGAGAAGACTGTAAAAGACTGGATTTATCTTAAATAAGCATCTTACTTGTATTGATCATGTGAATTCCTCAATTAGTAGGTTATATTATATAATTAGGCATTTGTGGAAAACGGCTTATTTTATTCGAGAATTTATAAAACTTAAACTTGTCAAAACTCTATTAATACCAATAATATCTTATCATGAACTGGTATACGGTTGCCTGGATAAAGCTTCGATGAACAAATATCAACTACTGATTAATAATATATATATAGATATATCTATCTTAAAAGGAAATATGATCGTATTTCGAATCTCTCAAAAACTATTCTTGAATATAATTTATCAGTGTTCTTTGACCGCCGTTTACTAATATTTTTACATAAGATTATCTTTTCTCGTACACCGGAATACCATTTTGTAAAAATTACTTTCGCACAATCATCCCGTACTTGCAATCTAATTGTACCGTATTTTAAGTATTCAGTAACGTCGAGAATGTCTTACGTTAGGGCTGTACAGTTGAGGAATGCTTTGCCTAATAAATTAAAGTTAGAATCAAATCCTAAGCACTTCAAATTAGCTGTACATCGTACCCTTTGTTTTTGGACATTCTTATGTGTTTTACTTTTTCCTTTTTCTTTTTTATTTACCACCATTGGACATATGTCTGTATGGTTTCAATGTTACTTCTATATTTTTTTGGTTTTTAAACTTACTTTGCATTAGTAATAAGAATAATAACAAATATGAAACTATAAAAGATTATGTCTTATATGTGTATTTTAAATAAATATAGATATAAATAAATTCATTTTGGACCATGTGATTTGCGAAGTTGGACTCTGGTATGATGTTTGGAATCCGTTTTTTTTATACCTTTTATGTAATGAAATGATATATTAATTTCGTCACGAATCCCAAAATTGTAAGTCCTTAAAGGAAAATAGATAGACCCACCATTAAGTATACCGAAATAATCAGGATAAAGAGCTGAGTTGATTAAGCCATGTCCATCTGTCTGTTTTTATGCAAACTAGTCCCTCAATTTTGAAGATATCTTGATGAAATTTGGTGAGCGGGTGTATTTAGGTGTCCAATTAGACATTTGTCGGAACCGGCCGGATCGGACCACTATAGCATATATCCTCCTTACAACCGATTTTTTAGAAAAAGAGAATTTGTGTCATATCTTCCTCAATTTATCAGATTGAAACTTCAAACTTCACAATATGCTTTCGTATATTGCACATATTGTTGTCTGAAAAAATGGATGATATCCTTCGTATATATAGCATATACCCCACAGATAAGGAACTTTTCGTAAATACTGCCCATTTTAAGAGCTAGAGGCTTCAAATTTCAACGAATGCTTATGTATATAGCATATATTGTTGTCTGAAAAACTCATAGAGATCAGTGGTATATATATAGTATATATCTCATACAATCGATTGTTCAGATAAGAAACTTTTCGCAATTTCTGCCCCATTTTAACAGCTAGAACCTTCAAATTTCACCAAATGCTTACGTATATCTATATATAAAAATTAAATTGTGTGTGTGTGTGTGTGTTCGCTATGGAAACATATTTCCCACATTTCAATCATCATCAAATTTTGGTTTTAGGTTCCTTCGATCAACGGGAAGGTTTTAGGCTGAAAATAATTTCGATATATAAAAGGAGCGTGGCACCTCCCATACAAATGGAATTTTTGGTACTGCATAACTTTGAAGGTATACATGCCAAAACATTTAAATTCAGAAAGGAGCTATATGAGGTCAATCCCTAACACCAGCAAGAAAATGTGGAATTGGGAAAAAGGGGGCGTAGCACCTTCCCTACAAATGGGATTTTTTAGAACTATGGCTGCCGTACAAACTTAAGTTATTTTAACACCTAAAGCTTGACTGCATGTTGAGTTTGGCTGTTATGCTTTTTGGGCGTTTAGTAATCTGCCGCCGTTACAAAAATTTGTTAGCTTCAGTCTATCTACATCTTCTATAAAAATCAAATTCTGGGTGTTTGTTCACTATGGAAATGTATTTCCCACACTTCTATCATCACCAAATTTTGGCTATAAGCGAGCATCTGTAGTTATAGGTGGTAAACAGGTAGTAAGTTCTAGAAGAAGAAACGCCTAGAAGTATGCGAACGACACAGCACAGAGTATAAAAGAGCAAAACATAAGTAAGCAGAGTCAGTTGTTTTAAAAACGCTATCAGTTGCAAAGTATAAGTGTTATTGTGAAGTATTTTAATAAATACCATTTTGCATTATTGAATATTGGAGTTATTTATTCAACAATTTAGCGATATGAACGTTAGCAGAAGTTTGCAAATAAGCGGAATTTTCCTGAGTTCGTTACAATTGCTGTCAGAAGAGGAATTGTTGAATAAATTCCGAAGATTGCGAATACAACTTGGACATAGCAAATTTGAGTGAAGTGAGGATCCAGCAACTGAAGGAGGAGTTGGAGAGCCGTGGATTGAATACAACCGATAATAAACTCGAACTTCATGCACGGCTAAGAGACGCTATGGAGACGGAAGGAATTAATGTGGACGATGATGTCTTTTATCCTGATGGGGACGAAACAACCACAAAAATTGAAGCGAAAAACGAAACATCGCAGGCAGTTACCAGCACAGACTTGAACGTGATATTGGCTGCAATATCTGCATAAACATCGACAGTGGCTTCCCAATTGGAAACGTAGGAGAACCGTATAACAGCCAAGATTGAGGCACAGGAAACACAAATTTCATCACAGCGGGAAGAATAAAAGACATATATAGCCTTCCAAATGTAATCACAGGAGATACGACAAGAAGCACGTTTTTCAGAAATGTCGTCACAAATAACATCGAAGATTGAAGCACAAGAAATACTTATTTCAGAAATGTCGACACAGATTACATCCAAGATGGAGGCACAAGTAGAGCGCTTATCATTGCAGGTGGCACAAATGTCTTCGCAGTTAGAAGCACAATACAAAAATTGTACAGCTCGAGGAAAAAATGGATGCCGAGATAGAAGCTTTGAGAGGTCGTATAAAGGAGTTGCAAATAAATCGCCCAGTAGTTTCAGCGAGTAAGTAAAGACACCATCCTTTGACGGTTCTGTTCCTTTCCAGATCTTTAAGCTGCAGTTTAAGAAGACTGCAGCAGTGAACAACTGGAATGCTGAAGATGAAGGTAAAGATAAATCCTACAGACGATTCCCGAAGGAGAGCGGAACAAATATGAAGCATTGATGGCCGCTGTAGAACGACGTTACGGAAGCGAACACAGGAAACAAATCTACCAAATAGAATTGCAAAATCGCTGCCAAAAATCTAACGAGACTTTGCAGGAGTTTGCTTCGGACACCGAAAGATTGGCTCATCTTGAAAATGCGGACGCACCCGTGGAATACACCGAAAGGGTAAATATTCAGAACTTTATAAATGGCATACGGGACGTCGAAACGAAGCTAGCCACATACGCGAACCCAAAGCAAACATTTGCTGAAACGGTATCCGAAGCATTGACTCAGGAAACAGCGTCACTATTGAGTAAACCAGCATACAAAGCTCATCGCGTGGAAGTAGAAAGGCCAGACTGGGTACACACAATTTTGGAAGCACTGAAGGGATCACCACAGAAAAAGGCGGGAGTTATGAAATGTTTCAAGTGCGGCAACCCAGGTCATATTGCACGTCATTGCAACACCGGTCCTAATACTTCCAACAATGTGGGTGGCCGTACACGCAGAGCTGACGGAGATGAGCAGATCTCCAAGACCAATCAATCGTTAAACTAAAGCGAGTCAGCCGCAGCGGGCGACAGCTGGCTCCCTCAATTGAATGTCCCATAATCTCTATCTCGCAAATTGGAAGAAGGTCGAACAATCTTACATATGGATGGAAAGGAACGTTTACTGACTGTAGATACGGGTGCATCTCATTCCATCATTCGAGCGGATTTAGTCAACAAGAAGGTAAGACCATTGCATGGAGCAAGGTTACGTACAGCCACTGGAGAAGCCACCACGCTTCTAGAAGAAGTAGCGTGTGAAGTCGCAATTGGGAAAGTCAGGGTAGTACACAATTTTATAGTGGCAGAGATTGTTGATGAAATCATAATTGGAGTGGACTTCTTAATGGACCAAGACATCAAGATCGATATGCAAAGCAAGACGATGAGATATAAGAACATGGATGTGCCACTTAATTTCTTTCGGCTACGAGAAAGGCTACAGTAGTAAACGAGTGCTGGTGGAAGAGAGTCAGCAAATACCACCAAAATCAGAAGCAGTCATCTGGGCAAAGGTTGATGGAAATTGTGGGACAAACAAATTGTGGGTTGTCGAAGCAGCAAACAAATCGGCACCGAACGTACTTGTAGGGAAAACCCTGTCTATGACAAAACAAGATGGGCGTATTCCGGTAAGAGTACTCAATGAGTTCAAGTCACCACTCAAATTGACCACAGGAGCTATTTTGGGACGATGCCAAGAGGCTGAAGTAGTTATTAACTGCGAACAGCTCCAGAAACACGTTTCATCTAGTAATACTGATCTTTCAAATGACATCATGGCATGGATGGAGGGGCTAGAGGAAGCCTATCAGAATAAGCCAAAACAACTGCTCCTAAAATACGCGAACATATTTCACAATGATGGTTCCAAACCAGGCCGCACCAATTTTATGAAACATCAAATTGACTTTGGAGACGCAAGACCGATACGTCAAGCTCCTCGTAGTGTTCACTGGCCAAGCGGGAAGTTGTGAGTCAAATCGTACAAGAAATGAGAGACAGCAGCATCATCGAACCATTAGCTAGTCCATGGAGCTCACCGTTGGTACTTGTGAAGAAGAAGGATGGGAAAATGAGGTGTGGTGTGGACTATCGGAAGTTGAACGACATTAGTAAAAAGGATAGCTACCCATTGCCAAGAATTGACGATACTCTGGTCTCGCTATCTGGTACGAAATGGTTTTCCACACTGGACTTGAAAAGCGGCTACTGGCAAGTGGAAATAAAGGAGGAAGACAAAGAGAAAACAGCATTCAGTGTCGGTGACGGTCCTTGGCAATTTACAGTAATGCCCTTTGGACTATGTAATGCACCAGATGGATCAGGTATTGAAAGGAATACATTGGAAAACATGCTTGGTGTACCTGGGCGTCATCACCGTATTAGACAAGAATTTTGATGAACATCTTAAAAACTTAGAGCAAGTTTTCCAGAGAATAGCTGGCGCTGGTCTAAAACTAAGTCCCGAAAAGTGTTCGGTGTTTAAAAAGGAAGTAAATTAGGTAACGGCGGAGGGCATCTGCACTGCGAATGAAAAGATAGAAGCTGTAAAGGATTGGCCAGACCACAGAACTTGCATGAGCTAAGAAGTTTCCTTGGGCTAAGCAAATATTACCGCCGGTTTGTACCAAACTTTTCCAGCGTAGCCCATAGCCTCCATGAGCTTACAAGAAAAAATAGAGCTTTTGAATAGAAGAAGGAGCAAGAAGTGGCTTTCCAAACATTGAAGGAGCGTTTGTGCACTCCGTCTGTTGATGCATCTCATTGTATTTAAAACTTTCGATTGAAATTCGGGTGCGTAAGCACCGTTGCCGAAACCAAACTTTGTTTTAAAATTTCAAAAGATTTTATCGCTTCGTCAGTCATAGTGAATTTCTTAATTTTGTCCCTTTTGAAGCAGTCGTGCAGTGGAGCTGCAATTGTCGCATAGTCCTGTATGCAACGTCGGTACCAGCCCGTCATACCCACGAACCGTCGTAGTTGCTGGTGGGTTTCCGACACCGGAAAGTCCCTCAAAGCCACCGCTTTGTTGGCGTCTGTCCTATTACCTCCATCCACGACTACGTATCCCAAATAGCGAACCGCTTTAAAACAAAACTGACTTTTTTCTACGTTAATTTTTAACTTAGTCCCGCGAAGACACCGAGCGACCTTTTCCAATAAACACATATGAGACTAGAACACACTAATAAATCATCGAGATACACAAAACCACACTCACGTAAAGCGGCCGGAGTGACCTTGTACATAAGACGACACATTCCTTGCACTGCATTGCACAACCCGAAAAGCATTACAGTAAACCCGTATTGGGGTCGGCCAGGGACACTGAAGGCAGTCTTTTCGCTGGACTTCTTCTCGAGGGGAATCTGCCTGAAAACGTTTTTCAGGCCGATAGCGGAGATTAATCTGGTGTTCTGGAGCCGGCTCAGGATTCCATCAATATAAGGTAGCGGGTATGCGTCCTTTATCGTCCATTCGTTGACCTTCCTAGCGTCCAGACATAAACGGTTTTTAGTGCCTTTAATGACTAGCGATACGGGCGAACTCCGACTACTATTCGACTCCTCTATTACGCCCATGTCCAGCATTTGGTCTAATGCAACAGGGGAAGATAAAATAAGTCTAAGACTTATTAAAATTATATTACCATATGTGATTGCGCTTTGACACATATTTTAAATTTTGCTTTAACATCCCTAAGTTTTCCTGATGCTTGGAAAGTGGATAATATTGTACCTATTCCAAAAAAGGGTAATGCTTCCCAACCATGTGATTTTCGGCCAATAAGTGTTCTTCCGTGTTTATGAAAAGTTTTGGAAAAGCTCTTATCGAACCAGATTAGGAAATATCTGACTGAAGAAAATCTGCTTTCGGAAAATCAATCAGGTTATCGCATGGGACATAGTTGTTTAACCGCTATGATCAAGGTTTTATAAGACATACGACAAAACTTTGACAATGGCGGCCTCACAATTCTTACGTTGTTGGACTTTTTTTACGCGGATGATGCTCAGGTATACTTACCTGGCCCTCTTGGCTTAATGAAGGACTTAGTTTGCAGATTAAATGAAGATTTAGAAGCTATATTTCAATGGTCTAAAAGGAACAAGCTAAGTACACCTTAATGCATCCAAAACACAGGCGATTGCTATTTCACATTTTTCCTACAGTCTGGATGGCATTTCTCCGATAGTTCTAAATGGAAGTGTTGTGAAATATGAGAAGACTGTAAAATACTGGATTTATCTTAAATAAGCATCTTACTTGTGTTGATCATGTGAATTCCTCAATTAGTAGGTTATATTATATAATTAGGCATTTATGGAAAACGGCTTATTTTATTCGAGAATTTATAAAACTTAAACTTGTCAAAACTCTATTAATACCAATAATATCTTATCATGAACTGGTATACGGTTGCCTGGATAAAGCTTCCATGAACAAATATCAACTACTGATTAATAATATATATATAGATATATCTATCTTAAAAGGAAATATGATCGTATTTCGAATCTCTCAAAAACTATTCTTGAATATAATTTATCAGTGTTCTTTGACCGCCGTTTACTAATAATTTTACATAAGATTATCTTTTCTCGTACACCGGAATACCATTTTGTAAAAATTACTTTCGCACAATCATCCCGTACTTGCAATCTAATTGTACCGTATTTTAAGTATTCAGTAACGTCGAGAATGTTTTACATTATGGCTGTGCAGTTGAGGAATGCTTTGCCTAATAAAGTAAAGTTAGAATCAAATCCTAAGCACTTCAAATTAGCTGTACATCGTACCCTTTGTTTTTGGACATTCTTATGTGTTTTACTTTTATAATAAGAATAGTAACAAATATGACACTATAAAAGATTATGTCTTATATGTGTATTTTAAATAAATATAGATATAAATAAATTAATTTTGGACCATGTGATTTGAGAAGTTGGACTCTGGTATGATGTTTGTGTTTAGGCCACCAGCCTAAATATTTCGGACCACCCTAACACGCACATTAGTTATTTATTTATTAATATTACCGGTAACGGCTAACACCAGCCGAAAGCTAACCTTGAAGGGGAAAAACTCAACGAAAGTTAGCTATCGGCAGGTGCCGCGGACTTGTTCGCGGTTTTGATCTTTCTTTCTAATTTGGAACGTTCAAGAGCCAGCAGCTAGCCCCAGGTGAGTTTACTAATTATTTCGAGTGTATACCTTAAACTTTAAATTGTGGTCTAAATTTTGAACTGCCAAGGGAATTTATTTGTATAATTTAACTCCTTGCCATTGTCACGTAATTTTTAATTTTCAACTTGCGATTTGAACGTGTTAAGTGCATTTGTAGTTCGATTAATTTCTTTGCAATTGCCACGTCCTTTATGCTTTTTCAATAAACTTATATTTTGTAAACAAACTTGTGGTTACGATTTGTTAATTCGGTATTTATTTTCTTTTATTTGCAACGCACACGCCCGACTTCCCCGGGTCCACACTGCCCCGCAAAACATTGGTCCTTACGCGCCGAGGAAAGTAATATACAGACGCATACGTCAAAATCCCAAGCAAAAACAGCACCTTTTTTAAAAAATTCTTATTGGAAATATTCGCATTTTGGAGAAAACATAACAGTTTGAAGGAGGTTATTACAATATTAAAATCATCGAAAACCACCGAGAAAACAAACTAATACAAATACCAACTCGTCATCTCACAAAACATTCACACACACATACAGTCCATTAAATCATCACAATATAACATCACATCATCACATTACCCAGTTCATCACATAATCTACATCACATACAGTCCATTCGCATCACATCGAAAACACATTATCATCACTTCACATCAACACATAAAAACTTAAGGTACGTACGTGGTTGCTTGGTTTCACAAACTTTTTTTTATGTACGTGATTCACGTAAAAAGGTGCACTCTGTGATTGATGCAAGGCAAAGCAAGTGAAATTGCTAAATTTCGTGTTTTTTAAGCACACAACGCCTTTTGACGATCGGGTAATTCCCCCCACCAGTGGTAAGGGTTACTCGACACCGCTCAAGGCAGACAGTCAGTGAATTTTTTTTAGTTTTTCTTTCACACTCATCACTGCACTGTGTTGTACCCCCTCATCGTCACATACATTGACAAACTTCCCAGTCAGGAACCATAATTTCACTTGGTTGATAGCCTTAGCTTGTCTATTACAGAATTCACTTTGGTAATCAGTTCGCGAGCTGAAATATTACCAAAAGCCAAAAAGTATCACTACGTTGGGTGGCTAGTGGCTCATCACAATTGGTCACAAACACAATTTTATACTGATCGTTTTTTATATTATATAGCTGTATGTTTTCGGCGTTTTTATAATAAATAATTAAAAGTGCAGTTGTCCACATTAAGTTGGATACACACATTTATTTTCTTATTTATATTGGGAAAGATACCCTGGTTGGCTACTCGGCGATACTCATCAACGTTCACATAACACCCTTTTGTATACACATTAAATCCTCGTCAGGATTTCTTTTGTGTTTCACTTTTACTTGTATACACATTAAATCCTCGTCGGGATTTCTATCTGTGGGTCAAACATTACACATTATATCCACATTGGGATTACCATCTGCGTTTTAATTTTTTTTAAACACGCCAATTTTTTTGGAGAATACATATTTCTATCTGTGTCCAACACACCCGTTTAGACACATTAAATATCTGCA
Organism: Eurosta solidaginis; assembly: GCF_040869045.1. Lineage (NCBI taxonomy): Eukaryota > Metazoa > Arthropoda > Insecta > Diptera > Tephritidae > Eurosta > Eurosta solidaginis. The sequence goes on along the minus strand of NC_090320.1, from coordinate 137,933,437 downwards.
GACGAATTCTCTTCTCTGCATTGCACATCACTGTAGACACATTAAATCCTCGTCAGGATTTCTATCTGTGCTTGCTGTCACTTTGTACACACTAGAACCTTTCAGGATTTCTATCTGTGCTGCATATCACTATATTTATATCACGTTATACACACTAAATCCTCGTCAGGATTTCTATCTGTGTTTATTTCCATATCACTATTCACATAAGATTGCTATCTGTGTTAATCAGACCAGAATTCGTGTGGTCTTAAAGCTTTTATTTCCATATCACTATTCACATAAGATTGCTATCTGTGTTAATCAGACCAGAATTCGTGTGGTCTTAAAGCTTTTACTCACACAGCACAATCACAGCAGAATTGATAGCTGTTCTACGTACAAAAAACAAAACACTCTTATTATTTTTGCTGCGGTTGAATACACACCAACGCCACTAAGTCTTTTGCCTTCAAGCTCGACACCTTCAAAAAAACAAAATATTCAGATTAATTAAAGCAATGGAGACTTATATTAGATTGGCTGATTCCATAGTGGAGTTTGAGCAAGATTTCAACTCTGCCCCGGCCGAATCCCGGAACAAGCACACCCTTGCACTACTGCAAGAGGAGCTAAAGGCACTATGGAAGAAGACCAAGTCCACATATGAAGGTCTTCTCAGCAATCCTGAGCTGTCCAAAGAGGAACTCAGCTCGCTAAGAAGAAAGAACAAAAGTTGCTTCGCATGCTACCTACAGTGCATGTCTGCTGTGGCGGCTGAAGCCGAAGCTATCACCCCACAGCCGGCGAAAGATGAAGCAAAGGATGAAGACTCTTCGCACCGTGGATATAAAATGCGGCTGCCGCCTTGTGACACCGATGTATTTAAAGGCGACTACCTTTCCTGGCCAGCCTTTAGAGATATGTTCACGGCGATATACATCCACAATACTGATCTGAAAGATGTCGAGAAATTATATTATTTAAAACAAAAAACGCAAGGGGAGGCAAAAGAAATAGTGGGCAGGTGCTCATTAACAAACGAGGGGTTTGCAACCGCCTGGAAGAATCTAAGCGACAGGTACGAAAATAAACGTATCCTCGTCAACACACAATTAAAACTTTTATTTAATCTGACGGCAGTCGAGCAGGAGTGTGGAACTTCAATCAAAAAATTGCAACGGGAGATAAACAATTGCATCTCTGCGCTACAATGTCATAATATTGACATCACAAATTGGGATGCAATCATAACCTACTTATGCTCCACAAAACTCCCTGAATCTACATTGGCTCTTTGGGAACAGACCGTAGAACGGAAGACAGATATCCCGAAATGGGAGGATATGGACAAATTCCTGTCCAATCGCTTCCAGACATTGGAGACGGTTTCCGATCTTAGGGGTAACAAAACTACAAAAGCACCCAAAAGTCAAAATTCGAATTCTAGGGAAAATTCTACAAAACTTGGGGTTTACCAAGCCAGCGTACCAAAATCGGCATGTAAGATGTGCAACAGTACGGAGCACAAATTACGAAATTGCCAAAAATTCCGTAGGTTATCTACGTCAGGGAAAATCGAATTTGTCAAGAACAATAGTTACTGTCTGAATTGTCTGTCGGGTGGACACACCGTGACACGATGCACTAGCCAATTTAATTGCAGCACGTGCCATGCAAGGCACAACACCTTGCTCCATCTTCCGACAGCACAACCAAAGACAACTCCTCAAAGGTGGACTCAAAACACCACCGACAATACACCTTCAACCTCACAACAGGCTAGGGCAAGGATGGAGTCTGAAAAAAGACAAGATAATGCTACTAACGTCTCTTCGTGTCATGCTAACACCACTAAAGGGGTGTTATTAGGAACAGCACGTGTCAATATACACTATAATGGAGTGAAGTTTTCTGCCAGAGCGCTGATAGACTCTGGGTCCGAATGCTCTTTCATAACAGAAAGACTAAAAAAGCGAATAAACCTTCCATCCAAACGTCTGCACGTGCAAGTGTCAGGAATAAATAATACGCCATCTGCACAGGTAAAGGAATCATGTGCGATTACATTAGGTTCGCTTACAGACCCCTTAGTGAGCATCAATACGGTGGCCCTAGTCCTGCCTCAATTAACAGGGGACCTTCCGACTTGCCAAGTGAGCGCAACGACTCGGCAAGCGTTCCCTGATCTGATTCTGGCGGATAAGAGGTTCTTCATTAATGAACCAGTCGATCTCATACTTGGAGGCGACATTTATCCGCAGATAATACTAAACGGTATACGGAAGAACGTTCTAAATACGCTTCTCGCCCAAGAAACTGTCTTCGGTTGGATTTTAACCGGTCGTGCAGATGCACCTCACCCAACCAATACGCGGGTATCTTTTTTCAATGAAATTAGCCTAGACAAGCAGCTAGCCGCTTTCTGGGAACTTGAAAACGTACCTACAAAAAAGGCCCTGACCGAAGATAATGCCTATTGCGAGGCACTATATAAAAACACAACGGAAAGGAATTCAGATGGAAGATATACCGTCGCCCTTCCATTCAAACAAAGCTTCCCAAAAACCGTCTGTTTGGGCCCATCTCTCAAGAGCGTCTGCTCTCAGTTCTATCGGAACGAGACGCGCCTAGCCAAGACACCGACCCTACAGACGGAATACAATAGGGTACTGACAGAATACGTCACGTTAGGGCACATGTCTAAAGTGCACACCGTAGTACCACCACAATCATCTGATTGCTACTTCTTGCCGCATCATGCGGTTATCAAAGAGGAAAGTACAACGACTAAAGTAAGGGTCGTATTCAACGCGTCGTGCCCGACATCCAATGGCTCAAGCCTGAACGATGTGCTACACACCGGCCCAGTACTTCAATCTGACTTAACAATACAACTCCTCCGATGGAGATTCTACAAGTACGTCTTCAACAGCGACATTGAGAAGATGTACAGGCAAATTTGGGTAAAGGAAAATCAAACCCAATACCAAAGAATAGTTTTTCGACTCAAAGCAGAGGACCCTGTCAGCGTGTTTGAGCTCAACACGGTAACCTTTGGGGTAAACTGTGCCCCCTATCTAGCGATCAGAACCCTACATCAACTTGCAGATGACGTCGAGGCATCTCTGCCAACCGCAGCGCACATTTTGCGAAACAGCATGTACGTCGACGACGTCCTGGCAGGGGGGCATAGCATCGAGGCAGCAGTCACTGCTCGCGATGAAATCACAGCCGCATTAAAGTCAGCAGGATTCCCTCTACGAAAATGGACCTCTAATTGCAGTAGGATACTACAGGGCATACCCAAACCTCACAGGCTTACGGAAGACTTTCTGGAGTTCGAGGACGCGAGCATGGTAAAAACCCTAGGGATCCGTTGGAACGCGCATTCCGACTAATTTTATTTCACAGCGAAACCAATCGAAAACCAGGACATCTTAACAAAAAGGGCGATCCTATCGGCCATCGCCAAACTCTTCGACCCGTTAGGCTGGCTTGCTCCAGTTATCATCGTAGCTAAGATATTAATGCAGAACATTTGGCTGGAGGGGACGGATTGGGATGAACCGGTATCCACAATCACTTTAGATCGGTGGCAAACCTTTATGCAGGAGTACCCCGCCATTAACCGGATTCGTATACCTCGGTGGGTGCACTTCACCCCAACCAACGATATAGGAATTCCCCGGTTCTGTGACGCGTCCGAAAAAGCCTACGCGGCTACGGTTTACGTGCGAGCTAAGATCAACGATAGGGCATACGTTAGTCTACTCATGGCGAAAACGAGGGTGGCACCAGTAAAAACAATTTCACTACCAAGATTGGAGTTATGCGGTGCCGTCTTGCTGGCTGAAACTTTGGAAAATGTGATGGAGAGCCTGAACTTAGGCACATTTAACATGCACCTATGGACAGATTCGACCATCGTCCTCGCATGGATTCGAAAACCCCCGTGTTCCTGGTCAACATTTGTAGCTCACAGGGTAACGAAAATCGTCGAGAAGGTAGGAACTAAAGCATGGCATCATGTCGAGTCCGCATCAAATCCAGCGGACTTAGCCAGCAGAGGACTTCCAGCCACGGACCTAGTCGACAACTCTTTGTGGTGGCAGGGACCTTCTTGGCTGCAAGAAGGCAAAGCAAAATGGCCATCTCAAGGCGAACAGGAGTACCACACAAACATCGAAGAAAAACGAGTACAAGTGCATGTAGCAACGAACATCAACAATAGCGAGGATATTCTTGATCGGTTTTCCGATCTATCAAGAGCGTTGCGGGTAATCTCCTACATTATACGATTCTCGAATAGAAACGTCCAAAAACTAAAATGTCCTTTAAAGCAGAGTCTCACCAGATCTCGCCCGACGAAATCAAGGCTACGACTAGCCGCCTCATAAGGATATCCCAAACCAACCACTATGCCGAAGAAATAAGGTCTCTGAGAACTCGGAAACCCATCGCGACCAAAAGCGAGATTCTCTCTCTAAACCCCTTTATTGACGAAGATAATGTCCTTCGTGTGGGGGGTCGCCTCAACGCATCCAGGGACGTTCCCGTCGACGAGCGTCACCCGATAATCCTCCCTTACGCCTGCCGACTCACCCGTCTCCTGGTCCAGTTTGTCCACACCATTTCCATACATGGCGGAAACCAACTAATGCTGCGGCTCCTACGCACGCAGTATTGGATACCTCGGGTCAAAAACATGATCCGATCCATCATATACAACTGCAAGGCCTGTACGCTATTCCGCAAACGTTCCCCGACGCAACTCATGGGAACCCTCCCTGCGGAACGCACTACCTTTAGCAGGGCATTTACCAACACCGGGGTGGATTTCGCAGGACCGTTTGACATAAAGTCTTACAGCGGACGAGGATGCCGCATTTCTAAGGGTTACGTCTGCCTATTCGTCTGCTTTGCGACTAAGGCGATCCACTTAGAGGCGACTAGCGACCTCAGCACCGCCGCGTTTCTAGCAGCATTTAGTCGGTTTGTCTCCAGACGAGGATGCCCGAAAAACCTCTATTCCGACAACGGAACGAACTTTGTCGGTGCGTCGAGGGCTCTCCGCTCGAAGGTCAAGGCATTCCTCGCTGATGCGCGCGGCCAAACCCTCTCGAAATACGCCCACCAAACCCTGACATGGCATTTCATACCAGCCGCTGCTCCTCATATGGGCGGGCTGTGGGAAGCGGGAGTCAAGAGTTTCAAAACTCATTTCAAAAAGATCGCATTGGATCATAAATTTACTCTAGAGGAGTTTAGCACCCTCCTGTGTAGGATTGAATCCTGTCTCAACTCCCGCCCCTAAGCCCATCTTCCAATGACCCGTCCAACCTGGAACCACTCACCCCCGGGCACTTCCTAGTCGGGGGCCACCTACTAGCGCCACCCGAGATTGACGTCAGCGAGAATCGCGCTTCACTCGGCAATCGATGGGAACAACTTAAGGCGCTGCATCAAACCTTCTGCAAGCGGTGGAAAGCGGAGTATCTCACCGAACTGCAGAAGCGCGTTAAGTGGAAGCATCCACAATCGAATCTCAAACAGGGGGACTTAGTCGTCATTAAAGAGGACAATCTGCCCCCAACGAATGGAGACTAGGTCGGATAGCCAACCTCCATTATGGCCCCGATAACCGAGTTCGAGTCGTCGAACTTGATACGACAAGAGGACAAACCACCAGACCAATCACGAAATTGGTCCTACTACCACCCTCCAGTGAGGGTGAGGGAGACTTGTAACTCCCAACCGTTATAATCAACAAATCCCGTAACCCAGCTCTCGTTCACCCCGAACGAGGCCAACAAATCCCGTAACCCAGCTCTCGTTCACCACGAACGAGGCCAACCGAAGCCTAAAGCAGATAAGCTATCTGCCCCCGCATACCCAAGAAAAAAAAAACAATTTTTTATTCATATACACATCCGGAACCTAAGTTAAAATTCAGCGCTCCACATCAACTGGACCAGCAAAGCGACTCGCGTAAAAATGTCATTAAAAACAATGGAGATGCCATAACGAAATGTAGTCATTGAGTACGTTAACTCATTTAATCCGTATGTTCGGAACATACGTCTCCATTTAAGAATTTGTGGAATCGTTTTATATTTGGAAAATTATGTGCATGCATACTTATTTGGAATATTCGGACCTCGCGAGGTAGCATCAGGCGAACGGGTGCCGAATATTCTAAATTAAAGTTTCTCCGCAACACCTCATTGAATACTTAAACGGGAAAGAGCTGTCCGAAGTATCAGAATAAAAAGGTAAATACCCCCGTGTAGCAGGACCGCACGAAATCATAACTCTTCTGTCAAGATAAAGGCCGGAATATAACGACTTAAGCCAATAAGCCTTATTCCTTTATTTTCTGCTGCTGACTAGAGTATCACCCCATATCGGCTGCTAGTTCGAAATCATCCTATATCGAAAAAAAAGGTTCCCCTTTCAGGATTTTTTTTTTCACAATTACGTCGAAGAACGCCTAATCTCAGAATGATTTTCAATAGTTCCCCTCTGATGTCAAAGTGCATTTAGCTTTTGTTCAGATAGGGAGCTTTTGAATTCTACAAACAAATCCTCAAGGAATAACCAAACCAACATAACTCTTTCCCAATCCACGAGATATGTAGCAGAGAATTAAGTATTTCCTTCCGCCTACCAAGGATAGGAAAGTACTGGTTTTAAAAATGCTTCAGAAAATTTAAAGGTGAAGGACAAATATCCGGATATTGGTCCTAACGCAGATCTACTATCTGCGACATAATACCATTGAATCAGCAATTACACAAACCCCCACCCCGCAAAAAGAAACTTTTGCAAAATTTTTTGATTGATTTGCATTTTAAGTTCCTGTGGCGATATGCTTTTAAAACTCGATAGAGTAAATGGCGCAAACTTGTGTTAATTAAGAAATCGCGGTGTAATATGAGTAAAAAGAAAAAACCGGAGCATGGAAAATTTTAAACAAGAAAATTAAAGTCCAGTCAATGCGCTGCATATAACGAAAAAGTGAAAAATCAAACGACTTTGTGCAGGTAAAGGCCTGCTGTGGCAAAAAAAAGGTCTATCAGCTGGGGGTGCCATTACCTATCGCTCACAACACCAACTTAACTCGTTTTGTTGACTACCGCTCACTACATACTATTAGTAATCGACCCACCCTACTGTACATACCTACGAGAAGGTTACGGATCTTAGTTTATCGAAATCGGCACCGAAGTCGTCGAAACTTTTAAAGTTTGAGTACTAGCTGTATTTCCGATTTTCTCGGGGATTGGAGCAGCTCACTCAGCAGTTTCTAAAAAGTACCGGGAAGAATGTACAACGTAAAAAAAAAAAAAAAAATAATTAGAAACTGCCTAGCACTTCAGCTTCAGTAATGGGTCAATTACCAATAATGCCATATATGGGCATGCAGTCGCTGCCAACGCCATACCTAGCCATATGCCAACCAAATCTCGAGGCAAACACGACCAAGTTCTTTGAAGAAAGCACACAATTAACAAAGGAAGAAACCAATAAATTGCTACCACAATTTGCAAATACTAATGAATATGTGGAAGACTGGATAGAAGATTTCCAAAATCATTCCAAAGAACGTGAAGGCACATTCAGCAGCTACAGTGAAAAGTTTTGGCAACGCTTACAGAGTGAATGGCAAAAGCTGTCCGAAGATCCTGATCATCCATGGCTATCTGAGTATGGCCAAAGCTATGGTCCATATAAAGAATATGAGTTTGCTGAAGAGAATGCAATGGCTGAGCTGGAAAATGCTTTGCAGAAGGGTAAGGAGTATTTGCAACAAGGTGATATACCCAGCGCAGTGCTCTGTTTTGAGATTGCAGTCAAAAAAGAACCAGAAAATGCAGAAGCTTGGGAACATCTGGGTTTAGCACAAACAGAAAATGAAATGGATCCACAAAGTATAGCTGCATTGAAGCGTTCATTAGCGCTGCGTCCAGAAAATACACGCGTGCTAATGGCTTTGGCCGTGTGTTACACAAATGAAAGTCTACAAAGTCATGCGCTGCGTATGCTAATCAATTGGATGGAAGTAAATCCCAAATATAAACATCTGTTAGAACAGCACCCAGAATTAAAAACTGAAAGTGATGCCACGACTTCAACGATGATAGGGGGTAGCAAGTTACAAGCTGTACAAAACCTTTACCTCGATGCTGTGCGCGGTAATCCTCAAGAGGTTGATGCAGAAGTACAGGAAGCACTTGGCGTACCTTATAATCTCTCATCAGAGTATGATAAAGCAGTTGATTGCTTTCGTTCAGCGCTGCATGTTCAGCCACAAAATGCCAAAATTTGGAATCGTTTAGGCGCCAGCTTGGCAAATGGTTCACGTTCGGTTGAGGCAGTGGAAGCGTATCAAAGGGCATTACAACTCGAACCGGGCTTTATACGTGTGCGTTACAATGTGGGCGTATGCTGCATGAATCTAAAGGCTTATAAACAAGCTGTTGAACATTTGCTTACAGCGTTGAATATGCAAGCGAATACGGCAGCGGTGCGAGATTTGCCCACAACAGGTGCGACTGCTATGGGGGTTGGACAAGCACAGATGTCAGAATCAATTTGGAGTACATTGAATATGGTGTTATCGTTAATGGGACGTCGCGATTTACATGATGCAGCGAACGAACACAATCTCAAAGTGTTGAATGAAGCGTTGAAGGATGTTGCTTAAAAAGAAAAATTTGGAAACTCTTAAAGTGACGTACTAAAAGGGAAATATGTAGAATGGGTGACTGAGTTTTGTTAAATATTGTAAGGTTAATGTTAATGGGGACTTTGAAATAAGTTTGTACATCTGTTTTTGTAAAATTTATGGTGGTGGCTTAGTTGACAAGCTTAACCTCCGGATGCCCTACACCTTTTTATGCAATCTATGTACAACTTTGTGGAGCATCCGAAAAGGTAATTTACCTTTTTTAACGTCCTGCTTAACGGGATACAAACATATTAAAAACAGTCTTCTTTTCATCAGCATACAGTGGAATGTCATGCAATGGTGAAACGATAGTCCCAGCTGCATTTTTGTGTAGATGCTGAAATTAGTAGAATTTGGTGCACCTTTTTCCACAACCGTATATCCCTCCGTCCTACAATCCTTTTTTGGCTCTTTTAAATATTGGTTCGAAAGTTGGAAACTTTTCGCTGATTGTGAAAGTAAACGCGTTTGTTAATTAAGTTTGGAATTTGTATTTTGCGTTGTAGATAAATTGCAAAATGCCGATGTTCGTGGTCATTTTAAATTTTACCCCAAACTATATGGTAAACAATGTCCGTGGTAAAGGTTTACAAACGTGTATAGTTGTACGTAATTGCTGTAACGATCAGCATCTGAAACGAAGAAAAAATATAGAATAAAATAAAATAAAATGAAATTATTAGAGGAAAAAGGCATACTTACCCAGAACACGTTTTTTTTTCCATACAGGTACATACCTTTGTGAAGGTTATTCATTCACAATCGGTATGTATTCACATTTTCATGAATGGATGCCATTTTGAATGAATGGAAAAAAGGTTGCCACTCGTCTGACATTGCCTTTTTGTTTCTTAAGCGGTGAACACATTATAGGCGCCACCATGGGATTACAAGTCGGATCCGCGGGATCCAAAATAAAAAAAAAAAAACTCGAGTGGTAGTACCCGAACAACTTTATTTTGGTTCCGATAAATGAAAGGTTTGTTTTAGTTTGACATTTTGGTGCATAAAGATACAATCAAAACCAACTTTCTTGTGGAAAAAAAAAGTGGACCACTCGAGACCGAAATAATTCTCCCGGTTATTTGCATTGATTTCATTGTTAAAAAGGTTGGTGCGAAATTAAAATGTAAAACATAAACAGAAACATGTCACACTCAATAGTGGTCTCGCTTTCATGACAGAAATTGCTTTTTTTGTGTATTGAAGTTTCGACAGACTTTCGTCAGTCCCCTTTTTGCTTGAAATCCCAGCAGGAATAAAGTAGTGTCATCTATGCTTTCGATGTTACAAACAAGGGAGAAATTAAACTTTTTAGAACAGACTTTAAATTTAATGTCGCGTCAGGACTCAGACGCAAGCTGTCCCTAACTACTTAATTGACATGACCATTATGTATCATTACATTGCAATGGGCAGCACCGCACAGCGGTCTCATTCCAACGATTGGAAGAGTGAACAGCTGACAGCTCTACAAATTGCCACACTCGTTAGTGTAGGCTATTCCCGCCATGGTTGTGTTGGAATCAACAAACACACCACAATTTGTGATTCTCACACAACATGGCCCAAATCAACACAAAGAGTGTTCCCAGACAGCGAATAAAGGCCTCTTTACATCTGGCGCACATTTTATCTGCACGACGTCATTTGACTAGTCATTTTACAGCCATTCATAGGTTATATTCACAGTCACATGTGCATGGGCGTGGGTAAGTTTTGTGACCAAATTTTTGTAGGGCAATTACACGGAGCCGTGACACCACACTGGTTTACCGTGATATACCGTATATTACCGCGTATTGCCTGCTTTAGGTAAACACCAAAAAATATAGTTTGTCCTAAGTCTATATTTAATAATACTTAATTTTACTATCGATTGTTTCCACATCAGAATTTCCATTCTGATGAAAAGATTTTCAAAATTAAAGATACGCTTAGGCGTATCTCAATGAAAGTTTACCAAACCTCATAATGGGTCCAACCACTACACGTCAATGTGTAGGCAGAATAACCTAATAAGGTTATGCACCCCGCATGTACCCCTTATCCCGAGTATGCCAACCAATAGGTCAGCCAGAATCGACCCCGGGTCTCCGGCAATTAGCCACCCAACCAACCTATGCAGCGATATTACTAAACGCTACCATTTCCAGACATGCCTGGATTTGCATTCAAACGCTCCAAGACCGAGGCACGCCCAAATGCGTTCACCATCGCTTGCCGTCTGTGCATCAAACCGCACGGAGTGCGATTGTGCCCAATTTACCGTGGTATGTCGACTGAGGAGCGACTACGTGCAATACTCATTCACCGCTATTGTCCCAACTGCCTATCCCCGTTCCACCGCCTGGAAATCTGCCCCAGCAAAGACCGATGCCGACGTTGCAGTGAACCACATCACACGACGCTACACATGGACGAGGATCAGCCATCGCCACCTCAAAGCAAGCACAACGACGACGATGCGAGCTCGGACGGGGTCCTCTCCATCCATGTCACGGAGCAAACTAAATCATGGGCCCAGCAAGTCGAGGAAGAAGAGGAAGAAGAGAGGCTGGCCAATGCAGCAGAGGTAGCCCAATCGGGCAGCTTAGAAACGCCGCGTTTCCGGCCCCCATTACGTCATGAGAGACCCGAGAAACGCTCGCCTATGCACGGCGCTTTCGCGCGCTTACAAATCGGGGATGGCGCGGAGACACGTCCTTTCCGCCCATCGCACCACCCTACTGGTAACCAGGGTGACGACGCGGAACCGCGTCCGTCCCGCTCGTCACGACAGTTCACTGGGAGGGCGGCCCCTAATAAGATGCGCAACAACCATCGAGCTCTCGTGAGGCAACAACAAACCCCCACTGGCTTCAGGAGCGGTAGACCCGGGACAATTTAGCGGCACCGACGATAACTCGAGCATTGATCGCCATCACGCCGACAGCCATAGTCCGAATTGAGGCAGGAGGCCGTTTACACCTGGTCCGCGCCCTGTTAGATGCCTGCGCTCCCACCAGCATTATCGATGCCAATCTGTGCAAGGATCTACACCTGGAGCGTAACAATACCGCACGTCTTTCGAGGTGCACCGTCGTTCTTCGAGGGAAGTATGGGGTAGCGGGAAAGATCACGACCCAAGCCACCGTAATATCGAACTATGCCAGGTTAAACCCCACGGCAAATCTGGACCCGTCGGTAGCGGCCCCATTCCAGTTCATGAAGCTGGCCGATCCGACATTTTACAGATCGTCCCCAGTGTTGCTCACTTTGGGCGCCGACGTCTACGCCAGTATTATGGTCGGAGGCACACCCACGTCAACTGTCGGCGGGCTCCTTACCCAAGCCACAATTTTCGGCCTCGTCGTGTCTGGAGCCCACCCACTATAAAAAACTTTAATTATACCACAAGGTGCATTTTAAACCAAGCAACCCCACGTACTTGAATACTAACGCTTTTCTTTTTCATCCACAGTTCAGCGAGGCTGCATTAATGCGAGCACGGATGTCCGCCGGAGATCGTACTTACGATCCTACTATACATACGTATCATATTTTTTAAATTTATTTAGTTTATCCCGCCTTGGGAAGGTTGCTGGCGTACTCACCAAGTTTCAAGTTGCTCGCCGCAAGGGGGCCGGCATGTTTAGGCCACCAGCCTAAATATTTCGGACCACCCTAACACGCACATTAGTTATTTATTTATTAATATTACCCGTAACGGCTAACACCAGCCGAAAGCTAACCTTGAAGGGGAAAAACTCAACGAAAGTTAGCTATCGGCAGGTGCCGCGGACTTGTTCGCGGTTTTGATCTTTCTTTCTAATTTGGAACGTTCAAGAGCCAGCAGCTAGCCCCAGGTGAGTTTACTAATTATTTCGAGTGTATACCTTAAACTTTAAATTGTGGTCTAAATTGTGAACTGCCAAGGGAATTTATTTGTATAATTTAACTCCTTGCCATTGTCACGTAATTTTTAATTTTCAACTTGCGATTTGAACGTGTTAAGTGCATTTGTAGTTCGATTAATTTCTTTGCAATTGCCACGTCCTTTATGCTTTTTCAATAAACTTATATTTTGTAAACAAACTTGTGGTTACGATTTGTTAATTCGGTATTTATTTTCTTTTATTTGCAACGCACACGCCCGACTTCCCCGGGTCCACACTGCCCCGCAAAACAGTTTGGATTCCGTTTTTTTATACCTTTTATGAAATGAAATGATATATTAATTTCGTCACGAATCCCAAAATTGTAAGTCCTTAAATGAAAATAGATAGACCCACCATTAAGTATACTGAAATAATCAGGATAAAGAGCTGAGTTGATTAAGCCATGTCCATCTGTCTGTTTGTATGCAAACTAGTCCCTCAATTTTGAAGATATCTTGATAAAATTTGGTGAGCGGGTGTATTTAGGTGTCCAATTAGACATTTGTCGGAACCGGCCGGATCGGACCACTATAGCATATATCCTCCTTACAACCGATTTTTTAGAAAAAGAAGATTTTTGTCATATCTTCCTCAATTTATCAGATTGAACCTTCAAACTTCACCATATGCTTTCGTATATTGCACATATTGTTGTCTGAAAAAATGGATGATATCCTTCGTATATATAGCATATACCCCACACAACCGATTGTTCAGATAAGGAACTTTTCGTAATTACTGCCCATTTTAAGAGCTATAGGCTTCAAATTTCAACGAATGCTTATGTATATAGCATATATCGTTGTCTGAAAAAATCATAGAGATCGGTGGTATATATAGTATATATCTCATACAATCGATTGTTCAGATAAGAAACTTTTCGCAATTTCTGCCCCATTTTAACAGCTAGAACCTTCAAATTTCACCAAATGCTTACGTATATCTATATATAAAAATTAAATTGTGTGTGCGTGTGTGTTCGCTATGGAAACATATTTCCCACATTTCAATTATCATCAAATTTTGGTTATAGGTTCCTTCGATCAACGGGAAGGTTTTAGGCTGAAAATAATTTCGATATATAAAAGGAGCGTGACACCTCCCATACAAATGGAATTTTTGGTGCTGCATAACTTTGAAGGTATACATGCCAAAACATTTAAATTCAGTAAGGAGCTATATGAGGTCAATCCCTATGGAATTGGGAAAAAGGGGGCGTGGCACCTTCCCTACAAATAGGATTTTTTAGAACTATGGCTGCCGTACCAACTTAAGTTATTTTAACACCTAAAGCTTGACTGCATGTTGAGTTTGGCTGTTATGCTTTTTAGACGTTTAGTAATCTGCCGCCGTTACAAAAATTTGTTAGCTTCAGTCTATCTACACCTTCTATAAAAATCAAATTCTGTGTATTTGTTCACTATGGAAATGTATTTCCCACACTTCTATCATAACCAAATTTTGGCTATAAGCGAGCATGTGTAGTTATAGGTGGTAAACAGGTAGTAAGTTCTAGAAGAAGAAACGCCTAGAAGTATGCGAACGACACAGCACAGAGTATAAAAGGAGCAAAAGCTAAGTAAGCAGAGTCAGTTGTTTTAAAAACGCTATCAGTTGCAAAGTATAAGTGTTATTGTGAAGTATTTTAATAAATACCATTTTGCATTATTGAATATTGAAGTTATTTATTCAACAATTTAGCGATATGAACGTTGGCAGAAGTTTGCAAATAAACGGAATTTCCCTGAGTTTGTTACAATTGCTGTCAGAAGAGGAATAAATTCCGAAGATTGCGAATACAACTTGGACATGGCAAAGTTGAGTGAATTGAGGATCCAGCAACTGAAGGAGGAGTTGGAGAGCCGTGGATTGAATACAACCGACAATAAACTCGAACTTCAGGCACGGCTAAGAGACGCTATGGAGACGGAAGGAATTAATGTGGACGATGATGTCTTTTATCCTGATTGGGACGAGACAACCACAAAAATTGGAGCGAAAAACGAAACACCGCAGGCAGTTACCAGCACAGACTTGAACTTGATATTGGCTGCAATATCTGCATAAACATCGACAGTGGCAACCCAATTGGAAACGTAGGAGAACCGTATAACATCCAAGATTGAAGCACAGGAAACACAAATTTCATCACAACGGGAAGAATAAAAGACATATATAGCCTTCCAAATGTAATCACAGTACAAAAATTGTACAGCTCGAGGAAAAAATTGATGCCGAGATAGAAGCTTTGAGAGGTCGTATAAAGGAGTTGCAAATAAATCGCCCAGCAGTTTCAGCGAGCAAGTAAAGACACCATCCTTTGACGGTTCTGTTCCTTTCCAGATCTTTAAGCTGCAGTTTAAGAAGACTGCAGCAGTGAACAACTGGAATGCTGAAGATGAAGGTAAAGATAAATCCTTAAGACGATTCCCGAAAGAGAGCGGAACAAATATGAAGCATTGATGGCCGCTGTTGAACGACGTTACGGAAGCGAACACAGGAAACAAATCTACCAAATAGAATTGCAAAATCGCTGCCAAAAATCTAACGAGACTTTGCAGGAGTTTACCTCGGACACCGAAAGATTGGCTCATCTTGAAAATGCGGACGCACCCGTGGAATACACCGAAAGGGTAAATATTCAGAACTTTATAAATGGCATACGGGACGTCGAAACGAAGCTAGCCACATACGCGAACCCAAAGCAAACATTTGCTGAAACGGCATCCGAAGCATTGATTCAGGAAACAGCGTCACTATTGAGTAAACCAGCATACAAAGCTCATCGTGTGGAAGTAGAAAGGCCAGACTGGGTAGACACAATTTTGGAAGCACTGAAGGGATCACCACAGAAAAAGGCGGGAGTTATGAAATGTTTCAAGTGCGGCAACCCAGGTCACATTGCACGCCATTGCAACACCGGTCCTAATACTTCCAACAATGTGGGTGGACGTACACGCAGAGCTGACGGAGATGAGCAGATCTCCAAGACCAATTAATCGTTAAACTAAAGAGAGTCAGCCGCAAGGGGCGACAGCTGGCTCCCTCAATTGAATGCCCCATAATCTCTATCTCGCAAATTGGAAGAAGGTCGAACAATCTTACTGTCGGAGGACATATTGATGGAAAGGAACGTTTACTGACTGTAGGTACGGGTGCATCTCATTCCATCATTCGAGCGGATTTAGTTAACAAGAAGATAAGACCATTGCATGGAGCAAGGTTGCGTACAGCCACTGGAGAAGACACCACGCTTCTAGAAGAAGTATCGTGTGAAGTCGCAATTGGGAACGTCAGGGTAGTACACAATTTTATAGTGGCAGAGATTGTTGATGAAATCATAATTGGAGTGGACTTCTTAATGGACCAAGACATCAAGATCGATATGCAAAGCAAGACGATGAGATATAAGAACATGGATTTGCCACTTAATTTCATTCGGCTGCGAGAAAGGCTACAGTAGTAAACGAGTGCTGGTGCAAGAGAGTCAGCAAATACCACCAAAATCAGAAGCAGTCATCTGGGCAATGGTTGAGGCAAATTGTGGGACAAACAAATTGTGGGTTGTCGAAGCAGCAAGCAAATCGGCACCGAACATACTTGTAGGGAAAACCCTGTCTATGACAAAATAAGATGGGCGTATTCCGGTAAGAGTACTCAATGAGTTCAAGTCACCACTCAAATTGACCAAAGGAGCTATTTTGGAACGATGCCAAGAGGCTGAAGTAGTTATTAACTGTGAACAGCTCCAGAAACACGTTTCATTTAGTAATACTGATCTTTCAAATGACATCACGGCATGGACGGAGGGGATAGAGGAAGCCTATCAGAATAAGCCAAAACAACTGCTCCTAAAATACGCGAACATATTTCACAAGGATGGTTCCAAACCAGGCCGCACCAATTTTATGAAACATCAAATTGACTCTGGAGACGCAAGGCTGATACGTCAAGCTCCTCGTAGTGTTCCACTGGCCAAGCGGGAAGTTGTGAGTCAAATCATACAAGAAATGAGAGACAGCAGCGTCATCGAAACATCAGCTAGTCCATGGAGCTCTCCGTTGGTACTTGTGAAGAAGAAGGATGGGGAAATGAGGTGTGGTGTGGACTATCGGAAGTTGAACGACATTAGTAAAAAGGATAGCTACCCATTGCCAAGAATTGACGATACTCTGGTCTCGCTATCTGGTACGAAATCGTTTTCCACACTGGATTTGAAAAGCGGCTACTGGCAAGTGTAGATAAAGGAGGAAGACAAAGAGAAAACAGCCTTCAGTGTCGGTGACGGTCTTTGGTAATTTGCAGTAATGCCCTTTGGACTATGTAATGCACCAGCTACTTTCGAGAGACTCATGGATCAGGTATTGAAAGCAATACATTGGAAAAATGCTTGGTGTACCTGGGCGTCATCGCCGTATTAGACAAGAATTTTGATGAACATCTTAAAAACTTAGAGCAAGTTTTCCAGAGAATAGCTGGCGCTGGTCTAAAACTAAGTCCCGAAAAGTGTTCGGTGTTTAAAAAGGAAGTAAATTATTTGGGTCACAAGGTAACAGCGGAGGGCATCTGCACTGCGAATGAAAAGATAGAAGCTGTAAAGTATTGGCCAAGACCACAGAACTTGCATGAACTAAGAAGTTTCCTTGGGCTATGCAAATATTACCGCCGGTTTGTACCAAACTTTTCCAGCGTAGCCCATAGCCTCCATGAGCTTACAAGAAAAAATAGAGCTTTTGAATGGAAGAAGGAGCAAGAAGTGGCTTTCCAAACATTGAGGGAGCGTTTGTGCACTGCCCCAATGTTGGCATATCCGATGCCAGGAGCAACATTTATTCTAGATATATGCTATAGGAGGCATTATATCACAACTGGTCGATGGACAAGAGAATGTAGTTGCATATTACAGCCGTTCGTTCGGAAAACCAGAGAGGCACTATTGCGTTACACGGAGAGAGCTATTGGCATTGGTAGAGTGCATTAAACATTTTCACAAGTACATCTACGGCCAGCGATTCCGCGACAGAACAGATCACGCAGCATTGAAATGGCTCCTGCAGTTCCGTAATCTAGAAGGACAATTGGCACGGTGGATCAAGCGACTACAAAGCTATGACTTTTCCATTGAGCATCGAAAAGGTAGTACCCATGGAAATGCTGATGCAATTTTACGAAGACCATATAGTTTGGAATGCAAGCACTGTTCAAAGGCCGAGGGTAAAGAAGGTATTATAGATGTCCGGCTATTGACTATAACATGTACAGATGAATGGAGCCAGGAACAACTAAGAAAGTGTCAGATAGAAGATACACATCTGTAACATGTTATGCAAGGGCTCGAAAAAAACGAAAGACCAAATAGAGAGGAGATGTCAGCAGAGCGTCACATTGCGAAGCCATATAGGGCACAGTGGAACAGTTTAGAGTTGATATCCGGTTGCTTGTATCGAGTATGGGAGATTGATGATTGTCAAAGTAAGAGGAATCTGATAGTTATTCCAAGGAAAAGGATTCCCGACGTTCTCAGTGAACTACATAACGGTCGAGAAAATTAAGCAGAGATTCTATTGGGTTGGTTGCCGTCAGCCGGTCACCGAGTGGATTGTGAACTGCGAGGTGTGCAACAGAGCAAAAGGGCCCAAAACACGAAGTCATGGCGAGATGAAGCAGTATATTTCAGGTGCACCATTTGAAAGAATCGCCATGGATTTCGCAGGTCCATTTCCTAGTAGCAACCGCGGAAACAAATACATACTGGTGGTTATGGATTATTTCAGTAAATGGCCAGAGGTATACCCAATCCCAAACCAAGAAGCGGAAACAGGTGCAGAAGTGGTTACAAATGATTGGGTTGCAAGATATGGTGTACCAATGAAGTTACATGCTGACCAAGGCAGGAATTTTGAATCAGCTGTGTACCAAGAAGTAGGGCATTCAAAAAACACGGACAACTGCATTTCATCCTCTGTCCGACGTTATGGTGGAACGCTTCAATAGAACTTGGAGGAGCATTTAAGGAAAGTAGTAGACAAGTACCATAAGGAGTGTGATACCCGCATATCATTATTCTTGATGGCTTACCGATCGGCAGTGCATGAGACAACGGCTAAACTCCCGCAAAGGTAATTTTTGGCAATGACCTTCGACTTCCAGCTGCTTTGAAGTTTGGGATAGATGCCGATGCGGAGAGAAATGTCAAGAAATCCATTGGTGTCTTGGAAGAAGAGCTGAACGAGATACACGATCTTGTAAGGCAACGAACAAAGATTATGAGTGGCAAGATGAAAGCCAGATACGATAAAGCAATTAATTCCGAAGGTTTTCAGGAAGCAGATTTAGTGCTGTTATACAACCCACAACGAAAGGTTTGTCCCCGAAATTGCAGTGCAATTGGTAAGGCTCGTACAAAGTTGTAAAACGGATCAACGATGTAGTGCACCGCATGCAGGCTATTGGCAAAGCACGAACCAAAGTGAAAGTGGTTCATTTGGAGAGGCTGGCAGCGTTTAGATCGAGAGATTTGTCTGATCGGGACGATCAGACTTAGGTTGCTATCATCTTAACGGATACTATCATCTCTAAGCCGATACTAAGCAGTGACTTGTATGCACATAAACAAATCAATCATTATGTCTACACATATGTCCATACAAGCTGCGGAGAAAAACGCACAAACACATGCATATATCTGAGATACTCCCAAAAGTAGGCAATCATCGGTGGAAGTATCACTCACATATACACGCGCATATGGCTATTCGGGAAGCTATAATCGTGCATCTGTAGTTATAGCTGATAAATTTATAGCTGGTAAACAAGTAGTAAATTCTAGAAATAGAAACGCCTAGAAATATGCCAACGAGGAAAGCAGCACCAGCTGTGGCACGACCTATCAGTTTAGTTTGATTTAAGCACGCTGTCAGTTGCGAAGTATAAGTGTTATTGTGAAGTACTTTAATAAAAACTATTTTGCATTATTGAATATGGGAGTTATTTATTCAACAGTTTAGCGATATGAACGCTAGTAGAAGGTGTGAAATAAGCGGAGTTTCAGTAAATTCGTTACAATAAATATTAAAATGGAAAAGGTCGCATCACAACTGGTCCTTATTAATAGGAACAGAAAATATTTTATTTCGGAAAGCAGTCGAGGTTCATATGTGTAAAATGATTGGTCGTATAGTATGAATCAACACATTGTAATGAATCACCCTATATCTAAACATAAGCATAAGCGCATACGAGTCACCCGGCATGAGAGCCAGAGGCAGACGAACAAGCACGAAATTATTGACGAGGAGTCTTCTTGTAACCGTCGTAGTGCGAACAGTCAAAATCATCCGCCATGTTCTAAATACTGTTACGAATATTAGCAAAACTGAGGAGTGCTACCATCTCCAGCCCGATGCTAAGCAGTGACGTGAATTCACATCAATAATTCAATCATTATGCATCTACATAAACGAATCAATAATTGCGTCTGCACATATGTACACATTCCGACGAGCACCATTTACATACAAGGCAGCGAGAGATGAGATGTCACACACATATGAATTTACTTATACGTTTATGTGTGTGCGGGAGACTGTAAACTACAAACTCACATATGTACATCTGAGAAGCGCTAAAAAGTAGACAATTGTAAACAAGTAGAAACTATATGAGAACTATACACACACGAATATAGTTGGTAAGTTCTGGAAATGGAAGAGCCTAGAAGTATGCAGCGTAAACTATAAAAGCAGGGCAGGCGAGTAAGAAGTAATTCAGTTTCATTTGAGTTATCAATCAGTTTGGTTATTAAGCCAGCGAGTAGCAAAGTATAAGAGTATTGTGAAGTACTTTAATAAAGGCCATTTTTCCATTATTCAATATTGGAGTTATTTATTCAACAGTTTAGTGATTCGAACTTAGCAGAGGATTGCAAATAAGAGGATTTGCAAGTAAATTCGTTACAATTGGTGTCAGAAGAGGAATTCTTGAATAAATTCCGAAGTCTTCGAATAAACTTGGACATGGCAAAGTGAAAAAGGAGTTGGAGAACCGTGGATTAAATACAACTGGCAATATGATCGAACTTCAAGCACGACTACGAGAGGCAATGGAATTAGAAGGAATTGACGTGGAAGAGTATGTCTTTCATCTTGATGGTGATAAGACAACAAAATTGGAGGAGAAAAATGAAACACCGCAGACAATGGCGAACACAGACTTGAACATGATATTGGCTGCAATATCGGCACAAATGTCCGAAATGTCATCACAAATATCCACCAACATGTCATCTCAACTGGAATCGCAAAAGACAGATATAACATCTAAGATGGAAACACAGATAGAAGAACAGAAGACATATATGGCATCCAAGATGGAATCACAGGAGACACGTATTGCAGAAATGTCATCAGAAATAACAGCGAAGATTGAAGCACAAGAGGCACGAATATCCGAAATGTCGGCGCAAATTTCAGCACAGATATCATCGCAGATCTCTGCTCAACTGGAAGAGCAAGAAGAGCATATCTCAACAAAGCTGGAGGTACAGGAAACAAAATTCTCATCGCAGCTGGAGGCTGTTAGTGAACGACAAAATAAAGTGGAGGCCGAGATGGATGCTCTGAAAGATCGGATTCAGGAGTTACAATTGAACCGTCCAATCACTTCAACGTCTACTCTGAAGGTAAAATCCCCAACGTTTGATGGTTCTGTTCCATTCCAGGTATTTAAGCTCCAATTTGAGAAGACGTCGGCAGCGAATAACTGGAATGTTGAAGATAAAGGTGCAGCTCTGTTCGTGGCATTGAAAGGGTCAGCAGCCGAAATCCTACAGACGATTCCCGAAGGAGAGCAGAACAACTATGAAGCATTGATGGCCGCTGTCGAGAGACGTTATGGAAGCGAGCATAGAAAACAGATATTCCAAATTGAGTTGCAAACCCGCTACCAAAAAGCAAATGAGACATTGCAAGAGTTTGCTTCAGATGTTGAAAGGTTGGCTCATCTCGCAAATGCGGACGCACCCGTGGAATACACCGAGAGAGTAAAAATCCAGAGTTTTATAAATGGCATACGAGACGTGGAAACGAAGCGAGCTACATACGCAAACCTAAAACTGACATTTGCTGAAACGGTATCACATGCATTGACTCAGGAAACGGCCTCACTATTGAGTAAACCAGCATACAAAGCTCATCGTGTGGAAGTGGAAAGACCAGATTGGGCAGACACAATTTTGGAAGCACTGAAGGGATCACAACAGAAGAATGCCGGAGTTATTAAATGTTTCAAGTGCGGCAACCCAGGTCACATTGCACGTCATTGCGATCTTGGTCCTAATAGTTCCAGCAATGTGGATGGCCGTAAACGGAAAGCTGGCGGAAATGAGCAAGAGCGTGTCGAATGTAAAGAACGAAAACTTGCCCCGGCTATTGAATGTCCTATGATATCTGTGTCACAAATTGGAAGGAAAACAAGCAGTCTTACCGTCAGAGGGAATGTGGATGGTAAAGAGCGTGTACTGACTGTAGATACAGGCGCATCTCATTCCTTGATTCGATCTGATTTGGTCTACAGGAGAGTAAAGTCATTACCTGGAGCAAGCTTGCGTACGGTCACAGGCGAATATAATCAAGTCCAAGGCGAAGTGGTATGTGAGGTATTAATTGGGAAAGTCATGGTTCTACACAACTTCGTTGTGGCGGAGATCGTTGATGAAGTCATATTGGGAGTGGACTTCTTGGTTGACCATGACGTCAGGATCGATATGCGGAGAAAAATTATGCGCTATAAGAACCAGGACATACCACTTAACTTTAGTTTGGAAAAAGGGTTCAGCAGTAATCGGGTACTGGTGGAAAAGACTCGACAAAGACCACGAAAGTCAAAGGCAAAAGTTGATAGATCGAATGGGCCAAATAAATCAAAATCAAAAGTACCTGCGAGAGAAACACTGGCATTGACAAAACCTAAAAGACGCAGGAAAACGAAGCAACGAATTTCCGAGAAAGAATGCGAGGGTAGTTTCAAGCCGGAGCACACTACTGTTGTGAAATGTGGTAACGATACCGATTATGCAAAGCAAATCCGTCCAGCGCAAGCTCGACGAAGTGGTTCATTGACCAAACAACAGAGTGTGAAGGAACGGCCCAGGGTAATGTGTAGTAAGATGAAACACTGGCATGACAAGAACTTTAATTCGGAAGGTTTCTTGGTGGGAGAATTGGTACTGTTAAACAACCCTCACCGGCGGAAAGGTGTTCCAGCCAAATTTCGGTACAGTTGGGAAGGCCCGTACAAAGTTGTGAAGAAGATCAGTGATACCATCTACCGCATACAAAGCATTGAGAAACCACGGAGTAGAAGAGTGGTACATTTGGAGAGATTAGCAGCGTTTAGATGGAGAGATTTGTCTGATCGGGACGATCAGACTTAGGTGGAGGGCAGTGTTACGAATATTAGCAAATCTGAGGAGTGCTGCCATCTCCAGCCCGATGCTAAGCAGTGACGTGAATTCACATCAATAATTCAATCATTATGTATCTACATAAACGAATCAATAATTGCGTCTACACATATGTACACATTCCGACGAGCAACATTTACATACAAGGCAGCGAGAGATGAGATGTCACACACATATGAATTTACTTATACGCTTATGTGTGTACGGGAGACTGTAAACTACAAACTCACATATGTACATCTGAGAAGCGCTAAAAAGTAGACAATTGTAAACAAGTAGAAACTATATGAGAACTATAAAAAAAATAAATGTAAGGCGCGATAACCTCCGAAGAGATCTAAGGCCGAGCTTCTCTTCCAATTTGCGTCGTGCTCCTCTTGATTTTCCCTACAAATTGGCCGGAGGGGACCTACATGTTTTATGCCGACTCCGAACGGCATCTGCAAGGCAGATGAGTTTTCACTGAGAGCTTTTCATGGCAGAAATACACCCGGAGCGCTTGCCAAACACTGCCGAGGGGCGACCCCGCTTAGAAAAATTTTCTTCTAATTGAAAAACCTTATTTCTAAAATTTTGATGTTGCTTTGCCCGGGAGTTGAACCCAGGGCATACGGTGTGATAGGCGGAGCACGCTACCATCACACCACGGTGGCCGCCATACGAGAACTATACACACACGAATATAGTTGGTAAGTTCTGGAAATGGAAGAGCCTAGAAGTATGCAGCGTAAACTATAAAAGCGGGGCAGGCGAGTAAGAAGTAATTCAGTTCAGTAGGTTCCTGAGCACTCATCTCAGATCGCTATTTAAAATGAACGATATCGGACTATAACCACGCCCACTTTTTCGATATCGAAAATTTCGAAAAACCGAAAAAGTGCGATAATTCATTACAAAAGACAGCTAAAGCGACGAAACTTGGTAGATGAGTTGAAATTATGACGCAGAATAGAAAATTAGTAAAATTTGGGACAATGGGCGTGGCTCCGCCCACTTTTAAAAGAAGGTAATTTAAAAGTTTTGCAAGCTGTAATTTGGCAGTCGTTGAAGATATCATGATGAAATTTGGCAGGAACGTTACTCCTTTTACTATATGTACGTTTAATAAAAATTAGCAAAATCGAAGAAGGATCACGCCCACTTTTAAAAAAAAAAATTTTTTTAAGTAAAATTTTTACAAAAAAATTAATATCTTTACAGTATATAAGTAAATTATGTCAACATTCAACTCCAGTAATGATATGGTGCAACAAAATACAAAAATAAAAGAAAATTTCAAAATGGGCGTGGCTCCGGACGGACTTCATTGCGACATGTTGCCAGGCCGCAAATCCAAATACACCGGGTACCCCAATTCTTACCCAAGGACGTCCAGTCCCAGGGCCACAACAGCAGTTTCTAGCCTTTCACAACTCAGGCGTAGTCACCCGTCACTTATTCCCAGTTCCACGGAATATGCTTTCCTATAAGTTAGCCCAGCTCGGCCTCTCCAGCTACATTATAGAAGTTTTGCGCTCCATTTATGAAGAAACAGCCAGTCAGGTATGGATGGATGTAGTGCTTTCAGGTCCTTTTACTGTTAACCATAGTGTATGGCAAGGTTGTTTGCTGAGTCAAACTCTGTTCTCATTATCTCATCTCCGGCGGTGTAAAGGTTGCTGACACAACGGTAAAAGTATTTATGTACGCCGACGATATCGTTCTTTTAGCAGACTCTGTCACTGTCTTACAGAAAATGGTAAATGAGCTTTTCGTGTATAGTATGCAATGAGGTTTGAGAGTTAACCTGGCCAAATGTAAAATATTAGTGTTCAGGGAATGTAGCAGGTGTCCTTCTTTTCGTTGGTCTTATGGTAGCGAGTTTACTGAGACTATAAATGAATACAAGTATCTGGGAGTTCTCTTGAATTACAAACTATCTTTTACAAAGCACCTCGAGGCAAAACTAGCTGAGGTTAAAACAGCGATAAATGCTACCTGGTCAAAATACATAAATAACCCCCGCATTTGTATCTCAAATAAGATACAAATTTTCGAGGCAGCATGTAGGTCCATTATGTTTTATGGTGCGCAAGTCTGGGGTGTTGATAAGTTTGAATGCGTAGAGAAACTTCTTCGATTCTTTTTAAAAATGTTCATTTTTTTACCAACTAATACACCGAACTATATGGTACACCTTGAATCAGGTTTATCGTCGCTATTCAGTCACACCTTACGCATTCACATGCTTTATATTTCGCGCTGTTTAAGCTTGGCAGCAAATAGACTGCCCCGAGTTGTAGCAGAAGAGACAGTGAGACAAGGGTCGTCGAGACTGGGTCAAAAAGTGGAGAAACGTTTATGAAAGTGTCGACATGGTGCCTCTGTCTGACTTTTCTTCCGCATCGCTTAATATGAGCATACCAATTTTACTAGAGAAATTAATTCAAAAAGAGTTTGCAGACTATGCCGATAATTCTTTTCAGTCGTCAAATGATATTTATGTCCAGTGCACGGACTTTTAAAAAGAGAATGTTGGTAGACGAAAAATGAAAATAGTGGTAGAAGTTGGTAGATTTTTTTTGAAGAAAACAATAGCTACAGCTTATATTTGTACAAAACAATTCATAACTTATTGTATAACAAATAAAGCCCATTTCAGGGAAATAACATGTTTAAAAAATATATAAACAAAACAAAAAAACACATGTAAATTTTTATATGCATAGCTTATGCCTATATGATACTTGCTTTTCCAGTATTTTGGCCTTGAAATACTGACGAAAATTTACCGAAGCGTATAATAACAAAAACAATTTTCCAATGTACCAAAAATACTGCCACAAAATAACCGACTTCCGCATGTTATCGTTTACTTAAAATTTTTTTTATTTTCGTTCAAAATTATTCACAAAAAACTGATGAAAATAGCGCAGGAAAATATTTGCGTGCTCATTTATTACATAAACAAATTTATTTCTTTTTGTATGAATTTTTTTTAAGCGGGGATTACCCTTATTGCTTTAAATGTATGAAAACATTTATTTGAAGCAATTTTTAATGTTCAAATTTTTCCCAAATTATTAAAATTTATATCTTGTTAGAATTTGTGCACAAATTTTTCAAAATTGGTTAGTTTGGTTAGTGTCACCTCTTAATGTTATTTGGATGTACTCGGCAATTAAATACGTTTGCCTAATGATCGCAGTATTTGGCTTCAATGTGAATATATTGAAATGTTGGTAGATTTTTGGGCTTTGGTGGTAGAAGTGGTAGAAAATGAAAATGGGAAAAAAGTTGGTAGATCTAGCAATAAAGTGATAAAGTCCGTTCACTGACTCCGCCTTGCTCCCTATTGTAGCATTCATTAAGTTATTCACTCATTTATACAAACCCGTTTGGAATGTCTTAAAATACATTGACTCTTACATACATATTAATAAATTTGTACACACATATATTTTGGCTCGCTTTGGTACGGCCTGAGATTCTATTGACTTAATTCTATTGATTAAATGAATGTCATTTGTACAAACATATATTTGGTACACCCTGCATCATCTGGTAACCTGAACCTTGGTATGCTACTGTTTGGAGCTTGCTCGCAACAAGCCTTTACCTGTAGACAAATTATTATCATGATTCATTTGTGCTTGCGTTCCAGATTCCACAGCTAATTTTATTTACGGCTAGAATGCAGTTCCCAGGGAACTGAACTGAATGTATATGTGTGTTATACACTTAGTTTGTAAGTATTATTGTAAGTAAGTATTTTAGCTTATAGAAAATTTGTATAAAAGAAACAACTTTTGAATGAAGAAATTAATTCTATCTGGTGCCGCTAAATGGGCACTACAACCTAAATTACTTTATTCTCATTCATATGCCTAAATCGGCATCCTACAGCCTAAATCGCCATCCTACAGCCTAAATCGTCATCCTACTGCCTAAATTGGCATCCTTCCAACGATCCCGCCAGCTCTACTTAAATTTAGCAGGACTGATTTCAATTTTATACCAAGCAGGATACTGTCTGCAAAGGAGTTTAAGCCATCAATTTTGCAATGGCGAATGGTATAGTCAATGCAAAGGGACGGATCACAGCGACAGTGACAACAAGGGTAAAGGACAAATCTTAAAAAATTCTTGAATACCACAAAGGAAAGAAGCAAAAATATTTTTTTTTTCGGATACTGCAAGACCACTACCGCCACTAAAACGACCACCACCGACGCATAGCGAAGTGGAATAAACGGCAAATCTTAAAAAATTCTTGAATACCACAAACGAAAGAAGGAAAAATATTTTTCTCGGATACTGAAAGACCTCTACCGCCACCAAAACGACTACCACCGACGCATAGCGAAGTGGAATAAAAAGAGGATCCTGAAAACAAGGAGAACAAGAAGGAAGCCAAAACGAATTGCAAACAGTGAATATAGCTAAGGATATCGCAGACAACTGAGAAACCGCAAAAAACGGAGTGGAATAAAACAAGATCATGGCATAAGAAACAAGGAGAACGAGGACCAGCTAAGAAAAAATTTGGCATTAGTTAAGTTATTTTTTTACTTAAGTATTTTTAATACTTTTTAGAAGCATTTGGCAACCTAACGGCTGCCAGTTTACAGGCAAAAAGTAGATTTTTGCCAATAAATTTAAGAATTGGTCTCCCCCTCTATTTTTTTTAAATGAATGATATAAGTAGTCAGGAAGAATTTGACGCAGTATTCTTGCGTTGAGGAAGAAGAAAACAAACTAGAAAAAGTATAAGAAAAAGCAGTAGAAGTAAAAACATTAGAAAAAATTAAACAGGGCCCTAAGGCAATTACCATAAAAGAATATAGGCGTAGAAATCAGCAACATTAAATAGAGGAACCAAAGATTCCAAAAGCAGATAAAATCAAAAGAAAGAGAGGGGGTAAAAAATTCAACCTCAGAAAAACGATAGCAGTTTTGTACCAAAAAAATAAACTTACCCAAAAACATAGCGGAAAGAATTCGATTAAAGACAGAAATAAGAAAAATCAAGGGCATATAAAGTAAGCATTTTCAATGGAGAATGCATTGCCTGATGACCTTGACTACGAGGAATTTTGAGAAAAATACAATAACATTAAAGAAATTAAAATAAGAAAAGTCATAAGTCTCACTTAAAAAATGGTGGAAACTGATAGACATGCCTAGGGAACCTACCTTTGAAAATGTATTAATACCCGGACTAACCACAGCGGAAGAAAGGTGGAGGTTCGAAGCTAAATATATAGGACGTATCGATTAATATTTATGAATAAATAGATAAACAAATATAAGAAAAGTTTACCAATTATTATTTCAAAATGGGAGGCAAAGAACCCAAAGTAGAAAAACCCAATGCAAACGTAATTAATTCCATTCAAGTCGTTGACCATAGTGAAGATTTAGAATTTATCAAAATCTTGTTGATAATATTAACAATTTGCACTTGCCTCAATTTGTTTCCCAAATTATACTCAGCTCAAAAATTCTTAAAGAAAAGATAGATGAGCCGAGCAGATGGTCTAGACAAAGTCTAATTCTAAAGGATAAATATATACCCCAATGGAGAAATGGGAAACCATTCTGAACAAGCTTGTAGAAGAGAAGACCTTGGCGGAAAAATCTTATAAGTGTATCAACAAAAATACAACCATACTAAGATTTACTGTGTTGAAACACCTCACGACAATATTACAGTCGTTAAACAATATAGGAAAAATCATACAAAGGGTATATAGCAATTTAACAGCTAAACATCAGATAGAAGCACAACAAATCTTTTCCAGTGTTGGGGATAAATTGGTATCCTCACTGAGTAGATATAACGTTGAGGCATTGGTCCCAACGTCATTTGAAAAGGAAATAGAAATAGATTTTGCTGCCTTATTACCAGAGACTCAACCCAATTTAGGGGAAGCACTAAAAATTGAAATTACTGATAAAAATTCGCAAACAGAAAGCGACAAAATGCCACAAACAATAGTCGAATTTTTAAAGACTGCTTCATCAGTTCTGCCAGAATTCGATGGTAGAGCTGAGAACCTGAATATCTTCTTAGATGCCTTGGATATCCTAGAACAAATTAAGGATACCCATGAAGCTATAGCAGTCTCGATGATAAAAACCAAGCTGAAAGGAAAAGCCAGAAACCTATTAAGCACCGAAAGCTCAGTCGAAGCAATAAAACAAAAATTAAAAACAACAATTAAAGGTGAATCAGTTGAAGTTTTGACAGCAAAACTCCTGAACATTCAGCAACGTAGCAAAACGGCAAACCAATACACTGCTGAAATTGAAAAACTCACAAAATCGTTGGAAGGCGCTTACATATCTGACGGACTAACACCAGAGTTAGCAACCAAGTATGCTACACAATCAGCTGTGAAAGCTATGTGTAAAACAGCTCCAACGAAAAGGTAAAAGCAATTATACAAGCTGGAACGTTCACAACAATGAACGAAGCCATATCAAAATTCACGAACAGTTGCACAGAGGTAACTGGAAATCCACATTCAATATTACATATCCGCCAACAAAATCAGTTCCGAGGTAACTTCCGCAGGAGTTACCAAAACAATAATTATAGAGGAAATTATAGACGTTCTTTCAATACCTATAATAACAATAATAATAATAACAGACAAAATAACTAAAGATCTGGTTGAAATTTCGGATAGCAAGGAAATACACGCAATAACACCAGAAATGCCCGAAATGTTACAAAAACCAACAAACTCCACTTCAATAAATAAAAAATTATATATTTTCAATTTACATCTTAATAGCTACATATCTTCCAGAACAACTCTGAATGATTCCATATCAACCCTCCTAATCGATACGGGAGCGGATATTTCAATAATAAAAAAGGGTCAAATTGACAGTGATGTCACGATAAATAATTCTCAAAAAACAGATGTAACAGGAATTGGTCAAGGGATAACAAGCACTATTGGCACGGTTAAAGCGGACTTAAAAGATGATTATCCCTTAATTAGGCACAAATTTCACGTAGTAGATGACAATTTCCCAATCCCATGCGATAGAATATTAGGATTAGATTTCATTAAAAAATATTCCTGCATTTTGGATTATCAAACAGAAGGAGACACTCTAATATTGAGACCATATGACTACCCAGAAAACATAATAATTCAGATGACTAACAAACCAACAGTCAATAATATTTCAATTCCCGCACGGTCAGAAGTAGTTCGACAAATTCACATAGAAAATAACAATTCAGATTTACTAATCCCACAACAAGAATTGTCTGAAGGTATTTTTGTTGCAAACACACTAGCAAATTCAAAACAAACATTTGTTAGAATTATAAATACAACAAATAAAAATGCAACACTGCAAGATTTTAATATACGTACAGAAAATTTGAATGATTATAAAATAATTAAAAATAAAAAACTCGAAAATGAGGCTAACAATAAGGAAAAATTAGAGAGATTAAACAAAAATTTTCCAAAATTTTCAAAAAAATAACTTAATGCGTTATGTGCAGAATTTATTGACATTTTTTCATTGGAAACAGAACCAATTACCACTAATAATTTTTACAAACAAAAACTTCATATGAAAGGCAATAACCCAGTCTACGTAAAAAATTATAGAATACCAGAAGCTCATAAGAGTGAAATTAATAAACAAGTAAATAAATTAATTAAAGATGACATAATAGAACCTTCAATCTCAGAATTTGATAGTCCAATTTTATTAGTACCGAAAAAATCACTACCGAATAACCAAGAAAAAAGATGGAGAATGGTTATAGATTACAGACAGGTAAATAAAGAATTAACCGAGAATTGATGACATACTAGATCAATTAGGAAGAGCTAAATATTTGTCATGCTTAGATTTAATGTCTGGATTTCACCAGATTGAACTCAGCGAAGAATGAAGAGATATCACATCCTTTACAGCAGATAATGGTACTTATCGTTTTAAAAGATTACCGTATGGCCTTAAAGTAGCACAGAACTCATTCCAAAGAATGATGACATTAGCATTTGCAGGCTTAAAAGCTTCACAAGCATTCCTATACATGGACGATTTAGTCGTATTAGGATGCTCCGAAAATCATATGATTAAAATTTTACGAGATGTTTTCGCAACTTGTAGAAAATATTATTTAAATTTACACCCGGATAAATGTTTATTTTTCAACCAAGAAGTAACTTACCTTGGTCATAAATGCACAAGCAAAGGAATTTTGCCAGACCCCAATAAATTCGAAATTGTTAAAAATTTCCCAACACCTAAAAATGCGGATGAGGCGAAAAGAATCGTCGCATTTTGTAATTATTACAGAATATTCTAGAATAATAACAAGACTTTGCAAGAAAAATGTAGTTTTCGACTGGACAGAGGATTGCAAAAAATCCTTTGACTATTTGAAAGCTGCGTTAATAAGCCCTAATATCCTACAATATCCCGATTTCAATAAACAATTTTGAATAACAACTGACGCCAGGGGATATGCTTGCGGAGCAGTGCTAAGCCAAGGGTATGAAGGAAAACAATTGCCAATTGCCTATGCATCAAGATCATTTACTAAAGGATAAATTAATAAAGCAACAATTTAGAAAGAATTAGCGGCCATTCATTGGGCCATAACACACCTTAGACCATACATTTACGGAAGAAAATTTTTGGTCAAAACAGACCACAGACCCTTAACAATTTTATGTTCGATGAAAAATCCGTCATCAAAGTTAACTCGAATCAGGTTAGATCTGGAAGAATATGATTTCGAGGTGGAGTATATCGCAGGTAAAGAAAACTATGTAGCCGACGCATTATCACGCATAGATATTAAAGACCTAAAACAAATATCAGTAGAAGCGTGTAAAATATTAAAATTACGACTAGATCGGAAACTAACAAAAATTTTAACAATAAACATTCCAGTAGTAAAAGTGAAGAAATAAAACGTCACAAAGAGAACCCAATAATATTTGATGCGCTAAATAAATGTGAAGTAAAGAGACTAGTCCGTTTTCGATCCTCCGAAATTACGTTTCAAAAAAGGAAAGAAAATTTGTAGCGAAATTAATATAAAAAATATAATTGTTGAGGCGAAGATTGACTTAGGTCAATTCTTTGCCAGGCTTATGAAAGAAGCCGGCAATTTAGGAATTAGAAAAATGCAGTTGTCCTTAGAAGACAAATAGTTTAAGAATAATTATACCCGGGTAGACACATTTAAAGAAATTGGTACCAAAGTTCTCACAAATCTAATTATAGCATTAACTCCAGAAGTTATGCATGTGACAAATAAGGAAAAAATTAAAGAAATTCTTCACAAATTTCATGACGATCCTGTTTTTGGTGGCCACCCAGGAATAAATCGCATAACAAATAAAATAAAACAAAAATATTACTGGAAGGGAATGAAAAACGATATCAGAAAATATATCAAAAAATGCGTTCACTGTAATAAAAATAAAATAATAAAAAACTTGAAAGAACCTATGATTATGACAGAAACGCCCACAAAAGCGTTCACCATGTAGGCACATACACTCTGTATGTAGTTTATTCCTAATGGTGTGGATATGATTTTTAGGCGCGCTTTTGAAAGGGAATATAAACAAAAAGGCAACTCTTAGAGACCAATTGTACAGCGAACAACGGAACATTCATATGGCGTAGCAGCTAAAGGCTTGCACTGATATGAATGTTGGAGATTCGAGTTCAACGCTCAGCTCCCGAAAAGCTAGCTGATGAAGAAGTGAAATTCAGAAACATGTGCTAGTAACCATCGCCGTTTGTAAACTTACAATCTTTCTCTAATATCAATTACAAAAACCATTGTATAAAGCAATATGAGCAAAACTCGCTAATTAAATACATATGAAAAATACAATAATAAACAAAAAATGTAAACTATTCTTTGGAAATCAAGCTAAATATCATAAAATACTGACACACATATAAAAAAAAAAACCCCCCAAAAAACAAAGTAAGCACAAACGGATTGAAAATTAATAGCATAATGTGAGTAGCCGTAGATAATTCGTGTACAAAATTATATAGTCTACTCTTTCAAAAGGCGGATGGTGTAGCATTCACTCATTAAGTTATTCACTCATTTCTACAACATATATATCAACCCATTTTGGAATGTCTTAAAATACATTGACTCTTACATACATATTAATACATTTGTGCACACATATATTTTGGCTCGCTTTGGTACGGCCTGAGATTCTATTGACACATTCATTCATTTGTACAAACATATATTTTGTAAACCGTGCATCATCTGGTAACCTGAACCTTGGTATGCTACTGTTTAGAGCTTGCTCGCAACAAGCCTTTACCTGTAGACAAATTATTAACATGATTCATTTGTGCTTGTGTTGCAGATTCCACAGCTAATTTTATTTATGCTTAGAATGCAGTTCCCAGGGAACTGAACTGAATGTATATGTATGCTATACACTTAGTTTGTAAGTATTAGTGTAAGTAAGTATTTTAGCTCATAGAAATTTTGTATAAAAGGAACAACTTTTGAATAAAGAAATTAATTCTATCTGGTGCCGCTAAATGGGTACTACAACCTAAATTACTTTATTCTCATTCCCCAAACATTACACTATGTACTCTCCCTATTTTAACGATGAGTATTCTGCGTACGCCATAATTCTGATTTTCCGAGCAGGGGGTGGCTTGCTAAATCTTAATGATCGATGTTTTAAAAATGTTTTTTCCAAAAACTGTTTTATGTGCAATTTATGTGTAGCTGAAGACACATATCACTTCATTGGGATATGTCCTATATATAAAGACATACGGTTTAATTGTTTTGGTGAGAAAGTTTTAGATCTGCAGAAAATGGTAAATGCCCTTAAGGGTTATAACTATAATTCACTCTTTGTTTGTATATGAAATTGTCTTAAGTATAGAGAACTTATAGTCAACGAATTTTCCTAAATGTACTGTTTAGTTATAAGTGATATTAAGACACACAACATTTATTGTTAATGTCTGGAATCTTTATTTGTTTTTATATATTTATAGTTTTAATTCATTTTGCTTTACTTTTGTAATTACTAGTTGAAAGAAAATAAATAAATCACTACTACTACTACTACTACTCCCAGAGTGACGGCGCACTATGGCGCCTTTTGAGTTTTTTCTTTTCAAAAATCATAACTTTTGAACTAATGAAAATAGTTTAAAGATTTATACTGCACCTGAAAGCTAATTATTTAGAGTTTGGATAGTTTAAAATACAGGGTGCTAGATTAACAGGGTGCTTCACAAGAATTCGTCAAATTTGAAAAATTGTAGAAAAATAAAAAAAAAATAAAATTTGTTACAAACTGAAGGACAAACTTTGAATTTTTTTTAATGAGGATGTATTTGAACATGAAATCAGATAAACTTATCATTTGTATGAAGGAGTTTGGCTATACTCACTTATCATTAAAAGTTTTATCTTAGTAGCAAGGTTCTCAATCTCCACCAAACTTGATGGACGCATTACTTCTTTTAAGATGTTATCTTCTATATATTCTATCTCTCTATCTTCTTCAAAAAAAAAAAAATAAATGTAAGGCGCAATAACCTCCGAAGAGATCTAAGACCGAGCTTCTCTTCCAATTTCCGTCGCGCTTCTCTTGATTTTCCCTACAAATTGTTGTATGCCGACTCCGAACGGCATCTGCTAGGCAGACGGGTTTTCACTGAGAGCTTTTCATGGCAGAAATACACCCGGAGCGCTTGCCAAACACTGCCGAGGGGGGACCCCGCTTAGGAAAATTATCTTCTAATTTAAAAACCTTGTTTCTAAAATTTTGATGTTGCTTTGCGCGGGGTGAGAACCCAGGGCATATGTTGTGGTAGGCGGAGCACGCTACCATCACACCACGGTGGCCGCCATTCTTCTATCTATAAATCTTATAAAATAAAGTCGCTAAATAACATGTATGCACATAATCACACAGAATGCTTCGATTTTAAAACGGTTTTTGCATTTAAAAGCTTAGCTACGTGAGATGGTACAGTTAATATAATTTGAAGATACATATCATAGGGGCGTGGCAAATTACCAAAATGTAGTAAAAAATCATAAAATTTTTGTGTACACAGCTATAACTCATAAACGGATGGATGGATTTAAAAAATTCTACTTTTCAGTAAAACTTTGAAATATTTATCTTCGATCTGCATCAAAAAAAATACTTGATTAATTTCTTATATCACCCAAATTGTTTAAACAAAAGTAACATTTTTACCAAAAAATGTGTTTGTGTGGTTGTTCGCTGTGAACTGTGCACGCTAATTGCTTTTGAGTGAGACATGATGCGACACATACATACGTACATATATAGAATTCGCTGCGTTATTTAACTTCGGGCGTAGGTTTATAGGTATGTGCTTTGAATGCTTAAACCCAGGGATGCACCTTAACGTTAAGCTAATCGTTTATCAAAAAATTTCCACCGTTTTTGTTGAAACACTTCGAAATATTATCGATAAAGAAATTATCAATATAAATTGTATCTCGTTTTTAACCGAAACGAAAAGCTTTCGTTAACGTTAAAAACGTTAACAAAAACGTGATACTTTATGTTTGAATTGTGCTGGCAATGCTATAGCCATGGTGAAGCCGTAAGGTGGTAACAGCGAGCGGACATACATACACAAACTCCATGTAATTTGTTTGTGTAATCCGTTGGTGGTAATATCAAAAATACTCTGAGAAATGTTCGTATTGTCAAAATTCATGAGAAAAGTTGCAATCAGCTTGGCTAATGCTTTCACCTTTAATGACTCCGCCATCAATCAGCTTTGCCAGCATAGTTTGAAATTAATAATCAACATAAACGATTTGATTTCGTTTTGATAGGGCCGAAAACCAAACAAAATCATTTCGTTAATTTGACGTTCTTAACGTTAATAAACGAAACGAAATGACTTTGTTTCGTTTATTAACGTTAATTATCGTAACGAAATGATATCAGTTCGTTGGTTAAGCATGCCTGCTTAAACCTTTAAAAATACGCAACGGATTTTGATGCGCTTTTTTTTTAATAGATAAAGAGTTATTGAAGAGGAAGGAAAGGATGAACATATTTGGCTGAAAATTGGTGGAGGGGTAGCTAAGAACAAGGGGACAGACATAGGATAATTTGTATCCCGTTCTGGCTACGGTCCTGAGATCAAAACGTGGACCTGAGTAATCCTGGGATATGTTTGTACAATATGGGTATCAAATGGAAGCTGTTTGTGAGTACTTTGATACGTATTTTTCGTACACGCGGGTAACTAGGGTCTCGAGATATAAGCGAAAACGTTGACGCGGGTACCCCTAGAATGTGTTTGTAGAATATGGATAACAAATGAAAACTGTTGATGAGTGCTGGGTAGTACAGGGTAGTTTTCATACCTATTGGTGACTAGGGTCTCGAGATTGAGGCCAAAAGGTGGACCGGGTACCCCTAGAATGTGTGTGTAATAGGGATATGAAATGGAAGCTGTTGCTGGGGGCTTTAAAGTAATTTTCATTGTCATGCATCAACCTGGCAAAACTGATAAATATGCATGCGAAGCCGAAATAAATACATGAATTAATAATACCCATATATCTATTTATATACCTCCTATTTGATTTGCCTGTCAATAAGGGAAGAAGATGAATGGGAAAAACTTGAGAGAAGAGAAAAGATGGAAGGAGAAGGAGACTGAGAAACAGATAGAGTGAGCGGAAGATAGAGATAGATGAAGCGAAAAGACGGAGGGAGGAGTGAATAAAAGGATTAAGAAAAAGTGAGGGTGAGCAGAGTTAGACGGAAAAAGCTTATTAAAATTTATGTTGATAGACCAATTTAGGGCAGAACAACATCTGGCGGGTCTGCTAATACTCTTATAAAAGTGAAATGTGTACGCTTGAAAATATATCTAACAAGTAAACCATTTCTGATCTATAGGTGTCTGTAAGATCTTTTTGTGATCTTACATGCCTCATGGATGATATGACTGGATCAGAATAGATGGCCAACATGTTGAAAAGTCCTCGTTTTGTCTAAATTGTGAGATTTTGCAAGCGTTAGTACTCTATATATTGTAGTCCTTGTAGTTAGATTCTTGAGCTTCTTCAGACAATTCTCCTAATGGTAAACACTGGTATTCTAATAAATCTTTCCCATGGGCCAAAATTTTATGTACCGTTGGTGTGAGCTTTTTCTCAGGATACTTTCGAAGCAGCAGCTCTGCAGTTTTCGATGCATATTCTCCAAATATAGGTCCATTAACTTTTTCAGGGCAATTTAAAATATTTAAAATTACTCCAATCGTTTGACATTATCTCTATCGACTTCCGTAATGGGAGCAGTCATTTCATCGTGTTCAAAAACTCTTCTTGAGTAGTTTCCATCATTTGTGTTGCCGTATCCATACTTTGGGCAGCCAACTCTCAGGCCAACCTCTTTATAGAACGCATCTTGAATTATTTTGTTTCTAAAGTTTTTTTCCTTAGATATTGCATTGTCGTTGAAAACTTCTCCTTGTTGTGGTAGTGTATAAGCTAGTTTCAAAACGAATTCCATGCACCTTATCCTCGCATGCAAAGGAGATATTCTATACTCATAATTTAGTTCGTCAATAATTGAATCATCAAGATTTTCAAAGTCTTTTTGACTCTGCTTACCGATTGGACATTTCAATGTAGATGATGTGTTTGTTAGTAAGTTTAAAACTTTTCCATCGACCATTGTTAGAAGAAAATGATGCTTTATGGTAATAACATTCCCGTCTTCGATTTCAATTATTGTTGGTTCTAATTTTGCGGTTTGATTTTTTATATCGCTCACTGTAGCTTTTATGAGTTCCGAACACTCCTTCTCATGTCTATATAATATCGGCCGCCACAATTTACCTGATGACGGCCGTGGATTTTTCCAATACTCTGAAGCTTTATCTTTTAAATAGAGGGGAACAATAGAAGCCATAAACATATTACTATTTGTAATTGTTCCATCGTCTACATTTAATCTTTGATTATATGCGCTTTGTCCTGATGGTCCATCACAGCCCCATTTATTTATCAATGTGGGAAGGGATCTGGCATCTCTGTTAGTCAACACCAAACGTGGAAACAGCGAAGAGAGATGAACAAAAGCGAGAGGAGTTCAGTTGTATTTTGACCGGCAAATGTAAAAGACGAAAACGACGCGAGCTGTAAAATTCTAAATCAAATTCATTATATTAACTTTGTACTTTCTTTTAAATATTTAAATTCATTTGAAATCATTAAATTAACATTATAATTTCAATACACTAAAACATTATATCAATAAATTGATCAAATAGTGATACATTCATATGTACATCACCACATATGGGGGCTCAACCTAAGAATTTTCAATAGTGAAATCAACCTAAGAATTTTCAATATTGAAATCAGCCTAAGAATTTTATTACATTCCAAATTTAGAAGAAAAAATTCGAAAACACATTAGTTATTGCATATCATGTATTGTGTCGAACCGAAAGAAGGGCAAACAAGAGGGAGAATTGAATCCAATTGTTCGAGAAGAAGAACCGTTACAAACTTTACATATAGATTTTTTGGGACCGCTGGTATCGACGCACAAACAATATAAACACATATTAGCAGTAATCGACGGCTTTTCTAAATTTTGCTGGCTTTACCCAACAAAAACTACAGCAGCAAAAGAAGTTACAACAAGACATTGCATAAACTCACAGCAAGATCTGCGCTGCAGACCTGTTCTAGGTTAATGTCCACAGAAAAGATCGCGGGAGTGGAAAGGGCGGTCTCGCGTTTATCATACACCACTCAGTGCAATATTATATATTTGATCAAGACATCGACCGCAGGGATAGTGTCTTAAAATGTCAAGGCTTATCCGTCCGGTCAGGTGATGCACACCTAGAAATCATCAATATCTACATCCCTCCTGCCACCTGTTGCCACAGTGGATACTGCCCTAATATCAGCGCCTTACTGACTGGCAATATTCGCATTATCCTAAGCGATTTCAACGCCCATCACGATCTGTGGCATTCAAACTTGCCGGCTGACAGTAGAGGGGTGACGTTGGCGGACCAAATAGAAGAAACGACGTTCTGAACAATAAACGGAGAAGTCCCCACACGTATGGTAGACAGCTGTCACAGTTCGCCAGATATATAAATCGTAAGCGCAGGATTCGTAAACTGCGTCAATTGGCAGCCGATGGTAACATTGGCATCCGACCACCTGCCTAGAATTATTACGCTCGAGCGTACCGCCGACTTCATCGTCACTGAAAAACGCACTTTCACAAACTTTAAAAAAGGAAAGTGGGACGAATACAAATCCAGACAGACATTACAGACAGCCGCTTTGCTGCCCGCCCTATACCGACTGATGCTCGCCAAGGGGAGCATGCTTTCCGTAAGGTCATTGAATCCGCCCCGGCTCGCTTTATTTCCGCCGCAAGAGTTCCCAAAATTCGGCCTCACTTTCCAGCGGAGGCCGAAAATTTAGCGAGAGAACGTGACCTTCTAAGACAGCTCGATCCCGGCGACACCCAAATAAGGGATATAAACCAACGCATCAGATTGCTTGTGGATGAACGCAAGCGGGCGAAATGGGAGGAGCATCTAAGCCGTTGTAACCTCTCTGCCGGTGTAGGTAAGCTTTGGTCCACCGTAAAGTCCCTATCGAATCCGTCTAAGCACAGTGATAAAATTTCCATCGCCTTTGGCGATAAAGTGCTCTCGGATGCGAAAAAATGCGCGAGTGCCCTTTGCCGACAATATATAATGCATTCTACGGTTGACAAAGTTAGACGGAGGGCCAACAGACGCAATAACATAAATTCAGCGCGTCTCCAATTACCATCACCGCCAAAGAGGTTGAGGATGCCATCGGTCATGCTAAACCATCCAAAGAAGTGGGCTCAGACGGCATAGCCATGCCGGTGCTTAAAAGCCTAGGAAAAGAGGGTTTCAATAATTTAGCACACGTCTTCAACCTGTCTCTTTCCACCTTTGTCATTCCCGAAAAATGGAAAATGGCCAAGGTGGTCCCGCTAATAAAGCCTAGGAAACCAGCTAACATAGGAGATTAATATCGCCCGATATCTCTCCTATCGCCAGTAGCTAAGACACTTGAAGCCATTTTGCTCCCTTATTTCAAAGAAAATTTGCAACTAGCTTGTCATCAGCATGGCTTCAGAAAAGAAAACTTTATAGCACAAATACCGCCAAAAGCCATTAGCACCCAGATAAATTGCGATTTAAATCAAATCCCCCAAGTCTTAAAAGGTAGACCGCAAATTATCTGGGTGGTCGGCAGCATCGGTGCAATTTAGAAACGAAACATCAAAACCAAGAAGAAATAAACAAGGGGTGAAGCAAGGCAGTGTCCTATCCCCACTTTTGTTTAACTTCTACATATCAAAGCTACCTTCGCCACCAGAAGGAGTTATTATCGTTTCCTACGTCGATGACTGCACAATAATGGCCAGAGGCCCAGGCCCACAGATCGATAAGCTCTGCAACAGAATAAACGGCTACCTCCCTTATCTCTCCAGTTTTTTCTCCTCGCGAAACCTGTGAACTGTTTAACAACTATTGAAACTATTTAATTTAATAAGCAAAGAACGCGCATGTCCGTATGATGTCAAACTCATGCCGAGTTCGATATAATTTATTATGGTCGCTATGACTTGAATGTGTGTGGTCGATTTGAATATGCATTTGTATATGCATAATACTGCGTATTCTGGTATATGCTTAAGAATGCTTTGTGAGTAAAGCGTATTCTGGTAATACTACACCTGGCATTATCACCGACCAAATTATCCGCGACCTTATTTACAACATGGACGTCCCAAATGTCGACCGTTTTGAACATCCACGTCGATGGCACTACGCTACCGACTGTCCTACACCTCAAAATCTTGGGTGTGACGTTTGATCAGGATCTACATTTTGGTGAGCATGCAGCCGCAATTGTACCGAAAATCCAGAGCCGTAATAAAATCCTCAAATCTCTTGCTGGCAGTACTTGGGGAAAAAGAGAAAGAAACGCCGATTACCACTTACAAAGCAACTGGCCAGCCGATTGCATGCTACGCGTCCCTATATGGTCGCCAAGCCTAAAAACTACTCACTGGAAGAAGCTACAGGCCTGCTTAAATACTGCTCTAAGAACCGCCACGTGTTGTCTTCTTATGTCCCAGAATACCATCTACATAATGTGTCGAGAATACTCCCCATCAGGTAGAGAAACGAGATGCT
This sequence comes from Eurosta solidaginis, assembly GCF_040869045.1. NCBI lineage: Eukaryota > Metazoa > Arthropoda > Insecta > Diptera > Tephritidae > Eurosta > Eurosta solidaginis. The sequence goes on along the minus strand of NC_090320.1, from coordinate 137,892,066 downwards.
AACCAAACAGTTTCTGTTGAATACCCAGATACCTGGGTATTCCAACAGACATCTAATTGATGAGCCAATACCGCCCAGGGGCTTAAGGAGTCATTTCCGTAAGCATTATGCGAAAATACGGCACCTGAGAACTCAGCCATATGAAGTCAAAAAACACAAGCAGGTCCTCAGTGAACTCCACAAACATGCGTCGGACCTTTATGCCAGGAATTTCCCAGTGAATCAAGTACTCAAAGAACAATACCCAAAATCGCAGAAGAGGAACGAACACTCCCTAGGGAAACGCGAGTCACTCTAGCTCAAGTTCGATCTGGATACTGTAACAGGTTAAACAACTCTTACCTATCCAGAATCAACCCCGATATACAAATATATGTCCTGTTTGTAATGTGTCCCCACATGACACCAACCATCTCTTCAATTGTATTGTGGAACCAACGCCCCTAACACCCCTCTCATTAATTTCTACCCCTGTTGAAACAGTAAGTTTCCTTGGACTCCCGTTAGAGGATATTGATGACAAATTATGATCGGTCCCACCTATTGGAGGGGGCGAAGCACTGCTACAACAACAACAACATTTGAAGGCTCGATGTTCGAGAAAGCATAAAGTTGAATGTTGGGGCCAAAGCTTTTGTTGTGATCAAATCAGTCAGCGGCCTAAAAACAGGATCAGATTCACAAAAGGGATTGGGTGGAATGAAGTTACCTAATATAAATAGACCATCAGCACTAGTAGCTCAACTGCAGACTACATATAAAAATGATCTAGGCATCCTAGCTCGGGTGTGAACAACCACTTTGTAATACGTATCAGCCTGTCTTTTGTGAATTGTTATTCCCTCAGCAGGGACAATTCGAAACTGGTTTCTTTCAATTGTTATCTGCTCATTTTTTTATATTGAATAAGTGCTCTGACCCTAGATGTGCCAAACAGGGTAGTTTAAGGGGGATGAGCGGATATGACTTCAGACAAAGGACTCGGACGTCATCAACACTAATCTAAATTTCAATTCCTTCGCGAGGTCAACGCCAAAAAGCACTGACCACTAACATGCAAAAACAAAGAAAAAAAAGGTTTTTGGTAGATAAACTGTTGACAGGAATGAAACAGTGACTTAATCAAAAAGGAAATATCCGGAAAACCCAAAAGTCTGCGGTAACTAAGCCGCCGAATAAATTTGGTGCAGTGAAATAATTCCCAAATGCAATAGCTCCCAACAAAGAAATGAAATAAGTCCCAAATATTTTCCATACAAATTGGGACTTATTTCATTATGAAATAGCTTCCAATTCATTGGGACTTATTTCATAATTTTTGCTTGTAATTATTTCATAATGAAATAACTCCCAAATGAAATAATTATCAAAACAATGAGTTATTTTTCAATTATCAATCTGTACACCATCAGTTCTTGTTAGAATTTTACTATTATAAATCGGTGCTTAGTGAGAGTGCAAAAAAATGTCAAGTCTTGATTTTGAAGTTGTGAGTGGAAAAAGAAGAAATAGCAAATTATTGTACATAAAAAATGAAAAACAATTTTATTTAAAAAAATCTGAAAGTAATGGTAAAATATTTTATACGTGTTACGAAACAAATTGTAAATCGCGAGTATCTTTGGAAAACGGACAGTGTCGAAAGGTCCGAAAATTCATAGAGCATAACCATAATGATCAACATGAGCTATATGAAGAACTCAAAGCCCTTAATGAAATAAAGGGTAGATGTTTACATTCCACAAGTACTTATGGTGCATCTAGTACTGTCAGCGGAATCCTCGCCCTTTTTTATATATTAATTAATAAGGTTCCAAAATAATTTCGTGTTACTTTTACTAGGTTTTTCCAGTATTTTTTATTTTGACAAATAAAAAGTCAACAAAATGCTATACACATTTATTCAACTACATAAATTCAAGTCTTTTGAACTTAAATGGTGCGACCTTCATCGACGATTATGAAGCGAGCCTAAGGAAGACTATTAAAGCCTCATTTTAAGATTCAAAATTGTACGGCTGTTGGTTCTATTTTTGCCACGCGGTACGACGCCAAATAACTACAAAGCATAAACCTCTTGCTCAATTGATTCGACAAAACAATAAGGTGTCATTGGAATGCCACAAGCTTTTGTCACTTCCTCTGTTGCCCGCCGAGAATATAGTGGCCACATTTCTAAAAATTAAGGATGATATTGGAAACCTCGAGCGTCATTTCCTTTTTGGAATATTTCTAGAAACAATGGATAAGAAGGTAAGCTCTATTAAAGAAATCTCGGTAAAAGTCTAGTTGAGGGGTCGACTGCTAATACGCTACCAAAAATATCGAGAGAGGTGTCAAAAGACGCGTAATGACCACGAAAACAATAATCCGAAGGCGGGAAAGAAAAATGTTATACCGTTCAAAAGATATTAACGAAAAACCGAAAAATGACCCCTCCGAAGGGGGGGGGGGGGGGGGGGGGGGTGGGGGATCCATAGTATTTTTGCTCAGAACACTTTTTTGCGTTGGCGGCCTTTGGCCGCCCTTATAAAAAATTGCCTGGGCTACCGCCACGGTCATGTCCTTCTGCGTACACATTTTTTTCAGTGCACAACAACATTACAACATGAAAATTGCCAACTTCAACTGCAAATATATCCGGACACAGATAAAATTTTTAATAGAAATAGGCTGCAATGACCAAAATTTGCTTTAGTGCAAGTCAAAGGACTCCACTATTCAAGCCTTACGTTTCGCTAATCTTCTTAGCTTCTTCAGGGGCAGACTGCATTTATTAAATAATAGTATAATACACCACAAACAACAACGTCGAACATGAAACATGAAAATAGAAAATTATAGAACTTAAAATTGAAGAACTTTTTGTGTAAATATCACATTAAGATAAAAAACTTACAATTTATGTGTATAAATATGTATTTATAATTTACATAATGCACAGTTGTCATAAATAAATAAATTAAATTCAAGTTAAAATTTAAAAGTTTTAGATACCCTTCTGTTTAGGTATACTTGTCAAATTCATATATCATAAAAATAATAAATAAGCGGATGAAATGTCATCAGTGTCCTCTTTCCTATTTACAGTTCGGCTTCTGTTTTGCATTATTCGCAAGCTTTCCAGTGTTAGTCTGACTTTTCCTCGTTTTTCTTTGTCTAAGATTTTCGCATTGTTTATGTCAGCTATGTGGCCAGTGGCTGTTGTATGTTGCGATAGTGCTTGTGCTGTTTTTGTTGTTTTTAATGTCTGAAGCATGTTCTTTTAATCTTACGCCTAGTGTACATTTTGTTGGTCCTATGTATATTTTATTGCATGTTTGGTTTTCTGTTCCCTTACATTCGATTTCGTAAACTACATTGTTTTGTTGTGACGTTGGAATCGGGGTTTTTGTTTTGGTGTAGATACTTGACAGGGTTATGTTAGATTTATATGCCAAACATACGTTGTTGTTGCTTTTGATTAAGCTTTTGTTAAAATTGTCTGTTAGCCTAGGTATATATGTTACACTGTAAAATTGTTTAGGTCTGACATCGGTATTTTCTGTAGTGTTGTTGATTTTTGTGTGTTTAATCTGTTCCATTTCCTGTTTTATTAGATTTTGTATGAGTGTGTGAGGGTAATTATTTTGTATTAAAATTTTAGTGATTTTTTTCAAATTTTTATCCCAGAATTTTTGGTGGCAAATTTTCAGCACTTTATGTATGAGGTTTTTTGCGGTATTCACTTTATATTTAGAGGGCTGTGCTGAAAGATAGTTAATTAAACGCCCAGATGAAATGGGTTTGGTATACCAATCTAGCACAAGTTTATTGTCCATTCTGAAGATACGTGTGCCATTATTTTCAACTTCCACCGTGAAATTGAGTTTGTTGTGTTACTTGTTGAGGGTATGTAGGATTTTATCTAAGTCTCTTCTCTTCACGATAGCAAATATATCATCCATGTGTTTGCATAATAATTTTATATTTATATTTAACCTTTCTTTAAGTTTTGCCATAGCGTCATTTAATAGGTCATCACCAAGTCGGCTATAGTAAATAAAATAGAATTTTTATTTTCCGCCCTCGGATTATTGTTGTCGAGGACAATACGCGTCTTTTGACACCTCTTTCGATATTTTGGACACGTATTAGCAGTCGACCCCTCAACTAGACTTTTACCGAATTCTCATACAAGTCTTGCGTATAGTTCGTTGTCGGTTTTGTTTTCTGCTTTTTATTTATATCGAATAAAGATTGGACCGGATGGAATATCAGTCTTTGCGACAGCAACACGGACGACATCGGCCATCGAGGGATATAATGGAGCGCTGGCAAAAATGATATCAAAACAGGGAAACCTTTATAAATTTATCAAAGTTTTGCAAACAGAGGAGTTCAATATTTCCCGACATTTCGAAATGCTGGCTAATAGCAATGGAGCTTTGGGAAAAACTAAAAAAAGACGAAAATTTATTGAAATGTACTATTGATGCCGTGCAAACATTTAAAAATATGCAACGCTTGTGTTCTAATGCTGCAAGCTAAGAGTATTTCCGAAGGACTAGAAAGCTTTAACTGTCCAATTTGCCGTGAAAACGTCGACAACACTATTCAAGTTTTTTTGTAATTGTAACTTTTACATATGTACATAATAGTTTGCTATATTTTTCAAATCTCATTCTAACTGATTATATAGTATAAAGATACCATTTCAAATTTTTATTTGGGATTTATTTCATTTTTTTGGGACTTATTTCATTTGGGAGTTATTTAATTTTTTTTTTGGGACTTGCGGTTTCATTATGAAATAACTGGCAAATATTGGGAGTTATTTCATTTCCTTCTTTGGGAGTTATTTCATTTATTAAAGTTGGGAGTTATTTCATTTTTATTGGGACTTATTTCATGGGAGTTATTTCACTGCACCAATAAATTTCGAAATTAATCAATCAATTTCAGTTTAAATTTTGAATACTTTTACTGTCTTTCTTAGTACCTTACTTTTCCTTACATTTTGGTAAAGAATTTTTATTGGGCTCCTATCTAAGAAGATTAGCTACCAAATTCGGATCCCAGATTAAAGTTTGAATTTTGATTTTCCCTAGTACTTAATTTTAACATTCTTATTTTTTTTTAAATTTGCTTATCATACTAATTTTTTTTTGGTATTTAACCACCTAGTGGGTGAAGTTCTAAGTGGTTAAGGAGTTATTATCACATTTTTTTTAATATATTTTTTTTTGCTTTCCCTTTCTTGTTTTTAATTAATTTTCATTTTTGTTATAAGCCACGTTGTGAATTTGGTGCTTGATATTAAATATTCTTGATCAGCCTAGACATTGGAGTCAATACGTCTAAGAAAATTTACACACATATTACACACATTTTTACCATACACATTTATTCAGATTATTTCAAATACCAAGAATAGCATTTTAAATAAATTGCACACTGAATTCTGAATTATACTTCGACATTTCTTTTGAAATATCGTTGTGCGTTGAATTAAAAAAAAAAATTTTTTGTTTTCCATCTTTTCTTATCTACATATTACACACTGAAATTACAACCAGTTCCCGGTAATTTTTGAAATTTTTGTAGCAATTTTTGTTACTGGTTTTCAAAGTAAAAAAGGCTTTGGTTTGAATTATAGTGCTTAATATTTTCGTTGCGGATTTTCTGTTGGATATTGTCGTTTCCTTTTCGTACCTTGTCTCGGTGGTACATGGATAGGCAACAAGAGGAAGGAGAAGCACCAAGGCCAGGATTGGGACTTCTTAGTAGCAGCAGAAGTAGGCCGATTACTTGAAGCATTTCTAGGGCACTCGAAAACCAAGTAGTTGGGTCTATATTCACACAGGTGGACACGGGTATAGAGATTCCGGAAGACTTCCTGCCAACTGATTTCCTAAACCGTTGTTCTGCCAGGATTTTTGGGAATTTTGATTATCTTGACCAGGGGAAGAAGGAGTTCGCTGTGACCAATACCGTAGTCGTAGATAACGCCGATGAAACGTTAACCTTTCTACGAAAGTTGTCTATGCTAGAGATGACCGACCCACTCTAGAACCTGGCTACAGGGGGGCAATGCGGAGGCGCTATACCGCGAGGACCACCCAGCAACTCTGAACAGGAGAGGAGACAAACCACAACACCACCGGCAGATCGCATAAACAATTTGAACGCGATTATGGAAACGATCTCTCAACAAAATCAAATTGTACTAGAGGCAATGGACGAGTTCCGCAAGATGAGGGCCGACGTGTCGCGTCTGAGCAACCGGGAAGCCGATGTCGAGGCATCGATGCAAGCTCCAACAGCAGCACCTCCCCCAGCTTCCACCTCAACACCAGGACTCAACAATGGTAGAGAGAGAAGGGAAACCAGCAGTAACACCCAGCAACGGGAAGACCGTCTCAGGGGCAGTTATGGCGGAAAACGGATCGATCTGCATAAATGGAACCTTAAGTTCGATGGGTCGCCGAAGTAAATGACGGTCGAAAGTTTTGTTTTCAGGGTAGTGTAAACGTCGATTTATTTTGACATGTAAATTATGTATTTAGAATTTATTTAAGTGAACATATGTATTGACAAAGTGGAATTATTTTAAAATGTATGTATGAATTTTTGTGCCGAATGGTATTACGCGATGGTGGACAAATGCGTGTGTCGCCGTCGCTGCTAAATATCAACTCTTCTATCAACTGTCCGTGACAGCTCGGCCTTTCCTGACTCTTCGTCCTCACAGGACGACTCGTCGCTATCGTCATCCATGTCCAGTTCCGGACTCGATATACACCATGGTTTCAGATGGTTTGCTAACATAACGTTGGAGTAACGTCGCTGTGTAATTGTGACATCTGGCAAATCTTCGACAATGTACCGATCGTAATTCAGCACTTTCCTTTGTATGCCGGATCTAGCTTATGCGATTCGTCTGTTGCTGTTGGGATGTAATCGACCACTACTAGATCGCCTGCCTCGTACTTGGTTGGTGCCTTGTGCCTTTTGTCGTACCTCTCTTTCCACTTATTTATTTCTGTCAAGATCTTAGCTGCTGCCTTATCACGTTTTATTTCCATGTCTGATTTATCGGTGAATTCGTCGTGTATTGCTTGTACCAAGCGGTTGTACGTTACATATCTAGGGTTGAAATAAAATACCAATTCATTAGGAGTATAACCAGTTACCTCGTTCTTTTGTGAACTCAAACTCCATTGCACCGTTGTAAGAGATGCGTTCCAGTTCTTATTATCAACGACTGTACATTTAAGCGCTTGTATTGAGGTCTTGTTGACCCGTTCGGCTTGACCATTAGCTCTTGGTGTTCTCACTGCAGTTTTGACATGCTGAATGCCTCGTTTCTCAATGAACGTTTGGAATTTTGCCGACGTGAAGGGAGTTCCACGGTCGGATGTAAGTTTTATTGGTTGACCAAAGATGCATATCATCTCATCTAAAGCCTTGATGACTGGTTCCGTCTTCGTATTGCGTTTTGGCTTGAGAACAACGTATTTACTAATTCCACACACGATCACAAGGACGTATACGAATCCAGACCTGCTCTTGGGAAATGGTCCCACGTGATCGGGGCCCTAAATGGGATTGGCAAAACATCCGCATTGTGTAGTTGACTCTCTTTCCGACCTCCCTTGACCTTGTTAAAACAACATTCCTCACATGAAGCTATCTATATACGACTTCACGTATCGTCTCATTCTTTCAAACCAAAAGTGCTTTTATATACGGTTGAGTGTCTTTTCGAGCGCGAAATATCCGACGTCGTCATGGCTCGCTTTGGTAATGAGCCACCGAACCGCTCGAGGTACTACCAACTTATATTCGTGACCTACCTTCCGGAAAAGACGATCATTGCGTAGTTCGTAGTCTTCTTTTATTTGTTTGGCTATTGACTTGTCCACGTTTCCAATACCTTTAAGGACTTCACATATTTCACGTAATTTCGGATCTTGCTTTTGCATTACATATATCCAATCGTCGGATTTCATCACCTGGTTTACTTGTAGAACTCGTTCAGCTACTGTGTTGGGTTTCGATGGAAGTTCAGCCGTTGCTCTGCTCACAGAATCCACATGTTGCATCTTGGCTCCTGCACGATGAACACAATCGAAATCGAACACTTTCAATCGTAGCCACCAACTGGCTATACGTGGACGTAGTGATGTAATATTCTTTGTCATATCTACAGCGTTACAGTGCGTTCGAACCACAAAGTGCGTACCCAGTAGGAACATACGAAACCTCTCAAGAGACTCGACAATAGCGAGCACCTCTAACTTATGGCTGGAATATTGCGTCTCAACGGAACTACACTGACGGCTGTAGTACTGCACTGGTTTCAACTCGCTACCTTCCAGCTGTAACGTAACACCTGATAAGCCAATTGCGCTGGCATCCATATGCACTTCGTGTTGTTTCGTTATATCAAACATGACCAATACTGGTTGCGTTGTAAGTGCTTCTTTTTGTTCACGAAATGCCTTTTCGTGATCCGTAGTCCACTCATACTTGATGCCCTTTCATAAAAGCGTGGCTAGTGGTTTCGCAATTACCCCATAGCCGTTAACAAATTTGCGGAAAAATCCCGTGAGTCCCAAAAACTGTCGAACTTCCGTCGGTGTGCGTGGTTGAGGGAACTCAGTGATACACTTTACCTTTTCTTCGCCTGGACGGATACCCTTAGCATCAACAACGTGACCCAAAAATTTTATTGTTGTTTCTAAAAATGAACACTTTGACCGCTTGCAAAATTTCCGTAATTAATTCGATACTTTCTTCGACGGATTTTGTAGCGATGACTACCTCATCCACATAGCTAATGATATGGTTGCGATACTTCAAGTTACGAATTAGTCGTATAATCATCTCCTGAAATACCAATGGAGCGTTGCGCAGTCCAAATGGCACGACGTTGTGCTCAAATAACCCATCAGGGGTAAGGAAAGCTGTGTACGGCTTGCTTTCTTCCTTTAGTGGTATTTGATAATACCCGGATGTCATGTCGAGCGACGTAAAAAATGTGTTACCAGCTAGATTTGAAAGCTGCTCTTCCACCACCGGCATCAGAAAATGTTTCTTCAACGTAACCGCATTGAGCGCCCTGTAATCGACGCACATTCTGTCTTCGCCATTAGAATTTTGCACAAGAATTACTGGTGCCGTGTGTGGCGATGAACTATAACGTATGATGCCGTGTTGCAGTAAGTTGTTCACTATATTCGTTAACGTAGAACGCTGTGATAAGGGTACTTGGTAGCGCTTACCCACCACAGGTTGATCCGTTGGGATAACAATGTCCATCTCCGTTGTTTTACATCTGCCTAACTTTGCAAATCTTCAGCAAAGCAATCTTCGTATCCGTTAAGCAAGTCACCCAGTTTGACGACCACTTCTTCTGGTAATTTTTTATTTACGTTGAATGAATTTCCAGCCTTCTTCGAAACTCGCATCACACCAGCATCGAAAGATAACCTGTAATCGTTATGGCAAAGTACATCTCTACCCAAAAGAATATCAAATGTCATGTGCTTATCTGGAAAGATCTGACAGGTGGGCAAGATCGTAATTCCATCGACGATAACCTCTGCGTTGATAGCCTCTGTGCTGCTTATGACTGGACCTCCAAAACCTGTAAGCCGTTTCACTGATAACATGCGCTGTGTTTCTGCTGGAATCTAGGACGCCGCAATTAGTGACACATCACTACCAGTGTCCATGAATTCTTTGTAACGTTTTTTATTCCATTCGACAGCTTTTATGACAGGGTTTGGTATACCACTGACTTCACTTTGCACTTCTGCTCCGTTTGGTTTTACGGCTTTGAAATCCTTTGCCTCGTCGCCAACCTTGTTGCATTTGCCACATCTCGTCTTCCGCTGTGGTTGTGTACACTTCGATGAAATGTGTCCAAACTCATTACAGTTGTAGCATTTAATCGGCTTCTTGTCCGTCGTGGCTATGTTCGTTATTACCTTTATCGAATGACGCACTCGATCTTTTAGAATTTTGTGTCGGCATAATGGCCATCGCATCTAGCGAACGTAAGAGGTCGTTGCATGTTCGAAAATTCATCGCTAGTAACGTGTGCGACAAGCTAGCATCATCAAGCCCAGATATAATGTACGAATTTATCGATTCCTCGTCGATCTTGCCTCGTCTACCCATGCTCAGCATTGCATAGTAGAACTCCTCCAATGATTCTCGTGGTTGCCGTTTACGTTGTACCATTACACGATGCACTTGCGCTGACATTATCGTTTTCGGAAAATCTTTCATAAAAATTTGTACAAATGCCGACCAAGATTGAAACAACTGTTGTGAATCTAACCAGGTTTTCGCTACACCTTTTAGATTCAACTGCGCTGCCACTAGGATCTCTTTTTCGGACAATACATAGATACTCTGCAGCTGCACCACTTTATCTACAAATACCTCGGAACTAATGCTGCCTTTTAGTGGATCAAACGTTGGTAGAACTCCACTAATTTCGTGTACACTGGCTGGTCGTTGTAGTGCTGCCGTTGACCGACGTGTCATTGCAGTTAATTCCTGCTCCAGCGTAGATGTCGTTGTCCGTTGTTCCTGTGCATTCACCGTGGCGGCTTACCCGACTGCATTACGTGTAGTGGCAATTTCACCTACCGTTTTTGTTAATTCCATGAGCATTTGACATAGCTCATCCATTTGTTGTTGTGTTGAATGTTCATCCGCCGATTCCTCCAGCTCTTCGGAATCTACTTCGTCCGTTCCATAAATCTCCAATAATTTATTGATTTTCTTTGCTTTATTGCCGGTTATAATGACATTATTGCTTTGTAGCAATTTTTTGAGTTGATCAATTTTTAGGGTATTTGATTTTACCAGCACCATCTTTGCACGCGTCTGTCCTCTTTGACTATCAAACTTCAACTTTGTAAATTTTTTAAAAGTCTGTACTTTATTTTTTCGTGTTTCAACGTGCTAAAGTTTTCTTGCAAAAAATCTTCCGCAAGAATGCCGTTCCCGTTTCTTATTTACTTTTTTTCTCTTTGTACATTTAAACGCTGTAGCGGTCGCTTGCACTGTACTTACAGAAACGATATAATATAGAGACATTGCACAGACGAAAAATCGAGTGGGGCAAGCTTCACAAAATTCTAGTAGGTCACATTCACCACTTACCACAGCAGAATTTGTTAAACTACCACTGTCTGTATTTGTTATTTAATCATTATTTGTACACTTTTTATTCAGCTAATGTGTTCAGAATTTTAGCTTTTACTCACTAAAACTCCAATCAGTGTATTTCTCTGCTTAAATTATGTTAAAAATTGCGTTAAAGTTTTTGGTGTGGTGAAATTGACCTACTAGAATTTTGTTACGCTCCGCTGCTTTCCACCGAAGTTCGCGCATGCAATATCTTTATATTCAAAAAATTTTGGTACGTATATATTTGTAACTCCGTTCGTTGCTGCAGTTGAACACTTGCGCTCCTCTCACTGCCGTTACTATGCTACTCTGCTAACGATCGCTGTACATACGTGCCCGTATGTATACCGTCCGTGTGTATTACATACCTATACGCACAAACCAATGCTTCGAACGAGGGTTGAAATTTTGATGCGCTATTTTCTTTGCGCTGTCGCTATGCGTTTTTTCGTTTGTAGGCGGAATGAATCCTTCTTCTGAACTGTAAACGTCGATTTATTTTGACATGTAAATTATGTATTTAGAATTTATTAAAGTTAATATATGTATTGACAAAGTTGAATTATTTTAACCCTTAAATGCATGAGGTCATCCCCAAATATGGGGACCCAGTTTCACCCATGTAAAACAACCCGCTGAACACGAAATGGATCACCATTTTAAAAATAAATGAGCCGTTTTCCGGAAAAAGCGGAAAATGTGCTTTTTTTATTTGTACCTTATAGGGTACGCTAAGCATTGTGAGTGAAAAATGGTGCATACTTTTTATAGGCAAATTATATTTCAGTGTATTCAAATCAAAGGAAATAGGTGTACATATTTACATAAATAAAGTCAATTAGTGAAAATACTTTTAAATATATGATTCGTATAATTATTATTATTTTTATTTTTTATGATAAGCAACAAAACATTTACGTTTATCATTCAGCCAGAGATGTACGATACACTTTTCACATTTGAATATTGATCTATTATTCACGTTCTTATCACCAATATTACACGTCTCGTTTGTGCATCTTCAACTACGGGATGATGATGGATGCCGTCGAAATGTAAATTTTTTGGGGGTCTCCGTTCATCTTGCGCACGAGAGGCTTTGGTTTGTTCCCATATTCATCAGCATGTAAGATATTTCCAGACGGAACGCCTTTTGAGTCATTGGAGTACTAGGATTTGGTCTTTTAAAAATTAGGCAAACATTTACCATGCATATATCCAATAGGTGATAAAATATTCTAAGATACCCTTTTCGGCTTTCAACAAAATTTTTAAGCGACCAAGGTGGGAATCCATAAGATTCACACCTCCCATATGCATATTATACTCTTTAATTATTTGGGGGCAAGAGATATTAATCACTTTCTTATCTTTCTCATCCCACCACTATATAGTCTGACCTAGAACATTAACAATATGTGGATTTAACACCGGTTTCATCCCAACGAAAGTGGAAACAAGGTTAACTACCCGATTATCCTTCCCTGATATAGATATTATTGGTATACCATATATTGTGTTTAAGAACTCTCCTGATACTCCTCGATTCATTTTCATCATATTCTTTGTCTCTGGAAGTTTGCAATTTTTGATCCTATTTCGGTTGATGGTCCCAATACTGTGTATACCTTGGGTTCGTAAATAAATCAATAACGGTATGGAGGTATAATAATTACCAAGTAAATGATATAATTTTGGAAACGGGGAACCCCACGAGTCATGCGCACAACAATATTAGCCGAGGCCTTCAAATCTGGTTCTCCAGATAGTAAACAATGAGCTTCGCCAGTATAAATTTCAAATTTGTATATAAAACCAGATACGTCACAAAGGGCAAGGAGCTTGAACCCCCATTTCTTGGGTTTGTTGGGGAGATATTGCTTCATAAAATGACGTTGACATCGTCATCGTTCATTTTTTTTTAATGAATCACTAATCGAATCTTCATCCAACAATTCATAGTCGGTTTCAGCTTGTTTTCTAATTCGCTTTGGTTCTGGTGTTTCATCCATTAGATCATCGAATGCATCTTCTGGCTCATCTTCATCAAAAGACACGTTTCCGTCTTTGGGTATATCTGGTCCTACCTGATCTTCGAAATCATCACATAGCATATTTGCCACTTCATCGGCATTATACCTCTTTCCTCCAACTATATGTTCATTCTTGACTAAAATAAAAGTACTTACAAAGTGCAATTTTTTATTTGGCTTATATGCATGAAGTACCATATATGGTACATATGCAAATAAGCCAATAAACTATAAATACCGTTAAATTTGATTACATTTCATTTTAATTCGCTAAAATAGACACCAATGTACTAACCTGGTATATTTATTTAACACAAAATATATTTTATTGAGGTATAAAATTCCCACTTTGATTTTGTTGCAAAATTCACGTCCCTTTGCCACCTCTGCTCACCGACAACTAACTATAAATTTCTGAAGACTGTGATAATATTTACAAAAAAGCTAGATTTTTTAGTTCCAATGAAGACTAAATAAAAATGCTTTACATATAAATTTGAAGGAGATTTGATGAAGTAAAAGGGCGTACCTTATATGGTACGCTATGCATTTAAGGGTTAAAATGTGTGTATGAATTTTTGTGCCGAATGGTATTACGCGATGGTGGAAAAATGCGTGTGCTCGCCGGTGCTGCTAAATATCAAATGTTCTATCAACTGTCTGTTATAGTAGAGAGGATGAGAGTGCAGTACCAGTTGAGTTATGAACAGATCTTTACCGATTTTCACTGTTTGGTCACCGGCTCGGCACTTAAATGACACTGGAAGGTTTTAGAAGATTACGCAGACGACTCAAGCTTTGATTACTCTCGCCTCTAGGCTGAACTTTTGGCCCAATTCAAATCGGCCGTCTCAGATTATGAGGTTATCCGCCAGATCATGGAGAGGAAGCAACTTCAACATGAGAGTTTCGACGAATTCTACGCTGACATGCATGATCTCACTTTCCGGCTGAGAACAGGGATTCCGGAGCCAGAACTGGAAAATATTATTAAAAGGAATCTTAAGTCGTTCTTAGCCAATTTAACTTTTGTCACCAAATTGGCGACCCTGGCTGAATTAAAGCATGAGTGCAGGCGAGCAGAGAAGCTCATGAAAGAAAATAGGGCACGATTTAAAGGAGTTAGTGAGCTAGAAGTTAGTGATAAGATTTGGCCTACTGGATCAAAGTATGAAGTAGAGGTCGAGACGTTCGATAGGAAAACCAGGAACATGACAGGGCCAAACAAGTTGAAGCCCGGTCCCACCTGTTCGTCTAATACGTCGAAACCCAATACTCCATCGTTTAATCCTTCGTCCTACAACTCTAACCCAAATGTGTGTGAATCGTCCATTTATAATAGTAAAAATGTTAGTAGTGTCCCAAATCAAACGTTTTGTTCGTCACAATTTCACCTTATGTTGTGCTTCGCTTGTGGAATGCCGGTAGACTATTATATTAGGAACCCGGCTGAAGCAGCGAAGGACAGTAAATGTAAGTCCTCTTTTCACCTTATGAAGTGTTTTGCGTGTGGTAAAAACTCGTCCTTATGTGTATTTAAACCTGAGGCGGGAAACCGGGGTCTGCGGAGATGTCCGGGCACCCTGTCCAGAAGAAAGATCACCCGGAAGGCTAGGGAGTAAACAAGAAGTAGTTAAGATTACGTGAGGAGATAGTAGAAGTGCAGGATAAAGAGGGAAAGAAATTGAAAACGACAGTTTGCACATGAAGAAAATTAAGTATGAGGAAGCCCGCAGACGCATATTTTGCAAGTTATATAAACGAAAAGGTAGAATAACGAATAGGAATTTCACCAAAATACAAAAGGATCAGAGAAAAGAAAAAGAATTTTAAGAGGATTAGGAATAAGATGATAGCAACCATAGTAACAGTTAAAGGAGATAATCGATTTTTTGCAAGGACTGTGATAGGAGGTCAAGAGGCATTAGCTTTGCTAGACTCAGGTGCAGGAGCTTGTTATTTAGGCAAAAACGCAGATAAAATTTTAAATGGTAAGGAGCATTTGATATTGCCAATCAAGGGTCAAAACATAAGAACGGCTAATGGGGGCGAAACCCCGTGAAAGGTGTTATAACATTGCCGGTTCTGTGGGATGGTATGACTCGGGATCTGGAATTCTTGATTGTCCCTGGCCTACAGCAGGAGGTCTACTTGGGAGTTGATTATTGGCAGGCTTTCGAGCTAAGTGTTATCAGTAGGGGACGAAGTGACACGTCTAAAAGTGCTGTCGTATCAGAACTTGCACCCGCCGAGGGGGACCTGTGTTTTGATGCAGTGCAACATACGCTAAGCCCCGACAAAAGCGTTA
The DNA here is from genome assembly GCF_040869045.1 of Eurosta solidaginis. Taxonomy (NCBI): domain Eukaryota; kingdom Metazoa; phylum Arthropoda; class Insecta; order Diptera; family Tephritidae; genus Eurosta; species Eurosta solidaginis. Next base: position 137,876,532 of record NC_090320.1, on the reverse strand, counting down.
GAGGGCATCAAGGCAAAGTTTCCGTCGTTTGCTGTTCTGGGACGACTTCACGTATCGTCTCATTCTTTCAAACCAAAAGTGCTTTTATATACGGTTGTGTCTTTTCGAGCGCGAAATATCCGACGTCGTCATGGCTCGCTTTGGTAATGAGCCACCGAACCGCTCGAGGTACTACCAACTTATATTCGTGACCTACCTTCCGGAAAAGACGATCATTGCGTAGTTCGTAGTCTTCTTTTATTTGTTTGGCTATTGACTTGTCCACGTTTCCAATACCTTTAAGGACTTCACATATTTCACGTAATTTCGGATCTTGCTTTTGCATTACATATATCCAATCGTCGGATTTCATCACCTGGTTTACTTGTAGAACTCGTTCAGCTACTGTGTTGGGTTTCGATGGAAGTTCAGCCGTTGCTCTGCTCACAGAATCCACATGTTGCATCTTGGCTCCTGCACGATGAACACAATCGAAATCGAACACTTTCAATCGTAGCCACCAACTGGCTATACGTGGACGTAGTGATGTAATATTCTTTGTCATATCTACAGCGTTACAGTGCGTTCGAACCACAAAGTGCGTACCCAGTAGGAACATACGAAACCTCTCAAGAGACTCGACAATAGCGAGCACCTCTAACTTATGGCTGGAATATTGCGTCTCAACGGAACTACACTGACGGCTGTAGTACTGCACTGGTTTCAACTCGCTACCTTCCAGCTGTAACGTAACACCTGATAAGCCAATTGCGCTGGCATCCATATGCACTTCATGTTGTTTCGTTATATCAAACATGACCAATACTGGTTGCGTTGTAAGTGCTTCTTTTTGTTCACGAAATGCCTTTTCGTGATCCGTAGTCCACTCATACTTGATGCCCTTTCATAAAAGCGTGGCTAGTGGTTTCGCAATTACCCCATAGCCGTTAACAAATTTGCGGAAAAATCCCGTGAGTCCCAAAAACTGTCGAACTTCCGTCGGTGTGCGTGGTTGAGGGAACTCAGTGATACACTTTACCTTTTCTTCGCCTGGACGGATACCCTTAGCATCAACAACGTGACCCAAAAATTTTATTGTTGTTTCTAAAAATGAACACTTTGACCGCTTGCAAAATTTCCGTAATTAATTCGATACTTTCTTCGACGGATTTTGTAGCGATGACTACCTCATCCACATAGCTAATGATATGGTTGCGATACTTCAAGTTACGAATTAGTCGTATAATCATCTCCTGAAATACCAATGGAGCGTTGCGCAGTCCAAATGGCACGACGTTGTGCTCAAATAACCCATCAGGGGTAAGGAAAGCTGTGTACGGCTTGCTTTCTTCCTTTAGTGGTATTTGATAATACCCGGATGTCATGTCGAGCGACGTAAAAAATGTGTTACCAGCTAGATTTGAAAGCTGCTCTTCCACCACCGGCATCAGAAAATGTTTCTTCAACGTAACCGCATTGAGCGCCCTGTAATCGACGCACATTCTGTCTTCGCCATTAGAATTTTGCACAAGAATTACTGGTGCCGTGTGTGGCGATGAACTATAACGTATGATGCCGTGTTGCAGTAAGTTGTTCACTATATTCGTTAACGTAGAACGCTGTGATAAGGGTACTTGGTAGCGCTTACCCACCACAGGTTGATCCGTTGGGATAACAATGTCCATCTCCGTTGTTTTACATCTGCCTAACTTTGCAAATCTTCAGCAAAGCAATCTTCGTATCCGTTAAGCAAGTCACCCAGTTTGACGACCACTTCTTCTGGTAATTTTTTATTTACGTTGAATGAATTTCCAGCCTTCTTCGAAACTCGCATCACACCAGCATCGAAAGATAACCTGTAATCGTTATGGCAAAGTACATCTCTACCCAAAAGAATATCAAATGTCATGTGCTTATCTGGAAAGATCTGACAGGTGGGCAAGATCGTAATTCCATCGACGATAACCTCTGCGTTGATAGCCTCTGTGCTGCTTATGACTGGACCTCCAAAACCTGTAAGCCGTTTCACTGATAACATGCGCTGTGTTTCTGCTGGAATCTAGGACGCCGCAATTAGTGACACATCACTACCAGTGTCCATGAATTCTTTGTACCGTTTTTTATTCCATTCGACAGCTTTTATGACAGGGTTTGGTATACCACTGACTTCACTTTGCACTTCTGCTCCGTTTGGTTTTACGGCTTTGAAATCCTTTGCCTCGTCGCCAACCTTGTTGCATTTGCCACATCTCGTCTTCCGCTGTGGTTGTGTACACTTCGATGAAATGTGTCCAAACTCATTACAGTTGTAGCATTTAATCGGCTTCTTGTCCGTCGTGGCTATGTTCGTTATTACCTTTATCGAATGACGCACTCGATCTTTTAGAATTTTGTGTCGGCATAATGGCCATCGCATCTAGCGAACGTAAGAGGTCGTTGCATGTTGGAAAATTCATCGCTAGTAACGTGTGCGACAAGCTAGCATCATCAAGCCCAGATATAATGTACGAATTTATCGATTCCTCGTCGATCTTGCCTCGTCTACCCATGCTCAGCATTGCATAGTAGAACTCCTCCAATGATTCTCGTGGTTGCCGTTTACGTTGTACCATTACACGATGCACTTGCGCTGACATTATCGTTTTCGGAAAATCTTTCATAAAAATGTGTACAAATGCCGACCAAGATTGAAACAACTGTTGTGAATCTAACCAGGTTTTCGCTACACCTTTTAGATTCAACTGCGCTGCCACTAGGATCTCTTTTTCGGACAATACATAAATACTCTGCAGCTGCACCACTTTATCTACAAATACCTCGGAACTAATGCTGCCTTTTAGTGGATCAAACGTTGGTAGAACTCCACTAATTTCGTGTACACTGGCTGGTCGTTGTAGTGCTGCCGTTGACCGACGTGTCATTGCAGTTAATTCCTGCTCCAGCGTAGATGTCGTTGTCCGTTGTTCCTGTGCATTCACCGTGGCGGCTTACCCGACTGCATTACGTGTAGTGGCAATTTCACCTACCGTTTTTGTTAATTCCATGAGCATTTGACATAGCTCATCCATTTGTTGTTGTGTTGAATGTTCATCCGCCGATTCCTCCAGCTCTTCGGAATCTACTTCGTCCGTTCCATAAATCTCCAATAATTTATTGATTTTCTTTGCTTTATTGCCGGTTATAATGACATTATTGCTTTGTAGCAATTTTTTGAGTTGATCAATTTTTAGGGTATTTGATTTTACCAGCACCATCTTTGCACGCGTCTGTCCTCTTTGACTATCAAACTTCAACTTTGTAAATTTTTTAAAAGTCTGTACTTTATTTTTTCGTGTTTCAACGTGCTAAAGTTTTCTTGCAAAAAATCTTCCGCAAGAATGCCGTTCCCGTTTCTTATTTACTTTTTTCTCTTTGTACATTTAAACTCTGTAGCGGTCGCTTGCACTGTACTTACAGAAACGATATAATATAGAGACATTGCACAGACGAAAAATCGAGTGGGGCAAGCTTCACAAAATTCTAGTAGGTCACATTCACCGCTTACCACAGCAGAATTTGTTAAACTACCACTGTCTGTATTTGTTATTTAATCATTATTTGTACACTTTTTATTCAGCTAATGTGTTCAGAATTTTTTTAGCTTTTACTCACTAAAACTCCAATCAGTGTATTTCTCTGCTTAAATTATGTTAAAAATTGCGTTAAAGTTTTTGGTGTGGTGAAATTGACCTACTAGAATTTTGTTACGCTCCGCTGCTTTCCACCGAAGTTCGCGCATGCAATATCTTTATATTCAAAAAATTTTGGTACGTATATATTTGTAACTCCGTTCGTTGCTGCAGTTGAACACTTGCGCTCCTCTCACTGCCGTTACTATGCTACTCTGCTAACGATCGCTGTACATACGTGCCCGTATGTATACCGTCCGTGTGTATTACATACCTATACGCACAAACCAATGCTTCGAACGAGGGTTGAAATTTTGATGCGCTATTTTCTTTGCGCTGTCGCTATGCGTTTTTTCGTTTGTAGGCGGAATGAATCCTTCTTCTGAACTGTAAACGTCGATTTATTTTGACATGTAAATTATGTATTTAGAATTTATTAAAGTTAATATATGTATTGACAAAGTTGAATTATTTTAACCCTTAAATGCATGAGGTCATCCCCAAATATGGGGACCCAGTTTCACCCATGTAAAACAACCCGCTGAACACGAAATGGATCACCATTTTAAAAATAAATGAGCCGTTTTCCGGAAAAAGCGGAAAATGTGCTTTTTTTATTTGTACCTTATAGGGTACGCTAAGCATTGTGAGTGAAAAATGGTGCATACTTTTTATAGGCAAATTATATTTCAGTGTATTCATATCAAAGGAAATAGGTGTACATATTTACATAAATAAAGTCAATTAGTGAAAATACTTTTAAATATATGATTCGTATAATTATTATTATTTTTATTTTTTATGATAAGCAACAAAACATTTACGTTTATCATTCAGCCAGAGATGTACGATACACTTTTCACATTTGAATATTGATCTATTATTCACGTTCTTATCACCAATATTACACGTCTCGTTTGTGCATCTTCAACTACGGGATGATGATGGATGCCGTCGAAATGTAAATTTTTTGGGGGTCTCCGTTCATCTTGCGCACGAGAGGCTTTGGTTTGTTCCCATATTCGTCAGCATGTAAGATATTTCCAGACGAAACGCCTTTTGAGTCATTGGAGTACTAGGATTTGGTCTTTTAAAAATTAGGCAAACATTTACCATGCATATATCCAATAGGTGATAAAATATTCTAAGATACCCTTTTCGGCTTTCAACAAAATTTTTAAGCGACCAAGGTGGGAATCCATAAGATTCACACCTCCCATATGCATATTATACTCTTTAATTATTTGGGGGCAAGAGATATTAATCACTTTCTTATCTTTCTCATCCCACCACTATATAGTCCTGACCTAGAACATTAACAGTATGTGGATTTAACACCGGTTTCATCCCAACGAAAGTGGAAACAAGGTTAACTACCCGATTATCCTTCCCTGATATAGATATTATTGGTTATACCATATATTGTGTTTAAGAACTCTCCTGATACTCCTCGATTCATTTTCATCATATTCTTTGTCTCTGGAAGTTTGCAATTTTTGATCCTATTTCGGTTGATGGTCCTCAATACTGTGTATACCTTGGGTTCGTAAATAAATCAATAACGGTATGGAGGTATAATAATTACCAAGTAAATGATATAATTTTGGAAACGGGGAACCCCACGAGTCATGCGCACAACAATATTAGCCGAGGCCTTCAAATCTGGTTCTCCAGATAGTAAACAATGAGCTTCGCCAGTATAAATTTCAAATTTGTATATAAAGCCAGATACGTCACAAAGGGCAAGGAGCTTGAACCCCCATTTCTTGGGTTTGTTGGGAGAGATATTGCTTCATAAAATGACGTTGACATCGTCATCGTTCATTTTTTTTAATGAATCACTAATCGAATCTTCATCCAACAATTCATAGTCGGTTTCAGCTTGTTTTCTAATTCGCTTTGTTCTGGTGTTTCATCCATTAGATCATCGAATGCATCTTCTGGCTCATCTTCATCAAAAGACACGTTTCCGTCTTTGGGTATATCTGATCCTACCTGATCTTCGAAATCATCACATAGCATATTTGCCACTTCATCGGCATTATACCTCTTTCCTCCAACTATATGTTCATTCTTGACTAAAATAAAAGTACTTACAAAGTGCAATTTTTTATTTGGCTTATATGCATGAAGTACCATATATGGTAAATATGCAAATAAGCCAATAAACTATAAATACCGTTAAATTTGATTACATTTCATTTTAATTCGCTAAAATAGACACCAATGTACTAACCTGGTATATTTATTTAACACAAAATATATTTTATTGAGGTATAAAATTCCCACTTTGATTTTGTTGCAAAATTTACGTCCCTTTGCTACCTCTGCTCACCGACAACTAACTATAAATTTCTGAAGACTGTGATAATATTTACAAAAAAGCTAGATTTTTTAGTTCCAATGAAGACTAAATAAAAATGCTTTACATATAAATTTGAAGGAGATTTGATGAAGTAAAAGGGCGTACCTTATATGGTACGCTATGCATTTAAGGGTTAAAATGTGTGTATGAATTTTTGTGCCGAATGGTATTACGCGATGGTGGAAAAATGCGTGTGCTCGCCGGTGCTGCTAAATATCAACTGTTCTATCAACTGTCTGTTATAGTAGAGAGGATGAGAGTGCAGTACCAGTTGAGTTATGAACAGATCTTTACCGATTTTCACTGTTTGGTCACCGGCTCGGCACTTAAATGACACTGGAAGGTTTTAGAAGATTACGCAGACGACTCAAGCTTTGATTACTCTCGCCTCTAGGCTGAACTTTTGGCCCAATTTAAATCGGCCGTCTCAGATTATGAGGTTATCCGCCAGATCATGGAGAGGAAGCAACTTCAACATGAGAGTTTCGACGAATTCTACGCTGACATGCATGATCTCACTTTCCGGCTGAGAACAGGGATTCCGGAGCCAGAACTGGAAAATATTATTAAAAGGAATCTTAAGTCGTTCTTAGCCAATTTAACTTTTGTCACCAAATTGGCGACCCTGGCTGAATTAAAGCATGAGTGCAGGCGAGCAGAGAAGCTCATGAAAGAAAATAGGGCACGATTTAAAGGAGTTAGTGAGCTAGAAGTTAGTGATAAGATTTGGCCTACTGGATCAAAGTATGAAGTAGAGGTCGAGACGTTCGATAGGAAAACCAGGAACATGACAGGGCCAAACAAGTTGAAGCCCGGTCCCGCCTGTTCGTCTAATACGTCGAAACCCAATACTCCATCGTTTAATCCTTCGTCCTACAACTCTAACCCAAATGTGTGTGAATCGTCCATTTATAATAGTAAAAATGTTAGTAGTGTCCCAAATCAAACGTTTTGTTCGTCACAATTTCACCTTATGTTGTGCTTCGCTTGTGGAATGCCGGTAGACTATTATATTAGGAACCCGGCTGAAGCAGCGAAGGACAGTAAATGTAAGTCCTCTTTTCACCTTATGAAGTGTTTTGCGTGTGGTAAAAACTCGTCCTTATGTGTATTTAAACCTGAGGCGGGAAACCGGGGTCTGCGGAGATGTCCGGGCACCCTGTCCAGAAGAAAGATCACCCGGAAGGCTAGGGAGTAAACAAGAAGTAGTTAAGATTACGTGAGGAGATAGTAGAAGTGCAGGATAAAGAGGGAAAGAAATTGAAAACGACAGTTTGCACATGAAGAAAATTAAGTATGAGGAAGCCCGCAGACGCATATTTTGCAAGTTATATAAACGAAAAGGTAGAATAACGAATAGGAATTTCACCAAAATACAAAAGGATCAGAGAAAAGAAAAAGAATTTTAAGAGGATTAGGAATAAGATGATAGCAACCATAGTAACAGTTAAAGGAGATAATCGATTTTTTGCAAGGACTGTGATAGGAGGTCAAGAGGCATTAGCTTTGCTAGACTCAGGTGCAGGAGCTTGTTATTTAGGCAAAAACGCAGATAAAATTTTAAATGGTAAGGAGCATTTGATATTGCCAATCAAGGGTCAAAACATAGGAACGGCTAATGGGGGCGAAACCCCGTGAAAGGTGTTATAACATTGCCGGTTCTGTGGGATGGTATGACTCGGGATCTGGAATTCTTGATTGTCCCTGGCCTACAGCAGGAGGTCTACTTGGGAGTTGATTATTGGCAGGCTTTCGAGCTAAGTGTTATCAGTAGGGGACGAAGTGACACGTCTAAAAGTGCTGTCGTATCAGAACTTGCACCCGCCGAGGGGGACCTGTGTTTTGATGCAGTGCAACATACGCTAAGCCCCGACAAAAGCGTTAGAGGGCATCAAGGCAAAGTTTCCGTCGTTTGCTGTTCTGGGACTGGGAAAAAGCGACATGGAGGAACACATTATTGAAGACACTGATGAACACCTACCCGTGAAGCAAAGGCATTATCCTATTTCACCCGCAATACAGACGCCTACCCACTCCCACACATGGATGGTATTTTAAGTCGATTACAAAATACCTGCTATATATCTGCCATCGACTTAAAAGACGCGTTTTGGCAGATATCATTAGAGTAGAAATCAAGAGAAAAGACGGTCTTCACTGTACCTGGGAGACCCTTGTACCATTTTACGGCAATGCCTTTCGGGCTGTGCAATGCTGCACAGCGCATGTGCCGACTAATGGACAAGGTGGTACCTGCTTCCCTTCGTGAGTCCGTATATGTGTATTTAGACGATTTGCTTGTTTGTTCAGAAGATTTTTCGTCTCATTTATATTTGTTATCTCTTGTAGCTAAATGTCTTCGTGATGCGAAATTGACGATCAACGTTGAGAAAAGCAAGTTTGCTTCAAGGAGGTGCGCTATCTCGAATACGTGGTCGGAGATTGATGCATCTGAACAGATGATAGTAAAGTCGCAGCGATGCGCGACTTCTCAGAACCACGAACTCCGAAGCAGATTAGGAGGTTCCTAGGGATGACAGGATGGTATAGACGATTCACTCAAAACTACGCCACCATGGCTGCACCTCTACACGACAGACTGACGAAAGAAAATATCAAGCATTTCACAATGACGGAGGATGCAAAGGCGGCGTTTAACAGACTAAAACAGAGCCTGATATCGGCACCAGTACTGCCTCGCCCGGACTTCAACCGAAATTTTTATATACCGTGTCACGCGTCGACAGACGGGGTGGGTGGAATACTATTCCAACTGAATGACGAAAACAACGAACGACCAATAGCGTATGTGTCAGCTAAACTAAATAAAGCGCAACGGAACTACAGTATTACGGAACTGGAATGTTACGCTGCTGTAATCAGCATAAAGAGGTTCGTGCCACAGCTGGAGGGTCTACCTTTTACGGTGATAACAGATCACGCTAGCTTGAAGTGGCTCATGGATCAAAAAATCTTTCAGGTCGATTGGCTAGATGGAGCCTAAAATTACAGTCGCATGACTTCAAGATAGAGCACCGTAAGGGACCCAAAACGTAGTGCCTGATGCCCTTTCGCGAATGGACATGGATGAAATCGACGTCAATGACAAAAGACTGGACATCGACATTAATTCGCAAGCCTTTCAGTCGACTGAATACGTCGACCTGTAGAAGACAATAACAGAGGATAAACACAGACTACCGGAACTTTGCGTTTCAGATGGCTACGTGTACAGACGAACACAATTTAACAGGGGTGACGAACTACAGGAAGACCATGCTTAGAAACTCTGGTTTCCAACTGAGCTGCGAAGGAGTTTGGTAGAAACAGCACATGGATCGCCTTCAGCTGGACACGGTGGAATTCACAAGACCCTATCACGTATCCGAGAAAGATATTATTGGCCCTGTATGGTTACAGACGTACACACACTCGTTAAAGCATGCGAAATATGTAAAGGCAACAAAACACAAAACGCCTTCCACAAACCAAACATGGGAAGGCAGCACCTCACCGAAAGGCTTTTTCAACGTTTGTTCGTCGATTTCATGGGTCCATACCCACGTATTTGTGATGGTAACGTCTATATATTTGTTTGTTTAGATCATTTTTCAAAATTTTTGTTTCTTAAGCCAATGCGAAAAGCCACATCCGCCGAAGTTGTGAGATATTTAGAGAGAGACGTGTTCTATGTTTTCGGAGTACCCGAGTGTGTGCATTCAGACAACGGGAAGCAGTTTACGTCCGAAATATTTACCTCGTTCTTAAAAAGGTACGATACGACGCACATAAAAACGTTCTTTTATTCACCGTACGGGAATGCTGCAGAGAGGGTTAACCGCTGCATACTACAAATTATCCGGTCATATATAAAAGACAACCAAAGGAGTTGGGACAAACATGTAAGCGACACAGCATTTGCCCTTCGCAGTGTCGTACACACAGTAATAAATATGTTACCATATGAAGCGAACTTTGGAATTCCGATGAAACGTTTTAATCATCGGTGCGAGGCACCAAACCACCAGCCGTCACTACCCCAATCCACAAATGTACATACCTCAACACCACAGCACGCTATCCTAATTGCAAGAAACTGCAAACAACGTCACAAGATCACACAGCCAGCCATCAAAGACATCCACCAACACCACACAGGTATCCACACCCGTTAGCGCAACCATGCGCTCCGTAACTGCAACCACACAGAAACACAGATACACATCAGCAACACAAGGTGACATACACCGGCATCAACAGATACTCGCAAACATTAGTGCGATATACCATCACATTCGCAACGAACAGCATTCACAATCACTTGTATTGGCAACAATCACGCCAGTGACTTGCAGCAACCAACACAGCAACTACTCCAACTGCTACATACAACGTCAAGAGGGAGAAAACTACACCACACTAACATAACCACAGGCGACACCTTGGACCAACATCAGTCGGCACATCAAACAGCACATCCACAAGTAAGGCAACTCATCGAAAACAAAGGTAACAACACACACCAAACCAGGTAATAGTGATCAAAAGTTGTGAAAGGTATCGCTGCCGCAACCGTTTTAGTGACCAACAAAACGCACAGACATATAAAAAATATTTATCCCCATCGAATACTGCCACAACACAACGCATCACATCACACCAAACCACATCAAGTCTCATCACAAGCATATAATACCACAACATATCACATTATATCGCATTACATCACATCTCAGCAAATAACATCAAATAAGTCATGACGGTGAGTAAAATCAGTCAGTCACTGGGGCGGATTGTTGCTTCAAACGGCAAGAAACAGCGGGCGAAGTGGTGAGAAGATCTCCAAGGCAGAGAGCGTGCTCATCACCACTCCGAATTCGCAACAACAACGCCGGCAGGGGACCAACAAACTGAATGTGATACAGCACGGCGGCGACCGACGAACGATCAATGCTTTTACACTTTTTTTACAAAACCTTTTCTCTTTGTGATCATTCTATTACGCTTTTTTAGGTTTTCCTGTAAACCCTACGTATGGATTTCTGTTTGAATGTATGCTATTTTTAATTGGCGATATTATTCTACATATTTTATTTTTTTTGTACACCACTTACCCAATATTTACTACAATAATTCACCCCAACCTTTATCACGTTTTTGTTGTAAACATCTTAGTTTGAAAGAATTGTTAGTTTTGATTTCCTTTTTTTTTTTGATTCTTTTATATGGCAAAATTTTAGATTTCTTTCTTTGAACTTTTGAATTTTATTTTGCAGAGAAATCCCATTTTTTTAGTTTCTTCTTCTAAATTCTTTTTTTGCGTCATTTTTTTCCACATTACTACTTGCTCTTACTCGGAATTTTCCTTTTGTCTGCTTAATTCTTTACTTTTTTTCACAATAATTTCTCTACAACAAAAAAAACACATTTTTTCATAGTGCACCCGTTACACTTCATTCACCAATATTTGACCATTTTGGTTTTTTTCTGTTTTCGTGTGCTTTAGTTTCATCACTTTTCTTTTTTTGTTCGGCCTATCCTGTTCGCGCACAACTCGCGATAATTTTTACTAAATTTTCTTTTGTTGTTGATAATTCTTTATATGAATTGCCACGACCGCGAAAATATACACATGTGTATTTTCATTTGTATAAACCGAAATTAAAAGGTTCCAGCCTTGGTACCTAGTCTGCAGATGAGCGTGGCGAATTCAATGAATGGTAATATACATATTGTCATAAGCTCTCTATTCCCTTTTTTTTTCATTATTCAAAACATTCGTAGATATATATTGAATTGATAGGTTTTGAGTAAAAGGGTGTTCCCTTAGGAACGTTAATTTTTTTTGTTACATTTTTATTAACATAAAATTTTCTTTTTCATATTTTTTTATTTGAATACCGCCTTTCTTTACGATTATTTTCTGAGAGGACGATCTCCCATTAAGTTTATTTTAAGTTTATATAAACCTTTTTTTTTTTTGGTTTTCTTCCAACCCTGTTTTTTCATTCTTTTTCTTCATCCCAATACGGCGGCCACCGTCGTGTTATGGTAGCGTGCTTCGCCTATCACACTGTATGCCCTGGGTTCGCACCTCGGGCAAAGCAACATCAAAATTTTAGAAATAAGGTTTTTCAATTAGAAGAAAATTTTTCTAAGCGGGGTCGCCCCTCGGCAGTGTTTGGCAAACGCCCCGGGTGTATTTCTGCCATGAAAAGCTCTCAGTGAAAATTCATCTGCCTTGCAGATGCCGTTCGGAGTCGGCATAAATCATGTAGGTCCCGTCCGGCCAATTTGTAGGGAAAATCAAGAGGAGCACGACGCAAATTGGAAGAGAAGCTCGGCCTTAGATCTCTTCGGAGGTTATCGCGCCTTACATTTATTTATTTTGATTTTGTTTATTTCAATATTTCTTTTTAAATGGTTAAAGATATTCCTAAAAATAACTTTATTGTAAGGTCATTTTAGTTTGGTGAAATCCTTTCTCTTCCTTCAATTTTTTTTTTGGATTCTTTTTAATTTCTACATTATTATTTTCGTTTAGGGTAGGCGTAAGTAACAATAAAATAGATATACCACTAGGCATATAAGTCATAACTGAAATTGTTGAGATTGGCCAGAACATTAATCAGTTTGAGAATATATCAGTAAGCATTGCTTTAAAAGTAAACTTGGGAAAAGAAAAATCAATAGCCGAAGAATCTGAGATGAGATTAAAGTCCGTCATAGCTCTAAGCAAAGGTGCGTTTGAGGCATAGAGGATTCGGACACAATCCGTATAGAAAATAGGTACATTACGAAGAGGCCTTATAGGGATATGGAATCGGAGACTCTCAAGGAGACAAGGTGCATCAGCCGTACCATTAATGATATCATAAACAAACGTGAGCGGTAGGACAGTTCTTCTGGATTCGGTTCAGAAAAGTTCAGCGAGCGCAGCGCGAACCGAATAAACGTTTTTGCACACGTTCAAGCCAAGCAATATGGCATTCATGATATTGCCTCCAAATAAAGCAGGCACACTCCAACTTCGAACGAACTATTGTAGTAAACAATAACTTAAGGGTGTAGCGATCTGTGAAGTCTATGCAACAACACCTAATGAAAGCCAAAACTGAATACGCCTTAGCAATCAGAATTCATATGGGTCGTGAAAGAAAATTTCGAATCAAAACAACACCTAAGTCCTTTATCTCATTAAGAGTTGAGAGTCGGGTACCATCAAGAGAGTAGGAAGTGGGAATGTGGCCACGTGATTTGGAAAAGCTTACATGAAAGCATTTGCTAAAATTTAGTGGAAGGTATTGGCACTGCCCCAGACAGCAACGTTATCTAAATCAGATTGAATCTTAATCACGTCAGCAGAGTTTGTGGTGGTTGTGAAAATCTTTATGTCATCAGCGTATAATAGAAAATTAGAGTGCTGGAAGCAGGTGGAAATATCGTTTATAAAGAAATAAAGTAACGGGCCAAGTATGCTACCTTGAGGCACCCCAGAGGTGGCTGTGAATGGGTTGGAGGAGTTATTGTCCATAACCACAACACAGCTACGCTGGTGAAGGTACGATTTAATCCATGATAACAACAACGAGTCGGACCAATCTAGAAATCATGATTTAATTGCTTTATAAAATGCTTTTGAGAAATCGGTGTACACAGTATCAACATGACAACGGTCATTAAAAGAAGATAGGAAAAAATCAGAGAAGATAGATAGGTTTGTTACGGTGGACCTATTGGCCATAAAACCGTGCTGATTTTAATAATTAGAGGTTTAACCGCAAAGTACATTTTTTGTTTCACAATGTACTCGAATAGTTTTGAAACAGATGATAATTTTCCAATAGGCCTTCAGTTTGCGACATTGTTCTTAATACCGCACTTAAAAATGGGGCTGAGTAAGTTTATCTTCCACGCTTCAATAAATTCGCCACACTCTATGGATTTGTTGAAAATTAAAAGGGGTGGGAAAGCCAGTGCCACACAATTTTTCAAAAGATAAGACGATAAGATAATATAAGTATGAGTAGATGATTTAATGTTCTTGAAATGTTTAATAGTAAATAAAAGAAACTCTGACTTTGGAAGTCGGATAATGATTGATTTTATTAAAAGAAATTATTTCCCTTTTATACATAATTTCTTAACCTATACATTCATAATTATTCTAATACTTACGAACTAAAGATATGTAGATTTGTATTAGTGGTGTGTATATATGTAGATTTGTATTAATAGTATGCATATATGTAGATTTGTATAAACGGTATGCATACATGTAGATTTGTATTAATAGTATGCATATATGTAGATTTGTATAAATGGTATGCATACATGTAGATTTGTATGCAAAGTCAGCAGACTGCTATTCATGTAAAATGTATGTATGTGAATATTTGGTTAATTCACATGATTGGTTGTATGTAAATATTTTGGAGGCAAACTAACATTGACGATCGGCATTGTATTGACCGGAGTGAGTGACTAAGCAAAATGTGTAATGTGCGAACTGACAAGGGTTTCATATTCGGCATTCCATTGATGTTGGCTTACCGCTGTGTTAGGTAGGTAGGTTGAACTGGCCGGTCCATGAGGACCTCACATAGACTGATTGAGTCCGTAGTGTCACCAGAAGTTTGTTTTAACGACCAAACTGAAAAACCCTATCAAAAACCAGGACCTATGTTATAAAATAACTCCGTCCTCTTGGCAAATACTAGAAGCTTCCTAGGACCTAAGCCACTTGCTGCTTCTAGATCTGACAGCTGTATCACTCCTAATAGCTGGAGTCTTAGCCTGGCAAGTGCAGGGCACGAGCACAGAACGTGCTCGATCGTTTCCTCCTCCAACCCGCACTTCCTACACCTGCTATCACTGACCAAGCCTAATTTAAAGGCATGCGACGCCAGAAGGCAGTGTCCAGTCAGAATACCCGTCATGAGTCTACAGTCCTTCTAATGATAGAAGCAACTGTGTTAGTCTAAGGTTGTAAGACCTACACATAATCTTCGACACTTTACAGCCCCGCGCTTGAACCCACGCCTTTTCTGCTTGGTCGATCATGTGCACCTCTCGCATTCGCTTAATCTCGCCCAATCTAATTGGGACGTCTACGGAGCAAGCTTCAAGGGATGCGCCCTTTTTAGCTAATTCGTCCGCTTTTTCATTCCCATCTATTCCCATATGCCCTGGGACCCAATATAGATGTATGCTTCTCCCTGTCCCGATTCTCTCCAGAGACTGCTTACACTCTAACACGCATTTAGATGCTGTGCTATGCGAGATTATTGCCTTAATTGCTGCTTGACTGTCAATATAAAAGTTAACACGGTTGCAGCTTAAGCTATTCTCTTCCAGGGTTTCTACTGCTTTGGTTACGGCCAATATTTCCGCTTGGAAAACGCTACAGTAATCCGGCAGCCTGTAGGATCTGCTTAATTCCGGATCAGCGCAGTATACCGCAGACCCTACTCCTTCCACTATTTTGGAACCATCGGTGTACACATGTATCGCCTCGTCCGCCATTTGCGCACCCTTGCGCCAACCGTCCAGCTCTATTGTGGCCTTAGGAACTCCCTCAAAGTGCAGGTAGGGAATCATGTAGTCTGTTCGTCTTGTGACTGAGGACGCTATACTACTATGGCCATATGGTCGGCGCTCAAGCTGACCCGAAGCATCGAGCCTGGTTGCGGTCGTTAACGCTTTGTTCTTTGCTACCAGGTCTACAGGTGGAATGTGCAGAATGGCATACAGTGCAGCCGTCGGGGTTGTTTTCAGGGCTCCCGTAATGCAAAGCATCGATAGTCTGCATACCCCCTCTAATTTTTTGAGGTATGTTGTTTTTTGTGTGGCTTTCCACCAAACAAGAACTCCATAGTATAGAATAGGGCTTACAATCGCTGTAAAAACCCAATGAGAAAGAGAGGGCGATAGGCCCCACGTACACCCCAGCATTCTTTTACATGCATGGAGTGCCGTTGAGGCCTTCTTGGCCCTCTCCTCCAAGTTGAGCTTCCATGACAGCTTACTGTCTAGGATGATTCCTAGATATTTTGTGCAAGGTTTCTCCTGTAAGGTCACCGCTCCTAACTTAGGCCTGGTCCAATTTGGGACCTTGTACCTCTTTGTAAACAAGACCATATCCGTCTTCTCCGCATTGACTTTCAGCCCGACATTAGATGCCCAGGTATGAATATCCCGAAGCGCCCGATCCATCAAAGAACTAATCGTTGGAAGGCATTTTCCACTTATGACAATTGCAACGTCATCTGCGTAAGCCGTAAGTTTTACGGGTCCCTCATCGAATTGCCTGAGCAGTTGGTTGATGACCAGTGTCCACAGCAGAGGTGATAGCACCCCTCCCTGCGGCGTGCCCCTGTCCACTGATTTCGTGGCCTCGTACAATCCCCATTGTGATGTAATCTTTCTGCAATTTAACATGCAGCCGATCCATCTGATTAAGGCAGGATGTACTTTAATGTAATTAAGACCATCCATAATCGCCCATTTTGCAACATTATTGAAAGCCCCGGCAATGTCCAAGAAGACTCCTAGAGCATACTCCTTATATTCCAGGGATTTCTCTATGCTTATTACCACCCTATGCAATGCGGTGTCTACCGACTTGCCTTTGGTGTACGCATGCTGTGTTGTGGAGAGCAGCTTTTCATCCACGTTGGACTTTATGTACACATCTATCAGCCTCTCAAAGGTTTTGAGCAGAAATGATGTTAAGCTAATGGGTCTATAGTCTTTGGGATACACGTGACCGATCTTCCCGGCCTTTGGTAGAAAAGCTACACGAGCAGTTCTCCAAGAGTGCGGTACATGATTCAGTCTTATGCACCCATCGAATATTATTTCAAGCCATTCCACGACCGCCCTACTTGAGACTTGTAGCATGGCCGGGAATATACCATCTGGGCCCGGCGATTTAAACTTAGAAAACGTCTTCACTGCCCACTCGATCTTGGTATCGGTCACCAAGCCCGGCACCACTAGCTCCGTGATCGAAGTGTGAGTGATGTCTGCTGGTTCTTCTAAACCGTCTCCCGATGGGAAATGTGTATCAAGAAGCACCTCAAGGGATTCCTCACTATCACGTGACCATTCCCCGTTCTCTTCTTTATTAGTCCCTGGACTATGTTTCCCTTTGCTAGGACTTTTTTCAACCGTGCTGTTTCACTGGAGCACTCTATGTCCGTACAGAAACTTTTCCATGAGTTTCTCTTCGCCCTGGTAATTTCACGCTTGTAGATCCTCAGTAGATCCCTGTACTCGTCCCGACACGCTTCGCTTTCCGCGGTCTTTGCGAGTTTAAACATTTCTTTTACCTGTCTTCTTAGAAGACTCAGCTCATTGCTCCACCATGGCGGCTTTGCTTTTCCTCTGAATCTTCTTAGAGGGCAAGCTTTGTTATACGCTCTTTAGTGGGATGCTGAAGCTTATATACGCATGGTCGGAGAAGGATGGTCTATCGAGAACCATCCAATCATACCTTGATATATCACGCTCGGAGCTCAATGTAATATCCAGAACATTGCTGGATGTTGGACCAATGTATGTAGGAACATTTCCCCTGTTGGCTATCTGCAAATTGGTTTGCAGGATGTAACAAAATAGAGATTCGCCTCTCTCGTTCGTATCTGCTCCTCCCCACGCATTGTGGTGCGCATTTGCATCTGCGCCTATGACCAACCGCCCTTTGCGCCCTTCCTCCTGTACTAGCCTTTTGCACTCCATCGGTGGAACCTCCGCAGCATGGGCCATGTAGCAGGACGCCAGGATAAATGCCTGCTTATTCTTTTGCTCAACGGCCACCGCTACGAGATCCTCGGTGGTGTAATTAGGCAGCATATATGAATGCAGCTGTTTCCTTACCATTACTACAGCTCGCACCCGTCCTTCCGTTTGTGCGTAGTAAACGCCAAACCCGCGCGCGCTAAGTCCAGAAACCTTTCCTCTCGATGAGAGCCACGGCTCCTGGATCAGCGCCACTTCAAACGAACCCTCCTCAATGGTTAGGAGGAGTTCGTTCGACGCCACTTTACTGTGTTGGAGGTTTATCTGTAGGACTCGCAGCACCATTGGGCTGTTTGTCCCCCTCCAGCACCTTCGTCTTGACGTCGTCGTCCTCCTCTTGCCCTTTTGGTTTAGAGTATTCGAGGCCCCCTTCAGCCCCTCGTGAATGTTGTGCCGTGTGTTCCTCTGTGCGAGTCACAGCACCATTTAGCGGTTGGTCCTCTTCTAGCACGTTCGTGGTGACGTCGGGGACCTCCACCTGTCTTTTTTCCCTTAGGCTTCTGAGGTCCTTTTCGACTTCGCCCACTTCCAGCGTGTTAGGATTTTTATCCTCGGGACTTCTTTTCCTGAGTCGCATGTAAATTTTGCCAGTGCCAAAGGACATTTTGGCAAGCTGCGTGTACAAAATATCCTCCGCCTGCTTGTTTATTTGGAAGATGTAGAACTGACCATCCTCGGTAGGCCGAGATACAGTAAGTACCTTCCAATCCTGTGTCGGTATGTTCGGATTCTGATTCTGCAGAAGTCGCAGTGTATCCTCCGACTTCATCACGCATGGTATCCATACCTTAACTTTTGGTACCGTGGGGATTTGCGCTTTATCCACCACCTCAAACCGCGCATTCGTGCCTTGCCTTTGGAGGTTTGGAACGACTTCCTCCAGCCACCGCAAGCTCGCGATGTTGTCGCACGCTATCATCTTCACACCATTATACCATCCCCCCGAATCAAAGGTTGGAAGGGGCTTACTTGGTTGTTCCCGCATCATCTTAAGCATTAAGCTAATAAGCTCCCTTTCCACAGATCTCCACCTTTCAGTAGTCATTTGTCCGAACGGACTGCTACGATCAACCAGCGCCACAGTCAGTGACTGCTTTGCCACATCACTCATCTTCTCGGGAAAAGCAGGAGTCTTAGTGTTATCTCCCTTTGGAACCTCCGAGAACACCGGAGTCTTCGCGTTAACTCCCTTTAGCGCCTCCGAGAAAGCCGGAGTCTTAGCGTTATCTCCCTTTGGCTTATCTCCTACTTCCGTAGTTGGAACTTCCCTCTGACTGGCAGCTTTCGAGGTAGTTGCTACCTCGCTATTGGAACCCATCTGTCTTACAGCTTTGGGCCTACTTGTCTTGTCTATGCGACTGCCCTGCCTCGCGGCTCTAGGACTGGGTCCTTTCTGCCTCTTGAAAGCAGGCTTGTCGCCTTCTGCCGAACGTTGCCTCTTCATTCTGCCATTCGACGCTTCTTCCTCCTCGTACCGGTTGCAGAACCGAGGGTTTCTCGCAGCAAACCTTTTGAACTGCCTTCGACCTACTTCTACCGCTTCATGGGCCCATTCCAAGCGCTCGATCTCCACTTCTGTTGGGTCGACCACTGCTCCCAAGCGTTGTACAATTCTTAGTGCTGCACGGTACTGCGAGAGAGTTCTTTTACTTCCTCTGCTCCGTACCCTTCTCCACTCTTCTACTCCGTTTTCATTTGTGTGCTTCTCCAACACGGAGTTCATTGAATCAGCACTACTCTCGCTCCCCGAGTCCGACGCATCGCTTAATTCGTATTTGTCGTCCTTGGATTGCGACTCAGTCCTCCTCTTTACATCCTCCTTATTACATTCAGGTAATGAGTTGTTCATCCTGGTCGTACGACCACCTGCCCGACAAGGCGGGCTCAGCTGTCCAGTATTATATACGGGGAAAGAACCGTCCGCCACAGCAGCGCCACTTACTGCGGTAAGGCCATAACTACTTCCCGAGATGGCCTGGTATCGGGAAGGCTCCGTTCGAATACAGCCGAATTTATCCCCTGGCTGCAAATCGTCCAATAGGCACGGTCCGCATAACACCCTGGATTAGGGGGTTGGCAGTTCTTGGTCACCGACATCCCGCCGCCCTCCTATGAGGCGAAACGGCGTAGATGTCAGTCCTAAACAGCTACGCCTCATAGTCGGGCGCTATGGAGTTCGGCTAAGCCCTCACACCAACGACAAGGTGCCTACCCTAGTGAGGGTACCGCTGTGATAGGTCAATGTAATTTATATGCTATTACAAAAATGTATTGGCATAGAAGTTCATGATGCGTAATGCCGCAAATGTATTGCATAGGTGGGCATGACGCATAATGCTACACCATCCGCCTTAGAAAAAGAGGATTATATAATTGCTTTGTGAACAATTGTATAAGATTCTTTGTTCGAATTTTAAATGATTTTGGTATTTTACTGTAACCTCATATTATAGTGAAAGAGTTTGTGTACTTTGTTTCTAATTTGCTGACCTTGATACATTTACATTTTATAAATTTGTTTTTTTAACAATGTTTTGTACAAATCGTTTCTTTATAAAATTTTAAATTTAACGATTATTTTACTTAATTTACTTATTTTACTTATTTTATTTATTTTACTTATTTTATTTATTTTCTATATTTTACAGCCGGATTTTAAATGTGTCGACCCACCTAAAATCCTCTTGTTTCTAGAAGTTTTTATTAAATAACCGAGCAAATTGGAATGCTTAATTTACGATTATTTGCTTTAAATTATCCAAAGATGTTTTAAATATGTTTAAGCCTATTCTTATGGACTATTATTTCCTTATCTTTATTATTCCTATCATTATTTTCTAAATTATACAAAACTATTTTTCTATCGAAATTTTTCTATTTATATAAGTTAACGTAAAAATTCTTATTGTTTATCTTACTAGAGGCTTTTTCCTTAATTAGTTAAGTCTCCTATTCTACCGAGGGTTAGAGAAAAAATATTTTCCTATTAATATTTTCTTTTCTACCTGTGGCTAAAGTAAAAATATTTTTTCTATTATGTAGTTCTTATGACCTCTTGAATTGTGAGGTTTTCTTAAAGAAGACCCAGGTGCCTAAATATTTTTATATTTATTTCTAATAACTAAAGATGATTGATTTTTGTATTAACAACGACTTTCATTGTTTGGACACATAATGTAAGAAGTCTGTCACTCGTTGTGCGAAAAAAAAATTTTTGGGGTTGTGATTGATGGAAGAGCATAGTAGTTTTAATTAACGGGTAAACGGAAGGTACAGTGCATGCAAAATGTTTTTATATCTATAAGTGTTCTTTTCATGTTTTCTTCGTATTTTCCAGCAATATATTTTTGGTCTTTTTCGTCATGCGTTTTCTGCGGCGGCCACCAAGACAGAATCGTCATGACTTTTATGAAGAATTATTTTTATTTTCATACCGGGATTGTCACATGCACAACCTCTTTGGTTAGTGCAATTATTTGATCTTTGAGAACTTGAGTACCTATTTTTATTTATTATTTTAAATTTGCCTACCCGAGTAAATATTCCATTATTTTTCACCAATTTGTCTCTCAGGGCAACTGTGTTTTTCTTAAAAATTTCAAGTCCTGGATTGGCGGCATTTGTACAACATGTGTACAGCCTGATAAGTAATTGTCCTAAGTCAATTTTATTATCTACAATCAGGTTGCTTGTATTTTTTACGCTACCATTTTAGGAGCGCGACATGTCTTACTGCTGCAAATTTATATAGCGCTTCACGTATATTTTTATATGTTCTCTTTGTGACTTTTTCTTCATTTTTTTTTGTTATTATTGGCTGGTTGTAAAATTTCTGTTTTTCTTTTTTAGGTTTTGCTTGCTTCCACTGTCCTAGAATTTCCTATTGCTTCATGACCATCTTTGTCAGGAGCACTCAAAGGAATTTATGCAAATTCTTGATTTGCTATTAAACTTTGGCAGGTTGGTGAGTCTGCCTTTACTGTCAATTGTGACATTTTGAAATTTACTATTTGAATTGTTGATTGCTCTTCCTCAGCTTTGGGTTTGGTTTAGGTAATGAGTTGCAAAAATTGGTGTTTCTTAGATACGATCTGTGGCGGGTCTTACCTGCCTATATTTGTGCTTCGTATATTTTTTGAGCATCATAGCTATTGTGATGATCAATAGCATGAATACACAACCTATAACTGCTAACCAAACATCTGGAATGTTCGGAATATTTTCTGCATCTACCGTATTTGTTGGCTCATACTTGGTTATCTTATTCTCTGTTGTTTCAGAGCTTTCTTTCCCTAGTTCGTATCCGGCTGTCACTATCATGATGCCTTGCGCAATCTTTGTCCGCCAAGCCATGCTGAAAATTTTCTATAATTATCTTTCTGAGAAATGAACTAAGTTTAATTTTTAATAAAATTTTGATTTAATTATTTATCCTATGCATTCCATTTTACTCTTGACCTTCATTAATTTTTAATAAATTTGCCTTATTTAGTTAATAGCTATTTTAACAATTTATTTCTAAAATTGTAGTTTTTGTGTTACTTTAGAATTTTTTCATTTCTAATTTAGATATTTAAAATTTAAAAAAAAAAAAATTTCAAATTTTATTTTTTCAAATTAAAAAAAGTTTTGTTCAAAATTTAACACATTTATTTTCCTATTTCTATTTTTTTATTAAAGTTTCTTTACAACGAATCTTTGTTATTTTTCCAGCAATATATTTTTGGGCTTCTTCGTCATGCGTTTTCTGCGGCGGCCACCAAGACAGAATCGTCATGACTTTTATGAAGAATTATTTTTATTTTTATACCGGGATTGTCACATGCACAACCTCTTTGGTTAGTGCAATTATTTGATCTTTGAGAACTTGGGTACCTATTTTTATTTATTATTTTAAATTTGCCTACCCGAGTAAATATTCCATTATTTTTCACCAATTTGTCTCTCAGGGCAACTGTGTTTTTCTTAAAAATTTCAAGTCCTGGATTGGCGGCATTTGTACAACATGTGTACAGCCTGATAAGTAATTGTCCTAAGTCAATTTTATTATCTACAATCAGATTGCTTGTATTTCTTACGCTACCATTTTAGGAGCGCGACATGTCTTACTGCTGCAAATTTATATAGCGCTTCACGTATATTTTTATATGTTCTCTTTGTGACTTTTTCTTCATTTTTTTTTGTTATTATTGGCTGGTTGTAAAATTTCTGTTTTTCTTTTTTAGGTTTTGCTTGCTTCCACTGTCCTAGAATTTCCTATTGCTTCATGACCATCTTTGTCAGGAGCACTCAAAGGAATTTATGCAAATTCTTGATTTGCTATTAAACTTTGGCAGGTTGGTGAGTCTGCCTTTACTGTCAATTGTGACATTTTGAAATTTACTATTTGAATTGTTGATTGCTCTTCCTCAGCTTTGGGTTTGGTTTAGGTAATGAGTTGCAAAAATTGGTGTTTCTTAGATACGATCTGTGGCGGGTCTTACCTGCCTATATTTGTGCTTCGTATATTTTTTGAGCATCATAGCTATTGTGATGATCAATAGCATGAATACACAACCTATAACTGCTAACCAAACATCTGGAATGTTCGGAATATTTTCTGCATCTACCGTATTTGTTGGCTCATACTTGGTTATCTTATTCTCTGTTGTTTCAGAGCTTTCTTTCCCTAGTTCGTATCCGGCTATCACTATCATGATGCCTTGCGCAATCTTTGTCCGCCAAGCCATGCTGAAAATTTTCTATAATTATCTTTCTGAGAAATGAACTAAGTTTAATTTTTAATAAAATTTTGATTTTATTATTTATCCTATGCATTCCATTTTACTCTTGACCTTCATTAATTTTTAATAAATTTGCCTTATTTAATTAATAGCTATTTTAACAATTTATTTCTAAAATTGTAGTTTTTGTGTTACTTTAGAATTTTTTCATTTCTAATTTAGATATTTAAAATTTAAAAAAAAAAAATTTCAAATTTTATTTTTTCAAATTAAAAAAAGTTTTGTTCAAAATTTAACACATTTATTTTCCTATTTCTATTTTTTTATTAAAGTTTCTTTACAACGAATCTTTGTTATTTGCATATTAATTATTTTCAATTCCTACTTAGGAGAGAAAAAAAAATCCTAAGCAAAAACTTTCGTTTTTGCTAATAGTTTAGCGTCCGTAAAGGCCGCTCAATTGTTTCTAAAACTTAATGTTAATTTTATATACTTAATTGCATCTAGTTATATAGTGGTTTTCTTCATCCAAAACGAAAATTCTTGTGGTTTTGTTGCCAATCTGATATGTTAATGTAGTATTCCACTTCCCTATGCGATTTGGTGATAAAGTTTTTTGTCCATCTCCATTACCATTTCTATTCTACTCTTTATGCGGTTTGACGAAAAAGTTTTTTATCTATCTCCATTACCAGTTCTATTCCACTCTTTATGCGGTTCGATGAAAAAGTTTTTTATCCAGTTCGAATTTTTCCATCGGTTAACTTCGGTTTGTTTGTCAAATAATGCAGCTTCAATTCCTTCCACCAGTATGTCCTGCTTTTTGGCCCGAGTTTGTGGCCATTAATTTTTTTAAATACAAAAACTTGGCAGGATCTCTGGTCATTTTAGATCTTCTTATCAATATTTGCTTGTTCAGCAAATCCTTGTGCTTATTAGGGATCGAACTAGCAGGATCGCCATGAAATATTTAATAGTAAATAAAAGAAACTCTGACTTTGGAAGTCGGATAGTGATTGATTTTATTAAAACAAATTCTTTCCCTTTTATACATAATTTCTTAACCTATACATTCATAATTAATCTAATACTTACGAACTAAAGATATGTAGATTTGTATTAGTGGTGTGTATATATGTAGATTTGTATTAATAGTATGCATATATGTAGATTTGTATAAACGGTATGCATACATGTAGATTTGTATTAATAGTATGCATACATGTAGATTTGTATAAATGGTATGCATACATGTAGATTTGTATGCAAAGTCAGCAGAATGCTATTCATGAAAAATGTTTGTATGTGAATATTTGGTTAATTCACATGAGTGGTTGTATGTAAATATTTTGGTGGCAAACTAACATTGACGATCGGCAGTGTATTGACCGGAGTGAGTGACTAAGCAAAATTTGTAATATGCGAACTGACAAGGTTTCATATTCGGCATTCCATTGACGTTGGCTTACCGCTGTGTTAGGTCAATGTAATTTGTGTCGCATAATATTGTAATATGATTATGCTATTACAAAAATGTATTGGCATGGAAGTTCATGATGTGTAATGCCGAAAATGTATTGCATAGGTGGGCATGACGCATAATGCTATATTCTGGACTCCGTCGACCATATCTTCAATCGATAGAGTCAGTACACCAAAGTTAAAGGGAGTGTCAGCCACTGTGGGCAACTCCAGGGGGACTTCCGTTAGCGTAACGAAATTGGAGCGGAAGACGGCTGCAAAAAGATTAGCCGTTTCAGTTGGTGATTAAGCATGCTCAGAGTTATAGATGAATAAGGCCGGGATAATCGAGCACTGTTTTTTCGAATTTACATAATTCAGCCCTAGGATTTTCTTTAATTTCAGATTCAAAATTACGCACATAGTTACCATGGAGCCTCTTTCCCAACGCTTTGAATTTTTTGGAATAACGCAGGTATTATTCTTTATACGCCATTAGCTTAGTGGCCTTGAACTTTTTGAAAAACCTATTCCTCAGATTTTTAAGCCTCTTTAGTTTCCTAGTATACCATGGTAATCTTTAACAACACTTCATTTTCTGAGGTGTATTGTTTATGCAGATTTGATTTACAACGTTTTTAAATAAAGTGAAGCAACGAGCAAGTACACATCCCAGAAAAAGGGCTTCCCAGTGAACGGCAGAAACTTCCTGAAATATACAGTCACAATTTCCACCAATTACCTGCTGTCATCGAGCAAAGAGTCAGCGCATATGCGCCTTGGCAACCACGCTATTGTTGGCAGCCATAATTTCGAAATAGTAAAAGACTTCGTTTATTTGGGAACCAGCATCAACACTAGCAACAACTTCAGCACTGAAATCCAGCGAACAATCAATCTTGCCAATAAATGCTACTTTGGACTAGGTAGGCAATTGAAAAGTAAAGTCCTCTCTCGGCGAACGAAAATCATACTCTACAAGTCACTTATCGTACCCGTCCTGCTATGCCATGCCAGATGATCACTTTAATGGAAAGAAAAACAATGTGTCGAACTTTCATCGCAAAAATAAAATGCCAAAGTATATATATTATACGGACGGTTTAACAGAGAAAGCAATTAAACCAACTGAATGGATTAGTTAATTTCTCCGCTTTTACCCAATTAATAAGTAGGGCGGTTTATACGAATAAATTTATAAAACTTTTTCCTAGTTTATCAATAATTTAACCAGTCTGTGAAACGTACATGTGTTAAAAGAAGAGGCACTTACCGAATCATCCTCCTTCCGCTGGCCAGTTGATGGAGTGTTGACGTTGGTTGCTATAAAATTTTGAGGGGGGGAGAAACACAAACACTTTTTTTTTTTTTTTTTTTTTTTGTTATTTAGCACCTTTTCCTAACCATACTCATTTTCTCCAGTGGTATACTTTCTGGGGCTTTTTGGACTCGCTCGCTCGCCCACATTCAACTTTTTACATTAAAATATTTTTTTTTTTTGTGTATGTTAAAAAAGCCTAAGAACCTACTTAAATTTTAATTTTTCTTTTACTCTTTTTTTTTTTTTTTTTTTTTTTTGTTTAGTAAGTCCTACAAACTAAAAAAAAATATTTAGCCGCTGTGCCTCCTTATCCTGGAAACTCCTGCCGACGTTGGGGACTCCGACGTGTAATTCTTCTCCTTGAAAAAAAAAAAATTCCTTCCTCTTGATCTGATTAAATTTTTTTTGTTTGTTTGTTATTATAGTAAGCATGCAAATAGATAGGTAAACTGTTCCTTGCGCTACTCAAAACTTCGGCAAATTTCTACTTTACTAAAAATTTTGTTCATTTATGTTCCGTGTTATTTTTTTCCTACGATTTTTCAAAGTTCAAAAATATTTTCTTTTTCATCTTCTGATAAAGTTTTACTTTTTTTTTTTTCAAATTTAAAGTTTTTTTCTTTTTTTTTCCGTTCAAAAAAAAATCTCTTTTTTCGATTTTTCCATAGTTTTCGTCCTTATTTTCTTCTGCGTCCGAACTTCACATCTACCTTTTTATAACTTTTCGATTCTTTGTTTCCGTGTGGACGTTTTCCGCAATTTAAAATTTTTCATTTCTTCTTCACTTTGTCCTTTTTTTTTTTTTTTTTGTACGCAGTCAAACTTCCACATAATACAATTTCCGTTCAATTTTAATTACTTTTTTCCTCTTCCACCAATTAAAATTTTGGTTTTTTTTTTTTTTCTCTTTTTTTCAAAAAAAATTTTGGTATGTCTAAATTTCGGTTCACTTGATCATTTATTTAAAAATTTTTTTTTTCTTTTCGATTTTGATAAACTATAAACACATTTCACCTAAAATTTTCCTTTTATTTTTTTTTTTTTTTGTTGTTTTGTAAGTTTTCAAAGTTTCACTTATTTTCTTTAAAAATAAAAAATTTCTATTCACGAATTCATGAAGTTTTTGTTTCTTTCTTTACTTTTGATAAATTTTACAAAAAAAATTTTTTTTTTTTTTCTCAAGGCTCACTGCCAATTCTTAATTTATTTATTAACTTAGAAAAATTTGGTTTATTAGTTTAGCACAGAAGGGATTTCAACGGATCCCTTGGTTTTATTATATTTAATTTTTTTTTTCTTTTTTTACACGTATTTCCGAAATTACAAATCTTTTATTGTTTTTCCAACAAATATATATATATATATATATTTTTTTATACAAATTTTCGGTTCCTTGTTCACGTGATGATGTTTTTTTTTTGAAACTAAATATTTTTCATTTCTTATATATTCATTTCTTCAAATAATAAGATTTTTTTCAGCAAATTTAATTTTTCTCTCCTTTTTTTTTTTTGCATAACTTTTCCCACTGGTTCACGTGTTCATATAAAAATTCTTGTTTTTTTCTTCCTCGATTTTATAACTTAAAAATTATATTTAATATTTTTTTTTTCCACTTTGTAAATTTTTATTTTTATTAACTTTTAAAAATTACACACGGGCGGGATTTCAAACAATGTATAAATTTTCTTTACTTTTTTTTTCCGCGAACAACCGATCGTGATTCAACTCCTTCAGCAACTGTCTTGTCCAACTTTTTGCTATCCGTTTCTAAGTTCTGTAACTGCTGCAATTAAGCCATTTGCTCTCCAAAAAAATTGTTTGCGAACTATTTTCTATTCAAAAAAATGTTTACGAGCTATTTTTCCCCGTTAATTGGCTGTTTTCGAACTATTTTCCTTTGTATAGTTTTTATATTTTTAGTCTCTTCAAACCTATATAATTTATATTTCTCCCATACTTCCCGCGGTTATTTTAACAAGCAATCTCTCACACAATTTCAGCAACATTTTCCTACAATACGTCCACCGTGTAAGCCCGGCTGTTATGATACCTGTTACCATCTGTTCTCACTTCTGTTATTGGAATTTGTGTAGGAAATCATTAATGTAACATTAACTTGAACTTCGAAACTGCTCATATGCTGTTAAATCATCTACCAGGGCTTGCCCTGTTAACAAGCTACAGGTTTGCTATACCTCTTACTGACATACGAGAAGCATTTCCTATGGCTACCGGAAATAGAATGCTTATGTCTGGCGGACATCCGTCGAACCTCACAATCGGGAGACGGTTTAGAAGAACCAGCAGACATCACTCACACTTCGATCACGGAGCTAGTGGTGCCGGGCTTGGTGACCGATACCAAGATCGAGTGGGCAGTGAAGACGTTTTCTAAGTTTAAATCGCCGGGCCCAGATGGTATATTCCCGGCCATGCTACAAGTCTCAAGTAGGGCGGTCGTGGAATGGCTTAAAATAATATTCGATGGGTGCATAAGACTGAATCATGTACCGCACTCTTGGAGAACTGCTCGTGTAGCTTTTCTACCAAAGGCGGGGAAGATCGGTCACGTGTATCCCAAAGACTATAGACCCATTAGCTTAACATCATTTCTGCTCAAAACCTTTGAGAGGCTGATAGATGTGTACATAAAGTCCAACGTGGATGAAAAGCTGCTCTCCACAACACAGCATGCGTACACCAAAGGCAAGTCGGTAGACACCGCATTGCATAGGGTGGTAATAAGCATAGAGAAATCCCTGGAATATAAGGAGTATGCTCTAGGAGTCTTCTTGGACATTGCCGGGGCTTTCAATAATGTTGCAAAATGGGCGATTATGGATGGTCTTAATTACATTAAAGTACATCCTGCCTTAATCAGATGGATCGGCTGCATGTTAAATTGCAGAAAGATTACATCACAATTGTACGAGGCCACGAAATCAGTGGACAGGGGCACGCCGCAGGGAGGGGTGCTATCACCTCTGCTGTGGACACTGGTCATCAACCAACTGCTCAGGCAATTCGATGAGGGACCCGTAAAACTTACGGCTTACGCAGATGACGTTGCAATTGTCATAAGTGGAAAATGCCTTCCAACGATTAGTTCTTTGATGGATCGGGCGCTTCGGGATATTCATACCTGGGCATCTAATGTCGGGCTGAAAGTCAATGCGGAGAAGACGGATATGGTCTTGTTTACAAAGAGGTACAAGGTCCCAAAAGGTACCAGGCCTAAGTTAGGAGCGGTGACCTTACAGGAGAAACCTTGCACAAAATATCTAGGAATCATCATCCTAGACAGTAAGCTGTCATGGAAGCTCAACGTGGAGGAGAGGGTCAAGAAGGCCTCAACGGCACTCTATGCATGTAAAAGAATGCTGGGGTGTACGTGGGGCCTATCGCCCTCTCTTTCTCATTGGGTTTTTACAGCGATTGTAAGCCCTATTCTATACTATGGAGTTCTTGTTTGGTGGAAAGCCACACAAAAAACAACATACCTCAAAAAATTAGAGGGGGTATGCAGACTATCGATGCTTTGCATTACGGGAGCCCTGAAAACAACCCCGACGGCTGCACTGTATGCCATTCTGCACATTCCACCTGTAGACCTGGTAGCAAAGAACAAAGCGTTAACGACCGCAACCAGGCTCGATGCTTCGGGGCAGCTTGAGCGCCGATCATATGGCCATAGTAGTATAGCGTCCTCAGTCACAAGACGAACAGACTACATGATTCCCTACCTGCACTTTGAGGGAGATCTTAAGGCCACAATAGAGGTGGACGGTTGGCGCAAGGGTACGCAAATGGCGGACGAGGCGATACATGTGTACACCGATGGTTCCAAAATAGTGGAAGGAGTAGGGTCTGCGGTATACTGCGCTGATCCGGAATTAAGCAGATCCTACAGGCTGCCGGATTACTGTAGCGTTTTCCAAGCGGAAATATTAGCCGTAACCAAAGCAGTAGAAACCCTGGAAGAGAATAGCTTAAGCTGCAACCGTGTTAATTTTTATATTGACAGTCAAGCAGCAATTAAGGCAATAATCTCGCATAGCACAGCATCTAAATGCGTGTTAGAGTGTAAGAAGTCTCTGGAGAGAATCGGGACAGGGAGAAGCATACATCTATATTGGGTCTCAGGGCATATGGGAATAGATGGGAATGAAAAAGCGGACGAATTAGCTAAAAAGGGCGCATCCCTTGAAGCTTGCTCCGTAGACGTCCCAATTAGATTGGGCGAGATTAAGCGAAGGCGAGAGGTGCACATGATCGACCAAGCAGAAAAGGCGTGGGTTCAAGCGCGGGGCTGTAAAGTGTCGAAGATTATGTGTAGGTCTTACAACCTTAGACTAACACAGTTGCTTCTATCATTAAAAAGAGAGGACTGTAGACTCATGACGGGTATTCTGACTGGACACTGCCTTCTGGCGTCACATGCCTTTAAATTAGGCTTGGTCAGTGATAGCAGGTGTAGGAAGTGCGGGTTGGAGGAGGAAACGATCGAGCGCGTTCTGTGCTCGTGCCCTGCACTTGCCAGGCTAAGACTCCAGCTATTAGGAGTGATACAGCTGTCAGATCTAGAAGCAGCAAGTGGCTTAAGTCCTAGGAAGCTTCTAGTATTTGCCAAGAGGACGGAGTTATTTTATAACATAGGTCCTGGTTTTTGATAGGGTTTTTCAGTTTGGTCGTTAAAACAAACTTCTGGTAACACTACGGACTCAATCAGTCTATGTGAGGTCCTCATGGACCGGCCAGTTCAACCTACCTACCTAATTCAAAATTTTAGGGATTTTCTGGTGATGGTGGTAATTGCGTTCTTCCTTCGTCCGCGCTGTAAGCTTTTTTAATGGATTTCGACTTCTTCCTTAATAACGCCAAACAACACAAATCACTCCTTTGATAAATATATTTCTTAAAACTTTTTTTTAACGTTCTGAAAAAACAACGCGTTTTGAAGACAAAAAAAGAACACGAATCACTTTCCTTCAAAAAGTTTATTTTATATAACTAATTAATATTCCGTTTTGGCACTCTTTTAATTTACAAATATATTATTAAAACTTTTTTTAACTTTTTTGGGCTTTATACGTTTTGAAAAAAAAAACCTTTTTAGATTTATTATTTTATTTAACTATTAAGCGTAACTATTAAGCAATCAAACAATACTAAACTAAAATTTTACTTTTCACTCAAACTAATGCGTCGCTCGTCAAACCTTTGCATAAACATTTAACAGGACAATGGCTACCAAAAATTTCAATTCCTCAGTTAACAAAAGCCTACATTTTTTCACTACCTGCTACTATGAAACACAATACTATTGCAGCGATGCGGGTTTAGTTATTTCAAGTTATTATTATAGTACAATGGCACTAGCGTGTTTATGTTTATTGTTCTGTTATATCTTTATTTGAAAATAAAAAAATGAAATGTAAGGCGCGATAACCGCCGAAGAGATTTTAGGCCGAGCTTCTCTTCCAATTTGCGTCGTGCTCATTATTAATTTTTCCTACAAATTGGCGGGACGGGACCAACTTGTTTTATGCCGACTCAGAACGGAGAGCTTTTCATGGCAGAAAGACACTCGAAGCGCTTGCCAAACACTGCCGAGGGGCGACCCCGCTTAGAAAAATTTTCTTCTAATTGAAAAACCTTATTTCTAAAATTTTGATGTTGCTTTGCCCGGGGTGTGAACACAGGGCATTCGGTGTGGTAGGTGGAGCACGCTACCATTACACCACGGTGGCCCCATATCTGAAGGAAACCTGCATTATTACCCGCTCAAGGTCATTGGTGGTAGCCTCTGTATCCTTTTTGCTTATTTTAAACAAAAATTAGTTCAGAAAAGAGTCATATATGTGTTATTGCGCAGCCTTGTAACACTATTAAGCACACAAAACAAACAACAACAGCATTTAAAGTGTACAGCTGGGTATATAATGTTCGGATTCATCCGAACTTAGACTCCTTACTTGTTTTAGGGAGGTTGTTTTTTGTGTGGCTTTCCACCAAACAAGAACTCCATAGTATAGAATGGGCCTATAAGCCCCACGTACACCCCAGCATTCTTTTACATGCATAAAACGCCGTTGAAGCCTCTTCACTCTCTCCTCCACGTTGAGCTTCCATAAAAGCTTACTGTCTAGGATCTTTTGTGCAAGGTTTCTCCTGTAGGGTCACCCCTCCTAACTTAGGCCTGGTCCAATTTGGGACCTTGCACATCCTTGTAAAGAGCTAATCGTTGGAAGGCACTTTCTAATTATGACAATAGCAACGTCATCTGCGTAAGCCGTAAGTTTTACGGGTCCCTCATCGAATCGCCTGAGCAGTTCCCTGATGGCCAGCATCCACAGCAGAGGTGATAGCACCACTCCTGCGGCGTGCTCCTGTCTATTGATGTCGTGGCCTCGTACGATCTATAATCGCCCATTTAGAAGCATTATTGAAAGCCCCGGAAATGTCTCAGGAGACTCCTAGATCATATTCCATATATTTCAGGGCTTTCTCCATGCTTATTACCACCCTATGCGATGCGGTGTCTACGGACTTGCCTTTGGTGTACGCATGCTGTGTTGTGGAGAGCAGCTTTTCAGCCAAGTTTGACTTTATGTACACATCTATCAATCTCTCAAAGGTCTTGAGCAGAAATGATGTTAAGGTAATGGGTTTATAGTCTATGGGATACACGTGGCCGATCTTACCCGCTTTTGGTAGGATAGCTGTACGAGCAGTTCGCCAAGAGTGTGGTACATGATTCAGTCTTATGCACCCATCGAATATTATTTTAAGCCATTCCACACCCGCTCTACTTGAAACTTGTAGCATAACCGGGATATTACCATCTGGACCCGGCGACTTAAACTTAGAAAACGTCTTCACTACCCATTCGATCTTGGTATCGGTCACCAATCCCGGCACTATCCGCTCCGTGATCGAAGTGTGAGTGATGTCTGCTGGCTCTTCTAAACCATATCACGATAGGAAGTGGGTATCGAAAAGCAGCTCAAGGGTTTCCTCATTATTACTTGACAAATCCCCATTCTCTTTCTTTATTAGTCCCTGGAGTATGCTTCCGCTTGCTAGGACTTTTTCAACCGTGATGTTTCACTGGAGCACTCTATGTCCGTACAGAAGCTTTTCCATGAGATTCTCTTCGCTCTGGAAATTTCACGCTTGTAGATCCTCAGTAGATCCCTATACTCGTCTCGACACGCTTCGCTTTCCACGGCCTTTGCTAGCTTAAACATTTCTTTTACCTGTCTTTTTAAAAGACTCAGCTCAGTTTTCCACCATGGCGGCTTTGCTCTTCCTCTGAATCTGCTTAGATGGCAAACTTTGTTAAACGCAGTCATAAGCGTCCTTATTAGGAATTCATTAGACTCCTCCAGTTCCTCCACATTGGCAACCTCTTTGGGTTGTCCCAGTTTTGTTTCTACCTGTATCTGGAATTTAGTCCAGTTCGTTGACCTAGGGTTTCTGAGGAACCTTTAGAAACCTCTACCTCCCTCTACCCTCTTTAGGGGAATGCTGAAGCTGATATACGCATGGTCGAAGAAGGATGGTCTATCAAGAACCAACCAATCATACCTTGATATATCACGCTCGGAGTTCAATTTAATATCCAGAACATTGCTGGATGTTGAACCAATGTTACCCCTGTTCGCTATCTGCAAATTGGTTTGCAGGATGTAACAAAATAGAGATTCGCCTCTCTCGTTCGTATCTGCTTCTCCCCGCGAATTGTGGTGCGCATTTGATTCCGCGCCTACGACCAACCGCCCTTTGCGCCCTTCGACCTGCGAGGTCTTCAGTAGTGTAATTAGGCAGCATATATGAATGCAGCTGTTTTCATACCATGACTTCAGCTCGCACCCTACCTTCCGTTTGCGCATAGTAAACGCCGAATCCCGATGAGAGCCACGGCTCCTGGATCAGGCCACGTCAAACGAATCGTCCTCGAAGGTTAGGAGAAGTTCGCTCGAAGCTACTGTACTGTGTTGGAGATTTATTTATAAGACTCGCAGCACCATTGGGTTGTTTGTCTCCCTCCAGCACCTTCGCCGTGACGTCGTAGTCCTCCCCTTGTCTTTTTGGTTTAGAGTATTCGAAGCCCACTGCAGCCTCTCGTAACTGTTGTGCCGGTTATTCCCCTGTGCGACTCGCAGCACCATTTGCCTGTTAGTCTTCTTCTAACTCCTTCATGGTGACGTCGGCTACCTCCACCTGTCTTTTTTCTTTTAGAAGTTTGAGTCCTTTTCGACTTCGCCAACTTCTAGCGTGTTAGGATTTCTATCCTCGGGACTTCTTTTCCTGAGTCGCATATAAATTTCACCTGTACCAAAGGACATTTTTGTAAGTTGCGTGTACAATATATCCTCGGCCTGCTTGTTTATTTGGAGGATGTAGAACTGACCTTCCTCCGTAGGCCGAGATACAGTAAGTAACTTCCAAACCTGTGTAGGTATGTTCGGATTCTGATTCTGCAGAAGTCGCAGTGTATCCTTCGACTTCATCACGCATGGTATCCATACCTTAACTTTTGGTAACGTGGGGATTTGCGCTTTATCCACCACCTCAATCCGCGTGTTCGTGCCTTGCGTTTGGAGGTTGGGAACCACTTCCTCCAGCCAGCGCAAGCTCGCAATGATGTCGCACGCTATCATCTTCACACCATTATAGTCTTAGTGTTATCTCCCTTTGGCACCCCCGAGCAAGCCGGTGTCTTAGCGCTAACTCCCTTTAGCACCTCCGAGAAAGCCGGAGTCTTAGCGTTGTTTCCCTTTGGATTATCTCCTACTTCCATAGTTGGACCTTCCCTCTGACTCATAGCTTCCGAGGTTGTTGCTACCTCGCTATTGGGGCCCATCTGTCTTACAGCTTTGGGCCTACTTGTCTTGTCTATGCGACTGCCCTGCCTCGGTGCTCTGGGACTAGGTCCTTTCGGCCTCTTGAAAGCAGGCTTGTTGCCTTCCGCCGAATGTTGCCTCTTCATTCTGCCATTCGACGCTTCTTCCTCCTCGTACCGGGTGCAGAACCGAGGGTTTCTCGCAGCAAACCTTTTGAACTGCCTTCGACCTATTTCTACCGCCTCATGGGCACATTCCAAGCGCTCCATCTTTACTTCTGTTTCTTCGACCACTGCTACCAGGCGTTAGACAATTTTTAGTGCTGCACGGTACTGCGAGAGAGCTCTTTTACTTTCTCTTCTCCGTACCTTTCTCCACTCCCACGGAGTAACCGTATTCATTTGTGCGCTTTTCCAACACGGAGTTCATTGAATCAGCACTACTCTCGCTCCACGAGTCCGACGCATCGCTTAATGCGTATTTGTCGTCCTTGGGTTGCGACTCAGTCGTCCTCTTATTATCGTAATTGTTACAATTATGTAACGAGACGTTCATCTTGGTCGTACGACCACCTGCCCGACAAGGCGGGCTCAGCGGTCCAGTATTATATACGGGGAAAGAACCGTCCGCCCCAGTAGCGCCCCTCACAGTATCGGGAGTGCTCCGTTCGCATCCCCTGGCTGCAAAACGTCCAACAGGCACGGTGCGCATAACACCCTTGATTAGGGGGTTGGCAGTTCTTGGTAACCGACATCCCGCCGCCCTCCTATGATGCGAAACGGCGTAGATGCTAGTCCTAAACAGCTTCGCATCATAGTCGGGCGCTATGTAGTTCGGCTAAGCCCTCACACCAACGACAAAGTGTACCTGCCCTAGGAGGGATGGTAGTAATTAACCATTCCAACAAATGTTTCAAGTTTATTTAAAGAAGTGGGTTTCTCAAAATTTTTAATTATTTCTATTCTATCATTTGATGGTTTACTCTCCTTTGCTGAAATCGTGTAACTTAAAAAAATTTATAACTGGAAATCAAAAAATACATTTTGTTGGCTTAATATGTAAACCGTATTGTTCAAGACGCTTAAAAACAATTCTTAAATGTTCAAAATGTTGTTCTTCATTTTCACTAGCTATTAGTATATCGTGGAGGGTGGGGCCGTGTGTAGAAGTCCACGGAAGTGGGGAAAGCTTCTGACCGTCATTCACCTGGGAATGGCCAGAGCGATTCTTTTGCATGCGGTTCAAGCAGCTCACTACTGCCGGTCGCTTGCGGCCAAGTATCCTCTGGGTAGCTAATGTGAGAAGGCGACAACCTGGCTAGGCCACTCTGACATAAACGGTTTAAGGGCTAGCCGGGGGAGATCTCATCGGCAGCGTCTGTACACCTCTAGGTGCGGCTGCAAGCGGGCGTCTGTCTTGGAGCAAGCGGCTCGTTAAATAAACGTGCCAAGTAATATTTTCACCCCCGCTGAGCGGGTTGTGCGCTAGGCTTGGGACCCGCCACGTAAAACCATACTCCAATGAAATATAACAACAAGCCTCGGATAAATACACTCTCTATTGATGACGACCATGGCAAAGGTTTGAAGGACAATGAATTGAGGGCATGCACCTGGAACGTCCGCTGCCTGAATGGGATTGGTGCTGGTTGATGTCCTCGTCAAAGCAAAATCTGACATCAGCGCCATCCAAGAAATGCGTTGGACGAAGCAAGGAAGAAAGAAGATCAAAAATTGTGACATATATTGGAGTGGCCATGCGAATAAGCGCAGTTTCGTCGTCGGATTCGTGGTGAGAGAGAGACTTTGTCGCCAAGTGCTGGCGTTCACGCCTGTGGACGAGCGTCTCGCCGCTATCCGAATAAAAGCAAAATTTTTTAATTTATCATTCATTTGCGCCCATGCGCCGACAGAGGAGAAAGACGATGAGGTGAAAGACACTTTTTATGAACAATTAGAACGCACATACGAGCGCTGCCCCCGTCATGATATAAAAGTCGTGCTTGGCGACTTTAACGCCAGGGTGGGCAAAGAAGGTGTTTTTGGCCCTACAGTCGGAAAGTTCAGCCTACACAATGAAACTTGTCCTAACGGACTGAGGCTGATTGACTTTGCCGGTGTTCGAAACATGGTCATATCCAGCACGAGGTTCATGCATAAAAAGATACATCAAGCTACATGGCTGTCTCCTGATCGAAATACTCGCAATCAGATCGATCACGTTGTGATAGACGGACGGCATGCCTCCAGTGTTTTAGATGTGCGCACGATCCGAGGACCTAACATCGATTCGGACCATTATCTCGTTGCAGCCAAAATACGCACCCACCTCAACGCGACTAAAAACAAGGAACAAAAAACACAAGGAAAGCTAGACGTCGAAAAGCTTCAATCACAACAGACTGCCAATGATTTCGCAACTCGACTCTCACACCTGCTCTCTGAGGGCACAACTCATCCTGAAGGAATACAGGAGCAGTGGGAGCATATCTCCAAAGCACTTCGTACTGCCGCCGAGGAAAAAATTGGTTACCGGCGGCCACGAAAAAACAACTGGTATGATGAAGAATGCCGCGTTGCAACCGAAAGAAAAGGCGCTGCCTACAGGGCTACGTTAAAAGCGAGCGCGACAAGAGGAGTGTGTGAACGCTATCGTGAGTTGAAAAGGGAAGCGGGACGCCTTTTCAGGAAGAAAAAAGCAGAAGCATAAAGGCGTGAGTGCGAGGAGCTTGAGCTGCTAGCCACCAGGAATAACTCCCGAAAATTCTACAAAAAAATACGGCGACAGACGGAAGGTTTTAAGACGGGGGCAAACTCCTGTAGGAATGAAAACGGCGACCTTGTAACTGATGTCCAGAGAGTGCCTAGATTATGGAGGGAATACTTCTCTGCTCTCTTAAATGGAGGCAGCAATTCACCGCGCAGAGATGAAGAACCCGATCCCCCAATCGATGATGATGGAATAATATGTCCCCCCGCCCGATTATGACGAAGTTAGAATAGCAATAACCAGATTGAAAAACAACAAGGCCGTGGGTGCTGATGGATTGCCTGCGGAGCTATTCAAGTTCGGCGGCGAGGAGTTGGTAAGGCGCATGCAGCAGCTTCTTAGCAAAATATGGCCGGACGAAAGCATGCCCGACGGTTGGAATTTAAGTGTTCTTTGCCCGGTCCACAAGAAGGGGGATACTGCAAAATGCACTAACTATCGT
Source organism: Eurosta solidaginis (assembly GCF_040869045.1). Lineage (NCBI taxonomy): Eukaryota > Metazoa > Arthropoda > Insecta > Diptera > Tephritidae > Eurosta > Eurosta solidaginis. The sequence continues at coordinate 137,838,150 of NC_090320.1, read as the reverse complement.
GGAATCAGCCTTCTTAATATCGCATATAAGGTCCTTTCAAGTGTATTGTGCGAAAGATTGAAGCCCACCGTGAACCGGCTGATTGGACCTTATCAGTGCGGCTTCAGACCTGGTAAATCTACCATCGACCAGATTTTCACAATGCGCCAAATCTTGGAAAAAAACCCGTGAAAAGAGAATCGACACACATCAACTCTTCGTCGACTTTAAAGCCGCCATCGACAGCACGAAAATGAGCTGCCTATATGCCGCCATGTCTGAATTTGGTTTCCCCGCAAAACTTATACGGCTGTGCAAAATGACGTTGAGCAACACCATCATCTCAGTCAGAATTGGGAAGGACCTCTCCGAGCCGTTCGAAACTAAACGAGGTTTCAGACAGGGTGACCCCCAATCGTGCGATTTCTTTAATTTGATGCTGGAGAAAATTATACTAGATGCAGAACTTAAACGCACTGGAACAATATACTATCAAAGCATGCAATTACTGGCATATGCTGATGACATTGATATCATCGGCCTAAACACCCGCGCTGTTAGTTCTGCTTACTCCAAACTGGAAAAAGAAGCGGTAAAGATGGGTTTGATGATGAATGAGGACAAAACGAAGTACCTGCTCTCATCGAGTAAAGAGTCAGCGCATATGGGCCTTGGCAACCACGCTACTGTTGGCAGCCATAATTTCGAAATAGTAAAAGACTTCGTTTATTTGGGAACCAGCATCAACACTAGCAACAACATCAGCACTGAAATCCAGCGAATAATCAATCTTGCCAATAAATGCTACTTTGGACTAGGTAGGCATTTGAAAAGTAAAGTACAAGTCACTTATCGTACCCGTCCTGCTATATGGGGCAGAAGCATGGACAATGACAACAGCAGATGAAGCGGCTTTGGGAGTGTTCGAGAGAAAAGTTCTTCGAAAGATTTATGGACCTCTACGCGTTGGCGATGGCGAGTACCGAAGAAGATTTAATGATGAGCTGTACGAGCTATACGCAGACATCAACATAGTCCAGCGAATTAAAACGCAGCGGCTGCGCTGGCTAGACCATTTTATGCGAATGAAAGATGATGCTCCGGCCAAAAAAGTGTTTCTATCGGAACCCGCCTATGGAAGCAGAGGTAGAGGGCGGCCCCCACTCCGTTGGAAGGACCAGGTGGAAAACGATTTAAACTCCCTTGGTGTGACCAATTGGCGCCGGTTGGCGGAGCGAAGGAGCGACTGCCGCGCCTTGTTGGACGGCCATAACCGTTTAGATGGTTAAGCGCCAATTAAGTAAGTAAGTAAGTATTAGTATATCGTGTACATACGTGAATAAAAAATTTAGACCTAAAAATTTTTCATTTATAACCCGTTGAAAGGTTTGAGCACCATTTCTTAATCCAAAAGGCATGCGTAGAAATTCAAATAAGCCAAAAGGTGTAGTAAAAGCAATTTTATGTACATCTTTAGGTGCCACTGGTATTTGATATTTTTCTAGTTTTGAAAATATGGTTCTATTTTTAAAATCTATACTCAAATCGTGAATATGTGGAAGTGGTTCTGGTACTGTAAGACAATTAAGTCTTCTATAATCTCCGCAAGGCCGACAGTCATTTGCTTCCTTTTTAGGAACCAAATGTAAAGGCGAAGCGATAGAAGAACATGAAGTTCTACAAACACCAATCTTAACTAAATACTCAAATTCTGTTCTAGCTACTTTAAGTTTCACTGGATCTAATCGTCTTGATTTTGAGAAGGGTAGAATTCCTTTAGTTTAAGTTCTATGTACAGTGCTGTGTTTAACTATTTTAGATAAATTCAGTCCAGAAATAACCTCAGGAAATTCTTTGATTAATTCCGAAAATTGTTTAACTTTTAATGGCAATTTAAGCTCAAAAATTTCGCAGAATCCAAAAGAACCAATTACTTTTATTTTGTTTCTGAGTCAATAATTTATTTATTTTTAATATCTACTAGAAGTCCAAATTTTTCCAAAAAAATTTCACCAATAATTGGAGTTTTAGTATCTGCTAAAATGAAAGTAAAATGAAATTCATGCCTTAGTCCTAAGCCCATTTTAAGTGATTTCGATCCAAACCTTTGGATAATTGATCCATTTGCTGCTGATAAATTTAAATAAGAATTTTTCTTAAATTGCTTAAATCTGGCAAGAAGAATAACTGAACCAACAGCCAGTGGCGTAGTGAGGGGGGAAAGGGGGACTCTTGCACCAGGCGCTACTCACAGGGGGGGGGGGGGCGCCAAATGGTTTGCAAAGCAGAACTTCCTGGATAATTTGTATTTTTATTATAACTGATTTCTGGAAAAAAATTCAATACTAACAAGTAAGGAAGGCTAAGATCGGGTGTAACCGATCATTACATACTCAGCTGAGAGCTATGGAGACAAAATAAGGGAAAATCACCATGTAGGAAAATGAACCTAGGGTAACCCTGGAATGTGTTTGTATGACATGTGTATCAAATGGAATGTGTTAAAAAATATTTTAAGAGGGAGTAGGCCATAGTTCTATGGGTGGACGCCATTTAAGGATATAGCCATAAAGGTGGACTAGGGCTGAATATGGAGTTTGTTTGTACGATATGGGTATCAAATGGGAAGGGAAGGGTGTTAATGAGCATTGTAAAAGGGTGTGGGCTTAGTTCTATAGGTGGACGCCTTTTCGAGATATCGCCATAAAGGTGGACCAGGGGTGACTCTAGAATTTGTTTGTACGATGTTATAAGCATTAATTGAGCGGCCTTGGAACTTTCGTTTAAGAAAAACTTTAGGTTTGGCTTAACTTGATCAAGTAAATATACATCGAATGAAAAATTTACTCTCGTATTAGAGAGAAAAGCCTCAAAATCATTTACAGGAAATATCTGAAGAAGTTATATTAGCATTTAAAATATTTTTAAGCTTTGAGTAGTTTTCCCTATGTGTTTCTAAATTTTCAATGTCATCTGGAAGTGGCAATAATATTTGGGTGAAGGCATGGGCGGATATGGGATACCAAATCGGCAAAATTGTCCTCTTATTTCCCTGGTACACGACTGACTATGGATATGTCTTTGGTACTCAATGAGGTTTTCCAAATGACTTATGGATCCATCTGTAGAGACATATTTTTCAATGAAACTAATAGCATTTGGAAAAGACTCAGGTTCGCTAAGATCGATCTTAGGATCATTTTTGACCCAATACATGCCATGCACATGAGGTGAGCCCCTTTGTTGGAATTCAATTCGCCAGTAAATGTGCTCAAAAAAAAGCTTGAGCATCCGGCGATAGCGATAGTCGAAATATCTAGAGCATGTGACTGCTACTGAGCGAATCAGACGACATCGTTCTTGTGTAGGTAAATTATTTGCCTCTTCTTCAAAAATACTTCTTGAGTCCACAGTTTTAGCCAAAATAACCAGTAAAAAAGGTTGGAAGACCGAATTGGCGAATCATGGCAATTGCTTTTTTTCTGCCTCCCAGTGAGCTGGGGAATCTTGCTCTATCAAATTTTGAACAAAATTTTCATTTAAAATATTTTGGGCCGTAACTCGATTGCTTCCAGAAAATCGACGTACTATTCTTAATCTGAAGCAGTTCTAACTTCTTGTAATTATAGAAAAGCTTAGGAATAGATGCAATAAACGGAATTTGTTCATTATCACTAAAACCTGCAACCCACTCTTCGTTAATTTGTATATTGTGCTCTTGATATAATGGGGTATTCATTAAATATGGCAAGGCTCCCATAATTTTCGCAGGGCGTATGGTATCAGCCATATAGTCATCATTATACTCCATACGCCTACTTAAATGGATTTGAATCACATGCGCTTGATCAAATGATTTTGGGAGAGAAGTAACAATTTCGTTAACAGCAATAGGAATGTTTACTACAGCCCCACTTAGTGAGCTCTGTCCTTGGTATCCCAAAGGACGAATAGTCATAAAAGGTAGCCTGGGCATTATTAAGCGTCCCTCTAAAGGCGTAAGATCTTTTAGCAATTCTGGGAGCTCTGGAAAATCTAAACCACTAGACAAGCATATCTTTGGAAGAGTGTTCCTTTTAACTGCGTTTCGGCAAGTAACAGAATTTATAGCTACCATCTTCAGCAGGAAATTTATCAGAGAAATAAAAGGCAGATGCAAATTCTGGATGGCTTTGAGAAATTAAACTGAAATTTAAGGACTGTACTTGTTACGGAAACCATCGCCCACCACACAAACGCAAACCTCTGTTGGTCCCTTCTTAATATTCCTAAAATATGTTTGTCGAAAATCTGGTAATCCTAATTCATTTACTATATCTTCGTTCTCCCGACCCTTATTTTCTCTAATTGAGCGATTTCTCTCAGCTTGCTTTTCATTTTCATATATTCTGTTTTGTAAATTTACTTTGTGACGATATACTCGGATTTGACTTTGACGTCTTTGTCTAGAGTTTTCTACACGAGCTCTTCTACGGACTGGTCTACGAGCAAGAGTATTTCTAATTTGTTCTCGGTGTCTATTCCCTGGATTTCTACGGCGGGATCAGTGCTCACAAGTATTTCTACTTTGCTCGATAGAGCGATTGGAGGAGTTCTCGCGGCGTGATCTATGTTGCGTGTATTGATTATTCGCTCAGCTGACCGAACCTCTGGATTTGCAGGGCGAGACCTATGTTCAGAGGTATTTCTACTTTGCTCTATAGGGCGAATTTCTGAGTTTCCGCGACGAACCCTATGTCGCCGAGTATTGATTATTTGCTCAGGGGCACGAATCTCTTGATTGAATCGGCGAGACCTATGTTCAGCGGTATTTCGACATTGCTCTGCAGAGCGTATCTCCAGATTTTCACGTTGAGATCTATGTTGCCGTGGACTGATTATTCGCTAAGCGGCGAGGATCTCGGGAGTGTCACGGCGAAACCTATATTCGCTGGTATTACGACTTTGCTCTGCAGAGCGAATTTCTGAGTTTCCGCGACGGACTCTATGTTGCCAAGTATTGATTATTCGCTCAGCGGCGCGAATCTCGGGACTGTCACAGCGAGACCTATAATAAATAAATAAATGCAAGGCGCGATAACCTCCGAAGAGATCTAATGCCGAGCTTCTCTTCCAATTTACGTCGTGCTCCTCTTGATTTTCCCTACAAATTGGCCGGACGTGGCCTACATGTTTTATGCCGACTTCGAACGGCATCTCTAAGGCAGATGAGTTTTCACTGAGAGCTTTTCAGAGCGATTTCTCTCAGCTTGCTTTTCATTTTCATATATTCTGTTTTGTAAATTTACTTTGTGACGATATACTCGGATTTGACTTTGACGTCTTTGTCTAGAGTTTTCTACACGAGCTCTTCTACGGACTGGTCTACGAGCAACAGTATTTCTAATTTGTTCTCGGTGTCTATTCCCTGTATTTCTACGGCGGGATCAGTGCTCACAAGTATTTCTACTTTGCTCGATAGAGCGATTGGAGGAGTTCTCGCGGCGTGATCTATGTTGCGTGTATTGATTATTCGCTCAGCTGACCGAACCTCTGGATTTGCAGGGCGAGACCTATGTTCAGAGGTATTTCTACTTTGCTCTATATAGCGAATTTCTGAGTTTCCGCGACGAACCCTATGTCGCCGAGTATTGATTATTTGCTCAGGGGCACGAATCTCTTGATTGAAACGGCGAGACCTATGTTCAGCGGTATTTCGACATTGCTCTGCAGAGCGTATCTCCAGATTTTCACGTTGAGATCTATGTTGCCGTGGACTGATTATTCGCTAAGCGGCGAGGATCTCGGGAGTGTCACGGCGAAACCTATGTTCGCAGGTATTACGACTTTGCTCTGCAGAGCGAATTTCTGAGTTTCCGCGACGGACTCTATGTTGCCAAGTATTGATTATTCGCTCAGCGGCGCGAATCTCGGGACTGTCACAGCGAGACCTATAATAAATAAATAAATGCAAGGCGCGATAACCTCCGAAGAGATCTAATGCCGAGCTTCTCTTCCAATTTACGTCGTGCTCCTCTTGATTTCCCCTACAAATTGGCCGGACGGGGCCTACATGTTTTATGGCGACTTCGAACGGCATCTCTAAGGCAGATGAGTTTTCACTGAGAGCTTTTCATGGCAGAAATACACCCGGAGCGCTTGCCAAACACTGCCGAGGGGCGACCCCGCTTAGAAAAATTTTCTTCTAATTGAAAAACCTTATTTCTAAAATTTTGATGTTGCTTTGCCCAGGGTGAGAACCCAGGGCATACGGTGTGATAGGCGGAGCACGCTACCATCACACCACGGTGGCCGCCTATGTTCGGAGATATTACGACTTTGCTCTGCAGATCGTATTTGAGAATTTTCGCGGCGGATTCTGTGGCCCAACGTATTTTGGGTTTGTTGGGTTTGTGAATGTTGTGTATATTCTTCGGCTACACGAAGAACGTGCATTCCTCTCCTATCTGCGACGCTATGATTTATGAAACATATGTATATATATGGTTTAATGTAATTAAATATGAAATGTATGTATTTAAAATATTTAATAATAAATTTTGTTTTACTTAATTCAAAATTTTAGGGATTTACTGGTGATGGTGGTAATTGCATTCTTCCTTCGTCCGCGCTGTAAGCTTTTTTAATGGATTTTGACTTCTTCCTCACGATGTTGATAATAACGCCAAACAACACAAATCACTTCTTTGAAAAATATATTTCTCAAAACTTTTTTTTAACGTTCTGAAAAAAAAAACGCGTTTTGAAGACAAAAAAAGTACACGGATCACTTTCCTTAAAAAGTTTATGTTATATAACTAAATAATATTCCGCTTTAGCACTCTTTTGATTTACAAATGTATTTATTAAAAATTTTTTTAACTTTTTTGGTCTTTATACCTTTTGAAAAAAAAACGCATTTGATTTATTATTTTATTTAACTACTAGCGTACCCTCGCCCGCTTGGCTAGGCGATAAATTCAATGATTTGCTGAAAGAGAATAAAATTAATACGAAACAAAGCAAATTCTTTGATGCAATTTCTTTCGAACTTTATTGTAACACTTTTTGGTAGACAACGTTTTTGGTTTTTCCTTCTTTCGCGTAAATGAATAATGACGACGGTTTGCCTACTCGTGCGCAACCTACATACAATTGTCCATGAGAAAAAATTGGGTATTCTAAATTAATACCGCACATTTGTAGAGACTGTCCTTGCGCCTTGTTAATTGTTATAGCGAAGGCAAGGCGAATAGGGAACTGCAAACTTTTGAAATCGAATGGTAAATCCGTCGGAATCAGTGGAATTCTGGGTATCAAAACGTCTTCTCCTTTGTACTTCCCTTTCGAAATTGTTGCTTCGATAACGTTACCCATTAGCTTCTTCACTGCGAGTCTGGTACCGTTGTAGTCGTGGCACATTAATGTTGCGCAGCATAATAATCGGTGCTCCAATTTTTAATCGTAAATTATGAGGTGGTAGGCCTTGCAAATTGAGTGAGGTTAAAAATTCAGTTGAATAATTTACGATATCATCTTGATAAGTAATAGTGTCCATTGACTTATATACAACTATGTCACCAGGTATTTGATCCAGAATAGCTGCATTTATATCATTGACGTAATTATTTTTCCCAGCTAAAATTGTTCTTTCGCTGAGCCAATCATAGTTTTTGCAATGTTGAACTATGTTTGGAAATACACTCTGTATCATTGCCATTTAGACTGTGCAAAAGTGCAGAAATTGTTAGGCAATGTAATAATTCCTGTTGGATCGACAGACATTTGGCCATTTCCGATTTTCAGTAATTGTTGTGAAAATTCAGCTGCTTACGGATCGTTTTGTAGTTGAACACGTAAGTTTGTAGTAAGTGTAAGCGTGTTTACATGTCTCCATAAAATGAAGATTTTAAACATTCATTGATTTCATCTGCAGCCGTGGATTTTGGGATCACAGATAATGTTTGCCTGAAATCTCCAACCAATAAAATCATGGCACATCCAAAGACTGTTTGGCTTCCTCGTAGATCTTTCAAAATTCTACCAAGTGCTTCCAATGATTTCTTGTGTGCCATAGTACACTCGTTCTATACGATGAGCTTGCATACTTTAAGAACTTTTGCCATTCCAATTGTTTTCGAAATATTCCATGTTGGTGTTTCATTTGCCTGCATATCCAAAGGCAACTTTAATGCAGAATGTGCTGTGCGACCGCCTTCCAGTAATGTAGCCGCAATTCCGGAAGAAGCGAGTGCCAATGCAACGTTATTATTTGATCGCATTTTTGCTAATATCAGTGAAATCAAAAAGGTCTTGCCTGTTCCCCCAGGAGCATCCAAGAAAAACAATCCACCAGTTCCATGGCTAACATTATTCATGATTGTATCATAAACATGTTGCTGTTGGTCATTCAATTTCGTTAAATTTGATGTTACAAATGTGTTTAGTTCATTACAATCATAATGGTATTCACGCTCCAGTTCTCGATTGAGCATATCATGCATTGGACGATTTGCTGCTGGCATGACCAATTTTACTAACGATTTGTTTGACACCGACAAACAAATGTCGTCAATCCTTATCAATGCTTCATTGTAAATTTCCAATGTGAATTCCAACTCATAATTTGCAGTATTTCGACGCATTATTCCATAATTCCAATAGATTAGATGGGGAGCACATTGCAATTATTATCGAAAATAATGTTCGTATTTAATGTGGACTGGCTATTACAGCTGAAAAGGCAAGCGTATCTTCCCAATGCTTATCATCCTCCAACAAATTTAATTGTTGATATGCTTCACGATATGTAGCGCACAATTCACCATTAATTGTTCTTAAAGCTTGGAATAATGTTGGGCCACGAAAATTAATTAACAACAATCGCAAATAAAAACACTCATTGGGATGAACTGCATAAATGCGTCCTAATGCATCTATTGAGAACACATTTAGGATGACCTTGAACTGGTTTTCCTTGTTTTCGCCTTTGAAATGTTTTCCTGGATTTATCCCATGAGAAATATTGTGGCACTTCTGCATATAGCATCTCTCATAAACAGTGTACAAACCTCGGTGTTTATGTTTACGTTCCTTCAAAAAAACTTGCAACTTAGCAACACGACAGAAATCGAAAAATTCGTATATTATTCAAAAAATATTGTACACTTGAAATGATCTCGAGACGCTCGTCACCCAGAGAAAAATTACCACTCATCAGCACAGCTTCCTTTTGTTGCCCATATTGAAGTACTCACTAACAGCTTCCATTTGATACCCATAAAGTAAAAACACATCCTAAGGTTATTCTGATCTACGTTTTGGGCAAAATCTGGAGACCGTAGTCACACAGATGTATGAAAATTACCCTCTGCTAAAGAACTCATCAACAGCTTTCATTTGATATCCATATTGTATAAACACATTTTAGGGGTATCTGGGTCCACGTTTTGGCCTATATCTCGAGACCCTAGTCACCCAGGGGTACGAAAAATGTTCATGTACTAAAGCACTCATCAACAGCCTTCATTTGATATCCCTATTGAATAAACACATTCTTGGGGTACCCGGGTCCACACTTTAGCCTATACCTCGAGACCCTAGTCACCTAGGGGTACGAAAAGTACCCCATATTAAAGTACTCATCAGAAGCTTCCATTTGATACCCATATTATACAAACACAACGTAGGGTTATCCGGGTCCACGTTTTGACCTATATCTCAAGACCCTCGTAATTTAAAAAAAAAAATTTTACCAAAAACCTTCCTCTATTTGATCCCTATAATATGAAAAAAGAACGAATAAAAGTGGCTTCGTATCGGCCCCAAAACATGGACAGGAACGAACATCATTTCATTTTTATATATATAGACTAGCGTACCATCGCCCGCTTCACTAGGCGATAAAGTCAATGATTTGCTGAAAGAGAATAAAATTAATACGAAACAAAGCAAATTCTTTGATACAATTTCATTCGAACTTTATTGTAACACTTTTTGGTAGACAACGTTTTTGGGTTTTCCATCTTTCGCGTAAATGAATAATGACGATGGTTTGCCTACTCGTGAGCAACCTACATACAATTGTCCATGAGAAAAAATTGGGTATTCTAAATTAATACCGCACATTTGTAGAGACTGCCCTTGCGCCTTGTTAATTGTCATAGAGAAGGCAATGCGAATAGGGAACTGCAAACGTTTGAAATCGAATGGTAAATCCGTCGGAATCAGTGGAATTCTGGGTATCAAAACTTCTTCTCCTTTGTACTTTCCTTTCAAAATTGTTGCTTCGATAGCGTTACCCATTAGCTTCTTCACTGCGAGTCTGGTACAGTTGTAGGCGTGGCAAATCGAGTGAGTTTAAGAATTCAGTTGGATAATTTACGATATCATCTTGATAAGTAATAGTGTCCATTGACTTATATACAACTATGTCAACAGGTATTTGATCCGGAATAGCTGCATTTATATCATTGACGTCCTTATTTTTCCCAGCTAAAATTGCTCTTTCGCTGAGCCAATCATAGTTTTTGTAATGTTGAACTATATTTGGAAATACACTCTGTATCATTGCCATTTAGACTGTGCAAAAGTGCAGAAATTGTTAGGCAATGTTATAATTCCTGTTGGATTGACAGACATTTAGCCATTGCCGATTTTCAGTAATTGTTGTGAAAATTCAGCTGCTGACGGATCGTTTTGTAGTTGAACACGTACGTTTGTAGTAAGTGCAAGTGTGTTTACATGTCTCTATAAAACGAAGATTTTAAACATGCATTGATTTCATCTGCAGCCGTGGATTTTGGGATCACAGATAATGTTTGCCTGAAATTTCCAGCCAATAAAATCATGGCACCTCCAAAGACTGTTTGGCTTTCTCGTAGATCTTTCAAAATTCTATCAAGTGCTTCCAATGATTTCTTGTGTGCCATAGTACACTCGTCCCATACGATGAGCTTACATACTTTAAGAACTTTTGCCATTCCAAATGTTTTCGAAATATTCCGTGTTGGTGTTTCATTTACCTGCATATCCAAAGGCAACTTTAATGCAGAATGTGCTGTGCGACCGCCTTCCAGTAATGTAGCCGCAATTCCGGAAGAAGCGAGTGCCAATGCAACGTTATTATTTGATCGCATTTTTGCTAATATCAGTGAAATCAAAAAGGTGTTGCCTGTTCCCCCAGGAGCATCCAAGAAAAACAATCCACCAGTTCCATGGCTAACATTATTCATGATTGTATCATAAATTTGTTGCTGTTGGTCATTCAATTTCGTTAAATTTGATGTTACAAATGTGTTTAGTTCATTACAATGATAATGGTATTCACGCTCCAGTTCTCGATTGAACATATCATGCATTGGACGATTTGCTGCTGGCATGCCCAATTTTACTAACGATTTTTTTGACATCGACAAAGAAATGTCGTCAATCCTTATCAATGCTTCATTGTAAATTTCCAATGTGAATTCCAACTCATAATTTGCAGTATTTCTACGCATTTGGTTTAAAATTTCATCTGCCGTATAATCTTTGAAATTATTTCATAATTCCAATGGATTAGATGGGGAGCACATTGCAATTATTATCGAAAATAATGTTCGTATTTGTCGTGGATTGGCTATTACAGCTGAAACGGCAGGCGTATCTTCCCAATGCTTATCATCCTCCAAAAAATTTAATTGTTGACATGCTTCACGATATGTAGCGCACAATTCACAATTAATTGTTCTTAAAGCTTGGAATGATGTTGGGCCACGAACATTAATTAACAACAATCGCAAATAAAAACACTCAGCATTATTTGGATGAACTGCATAAATGTGTCCTTACGCATCTGTTGAGAGCACATTAGGATGATTTTGAACTTATTTACCTTGTTTTCGCCTTGGAAATGTTTTCCTGGATTTATCCCATGTGAAATATTGTGGCACTTCTGCATATAGCAATGTTCTTACAAAGTCGTCCTATTGACATAAATGAAAAGAAGCAGTCAAAGTTGTAGACGGTGCACTTGTTGCTCTAAGCGCTGCATTTTCAGTAGTAAAATAAACGCGTTGGCCATTTTCAAGGTGCGTTTGTGTATGTGTGCTGAAGCATCTCTCATAAACAGTGTACAAACCTCGGTGTTTATGTTTACTCTCCTTCGAAAAAATTTGCAACTTAGCAGCACGAAAGAAATCGAAAAATTCGTATATTATTCAAAAAATATTGTACACATGAAATGATCTCGAGACGCTCGTCACCAAGAGAAAAATTACCACTCATCCGCACAGCTTCCTTTTGTTGCCCATATTGAAGTACTCATTAAAAGCTTCCATTTGATACCCATAAAGTAAAAACACATCCTAAGGTTATTCTGATCCACGATTTGGGCAATATCTGGAGACCCAAGTCACCCAGATGTATGAAAATTACCCTCTGCTAAAGAACTCATCAACAGCTTTCATTTGATATCCATATTGTATAAACATATTTTAGCGGTATCTGGGTCCACGTTTTGGCCTATATCTCGAGACCCTAGTCACCCAGGGGTACGAAAAATATTCATGTACTAAAGCACTCATCAACAGCCTTCATTTGATATCCCTATTGAATAAACACATTCTTGGGGTACCCGGGTCCACACTTTAGGCTATACCTCGAGGCCCTAGTCACCTAGGGGTACGAAAAGTACCCCATATTAAAGTACTCATCAGAAGCTTCCATTTGATACCCATATTATACAAACACAACGTAGGGTTATCCGGGTCCACGTTTTGACCTATATCTCAAGACCCTCGAAATTTAAAAAAAAATTTTTTTGCTAAAAACTTTCCTCTATTTGATCCCTATAATATGAAAAAAGAACGAATAAAATTGGCTTCGTATCGGCCTCAAAACATGGACAGGAACGAACATTATTTCATTTTTATATATATAGACTAGCGTACCCTCGCCCGCTTCGCTAGGCGATAAATTCAATGATTTGCTGAAAGAGAATAAAATTAATACGAAACAAAGCAAATTCTTTGATACAATTTCATTCGAACTTTATTGTAACACTTTTTGGTAGACAATGTTTTTGGGTTTTCCATCTTTCGCGTAAATGCATAATGACGATGGTTTGCCTACTCGTGAGCAACCTACATACAATTGTCCATGAGAAAAAATTGGGTATTCTAAATTAATACCGCACATTTGTAGCGACTGTCCTTGCGCCTTGTTAATTGTCATAGCGAAGGCAAGGCGAATAGGGAACTGCAAACGATTGAAATCGAATGGTAAATCCGTCGGAATCAGTGGAATTCTGGGTATCAAAACGTCTTCTCCTTTGTACTTTCCTTTCAAAATTGTTGCTTCCATAACGTTACCCACTAGCTTCTTCACTGCGAGTCTGGTACCGTTGTAGTCGTGGCACATTAATGTTGCGCAGCATAATAATCGGTGCTCCAATTTTTAATCGTAAATTGAGGTGGTAGGCCTGGCAAATCGAGTGAGTTTAAGAATTCAGTTGGATAATTTACGACATCATCTTGATAAGTAATAGTGTCCATTGACTTATATAAGTTAACAAATGTATTAGTTAACCTAGTCCCGAACGTTTAACTTTCATATCGGCTAACAGATTTGCCACCGCTAAGTTAGCAGCAGCTAACATAGTCACAAGCCGAGTTCAAACTTCTACTGGGCTTATTATGTTAGAATACTTGATACAAAAACAAGTACATATCTTCATCGTATGATCTGATCAGTGAAAAACATCCAACAACAGTATAGCTATAACATTAGACTAAAGTTACGGTACAACATATTTGCTATTGCATCGACTGTGCGAAGGTCTAAATCAAAAGCTAATTGGTGATAGCAGAACAGTTCCTACCAACAACGTCACGGTAGATTGAAAAGAGTTTTGCTGAGCTATGACTTTGGCTTAGGTTTAACAATGTCATACAAATCAATTGTAAATTGTACTCAAATCTATTAACACCGGTAAAATAAAATTAAATATTTTCATATGAAAATTAACGTGTTTAACTGGCGCCCAACTTGAAGGACCAAGGACCTACTAATTAAAAGGACATCCGAATCCTGGAGGACCAAGGACCAATAAAATCGAGAGGACATAAGAATCCTTGAGGATCACGAGCCAACTTATTTAATTAAAAATTGTAAGTGATTATTCAATAAATTTTCTAAGTGGCTAAGAATACAACAAATTTATAAATCGCGGAAAAGTGATATTTCTAATAATAATCAAAAGTTTATATGTTAAAATCCGTGTTTTAAATGTGAGTTTAGCTTTTGATTAAATTGAGTTTAGTTGTCGAACTATATTTTTTGTTCAAACTTATCGAAGTTTTTAATATTCTTTAAAATTCTGAGAGTCCCCTTGTTTAATTGAGTGTTTAAAACACATAAAGGTAAATCTTAAAATCGTAAAATCTTTGGAAATTATATGCTTCAAACTTCAGTAATTTTCAATTAATGCACTTACATGTCTTCATTCCAATAAATAATATAGAGTTTTCTTTACAACAACGTTTTCTGCTACTCTAAAGAATAAAGTGCCACGGTTTATAGCGATACGACAATTCTTTGTCGATTTAAAAATTATTCTTAGAAGACAAAAGACTAAATACACTGGTTGACGGCCAAAATTTACCAGAGACGCCGTTATGAAATTCGTATGTAAAACCACCCCCTGATTTCGAAAATCGAGTTCAATTTACCGTTATTCGAAAAAACCAAAAAGGTGGCTCCCTTTAATTACGTATATCTCACGAACGGGTAAAGCAATTGCAAAAAGAATCGGAAAGACAATAGAATTTGCTATAAATGCATAATACATTGTTTTTTGCTCAACCTGATAGTTTTCGAGATTTTTGTTTTTTTTATGAAAAAATATGAAAAAAATTACTTTTTGCGAGGGCAGCATTCCAAAACCACAACTTTTTTTCCAGATGTTTTTTCTTTACGTAAAGCTCTGTCTAATTAAAAAAGATAAGCTACCATCGAAGAAAATCGATGCAAAACTACGTAAGTTATAAGCGATCAAATAAAAATACCCAGGTTGGGCAATTTCAACGTATACCTCAAAACGTATGTATGGTATAAAGAAGAGTGAAATATCTAGCTATGCTCTGTTTCTATTTAGTTAAAAGTTCAATTTAGGAATGAAATTTCCCATATTTTTAACTTTTTTTTTTAATTTATTTATGTTTATACTATATTCTAACAATCTTTGTCTTAATTTGATTTTACTATGTAGTCGAAATAATTATGTGTTCTATTTCGACGCTTATTCAGTTTAGGATCGGTTTCTCTTATGAGAAACCAGCAGTAATCACCCATCATTGCGACGTCCCAGAATCCTTGATATCGATTCTCAATTAATTTCATTTGCTGATGAAACCTTTCGCCATGTTCGTCACTTTCGTCGCCAAGATTTGCGGGAAAAAAGTTCAAATGTGAGTGCGGAAAGTGAATTTTTAAGGATATATTTACGCCTGGAAAGAAAACATTAGTTAGGTAAACAAGTTATAGAATTTTGGGAAACTAATTTTAATAAGCCTTTAAGCGATTTTCGCATAATTATTGATTAAGTCGTTCACTATCTGCTCGTAGTTAGGGCTTTTGTGTCTACCGAGAAAAGAAGCAACGACCTTTTCAAAGGATTCCCACGCTGCTGCCTCAACTGATGAGTGTAGTCTTTTGAATTGATTACTGTTGATCAACTTTTTTATTTGTGCTCCAACAAAAATACCTTCCTTTATCTTGGCTTGAGAAATATCTGGAAAATTGTTTTCATATAGTCGAATGCTTCGCCTTCTTTGTTCAAAGCCTTAACCAAGTTTTTAATGAGACCGAGCTTGATGTGTAAGGGTGGAAGTATGATTTTCTCTTTCTTGACAAGAGGGGTGTATTTGATGTTATCCACACCAACGGTAAACTCGACTCTTTCCGGCCAATCCTTTCTGACGTAGTGGTCCCTACGAGCTCGGCTATCCCACTTGCAAAGGAAGCAGCAGTGCTTGGTGTAGCCACTTTGTAGACCGCATAGCATTGCAACGACTTTGAGATCCGAACATATTTTCCAATCATGCTCTTCATATTTGATAAATTTGAGTAGTTTTTGCGTTTCCTCGTAGGTTTCCTTGGTATTTACTGCATGTACGATCGGGCTTTTTGTTACAAATATGCAATAATACAGCCTTCAAACTCAGTTTATTGCTGTCTATGAACAATCGCCAGCCTTTTGAATCCTATGTTTGACCAAACTCTTTGAATAAACCCGGAATGTCGTTGCAGTAGCATATACTGTCTTTCTTGGTATAGTGTTTGGAAAATTGTTCGTGACGAGTTCTACAATACATCACCTTAACATCGGATGACACAAATTTAAATTGTTGCATACGAGAAGCGTGGATCTCGGCCTTTTCCTTGGATAGTTCCAAATCTCTTATCCAATCATTAAGTTGTGCTTGTGACAGAACGATTCTCGATTTTGTTGTGTATATATAATTATAATTTTGAAAATCTACCTGCATACTTACCCATAAGTGACGGAAATACATGTTTATAACTACATGCCTACAGCAGGTTTCGAACCCAATCACTCTTCCTTTCGATGCAACCTCTCTACCTAATATAAAACAATTCGAGTATTAAAAGTATTATTTGATTTATTTAAAGAAAAAGTATTATCATTGTTATGATGTTATTCGTTAACCGGATAATATCCCATTTGCACTTTATACCTTTAATATATGTATGTATACATACATTGAAGTTGCGCAACCTGGGTATTTTTATTTGACGCCTAAAACTTACGTAGTTTTGCATCGATTTTATTCGATGATAGCTTATCTTTTTTCTAATTAAACAGAGGTTTACGTAAATAAAAAATATTTGGAAAAAAGGTTGTGGTTTTGGAATGTTGCCCTCGCCAAAAGTAATTTTTTTCATATTTTTTCATAAAAAAAACAAAAATCTGAAATGATAAGCTAATATCTCGAAAACTGTCTGGTTGAGCAAAAAACAATGTATGATGTATTCATAGAAAATTTTATCGTCTTTCCGATTCTGTAAACTTTTTTGCAATTGCTTTACCCGTTCGTGAGATATACGAGCCATCTTTTTGGTTTTTTCGAATAACGGTAAATTGCAAATATCTCAAAAACCGTACCATAGACTCAAAAATGAACTCAATTTTCGAAATCAGGGGGTGATTTTACATACGAATTTCATAACGGCGTTTCTGGTAAAAAGAAAAAGTTGAAATTCGTGGTCCAGTGATATTGTCATTAAAGCATTTCGATATTCAACTTCGAAAAATTTACACCCTTATTAAATTTTTCTACCAAGCTTTTTAATCAGTGAGTGCGGAAAAATGTTTCCTAATAGAGATGAGGTAGTAGCAATTGTTGAAGAAGTTAATGAGCGCACAAGGCAGGAATTATCTGACCAGCTTAACCGTTTGACCTTGGCAATTAATCAATTGCAGCCACGTGGTGTTGAGCAACATTTACCCGTATCTATTAACCCAGCGGTTATAGAAAATAGTTTAAGTCTAGACTTAATAAAGTCACTCCCTGAATTCAGTGGTGATTCTGCTTCCTACCCAGCCTGGCGAAGCGCAGCTGAATTCGCCATCAAATATTATACAGAGGGATCTGAAAAACACTACATTGCTATGGGTATTTTCCGAAACCGAATTACTGGTTCTGCAAATGCCACTCTTGCATCTTTTAGTACAGTGCTTAATTTCAAAGCAATCATAGCTAGGCTAGATCAGGAATACGCAGACAAACGGCCACTTTATGTTCTGGAGAATGAATTAAGCATTCTCAAACAGGGTAATCAATCTATTACTGAGTACTACAACGAAGTAGAAAGAAAACTGTGCCAAATAATTAATAAACAAACTATGACATATAGTGGAAGAAGTGATATCGTTGCTACATTTAACGAGCGTGCTAGAGAGAACGCCTTACGGGTTTTTATATCAGGCCTTCGCCGCCCACTATGCGATATCCTTTTCTCCGCCAGACCTAAAGACCTTCCCACTGCCCTTGCAGTTGCTCAAGAGCTACAAATAAGCCATAGACGACATCATTTTGCAGAAGCTTTCGCTGTCGGAAACACCAATAAATTCGATAGGCCGATAATGTCGCAGTATAAACCAACAGATCACAATAATCGACCTCATGCTAGTAATCGTTTTAACCCAAATCGCCCCAATAGACCAACCCCAATGGACGTTGATAACTCTACAAGTTATTGCAGACAAGGCAATAGAGTTTTAAGTTCACCTGTCCAACAGCATCAGCAAATTAAAAATACTCCTAATTATGCCCCTAATCCGCATAACCCAAATTCCACCTTCTCATATAAGAGAAATCGCGAACAATTACATTCCAATCGTTCACCTTTTCATAAATTACATAAGGTAAATTGTATGCCAGTAGAACCGGAAAATTGTTCAAATCACGAAGAAAATTTTATCCAGAATAACCATTTTGAAAACGAGCACCATTACGGAAGTCCTGAATATGACTACAATAACTATAATGATGATGTTGTGGCGGAATATGGAGATGAAACAAATTTTTATACTCAGTTGAGCAGAGCTCACAGAGTATATTAAGTTTGATTGTATAACGGTTGGTTGTACATATATAAAGGAATCGAGATAGATATAGACTTCCATATATCAAAATAATCAGGATCGAAAAAAAATTTGATTGAGCCATGTCCGTCCGTCCGTCCGTCCGTTCGTTAACACGATAAAATTTTGAGGTATCTTGATGAAATTTGGTATGTAGGTTCCTGAGCACTCATCTCAGATTGTTATTTAAAATGAACGATATCGGACTATAACCACGCCCACTTTTTCGATATCGAAAATTTCGAAAAACCGAAA
The DNA here is from genome assembly GCF_040869045.1 of Eurosta solidaginis. NCBI lineage: Eukaryota > Metazoa > Arthropoda > Insecta > Diptera > Tephritidae > Eurosta > Eurosta solidaginis. The sequence goes on along the minus strand of NC_090320.1, from coordinate 137,819,288 downwards.
AAGTGCGATAATTCATTACAAAAGGCAGCTAAAGCGACGAAACTTGGTAGATGAGTTGAACTTATCACGCAGAATAGAAAATTAGTAAAATTTTGGACAATGGGCGTGGCACCGCCCACTTTTAAAAGAAGGTAATTTAAAAGTTTTGCAAGCTGTAATTTGGCAGTCGTTGAAGATATCATGATGAAATTTGGCAGGAACGTTACTCCTATTACTATATGTACGCTTAATAAAAATTAGCAAAATCGGAGAAGGACCACGCCCACTTTTAAAAAAAATTTTTTTTTAAAGTAAAATTTTTACAAAAAATTTAATATCTTTACAGTATATAAGTAAATTATGTCAACATTCAACTCCAGTAATGATATGGTGCAACAAAATACAAAAATAAAATAAACTTTCAAAATGGGCGTGGCTCCGCCCTTTTTCATTTAATTTGTCTAGGATACTTTTAACGCCATAAGTCGAACAAAAATTAACCAATCCTTTTGAAATTTGGTAGGGGCATAGATTTTATGACGTTAACTGTTTTCTGTGAAAATGGGCGAAATCGGTTGATGCCACGCCCAGTTTTTATACACAGTCGTCCGTCTGTCCTTCCGCATGGCCGTTAACACGATAACTTGAGCAAAAATTGACATATCTTTAATGAACTTAGTTCACGTGCTTACTTGAACTCACTTTATCTTGGTATGAAAAATGAACGAAATCCGACTATGACCACGCCCACTTTTTCGATATCGAAAATTACGAAAAAAGAAAAAAATGCCATAATTCTATACCAAATACGAAAAAAGGGATGAAACATGGTAAGGTAATTGGATTGTTTTATTGACGCGAAATATAACTTAAGAAAAAACTTTATAAAATGGTTGTGACACCTACCATATTAAGTAGAAGAAAATGAAAAAGTTCTGCAGGGCGAAATAAAAAACCCTTAAAATCTTGGCAGGTATTACATATATAAATAAATTAGCGGTATCCAACAGATGATGTTCTGGGTCACCCTGGTCTACATTTGGTCGATATCTGGAAAACGCCTTCACACCACTCCCTTTTAAAACTCTCATTAATACCTTTAATTTGATACCTATATCGTACAAACTCATTCTAGAGTCACCCCTGGTCCACCTTTATGGCGATATCTCGAAAAGGCGTCCACCTATAGAACTAAGCCCCACGCTCTTTTAAAATACTCATTAACACTTTTCATTTGATACCCATATCGTACAAACATATTCTAAAGTAACCCCTGGTCCAACTTTATGGCGATATCTCGAAAAGGCGAACACCTATAGAACGAAGGCTTACTCTCTTTTAAAAATACTCATTAGCACCTTTCATTTGATACCCATATCGTACAAACAAAGTCTAGAGTCCCCCTGGTCCACCTTTATTACGATACCTCGAAAAGGCGTCCACCTATATAACTAAGGCGCACTCCCTTTTAAAATACTCATTAACTCCTTTCGTTTGATACCCATATTGCACAAACGAATTCTAGAGTCACCCCTGGCCCACCTTTATGGCGATATCTCGAAACGGCGTCCACATATGGAACTAAGGATTACTCCCTTTTAAAATACTCATTAACACCTTTATTTTGATACTCAACCACCACTCCCTTTTAAAACTCTCGTTAATACCTTTAATTTGATACCCATATCGTACAAACACATTCTAGAGTCACCCCTGGTCCACCTTTATGGCGATATTTCGAAACGGCGTCCACCTATAGAACTAAGGCCCACTTCCTTTTAAAATACTCATTAACACCTTTCGTTTGATGCCCATATTGTACAAACAAATTCTAGGGTCACGCCTGGTCCACCTTTATGGCGATATCTCGAAACGGCGTCCGCCTATGGAACTAAGGATTACTCACTTTTAAAATACTCATTAACACCTTTCTTTTGATACCCATATTGTACAAACAAATTCTAGGGTCACCCCTGGTCCACCTTTATGGCGATATCTCGAAATGGCGTCCACCTGTACAACAACCACCACTCCCTTTCAAAACCCTCATTAATACCTTTAATTTGATACCCATATCGTACAAACACATTCTAGAGTCACCACTGGTCCACCTTTATGGCGATATTTCGAAACGGCGTCCACCTATAGAACTAAGGCCCACTCCCTTTTAAAATACTCATTAACACCTTTCGTTTGATACCCATATTGTACAAACAAATTCTAGGGTCACCCCTGGTCTACCTTTATGGCGATATCTCGAAAATACGACCACCTATACAACAACCACCACTCCCTTTTAAAACTCTCATTAACACCTTTCGTTTGATGCCCATATTGTACAAACAAATTCTAGGGTCACCCCTGGCCCACCTTTATGGCTATATCTCGAAACGGCGTCCACCTATGGAACTAAGGATTACTCCCTTTTAAAATACTCATTAACACCTTTCATTTGATACCCATATCGTACAACGCATTCTAGAGTCACCTTCGCTAGCAGCGAAATAGCAAGACGAGCAAAATGGTCCATAAGCAACGTCTACACACACAGCGACCATAAAGCTATTAGCGTAGAGCTGCTTGAAACTCCACGAACGGTAGCAGCAAGACATCGACAAAGTAGGAAATGGAAACAGCACCTCTTCGACCCACAAATATTTGACATTATCTGGAAGGACGCCATAGTACGAGAATCGCATGCGGAAGACCAGTCGGTTCAAATCACTAAGTTGCTATGTATGGCATGTGATGCTGCCATGCCCAGAAGTCGCGGAAAAGCACAGCGCACTCCGGTATATTGGTGGAACGACGAAATTGCGGAAGAGCGTAGAAAATGCCACAAAGCACGAAGAACAGCGCAGAGGGCACGCTCATCACCACGATATGCAGAGCTACACAGCACCTATGTCGCACAAAGAAAGGCACTTAAAAATGCCATAAAAAAGAGCAAGAAGTTATGCTTTAGGGAACTGCTGGATAATGTCGACCTAGATCCTTGGGGATCAGCCTACAGAACTGTGATGGCCAAAGTTAAAGGACCGATATCACAGCAACCTACGTGCACGATACTGATGAATATTATTGTTGAAACACTTTTCCCGGCGCAAGATCGCTGGACTTATCCAAGCGAGGATCTAGAAAGTACGGAAATTCCGCAAATTACAGAGCAAGAGGTGCTGGACGCTGCAAAAAGAGTTGCTGATAACAAATCCCCAGGACCCGACGAAGTACCAAACATAGCCCTTAAAGCCGCGATTACAACTAGGGCTACATTATTTACTGATCTTTTTAATGCCTGTATGCAAGAAGGCGTGTTCCCTCGCCCGTGGAAACGACAAAGACTTGTCCTATTGCTGAAACGTGGTAAACAGCCGGACCAACCATCCTCATATAGGCCACTTTGTATGCTGGATTCCCTAGGGAAGATTTTCGAGCGTATAATTAGTGAGCGCCTACAGCTGACTCTAGAAAGACCAGGTGGCTTATCGAATAGTCAATATGGATTTCGCAAATCAAGATCCACCGTAGATGCAATACAAACAGTCGTCAATTTTTGACACGGATCAAGGAGCTAAAGAGTACAAAATCACAGGAGGCGTCCCACAAGGATCTGTTCTCGGTCCAACGCTTTGGAATGTAATGTATGACGGGGTGCTAAAGATTGATCTACCAGAAAACACGCAAATTGTGGGATATGCTGATGATATTGCAGTGGTAGTAGTGGCCAAGAAACTGGACCTGCTTCAAGCATTAAGTAATGACGCCGTAGCAAGAATAAAGGAATGGCTGACCAATACAGGACTGGAGTTGGCTAGCCAAAAGACGGAAGTGGTATTAGTAAGCTCCAAACGGTCGGCGAACGAGTTAGTCTTAACTGTCGGGGATCATCAAATCACCTCAAAGGATTCCTTAAAATACTTAGGAGTGCACATTGACTCTAAGTTAACTTTCAAAGAGCACTTCAGAGCGGTGGGGGAGAAAATTACCAAAGTTAATGGATCACTTATGCGAATAATGCCTAACATTGGTGGTCCGCGCGAAGCTATACGTCAGCTATTGTCCACAGTAACCAGCTCAATAATACTATACGCAGCACCAGTGTGGTATGGATCTAAACAGACCCATCAAAAATATATATTAGCAGCGTACCGACTTGCTTCTTTAAGAATAGCAAGTGCTTATCGGACGGTGTCCGACGACGCGATCCTGGTTCTAACCCGGAAAATCCCAGTGGACTTACTGGCAAGCGAAATGACCGATCTGTATAACACTAATATCGAGCGACCATCTGAAGAAGACAAGAAAAGAGCAAGGACACAAACAATAGCTAAGTGGCAAGAACGGTGGGAGGCCTCGAGTAAAGGGCGTTGGACTTTCACACTAGTTTGGAACGTAGCTCAATGGAATGAGCGGAAGCACGGCGAACTGAACTACCATCTCACGCAAATAATGAGTGGACATGGCGGTTTCAAAGAGTATTTATGGAAGCGTAGGATAGAGGAAGATCCTCATTGCCCAATGTGTACCACAGAGTTAGAAAACGCAGAACACGTCATGTTCTACTGCCCCCGTTTCCACGAAGAAAGACTCACCTTGCATGGAGTCTTTGGGGAGGAACCTACCACGAGAAATTTAGTTTCACATATGTGCAGCAGGAAAGAATGCTGGACTGCAGTGAGCAAAATGGCATTTATAGTAATGACACGCCTGATGGATGCTGAGAGGGAGCGCAGAGAAATGCGCATGCGAAGCAGTGGTGATTAAATGGACACTCAGAGCAAATAGCGGGAACCTGGACGCAGGGACAACAGTAGGCTCTTAAAAAATGAGAAATATGGAACGCCACCCTGAAGTAATGCGAAAGTGGTGCCTGGGTGGGACGGTTCCAGAACGGGGCTGTTTTTTAGTCTACGGACACACGGTTGCTGCGACGGCAGCAATTATGGTGCATTAGGCATTTTTCAGCCTCCCCGCAAAAAAAAAAAAAAAAAAAAAAAAAAAGAGTTACCCCTGGCCCACCTTTATGGCGATATCTCGAAAAGGCGACCACCTACACAACAACCACCACTCCCTTTCAAAACCCTCATTAATACCTTTAATTTGATACCCATATCGTACAAACACATACTAGAGTCACCACTGGTCCACCTTTATGGCGATATTTCGAAACGACATCCACCTATAGAACTAAGGCCCACTCCCTTTTAAAATGCTCATTAACACCATTCGTTTGATGCCCATATTGTACAAACAAATTCTAGGGTCACCCCTGGTCCACCTTTGTGGCGATATCTCGAAACGGCGTCCACCTATGGAACTAAGGATTACTCCCTTTTAAAATACTCATTAGCACCTTTCATTTGATACCCATAACGTACAAACGCATTCTAGAGTCAACCCTGATCCACCTTTATGGCTATATCCCTAAATGGCTTCCACCTATAGAACTATGGCCCACTCCCTCATAAAATAATCTTTAATGCCTTTCATTTGATACACATGTCATACAAACACATTCCAGGGTTACCCTCGGTTCATTTTCCTACATGGTTATTTTCCCTTATGTTGCCACCATAGCTCTCAACTGAGTATGTAATGTTCGGCTACACCCGAACTTAACCTTCCTTACTTGTTTAAACTAAAATCGCTCCTTCCGTTTATTACAAAAACGTGCGCAAATGGTAAGGAGCTTCGCATTTTAGTTGACACAGGCACATCAAAAAACTATATTCGGAACTTTTCATTTTTAAAAGGAGTCAAACCTGTTGGTAAACCTTTTGTTTTAAAGTCAGTAAACGGTAAAAATTTAATAAACGAAAAGTGCTCTGTGAATGTGTTAGGAAATACCTCAACGTTTTTTCTGCTTTCAAGCTTAAGTACGTTCGATGGTATAATAGGCTACGATTTCTTAAGGCAAATTGACGCAACAATTGACACAGTTCAAGGCTATTTAATTCATCGTAATGGTAAGGAAAAGCTACAATATTTTGCATGCGAACAAGTAAATTTAATTACATTAGAGAAAGATTCAGTTCCCTCAGTATTCCAATCACAGTTTCGCGAGGTAATAAATAGGAATATTAATGCGTTTGCTGATCCTAATAGAGCATTACCATACAACACGAACGTAAAAGGGAAAATTCGTACAAATACGGATGAACCGATATACAGCAAGAGTTACCCATATCCAATTTCTGTAGCTCCCTTCATAAATAATGAAATAAAAACCCTACTTAAGGAAGGAATTATAAGGCCATCTTGTTCGCCGTACAATTCGCCAGTTCACGTTGTGTCTAAAAAAGGTTTCGATCAAGATGGAAAGCTAAAACTGCGAATGGTGATCGATTTTCGGAAACTTAACGAGAGAACGATTCCTGATCGATATCCCATTCCAGATACATCAGTAATCCTGGCTAACTTAGGAAGTTCAAAATATTTTACCACATTAGACCTTAAGTCAGGTTTTCATCAAATCATCATGAATGAGGAAGATCGACAGAAAACGGCGTTTAGCATCAAAAATGGAAAATACGAGTTCTGTCGATTACCCTTTGGGTTAAGAAATGCACCCAGTATTTTCCAAAGGGCTATTGATGATGTTTTGCGTGAGTTTATAGGGAAATATTGTCATGTGTATGTTGATGACATAATCATATATTCTTCAGATGAGGAGTCTCATCTAGAACACATCAACCACATACTAATAAAACTTCAAAATGCGGGAATGAGAGTTTCTCCTGAAAAGTCGAAATTTTTTAAAACTCAAGTAGAGTTTCTTGTGTTTCTCATTTCTAATACAGGAATCAAAACTTGCCCGGATAAGGTTCATGATATAATTAATTACCAACCTCCACAAACCCTTAGGGCTTTGCGTTCATTTCTTGGTCTCTCGGGATATTACCGGCGTTTTATAAAAGATTACGCTGCCATCGTTAAACCTCTGACTTTTTACCTTCGCGGAGAAAACGGGCATGTGTGAAAGTCGAATTTAACTCTGAAGCCTACCAAGCTTTTGAACGTGTAAAACAAATATTGGCCTCAGAAGATGTTTTACTTCAATACCCTGACTATAACCAATCCTTTCAGCTTACCACAGATGCTTCTTCAATAGCTTTAGGTGCGGTTTTGTCACAAAAAGGTCGGCCAATCACTATGATTTCACGAACGCTTTCTGCAACCGAGCAAAATTATGCAACAAACGAGCGTGAGCTACTCGCAATTGTGTGGGCACCAAAAAAACTTCGTCATTATTTGTATGGAACCAAAGACATAAAAATATTTACTGACCACCAACCGCTAATTTTCGCAATGTCTGAGAAGAACCCAAATGCGAAAATGAAACGGTGGCGGGCATTCATAGACGAATTCGCTCCCAGCTTTCATTTTAAACCTGGAAAAGATAATACAGTCGCAGATGCGCTTTCTACGCAGTTTTCGCATAATTTAAGCGAAGTCGCGTCAGATGAAACTGTACATAGCGCAGAATCTTTAAGCAAAGTAATTAAGACAGTTAATTGTCCCATTAACCAATTTAGAAATCAGTTAATGATCTCCAAATCTGATTCATTTAGCAAAACCACCAAAATTCTTTTTAAAAAGATGATGCGTCACTCGATAATTTTTGATACTCCGGAAAACCTTGCTCATTGCTTAAAAAGTATTATTAACCCTGACGTCACCAACGGGGTATACTGTGATCTTCAAACCTTAGCACAGATACAAAATACAATTGTAACAGCGTTTCCAGGAATTAAATTTATTCACACCGAACTTCTTCTAATAGATTTAGTTAACAGAGATGATCAAATGGAATTGATAGCGACGGAACATAACAGAGCTCAGCGCGGCCTACATGAAAACTTTCGCCATATTACTCGTGAATATTACTTTCCAGATATAAAAAAATCATTGAAATGAGTAATATCAAACTGTAAAATTTGTTTGGAGAATAAATATCAGAGAAAACCTCCCGATCCTGGAATAGGCAAAACACCAATTCCAAATCTTCCAGGTGAAATTCTCCACATGGATATTTTCATATCTGGTAAGCAATTGTTTTTAACGTGTATAGATAAGTTTTCTACTATTTACTAGTATTCAATAATACGAAAGTTATCGTTTCCGACAATGAAAAAGCTTTCCAGTCAAATGCAATTAAATTTTTACTAAGAGATACCTTTGGGATAAATCAATTTTTTATTCCCACTCTTCACAGTGAAAGTAACGGTCAGGTAGAAAGGTTCCACTCTACTCTATTGGAAATCGGACGCTGTATCAAAGAACAGCAAAAGATTGATGATACTGTTGACCTGGTCCTTTTAGCAACTCACAAATACAATCGTAGTTACCATTCGGTCATCGATGCTAGACCGACCGATATATTTCATAATTGTGTTGGGGGAAAAATTGGATTCCATAAGAAGAAAGTTATCTGAAACTCAAGAAAAAACTCTACAAAAAAGAAATCAAGGTCGAGTAGTTAGAAATTATAGTCCAGGAGATAAAGTTTTCCTAAAAAGGAATAAAAGGCTTGGAACTAAGTTCGATAAGGTATTTGTTGAGAAGATAATTGAAAAGGACCTTGGTACTACAGTTCTAATTGACGGCAGAAAAGTACATAAAAGTAATCTCCGGTAAAAATAATTAATTTGTGTCCAACTTTTATCCAATTTTTAATGGAAAATATATCAAAATGAAAAATTGTAGGTGCCTATAATTATATTCGCTTGTAAAATATTTTTATTATCTCATTCAAATTTTTTTTCTCTTGGCAAGCAGAAAAAATAGTTTGAAGCTAAATAAAAAAGGCATAGTATCTCCTTAAAATAACAACAAACACACTAATCTAATATGTATATTAAAATAATATTCTAACCACTTGTTAATCTTTGAATTATCATCATAGCCTTAAAAATGTAAAAAGATCAAAATATGTTTAGCGTTGTACGTCACTTAAGTTCGTTTTTTACTATTTTGGAAGTGCTTTAGTTCCAATAGTACTTATTTGTAGCCAAAGTCATGCAAAACCAAAGCAGCCACGCAATCACATTTCCATTATCGACACATACAAATTAAGATGAGAAATATTTACTTCCACGAAACGAGGACGCTTCGAAATTTAGAAGGGGAGTAGTTAACAAATGTATTAGTTAACCTAGTCCCGAACGTTTAACTTTCATATCGGCTAACAGATTTGCCACCGCTAAGTTAGCAGCAGCTAACATAGTCACAAGCCGAGTTGAAACTTCTACTGGGCTTATTATGTTAGAATACTTGATACAGAAACAAGTACATATCTTCATCGTTTGATCTGATCAGTGAAAAACATCCAACAACAGTATAGCTATAACAATAGACTAAAGTTACGGTACAACATATTTGCTATTGCATCGACTGTGCGAAGGTCTAAATCAAAAGCTAATTGGTGATAGCAGAACAGTTCCTACCAACAACATCACGGTAGATTGAAAAGAGTTTTGCTGAGCTATGACTTTGGCTTAGGTTTAACAATGTCATACAAATCAATTGTAAATTGTACTCAAATCGATTAACACCGGTAAAATAAAATTTAATATTTTCATATGAAAATTAACGTGTTTAACTTATACAACTATGTCACCAGGAATTTGATCCAGAATAGCTGCATTTATATCATTGACGTCCTTGTTTTTCCCAGCTAAAATTGCTCTTTCGCTGAGCCAATAATAGTTTTTGTAATGTTGAACTATGTTTGGAAATACACTCTGTATCATTGCCATTTAGACTGTGCAAAATTGCAGAAATTGTTAGGCAATGTAAAAATTCCTGTTGGATCGACAGACATTTGGCCATTTCCGATTTTCAGTAATTGTTGTGAAAATTCAGCTGCTGACGGATCGTTTTGTAAAACGAAGATTTTAAACATGCATTGATTTCATCTGCAGCCGTGGATTTTGGGATCACAGATAATGTTTGCCTGAAATCTACAGCCAATAAAATCATGGCACCTCCATAGACTGTTTGGCTTCCTCGTAGATCTTTCAAAATTCTATCAAGTGCTTCCAATGATTTCTTGTGTGCCATAGTACACTCGTCCCATACGATGAGCTTATATACTTTAAGAACTTTTGCCATTCCAAATGTTTTCGAAATATTCCATGTTGGTGTTTCGTTTACCTGCATATCCAAAGGCAACTTTAATGCAGAATGTGCTGTGCGACCGCCTTACAGTAATGTAGCCGCAATTCCGGAAGAAGCGAGTGCCAATGCAACGTTATTATTTGATCGCATTTTTACTAATATCAGTGAAATCAAAAAGGTCTTGCCTGTTCCCCCAGGAGCATCCAAGAAAAACAATCCACCAGTTCCATAGCTAACATTATTCATGATTGTATCATAAACATGTTGCTGTTGGTCATTCAATTTCGTTAAATATGATGTTACAAATGTGTTTAGTTCATTACAATCATAATGGTATTCACGCTCCAGTTCTCGATTGAACATATCATGCATTGGACGATTTGCTGCTGGCATGCCCAATTTTACTAACGATTTGTTTGACATCGACAAAGAAATGTCGTCAATCCTTATCAATGCTTCATTGTAAATTTCCAATGTGAATTCCAACTCATAATTTGCAGTATTTCTACGCATTTGGTTTAAAATTTCATCTGCCGTATAATCTTTGAAATTATTTCATAATTCCAATGGATTAGATGGGGTGCACATTGCAATTATTATCGAAAATAATGTTCGTATTTGACGTGGACTGGCTATTACAGCTGAAACGGCAGGCGTATCTTCCCAATGCTTATCATCCTCCAACAAATTTAATTGTTGACATGCTTCACGATATGTAGCGCACAATTCACCATTAATTGTTCTTAAAGCTTGGAATGATGTTGGGCCACGAACATTAAATAACAACAATCGCAAATAAAAACACTCAGCATTATTTGGATGAACTGCATAAATGCGTCCTTACGCATCTGTTGAGAGCACATTAGGATGACCTTGAACTGATTTTCCTTGTGCTCGCCTTGGAAATGTTTTCCTGGATTTATCCCATGTGAACTATTGTGGCACTTCTGTATATAGCAATGTTCTTGCAAAGTCGTCCGATTGACATAAATGAAAAGAGGCTGTCAAAGTTGCAGAAGGTGCACTTGTTGCTCTAAGCGCTGCATTTTCAGGAGTAAACTAAACGCGTTTGCCATTTTCAAGGTGCTTTTGTGTATGTGTGCTGAAGCATCTCTCATAAACAGTGTACAGACCTCGGTGTTTATGTTTACTCTCCTTCGAAAAAAATTTGCGACTTAGCAGCACGACGAAAAATTCGTATTTTTATTGAAAAAATATTGTACACATGAAATGATCTCGAGACGCTCGTCACACAGAGAAAAATTGCCACTCATCAGCACAGCTTCCTTTTGTTACCCATATTGAAGTACCCATTAACAGCTTCCATTTGATACCCACAAAGTAAAAACACATCCTAAGGTGATTCTGATCCACGTTTTGTGCAATATCTCGAGACCCTAGTCACCCAGATGTATGAAAATTACCCTCTGCTAGAGAACTCATCAACAGCTTTCATTTAATAGCCATATTGTATAAACACATTCTAGGGGTATCCGGGTCCACGTTTTGGCCTATATCTCGAGACCCTAGTCACCCAGGGGTACGAAAAATGTTCATGTACTAAAGCACTCATCAACAGCTTTCATTTGATATACCTATTGTATAAACACATTCTTGGGGAACCCGGGTCCACACATTAGCCTGTACCTCGAGACCCTAGTCACCTAGGGGTACGAAAAGTACCCCATATTAAAGTACTCATCAGAAGGTTCCATTTGATACCCATATTATACAAACACATCGTAGGGTTATCCGGGTCCACGTTTTGACCTATATCTCAAGACCCTAGAAATTTAAAAAAATTTTTTTTGCTAAAAACCTTCCTCTATTTGATCCCTATAATATGAAATAAGAACGAATAAAATTGGCCTCGTATCGGCCCCAAAACATGGACAGGAACGAATGTCATTTCATTTTTATATACATATATAGATTAAGCGTAACTATTAAGCGATCAAACAATACTAAACTAAAATTTTACTTTTCATTCAAACTAATGCGTCGCTCATCAAACCTTTCCATAAACGTTTAACAGGACAATGGGTACCAAAAATTTCAATTCTTCAGTTAACAAAAGCCTAAAATTTTTCACTACCTGCTACTATAAAACACAATACTATTGCAGCGATGCGGGTTTAGTTATTTCAAGTTATTATTATAGTACAATGGCACTAGCGTGTTTATGTTTATTGTTCTGTTATATCTTTCTTTGAAAATAAAAAAAAAATAAAATGTAATGCGCGATAATCTCTAAAGAGATTTTAGGCCGAGCTTCTCTTCCAATTTGCGTCGTGCTCCTTTTTAATTTTTCCTACAAATTGGCGGGACGGGACCTACTTGTTTTATGCCGAATCCGAACCGCATCTGCGAGGCAGATGAGTTTTTACTGAGAGATTTTCATGGAAGAAATACAATCGGAGTGCTTGCCAAACACTGCCGAAGGGCGACCCCGCTTAGAAAAATTTTCTTCTAATTGAAAAACCTTATTTCTAAAATTTTGATTTTGCTTTGCCCGGGGTGTGAACCCAGGGCATTCGGTGTGGTAGGCGGAGCCAGCTACCATCACACCACGGTGGCCCCATATCTGAAGGAAAACTGCATTATTACCCGCTCAAGGTCATTAGTGGTAGCCTCTGTATCCTTTTTGCTTCTTTTAAACAAAAATTAGTTCAGAAAAGAATCATCTATCTATATATATAAAAATAAGTACACATTTTTGGTGTTACTTTATAACTTGAGACCGGCTACGCCAAATTCAACCAAATCTCTACTGTACATTTGGTCTATTATGTAGATGGTTTCTATAAAGTTTGATTTAATTTGGTCGAGCGGTTCATGAGATATATCACACCAAGCTACGGCTACGTTTCATATCAACAGATGGTGCTTATTTGCATATTTGCGTTATTTCATGAAATGGAATATGTGGTGCTTATTTCCATTTTGCATTATCATTGACGTTTCTAGAATTATAATTTGACGTTCGGTATTTCTCAAGTGAAAACCGAACGAAAAAAAGAAGTCATTTGTTTTGTTTTGTTTTTCTTTTTGCATAAAAACTGTGAAAAAAAATAAATGAACTGGATTTAAGTAAATTCGGTATATGCTGGGCTTCAATTTGGTGAGTAATGTCCCACTAAATTTATTAAGTGTGATTTTGTTGTGTGAAAGAAACAACATTGTAATAGAATTGCGTTGCTTTTCTTCAGAAACAACCATTAATACAGTTGAAATAATTTTGGAAATTGCTGACCAACTGCATTCTGATGAAGATGTCATACATTTCGCATCGGCAAATTCATTTTTGGCTGGGATTTTGCCAACAAGAATTCAAGAGTATCGAGTTCATCGCATTTTTTACGACGAAGCGCTGATGCATTAATTCGGTCAATATTTTAGATTTCTCTAAATCAAAACCCGACTTTCCGCAAACTTCATCTGGTTCTTTTCAAATGGTCGCTTCATTACTGAAAATTTACAATATCTCTTCATTACACAACTGTCCCAATAAACAACGGTTCGGCGCAACGTGTTCAATCTTTTTTCACGACGAGAAATCACTTATTGGGAAAACGAATATACAGAATCGTTGACTGTTGCCATTCAACTTGCAAATTTACGCCTACCAAATCTGATAGCCATTAGATTTACATATACAATGTTTCTTCGAAATACGGATCAAGTCAACATTAGAAACATTCGCCCACCTGTTTTCGAAGCAATATCGCTACAACTATTTGGTAACATAATTCATGGATCCCTCGAGTTCAACGAATATGATTCCTTAAGAATAAAAAAATTAAAAAAAAAGTAATGAAGAAATGTATTTATGATGTGTTGTACTGATTCATCTGCATCTGATCGAGTTTTCTTAAATAAGAGTGTGAACAATGAACATGACTGCCATTTTGGCAATAGGGATTTTTCAGATACAATGGAAAGAGATACACCACAACACAACATATCTGTCACATCGTACTTTCGGTGTATATTGACATTATGTCTTTTTGTTATGAACTATGGAGAATCAACACGTGTTTCAATATCTATGTAGTTTTCCAATCATATTGGGAATTCCTTCTGTAAGTATGTCGTATCGTTGAACAAAAACATAGTAGAAAATTGTGGCAATTTATTTTTTCAAATGTTCTTTCTTCGTTCATTTTACAGAATACATTTAGTGATTTTACCTGTATCCAATCGTGCTCACGTATTTTATTGTGTTTTTCATCAAATTTTTGGCACGGTTTGTATTTTCGTTTTGTTTTTTGGATATATACGTATGGGTGTATTTCGACCGCGCATTTTTTGTTTGCACATGTGTTTTTCTTAAATTAAATTTATTGCGTTGAACATGGAGTTTTAGTAAATTTTTTTCCTTTCTCTTGAAGAAAATGCCTCGAGCCAGACGTCAAAATATCGGTCGACGTACGCGTAGTGCTAACAGAATGTTACTTCAAAGAAGAGCGCAAAGTATTGATGACCTGTCACAACAAAATGAAATACGACGTGAACGATATGCACGAAATAGATCTGCACAAACACAGCGGCAAAGAAATCCAGCACGACCAAGACAAATACGATGTTGTGTTCAAGAAAATATGTATCGTCAAAGATTTTAAAAATTATAAGATGGTACATTGTAGACGTGTAAAACTTTGTGGAATTTGTAGGACGGCTGCGCGAGGAATTCACCATAGTTTTTGCTATGCTCTCCGCCTGAAAATAGCTGATTTTTTAACTCTGTAATCTTTGCTGTAATTTATTTTGCTTTTGGAAAAATTACCTATTTGAAATAAGCTGGCTGAAAAATATTTCCATAATAGCTTAAGTTAAATCAACAATGGAAAATCTTGGAAAATTTGAGCAGATGTCGCAATTTCGCGCATTCGTTGAACGAAATGTTGACAATCTATTGATCATCACTAGGAAATTAGCTACATTCCGTCAACTAAGCAGAACTTTAGCAATACTACTATTATTATTTGGCTGCTCAAACACACCCATATTAATTGAGGAAACAAACTAAAATACAAAACTCAAAAATGATTCTGGTTGTTATGTCCGCAGCAATTATTTAGTTCAAAGTCACAGCCAATAATAGCCAAAGCTATAATAATTTACACGGGTCATCAATTCTTTCTCTGATTCAAAAGCTGAACTACCAGCGCTACCGTCATCAGCTCAGTGTCATCATTGCCAGTAGCGCCAATAACACCAAACTCGTGCCTGTCACACAAAAATCGTTTCACTCAATAGCGCAAGTGAAATGTAGTACGCACTCACTACTAAGTAGCGCCAAAAATTCGCTTGGAGTCATTGCGTCAATGAGCTACCATTTAGCTGGCACCGCATTGGCGCTGGCGCCATGCACTTTACATCACTAAAATTGTGCAAATGCCCAGGCTCATGACTTTTTTAATTCAGATGATGAAAACAAAGCAGGAGCAAAACGTATGGTGTATTCCTGGAGCAGCCGTCCCACTTTGTGGAGAATGAACGACTCTAGAACGCTCCCTCTTATTAATCTACTCTCTTTGGTATCGTGCTGCTTTTAATTACGATCCACAATTTAATTACAGTATGAATGGATAGGCGGCCACCGTGGTGTGATGGTAGCGTGCTCCGCCTACCACACCGTATGCCCTGGGTTCGCACCCCGGGCAAAGCAACATCAACATTTTAGAAATAAAGTTTCTCAATTAGAAGAAAATTTTTCTAAGCGGGGTCGCCCCTCGGCAGTGTTTGGCAAGCGCTCCGGGTATATTTCTGCCATGAAAAGCTCTCAGTGAAAACTCATCTGCCTTGCAGATGCCGTTCGGAGTCGGCATAAAACACGTAGGTCCCGTCCGGCCAATTTGTAGGGAAAATCAATAGGAGCACAACGCAAATTTGAAGAGAAACTCGGCCTTAGATCTTTTCGGAGGTTATCGCGCCTTACATTTATTTATTTTATGAATGGATATATTGGATTAATGAGTGCGATATGTCCACATTTTGAAGCAGCTAAGTTTCTTGGTGAAACGGCTGGCGTGAATGATATCGGACGTCTGACGATATTGCCAGTTTCTTATATTGGGAGTCCTAGCCACATGCACGAATATCCAGAAGATGCTATGTCATATGTTTGAAAATACGGCCGACCAGATCGTTTCATCACTTTTACGTGTAATCTGATGTGGAACGATATAAAAAATAATTTTTCCGACGGTCAGTCACCAACAGATCGACACGATGTTACAGCACGTCGATTCCCAAGGCAGTCGGTTCTATGTACCGGAGCGACTCGGGATTTTTCCCGACCAAGGACTGTCATTTCAGTGTGACCCCATTTAATTTGTTGCGTCCCTCCCACAAATTGTCATCCTCCCAGCAGCTCCTTGCAGCAGGACTGCTCCATATTCTCTTATTCCGGGAAGGCATCGAATCCAATCCGGGTCCGTCTCCTGACCCCGGTCCTGAGAAATGGTTTTGCTGCATCTGCCGGAAAAGAATCTTTTTAGGACGGTCATACTCCGTTCAGTGTGTCTCGTGCAAGGGATGGTTGCATCGGACAGGTTGTTCTGGGCTTGATCCCAAAACCCGACGTCCACGTAACTTTTATAAATCTTTTGTGGCTCCTTGCTGTTCACGCCCAAGGGCGTCCAGTAGTCTACGCCTAAGCGCCCCCCTACCTTCCAGCAGCTCCGCTGCTCAGCAAGCCACAACAAGTACCCGCTGCTGCTCGCGTCCCACGGCGCCAACAACTCAAACAGCTGCTACCACTCATAACTACTACCTTCGTAGTAGAGTCGGTAGCAATGCTGAGCATCATCCCCTGCCCCCGTCCTCTCTCCCCCCCCCCCCTCTCTTTTCTGCCAGCAATCGTGCAGGTCAGGGAAACAGACTCTTAGTCCCTACCTCCGTTTGCACCGTTTGCCAGCACAGAATATATAGGTTTGCGACATCCGCCCAATGCAGCTCCTGCCTTGGGTGTTGCCACTTTCCTAGATGTTCTGGTCTCCGCGACGGCAACCTCCCGACGGGTTTCATCGCGCCATGTTGCCAGGTCGCAAACCCAAATCATCCGGGTACCCCAATGCGTGCCCAAGGACGCCCAGTCCCAGGGCCACAACAGCAATTGCGTCCTGGCCTTCCACAACCCAGGCGTAGTCACCCGTTACTTACCCCCAGAGTGGCGGCGTTTCCCCTTATGCACTTCAGAATTCTGCAGTTAAACTCTAATGGACTAACTGGAAAGATTACGGAGATAGTCGATTTCGTGAAGCGGCACAACATCCGCATTGCTGCGATTCAAGAGACTAAACTCACAGCAAGATCTGCATTGCAGACCTGCTCTGGGTATAATGTCCACAGAAAAGACCGCGAGAGCGGAAATGGAGGCGGCCTCGCGTTTATCATACACCACTCTGTGCAATATTATATATTTGATCTTGGCATCGACCGCAGGGACAATGTCTTAGAACGTCAAGGCCTATCTGTCCGGTCAGGCGATGCAAACCTAGAAATCATCAACACCTACATCCCTCCTGCCACCTGTTGCCCCAGTGGATACCGCCCTAATATCAGAGCCTTACTCACTGGCAACAATCGCATTTTCTTAGGCGATTTCAATGCCCATCATGGTCTATGGCATTCAAACTTGCGGGCGGACAGTAGGGGTGAGATGTTGGCGGATCAAATAGAAGAAACGACGTTCTGCACAATAAACGGAGACGCCCCCACACGTATGGTAGGAAGCTGTCACAGTTCGCCAGATATCTCAATCGTGAGGGCAGAACTCGTAAACTGCGTCAACTGGCAGCCGATGGTAACATTGGCATCCGACCACCTGCCCATACTTATTTCCCTCGAGCGTACCGCCGACTTCATCGTCACAGAAAAACGCACTTTCATAAACTTCAAAAAAGGAAAGTGGGAAGAATATAAATTTTTTACAGACAACCGCTTTGCTGCCCTCCCTATCCCGACTGATGCCCGCCAAGGGGAGCGTGACTTCCGTAAGGTCATTGAATCCGCCTCGGCACGTTTCATTCCCGCCGGGAGAATTCCCGAAATCCAGCCCACTTCCCGGCGGAGGCCCCAAACTTAGCGAGAGAACGTGACCTTATAAGACAGCTTGATCAGGGCGACCCCCAAATAAGGGATATAAACCAACGCATCAGATTGCTTGTGGACGAACACAAGCGGGCGTAATGGGAAGAGCACCTAAGAGGTTGTAACCTCTCTACCGGTATGGGTAAACTTTGGTCCACCGTAAAGTCCCTATCGAATCCGACTAAGCACAAAGACAAAGTTTCCATCGCCTTTGGCGACAAAATGCTGTCGGATGCGAACAAATGCGCGAGCGCTTTCTGCCGACAATATATAATGCATCCTACGGTCGACAAAGATAGACGGAGAGCCAATAGACACCCACATAAACACAATCTCAGCGCGTCACCAATCACCATCACCGCTACAGAGGTTGAGGACGCCATTGGTCACGCTAAACCATCCAAAGCAGTGGGCCCAGACGGCATAGCCATGCCGATGCTTAAAAGCCTAGGGAAAGAGGGTTTCAAATATTTAGCGCATGTCTTCAACCTGTCTCTTCCCACCTTTGTCATACCCGAGAAATGGAAAATGGCCAAGGTGGCCCCGCTACTAAAGCCTGGGAAACCAGCTAACATAGGTGAGTCGTATCGTCCGATATCTCTCCTATCGCCAGTGGCAAAGACGCTTGAAGCCATTTTGCTCCCTTATTTCCAAGCAAATTTGCAGCTAGCCTCACATCAGCATGGCTTCAGAAAACTCCATAGCACCACCACCGCGCTAAATGCAATTAGCACCCAGATAAATTGCGGTTTAAATCAATACCCCCACCATAGAACAGTACTCGTAGCGCTAGACTTATCAAAAGCTTTTGATACGGTCAACCATGGCTCATTACTGCAAGACCTGGAAGGGTCTACCCTTCCCCCATGTCTTAAAAGGTGGACCGAAAATTATCTGGGTGATCGGCAGGCATCGGTGCAATTTAGAAACGAAACATCAAAACCAAGGAGAATTAAACAAGGGGTGGCACAGGGTGGTGTCCTATCCCCACTTTTGTTTAACTTCTACATATCTGAGCTACCTTCACCACCGGAAGGAGACACAATCGTTTCCTACGCCGATGACTGCACAATAATGGCAACAGGCCCAGGCCCAAAGATCGATGCGCTATGCAATAAAATAAATGGCTACCTCCCTGATCTCTCCAGTTTTTTCGCCTCGCGAAACCTGGCGTTATCACCGACTAAATCTTCCGCGACCTTATTTACAACATGGACGTCCCAAATGTCGACCATTTTTGAACATCCACGTCGATGGCACTACGCTACCGACTGTCCTACACCCCAAAATCTTGGGTGTGACTTTCGATCAGGATCTACATTTTGGTGAGCACGCAGCCGCAGTCGTTCCGAGAATTCAGAGCCGTACCAAAATCCTCAAATCCCTCGCTGGCAGTACCTGGGGAAAAGATAAAGAAACGCTCATGACTACATACAAAGCAATCAGCCAGCCGATTACGTGCTACGCGTCACCCATACGGTCGCCAAGCCTAAAAATTACTCACTGGAAGAAACTACAGGCCTGCCAAAATACTGCAGAATCGCCACGGGCTGTCTTCTTATGTCCCCAGAACACCATCTGCATAATGAAGCGAGAATACTCCCCATCAGGGAGAGAAATGAGATGCTGACCAAACAGTTCCTGTTGAATACCCATAAACCTGAGCATCCCAAGAGACATCTGATTGATGAACCAGCACCGCCTAGGGGCTTAAGGAGTCATCTCCGTAAGCATTTTGAGGAAATACGGCACCTGAGAACCCAGCCGTATGAAGCGAAAAAATACAAGCAGTTCCTTGGTGAACTCCATAAACAGGTGTCGGACCTTTATGCCGGGAATTGCCCGGTGAATCCAGTACTTAAAGAAAATTATCCAAAACTCGCGGAAGAGGAACGCATACTCCCCAGGGAAACGCGTGTCACTCTTGCTCAACTTCGTTCTGGATACTGTAACAGGTTAAACTCTTACCTGTCCAGAATCAACCCCGACATACAAAGTGTATGCCCCGCTTGCAATGTGTCCCCAAATGACACAAACCATCTCTTTAATTGTAATGTGGAAGCAACGCCTCTAACATCCCTTTCTTTATGGTCTACCCCTGTTGAAACGGCAAGTTTCCTTGGACTCCCGTTAGAGGATATTGATGACAATTTGTGATCGGTCGCGGCTATTAGGTGGGGCCAAGCATTACTACAACAACAACATGTTACAGCACGTATATTCCGGCAAAAATTGAAGGCACTGATAGATTTAATTGTGAATTTAAGCGTTTTTGGAAAGGTACACTGTTGGATGTACTCGATTGAATGGCAAAAAAGAGGTTTGCCACACGCAAACATATTGATATGGCTGGTACGTAAAATAACACCGGACGAGATTGATAGCATCATATCAGCCGAAATACCAGATCAAACCATCGATCCAGAATTATTTGAAGTGGTAACAAAAAAACATGATTCACGGTCCATGCGGTGAAATAAATATTGTAACGAATTTACTGCAAATCCTCTTATTTGCAACCTTCTGCTAGGTTCGAATCACTAAACTGTTGAATATATAACTCCAATATTTAATAATGCAAAATGGCCTTTATTCAAGTAATTTCAAAATAACTCTGACTTGAATTTCACTGCTCACAAAGTAAAATATTTTTAACTTTGCTGTGCCAATAAATGTTATATTAAATTAAATATGCACCAAAGTAAAAATAACTTAACAATATATACGTGTGTTGTAACGAAGCTTTTTCCGTCCCGGCGCTTCTTCAATAAGTGCTAGGGGTATACTCGCCGTATCCAAGGTTCGCTTACAATAGATTTGTAAATTTGGGACACCGTGCAAATCGTTTTCATATAAATTCACTTTATTTCTCTAATTCTATATATGAATGTACACTATAATTAAAATGAAAAATTTTACGAAATCAAAAGAAGAAATATTTGTTGTTTTCGTTTCACTGTATGCTTGCTCTATACTGCGTGGTGGGCCAACGGTACTCGTGTCCCGTTATGACGATTCGATGGTCGTTGCTTGTGTGTGTGTAAATGTGTTTTGTGACGCCCTGCGTCGGCGTGCGTGTCCCGTTAGGAACGTCCCGTTAGGACGCCCGGCTGGTCTTTGCCTGAGTGTGTGTAAAACGTGTTTCGGTGACGCCTTGCGTTGGCGTTTATGTACGCAACCTTAGTGTGGTTGACGTCGTGTATTTGCGTGACTCTGCTGTGGTCACCGTAGTGTGTGTGCGTAGCGCTGTTAAGGCCCGCATCGTATGTTGGCGCTTGCGGTCAGCATAGTGGGTTGGCGCAATGCTGTGGCCAACCTCGTATGTTTGCGGAGTGATGTGGTCCACGTAATATGTTAGCGTGGTGCGGTCGCGGTCAGCGTAGTGGCTGGCGTAATGCTGTGGCCGACGTAGTGTGTGTGCGATTGTGGCCGGGGTAGTGGATTGGCGTAATGCTATGGCCAACGTAGTATGTTTGCGATTGTGACCAGCGTGGTAGTTTGGCTGGCGAATGTCACCTGCTCGCGGGGCGCGTCACTGTGGTAGTGCCGTTGCTCACGAGGTCTCAAGCGGTATTTGGTGGTATAACCGACACATTCACCACTTGAGGCCACGACTCACTCCTGTGAAGCGACCTGTCCGCATGGTAGAACCGACAACTTCAAGGGACGCTCCACAAGTAGCTCTGGCCACGACCACAGCTCCGTGATTCGGCACGAGGGTAACTCTGGTACAGTTGACGTAGTAGGTTTACGTAACTTTGCTGTGTCAATGCAGTATATTATCGGGGCGCTGTCCTGGTCAGCGTAGTAGATCGGCGCAGTACTGAAGCCAACGTAGTGTATTAGCTATGGTGCTATTGCGGCCAGCGTAGTAGATTGGCGTAATGGTATGGCCAGCGTATATATTAGCTATGATGCTGTTGCGGCTAGCGTTGTATGTTTGAGCAGTGTTGCTGCGGCCAACGTATATGCTTGCGTCGCGCTGTTACTGTCGGCGCAGGCGGGCGGATGCTGCCTGTTCGCGGGTGCGCGTTACTGTGGTAGTGCCGTTGCTGGCGAAGTCTCAAGCGGTGTTTGGTGGTATAACCGACACATTCACAACTTGAGGCCACGACTTACTCCTGTGAAACGACCTGTCCGCATGGTAGAACCGACAACTTCAAGGGATGCTCCACAAGTAGCTCTGGTCACGGCCACAGCTCCGTGCTAACTAACTTCTGTCCTGCTGTGTTGCTCCTTTTATTGCTTTGTTTGGTATTGCTGGCTCAAATGGTTGCGTTGCCATGGTTGCTGTTCGATGTTGCGAACGCTCGTTGCGTTGCTGACATTTGTTAGTTTGTTGTGTTGGCATTAAAGTGTTGTGCTTGCCCGTTGTGTTGCTGAGACTTGTTGGTTGGTCTGCTGCTATAGCCTTTTGTGACTGACTGTTGTGTCAATGCTGTATTGATCTTGTTGGTTGGTCTGTTGCTATAGCCTTTTGTGACTGGCTGTTGTGTTAGTGTTGTATCGAATATGATGTATGCTGTATTGAACTTGTTGGTTGGTCTGTTGCTATAGCCTTTTGTGACTGGCTGTTGTGTTAGTGCTGTATCGAATATGATGTGGGGTCGCTTTGTGTGGGCCAAATTAATGGTGTTATATTTGGTCCTCACAGTGTGTAAACACGTGCATACACTAAGCTAATTGCGATAAAAGGTGGTAAAATTTTATATTCCCACGAAGGAAATTATACATTAATTTAAAGAAGAAGAAAAAAATCTTAAATCGCGGTAAATATTACAAGGAATTTTCTTTTATAAAGGTAGTAAGAAACACGTGTTAGAAAAAAAGAGTAAAAAAACTCTAAACTAAATTAATGATAGCGCATGTATGTTACAGTGTGCGTACACAAAGAAATTATGGCAGAATAAAATAAAAAAATAAAAAAAAAACAAAAAAAAAAGTTAAATGAAATGTTGAAAACCAAAATTCTGATCTAAAAAAAAAAAAAAAACAAACGGTAATTTAGCAAAGAGTTACCCCTTTTAACTTATTCAAAACCCGACATTCCGCAACTTTCAACTGGTTATTTTCAAATGGTCGCTTCCTTACTGAAAATTCTGAAAATTTACAATATCTCTTCATTACACAACTGTCCCAATAAACAACGGTTCGGCGCAAGGTGTTTAATCTTTTTTCACGACGAAAAATCACTTATTGGGAAAACGAATATACAGAATCTTTGACTGTTGCCATTCAACTTGCAAATTTACGACTACCAAATCTGATAGCCGTAAGATTTACATATACAATGTTTCTTCGAAATACGGATCAAGTCAACATTAGAAACATTCGCCCATCTGTTTTCGAATCAATATCGCTACAACTATTTGGTAACCTAACTCATGGATCCCTCGAGTTCAACGAATATATTCACCAGCGTCCCGAAAATTGTTATTCCTACGCACTTACTAACTTTTATACTCTGATGCCTTAAGAATAAAAAAATTTAAAAAAAAGTTATGAAGAAATGTATTTATGATATGTTGTACTTGTACATTTTGACAATAGGGATTTTTCAGATACAATGGAAACGGATATACCACAACCCAACATATCTGCCACATCGTACTTTCGGTGTATATTGACATTAGGTCTTCTTGTTATGAACTATGGAGAATCAACACGTGTGTTCAATATTTATTTAGTTTTCGATTCATAATTGAGTATTTCTTCATTTCCAACTGAATTCATATCAATATTTATAATACATTAGGAATCCCTTACGTAAGTATGTCGTATCGTTGAACAAAACCATAGTAGAAAATTGTGGCAATGATGTATCATGTTTTTCTCTTCAAATTTATTTTTTCAAATGTTCTTTCTTCGCTCATTTTACAGAATACATTTAGTGCTTTCAACTGTATCTAATCGTGCGCACGTGTTTTATTGTGTTTTTCATAAATTTTTTTGCACGGTTTGTATTTTCATTTTGTCTTTTGGACATATACGTGTGGGTGTATTTCGACCGCGCATTTTTTGTTTGCACGTGTGTTTTTCTTAAATTAAATTTTTTGTGTTGAACATGGAGTTTTAGTGAATTTCTTTCCTTTCTCTTGAAGAAAATGCCTCGAGCCAGACGTCAAAATATCGGTCGACGTACGCGTTGTGCTAACAGAATGTTACTTCAAAGAAGAGCGCAAAGTATTGATGACCTGTCACAACAAAATGAAATACGCCGTGAACGATATGCACGAAATAGATCTGCAGAACCACAGCGGCAAAGAAATCCAGCACGAATATGAAAAATACGACGTCGTGTTCTAGAAAATATGTATCGTGTTGCTTTTAATCCACCACAAATTGATTACAGTTTGCATGTACATATATACTGGATAAATGAGTGCTATATGTCCACATTGTGAAACAGCTAAGTTTTTGGGTGAATCGGCTGGCATGTGTTGTGCTAATGGCAAAGTGAAATTGCCGGAATTTGAAACTCCACCTGATCCATTGAACTCATTGATTTTTGGAGGATCACCAATGTCGAAGCATTTTATGAATCATATACAAGAATACAATTCGTTATTTCAAATGACTTCTTTTGGTGCTACAAAAATTATAAGAGACAATATATGCCGACATTTAAGGTGATTACTTCATGTGGAATATCCAATTGTTCTGTGGATCTAAGTAACAGTTTCTACAATGTTTATAAGGATTCTAATCCAACATCAAATTACATTGCATACACATTACAGATTCAAGGTCAGATTTATCATCGAGCGGGTGCATTTTTACCATTTCCTGACGCTAACCATCAATTTTATCGGAGATGAAAATCGTGAGAGTCACATACAAAACGAGCGATTATTTGCGATCTCCAAAAATTGTTTCATCAGAACAATGAATTGGTGAAATTGTTCAAAACCGCTCTCGATCGTATGCCATCTGATAATCACAAAATCATAATCAGAGCGGATAAAACGCCTTTTGGTGAGCATGCCAGAAGATTTAATGTATCGACGACTGATGAAGTGGCAATTGTAATTGTTGGCTTTCAGTTTCAATCCCGCGATATTGTACTTCATCGCAGAAATGAACAATTACAGCATGTTTCGGAGCTTCATCGCAGTTACGACGCATTACAATATCCAATTCTACATTGGAAAGGTGGTGATGGTCATCACATTAATATACCAATGATAGATCCAAGCACCGGTAAATAATATAGTAATTATATTAATAAGATATTAAATAAAAACTGTAATTTAAAATCGAATGAACATATTTTTTACAGGTCGAGATGTTCAAAACAAAGTTAGTGGGATGAATTATTATTCTTATCGATTGATGATTCGTGCACAAGAACAAAATTACATTCTAAGATGTGGTAAACTTTTTCACGAATACATTGTAGACATGTATGTAAAAATTGAAACTGAACGTTTCAATTTCATTCGACTCAATCAAGCCAAATTGCGATCTGAAGAGTACATACATTTGCAAGATGCAATAGCGAATGATGCAAATGTGAATGATATCGGACGTCTGACGATATTACCAGCTTCTTATATTGGTAGTCCTAGCCACATGCACGAATATGAAAAAGATGCTATGTCATATATTCGAAAATACGGCCGACCAGATCTTTTCATCACTTTTACGTGTAATCCGATGTGGAACGTTATAAAAAATAATTTGTTCGACGGTCAGTCACCAACAGATCGACACGACGTTACGGCACGTGTATTCCGGCAAAAATTGAAGGCAATGATGGATTTAATTGTGAAATTAAGCGTTTTTGGAAAGGTACAATGTTGGATGTACTCGATTGAATGGCAAAAAAGAGCTTTGCCACACACACACATATTGATATGGCTGGTATGTAAAATAACACCGGACGAGATTGATAGCGTCATATCAGCCGAAATACAACATCAAACCATCGATCCAGAATTATTTGAAGTGGTAAAAAAAAAACATGATTCACGGTCCATGCGGTGAAATAAATATGAATTCACCATGTATGATCGATGGGAAATTTTCAAAGCGGTATACGAGATTATTAATTTCCGATACCAATGACGGATATCCATTGTATCGACGTCGATCATTTGAAAATAATGGTAAAACGGCGATAATAAGAGTGCTCAATCAAGACATCGAAGTTGAGAATCGTTGGGTCGTGCCATATTCACCGATACTGTCAAACGTTTTTCAGGCTCACATAAATGTTGAGTGCTGTAACTCAGTAAAGTCTATCAAATACATTTGTAAATATGTGAATAAAGCAAGTGATATGGCTGTTTTTAGAGTAGATGGTGATAATAGAAATGATGAAATCACTCAATATCAAATGGGGCGATACATAAGCAGTAATGAAGCAGTTTGGCGTATCTTTTCGTTTCCTTTGCACGAAAGACATCCTGTTGTTGTCCATTTGGCAGTTCATCTGGAGAATGATCAACGAGTTTATTTCACTACTGTGAATGTACAGCAGATAGCAGCACAACCACCAGCAGCTACTTTAACTGTTTTTTTCAATTGTGTGAAATCGACACATTTGCCAGAAATTTGATATATGTTGACATACCGCAATATTACACCTTGAATGCATCATCGAAAAAATTTCAACGGCGTAAACAAGGAACACCAGTTGATGGCCATCCAGGTATTTTCCAAACATATGCCTTGGGCAGGATGTATACGGTACATCCCAGCAATGCTGAATGTTTCTCTTTGTGAATGTTGTTGGTAAACGTTCTAGGACCAAAATCATTTCAGGATTTAATAACAGTTCACGGTCGTTTTTGTCAGACATATCGCGAAGCATGTCAGCTTTTGAATTTGTTAAAATATGACACTCATTGGGACACAACACTTCATGATGCATCGATTTCATCTCATCCACAGCAACTACGAATGCTATTTTCGATTATAATATCAGCTTGCATGCCATCGAATCCAATTGAATTGTGGAATAAATATAAAGATTACATGACTAAAGATATTTTAATTCGGATGCGTCGTAGAGCAATGGATCCTGATTTGCTGATTACAATGGAAACGTATAATGAAGCTTTGATAATAATTGAAGATATGTGTCTTGCGATTGCCAATAAAGCATTGGGGCAGTTAGCTTTGATTTCACCAAATCGTCCAATGCATGATTTATTTGATCGAGGTTGTAGCGTGAACAACAATTCGATTGTGACGATTTACGTACATTTGTTCAATCCAACATCACCAAATTGAACAATCAACAAAAGGATATATATGACAAAATCATGCAAGCTGTTTCTGATAACACTGGTGGATTATATTTTTTGGATGCACCTGGCGGCACCGGAAAAGCTTTCGTGATTTCATTGATTTTAGCAACTATTCGACTGAAACAGAAAATTGCTTTGGCACTCGCTTCTTCTGGAATTGCTGCAACTTTATTGGATGGAGGACGAACAGCTCATTCAACTATAAAATTATCATTGAATATACAGGTGGTTGAAACTCCAACCTATAACATATCCAAAAATTCAGCGATGGCAAAAGTTTTGCAACAAGCAGCGGTCATTCTATGGGATAAGTGTACAATAGCAAACAAAAAATCATTGGAAGCATTAAATCGAACGATGGAAGATTTACGTGGAAACCGAAGGCTTTTTGGTGGTGCTTTAATTTTATTGTCAGGTGACTTTCCACAAACATTGCTCGTTATTCCACGATCAACACCGGCAGATGAGATCAATGCATGTCTGAAATCTTCCCTTTTGTGGCGATACGTCAAAAAATTAACATTACACATAAACATGTGTGTTCAGTTGCACAATGAATGATCAGTCTGCAGAGCAGTTCTCGAAGCAATTGTTAGAGATCGGAAATGGAAAAATTTCATTCGACAAAACAAATGGTTTGATTACATTGCCAAACAATTTTTGTACAACTATCCAATCAAAAGAAGAATTAATTGAACGAGTGTTTCCAAATATTGTCCAAAATTACATGAATCACGATTGGTTGAGAGAACACGCAATACTGGCACCAGAAAATGTACATGTCAATGAAATCAATCATCATATTCCAGGTGTGGTGACAACATACAAGTCAGTGGATAGCGCAATGAATGAAGATGACGCAGTGAAATATCCAGTTGAATTCTTGAATTCATTGGAAACGTCTGGTATGCCACGGCATTGTTTAAATTTGAAGGTCGGCTGATCAGTTATTTTATTACGGAATTTTAATGTACCAAAATTGTGTAATGGAACAAGACTGAATGTAAAAAAATTGATTACGAATTTAATTGAAGCAACAATACTGACCGGCAAAGCGAAAGGTGAAATTGTGCTTATACCGCGAATCCCACTGATACCAACAGACATGCCATTTGAATTCAAGTGTTTGCAATTTCCAGTGCGCCCGTCATTTGCTATGACAGTCAACAAGGCGCAAGGACAAACGCTTCGAGTATGCGGATTGAATTTGGAGGAACCGTGCTTTTCGCACGGACAGCTATACGTTGCCTGTTCCAGAGCAGCCATTCCAAATTGTTTGTTTATTCATATCCCAGATGGAAAAACGAAAAATGTAGTGTATCCAAATGTTTTGGATTAAGAATTGAAATAAAGATTTATAAAATTCTATGATATTTTATTCTTTTTCCAATATTTCTATGGGTGTAGCGAAGCACGCCGGGGTCCCGCTAGTCTTTTATATAAAAGAAGGCGATTTAACCGATTCAGTCCATTTTTACTGAAAATATTTCCTGTTAAAAGCCATACAGGGTACCAAATTTTTCGTCGAGTTATGGCTCCAAAAACGTTGAGAAATGCATTGTAAGAAAGGGACAGTTCCACGCCCATTTTTCAAGATTTGAATTTTTTCCCATTTCTTGTTATAGTGGCACAAAATGCTATTGGTAAAAAACTATTTTCGCTATGATTTAACTTATTATTTTTGCCTACGACCCTTTTTAAACTCATTTATATAAAAGTGGCGTGGTCCTAACCAATCTTATCCAGTTTTACTAGAAATATTTCTTGCTATAATAAAAATCTGTGTACCCAATTTTGTTACACTATGTAAATTTTTCTTCGAGTTATGGTTCCCGAAACATTGAAAATTGCTTAGACAAAAAAGGGGCGGTGCCACACCCATTTTAAAAAATTTTAGTGTTTTCCAATTTAATGTTATAATTCAATTTAGAAACTAAAATTCTATTGATACAAAGCTAAGATATAGCTTATTATTTTTGTCAACGACCCTTTTAAAAATCTTTTATATAAAAGTGGGCGTGGTCCTAACCAATCTTATCCAGTTTTACTAGAAATATTTCTTGCTATAATAAAAATCTGTGTACCCAATTTTGTTACACTATGTAAATTTTTCTTCGAGTTATGGTTCCCGAAACATTGAAAATTGCTTAGACAAAAAAGGGGCGGTGCCACACCCATTTTAAAAAATTTTAGTGTTTTCCAATTTAATGTTATAATTCAATTTAGAAACTAAAATTCTATTGATACAAAGCTAAGATATAGCTTATTATTTTTGTCAACGACCCTTTTAAAAATCTTTTATATAAAAGTGGGCGTGGTCTTTAACCGATCTCGTCCGTTTTTGCTAGAACTATTTCCTGCTATAGGGAAAATATATGTGCCTAATTTTATTACGATCCGTTAATTTTTCTTCGAGTTATGGCTCCCGAAACATAGAAAATTGCTTAGTCATAAAAGGGGGGTGCCACCCCCATTTTTTAAATTTGAAGTTGTTCCTATTTATTGTTATAAATCCATTTGGGAAATGAAGTACCATTGATACAAAGCTCTTTTTTGCAAAGATGTAACTTATTTTATTCGTCGTAAAAGGGTCGTTTTAAAAATCTTTTATATAAAAGTGGGCGTGGTCCCTAACCGATTTCGTTAATTTTTCTTCAGAGCATTCCTTATACTAAACGCAACCTCTCTGCCGAATTTTGTTACGATAGGTTTAACGATTTTTGATTTATGATTAATAATATTTGTAAAGTTGATTTTATTCGACATGCAAAGCAAGACGATGCGGTATAAGAACATAGATGTGCCGCTTAATTTCGGCTACGAGCGAGGCTACAGCAGTAAACGAGTGCTGGTGAAAGGAAGTCAGCAAATACCACCAAAATCAGAAGCAGTCATCTGGGCAAAGGTTGATGGAGATTGTGGGACAAACAAATTGTGGGTTGTTGAAGCAGCAAACAAATCAGCACCGAATGTACTTGTAGGGAAAAACCCAGATTATGAGTGACAAGATGAAAGCCAGATACGATAAAGCAATTAATTCGGAAGGTTTTTGGGAAGGAGATTTGGTGCCAACACCGAAAAAAAGGTTTGTCCCCGAAATTACAGTGTAATTGGGAAGGCCCATACAAAGTTGCAAAACGGATCAACGATGTAGTTTACCGTATACTAACGATTGGCAAACCACGAAACAAAATGAAAGTGGTTCATTTGGAAAGGCTGGCAGCGTTTAGATCAGAAAATTTGTCTGATCGGGACTATCCGACTTAGGTGGAGGGCAGTGTGATGTATATTACCACAACTATGCTGTTAGTAAAAACCAAGTAAGGAAGGCTAAATTCGGGTGTAACCGAACGTTACATACTCAGCTGAGAGTTTTGAAAACAAAATAAGGGAAAATCACCATGTAGGAAAATGAACCTAGGGTAAGCCTGGAATGTGCTTTTATGACATGGGTATCAAAAGGAAGGTATTAAAGAGTATTTTAAAAGGGAGTGGGCCATAGTTCTGCAGGAGGACGAGAAATCGCCATAAAGGTGGACCAAGGGTGACTCTAGAATGTGTTTGTACGATATGGGTATCAAATGAAAGGTGGTTATGAGTATATTAAAAGGTAGTGGGCCTTAGGTCTATAGGTTAGTTGTATATGTGATGGCGTTTTCGAGATATCGACCAAAATGTGGACCAGGGTGACCCAGAACATCATCTGTCGGGTACCACTAATTTATTTATATATGTAATACCACGAACAGTATTCCTGTCGTAATTCCAAAAGCTTTTGATTTCGACCTGCAGATCATTTCCATTTTCCTCTACTTAATATAGTAAGTGTCACACCCATTTTACGAAGTTTTTTCTAAAGTTATATTTTGCGTCAAAAAACCAATCCAATCAACATGGATCATTCCTTTTTTCGTATTTGGTATAGAACTATGGAATTTTTTTAATTTAACGAAATTTTTGAGATCGAAAAAGTGGGCGTGGTCATAGTCGGATTTTGCCCATTTTTAATACCAAGACAAGGTGAGTTCAGATAAGTACGTGAACTAAGTTTAGTAAAAATATATCGATTTTTGTTCAAGTTACCGTTTTAAAGGCCGAGCGGAAAGGCAGACGGTCGGCTGTGTATAAAAACTGTGCGTGCCTTCAACCGATTTCGGCCATTTTCACAGAAAATTGTTACCGTCATAGAAGCTATGTCCCTACCAAATTTCACAAGGAGTGGTAAATTTTTGTTCGACTTATGGCATTAAAAGTATTCTAGACAAATTAATGAAAAAGGGCGGAGCCACGCCCATTTTGAAATTTTCTTTTATTTTTGTATTTTGTTACACCATATCATTACTGGAGTTGAATGTTGATATAATTTATTTATATACTGTAAAGTTATTGCATTTTTTGTAAAAATTTGACTTAAAAATATTTTTTTTTAAAGTGGGCGTGTTCGTCATCTGATTTTGCTAATTTATATTTAGCACATATACAGTAATAGGAGTAAGGTTCCTGCCAAACTTCATCATGATATCTTCAACGTCTGCCAAATTACAGCTTGCAAACCCTGAAAATTTACTCAAGCTATCGTGTTTACGGACGGACATGGCTAAATTAATTTCTTTTTCGCCCAGATAATTTTCATATATGGAAGCCTATATCTATCTCGTTTAATTTATGCCGTTACGGAGTACCGTTATGCGAACATAATTAGTATACTCTGTGAGCTCTGATCAGCTGAGTATAATAACAACAAAAACATGAAGCAGCCACTCTTATGTACATGTAGACATTAAAGCTAGCAACACTTATGTGCAAGGCAACGAAGAGATATCTCACACACACACAGATGTAGTCGACAGCTGAAGTAGTTACTCACACATACACATACACATATCGCTATAAAAAAACATAAACTATAAATATACATGTTAACCAAGCATGAGGTACAATTGTTCTCGAACTGTTCGCGAAATTACCAGACCTTAGGAGAAATGGGTGAACGAGAAATAAAAGTAGCGCAAGCTGAGGAATAAGTTAATCAGTTTGATTTAAACACTCTATCAGTTTCGAAGTGAAGCATATTTGTGAAGTATAATTGTACTACCCCCAAAGTAGTGTAATATACTCAATTTTACAATATAGGGTATTGGAGTGATTTATTCAACAACTTACCGATTCGAACGTTAGCAGAAGTGCATAAATAAACAGAAATCCCAGAATTCGTTACAATATTATGATCAGCTTTTCATTGTTATAAGAAAATTCCTTTTTTATATATAAGACAAAAAATGGCAATTTCTTTCTTTTTATCAAGTTTTATAGTGAAATACCCATATTTATAATAATTATATATTGCTAGTACAATCAAAAACAGAGAAGCTAAACAATTTTTGTAACAGTACAGACACGGCCGATTGAGCATATGCACACCGCAGCCTAGTACTTAGGCACATAAAACAATGCTGATCAAATTATTTACATATACATACATATGTACGTGTGTACTAGAGATATACCCCGCCGCCGCCGCCGATTTGGGTCTTTTTCGCACGCCGCCGCCGAATGTCAAAAATATCGGCGCGGCGGCGGCGGCGGCGGCTGTTTAGGCCATTTATTGTTCATGTCGAAAATTAGTCGGATATGGTCGAAAATGGTATCAAGGGATGCGCATCACTGCCAGTTATAAGAAAATAATTGCGAAATTTAACTCTTTCTAACTGCTCAAAAGTTATTTAAAAAAACAGGCGCTTTCGATGTCAGCTTAAAACCGCTTTTGCATCACCCAGTTCACCAAGTTATTAAAACAAACCACCAAAAGAAAAGTTATATTATAAATTTATATGCTCAGTTTGCATATTTTTTTACGAAAAATTAATAATGAATAATGAATTAAAATAAAATAACGTCAGGCGAACATGTATTCAAATTGTTCTCAGGTTGTTAAAAAAAAAGCAAATTACCCAAAAAAGGTGCCGATTTTTTAAAGAATTTTATATTGCGATTGGCTGAAAGAATAAGCTAAATCAGTGAGGTAAAATCCCTATCCAAAACTAGTCCCTTGGAGTGAATCACATTGATTATGGCCTATCAACCAAGTTTAAATATGACCTACACGTTAATGCTGCTTTTACAAATGTGAATACAGGCACATACATATATTTACCAGGTGCGCTACTACATTAACGTAGTGGACGGACAGTCGAACTAGTCATCCATAATGAGATTTTATATCATACGGCCGGAAAACAGCAGTTAACATCTTTCAACTTAAAATCGGTCGACTTTCATTCTTAAATATCGTTTTGATTTAACGACTATCGAAATTAATGTTGTGAACACAAACGTTTGCAAACTTTGGTCTACATTTTAAAAATTTTATCCAGGGTCCTTGTAAAACTTTAAATATATAGAAGCGCCGAGGATTATACGATTTTCACCCATGAGTTACGCAATGACATCCACTTAGACTGCTTATGATTTCGAGGGCGGCATCCATGGCCGAATAGTCACTCCCTAACGTTTCAAGGTGTTTCTCTGTTGTAGCTAGGCAGCATAGCGGGACAAAAACATTCGTTATAAAGTATTCGGAGCTACACCTAGAGCTTCTAGGAAAGTGACGTCGACGAAGGTTTGAGTTCGAAGTTGCAGTCCTATAGCTTCTGTGCTGGCATATGGTGTGAGGGCAGGAGGCGTGGTAGCGACTGGTGGTCGGGATTGCTAATGTTCGCACATCGGCAATTGTAGCTCTTAAAAACAGCCGAAAAAACTGGAGGCGCCATGTGCCACGACAGTCCTGAGTATTAATAGTCCATTAATAGCAACCGTAAGTAGCCTTTGTGCGTGACCGCCAAGGAGCCACAAATGATTTAAAGAAATTGTGTTTGCGAAGATTATTAGGAGTTAACGCCAGGTGAAGCTACGCTTTGCACCAGATATACAGACAAAAGTGTGACCATTTTATGTATCTCCATTTCTCTTCAGCAGACGCAGCAGTACCAATTCCAAAGACCGGGGTTAGGTTCGAAGCCTCTCTGGAGTAAGTGAACGAGGGACAATCCCTCCGCAAAGAGCTACTCCTGAAAATTTTTGAACGATCTGCGAGATTTTGGGGCAAAAACCTAGGATCTCTCCGAAATGGAAAAAACATCAATTTCCTTAAATACATACAAACAAACCCTTTCCTAAGTATTTTTTTTTAAATAGAAAAATCAAGAAAAGTAAGAACACCGGCCTACGTCGGCGCGCCGCTCACGCCGCCGCCGCCGATAAAGTGATCGGCGTAAACCTCTAGTGTGTACCTCCGTCGTCGAGACAACTACTTTTACATGTTAGGTCCTAACAGTAATTAATGTTTGTTGATATTTTTTTTTTTTGTTTTTTAATAATTGAAGCGGAGCCGCGAATAACGTTTTAAAGGCCAATTTTTGCAAAACGTGTTTTTTTGCAGATTTCCGTTACTGTTACTCTCTTGCATTTCTAAAGCGTCAAATAAGTTAAAATTACGTACTAAAGGGTAATTAAAAAGCAATTAGAAGAAGTCAGTCCGTAGAAGAACGTTGTAAGTTACACGCAAAATGATACGATCGCAGTTGTCGCAGGTAATTGATAAGTGTAACAGAGATACAAAAAGGAAATGTAATTTTGAAAATTGGAAAGATATTAAAAAAAAAAAGTTAAGAAATAGTGGAAATGCATATACAACCAGGAAAAACAAAAGTATCCCTCAAAAAAACGCTCCAGAACCAGTAATGTGGAAAAACGTTTTAAGTGCACTTGCTGTAATTTTTATTTTATTTATTGTTTATATTTAGGTTGGTGATTGTCGTTGTTATTTCAATTGCCAAAAATTTAGCGTTGGTCAAATGAAGGACTATTGGCCTGAAAAGTACGCAGAGTTCTATAAATCGATCTGCAGTAAATAAAGATATTACATAAATATCTTACACGATGGTTTTTCGACCTCTTTATGTAAAAGTGACCTTGAAAACACTCGGAAATTAATATTTCGAAAGAAGTAAACAAGAAAGATAGGTTGGAAAGTTATTGTGCAATTGGGCTCAAAGCAAACCAAGCTTTATTCACAGTTTTTGGAATATTTTCATTTCTGTTTTGAACACATTTTCGTTTTGATGCCGAATTAACTTTTTGTATGAAATAAATAAACTGTAGGCATTCTATAATATACTCTTTATTTAAAAAACAAACCAATATATATTTTTTTGCGATAGTAACATTTTAAATCCGATCCTACAAACCGTATTGCTCAGTGGAACAACATTTTAAAAGCCATCAGTACAGATACTGTGCATAATGGAAAAACGTTTTAACTGCTGTCGCATTT
Source organism: Eurosta solidaginis (assembly GCF_040869045.1). NCBI lineage: Eukaryota > Metazoa > Arthropoda > Insecta > Diptera > Tephritidae > Eurosta > Eurosta solidaginis. Next base: position 137,783,507 of record NC_090320.1, on the reverse strand, counting down.
GGGATATGAAACGTTTTTCCACTGAAAAAATTTTTAAAATGACCGCTTACTTGTAATGCGAAATTGAAATTCCTCAATTTTTTTCATATAAGTTATTAATGTCATTGTTTTGGACAAGCCAACAATACAGGAACAAAAAACAATCACAAAGCCTCCAAAAAAACGTTTTTTTTTCTTTCCTGTAAAAAAACGATTTTGTCATTTACAACGTTATTCGCGGCTACGCTTCAATTATTCTTCAGTCCTGAGGATGACTTCAGACTGAAGGCTAAATATTGAAAACAAAAACAAAATAAACTACACCTCCAATTGTTTTATTTGAGAAAACCCAGCTTTGAGCTCAACCAAAAAAAAAATGTGTTATTCTATATACTAACGACCAATAACGAGACAAATAACTACTTTATTTTCGCTATATTTTTTCTGTATTTTCTGTTATATTTTTTGTCGCCCTCTGTCCTAGTACGGTTTCAGTACTGGTGTAAGTGTATAAACTATATTTCAAAAAAATTAATGAAATACAAGAAAATCACAAACTAGTTCATTAAAAACAAAACAACCAGTTTGTATTTCGATAGGTTTTTTTGATAATCAGCCGTTTTTCTTTATTTTTTTCCGACAAATGAAAATTTTGTTTTTAGTTTGAAAACTTTATGCATAAACACACAACTAAAATCAACTTTCTTGTGACAAAAGTGAACTATAACTATGAGAGACCGAAATAATTTTCAGTTGTTATTTAAATTGTTTTTATTATTAAAAAGGTTAATGACAAAATAAAATTTAAAACATAAACGAAAACATGTCAAACTCACTAATTTTGGGGGAATAGTTGTCTCGTTTTCTCATGGTAGAAATTGTTTTTGTATTTTGAAGTTCCGAAAAATTTTCGCCCGTTTTTCTAGCTGGGAATCCAAGATAAAATAAAGCTCGATACTTTGGCAACAACAAAGCAACCAATTCATGCCGAATGTTTTCTCTAGGAAGTTTTGGATAATTTTGGTTAACTTCACCCTATATATTTGCGCGGTGTGGTCACTTTGCGTAATCGCGACATTTGGAAAGAGAATTAATAAATTAATTTAATGCAATAATTGAAAGGGGCACAAATACACCATGAAAATTAATAGAAAGCATTTTTATAAATGTATCTTAAAAAAAAAAAAAACAAAAAGCGATTAACTTGGAAAACATCGAGTAATTTGCTAAAACAACGAGTCAATTCAAAAACATATATACAGCAATATATCAGCAATATGCTGCTTGTGAGTGTACTCAGCCTATAGTAGCAATATCGAAGTATTACATACATACATATATGAAAACACCCCTCAAAAGGGTAGTTTCCCACATTCTGGCGTCATTGGTTACATCTTTAATATATGCATATACTCATTTATTTAACAAAATATTTATATCCGTTGTTTGTAGCTTACCTACAACTTTTAATTCGATGAAAATGGACTCGGTTGGGTGTATAGAAAGCTGACATTCATAGAGCCCACGATCACTTTCCCGCACCGATTTAATTCGCAAAGACCAATGCCCCATATGACGAGTGTGTTCCACGAGAAATCTTTTGTCACTACTGTGGGTTGATAGCCCAACTGTCAGTAACTGGAAGTCACTACGCCGAATCCACGACACCTTGAAATATACATAAGAATGAAATATAGTTAAACAGAAAACTATAATTCCACTTAGATCTTTATTCGAGACTTAAAGCTCTGAAAAGATTTAACTTTAAATCTTGCAAGATTTTTCTATATAAATTTCTGGACATGGAACATAATATGTTCTCTTAATTTGAGCAGCGTCACACCCAGCGTTGCAAGAATTTTTTCAGAAAAAAGGCCACATGGGCAAAAAATTAGCTAAAAAATACTAAATAAAAAGTGTAAAGTTGAAAAAAGCTAAGATTTTAAGGCATCTTTTCAATCGTTTTGTTCATTTTAATCATAAAAAACGTATTAGTATAAACAATTAATACATATTGTAAAAAACTAAGATTAATTTGTAATCCAATTTCGAAGAAAATAATTAAAATAATTTTCAGATGCCATGTGCTTTGTAAAAAATTTTTAAAGTGGCGCATTTGACACTCTTCTACTATTACCACTACAGCATATCTGTGAAGTTGAATACACAAGCTCGCAAACACAACTGTTCTAAGTAGTTTTCAAATAGCTCTAGAATTCCTGAAAAGGAGAAAAAAATTTCTTCAATTTTACGTCCCAATACTAAAATTTTTCCTAAAGGCGAAGTTTAAAAAAAAACTTGAAAATTAAAAATAAGGTGTTTTTAGTAGCTTTTCAATTGCTCTGTAGCTCCTGAAAATGAGAAAAAAAGGTCTGTGAATTACGCCCAATTATCACATTTTTTCAAAAGTCGACAAATATCTGAAAAAAAATTGTTTTAAAAAAATTGGTGTTCGAATGTTGAAAGTCCAAAATTTTAAAAATTTAAATAAAGCTTTTCAATAGTTCTAGACTTCCTGATAAAGAAAAATAAACAGATAAGGACGGGACTGTCTTCGGCTGTGCCGAAGACTTCATACTTTTCATGAATGGGGCTGAACAATAATATCATCCTATTCGTAATCTCCAAATAATGCGCTGTATAAGATAAGAAATATATAGTGAACAGGTGTACATACCCAAATGATTTTAAGATAAATATAAAAAACTGGCAAAAAAACCCCCTTATCTGAAAGATCGGTAGTATGGGATATATATTATATACAGCTCCGATCGAAATGATTTTTATAGGAAATCCTCTATGATAAATTATAATATATATGACCAAGTTTCACGTTTTTATATTGGAAACTAAGGGAGAAATGGCTAAAAATCTTTCTATCTGAACGATCGGTTGTATGGGATAGGTATAAACTATATACATATAGCTCCGATCAAAGTGTTTTTTTCAGGAAATCTTCTATCATATATTAGAATAAATATCACCAAGTTTAACGTTTTTATATTGGAAATGAAGGGAGAAATTGCCAAAAATCTTTCTATCTGAACGATCGGTTGTATGAGATATATACTATATATAGCTCCGATCAAAGTGATTTTTTCAGAAAATCTTCTATGATATATTATAATATATATCACCGAGTTTCACGTTTATACTTTCTAAATTAAGGGAGAAATGGCCAAAAATCTTTCTATCTGAACCTTCGGTTGTATGGGATATAACTATATATAGCTCCGATTGATTTTTTCAGGATATCTTCTATGATATATTAGAATATATATCACCGAGTTTCACGTTTATACTTTCTAAATTGCGGCAGGAATAACCAAAATCGTCTTATCTGAACGATCGGTTGTATGGGAGATATATGTCTAATATATTGTCTAATATAATACAAAAATACATCCTTGTGCCAAATTTCATTGAGATATCTCAAAATTTGAGGGAGTGGTTTGCGTTCAAACAGTCAGACGAGCGGACAGACGGACATGGCTATATCAACTCAGTTCTGATCAATTCGGTATACTTAATGGTGAGTCTATCTTCTATATTTCTCAACGTTACAAACATCGGACCAAAGTTAATATAACATTTCATGTCCATGAAAGGTATAAGAATTAAAAATTGGCGTTGTGAGTAGATTTTCAATAGTTCTGGGTTTCCTGAAAAAAAGAATGATCCGAAAAGTATGATAATTGGGCGTAATTTTGCAGAACTCTTTTCCACATTTGCAGGAACTCCAGAGCTTCTGAAAAGTTACTCAAACCCCCTGTAATTTGTTTTTTTTTTTTATTTAAATTTTTTTCTAAATTTTGGACTTTTGGAAAAATATTATCTCATTCGTGTAGATGCAGTTCGCAACAGTTCAAGCAATCCTTAATGGCAATTTGCAGGCTAGTGGAAAAAAATCGTGAAGTAGATTAAGCAGTTGTATACATAGCAATAACATAAAATAACCTTATTGACTTGGCTAACCGGTTTGTAGCGGAAGCAACAGTCGACCAAAAAAGGGCACTGTTGTGAACGAGCGAATGATATGTACGAATGTGCAGATAAACGAAAATATCAGCGTGGCGGTAGGGTGACATACATGCACACAAACACACGCATTCCATGTATCTTGTTTCTGTAGTTCTCTGGATTAAGAGTGGTACGCAGATCATAAGTAATTGCTCAAGAAAAATTTAGTCTTTTTTCTTGCGTGAAAAATAGTAATATGGAAGTAATTTTGACGTTTAAAAATCCACGGTGAATATTGAAACAAGCAAGAAGAAGAGCACATAAACCAAAGAAATATAAAGAATGGCACTTCCCTTATTGGGGAAAGTATACGCAAAAATATATTTTTAAATAATTTTCTGTCTAATAAATGTTGTTATTTTTCTAGACTGGTCCTCAAATTGGTCAGCTACACCACCAACATCAATTGCAGGCTGTGTTACATCTCCATACCAGCAAACAGGTGAACAGCAAATGCTACCGCAACTGGGTCCAATGCCACGACAGTGTGGTCTAATGCAGTCACAATCTGGTCAAATGCCACATCAACACCCTATGCACCAGTCATTTGGTGGCCATGAGCAACATGGTCCTCCAGGTATGCCGCCCGCATCTACTGGACCAGGTGGGGCAATGACACCACATCCAGTTATACCACAACATTAACCGGGTTATGCAATGCCACGACAGCAGCAGCAACAACCTCCCCAGCCTGGCTATCTGCCAATGTCACAACAGCCGGGCTATCCACCACAACCTGGTTATCCTCAACAGACAGGTTATCTTCTACAACAACCAGGTGCACCAGGTGGTTACATAGGTCAAATGATGCCACTAACACAACCTGGACAGGCGCCAATGCCCAGTCAGCCAACCATGCCGGGTCAACCCCCAATACCCGGACGTCCTGGTTATAATGTACGCTAATACAACTAATAAATTTCAAATATTGCTAATGATTATTTTTGTATTATTTTCTTTAGCAACTGCCTGCACCTGGTACTGGTATATATCAACAGCCGCAACAGCATGATCAAGCCCAACGCCGTTTAGATCCCGATCAGATGCCAAATCCGATAGGCGTTATCATTGAAAATCTAAATAGCGCTGTAGGTGATTTATTACTAATGAACAGGGTTTATTACCGCTTCTGGTGACCACAACATATGTGGTACAAGATCAGGGTAACTCTTCGCCACGTTACGTTAGGTATTGATATTCGAAATTAATGTTTTGTTTGGAAATTACATTGATCTTTCTCCTTTGCAGGTCCTCTTCGTATTGCATACCTGAAGCAGCTGATTTATTAAAAACAACAGCTTTGTCCATTACAATTACCGTCTCACCAATGACACGCACGGTTGAGGGTGAATATGTTCCACCCATTGTAAATTTTGGTGAATTGGGTCCAATTAGATGGAATCGTTTGCAAGGCTAAAATGCAATTTGTAGATGCTGGTCGTCGTTCCCAATGTCTAATGTGTAAAGTAACAACAGATGGTAAAAAAAAAAATCTTTCGCTTTTATTTGTGTTCATTGATCCATATTTTTTCTCAACAGTGCCAACTGAATATTTCCAACATTTGGGCCACACCGGACAGCGTGTCGTTAAATATAAACGTCTGGAACCTGTATTGGGTACATGAGTTTTTGTGTAAAAAATCTTTGGGTACCGATAGCTATCAAGGTAGACCTCAACTCATATCCAACATCAATGCCTCGCAATCAATTGTGGACGCTATACGTACTACATTGGGTCCACGCAGTATGGAGAAGCATATTGTTGATTCCAGTGGCAAGGCCACAGTTTCAAATGATGGTGCAACCCGTATGAAACTATTGCATATTGTGCATCCAGCCATAAAACTCTAGTCGACATCGCCAAATCTCAAGATGCTGAGGTAAGTTTTTTGTTATATTAGAATGTGTAGAATAAAAATGTTTCTCTTATCAGGTCAGCGATGGCACCACTTCAGTAGTACTTTAAGCATGTGAAATCTTAAAACAAGTTAAGCCATATGTTGAGGAAAGCGTGCATGCACGTATCATCATTAAAGCTATACGTAAAGCATTACAATTATGCATGACCCAAATATGACATGGCTGTACATGTAGAAGTACAAATCAAAGGAACAACAACGTGCTTTATTAGAAAAATGCGCTGCCACAGCAATGTCCTCCAAACTTATTCATCAACAAAAAGATTTATTTTCTAAAATGGTTTTGGGCACTGTACTTTCCTTTAATGGACCCAAAGTCATACAAAAAATATAAAATCGCATTATTAAATATAGAATTGGAATTGAAGGCTTTTATTCAGACTATAATTTTCTTTTTCAGACTATGTATGTACATATATACAAAGAAATATTAAAAACTAAATATAAATATACATACAAACAGTGGCTCCGAATTCTATAATAGAAGCCACCTAAACAAAATGTGCACCTTTTTTGGCAGAGGGTCTAGCAAATTTTTGAGTACCCAGTTTTGTAGCCCAATCAATTTCAGTGTAATGGTGTAAATGTTTGAACGACTAAAAAGTTTATCTGAATTTTTTTGGGAACAATTTTCTTTTTTATGGAATGTTGAACAGCCTCTACAAAAAAGTTCTGAAAATTCAGATAAACTTTTTAGTCGTTCTAGTATTTACACCATTATTCTGAAATTGATTGGGCTACAAAACTGCGTACTCAAAAATATGCTAGGCCCTCTGCCAAAAAAGGTGCAAATTTTGGTATCCGTTTTTCAAAGTTTGATTAATTCTTTGTAACTTTTGCAACTTTTGTTTAGGTGGCTTCTATTATAGATTTCGGAGCCACTGTTTGTATGTATACTTATTTTGTATATTTATTTACGTGTACCGTAATCTCACGTTCATGTAAGTGTAAATTTTCCAAATCATTATTATATACCATTTTCCACAACATTTGTTAAACAATTTCTTAACACTTGTTGTATTTCTATACGGTTAATAAAAAAAACCATTTGTAATTCCATTTGTTCACGAAACTTTTCTTGTGTTCTTATTCTTTCCCTTTTGCCTAAACCTATACTTTTTTACAATTACGTGGGTGCGCGCCGCTGCCACCACGCTTTTGTACATGGTCCTTACCACGCCGGTAAAAAGAACCAGTCACCCATAATTAGAGTCCACTCCACACCCTAGGCAATTAGTCAGAAGCACCATTCAATATTTCGTGATAATCACGGAAGCAGATACACCAAACACGTATTTGTTCAACGCAATACATACCGATTTTACACGGAAGATAATATTTAACATCCTTTACAATCGTGATAATATAATCGTCAGCGTTTGCACATAACAACCTGTTGGCAACACCAACATCAACAACACCGACATCTACACAAAAAAATCAGATTCTATTACTCCGGATCAACGAATTAATTAAAAGGTACGTGTTTTATTCCGTGCGAGGTAGTGTTTTTTTGTTGTTAATAAATATTTCAAAATAAAATTAGAAATTGGTTCTTTCCCATCAAAAAAGTCAATTGAGTGTTAAGTGAAAAAATGTATATTTCGTGCAAACATAGAGAAAAAAAAGCGCTTAACGCAGCTACTTAAAGTTTGTGCATCACGCCTTGTGATTATCCGGAATAATCCCCCACCCGCGGTAAGATTTCCCGGACACAGCTCAAGGTAGCACAACACTGCTCCAAAAGGTTAACATAACCTAAACACCGCTTAGCGCCACTTTTTTACTTTCGCCTTTGCATAATTTTCATTAAAAAAAAATGTTTCACATAATTAAATTTTGATTTGCTAAGGTTATTTAAACAAAAAATTTAATTTAATTTGCGCGCAGATTCAATTAAACACATTTTTCCACATAAAAATCACTTGCGATTATTTACACGGGCAATACGATCGCAATTTATTTGTTGCTGTAATACAAAGTGCACTTAGTTCAACCACACATATTGCTGCTGTTGTTTGCGTGGCCAATAGGCTTATTCCTTGTACAATTATTTAAAAAATTGAAGAATTTTTATTCTCACTTGCGGCAATATACAAATCAGTTTTGACTGATCTAATTTTTGTGATACAAAAGTTCACAGTCCTTGGTTAAATTACCAAAAAGTCCATAACGAGCGTTCATACATTTTTTTATTTTCACTAACCCCCCCTTTCGCTAGCCATTACTTATTGGCTTACACAATTCGTTAGCACAGCTGCATTAGCACTTTCTTTTAACAATTACGTGGGTGCGCGCCTTTGCCACCACGCAATTGGACATTCCTTTAAACTACTAGCTTTCTCGCAAGCTTCGAGGCCACTTCACCGAGAAATCTCTCTAGAATGCAGTCCTTCAATCCAGTTCATTTTCACTCAATACTCTCTGCAAAGGCAATTAATTAATTAATATTTCAATAAATTTTCATTTAATATAATGGATACCTATATACGCCAAGCAGAGACCGTGACTGAGTTTGAAAATGAATATAATGATATGTCACCTTCAGACCATACAAAACACACCCTTTTAGTCCAAAAGGAGGAGTTGAAATCGCTATGGGAGAATCCGAAGCAGACATATGAAGAACTCTTGAGCTCCTCAAAACTCAAGGCAAAAGAGCAGTCGGCCATTAAAAAGAAGCACAAGGTTACATACTTCAGCTTTCTCAAGTGCCAGGCAGCAATGGCTGAACTTTCGGAAAAACTTGAGAAAGCTGAAAAGAAAGAAGAAACCTCAGGAGATAGGGAATATCGCGTGCGCCTGCCACCGTGTGATTTGCATCTCGGCGCTCCAATATCATAATATAGACATATCAAACTTGGATGCAATTATAATATATTTATGTTCCACAAAACTGCCAGAAACCACACTGGCACTCTGGGAACAAATAATTGAAAACAAAACGGAAATTTCAAAATGGGCTGATATGGATAGATTCTTATCCAATCGTTTCCAAACCCTAGAAACCGTGACTGATCTGAGAGGGGATATAGTTTCCAAACCCTCAAAGCCACAAGTATCTCGTTCGACAACAGATACATCTGCTAAAAAATTAGGGTCCTATCAGGCAATTGTAGCCAAACCTACATGTAAGATGTGCAAAAGTCCTGCACATCGAATTTCAAAGTGTGAAAAGTTCTTACGTTTAACACCCAATAAACGGTTTGAACAAATTAAGAGCAGCCGTGGGTGTATAAACTGCCTTTCTGCTGGCCATTCGGTAACAAAGTGCACCAGTAAAAGGAACTGTGCCACATGTCATTTAAGACATCATACGCTGCTTCATATTACGAATCAGCCAAAACCCACAACTACTTCAGATGCGATCGGAGCATCAACGTCACGAGAAGCTCAATTACGACGCAATGCTTAAGAGAAAATGCTCCGATTAAAAATGTGAACTCATATTTTGCTAATACAAGTAAAAGGGTATTACTAGGGACAGCTCAGGTTAACATTCATTTTAATGGTGTTGACTATTCGGCGAGAGCCCTAATAGACTCGGGATCTGAATGTTCATTCATTAACGAGAAACTAAAGCGCAGAACTAATCTGCCATCTAAACACCTGCATGCCCAAGTCTCGGGCATCAATAGTACAATTTCTGCACAAGTAAAAGAAGCGTGCAACATAAAACTGCGGACACCAACAGACCCATTAATCGAGATCAATACGATCATGCTGGTTTTACCACAATTAACAGGGAATCTTCCAACTTGCCAAATAAACGCAATGACTAGGCAAGCATTCCCTGACTTAGTACTGGCTGACAAAAGATTCTTTGTCAATGAGCCAGTCGATCTAATTCTGGGCGGAGATATATACCCCCAACTTATGTTAGGCGGCATTAGGAAAGATGTGCTAAACACATTAAAAGCACAGGAAACGGTGTTCGGCTGGATTTTGACAGGCCGGACCGATGCGGTTGATACAAACAAAACCCTAGTTTCATATTTCAACGAGGTCACTTTAGACAAACAACTGGCGGGAGATAGATAGAGAAAATTCCAAAGAAGAGGAGCATCAATAACGATGACACTTACTGTGAGGAGCTATACAAATCCACAAAATTTTGGAACAACGATGACAAATACGTAGTCTCCTTACGCTGTAGGAAAGAATTTAGCTTAGTTGCCTCTCTAAGAAGTGCGTGTTCTCAATTTTATTGCAATGAGACACGATTAGCTAAAAATCTAACCTACACACAGAATACAATAGAGTTGTATCTGAATATTAAACCTTAGGGCATATGAAACAAGTCAGTAATATCCCGCCAGACTCAAATGATTGTTACTTCCTACCTCACCATGCTGTTATGAAGGAGGGAAGTACAAAGACAAAAGTCAGAGTGGTGTTTAACGCATCATCTCCTACCACAAACGGAAAAAGGTTAAATTATGCCCTATACCCAGGCCCAATACTTCAATCCGACCTAATCATAATACTTCGTTGGCGGCTGTTCAAATACGTCTTCAACAGCGACATCGAGAAGATGTATCGTCAAATATGGGTCAATGAAGACCAAACAAAATACCAGCGAATCGTATTTCGCAACTGCCCCAAGGAACCAATCAATCTTTATGAATTAAAAACTGTAACATTTGGAGTGAATTGTGCTCCATACCTTGCGATTCGGACACTGCACCAACTCGCTGATGACGTGGAGACCTCGCATGCAATGGCAGCAGATATCTTGCGAAATTGTATGTACGTTGATGACATACTCGCCGGTGGGCACAGCATCGAAACTGCGATAAGGGCAAGGGATCAAATATCAACGGCGTTACAATCGGCAGGTTTCCCGTTGCGAAATTGACGTCCAACTGCAATAAAATTCTACAGGGTATACCGAAGCAACACTTAATAAGCGAAGATTTTCTTGAGTTTGAAGACACCAGCACGGTAAAAGCACTCGGTATCAGATGGAACGCCCTTTCGACTACTTGTACTTTACAGCAAAACCCTTTGATAATAACCCTACTGTAACAAAAAGGTCAATGCTGTCTGCGATCGCAAAACTTTTCGACCCTCTTGGCTGGCTGGCACCAGTCGTAATTGTAGCCAAGATAATAATGCAAAATATTTGGTTGGAAGGGACAGGCTGGGATGAAGATATGTCTGAAACTACTCAACATCGGTGGCAGTCATTCATGACTGACTACGAAAAAATCAACGATATACGCATACCGCGATGTGTTCACTACACATTGAAGGACAGTATCGAAATACATGGATTCAGCGATGCTTCGGAAAAAGCATTTGCCGCCACTTTTTTCCTGAGGGTAAAAACAAAGGATCAATTCTTCATCAACCTGTTGATGACCAAGACGAGAGTAGCCCCGGTCAAAACCAATCCTTGCCTCGACTCGAACTCTGCGGTGCAGTTTTACTAGCAGAAATAATCGAATCTGTGGTTGAAAATATGAAACTTTCGAACTTTAAAGTAACCCTTTTGACAGATTCAACTATAGTGCTGGCCTGGATCCGAAAACCACCATGTTTGTGGTCAACGTTCGTGGCACATCGAATAACTAAAATCATCGACAAAGTAGGAGACAAAGTATGGCGGCACGTAGACTCCGCGTCAAATACTGCAGATTTGGCGAGTAGAGGCCTCCACGCTTCGGATCTAATCGACAATTCTTTGTGGTGGCAGGGACCTTCTTGGTTACAAGAAGACAACGAAAATTGACCAACACAAGAAGAGCAGTATAACACAAATATCGAAGAAAAGAGGGTGAAAGTTCATGCAAAATCGGTCGAAAATAACTTTGATATTCTGGATAGGTTTTCCGATTTACCAAGGGCTTTGAAGATTATATGCTATGTTCTTCGATTTTTCCTGAATACGCACCCAACAACTAAAGCCTCCTTTAAAAGGGATTCTCTTTCGATATCCCCTGATGAAATGGAAAAAACAACACAGATATTGATAACAATATGCCAAAGGCAACATTATCAAGAAGAAAACGCAAATTTGAAGTCAGGAAAGCTAATAAATGGTAAAAGTGAGATTTTACCTCTGGTCCCATATTTAGACGAAGAAGGCATCATGCGAACTGGGGGCGGACTGGGGCATCCAGAGACATGTCCCATAACGAAAGTGATCCCATTATCGTTCCTTACACTTGCAGGTTATCCAGGCTTATAGTTCAATCCTCCCATAAGACCACCCTGCATGGAGGGAACCAGCTGATGCTATGTCATATCCGCACTCAGTACTGGATCCCACGCGTTAAAATCATCATAAGGTCCGTTATCCACAACTCTAAGGTCTGTACTATTCACAGGAAGCGGACACAAACGCAACTTATGGGGATCCTTCCGAAGGAGCGCACCGCCTTTACAAGGGCCTTCACCAACACTGGGGTAGATTTCGCGGGACCATACGATATAAAATCCTACCGAGGGAGGGGATGCCGAATTTCAAAAGAATATGTGTGTCTCTTCGTCTGCTTTTCGACGAAAGCCATCCATCTAGAAGCGACAAACGACCTTAGTACCGGGTCCTTCCTAGCTGACTTCGCTAGATTTGTATCCAGGCGAGGCTGTCCGAAAAACGTTTACTCCGACAATGGGACTAGCTTTGTCGGAGCTTTGCGATCTTTACGATCCGAGTTTAAGCCATTTCTGCGTGAAGCAAGGGACGGAATATTGAATAAATATAGCCATTAAACTTTAGAAAGGCATTTTATGCCGCCAAGCGCTCCTCACATGGGAGGTTTGTGGGAAGCGGGGGTAAAAAGTTTTAAGACCTATTTTAAAAAGATCGCGTCCGATCATAAATATACTTTCGAAGAGTTTACAACCCTCTTATGTCGAATTGAGGCCTGCCTCAAATCTAGACTTCTCAGTCCCTCATCCAGTGACCCCTCCGACCTGGAGCCGCTTACTCCAGGCCACTTTCTCGTGGGTGAACATCTTTTAGCCCCACCTGAACTCGATTGTAGTGAAAATCCTGCCTCAATCGTAAACCGATGGCAAAAGATGAAAACCCTTCATCAAACATTTTGCAAAAGATGGAAATCGGAATATCTCACCGAGATCCAGAAACGGTATAAGTGGAAACATCCACAATCCAACTTAAAACCCGGGGACCTAGTGGTAATAAAGGAGGTCAACCTACAACCAAACGAGTGGAGAATGGGGAGAATCGTCAACACACACCCATGTTCCGATAACCGTGTTCGTGTTGTTGACGTCAATACAATTAAAGGACAAATTACCAGACCAGTCGCGAAACTGGTACTACTTCCGCCCAACGACAAGGAAGATGAAATTTAATATCCCACATTCCTCTATCCCAACTAACCCAGCTCTCGTTCACCCCGAACGAGGCCAACACACCGATAACCCAGCTCTCGTTCCCCCGAACGAGGCCAACACACCCTAACGCAGATAAACTATCTGTCCCAGAATACAATTTAAGCAGTAATTACACCCCCCAAAAACCCATCGAAACTCTGTCAAATTACACAGATATCGATTCTACAAAAAGGAATTTTTTCTAATATGCATGGAGATTTTCTTCAATATTATAGAAATATATAACAGCCGAAGAAAAGTTTCCTTGCGTATTGCGAAATCCCTCAAAATTCTTTTCCTTTGCGTGTTTACCATATTTGGCACATTGCGGCCACAACCGCTTGTGCTTAAATCATTTAAGTTTAAGGGGTCTTACTTCTTTTGGTTATATATTGTCTTTAATGTTATGTTTTTTATAAAGATATAAAAACAAAATATCACTGACAATCCCTTCATCATCCAGCTTTGCATTATACTTGGTTCTTGTTTTAACAAAGCTGTTATATATTGCTGAGATACCTTTACAATAAACGCCATTTTTGCTTAGTTACATGATGTTTTGCGGTATATGTACATATGTTGTACGCAATTTTAAAAAATTTTGTATACATATTTTTACTGTTTGTTTAAAATCTACAGTACACCTAGACTTCTAACGTTTAAGGGTATGCCAGCGTAGGAGTGAAATTCCTACAATGGATTGAGGACCCAAAACATAGCCATGTATAACGATTTCTTCTAAATTTTCTACAACGCCAAGCGATGCGAACGGTGATCTATCCATAGATTTAAATGCTGCGCTCGTTTATTCACGATTGAAGCCTGTATCGGAGATTTCAACAACTTAGACTGTTACATCTACCGGTAATGTGCTGGACCACCGAATGATAAAACATCAACAAGTAATAACAAAAATAAAATGGAGCAGCACTATAGTTTTTCTGCGGTATTCGATAGTAGCGTACGACAGGACGAGGTATACCGTACTTGCATTGCACCACGTATTAGGAGTTCAGATAGCTTTACGGTGTTAACATATGGCCCATCGGGTCCGGGTAAAACCTTTACATTATTGGGCACGCCTAATAATCCGGGTATTGTACCACGAGCTGTAGAAAATGTTTTCAAAATGAATGCTTCCAACATCTATCCCACACCGGCTATGAAAGTGGGATTTGTAAACATTTTAGATGATAATGCTTTAGCTTCGGAGGAGAGCTTACGAAGTATTATGAAATGATGAATTACTAGCGAAAATTATAAAAAATTAACATCAGTTTCAAACAATACCACAAGATGAAGTTTCTGTATTTATTTGGATATCTTTTGTAGAAATATACAATGAATTAGTATGTGATCTATTAGCACCACCGCAAGCGCACTCAAAAGCTAATCAGAAAATGGCACTCCACTCGCATTGAAGTTTGAAATGCAATATCATCTACCGGAACAGGAAAGACTTTTACGTAAGGAATTAGATCGGTCATATGAAAAGAAATTATCCGAAAACCAAAAAATATTGAAAACCATTCCAAAGAGTGCAGTAAGTCCAGCAAAAATTAAGCCTAAGACTTCACCCAACCCTTAACCCCAACAAAAGGCAAAACCACTCCTATAGAACGCAAGATCGCTACTCTAACCGTACACAACAGTTACACATTAAAGCCCTAAAATTATTATTTATTTATTTATTTTATTTAAAAAGTGATGTGCGATTACATTTACATGCATTACGCATAAAAAATTCCTTTTGTAAAAAACGATATGACCCAGCCACTGAGTCATATAGTCGCGTAGGACATATTCAGTAGTTTGGTGCATTTGTCAACTAAAACTTTCTGACACGAATAGATGAAAATAAATTTGGAACATAAAAGATTACTAGCTCCGATGTAAATACATACATAGAATATTCTAAATTATTTGCTAATAAGTTCTGGAGCAAGATTGGGAGGTGAGGGAACTGCAGCGGTAGTTTCCAGAAAACTGCGCATGTGCGGGTAGGTTAAAGATTTACATATAGCAATGGTTCTCAGTTGAGTCAGAGTGACTTCAGCTTCTTAATATAGCCTGCATTTATATCTTACCATAGGGAGCGAATAAGCTATGTTTAAGGTACTGGCCGATCGTCAGGAGGTTAAACAATTTGCCGACTACTTGTGAATGCCAATATATTGTAGGATAACAAACCTGTCTTATATTTTGTCCAATATCATCGTACGAAAACAATAACTTTATACCTTCACAGTTAAAAATATTGGAATATATTTTAAACCCTGCTTCGGTTTAAAGCAAATTTTAAACATTTAAGGTTTTAATTTTAAATTTCATAAAGTTCACTGCAAAAAGTATATTTTTGCAGTACAAATTTTAAACCTTCCTTGTACTAAATCGAAATTTATTCTTCACAGGTGTACTTTTTATACCTACTTCAATCTAACTCGCAAGTATAACATTTTAAAGTTTTAAAATTAAACTAATTTTGGATTAAAAATAAGATTTGACTCTTTCAAGTATTAGTTCTTAGACTTTCTTGGTCTAAAAGTGATATTCTGCTCTTTTCCAAATACCAAAATCTAAAGCAATGTACCGAGACATTTTCAAAGTACCAGTTTGTTACGCAATTAATAAAAGTGGCATCGCTACTGGAATGATTTACACACACACCTCGCTCGCTTTTCGGCGTGCACGAAATTACGTACGCATGCTGGTCTTTGTTGTCGACAGCCGTCAGCTGCTTTGTTTTCTTTTCTTCGCAATTGAAAATGTTATATTTCTGAAGCTCTCGCGCAACATATGTACAGAAGATCATAAAATGGCTTCATTTGTCAAAGTAAAAAGTGGTAATATAATCAAATTTATAGAAATTAGAAAAGTTATCGATGATAATACGGAGGAAATTACAACTGATGATATAATATATTCGGGTAAGTTAAAATAGTACAACAAAGTAAAAAAATACATAGAGTGAGTCAATTAAGTTTAGGTACAACGGCATTTCCCCGAATTAAGCTTTATTTTCTTCATTAAAATTAGAAAAAAGTAAAAATTTTTCACTTGTAATTGAAACATTCAATAGTAGAGCTTCATTGGGGGGAAATGCCTTTGTAGGTACCTAAGCTAAATGGCTCACTGTATGTATGTACCGTTCTCTTTTCGTGACCAATTTCTTGCAGTTGGATTTTCACGAGAACGCGGTGCTTAAATTTCGCTGTCGAGATGGAGCAAATATCGAAAACGACCACCTCCACCAAATTGTGCAGCAATACGGCAAATGCAGTTGTTACACCCAGTTGAGCAGAGCTCACAGAGTATATTAAGTTTGATTGAATAACGGTTGGTTGTACATATATAAAGGAATCGAGATAGATATAGACTTCCATATATCAAAATAATCAGGATCGAAAAAAAATTTGATTGAGCCATGTCCGTCCGTCCGTCCGTTAACACGATAACTTGAGTAAATTGGTATCTTGATGAAATTTGGTACGTAGGTTCCTGAGCACTCATCTCAGATCGCTATTTAAAATGAACGATATCGGACTATAACCACGCCCACTTTTTCGATATCGAAAATTTCGAAAAACCGAAAAAGTGCGATAATTCATTACAAAAGACCGATAAAGCGACGAAACTTGGCAGATAAGTTGAACTTATGACGCAAAATAGAAAATTAGTAAAATTTTGGACAACGGTCGTGGCACCGCCCACTTTTAAAAGAAGGTAATTTAAAACTTTTGCAAGCTGTAATTTGGCAGTCGTTGAAGATATCATGATGAAATTTGGCAGGAACGTTACTCTTATTACTATATGTACGCTTAATAAAAATTAGCAAAATCGGAGAAGGACCACGCCCACTTTTAAAAAAAAATTTTTTTTAAAGTAAAATTTTAACAAAAAATTTAATATCTTTACAGTATATAAGTAAATTATGTCAAGATTCAACTCCAGTAATGATATGGTGCAACAAAATACAAAAATAAAAGAAAATTTAAAAATGGGCGTGGCTCCGCCCTTTTTCATTTAATTTGTCTAGGATACTTTTAACGCCATAAGTCGAACAAAAATTAACCAATCCTTTTGAAATTTGGTAGGGGCATAGATTTTATGGCGTTAACTGTTTTCTGTGAAAATGGGCGAAATCGATTGATGTCACGCC
Organism: Eurosta solidaginis; assembly: GCF_040869045.1. NCBI lineage: Eukaryota > Metazoa > Arthropoda > Insecta > Diptera > Tephritidae > Eurosta > Eurosta solidaginis. Next base: position 137,766,083 of record NC_090320.1, on the reverse strand, counting down.
CAGTTTTTATACACAGTCGTCCGTCTCTCCTTCCGCATGGCCGTTAACACGATAACTTGGGCAAAAATCGACATATCTTTAATGAACTCAGTTCACGTACTTATCTGAACTCACTTTATCTTGGTATGAAAAATGAACGAAATCCGACTATGACCACGCCCACTTTTTCGATATCGAAAATTACGAAAAATGAAAAAAATGCCATAATTCTATACCAAATACGAAAAAAGGGATGAAATATGGTAAGGTAATTGGATTGTTTTATTGACGCGAAATATAACTTTAGAAAAAACTTTATAAAATGGTGGTGACCCCTACCATATTAAGTAGAAGAAAATGAAAAAGTTCTGCAGGGCGAAATAAAAAACCCTTAAAATCTTTGCAGGTATTACATATATAAATAAATTAGCGGTATCCAACAGATGATGTTCTGGGTCACCCTGGTCCACATTTTGGTCGATATCTGGAAAACGCCTTCACATATACAACTACCACTCCCTTTTAAAACTCTCATTAATACCTTTAATTTGATACCCATATCGTACAAACTCATTCTAGAGTCACCCCTGGTCCACCTTTATGGCGATATTTCGAAAAGGCGAACACCTATAGAACGAAGGCCCACTCCCTTTTAAAAATACTCATTAACACCTTTCATTTGATACCCATATCGTACAAACAAAGTCTAGAGTCACCCCTGGTCCAGAAAGGCCCACTCCCTCTTAAAATACTCATTAACTCCTTTCGTTTGATACCCATATTGCACAAACGAATTCTAGAGTCACCCCTGGCCTACCTTTATGGCGATATCTCGAAACGGCGTCCACCTATGGAACTAAGGATTACTCCCTTTTAAAATACTCATTAACACCAGCAGCACCATAGTTGTCTGCTTTCATTTTTGTCATACGTCATACCTAATTCTTTAATTTAAACTTTCAGGAGCTTTTCTACAATCCTATCGTGAACACTGGGAATTTGTCCTCGAAACTAAAAAATTTTAATTCGAAAAAGCGTAAAACTGAGGGAAAGTCAGAAGATATTGCAGAAGCAGTTTGCGCGAGCAACGATGAAAATCTTTCCAATGAAGACATCGAATTTTACAAAAATTACATTGTGAGCGAACAGGAAGATACTATAAAAGAAAGATTGGCCAAGACAATAAAAGGTCGTCAGAAATTTTGTGCAGCGAGCAGACATTTTTTCAACGTTTAGATTTCTTCTGTTTGATGCAACATTGGTAGTTAATGACAATATATTCTCTTTTGTATTTATTCATGAATGCAATTGTTATTTCTTGTTATTATATCATTATTACAGATTTCTTTTGATTTTGAGTTACAATACGGAGAAAATAGCAAATATTTACTGCAGAAGTGGGAAAATTACTCAGCTTTCGTTAAGGGAATATACCGCGAGTCCTCTGGAGTTCAAAATCCTATAAATATTGGTAAAATTCATACATCTTTGATATTATTCAATACCAGGCGTAACGTTTTTGTATATTTTAAGGTTGGAATTCCGAAGTACAACCCTTTCTGTATTTGCTAAAACTCCTGCCCTCAACTACAGCGAAGTGTAACTTGGCGAAAAGGGTTTCATATAAAGTCTCTGAAAGCAATTTTATTTCATTTGCAAACCAGAACTCGCCTATAGAAGAAGTAGCCGCTGGCTCACGTCACCCTACTTTACTTGCTGTTGGGCCTAACAAATTAGCAATAACTCAGTATTTTGTAGTCGCTGATGGTAAGAAGCTAAGTCTACCAACGTCGTTCAGTTTTGTTGAAGCATTTGATGTATATTTCAAAACATTTTACATATTTAGTATTAAGTTTGATCCGACTCTAACAAGCTTTCTAAATTTTTTTGCTAAATACATTTACGAAATAGAAAAAAGTTTTAAATCTAGTACGAGACAAATTGAAGTAAACTGTAAATTTATTAAAAAATTTGGCAACTTATAAAGATACAAAAGTACTTTATAAGTATTGCTAAAATGTATTTCTGCTCTTTTTGCAACAAAGTATTTGACACTACTGCTTTTGTCATATTTCATTTGAAATATATTCACTTTTTATCGGAATCAAAAGGAATTATATTAAACTGTATAAAATCAAAGAACTGTAAGAAAACTTTTTGCACATTTAGCGGGCTTAATAGACATGCTGAACATTGCTCTGTCGGTGTTAATGCAAGCGATGTATTAAATGTGACTTCAGATCTCATACCAGCATTAAATATATTAGATGAAGAATTACCAAAAGAAGCTGATTTTGTGTCAAGCGATGTAACGCATTGCTCAAAGAAATTGTGTAACGATTTCAATTTTGAAGATTCAATACAAGCATCGTTTTCGAATTTTGCAAAACACTTAATGGCATCTGGAATGGCAGAAAGTAACGTAAATGAAATTTTTAGTTCGCTTGAGGAAATTGTAGGTACTCTTTTCCACACATTCGACGCTTTTCTTAAAAATAGACATAGTGAAGTTAACTCTACTATTTTAAAAGAAACATTTCATAGCTTTGGTTCATGTGTTACAAACCGTATAAAGAACTTTTCAAGTAACTACAAAAGAAGCAAAATGTACAAAAAAGATGAGTTCTACGTACAACCAGTTTCAAAGCCTCTGGGTGGTAGATGGGACATCAAGACAAATAGAAATAACAACGAATCTTACAAAGAATACGTGGAATGTACCTTCCAATATGTACCAATCTTAGAAACTATAAAAGCCCTTTTTAAAAATGAGTCCTTTAAAAACTTGTATCATAAGAAAATCCATGCTTGCAAAGATAGTGTTTATGTTAATTATTGTTACTCGAAAAATTATAAGCAGTCTATGCTATTTCAAAGCCATGCACATGCGTTACAAATCCAACCTTTTTACGATGAGTTAGAAGTAGTACATCCTTTGGGGAGTAAGATTGGGATCCATAAAATCGGTGCAATTTATTTTTCAATTAGAAATTTACCATACGAGTACTTTTCACAGTTAAGAAACATATATCTAGTCGCTCTTTTTTTCTGTACTGATTTAAAAAACGAATTTACAGATTTCAATATGATATTGCAGCCAATTGTAAAAGATCTTGAATATCTTAAAGCAGAAGGATTTAGCTTGGATGGCTACAACATAAAAGGCACATTAGTTAGTGTGGCGCACGACAATTTGGGAGCAAATATCTTATCTGGCTTCGCGTCGTCATTTAGAGCAATTTTTTATTGTAGAATTTGCACGATGAACCGCGATACTGCACAAAAATCTGTGATAGAACATTTAAGTCTATTAAGATTGTGGTCCCAGTATAATGACTTGTTTAGTTTAAATAAAAACGAAGTTTTTAATGACCTCAAAGAATCAAAAGGAATCAAACACTATTGTAAATTAAATGAGTTAAACTATTTTCATATAATAGACAGTAATAACGTAGATTTGATGCATGACGTTCTTGAGGGAGCTGTTTCTTTTGTTCTAAAACATTTTTTTAAAACAGCAATACATTTGAAATATATTAGCGCTGCAGAGATAAACAGTAAAATAAGATTCTACAATTATGGATTTCTTCAAAAAAAAATATTTGCTCACAAATATCTGTTGACAAATTAGGTGCATCACTCGGTCTCACGGCATCTCAAAACTTATGTGTTATATTACACTTCCCATTAATATTTTTTCACATTCAAGAAAAACTGTCACATTTGTGGGAGGGTATTACTTCTTTACTCCAAATAATCAGAATTACAATGTCGCCAGTTATTGAAGAAAAAGATATAGAGATTTTTAGTGAAACAATTAAATCTCATTTATCTTGCATTGTAGAACAATATAACTTAAGCCTTTTGCCAAAACACCATATGCTAACCCATTTTCCCTCGGTGATTAGAAAGCTAGGTCCTTTTGTACACTCTTGGACAATGAGGTACGAAGCTAAACATCGAGACTTTATCAAGCAAGCGTCAGCAACGAACAATTATATAAATGTTTGTAAAACATTAGCTTCTAGGTACCAAAAAAACTTTAGTTATTTTCTTGAGCAGATGACGACAGAAAAAACAGCTTCTTTTGGAAAATTAAAAATAAAAGCAACTTCAATTTTAGAACCGGAAATTAAAAACTACTTTATTGAAAATCAATATATCAATATTAAAATTTATACAACAAATCGTGTAGAGATTAAATATGGGTTTTCCTACAGATGTAACTTTTATGTATATATGGGAAAAGAAAATACCGATGTAAAAAAAGTTGGCCTTATAAAAAATATATATGTAGTCAATGCTGAAATAAATTTCCATTTATTGATTTATTTGTGTACACTTTTCAATCCCCTTTTAAGTGCGTATGAAATATTTTCTACCGGAAATTCATGTATGCTCAAATTTAATTCATTAAAATTTAATCGGCCTTATGAAGCTTATGAACATAATGATAAGTTATATGTAATGATACCTCTACTGTTACCTGAAGAATTGTAATAATTTTAATAAATAATTGAATAAAAATGAATTTGAATGAAAATCAAGTTTCTGTTTTTATACCAACATTGGACTAAAACGTAAACTTCTTTGGCTTAAATTTGAGCCATTCGAAGTCTTATTTTGAGGTAAGTTTAGACTGAATGGTAAACCTCGCTGGTGTTAATTTTAGCGAAGTAAAATACTGTTTTTAAACCAATCTCAGGATCAGCGTTAAACTTCATCGGTTTTGTTTTTATACATGTAAGGTCTAGAATACAATATTTTCAGTTATAATATTTAGAATTATTATTTACTATATTTAACCAAAAACAGGCCTTAAAATTAAACCACTCGAGGTCTAAAAAATGGAACGACTCCTGATTAAAATTCAAACCTAGAAAGGCTAAAAATTGTTTAGTATTTTTTCGGTCGAGTCATATATACATACCAAGAAAGTTTAAATTTTAGTCCAAAATTTTTAACAGTGTTGGGATGGATGGACAGCTTGAAAGTGTTCGTTAGATAGCTAACTTCCGCCAAGTCCAAGTTGGGTTTTTGCTTTAGCCTATTTAACTGACTTTATTGCCGTCGTCATTCTGCTGGTGATGTCTGCCAGGGCTAAGTACGTCGTATCTTCTTCTTGTAGTTATAAATGTACTTCCCGTAGGAGGACTGACCTGCTGGACGGCACTAGCCCGTTCGACGTTGATGAACAATAGGTGTCCATCTACACTGAACACCTAAACTCGTGAACGAGCATCGGTCATCAGCCTACACAGTACACTAATCTTACGCTGATGATAGAGATAAAATTTTTAAAATGTCTAATATATCTCAGACGCTGTGCTCACACGACATATTTTTCGTTGGTGGTTTCATATTAACTACCAAAGGATTGGAAAAATTGTAGGAACTCACAGTCACAAGGACCAGGGTGCGTAATGTGCAGGCAGCTGGGTTTGACGCATTTGTTGTACACAATAATTATGGCGACGAGTTAGAACAAATGTCAGCCGAAAATTCGAGTGGCATCTTCATACCAGCCGATTTTTGTTGGCCACACGACAGGGTCAGGTTTGGTGTCATTCTTCACACATGAAATTACATTAGTGATCAACGATGAGCTGCCATTCAACATTAACACACAATTAATTCTGCCGTTTTTCGATTTGGATTGTCCCTGGCTTTCTTATTATGATCTTCTACATGATTTACATGTGCATACGTGAAGAGCGTCGATTACGACGCCATCGCTTACCGAAAAATATGCTGAAGAAATTGCCGATTCTGAAATATATGAAACATTGTGAACTCCCACAAGATACCTGCGTCATCTGTTTGGGTGAGTTTGCTGAGGGGGAGAAAATGCGTATTTCACCGTGCAAGCATCCTTATCACAATCATTGCCTCGATCCATGGCTAACAGAAAATCGTCGCGTTTGTCCCATTTGTAAACGGAAGGTTTTATTATATATTAGTGGCAAATTTGAAGCATTCCTTACGGGTTTGGGCAAGTCAAATACGCGGCTTCTCGCAGCGTTATAAAGAATGTTTGATAGTTCACGTTTTGACGGTGGTACTTCTGTAGTGTTAAAGACATGATGCCAGTATGCCGCACCAATAATAGCCGCCGGCAACCAATCAGCTAAATATTTTCTTTGCGTGCACCCACTGGAAAGAAAAAAAAAAGGAAAATTAATAAAAATATAACCAAGTCTACGAGTATACTCACCGCAGCGTGTTAAATGAATGACATTTTTTTTCATTCAGGTTTGGATTTACAAACAAGAATGAACAATTCTTTTATTATTCCAGGAAGATTCTAGAAATTCATACACATACAAATACAAACAAAATACAATACAATAGAATCCACAAATTGCATCAGCTGTGTACATAAATATTTCATGTCAATTTCGTGACTTCACGGATAGATGTCGGTGTGAGCTGCCACATCTACCCCCCTTCCAGTGACCAGGCAGGGAGCGAACTTTACTCTTACTCGAGTCATCGATAAAAAATGCAGGCTTAAGGCGCTCCGTTGAGACTGCAACCTCTTTTCCGTCGATTTTGATAACATAAACACGATCAGTTGAACGCTTCACCACCTCGTAGGGCCCAGAATAAGGTGGCTCAAGAGGTTCGCGCACTGCGTCTGTCCTTAACAAAACATGAGTACAGTCTGTTAAATGCTTATGAGTGAACAAACTCCTCTTGATATGATGGGCTGTTGGATTTGGCCGTACCATTCTCATGAAATCTCGAAATTTCTTAGGAAAATCTTTGGTATTAACTGGTTTATCCAAATCGTAGTAGAACTCGTTTGGTACGCGTATGTGACTCCCGTAAAGTAAATCCGAAGCCGATGCGTCGATATCTTCTTTATAACAGGTTCTCAATCCCAACAAAACCATTGGCAATAGCTCTGTCCAATTTGCTCCAGAATTACACATCAAGGCCGCTTTAAATAATCGGTGCCAGCGTTCAATCAAACCATTCGATTGCGGATGGTATGCAGTTGTGTGGATGTGCTTACTACCCAACATTTTGGCTAATGATTTGAATAAATCGGACTCGAACTGTGCCCCTTGGTCAGTAGTTATCGTTTTAGGGCAACCAAAACGTGCCACCCAACATGTCCAAAATGCATTTGCCACTGTTTCGGCAGACATGTCCTTCAGTGGTACTGATTTTGGCCATCGTGAAAAACGATTGATCATCGTCAAGCAGTACCGATAGCCATTAACCAATGGCATGACTACAAGGTCCAAGTGAACATGATCAAAACGGTTGTCTGGAATATCTATTTTGTTGGGTAGTTGTGAATTATGTCGATGAATTTTGGCCCGCTGACATGGGAGGCAATTACGAGCCCAAAAGGTTACATCTTTCCTCATCGATGGCCACACGTATTTTCGTCGCACTTGCTGTAGCGTCGCTCTTCCGCTGGGATGAGATAACCCGTGAACTGAAATGAAAACAGAATATCGCAAAGTTTGAGGAATATAGACCCTTACGGAACCCGTAGATAGGTCACAATATGCGTTAACATTATTGCCAAGGTCGACTTGTTGCAATTTGAGCGATGATAACCCTTGCAAAATTTCGCTCAACTCCGAATCTTCATTTTGTGCCTCCTTAATTCTCTCCAAGTTAATCTCCGTCGGCATATAAATGACATTAAGACGTGAAAATGCGTCGGCAACAACGTTTTCTGAACCAGCGAGGTGTACAATATTGGTCGTGAACTGCGAAATAAAATCTAAATATCGAAGTTGGCGCGGAGAGGTTTTTCGGGCTTCTGAGAAAATGCGTACGTAAACGGCTTGTGGTCTGTTTTAATAACAAATAATCGTGCCTCCAATATATGCCTGAAATAGCGTATGGCGTCATATATCGCTAGTAGTTCACGATCGTAAGTACTGTAGTTTTTTTTCCGTATCGGTGAGTTTACGCGAATAAAATCCAAGAGGAAACCATACATTACGAATTCGCTGCTCCAGGGCAGCGCCTATAGCAGTATCGGATGCGTCACATATCAGGGCTAAGTCGGCATCAGGCGCCGGATGCGATAAAATTACCGCGTTTGCTATACTTCGCTTACAGTTTTCGAAAGCCTCAATTAGCTCTGGGGTCCAATTTACTACCCGCTTGTCATTCTTTTTCAATCCCCGTGTAACTTGGCTAAGAGGGGCTTGAATTTTAGATGCATTTGGAATGCAGCGTCTATAATAATTAATTATACCAAGAAATCTCCCGAGCTCGCCTCTTGTTTGAGGGCGCTTAAAATTAATGATAGAATCAACACGATCCGGCGGAGGACGTATCCCCTCATTGTCGATAATATAACTTAAGAAACGTACCTGTGTTTTACCAAACTGGCATTGATACCCAATCCATGCTTCTGAAGTATTGCTAATACCGTGTGTAGGTGTTTTTCATGCTCTTCGTACGATTCAGACATAATAAGGATGTCATCAATATAACAGTAGACAAAATCAATGCCTTTAATTATACTCCATAAATCGTTGAAAAGTTTGAGAGGCATTTTTCAAACCAAATGGCATATAAAGGAATTCGATGAGACCGAATGGTGTACATACAGCAGTCTTTTGTACATCCTGTTCTGCCATCGGTATCTGGTAATATGCCCGCACCAAATCAATGGTGAAAAACACCGTTTTTCCATACAATCTCTCGGAAAAATCGTGAATGTGTGCGACTGGATATCTGTCGGGTACTGTAACAGCATTAAGCTTGCGGTAATCGCCACAAGCTCGCCATCCACCATTTTTCTTAGCCACCATATGCAAGGGACTAGCCCAAGGACTTTTTGATGGTCGGCAAATTCCATGCTCCAGCAAAAAGTTTACTTCTTCTTTTGCCACCGCCAGTTTTTTCCCTGCCAATCTACGTGGTCGATCAGCTATGGGACTTCTTGTTGTCTCGATATGGTGAACAACGTTGTGTTGTTTATTGTTGGTATGGTATGTTGTTGGCAATCTCGTTACGTCAACGAACCTTGCTAACACTCCCCTGAAATCATTACATTCGCTAATGGTAGAAACTTAAAAATCTGTGGCATTTAGAACAATGCCATGAACTGATAATTTTGTGGTGCCGTCGATTAACCTATTTTGTTGCAAATCAATAAGCAAATTGAATTTGGTTAAAAAGTCTGCTCCAGTTATAGCAGTATGGACATCTGCAACAATGAAGGGCCAGTTGAACATTCGTCGAAGACCTAAATCTACTCTAAGGATATGAGTCCCATAGGTATCAATCGTCGTCTTATTTGCGGCGTATAATTACAAAGCATTTATTTTCGTTTTTATCTTTACCATTGTACGAGGAACTACGGAAACAACTGATCCAAGAATCAATAAGAAATCGGATTTTACTATGTTTATCAAAAATGTGCAAACGAGGCTCACTGACTTCGTTAGTGCCCAGTTTGGAATAATTATATGTGCTGCTCATATACGTTGGGCTGCCGTCAACCAGCAAGTTAGACGGCAGCCATTCTATTTTGGCTGATTCCAATTGCTACAACCTGGACGACATTTACGCGCATCTGCACCAAACTTTTTGTGAAAATAGCATATTCCACCTTGCACACGCTCAGTACTACCACTTCGTCTAGGAGATCGCATTGATGAACGCCATCCTCTGGTGCCTTCCTTGAGCTTTTTGACATCAGCTTGTAGTTTCCTAATATTTTCGAGGACCTCCTGCATCCTGTCTCTACCCCCTGATGCTGTACGGGAAAGCGCTTCTACAGAGTCGGAAGTTGTTTGTTGCAAATCTGATACTGCGCAAACAGCGTTCGTATTTTATCAGCAATCTTGGCTAATTGCGTCAAATCATTTTCTTGCCAAAAAGACAGTAGCGGTCGAATTGATAATGGCATTTGATTCATGAAAAGTGTACGTATTACTGGCTCGCACCCCGGATCTGGTGCTAATCGTTTCATGTATGCCAGAATGTCACTTGGTTTCATACCTGATATTGCTCCACCCTGCAGCAAACGTTTCAGTTTGCATTCGGACGATTCCGAGTATTTATCAAGTAAACGCAATTTAAGTGTTACATATCGATTTTTATCCGGCGGTGCAGAAACGAGATCCTCAATACTAAGAATTATATCTTCATCTAAATTTATCGTAACTAAATCAAACATATCAATGTCATCTGTAATATTGCTGAGCCGAAAGGAACGCTCAAGCTGCGCAAACCATATGTGTGGGTTTACCTTATTGAATTTTGGTACATGAACCCTTTGTACATTTGAGCGACTATTTGCTTGCTGTGCATAAGCGATGTTTAGTTGTTGTAACTCGTTTTGTATTAATTGCAATTTTGCATTTACGTTGGTTGACTCCATTTCGATACTGCGACTATCTGCTGGTTCGTCGTTGTTTGATCTTAAATTGTAATGCGGCATTATATGTATGTATACTCGTCGATTCGCTGTGCCTGCTACTAGGCTGAACCTATATAAGTACGTATTAGTTGCGCACGTTCGAAATTCGGTAGTCAGCACTTTGGATTTACAAACAAGAATGAACAATTCTTTTATTATTCCAGGAAGATTCTAGAAATTCATACACATACAAATACAAACAAAATACAATACAATAGAATCCACAAATTGCATCAGCTGTGTACATAAATATTTCATGTCAATTTCGTGACTTCACGGATAGATGTCGGTGTGAGCCGCCACACAGGAAATGGAAAAGCGACATCTGCTAGTCAAAATCTCTACACCTAACTTCTGACTGTCAATGCACTGCGTTACCGACAATATGCTTTATGCGCTGCTACACGCCACACATGTCGCGTATTACATATCTCGATCAAAATTTCATTTGGTCGAGATTTAAAATACTTAATTCCACGAATCTCAACATTATCGACAATACACGTCGAAAATAATGTTGAATGGTGGAAGTGCAACTCTGTAATACCTGTTCAACCAGGTTTCAAACCGTTCCGTGTGGTGGCAGGCCACTTGTTGTGAAAACAAATTTCACCACAAATCTAAAACAAATTTTAGAAATACGTCGGCGACATCTACCGACGTAAGTCGAATTATAAAATATATTAAATGCCCTAAAGCACCAGCCACATCGCATGGATGTGTGCTAAATCCGATCATCCAACGTGGCCCGACGAAATCATAAACCCATCATGAAAGGCAGCAACCACGAAACAAATCAACGCCATATCGTATGGACGCCCAAAATATAAGAGCACTATGGCGCGACGAACCAGGGTTTCGTACAGATCGAATCCTCCAGGCTACTCCAGCGCCCGTCATGCGGCCTTTCGTGCCCATTGCGCCGACGGCCATCGTACGCATCGAATCGCGCAGACATTTACGTTTGGTTCGTGCCATTATCGATCCCTGCGCCACCAGCATCATCGTCGATGCAGAGCTGGTACGTGACTTGCAATTGGAGCGTAAAGGACATAGGCAATGCACACTCGTACTGCGTGGCAAATTTGGGCCATCGACGCACATAACAACTCAAGCAGCCGTCGCCGGAAGCCATTACCGCTTGAGTCCACCGTCCAATGTGGACCCAAAGATTGCCGCGCCCTTTCAACTCATTCGGCTAGCGGATCCGCAATTGTACCGCTCATCACCAATACGGCTTACATTCGGCGCTGACACATACGCCGAAATGATGGTGAGCGGTACACTGGCATCGACCGGCGGTCTCCTAACCCAACCGACCGTGTTCAGGTTGGTGGTCTCGGGACCCTCCAAAAATTGCGCCATGCGCAACCTTATATAATAACTTCTTTTCTTTTTCTACAGGAGAGCGAAACGTGAAGTCAACCATATGGCGTGCAGTGCTTGCAGTCCGCATCTGCACTCCCTTATTCCGATACAGCGCCTTACTGGACGTGCGATGACGTGGCATTCCATCCCCCCTCGTAACATAATTTCATTTTATTTCTTTTCTTTAGTTTACTACCACCCATATATGCTTGTGGTTACTAATACACACAGGCATCTGTGAGTGGTAGTACGTATGCGTACTAGATTTTACCGCTGTGAGCCCGCGGTATAGCAACTTTGTTGCCGGGACACCCAACGAAGGAGCTGTATCGTGGGTTCATCGGCTTATGTTGAAAAGAGGCTCGCCCTCTTTGAATCCAGCAGCCAGCAAAGGTGCACGTAATCTCACGTTCACGTAAGTGTAAATTATCAAAATTATTATTATATACCATTTTCCACAACATTTGTTAAACAATTTCTTAACCCTTGTTGTATTTGTATACGGTTAATAAAAAAAAACCGTTTGTAATTCCATTTATTCACGAAACTTTTCTTGTGTTTTTATTCTCTTCCCTTTTGCCTAAACCTATACTTTTTTACAATTATGTGGGTGCGCGCCGCGGCCACCACGCTTTTGTACAGCTACAACTAACTTTAAGTACCCCCATAATTCTGACTATGAATATGCCCCAATATTTTGCTTTTATTTATGAAGACCACATCGACGGCTGAGTGGAACATCACCGTATTTCAAAACATTTTTCGAAAATGCCCTTTCTCAGAAATTGTTTCACGAACGCCTTACATTAGAACTTGTTTCAAAAATGCCCAAGTTCAAAACTTGGTTCAAGAACGTCCTATCTCAGAATGAGTTTCAAAAACGCCCTATGTCAGCTGGAAATGTATTTAGTTTTCGTTCAAATATGACATTTTGTAAACTCATTCTAAGATACGGCGTTTTGGAACTAAGTTATAAGATAGGGCGTTTTTGGAAAAAATTCTAAGTTATGGCGTTCTTGAAACAATTTCTGAGAAAGGGATTTTTTTTAAATGTTTTGAAACAGGGTGATCTTCCACTCAGCCGTCGATATACTAAACAGTTATATATTATATTGAGTACATGTTCTTCCTTAATAAAAGATACTTAGTTCTAGGAAACTTATAATTTGAATTTTGTTAAGCTATGTAGATTTTCTGAAAGGAGTTTCGGTGCTTTATTTATGTCGCACACTATATATCATAAATTTTACCAACATACTTCAATATTTACTCTTTGAGAGCTCATTAATAATACAATACAATAAGTAATAATAAAGGCATGCTTTCAATAAGCGCCTATAAACTTCCCCTCTTATCCATACAAAAATAAAATAGGTTTATTAAGTTCTTATAATTGGAAATTTGTATGGAAATGCCATTTTAATATTCTTTATAAACTTTCAATATTCTGTATGAATAATGGGATTAAATAAATATACACCTTTGTTCACGCCCTGGTTACCTGACTCAACGCCTCGAACTTGAGCTAGTCAGATGGATTAGTTCAGAGGGAAGTGCCCTTTTGCTGCAACTTCCACTGTATGTCGCCTTGAATCTAGCAATCTGGTTTGGAATGAAACACTGTCAAATCCGTGGTTTGCGATCGGTGATCGTAGATTTATTAAAAAGTTGATAACCTGCTCGCTATTTGAGGTATAGGAAAGGTTCTCGCTTTCTGAGATTCAACGTTCATAGAATAATGATACATTAAATGCTGACATTGATGAGCGTATCGACATGTACATATACGCAATTAGCGCATTTATAATGTGGTACAAAAAATAAAAATGATTGGGTGAACAAGTCTCGATGGTAGGTTGGTTCTCAGTAGTTATAGCGCGAATATAATAGCACGGTGGCACCAATCATGGATAGTGTACAAAACTTGATGATTATCGCGAACTTTGTTTATCAAAAACGCACAAGATGATGCTGGTTCTCGTACAATCACTGGAAAAATGATTTTTTGGTGGTATGCGACCTGTAGAACTGCTTGAAGGTTCTGCGGAGTTTTCTTAGCAGAATTTAAATATGAAAATACGACGATTTCGAGAATTGTATGAATTTGTATAAAAATTCGGTAGCCAAAAAGAAAAAACGATGGTGGTGATGATTTGCCAAAATTTTCAATAATCAAAAGGTGGTGGTTTTTTGACAGGTAGCGATCCTGCCGTATCGCTACTATGTAGTTGCGGCGAATTCCATTTGGTGGATTTTCGCGGTGGAGGCTGCCACACGTCCATGAGGAGACCCAATAGGGAATTTAAGGGTAAATACAATTCATTGATTTTGTGGGTAATTCAATATAATACAATTCCATATAATAAAATACAGTACAAGATACGTAATATAAAAATTCATGGATATACGTATGTACAAGGAAGAGATGGTACGGGTGGCAGCCTACGCCGCGTAAACATCCTGGCCCGCCTAGGCGTACTAAGCGCCTAACGTATGTTGCAGCTCGGTCAACGCCCTAACTGCTTCCTTAATGAGGATTTTGTCCACTTTGTTTTTGTACATTGAGGTTCGTAGGCCGGTGGCGGTGCATCTTATAGTGCGATTGGGCACGGTCGGTACGCGTTGGTTGCGGCGAACGATGGATGTTCTTGCCGCGGGTGGTGGCTGGACGTTCCCGCTGCTGCGATGGCGTGGCCTGTGGCGGCGCGATGAATGGCGTTGGCGCCTTGGTGGTTGCTCTACATTCGGGGTTTGGCGGATCCCGGTGTCTCGGTGCAATAACGTATGGTGAGGGAGTTTACAGACGTGGCAGCGATCGCTGGATGAACATGCGCGTGTGGCGTGTGATAGTGCCAAACAGTTTGTGCAATAATTGTGTGCCCGTGCGACCAAGGCGCGTTGTTGGGGGTGCATGGCAGCGACACGGTGCACATTGATAGTGCGTGGGGTCGCATGCATAAGCGGCATCGTCGGTAGTCGGGCAGGACTTCGTCACGTCGTTGGCGAGCTGTGGGCACTGTCACCTGTGATGCTAGCGAGCGGCGCGGTGCGGAGACTGGAGGGCGTTGGCGATCCATCTGAGGAAGATAGGATAAAATAAAGTTTTATTCACTCGTGAGGTTGGGAGTGCGTGTTGGTAGGGGTTAAGGTTGTTTCTGTTGATTTTACGATAGCACAGGGAGTTGGACTGTATTATGTTCTGGGGATGCTACTAAGCCTTGAGGGCCAGAGTCAAGCTCAGAGGGCGGTATAAAGCACAATTTTATGATGGGCCTGGTGAGTACGCCATTTTGCGTGCGTACGTCGACTACTCGGATATGGCCGTCTCTTCCTATATGGGTGTCTTCCACCCGTCCTAGGCGCCATTCGGTAGGGGGAGGTTGTCTTCCTTAATGACGACTAGATCGCCGATTTTAGGGGGAGGTTGAGTGGTTTGCCATCGATACCGCTTATGTAACTCCATGAGATAGTCATTCTTCCAGCGTTTGCTGAATTGGTGATGTAAAACTTTCAACCGGTCCCAACGGTGGATCATAGAGAGGTGTTCATAGTTCGGCTCGGGGATGGCGAGAAAATGGCCAGGTGTGAGGGCGGTGAGATCCGTTGGGTCCTGAGAAAGCGGGGAGATAAGACGAGAATTGAGAACGGCCTCGATACGAGTTAATAGAGTCGAGAATTCTTCAAAGGTGAAGCTGTGTGTTCCGGCGACCCTTTTAAGATGGGTTTTAAAGCTTTTGACGGCAGATTCCCATAATTCGCCCATGTGGGGTGCGCCGGGGGGTATAAATTTCCAATCGATGCCTTGTGGCGCATACCTTTGGACAATATCTGCCGAGACTTCGTTGAGGAGAGTGACGAACTCTACTTCGGTAGCTCGCTTAGCACCAATGAATGTGGTGCCGTTGTCGCTCATCATTTGTTTCGGGTACCCTCGAAGCCCTACAAACCGGGCGAAGGTAGCGAGAAAAGCCTTACTGGTGAGATCCGAACACAATTCCAAATGGATCGCTTTGGTGGTGAAGCAAACGAAAACGGCCACATAGCCTTTTACCAGTGTTGGAGATCGGAGCATCGAAGCTTTTATTTGGCGAAGTCTACGCCAGTAGTAGTGAAGGTTGGCGCGAAAGTACATCGTTCGGGGGGTAAAGCTGCCATTATTTGGGATTGCGTTTGTCGTTTAGGGATGGTGCAGACTTTACATTGGAAAATACATTTTTTCAACTGAGGTTTGAGTCGTGGGGTATAGAATTCCTGCCTCATAGCTTGTTGCAGGAGGCGGACTTCCGCATGGAGGAAGCTCTCATGCAGAAACCTTATATAAAGGGTAGTAAATCTAGCCTTTTCGGGGAGAATGATGGGATGACACTCATTGTAGGTCATGTCGGCGTTTACTAATCTTCCGTTTGCACGGAGAATCCCGTTTGTATCCAGGAAGGGGTCAAGTGCCAATAGGGGACTTCGCTTTCCGATTGGTTTTGAATTTTAGAGGGAGGCTCTTTCGGAAGCGAAGAATCTCGACTGAGTCAAGTTCAGCAGACGGTTTTTCGCGCGCATGACGTCGGCGTAAGAAAGGGCGGGATCGTTAGGGGTACGATTGCCTCCTACAGCATTTCTCAGCCGAGTTACAAATTTCAACATGCCGATCCTGCCGTATCGCTACTATGTAGTTGCGGCGAATTCCATTTGGTGGATTTTCGCGGTGGAGGCTGCCACACGTCCATGAGGAGACCCAATAGGGAATTTAAGGGTAAATACAATTCATTGATTTTGTGGGTAATTCAATATAATACAATTCCATATAATAAAATACAGTACAAGATACGTAATATAAAAATTCATGGATATACGTATGTACAAGGAAGAGATGGTACGGGTGGCAGCCTACGCCGCGTAAACATCCTGGCCCGCCTAGGCGTACTAAGCGCCTAACGTATGTTGCAGCTCGGTCAACGCCCTAACTGCTTCCTTAATGAGGATTTTGCCCACTTTGTTTTTGTACATTGAGGTTCGTAGGCCGGTGGCGGTGCATCTTATAGTGCGATTGGGCACGGTCGGTACGCGTTGGTTGCGGCGAACGATGGATGTTCTTGCCGCGGGTGGTGGCTGGACGTTCCCGCTGCTGCGATGGCGTGGCCTGTGGCGGCGCGATGAATGGCGTTGGCGCCTTGGTGGTTGCTCTACATTCGGGGTTTGGCGGATCCCGGTGTCTCGGTGCAATAACGTATGGTGAGGGAGTTTACAGACGTGGCAGCGATCGCTGGATGAACATGCGCGTGTGGCGTGTGATAGTGCCAAACAGTTTGTGCAATAATTGTGTGCCCGTGCGACCAAGGCGCGTTGTTGGGGGTGCATGGCAGCGAACACGGTGCACATTGATAATGCGTGGGGTCGCATGCATAAGCGGCATCGTCGGTAGTCGGGCAGGACTTCGTCACGTCATTGGCGAGCTGTGGGCACTGTCACCTGTGATGCTAGCGAGCGGCGCGGTGCGGAGACTGGAGGGCGTTGGCGATCCATCTGAGGAAGATAGGATAAAATAAAGTTTTATTCACTCGTGAGGTTGGGAGTGCGTGTTGGTAGGGGTTAAGGTTGTTTCTGTTGATTTTACGATAGCACAGGGAGTTGGACTGTATTATGTTCTGGGGATGCTACTGAGCCTTGAGGGCCAGAGTCAAGCTCAGAGGGCGGTAGAAAGCACAATTTTGTGATGGGCCTGGTGAGTACGCCATTTTGCGTGCGTACGTCGACTACTCGGATATGGCCGTCTCTTCCTATATGGGTGTCTTCCACCCGTCCTAGGCGCCATTCGGTAGGGGGAGGTTGTCTTCCTTAATGACGACTAGATCGCCGATTTTAGGGGGAGGTTGAGTGGTTTGCCATCGATACCGCTTATGTAACTCCATGAGATAGTCATTCTTCCAGCGTTTGCTGAATTGGTGATGTAAAACTTTCAACCGGTCCCAACGGTGGATCATAGAGAGGTGTTCATAGTTCGGCTCGGGGATGGCGAGAAAATGGCCAGGTGTGAGGGCGGTGAGATCCGTTGGGTCCTGAGAAAGCGGGGAGATAAGACGAGAGTTGAGAACGGCCTCGATACGAGTTAATAGAGTCGAGAATTCTTCAAAGGTGAAGCTGTGTGTTCCGGCGACCCTTTTAAGATGGGTTTTAAAGCTTTTGACGGCAGATTCCCATAATTCGCCCATGTGGGGTGCGCCGGGGGGTATAAATTTCCAATCGATGCCTTGTGGCGCATACCTTTGGACAATATCTGCCGAGACTTCGTTGAGGAGAGTGACGAACTCTACTTCGGTAGCTCGCTTAGCACCAATGAATGTGGTGCCGTTGTCGCTCATCATTTGTTTCGGGTACCCTCGAAGCCCTACAAACCGGGCGAAGGTAGCGAGAAAAGCCTTACTGGTGAGATCCGAACACAATTCCAAATGGATCGCTTTGGTGGTGAAGCAAACGAAAACGGCCACATAGCCTTTTACCAGTGTTGGAGATCGGAGCATCGAAGCTTTTATTTGGAAAGGACCGGCGAAGTCTACGCCAGTAGTAGTGAAGGTTGGCGCGAAAGTACATCGTTCGGGGGGTAAAGCTGCCATTATTTGGGATTGCGTTTGTCGTTTAGGGATGGTGCAGACTTTACATTGGAAAATACATTTTTTCAACTGAGGTTTGAGTCGTGGGGTATAGAATTCCTGCCTCATAGCTTGTTGCAGGAGGCGGACTTCCGCATGGAGGAAGCTCTCATGCAGAAACCTTATATAAAGGGTAGTAAATCTAGCCTTTTCGGGGAGAATGATGGGATGACACTCATTGTAGGTCATGTCGGCGTTTACTAATCTTCCGTTTGCACGGAGAATCCCGTTTGTATCCAGGAAGGGGTCAAGTGCCAATAGGGGACTTCGCTTTCCGATTGGTTTTGAATTTTCGAGGGAGGCTCTTTCGGAAGCGAAGAATCTCGACTGAGTCAAGTTCAGCAGACGGTTTTTCGCGCGCATGACGTCGGCGTAAGAAAGGGCGGGATCGTTAGGGGTACGATTGCCTCCTACAGCATTTCTCAGCCGAGTTACAAATTTCAACATGCACGCTGTTACGCGTAGGGCGCGGGGATAGGGGGAGAACCGTTCCAAGAAGTCTTCCGACTCTTCCGCTGCATGCAGTGATTCGACTCGGCGAAGTTCGGGGGGTACAATATTTCTGGCCGTTGGTGTTGGCCAGTCCTCGGGGGTCGGGAAAGCCACTCTGGGCCATTCCACCATAGCGATGAGCTAGCTAGCTCGAGTGGGGTGCATCCTCTGGTGCCCATATCTGCGGGATTATCCTTGCTGCGTACATGTCGCCAAGTGGCATTGCCGATGAGGTCGATGATCTGCGCAATTCGATTGGAGAAATAGGTTTTCCAGGAATGAGGTGGTTTCTCAAGCCAGGCTAGAACGATTTCAGAGTCAGACCACGTGGTTAACTTTCGCTGATTGAGGCCGAGATGAGATTGGACAACTGCGACTAACTTGGCTAATAAGACTGCGCCGCATAACTCTAGTCGTGGCAAACTTATGGTTTTTAGGGGGGGCCACTTTCCCTTCAGAGACTAAAAGGTGAGAGAGGACTTGAGTTCCTACGGTGGTTCTTACATAGAGGGTCGCGCAATAAGCCTTTTCCGAGGCGTCGCAGAAGCCATGGAGCTCAACTGGTTTATCGGGGTGGTAGTTTATCCAGCGTGGTATTTGAATCCCCGAGATCGTTGGGAGATTTTCGGCGAACTCCGCCCAATTGATGAGACGGAGGGGTTTCACTGGCTCATCCCAGTCAGTCCCGTCTAGCCATAGCTCTTGAATCAAGATTTTTGCTTGGATCATAATTGGCGTTAGCCAACCTGCGGGATCGAAAAGTTTTGCTATGGAGGAGAGAATTTCAGCTTCGTGGCTGCAGTGGATGCCGGATTTGAGTCGACGGTATACGAGAATGTATCCGTTAGGGCGTTCCACTGGATGCCCAGGGTCTTGGCGGTGCTAGTCTTTTCGAACTCGAGAAAGTTTGTTTCCAGGAGATCAGTTTTCGATATTTTTTGGAGGATGTTGTGATGGTTTGCCGTGATCTTTTTTAGGGGAAAGCCGGCTGAATTGAGAGCGTTTATAGTCTCTGTTAGGGATTGCTCGGCTGATTGGAGATCATGACTGCCAGATAAAATATCATCAACATACGTCTCGGATTTTAGTATTGGGGGGAATCGGCTATGTCTTTCGCCAGCTCGTGTAGAGTGCAAATAGCCAGAAAAGGCGCGCAGTTAACCCCGAAGGTGGCCGTTTTTAACTTGTAGCCCTTTATTGGACTGTGTTCGGGGGTTCGGAATATTATCCGTTGGTAGTCTCGGTCATCGGAGTGCAAGAGAATTTGGCGGTACATTTTCTCGACGTCGCCATTAAACACATATTTATATGTTCGCCATTTCAGCAACATAAGTCGGAGATCGGGTTGGAGGGTTGGTCTGGTACATAAAACATCGTTGAGGGAGTGACCGGAACCCGACTTTTTAGAGGCGTTGAATACAACTCTGACTTTTGTTGTCTTCTTGTCTGGCCTTACGACTGCATGGTGAGGGAGATAGAATGAGCAGTATTCTGGGATTCTATTTCATTGGGACTGTATTCTTCCATGTGGCCTAGGGACAGATATTCTTCGAGTACCTGGTCGCATTGCTGCTTAAGATCGCCCTTTTTTGAGAGGGAACGTTCCATGCCGTGGAACTGTCGTAGGGCTGCAGTATGGGATTGACCTAGGTCGATATCGTTCGGGAATGTTGATTTAAATGGGAGCCGACCAATGTATCGACGTTTATCCATGCGAGTGGTGCTGCTTTGATAAAATTCTTCGCACATTTTATCTTCTAGGGTTTTCACTCGCGTTCTGGGTATTTCTTTGATTTCCCAGAATTGTCTTAGCTGTTCATTTAGCTGGACATTCGTCACTTCCCACGCTTGAGAGGAGTGTGATCCGACTTTTCGGGGGTTTGGCCACTTACTATCCAGCCAAATATCGTGTTTTGTGCTAGCAGTGTGGGCGAGATATTTTCTATGCCATTTAGCATGATTTGAGGGATGAGATCGCTGCCTAACACCAGATCGATTTGGGAGAGATTCTGAGAATTCTGGTCTGCTAGCTTGAGGTGTGACCATTTACGTATTTGGTCGTTATTTAGCCTGATTGCTGGGAGTTGCCTCGTAAGCCGCGGTAGCACTATTGCCTGGGCCTTTATTTTCACCTCGTGGTCATTTGAGACTAGGGTCAGTGAGCATAGCTTGTTGGAGGTTTGTACTACTCCGCCTCCCATTCCCGATATTTCAAAGAGGGAGTGGGTATATGGGAGGCCTAGCTTGATTTGAGCTTTTGACGAGATGAAGCTACGCTCTGACCCTTGATCCACTAAGGCTATGAGCCTGAGGCAGTCCCCTCGGTGTTCTATGGACACTATCGCTGTGGGGAGAATAATCTTGCTATCGTTATCTGTATGCAAAGATTGGATGCGGGCTGCGTTTGAGGTGGTGGGAAGTTCCTCGTTGGGATCTGGGTTGGTAACGTCCTGACTAGTTGCTACTTGAGCTGTTGTTTTCCGAGGGCCATTGGTTTTATGAGACACTCCGGCGTCGTGGAGGGTGGAGATGTGGCGACCTTGGCAATAGAGGCACGTTCTTGTGCTTCTGCAATCTTTTAAGAGGTGGGTTTGGGACAGGCAGTTTTCGCGTAGATTGCTTTCTCTCACGAATTTCTTCCGTTCAGGGAGTGCCAGCTTTTTGTAGTGCAAGCAGCTTTGTAGCGTGTGGGAGTTCACCTTGCACATTCTGCAGGCGTATACTTTTTGATGCTCGGCCACATGAGCATTTGTACGATTTTGGGAGTAGGTGTTGTTCTGCGGGGGTTGCGGCTTTGGTTAGGGGTTTGAGCCTGCCTGAACTGGGGATTGTTTTGACTTGAGGGAGGCTTTGAGAAATTGGTGGAGGGTGGATTATATCGGGATTTGGCTGGTCGCCATTGATCCACCCTTTCCACTATCTCGTAGCGAGTAGTCAGAAACTGTCCCATTTGGGACCAGTTCGCTAGGTCTCGTCTGGAGCTTAAAGATTGTTCCCAAAGCGCAACTGTATTTTCCGGCAGTTTTGAGGTTACCAGATATATTAATATGGGGTCCCAACTGTCTGTCGAGACTTGTTGGGTTGCTAATATCTGGAGACAGTTATTAACGGAAGATTGCAGTCTTTGGATTTCATCACTGTTTTCCGATTGAATCGCTTTTAGATTCATGAGAATTCGGATTTGATTGTCTACCAGGACTATTTTATTTTCGTAACGCGATTTCAGGGCTTCCCACGCCAGAGCAAAGCTGTCATCACTCAGTGGGAATTGCTTTACTATCTGGCCGGCTTTTCCTTGGGTCTTGTACCTGAGGTGGTACAGTTTTTGGGCGCTCGAGAGTTTGGGGTGGTTGATATAGACCGCCGTGAACATGTCACGGAAGGACGGCCATTGATCATAACTCCCGTAAAAGACTTCGGTGTCACAGGCGGGTACTTTGAGGTGCATCCCGGAATTTTCTTGGGGAGTGGTAGTTGTAGCGGGGACGGGATTACTTAGTACCCTTAGCTGGAGCTGATCGCCTATTCTTGCCTTTGTGTCTTCATACGCTATAAGGCAGGTGCGGTATTTATTGAAGGCTGAGGCCTTAAAGTCGTCGGGAAGGTCGTTGTCTTCTGATTCTACGACGGCGTCATATGCGCTTTGTACCCGTTCCCAGAACACATCGATATTTTTGTTTTTTATTTTTAGGGATGCCTCGGTGTTATCTTGGATGTCGGTTGTACCGAACCGAGCGCAATAATCCGAAAAGAGATCCGTTTCGGATATAAATTTACTTTCGACCACGCTAGCCATTCTGAAGAGGGACTTGCTTAATTTTATTTTGGCTATTTTGGTTATTTTTGGAGATTGCCGAGGGTTTATTTATGCGGGAAAACCAAAGGGATAAGTTTTCCTATTGGTCGAGAGTGTAGTATGCTAGGACCAGTTAGACTTAGTTGGGAGTAGTCTGGGAATAGTTGGGATGACCTGCAGAATTTACCGCTGGGTATTTCAAGCAAGGTAAATGTGGCCAAACTTACTGCTGGGTATCGCCAACAATGTAAAAGTGGGAATATATATTTAAGTTATACAGCAACAAGTTAACTTTGTAAGAGTATGGGTGGGATTTGCCGGTTTGTAATACACCTAGTTTATGTATATGCGTATATGGGGGTAGGAATGTACATGTACATATATATATTTATTACGATGTCATGCAATTTAGGCGGCAAAAATGTATTTGTGGCGGGATATATTTTCCTTACGAGATTTTAATTTTTCACTTTTATGGTACTTGAAGGGGCGTACTATTGTGAGGGGAATAGAAATTTGAGTTTCTACTTACAGTTTTACTGTTTTGGGTACTTATGTTTTGTGTTGCGCTGGCTTGTTGATGGCGTCGAAGGACCACTGTTCACGCCCTGGTTACCTGACTCAACGCCTCGAATTTGAGCTAGTCAGATGGATTAGTTCAGAGGGATGTGCCCTTTTGCTGCAAATGCCACTGTATGTCGCCTTGAATCTAGCAATCTGGTTTGGAATGAAACACTGTCAAATCCGTGGTTTGCGATCGGTGATCGTAGATTTATTGATTTGAGGTATAGGAAAGGTTCTCGCTTTCTGAGATTCAACGTTCATAGAATAATGATACATTGAATGCTGATATTGATGAGCGTATCGACATGTACATATACGCAACTAGCGCATTTATAATGTGGTACAAAAAATAAAAATGATTGGGTGAACAAGTCTCGATGGTAGGTTGGTTCTCAGTAGTTATAGCGCGAATATAATAGCACGGTGGCACCAATCATGGATAGTGTACAAAACTTGATGATTATTGCGAACTTCGTTTATCAAAACCGCACAAGATGATGCTGGTTCTCGTACAATCACTGGAAAAATGATTTTTTGGTGGTATACGACCTGTAGAACTGCTTGAAGGTTCTGCGGAGTTTTCTTAGCAGAATTTAAAGATGAAAATACGACGACTTCGCGAATTGTATGAATTTGTACAAAAATTCGGTAGCCAAAAAGAAAAAACGATGGTGGTGATGATTTGCCAAAATTTTCAATAATCAAAAGGTGGTGGTTTTTTGACAGGTAGCGCTCCTGCCGTATCGCTACTATGTAGTTGCGGCGAATTCCATTTGGTGGATTTTCGCGGTGGAGGCTGCCACACGTCCATGAGGAGACCCAATAGGGAATTTAAGGGTAAATACAATTCATTGATTTTGTGGGTAATTCAATATAATACAATTCCATATAATAAAATACAGTACAAGATACGTAATATATAAATTCATGGATATACGTATGTACAAGGAAGAGATGGGACGGGTGGCAGCCTACGCCGCGTAAACAACCTTTACTCATAAAAAATATTGAGGGTTTATAAAGATTTTTAAAATGATATTTCCATACAAATTTCCAATTACAAGAGCTTAATAAACCTATTTCATTTTTTATGAATAAGGGGGATAATTTATAACAAACATAAAATAACATTCCTTTTTATCTAATAATATATTGGGTAATATGAACAAAAGAGTTTACTAATAGAATTCAATATTTGGACGTTTTAAGAGCTTATTAAATTCATTGAATGTATACTTTCAATAAGGGCCTGTATTAGGCTGAGGCGATTTGGCCGTCGAAATTATAGTTCCTCATGTTCGTACAAACCAAAAATGTTGTTTCAAAAAAATATTAAGAACTTAGAAGGAATCATTCGCAAATCTACACCTTTTCCATTTTTAATTCAGAAAACGTCAATTCAATTTCAGAATAGGTAACTGGATTTCGGAAATTTTCATTTGGATTTGAGAATAGTTATTTGGATTTCAGAGAACTATAAGAGAGGCAATTAGAATTCAGAACGTGTGAAGTGGATTTCAAAAAAAGACAATTCAATTTCGGAAGGCATCAATTGGATTTCAGATATCATACAATTTATTGCGCAAAGTTGGAAAATAAGTTGTAAGTTCAAGGCATTTAATAAATTCATTTAAATGTAAAACAGTTCGAAAGGTATTTTCTGAAATCCAATTCACACATTCTGAATTCCAATTACCTATTCTAAAATCAAATTAACATATTCTGAAATCCAGATAACTATTCTTAATCCAAATGACAAATCCTGAAATTCAATTAACTATTCTGAAATGTGTAGTTGACCGATCAATAATGTACCTATTAATTTGGCAATGAGAGTATGTCGTAGACCAATTTTTTGTTCGTACCAATATAAGTAATCATAATTTCGACGGCGCAGTCTAGCCTGCTTACTTAAATATAATTTATAACAATTTTTCATGAGGACGATATGTGATATGTGATCACAGGTGGTGCACTGACGTACAGACCAATTTATTCTGTGGTCTGGCTGGATTTGTGTTCCTCGACTTTCTGTAGAAGGATACTGTTTATTTGAAGACACATGTAATCTCCGACAGAACGTGGCAGCTTATTTAGCAGCCAGTCAAAAGTCGATAATGCCTGGGCGTATGGGGATTTCTTACGATCCTCCAAAAACTCCTCTTGCGTTTTTAAAATTCTATTGAAGCGCCCCAACTTCTCATCTGGACTTTGAGATAACGTAGACGGTTTCGAACGCTTTGGATTCTGTAAATACAAGATGATAGGTCTGTTTATATATTTTATTTATTTATTATTTGTATTTATTGAACGTTATGCTGTTGCGCATATTTCCAGACAACAACGCAGAATGTGATGCTGTGTCAAATGCGCAATACTGCTGTCGATATTACCATCTGCATTAGGCCGGGTCGATTTGTGGGGAGGCAAAAAGATCGCCCATTGCTCTGTGAAAATCATATTCTAGGGATCAAAATAAGAAACTTTGCCGAAGGAACCATACCTCTAAAACGAATTCTGATGTCTCCCCCTTAAAAATATATAAAAATATATCGTTTTTATTCGATATTTGGATCAGAAGTATCCCATATCCGGGGCCACTCTTTCACTTCCCTTATCAGAGCCCGTTTCTCCTCCGCCGTGAAATTTAATATGCGCTTTTTGCATTTTGGTGCTGCAGCAATTTTTATTTGCATTTCTGAAATAAAATAATAATTATTTATTGCAGAAAAATTAAAAAACCATGTGCTTACTTAATTTTTCCAGTTGTTTACCTTTTTTTCTTCAAGAAATATACATATGTCACTTGACATATTTCTTGCGGAAACCGGTGTTGCCGTATGTAAATTTGATGGAAAAATAGTAGTAAAGTATCGTACTAAATTTCTTGTAAACTGCGTACTACCTCAAGAAAATTTACCACAAGGAATTTTCTTGAGCATTTCTTGAGCGTTTTTTATATGGAATTTTTAATTTCTTGTGATCTGCGTACCACTCTTTAGTGTCAAACACGTACTGTGCTGGAAATAGAAATGTCAAAGCAGCTTAAAAAAGTACCCTGCTAATTGGTACTTTTTTAAGCTGTCCTTCTACCCCCTGTTTGGCTCCCAAGATGAAGCTATTTAGCTAGTAGAAGCGTTTTTTTTAAGCTCGATTGCAAAACCAGTTAAATGTTTCTGAAAGCAAAAATTTAAACTTCGCTCGGAAGTCATTCTGAAAGAGATGAAACCACCTATTGATCCAATATGAAACACACAGAACTAAATCGCTATTAAATTGATGTTTCTATAATAAAGTTACTATTCCTCGATTTCTGCCTACCATAACGCTAGCATTATCTGGTATTAAGCACCTCAAAGTTTTAACATCCAGCCAAAATTCAGACAATGTTATTAAAATTTAATCTACACTAAATCCATTGGAAAAATATTAAAGAATAATGTATCGGAATACCAAAAACTCGTTACAATTGAAAGAAGGTTTAAAAGATATTAGAATCGAAGACGACGAAGTACTGCTATCCTTTGACGCCATTTCGCTTTTTACGAACATCCCAATCGGCTTAGCAATCCGAACAATCATGCAGAAGTGGCCAACTCTAGAGAACAAAACAACTCTTACGAGGTAGCAATTTTTATCTGTACTAGAATTTTGTTTCAGAGACAAAAACTACCTTATTAGCGACGAAATAATAACCAACAAATATTTGGAATGCCAATGGGGAATCCTCTATTCTCGACTAAAGCGGGCATTGTCTTAGACAAAACACTAGACGATAGTATCGCTAAACTACGATCAAAATGAATCTATATAAAATACATAAAAAATATGTAGACGACACATTTGCTATAACTAAGAAAACGGGCGTGACTCAATAACCAACATACAAAAATCAAATTTACTTGCGAAGAAGAAGAAAATACAAAGTTGGCGATTTTGGATATTCAACTCCACAGATTCAAATATGACATAAAATCAAACTGGTATGCCAAGTCTGTAGCCTCGTCAAGGATGGTTAATTTCAACTCGAATCATCCGTGGACTCAAAAAAGGAACACTGCGTTGAACGCGATTGAAAAAATGTATAATCTCAGCGACCAGAAGTTCAGAAAAGAAGACAACGTTAACCCGGATAAGCCTGAAACACATTTTAGTGTCTAATCTTTATATTTTTTTGAAATCATAGTTATTACTTGCTATTTTAAATAGAACGTAGGTTAAAACTAAACTTTCTGCTGGAAAAACTTCGAAAAGCGGTGTTGTTTTTAAACAACGATAGTAAAATAATCTACTATAACTGTCATGTAGAAAGAAAACAAACTATTGGAAAATTGCATGGTTTTGTTTATTTGTCATTGAAATAAGTTTACAGAAGATAAGAAAAAATAAAATTATATAGGAGCACTCAGAAAAAACTTGAATGAAATGGCGCTTAAGAAATTTTTTCCTCTTCGCATGCCCATAATTTGTAAGTAAGTAAGAATGAGGAAAAAATTTCTTAAGTGCTATTTCATTCCCATTTTTCTTCAATCGGGAGAAATTTTTTTCTGAGTGAGTGTGATAGTTTTCAAAGCAGTTTTTTGGATGCAGAGTAACTTAGCATTTTTTACAAAAAAAGTTGGCATGTTTGTGACAAAAAACGCACCGCAATTGACCTTGTCGATATTTTACTAGGTGGTCTATACCATCAAAACGTGAATTTTCGTGAAGACCTTTTGATGTACGCCCAGATTTTCGTTGATCTGCTTTCTTGAAAGTCTCCAAAATACATGACGCTACACTCCGGCGGAATTTTAGATGATCATATTCACCTTCATTAGCTTTGCATAGTTGCCAAGCATTGTGGAGCGTCATATCAAAACAGTGTGCAATAAGCAAAAAATACCATTTCTTGCCTCTAATTGAAGTGCTGTAAAGGCTTATATTCTGATCAGACCTGTCAACTCCTCCCATGTTGGTATTGTAGACTTTAATAAGAGCAGGCTGATCAACAAAAACGTATTTATTTTCTTTTTGCGAATATCTTTTTATTTTGTTCACAGGATTTACTTTTGCGTCGTTTGATGCTATTGCAACAACGCTATTATAATGCCACTTACAAACTACGATTTCTTCACCCCTTGTAGAGTGGAATTTGTAAGAACCCCGGCGTAGCTTTTTCATTTCTTCGTTTGTTGGCAAAGGACATTTGGAAACACGATTTTTCCTTATTGTTCCAGTAGCCTTGAATCCTCTTTTACCTAGCTCATCAATCAACGGTACCGAAGTAAAGAAATTGTCAAAAAACAAGTGAAAGGGGAATTTGGCATATTTATCAGTTCGTTGCAAATTATAGTCATCGCAGCTGTGGATACTAGACATGATAAAAGCAAAGCGATCTATAGTTTTGGCGTTGAAAACAATGGGCATGCCACAGTCAGTGGCATGTACTATAACATAGCCACTGAACAGCAAAATTCCGAAGAAGCACTACTGCATTTCCTCATTGGTCACATTTCCAACTAGGTTTTTTTGATTGGCATACAAATTCGTGTAGTTTACGAACATATTTTTGATGTTAGTATCAAAACGACATTGAAAATAGTACAAAGGTGTATTTTCGAACTTCGCTTCTTCCATGCCATTCCAACTATTGTTTTTGGGTTGTATGTCACGTGATGACCAGCTGTATATTTTATTTTTGGAGACCACAGTATCAGAAATTCGCTGAGCAATTATTTGTGATGATGTATCAGGCACTTCTGAATTTTGTTGTGTATGATGTGAATTTTGCGCAGATGTTTAGCAAGTTGGAGTAATGGCAAATCATCATCTTCATCATTTTCGCTTTCTGAAGAATCGTAGTGAAGCTCGGCTTGAGATCTAAGCTGCGAACCGGGTAAATTATTCAAAAATATTTCATTTTCTTTCCCATAATCTTCATCTGTGACATCTGCATTACGGTTTCCAGGCGGAAATATTGTAATAGCGTTGGGTAATGGACAGTCGTCGTTTCTTTCTAATTCTTCCAAAATTTCATGCAGTTTCAGACTGCGCATTTTAGTAGGTCTAAAACAAACAAACAAACAAGGCAATATTATTGTACTACTGGCGTTTATAAACAACATCAAATTTCTTGAGCTAATTACTCTGTTACAAATCGGTTAAACTAAAAGTTTTTTTGAAGTTTATTGTAGTTCACATGCTCAGCTATTGTATATCGTTAAAGTTATATCAAATAAATATATCTAATATTTCGTGCGTACTTGGAAAAACTCATGTTGAAAAACTGCTGAAAACTAACCTCAAAATACCACCTGTAGCAACTATCATAGAATTCACAACACTAACTGAAGATGTGTATAATAGAAATCAATCGAACTGCAAAGAAATAATATAGCGGAATTTTTCCCATTTCCATTGAAATTAGTTTTTTTGGACTGTTGTTTTAAAACTACGATAGTGCCAAGTGGGTTAAGATCAAGAACATTTTATATCAAAACGGATTTCCAAGCACCCTAATACAAAAATTAACAATAGCAAACATTCAAATGAGAACACTGTTCGAGCGGGGATAAATGAAGCCGGAATTCCTCGTGAATTCGGGAAACGGGGAACCTATGGGGAGCCGGTTCTTGAAACTCGCGATAATGAAACGGAAAACTTACCAGCTGTGCCTAGCTGTCCAACAACAAACAGACAAGTTAAATATCCAAAGATATGAAGTATATATATATGGTAGCCTGTCGCACAGGCCTTTATTAAAAATAGAAAAGGATGAAATACAAATGTATTGGCAAACACTCACCTGATGGATCGCTGGTAAAAGAATAAGGGCGAGTCTATCGCTGTTCGTCCCTTTTATAGGCTCTAAGGAACTGATGCCATTTAACGGATCCGTATGATGGAACAAAGTCCAAGAAAGGAAAAAAAACGCAACGAGTGCTTGCAGCGAGTCTTCTACCAGCGACCCCTTCAGGTGAGGTTTGTAGTTGATAATGCAGACTTTAACTTGCCGCCCGCCTTGCAGCATCACTGCAATATAAATTCAATATTAATGTATAAACTTCATTATAAATTCAATTACGTATAAACTTCATTATAAATTCAATTACGTATAAACTTCATTTTTTCTTAACGCTAAAGGTTTTGCTTGCCAGCTCAGTATGGGGTTACTCCCAATATGACCCATCCAAAAACGGTGTTTTGAGCAGCCGGTTGCGTCGGGGTTGCAGGCCTAAGTCCAGGACGGAGTATGGCTCCACACGCGTCTACTCCCAGAATCAGAGACACTGCGCTTGAGCGGTAGAATGAGGGGTCTGCCAGGCGTAGGTTGTCGAAATCATCGTCGACACGCGCATCAATAGTACGCTCAGGGGCGCTCCTCACGAGGCGCCCAAGGACCTTTGCCTGGATTGACACCCGCTCATTCAGACCCTTCAAGGTAAGGCTGCAGTGTTCGCTTTCATTCCGTGACAGCAGATGGAGTCGTTGTGCAAGGCCCCGAGATATGGTGGATATGGGTTGTCCAAGGTCGAGGATCGCGCGGACTGCATGAGTTCGTCCCATTGTCATTACTTTGGTCACCACGGTAGGCATAAGGACAGAAAAACCCGTAGCATTTCTGGAAGTCCGTTGAATTCGCTCTCGAGCGTCTCTTAGCCCTCGGGGTGGACCTTGTTGTGCGACGCGCCTTCGTTGGTGTCGCTGTGCTCGACGCTGGTCGGGCGAAGGAGGCGGCCGAGAAACTATGGACCGGATACCCGACAGGGGTGGTCTGAGTACCGGTGTTTCGGCGGTGACTGGCACAAGAGCATTTATCTGCTGGAGGCCTTCATCGCTGGCATCAATCTCCAGTATTTCTTCACTTGACTCCGACAGCTCTCGAGCCCGGTATGGTCGCGGTCGCTGACTTGGCCGATTTTCAACCTCGTCAAGGCCCTGTGGCACGTCATCCTCTCGTCGTGGTGTCTCCCATAGGTGGAGAAGGCTGTGATGCTGCTCATGGCATCGGTCACATCGCCCGGTTGACGGACAATTGCGCGTTACATGGCGCGGTGACAGGCAATTGGCGGTGGAGGAGGACGGCGCGTAGTCTCTCCTCTGGTTCCATACGGCGCAGCTGGCGACAAAACAGAAGTCGGTGGTTGTGCTGACATAAGGGGCATCGATGGGTGTTTTTAGTATTGGCTCGGACCATTTTGGTTTGAACGACTTTTATCTAAGAGAAGAAAAAAGAAAGAAGAAAAAATAAAGCTGAAAAGAGAGAATTGGTTACTTAGGGATCTCGGTAGGTAGTAGGACTAATTTAACTATTGGCCGGGTAATCACACCACGGGCTGTGCGTATTTCTACCACCCGTACTCGATTATCTTGGCCTGGGAAAACCTTCACCACTCTACCAAGTCGCCATTCATTAGCGGGTAAATTATCCTCTTTGATAATTACTAGATCGTTAACCTCAAGATTTCGTTGGGGGTGTTGCCACTTAACCCTGTTATGTAGCTCCTTCAAGTACTCTCCCTTCCATCGTTGGCAGAATCCTTGATGAATAGCTTTGAGCTTTTTCCATCGGTTGACGATTGACATCGGTGTTCCTTGAACCTCTGGTTCTGCATTCGCGAGTATGGGGCTTCCAATCAGAAAGTGTCCAGGGGTGAGGGGTTCAATGCAGTAGGGGTTGTCAGACATCGGACTGATCGGTCTCGAGTTCAGACAGGCTTCTATTTTAGCCAGTAGAGTGGATAATTCCTCCATTGTGAATCGCATGGTAGTTGAAATTTTGCGGAAATGGGTTTTGAAACTCTTCACCCCTGCTTCCCATAGTCCTCCCATGTGGGGTGCTCCTGGTGGGATAAAATGCCAGTGGATTTCTTGATGGGCATATGACATAGTGGTATGCCGAGCAGCTTCAGTCATGAAATTCCGAAAGTCTTGCCTTAATGCTTTGTTTGCTCTTACAAAGTTCGTCCCATTGTCCGAATACACCTGGTGGGGGCAGCCTCGCCGAGATATGAACCGCGCAAATGCAGCCAGAAATGTGGCTGTCGATAGATCGCTTGTTGCCTCTAAGTGTATTGCTTTCATAGCAAAACAAACAAACACGCAGACATAACCCTTCGTTAATAGGCATGCCCTGCCCGTATAATTTTTGATGTCGAACGGACCAGTGAAATCGATTCCGGTATTAGTGAAGGGTCGCCAGAGCTCCGTTCGTTCTGGCGGTAGTGCTGCCATCAACTGCTCACGTGTCCTTTTCCTGTAGATGAGACAAACTTTGCAATTATTTATTATATTTTTTATCAAATTTTTTAGCTTCACGATCCAATATTCTGATGGCAAAAGTCGTAGCATTAGTTGATTTCCCCCGTGTAGGGAAATCAAATGGTAAAATTTTACTACAAGCCGCGAAAAAGCGCAGTCGTATGGGAGAATAATTGGACAACGTTCGTTATAGGGTATCGTCGACAGCTCCAATCTTCCTCCCACGCGCATTATTCCGTCCGCATCGAGGAAGGGGTTGAGGGTGCGGATGGAACTCTTTGAGCTCACGGCATCAGTTGAAGCTAGCATCCGATACTCTTCAGCGTAGCATCGTTTCTGCGTTAAACGAATAAGCCGGGCTTTTACCATCTTAATTTCTTCTGGTGAGGTATCTGGGGTGCCCTTGCGGGGGGTTAACTTATGCACAGGATGCGTGTTGCGGTAGAACTGGAAGATCCGGGCGATGACTCTGACGGACCGCTCGTTGTTCTAGGTCCGTTTCCATAATCAAGGCATCTGTTTTGCTTGGCCACTCCGATGGGGGCGCCTTCAGCCATCTGGGGCCTTGCCACCAGAGCGTGCTGTCCGCCAACTCTTGCGGAGTCACACCGCGACTGCCCAGGTCCGCTGGATTATCGCTAGATTCCACATGATTCCATCCCTCCACTCCGACGAGCTCATCAATTTTTGCGACCCGATTCGCCACGAAGGTTGTCCAGCAGCACGGTGGCTTCTTCATCCAGGAGAGCACGATGGTCGAGTCCGTCCATTTGTAGATGGTCGGCTGCGTAACGTCGAATTGGGGGAGCAAAGCGTGGATAAGTTCGGCCAGAAGCAATGCTCCACATAATTCCAACCGTGGTAAAGAGACGGTTTTAACTGGAGCCACCTTGGTTTTACCTACCAGTAAACTGACATGAGGAGACCTGTTTGTTGTGCGGTCGTACACTCTAACATACAGGGCGGCTGCATATGCCTTTTCCGAGGCATCGCAAAAACCGTCGAACTCGATTTCATGCCACGGTGTGAAATGAATCCACCGTGGAATTTTAATTTCTGAGTGGCGGGTATAATTTTTTAGAAATGTTTCCCATCGCCGGTGAGGGTCTGGAGGGACGCTATCATCCCAATCAATCTTCGTAAGCCATATGTCTTGCATCAAGATTTTGGCTTCTACTACTATGGGTCCTAACCATCCTGCGGGGTCAAATATTTTGGCCACATAAGACAAAACCTCACGTTTGGTTTAATTTGGTTTTGTAGGGCTTTCCTGGACGCTAAAATGGAACATATCGTGTACCGCATTCCACCGTATACCTAACATCCTGGCTTCACTGAGGTCATCAATTTCCAGGAACTCCTCCTTTAGCAGGTGCTCCTTTGGTAACGCTGCCAAGGCCTCTTTCGAGTTTGACGTCCATTTCCGAAGGGGGAATCCAGCTCCTTTGAGCGCTTCTATGAGCTCGTCACGAGCTTGTAGTGCTGTCTCGTGGTCATGGGCACCTGCGAGAACGTCGTCGACGTACATATGCTGCTTCAATATCCTGGAAGCCAAAGGGAGACGAACCCTGATATCGTCAGCTAACTGGAGGAGAGTCCTGATAGCTAAGTACGGGGCACAGTTTACTCCAAAAGTCACTGTGCGGAGTTCGTAGTCTACCAGCTCATCGTTCTGGGACTCCCGAAAAATTATCCTTTGAAACTGGGTGTCTTTGGGGTGTAACAGGATCTGCCTATACACCTTCTCGATGTCTGCATTGAACACATACTTAAAAAAGCGCCATTTTAATAATAGGGCAGTAAGGTCGGTTTGTAAAACTGGGCCAGGGTAGAGAACATCATTCAGACTAACTCCATTCGACATGGGACTGGAAGCGTTGAAAACCACGCGCACCTTCGTGGTTGTACTGTCTGGTTTGATGACTGCGTGGTGAGGTAGGTAATAGGGAATTGAGGAGTTTTGGCCCTCCGTGGGCTTCACTGGACTCATATGCCCCAGCATGATGTACTCCCGCAGCACCCTATGGTACTCTTCCTTTAACTCCGGTTTTCGACACATAGCGCTTTCGTTCCGGATGAACTGTTGCACTGAGCTGCTTCGCGAACGTTCAATATTGATGTCGTCAGGGAATTCACGTCGAAATGGTAATGCTACCATGTACCGTCCTTCATCATTCCTGATCGTTGTCCTTACATAGTGGTTTTCGCAAAATTGTTCTTCGGGGGTAACGGACTTTTTGTTCGGAACTTGCTCTAATTCCCAAAACCGCGTTAACTGGGCGCTGGAAAATTCCGTATAGAGGGAGACGCAAGACTCTGAACTCGTTTGGAGGGGGAGCGGGGCTGGGCCAGTTAGGATCCAGCCAAACACTGTTTCTTGAGCTAACAAGGAGCCTAAGACATATTTCTTTACACACCTTTTTATTACCGCGGGGTACAAGTCAGCACCGAAAATCATGTCGACCTGCTGACTTTTGTGAAAGTTGACGTCGGCCAACTGCATCGGGGGGAGTTGACCAAGATAGGCTTCGTCGACAGAAAACTGGGGAAGACTACCTGTCAGTTGGGGGAGAATGAGGCCTCTTGCCTCGATTTGGAGCTGGGGGTCGACAGGTGATCCTAAAATGAACAGTGCTACTTTACGCACGTTTGCAGCGGACGTGGCATTGATGCCGCTTACCTTGGTGTTTGCAGCGAGTGTTGGATGTTTGATGCGTCTCTGGAGGCGCTCCGTGATAAAGGTCCCTTCTGAACCCGAGTCCAGAAGAGCTCTGGCTTCGTATGCTACTCCATTATGACATACGTGTACCATGGCGGTTCCTAAAATAATATTCCTAAAATTCGCCGCGTATAACGCGTTTACATTCCCTGAGGTCGTTGGGTCCTGAGATGATTGAGTCGTCTTAGTTTGGGGGGAGGGACTGGCATTTGATGGAATTTGCCTGTTTCCGTTTGTGCTGCGATGCAGGAGGGAATGATGACGCTGATGGCAAATCATGCAATTAAAGGTGCTAGTACAATTACGTGCAACGTGTGAATGCGCGAGGCAATTCATACATAAATTGTACTTCCTTACTACCCTACAGCGCTCCTCTACCTTCATTGCTAAAAACTTGGGGCACGACTTCAGAGTATGGGGAACATCGGGGCACAGCCTGCAGTCTGCCTGCGAAATATTGCCGTAATTGGCAGATATCTTCCTTTTTTCGTGGGTGGATGTCGAGGGCCGACTGATTGCTCCGCGGGAAATTCGAACTCCTTGAATGTCCGACACTGTCTCCAAGGTTTGGAACCTGCTCGTCAGGAAATTGTCCAGATCCTGCCACGCCGGAATCTCGCTTTTGTTGGTAATTCCCTGCTCCCATAAGGCTAGTGTTGCGTCCGGCAGCTTGCTGGATACCAGATAAATAAAGATTGCATCCCAGTTGTCGGTATCAATGCCATGCATCTGCAGTATTGAGATGCAGTTATTTACAGATTGCTGCAAATTTTTTATTTCAGTTCCCCGCTCTCCTGTCACAGATGGCAGATTAAATAATATTTTCAGCTGAGAATTGATCATAATTCTCTTATTTTCGAACCTATCGGAAAGGTTCTGCCACGCAATGGCAAAACCCTTATTCGTGAGTGGGGTTTTCTTCACAATATCCCTGGCCTCCCCCCGAGTTTTGTGATTTAGATGGTATAACTTTTCCACTTCACTTAACCGCGTATTATTTATATATATGGCCGTAAACAGACCCCGAAAGGACGGCCATGCCGTGTAGTCACCATAGAATATTTCGGTGTCGCACGGTGGAAGCTTAACGCTGGAGCGCACCGTCAAATCAGGCTCGTGTGTGAGGTGATTTACCGTGGAAGAGGGTTGACGGATGAGTGAGGTTATGGATGGTCTCACCCATCAGTGCTGCGCACGTCAGATATGCTGTGTAGCAGTTTTGGTATTTAACCTTCGCTTCTCGCAAGGCCGCGGCCCCGTCATCGTCGTCGTTAAGGTCTCGGGAATAGCTGCAGAAAGACTTTTTCACTGTGTCCCAAAGGGCCTTAAGTTCCTCCTTTTGAATTTCTAAGGAAAATACCGTGTGATGCGCCCCTGGAGATTCGTTGAACCGATTTTCAAACTCCAGAAGTGCATCACAAGCGCGAGAGAAATCCTGTGCGTTGGCCATGTTCAGGGACCCTGATAAATAGCTATTTACAAACTGGTGAGATAGGGGTCCTGCGTAGGGGGACGGTGTTCGTCGCAACTTAAGGGGGTTTGGTCAACCAATTCCGCTTGTGGGTACGTAAGGAGGGGGGTGTGAAAGTTGCCTTTAGCGCTGCTGAGGGGGTGGATAGCTAGAGAGGAGTACTGCGCCGCAACTTGAGGGGTTACTAAAACTAAATACCAATAAACTGTTTAAAATAGGCAAAGTATATAAAAAAAACTCACCCGTTTAGTGCCTAACGTTTTGTCGACTTACTGCTTGGGCGGCGCTTGCAGATTCCCAAAGCGGTGGGCCGTTCGTGTGGGCCTTTTAGGATGTGTTGCGTGTTATCCAAAGCGATGGGCCGCTCGTCTGGGCCTTGAAAAGGTTGCGCTACACTATTGCTTTCCAATTCGGCGGGCCGCGCGTGAGGGCCTTTGAGCTGGTGCTCGTCTGCTTACCCGATTCCAAAAGCGGTGGGCCGTTCGTATGGGCCGATACCTACACAGACAGACGTGGGGAGGTGAGTTCAGGATAAGTTACTTACCTGGCCTGTAACTGCCACACGTCTTCCTTCTATCTATGCCCGTTTTAGAGCTGACCGTCTGAATTCTTGGACCGTGGCTGACCTTCTGACTCTTGATGACTCCGTATATATTTTTACTGGATGCAGTAGGAGGGTTGATGTTGCCTGACAGCCTCGTTTGCAGCCGAGTTGCCCTAGCTTCAATTTTTAACCCAACAAATTTCAATTTTTAAAAACTGGATTATCAAAAAAAAAATGCTACACTCGGTCAAATATGCTCTTGAGCGTTTTCAGTGGCTGTCACCCTTTTTTGAAGCACCTTTTTCAATTCACTGCACAAAAAACGCAACGAGTGCTTGCAGCGAGTCTTCTACCAGCGACCCCTTCAGGTGAGGTTTGTAGTTGATAATGCAGACTTTAACATGCCGCCCGCCTTGCAGCATCACTGCAATATAAATTCAATATTAATGTATAAACTTCATTATAAATTCAATTACGTATGAACTTCATTTTTTCTTAACGCTAAAGGTTTTGCTTGCCAGCTCAGTATGGGGTTACTCCGAATATGACCCATCCAAAAACGGTGTTTTGAGCAGCCGCTCGCGTCGGGGTTGCAGGCCTAAGTCCAGGACGGAGTATGGCTCCAGACGCGTGTACTCCCAGAATCAGAGACACTGCGCTTGAGCGGTAGAATGAGGGGTCTGCCAGGCGTAGGTTGTCGAAATCATCGGCGACACGCGCATCAATAGTACGCTCAGGGGCGCTCCTCACGAGGCGCCCAAGGACCTTTGCCTGGGTTGACACCCTCTCATTCAGACCCTTCAAGGTAAGGCTGCAGTGTTCCCTTTCATTCCGTGACAGCAGATGGAGTCGTTGTGCAAGGCCCCGAGATATGATGGATATGGGTTGTCCAAAGTCGAGGATCGCGCGGACTGCATGAGTTCGTCCCATTGTCATTACTTTGGTCACCACGGTAGGCATAAGGACAGAAAAACCCGTAGCATTTCTGGAAGCCCGTTGAATTCGCTCTCGAGCGTCTCTTAGCCCTCGGGGTGGACCTTGTTGTGCGACGCGCCTTCGTTGGTGTCGCTGTGCTCGACGCTGGTGGGGCGAAGGAGGCGGCCGAGAAACTATGGACGGGTATCCCGACAGGGGTGGTCTGAGTACCGGTGTTTCGGCGGTGACTGGCACAAGAGCATTTATCTGCTGGAGGTCTTCATCGCTGGCATCAATCTCCAGTATTTCTTCACTTGACTCCGACAGCTCTCGAGCCCGGTATGGTCGCGGTCGCTGACTTGGCAGATTTTCAACCTCGTCAAGGCCCTGTGTCACGTCATCCTCTCGTCGTGGTGTCTCCCATAGGTGGAGAAGGCTGTGATGCTGCTCATGGCAGCGGTCACATCGCCCGGTTGACGGACAATTGCGCGTTACATGGCGCGGTGACAGGCAATTGGCACAATGGCGGTGGAGGAGGACGGCGCGTAGTCTCTCCTCTGGTTCCATACGGCGCAGCTGGCGACAAAACAGAAGTCGGTGGTTGTGCTGACATAAGGGGCATCGATGGGTGTTTTTAGTATTGGCTCGGACCATTTTGGTTTGAACGACTTTTATCTAAGAGAAGAAAAAAGAAAGAAGAAAAAAGAAAGCTGAAAAGAGAGAATTGGTTACTTAGGGATTTCGGTAGGTAGTAGGACTAATTTAACTATTGGCCGGGTAATCACACCACGGGCTGTGCGTATTATTACCACCCGTACTCGATTATCTTGGCCTGGGAAAACCTTCACCACTCTACCAAGTCGCCATTCATTAGCGGGTAAATTATCCTCTTTGATAATTACTAGATCGTTAACCTCAAGATTTCGTTGGGGGTGTTGCCACTTAACCCTCTTATGTAGCTCCTTCAAGTACTCTCCCTTCCATCGTTGGCAGAATCCTTGATGAATAGCTTTGAGCTTTTGCCATCGGTTGACGATTGACATCGGTGTTCCTTGAACCTCTGGTTCTGCATTCGCGAGTATGGGGCTTCCAATCAGAAAGTGTCCAGGGGTGAGGGGTTCAATGCAGTCGGGGTTGTCAGACATCGGACTGATCGGTCTCGAGTTCAGACAGGCTTCTATTTTAGCCAGTAGAGTGGATAATTCCTCCATTGTGAATCGCATGGTAGTTGAAATTTTGCGGAAATGGGTTTTGAAACTCTTCACCCCTGCTTCCCATAGTCCTCCCACGTGGGGTGCTCCTGGTGGGATAAAATATGACCATGTTCGAGCGGGGATAAATGGAGCCGGAATTCCTTGTGAATTCCGGAAACGGGGAACCTATGGGGAGCCGGTTCTTGAAACTCGGGATAATGCGAAACGGAAAACTTACCAGCTGTGCCTCGCTGTCCAACAACAAACAGATAAGTTAAATATCCAAAGATATGAAGTATATATATATGGTAGCCTGTCGCACAGGCCTTTATTAAAAATAGAAAAGGATGAAATGCAAATGTATTGGCAAACACTCACCTATAGGCTCTAAGGAACTGATGCCATTTAACGGATCCGTATGATGGAACAAAGTCCAAGAAAGGAAAAAAAACGCAAGGAGTGCTTGCAGCGAGTCTTCTACCAGCGACCCCTTCAGGTGAGGTTTGTAGTTGATAATGCAGACTTTAACATGCCGCCCGCCTTGCAGCATCACTGCAATATTCATATATTCATATTCATATTCATAATATAAATTCAATATTAATGTATAAACTTCATTATAAATTCAATTACGTATAAACTTCATTATAAATTCAATTACGTATAAACTTCATTTTTTCTTAACGCTAAAGGTTTTGCTTGCCAGCTCAGTATGGGGTTACTCCGAATATGACCCATCCAAAAACGGTGTTTTGAGCAGCCGGTCGCGTCGGGGTTGCATGCCTAGGTCCAGGACGGAATGTGGCTCCACACGCGTCTACTCCCAGAGTCAGAGACACTGCGCTTGAGCGGTAGAATGAGGGGTCTGCCAGGCGTAAGTTGTCGAAATCATCGGCGATACGCACATCAATAGTACGCTTTTGGGTGCTTTCCTCCAACACTTCGCTGTTGCTCCGGTGGTTTTCCTTTTCCTGGGCCGTCCTGCTACTCAGGGACTTTGAATCACTTTCACTCGCAACTGGCATAGTATGCTCAGCGATTTTTTTGGGGGGTATATTAAACCTCTTTTAATGCACCTTTTTTCACTCACTGCCCTGCTTTTCAGGGACTTTTGCACACACACACAACTGGCCTAGTATGCTCTGCTTTTTTGGGGTATATTCACCCTCTTTTTATGCACCTTTATATCGCTTCACTGCCCTGCCTTTCAGGGACTTTTCCACTTCACTAGCGACTGGCCTAGTATGCTCAGCGTTTTCTTTGGGTGGTATATTAGCCTCTTTTAAGGCACCTTTTTTCACTCACTGCCCTGCTATGGTCTGGTGAGTAACCTAGCTCTAGTGACCTTACGCAAGCAGT
Organism: Eurosta solidaginis; assembly: GCF_040869045.1. Classification (NCBI taxonomy): domain Eukaryota; kingdom Metazoa; phylum Arthropoda; class Insecta; order Diptera; family Tephritidae; genus Eurosta; species Eurosta solidaginis. The sequence continues at coordinate 137,725,394 of NC_090320.1, read as the reverse complement.
TTAGATAAGACAAAGATGCAGAAAAGTTTAACCCAGTCCTCAAGTATCTAACGGTCGTCTATTTAGGTAAGGGAGTCAAGGCACTCTAGGGACCTAATTCAGATAGAGATGAATTACAGGAAGCATATGTATTATGTAGTAATGTCATAAAAATCGTTTTTGGGGGACGAGTCAGAGCACTCTAGAACCTAGTTTAGACAAAAAAGGGATAAGAGGAGTTGGGCATAAAACGAGGTTGCATAGGTCAATATCAAAACGAAGCGCTATAGTTACAAAACGAAGTAAACTCTAAAGTTCACTAGAGGAGAAAAAATGTTCCATGTAAGCGTAGCAGAGAAAAGTTCTGAAATTACATGAGTACAAGGGCACGTACATTGGTACGTGTGAGGTTTAAGTTTTGAGCCGCCATTCAAGAAGAAATCGTAAGAAACTAAAGGAATCTTAGGTAACGTTGGAAACGCAAGAATTGCTAGGAAATGCATGAAAGTGCTAGGAAACGCTAGAGAAACGTAAGGAAAATCGTAAGGAAATCGCAAGAACTCTTAAGAGGTCGCAAGTAATCGCAAGAAATTGCAAGTCGAATAGGTCGCAGCTCCCATCAAGGACGGGCCTACAGTTTGAAGAGCTAGAGATCATCAAGATATGTGCTCTAGGTAGAGAGAACTCTTTCAGGTACAAAGAGGAGCCTCTTGTCATTGGTAAGGAAATGTTGTTGCTGGAAGCGGAGGGATTCCAACACAACATTTATAATGCAGTGATGAATAGCAAGAAAAGTGTGTTGGAGACACATTTCGATTGAAATGCCACTTTGGGGCCACCAAAGTGTATGTGCAAAACAGGGATGCACCTTAACGTTAAGCTAATCGTTTATCAAAAAATTTCCACCGTTTCCGTTGAAACACTTCGAAATATTATCGATAAAGAAATTATCAAGATAAATTGTATCTCGTTTTTAACCGAAACGAAAAGCTTTCGTTAACGTTAAAAACGTTAACGAAAACGTGATACTTTATGTTTGAATTGTGCTGGCAATGCTATAGCCATGGTGAAGCCGTAAGGTGGCAACAACGAGCGCACATACACACACAAACTCTATGTAATTTGTTTGTGTAATTCGTTGGTGGTAATGTCAAAAATACTCTGAGAAATGTTCGTACTGTCAAAATTCATGAGAAAAGTTGCAATCAGCTTGGATAATGCTTTCACCTTTAATGACTCCGCCATCAATCAGCTTTGCCAGCATAGTTTGAAATTAATAATCAACATAAACGATTTGATTTCGTTTTGATATGGCAGAAAACGAAACGAAATCATTTCGTTAATTTGACGATCTTAACGTTAATAAACGAAACGAAATGACTTCGTTTCGTTTATTAACGTTGATTATCGTAACGAAATGATATCGTTTCGTTGGTTAAGCATGCCTGGTGCAAAACAACAGTATGCAAATAAAGTCGCCTGTAAATGATGATGAACCCATACTTGTAGGGCAAATACAATATGGGGTCTGTCAAATCGTCATGGCAATGGTCAACAGCCAAAAAAATGTGTTAGATTCCCATTTAGCACATTTGTATGTACAAAACAACAGTATATTCATACGAAAATGAAGATAATGATGATGAACCTTATTGTAGGGAAATACAATATGGCGTCTGGCAAACCTTCATATGTGTAAATTCTCTACAAATGGGAAGTCGAAACTGCTTTTGCGTTAACGAAAGCTGTATTAACATATAACAAGTCAATGTAAAATCCAAAAAAATAAAAAAGAAAATATAAAAAAAAAATATACAAATGATCGACAAAGTTCTGAAAAAAAACAAGTAAAAAACCCAAAAAAAAAAAAATGCTAAAAAAAACTGAAAAATATTAAAAAAAGACAAAAAAAAAAACAAAAAAGGAGCTCCAAAAACAAGAACGCAGCGTACGAATACCACCACGTTCTGCTGCGCTCCCAATATTAAAATTCTCGCGAGAAATTATATTAAAAGGGTTCGGTGTAGTGGTGATATGGTTCAATTTATGACCTTTTTACCATTACATAACATCTATGAACCCGACAAAAAAAAAAAAAAAAAAAAAAAAAGTTAAAAGGGTTCGGTGAAGTGGTGATATGGTTCAATTTATGACCTTTAAAAAAAAAAAAGAAAAAAAAAAAAATGCTACACTCGGTCAAATATGCTCTTGAGCGTTTTCAGTGGCTGTCACCCTTTTTTGAAGCACCTTTTTCAATTCACTGCCCAGGGACTTTTGCACATAGACACAACTGGCCTAGTATGCTCTGCTTTTTTGGGGTATATTCACCCTCTTTTTAGGCACCTTTATATCGCTTGCCTTTCAGGGATTTTTCCACTTCACTCGCGACTGGCTTAGTATGCTCAGCGTTTTCTTTGGGGGGTATATTAAACCTCTTTTAATGCACCTTTTTTCACTCACTGCCCTGCTACTCAGGGACTTTGAATCACTTTCACTCGCAACTGACCTAGTATGCTCAGCGATTTTTTGGGGGGTATATAAACCTCTTTTAATGCACCTTTTTTCACTCACTGCCCTGCTACTCAGGGACTTTGAATCACTTTCACTCGCAACTGGCCTAGTATGCTCAGCGATTTTTTTGGGGGGTATATTAAACCTCTTTTAATGCACCTTTTTTCACTCACTGCCCTGCTTTTCAGGGACTTTTGCACACACACACAACTGGCCTAGTATACTCTGCTTTTTTAGGGTATATTAACCCTCTTTTTAGGCACCTTTATATCGCTTCACTGCCCTGCCTTTCAGGGACTTTTCCACTTCACTAGCGACTGGCCTAGTATGCTCAGCGTTTTATTTGGGTGGTATATTAACCTCTTTTAAGCCACCTTTTTTCACTCACTGCCCTGCTACTCAGGGACTTTGAATCACTTTCACTCGCAACTGGCCTAGTATGCTCAGCGATTTTTTTGGGGGGTATATTAAACCTCTTTTAATGCACCTTTTTTCACTCACTGCCCTGCTTTTCAGGGACTTTTGCACACACACACAACTGGCCTAGTATACTCTGCTTTTTTGGGGTATATTAACCCTCTTTTTAGGCACCTTTATATCGCTTCACTGCCCTGCCTTTCAGGGACTTTTCCACTTCACTAGCGACTGGCCTAGTATGCTCAGCGTTTTCTTTGGGTGGTATATTAACCTCTTTTAAGGCACCTTTTTTCACTCACTGCCCTGCTACTCAGGGATTTTGAATCACTTTCACTCGCAACTGGCCTAGTATGCGCAGCGATGTTTTTTTTTGGGGGTATTTTCACCCTCTTTTGAAACACCTTTTTCAATTCACTGCCCTGCTCTTCAGGGACTTTTGCACACACACACTTCCACTTTATTGCCCTGCTACTCAGGGATTTTTAATCTGGTCTTCTAAGGTTTATTATGCCGTGGCCACTGGTGGGGACTGTTCGCTTAACAGCCTTATCGCACCAGTATTCTAATTATGGTCGCGGCCACACTGTTTTGTTGTATCGGAACGCAAACTAGTCAACGCTCAATTAGTTTACGCTTTTCTTGCCTTTCACTGGACTCCTTCCCGGTGAATCACACTTAGGATATGCCGTTTACGGAAGGCTGTAATGCTAATGCAAACTCACAAGAAAAAATATGTACATGTAAAAGTACAATACCTACGTTACCTTTTTCCATGTAAAAATGTTACCTTCTTTTGGGTGCTTTCCTCCAACACTTCGCTTGTTGCTCCGGTGGCTTTCCTTTTCCTGGGCCGTCCTGGAGATGTGCTGGTGCTCGCGGCCGCCGAATTTCCAATAAAAAACCACGATTTTACTGTGGTTTTTCTCCAGCAAACTTACCAAAATCGGTTTTCCCAATGGCTAACTTCTAAATGTCAAAAACCAAATGTAAACAAGCAGCTTCTTACTTGCACTGCTTATTCACAATGGATTTTGGTATGGTGTGTTTGTTTGGTTTCCAATGGGACTTGGCAATTGTTGTTGGACAGGTTTTAAAAAAGCAACATTGTTGGAAAAGACAAAAGATATGAATTTTGTTGTTGGAAGCGTATAGGCAAAAAAGACAAACTAATTGCAGCTGGTTTTCTTACCAAAAAAAAAATGAAAAATGTTTCAAGATCCGGCTCGAAGGACCATGTTCGAGCGGGGATAAATGAAGCCGGAATTCCTCGTGAATTCCGGAAACGGGGAACCTATGGGGAGCCGGTTCTTGAAACTCGCGATAATGAAACGGAAAACTTACCAGCTGTGCCTAGCTGTCCAACAACAAACAGACAAGTTGAATATCCAAACATATGAAGTATATATATATATGGTAGCCTGTCGCACAGTCCTTTGTTAAAAATAGAAAAGGATGAAATACAAATGTATTGACAAACACTCACCTGATGGATCGCTGGTAAAAGAATAAGGCGAGTCTATCGCTGTTCGTCCCTTTTATAGGCTCTAAGGAACTGATGCCATTTAACGGATCCGTATGATGGAACAAAGTCCAAGAAAGGAAAAAAAACGCAACGAGTGCTTGCAGCGAGTCTTCTACCAGCGACCCCTTCAGGTGAGGTTTGTAGTTGATAATGCAGGCTTTAACAACACAAAAACAGATAACCAAAACAAAAAACATTTACCGGCATAGCATATCTAGCAGGACTAACAGACATGAAAACGTAAGCGCATACATACCCAACAACATTATAGCTTTTGCTAATAGGGAATTTAAGGGTAAATACAATTCATTGATTTTGTGGGTAATTCAATATAATACAATTCCATATAATAAAATACAGTACAAGATACGTAATATATAAATGCATGGATATACGTATGTACAAGGAAGAGATGGGACGGGTGGCAGCCTACGCCGCGTAAACAACCTTTATTCATAAAAAATATTGAGGGTTTATAAAGATTTTTAAAATGATATTTCCATACAAATTTCCAATTACAAGAGCTTAATAAACCTATTTCATTTTTTATGAATAAGGGGGATAATTTATAACAAACATAAAATAACATTCCTTTTTATCTAATAATATATTGGGTAATATGACCAAAAGAGTTTACTAATAGAATTCAATATTTGGACGTTTTAAGAGCTTATTAAATTCATTGAATGTATACTTTCAATAAGGGCCTGTATTAGACTGAGGCGATTTGGCCGTCGAAATTATAGTTCCCCATGTTCGTACAAACCAAAAATGTTGTTTCAAAAAAAATTAAGAACTTAGAAGGAATCATTCGCAAATCTACACCTTTTCCATTTTTAGTTCAGAAAACGTCAATTCAATTTCAGAATAGGTAATTGGATTTCGGAAATTTTCATTTGGATTTGAGAATAGTTATTTGGATTTCAGAGAACTATAAGAGAGGCAATTAGAATTCAGAACGTGTGAAGTGGATTTCAAAAAAAAGACAATTCAATTTCGGAAGGCATCAATTGGATTTCAGATATCATACAATTTATTGCGCAAAGTTGGAAAATAAGTTGTAAGTTCAAGGCATTTAATAAATTCATTTAAATGTAAAACAGTGTGAAAGGTATTTTCTGAAATCCAATTCACACATTCTGAATTCCAATTACCTATTCTAAAATCAAATTAACATATTCTGAAATCCAGATAACTATTCTTAATCCAAATGACAAATCCTGAAATTCAATTAACTATTCTGAAATGTGTAGTTGACCGATCAATTATGTACCTATTAATTTGGCAATGAGAGTATGTCGTAGACCAATTTTTTGTTCGTACCAATATAAGTAATCATAATTTCGACGGCGCAGTCTAGCCTGCTTACTTAAATATAATTTATAACAGTTTTTCATGAGGACGATATGTGATATGTGATCACAGGTGGTGCACTGACGTACAGACCAATTTATTCTGTGGTCTGGCTGGATTTGTGTTCCTCGACTTTCTGTAGAAGGATACTGTTTATTTGAAGACACATGTAATCTCCGACAGAACGTGGCAGCTTATTTAGCAGCCAGTCAAAAGTCGATAATGCCTGGGCGTATGGGGATTTCTTACGATCCTCCAAAAACTCCTCTTGTTTTTTAAAATTCTATTGAAGCGCCCCCACTTCTCATCTGGACTTTGAGATAACGGAGACGGTTTCGAACGCTTTGGATTCTGTAAATACAAGATGATAGGTCTGTTTATATATTTTATTTATTTATTATTTGTATTTATTGAACGTTATGCTGTTGCGCATATTTCCAGACAACAACGCAGAATGTGATGCTGTGTCAAATGCGCAATACTGCTGTCGATATTACCATCTGTACTAGGCCGGGTCGATTTGTGGGGAGGCAAAAAGATCGCCCATTGCTCTGTGAAAATCATATTCTAGGGATCAAAATAAGAAACTTTGCCGAAGGAACCATACCTCTAAAACGAATTCTGATGTCCCCCCTTTGGGTCGTAGGGGCAAATTTTGAAAAATTCCACTTTGAAATGCCTATGTTTTTTCTTTTTGGAGTTTATTTTTCTCTTTAGAAATTTATTTAGTCAGAACATATGTAAATGAAAAAATGAACTTAACTTAGTAATAGAAAAGAAATTAAAAAAAATTATTAGAAATTACCGTTTTTACAACCCCCTTTTAAAACCAAGGCATCACTGTGATGCATTTGCATGTTGTAAACATAGTTGTGTGGGTTTTTTATTCAACCGTTTTAAAAAATTAAGGTATCAATGTGACACAATTGCAGATCGTAAAATTGCTTGTATTGTTTTTTTAAGCCACCACAAGACACAGCAGGTAGAATTGAAATTGCCCCTACCCAAAAGTTCGACCCAAAGGGGGGACATCAGAATTCGTTTTAGAGGTATGGTTCCTTCGGCAAATTTTCTTATTTTGATCCCTAGAATACGATTTTCACAGAGCAATGAGCGAGTTTTAAATCGACCCGCCCTAATCTGCACCCATACTCACATAGTCGTATTGGGAATCCTTGTCACTAATTTGCGTGCTGTTAAAAAAAAAAAAATATATCGTTTTTATTCGATATTTGGATCAGAAGTATCCCATATCCGGGGCCACTCTTTCACTTCCCTTATCAGAGCCCGTTTCTCCTCCGCGGTGAAATTTAATATGCGCTTTTTGCATTTTGGTGCTGCAGCAATTTTTATTTGCATTTCTGAAATAAAATAATAATTATTTATTGCAGAAAAATTAAAAAACCATGTGCTTACTTAATTTTTCCAGTTGTTTACCTTTTTTTCTTCAAGAAATATATGTCACTTGACATATTTCTTGCGGAAACCGGTGTTGCCGTATGTAAATTTGATGGAAAAATAGTAGTAAAGTATCGTACTAAATTTCTTGTAAACTGCGTACTACCTCAAGAAAATTTACCACATGGAATTTTCTTGAGCATTTCTTCAGCGTTTTTTATATGGAATTTTTAATTTCTTGTGATCTGCGTACCACTCTTTAGTGTCAAACACGTACTGTGCTGGAAATAGAAATGTCAAAGCAGCTTAAAAAGTACCCTGCTAATTGGTACTTTTTTAAGCTGTCCTTCTACCCCCTGTTTGGCTCCCAAGATGAAGCTATTTAGCTAGTTGAAGCGTTTTTTTTTAAGCTCGATTGCAAAAAAGGCAGCTTCTTGCGAAATTGGAAAACCAGTTAAATGTTTCTGAAAGCAAAAATTTAAATTTCGCTCGGAAGTCATTCTGAAGGAGATGAAACCCCCTATTGATCCAATATGAAACACACAGAACTAAATCGCTATTAAATTGATGTTTCTATAATAAAGTTACTATTCCTCGATTTCTGCCTACCATAACGCTAGCATTATCTGGTATTAAGCACCTCAAAGTTTTAACATCCAGCCAAAATTCAGACAATGTTATTAAAATTTAATCTACACTAAATCCATTGGAAAAATATTAAAGAATAATGTATCGGAATACCAAAAACTCGTTACAATTGAAAGAAGGTTTAAAAGATATTAGAATCGAAGACGACGAAGTACTGCTATCCTTTGACGCCATTTTGCTTTTTACGAACATCCCAATCGGCTTAGCAATCCGAACAATCATGCAAAAGTGGCCAACTCTAGAGAACAAAACAACTCTTACGAGGTAGCAATTTTTATCTGTACTAGAATTTTGTTTCAGAGACAAAAACTATCTTGTTAGCGACGAAATAATAACCAACAAATATTTGGAATGCCAATGGGGAATCCTCTATTCCCGACTAAAGCGGGCATTGTCTTAGACAAAACACTAGACGATAGTATCGCTAAACTACGATCAAAATGAATCTATATAAAATACACAAAAAATATGTAGACGACACATTTGCTATAACTAAGAAAACGGTCGTGACTCAATAACCAACATACAAAAATCAAATTTACTTGCGAAGAAGAAGAAAATACAAAGTTGGTGATTTTGGATATTCAACTCCACAGATTCAAATATGGCATAATAACAAACTGGTATGCCAAGTCTGTAGCCTCGTCAAGGATGGTTAATTTCAACTCGAATCATCCGTGGACTCAAAAAAGGAACACTGCGTTGAACGCGATTGAAAAAATTTATAATCTCAGCGACCAGAAGTCCAGAAAAGAAGACAACGTTAACCCGGATAAGCCTGAAACATATTTTAGTGTCTAATCTTTATATTTTTTTGAAATCATAGTTATTACTTGCTATTTTAAATAGAACGTAGGTTAAAACTAAACTTTCTGCTGGAAAAACTTGGAAAAGCGGTGTTGTTTTTAAACAACGACAGTAAAATAATCTACTATAACTGTCATGTAGAAAGAAAAAAAAACTATTGGAAAATTGCATGGTTTTGTTTATTTATTCATTGAAATAAGTTTACAGAAGATAAGAAAAAATTAAATTATGTAGGAGCACTCAGAAAAAACTTGAATGAAATGGCACTTAAGAAATTTTTTCCTCTTCGCATGCCCATAATTTGGCCATGCGAATGAGGAAAAAATTTCTCAAGTGCTATTTCATTCCCATTTTTCTTCAATCGGGAGAAATTTTTTTCTGAGTGAGTGTGATAGTTTTCAAAGTAGTTTTTTGGATGCAGAGTAACTTAGTATTTTTTACAAAAAAAAGTTGGCATGTTTGTGTCAAAAAACGCACCGCAATTGACCTTGTCGATATTTTACTAGGTGGTCTATACCATCAAAATGTGAATTTTCGTGAAGACCTTTTGATGTACGCCCAGATTTTCGTTGATCTGCTTTCTTGAAAGTCTCCAAAATACATGCCGCTACACTCCGGCGGAATTTTAGATGATCATATTCACCTTCATTAGCTTTGCATAGTTGCCAAGCATTGTGGAGCGTCATATCAAAACAGTGTGCAATAAGCAAAAAATACCATTTCTTGCCTCTAATTGAAGTGCTGTAAAGGCTTATATTCTGATCAGACCTGTCAACTCCTCCCATGTTGGTATTGTAGACTTTAATAAGAGCAGGCTGATCAACAAAAACGTATTTATTTTCTTTTTGCGAATATCTTTTTATTTTGTTCACAGGATTTACTTTTGCGTCGTTTGATGCTATTGCAACAACGCTATTATAATGCCACTTACAAACTACGATTTCTTCACCCCTTGTAGAGTGGAATTTGTAAGAACCCCGGCGTAGCTTTTTCATTTCTTCGTTTGTTGGCAAAGGACATTTGGAAACACGATTTTTCCTTATTGTTCCAGTAGCCTTGAATCCTTTTTTACCTAGCTCATCAATCAACGGTACCGAAGTAAAGAAATTGTCAAAAAACAAGTGAAAGGGGAATTTGGCATATTTATCAGTTCGTTGCAAATTATAGTCATTGCAGCTGTGGATACTAGACATGATAAAAGCAAAGCGAACTATAGTTTTGGCGTTGAAAACAATGGGCATGCCACAGTCAGTGGCATTCTCCCAATACATTCTTCTTCTAGGTACTATAACATAGCCACTGAACAGCAAAATTTCGAAGAAGCACTGCATTGGTCATTGGTCACATTTCCAACTAGGTTTTTTTGATTGGCATACTAATTCGTGTAGTTTACGAACATATTTTTGATGTTAGTATCAAAAAGACATTGAAAATAGTACAAAGGTGTATTTTCGAACTTCGCTTCTTCCATGCCATTCCAACTATTGTTTTTGGGTTGTATGTCACGTGATGACCAGCTGTATATTTTATTTTTGGACACCACAGTCTCAGAAGTTCGCTGAGCAATTATTTGTGATGATGTATCAGGCTCTTCTGAATTTTGTTGTGTATGATGTGAATTTCGCAGATGTTTAGCAAGTTGGAATAATGGCAAATCATTATCTTCATCATTTTCGCTTTCTGAAGAATCGTAGTGAAGCTCGGCTTGAGATCTAAGCTGCGAACCGGGTAAATTATTCAAAAATATTTCATTTTCTTCCCCATAATCTTCATCTGAGACATCTGCATTACGGTTTCCAGGCGGAAATATTGTAATAGCGTCGGGTAATGGACAGTCGTCGTTTCTTTCTAATTCTTCCAAAATTTCATGCAGTTTCAGACTGCGCATTTTAGTAGGTCTAAAGCAAACAAACAAACAAGGCAATATTAGCCTATTGTACTACTGGCGTTTATAAACAACATCAAATTTCTTGAGCTAATTACTCTGTTACACATCGGTTAAACTAAAAGTTTTTCTGAAGTTTATTGTAGTTCACATGCTCAGCTATTGTATATCGTTAAAGTTATATCAAATAAATATATCTAACATTTCGTACGTACTTGGAAAAACTCATGTTGAAAAACTGCTGAAAACTAACCTCAAAATACCACCTGTAGCAACTATCATAGAATTCACAACACTGACTGAAGATGTGTATAATAGAAGTCAATCGAACTGCAAAGAAATAATATAGCGGAATTTTTCCCATTTCCATTGAAATTAGTTTTTTTGGGCTGTTGTTTTAAAACTACGATAGTGCCAAGTGGGTTAAAATCAATAACATTTTATATCAAAACGGATTTCCAAGCACCCTAATACAAAAATTAACAATAGCAAACATTCAAATGAGAACACAAAAACAGATAACCAAAAAACAAAACATTTACCGGCATAGCATATGTACCAGGACTAACAGACATGAAAACGTAAGCGCATACATACCCAACAACATTATAGCTTTTGCTCATCGAACACTTAATGCAATACTTACAAAAACTAAAGACAGAACAAGCAAGTAAGGAAAGATAAGTTCGGGTGTAACGGTCCATTACAAACTCAGCTGAGACCTTGGAGACAAAATAAGGGAAAATCACCAAGTAGGAAAATTAATCTAGGGTAACCCTGGTTTGTATGACATGGGTATCAAATGGAAGGTATTAAAGGGTTTTTAAAAAGGGAATGGACCTTAGTTCTATAGGTCATCGCCTTTTCGAGATATCGCCATAAAGGTGAACCAGGAGTGACTCTAGAATGTGTTTGTACGATATGGGTATAAAATTAAAGGGCGAATTAAGGGTGACTTATAACCATAAAGCCATAACCAGATAAAACAGCTGATCGAACCTACCTAATGGAAATCAATGTAATCGATTAATGGTGTCATGCCATATCGCTAACGCCATAACCATACCATAGCCAACCAATTGGTTTTTGGTTTCTCGCCATATCCATAACCTAAAAATATTTGAGTTGGTGAATTTAATAGGTTAGGTTAGGTTAGAGTAGCTGCTCGAGGGCACACTTAGGACCTGAAAGCTACCAGGCCCTTGACGTCATGCTCCACAACCTGGCTCAGATTATCAAGAAATGGAGCTCCCAGAAAGCGCTGCCGTGCTCCGCTTAGTGCTGGGCAGTTGCAAATGAAGTGAACCACCGTTTCCTCCTCCTCATCCTCTTTACAACTCCTACAGCAACGACGATAAGGCGCTCCTAACCTTTCTGCATGCCAATATATGAGGCAGTGACCCATTAGTGCCCCCACAAGTGTGGAAATTGTATCCCTTCTTAGGTTGTACAAGTGACGGGTTCTTTTAGGATCCTATTTAGGCCAGGTTTGTGGTGTTTGTAGCCATCTTTCGTCGGCTTGACGGTAGATGTGCCCTTTTAGCATTAGCTTGCATGTGGACAGGGGCATACCTAAGCGTTCTTGTCCAGGAAGAGCCTGCCTGGTTGTAAATGCCTAGCGGGCTCATCTGCAATGCAGTTTCCCTCGATATCCCTATGTCCAGGGACCCATGTGAGGTGTACACGGTTCTGTTGAGCCATCTCTTGAAGAGATCGGCGACAGTTTAGTGCTAGTTCAGAATTGAACGAATGGGAGCCAAGAGATTTTATGGCAGCATGGCTGTCGCGGAAGATAAAAATGTCTTTACCGACATAGTATGTCCCTATCCTAGCTGCGGCTTCCATTATGGCTGCAACTTCTGCCTGGAATACACTGCAGTGGTCGGGTAGTCTGAATGAGAGCTGGAGGTCAAGGTCCCTTGAGTATACTCCACCTCCAACTGTACCGTTTAGCTTGGAGCCGTCCGTGTATATGGAAATGCTGCTGCTCATAGCAGGCACTTACCCGACTCCGTCCAGGCATCCCTGTTGGGTATGTTTATCTTAAAGCTGGTTTCCGCAACTGTTGTGGTCGCACAGCGATCCGTGCTAGGAGGAAGAAAACTGTATTTGTTTAGTATACTTGAGTGTCCTGTAGTCTTTTTGTTCCAACACGACAACTCCCTCAGACGCAGGGCTGACGTTGCCGCTGCTCGATGACCAGCTAGATCCAATGGAAGGATGTCAAGAAGGAGCACCGCTTATGCTTATCATGCTGGATCTGTGGACTTTACCCAACAAGTTTAGGTTTGACGCCTTGCTGAAGGCTGGCCACCATACGACTACCCCATACAGCAGTATGGGTCTGATAATCGCTGTATAAATCCATCTGCATATGTTGGGGGTGAGTCCCCATTTTTTGCCAATGGCTTTTTTACACGTATATAATGCAATGTACGCTTTTTTTTTGTCGCTGAATAACGTTGTCCTTCCAGTTCAGCTTTTTGTCTAAAACTACACCCCATTTAGTTCTGGTAGGTTTAACGATGGTATATTTTATCGTTTGGTATATAAGACAAGCTCAACTTTATCGGAATTGACGCTGAGTCCACATCGGAAAGCCCACAGGGAAACATCTCCCAATGCTACCTGCATCAAGTCTTATGCGACTTTTTTTGAGGGAACTTGCCTCTGTAGACAATCGCTAGGTCGTTAGCATATGCCACAACCTTCCCGCTCCCCCAACTAGTATCTCTTAATAGCGAGTTTACCGTGAGGTTCCATAGTAGAGGGGAAAGGACACCACCCTGGGGCGTGTCCCTTGCGACAAATTGTGTTATATCAACCTTCTCCAGTGAGGAAAGCGCTTTCCTTCCCCTGCGCAGTTGATCAATCAGTCCCCCTAGGGGTCTATTTACATCCAGACCAGTTAAAGCATTGTTAACGGCGTCTGGACTTATATTGTTGAATGCTCTTTCAATGTCTAGGAAGGCTACAAGATAATAATCCTTTTCGAACAAGGATGTTTCTATAGTAGAGTCTAGACTGTGTAGCGCAGTCTCCGCAGATTTACCTTTGGTTTACGCGTGTTGATAGCCCAAAATGAGGTTCCTATCAAAGTTTTTAGTGAGAAAATCGCTAACTATTCTCTCTAGGGTCTTGAGTACGAAGGATGAAAGACTGATAGGTCTGTAGTCCTTCGGCTCGTAGTGAGAGGCTTTTGCTGCCTTACGAATTAATATGACCGTGGCGTTCCTCCATGCACACGGAATATAGTTCAGAGCCAAACAAGCGGTATATATGTGCCGCAGCCAGTTGGTTGATAACTCCAAAGAGTAGATAAGTTGAGCGGGGACCATCCCGTCTGGTCCAGCAGCCTTAAAAAGTTTAAAACTTTTAACTGCCCACCTCACCCTCTCCTCAGTGATGGGTATATATTTACAGCTTGGTTTGCTGCAGGTACTTCCGGTGCGTTGGTCATAATTCCCGGGAAATGTGTGTCCAGGAGCAGCTCTAGGGTTTCCCCTTCTGTGCTGGTCCAGGTACCATTCGGTCTCCGCAGAAAGCTAATAGCTGTTTGCGTCTTAGAAAGCACGCACCGTAGCCTTGATGTGTCAACGACACTTTCGACTACAGTGCAGAAATTTCTCCATGAAGTTCTCTTCGCTTGTCTCAGGACTTTTTTGTAGGTCCTTAGTTTGTCCTTGTATTCTAGCCATTGTGACCCGTTATCAAGGAATTTGGCTTTGTTAAACTGTTCTCTACAGGCTTTACGAAGTAGGTCCAGATCATGGGCCCACCAGTGAGGTTTACGCTTACCGCGTAGTTTTGGCATTGGACAAGCCTGTTCTAAGGCATTTGAGAATGCCGATGTGAAGGTTTCTACCAGACCCTCTAGCTCCTTCGTTGATGTGGGGCTTTGTGGGGGCAGTGCTGGTAGTTTTCTTGATAACAGCTCATTATGTATTTTCCCAGTTTGTATTACGTGGGTTACGTCTCGAAATGGTCTGATCGACGAAGAACTCTAACATTACTTCAATATACAGGTGGTCTGAAAGGAATGTTCCTCAAGAACACGCCATTTTTCAACCCACCCAAAAGCGCTTTCGCTACAAATAGGGAGGTCAATAACCTCTTTACGGTTGTTAGTAATAAAAGTTGGTTCATTACCATTCATTAACCATGTAAGTTGTTAAAAGGTAATCAAAAAGTGACTCACCACGAGTGTTTATGTCGGAACTACCCCACTGCACGTGGTGGACGTTTGCGTCTGTCCCGATTAGCAGATGGCCTTTGCTTGAGTCGGCCACCAGATCCTTTACCGTCTTTTGCGGAGGAGAATTCTCTGGGTCGTACGGCATATAAACGAAGACTAGCGTTAATTGGGTGCCTCCGCTTGCCAAGCTGGCCGCTGTAACGTCACCATTGCTATAATTAGGTAAGAGAAAGATATTTAGCTCAGACTTTACTAAAATGCAGATTCTAACTTTACCTTCATCTGCAGCTCGGATGAGCTTAAACCCAATGGCCCCAATCCGCAAATCCTTGAGTTATTCATCCAGTGTTCTTGGATAAGGACCACGTCGACGTCGCCTTTAGAAAGGCGACTGATGAGAGCAGCCGAGGCTGCCTTACTTTTGTGCAGGTTTATCTGGAGCAACCTCAGCATGAGCTTGCTCAGACTCCCTTTGCTCCATCACCATGATGTTGGGATCCTCTCCGTCGCTATCCAGCAGAGTATCCCCCATCGACAAATTGCCCAGAGCCACTGCGCAATTTGATGTGGCGGAAACCAGGCTTTCGGTGTCGGAGATTTCCGCTTCCACTTCGGGTGCCTCAATGTCCGTGCCCAAAGAAGCACTCGAAAGGGATGCGCGCTATGCTTCCCCACAGTATACGTGAATTACGACCTCGCCGAGGCCGTAAAACAATCTTCCTTTGCTCTGTCTAAGGGGCTCGAGGGCTTCCTTATTCAGGGCTAACACGACCTGTCTCCTAGGTCCTACAGCGTCCTCGGCTTGGATGACACTCCAGTCCTGCGTTGGGAGAGCCGGGTTCATCAGTTGCAGCATCCTAAGAATTCTCTCAGGTTCTGCTGGAACTGCTGGAACCCGTGCCCTGGCCCTTGGCCGAGCCGGAATGTTCTTCCAGTCGACGACCTCAATAATTTCCCCGGGATAGACTTGTCCCAGCTTTGCGGCTGCTGCCTGGTACAGCGCAACAGACCTTGCGTCCTCGCAAGCGCGTACCTTGATTTGGCCCTGGTACCATCCTGCATCAGAACCTCGCGGTGGACTACCCGGAGACTCCATCAGCACGTCGAGAACGGCGTTACCGATTCCATTACGGACGTACAGCCACTGGTCTATAGGGATTGCACCACGGTCATTCCCTCGGTCCAGGATTCCTATAAGGATCCGGCCCTTGGCTACCTCGGGAAAGCTGGGTTTAGCTACCGCGGGGTGATTCTGGTTCCTTTTCGGCGGTGGTTTAATATCCTCGTCGGACCTTTGACGCTTGTATGGGGTTGCGCTTTCTACATTTGTTGGCAGAGAACCCCGAAAATTCGGCATTAGAGCTCGCGCCCTTACCACCGAATTCCTGGCGTTCTCTGACAGCGTTTCCAGCGGAACGCCCTCATACCTTGACAGGACTTTTGCAGCCCTTCTCTTGTTCCTGTGGAACGATCCCTTGTGGGACTCTTCTTGAGAAGGGGTCCGACCCGTAGTTGCCCTCGCGGTCGTACCCCCGGATGATGTTTTGTTTATGGCTCCTTTCTCCTTGGCTCAGTGTGACCAGATCGTGGGACCCCTTTCACAGCCGTGGGGAGAACAGTCGCCGTACCGGCGTCAGACGGGCGCCCAGCATCAGCAGGCGCGTCAGTGTTCGCCGTTGCCAGCGCAACTACCTTCGCCGCCATACTGGTGCTTGCCCCCGGCAGATCACCTAAGGCCATATTGACTGAGGTTGCTCTCTTGTTGTCCATGTGGAGCCGACCCATCGTTTCCAACGCAGTCGCTCCCCCGGTTGAAGTAGCTGTTGCGGCCCTGCTTTCCCTTGGCTCGGAGTGGCCAGGTCCAGAGACCTCTGCCACAGCCGTGGGAAATATGGTGGCCGTTCCGGCGCTTGGTCGGTGTCCGGCAACAGCAGGCGCGTCAGGGTTCGCCGTTGCCAGCGCAACTCCCTTCGCCGCCATACTAGTGCCGACCCCCACCAAGTTGTTCTTCCCTGTAGCATTGGTAGCCCTCCCACTAGGGCGTATGGATACCTTTGGTGTTGTCCTTCTCCCTGTGGAGGAAGACGAAGTTTCTTTTTTTACTTTGTTTTTTATTCATCTTGTTCGTACGACCCCTTGTTAGACGAGGCCAGTTTAGGGTCAACTTATTGAAAAGGGGGAAAAGTGTCGTCCGCCGCAGCAGGGCCCCTTACCGCGGTAAGACCATTTCTACTCTCTGAGGCGGCCCGGTTTCAGAGAGGCTCCGTGCAAATACAGCTAGATTAACCTCCCGGCTGCAAACCATCCAATGAGTAAGGAGCCGCATAACACTCTGGATTGGGAGAGGGCAGATCTTGGTCATCGCTGACCCTAGGACTAGGCCACCGCAGTCATGGAGATCCATATAAACCTGCATCCTACTGGGTGGCATAATCTCATGGTCCGCGACTAAGCCCTCGCATCGCGGCAAGATGTCTGTCCTTCGCGAGGGGTGAATTTAATAACTTTTTGTAGATTTTATTCATTGTTTCGGATACGTTATGACTAAGAGACTTATTTTTTGTGGGATATGTTTGTAACTTTTTGCGTTTTCTTCATTTTTATGAAATTTTTACGATTTTTAGGTGAAGGCACCAGTAATCGATCACATTGGAGATGGTTATGGATATACCTAGGTATGGTTACGACTATGGCGTTGGGGTTAAGGAGGTTTAATTAGCTCTTTAAGGTATTAATGATGGTTTTATAAAAGGGAGTGGCCATTAGTTGTATATGTGAAGGCGTTTTCGAGATATCGATCAAAATGCGGACCAGGGTGACCCAGAACATCATCTGTCGGGTACCGCTAATTTACTTATATATGTAACACCATGAACAGTATTCCTGCCATGATTCCAAGGGCTTTCTTTTGATTTCGCCCTGCAGAACTTTTTCATTTTCTCCTCCTTAATATGGTAGGTGTGACACCCATTTTACAAAGTTTTTTCCAAAGTTATAATTTTGCGTCAAAAAACCAATCCAACCACCATGTTTCATCCCTTTTTTCGTATATGGTATAGAATTATGGCATTTTTTTTTTAATTTTCGATATCAAAAAAGTGGGCGTGGTTTTTGCCCATTTTTAATACCCAGATAAAGTGAGTTCAGATATGTATGTGAACTAAGTTTAGTAATAAAATAATTAAAAAAAAAAAATGTTTAGTTAAACGGTTTTATTGAAAACAATACTTACATGAAATAATAATAATACGAAAAGCTAGAAAATAATTAGGTAGGTTCTAGGTACTAGTCATCACATACCTTACCAACGCTTTTATTTAATTGTCTGACCAACGCCCTACATTAATAAGGAGTGTGATGACTAGTACCAAGGACCTACCTAATTATTTTCTAGCTTTTCATATTATTATTATTTCATGTAAGTATTGTTTTCAATAAAACCGTTTAACTTAAAAAATTTTTTTTAATTATTTTATTTTCATCTTTTTAGTTTTTATTTAATTGCCTATTATTTCTCATTCTATTTAGTTCATTTAGTGACTCATTATTACAAGGACTCTTTCCTGACAATTTGTTACAACCTAAGTCCTCAATACATAATCCTTCCAAAGACTTTACTCGACTCTGCGCCACGTATGCTTGTCCCTCCTCCAACTCCAAAATATTTTGATGTCACTTCTACTGGACTGTATGCAATATTTGTTCCAAATATGAGCCAAATCGGGCATCATAGGTCGCTTTCTATTCATGTATGTATTATGTGTTCCAAATATGGACGAAATCAAATCGGACCACAAATACGATTTTTGTGAATATCTCGATCCTTGCGCCACCTATCGGCGATTTTTTTGATAGGTCGCTTTCTATTCTTGTATGTATTATTTGTTCCAAGCATGAGCCAAGTCGGACCACAAATACGAATTTTGTGAATATCTCGATCCTTGCGCCACCTAGCGGCGATTTTTTTTCATAAGTCGCTTTTTATTCTTGCATGTATTTTGTGTTCCAAATATGAGCCAAATCGGACCACAAATACGATTTTTGTGAATATCTCGATCCATGCGCCACCTAGCGGCGATTTTTTTCTTATTATTGCATTGTCTGAACTATATTCCAAGTTTCAAGCTTGTAGCTTATCGGGAAGTTACTTAAATTTCAATTACAAGATTCGTTCACAACGGCCGTGCGGCCGTGCATGCGGCCTGCCTGTCAACTCAAGCTAAATAAAACCGTTTAAAAACGCATGCTAGAGTCACCCCTGGTCCACGATTATGGCGATATCTCGAAAAGGCGTCCACTTATAGATTTAAGGCCCACTCCCTTTTAAAATACTCATTAACACCTTTCATTTGATACCCATATCGTACAAACAAATTCTAGGGTCACCCCTGTTCCACCTTTGTGGCGATATCTCGAAACGGCGTGCACCTATGGAACTAAGGATTACTCCCTTTTAAAATACTCATTAGCACCTTTAATTTGATACCCATATCGTACACCGTATGCCCTGGGTTCAACTCCCGGGCAAAGCAACATCAAAATTTTAGAAATAAGATTTTTCGATTAGAAGAAAATTTTTCTAAGCGGGGTCGCCCCTCGGCAGTGTCTGGCAAGCGCTCCGATTGTATTTCTGCCATGAAAAGCTCTCAGTGAAAACTCATCTGCCTTGCAGATGCCGTTCGGAGTCGGCATAAAACATGTAGGACCCGTCCGGCCAATTTGTAGGGAAAAATCAAGAGGAGCACGACGCAAATTGGAAGAGAAGCTCGGCCTTAGATCTCTTCGGAGGTTATCGCGCCTTACATTTATTATTTTTTTTTTTATATCGTACAAACGCATTCTAGAGTCAACCCTGATCCACCTTTATGGCTGTATCCCTAAATGGCCTCCACCTATAGAACTATCTGTCAACTCAAGCTAAATAAAACCGATTAAAAATACATCGATTTTTGCTCAAGTTATCGTGTTAAAGGCCGAGCGGAAGGACAGACGGTAGACTGTGTATAAAAACTGGGAGTGGCTTCAACCGATTTTAGTCATTTTCAGAGAAAATATTTATCGTCAAATTTCACAAGTATTGGTAAATTTTTGTTCGAGTTATGGCATTAAGAGTATTCTACACAAATTAAATGAAAATGGGCGGAGCCACGCCCATTTAGAAATTTTCTTTTATTTTTGTATTTTGTTGCACCATCTCATTACTGGAGTTGAATGTTGACTTAATTTACTTATATACTGTAAAGATATTCCATTTTTGTAAAAATTTGATTTTAAATTTTTTTTAATGTGGACGTGTTCGTCATCCAATTATGCTAATTTTTATTTAGCACAAATATAGTAATAGGAGTAGATAATGTCCCTGCCATATTACAGCTTGCAAAACTTTTAAATTACCTTCTTTTAAATGTGGGCAGTGCCATGCCCATTGTACAAAATTTTACAAAATTTCTATTCTGCGTCATGAGGTCAACCCACCTACCAAGTTTTATCACTTTATCCGTCTTTGATAATGAATTATCGCACTTTTTGGTTTTTCGAAATTTTCGATATCGAAAAAGTGGGCGCGGTTATAATTCGATTTTGATCATTTTAAATTGCGATTTGAGATGAGTGCCCAGAAAATTACGTAGCAAATTTCATTAAGATACCTGAAAATTTACTGAATTTATCGTGTTTATGGACGAACGGACGGATGGACGGACATGGCTAAATGCATTTCTTTTTTCGCCCAGATCATTTTTATATAAAGAAGTCTATATCTATCTCTATTAGTTTATGCCGTTACGGGGTACCGTTGTGCGCACAAAATTAATATACTCTATGAGCTCGTCTCAGCTGAGTATAAAAAGAAACAACAACACAACAGTATTTATGAAATTAATTGTAATGGTAAAGAAGGCGAACACTGCGATAAAATATATATAGGAACAACAAAGCGAGCTTTAGGAGTGAGAAGAAGCGAATACAAAGATGACGTAAAAAATATAAAAATGACGACAGCTTTAGCGCAGCACATCAGCAATTTCGATCACTCAGCTGATTTCGATAATGCGCGCATAATAGATGTGGAAAGCAAAACAATGAAAAAATTAACGGTGGAATGGCTTCGAATCCAACAGCAGATAAATAATGCCATGAACTTATGAGGTGGGTTTTGTCTAAGGCTGCGGTAATGCTCAGTCAATCCAGAGTCGATTAAAGGTCCCACAAACCCCTACTGGATAAATAAACAATATTTAAGTGTTACGAACACACGCATACACGGCTGGAGATATTAGACGGCCAGCAGCTTTCCGTCGCGGCTCAACGGCGGTAGGATGGCAGACGGCCAATGGTCGGCGTAGCACCGGCGGGATGGAAGCAACGACGGCACCAGAAGGGCGACGAAGCGACGGCAGCGGCGGTGGGCTACGGAGCGCGTACCAGGGTCGGGGTGAGAGGGGAAGTAGGCTGGCGATGTGGTTTACCTGGACAGAGGCGGCTCGTTCCAGGCGGGGTCGGTTGACGGTGTCGGCGAGATCGGTAGTCTTCGGCAGAATCGGCAATCGACGGGGTCGGTCACCTTCGGGGGAAACTGCGATGACTCGGGTTAGGGCTGGTTTCGCCGGTGGACACCCCCGCTTCCCTACTTGCACGCTAATAGAAGGTGCGTAAGGTGGGCGGTGCTGTACCAGCCGAGACACCGTGGATCGATCCGCGCGCGGAGGGGAAGTGCACCTTAACGGCACAGCGGTAGCCCCTGTGCGCACGTTTCGGCTCACGGCTGAAACTAGAGCTATGGGGTCGTGCCGTCGTTCGGGCAGCTGGTCATTCCTTACCAGACCAGGACGACGGAGAGAAAAGTAGCCCGAAGACACCACTCTCGTCGTCCTGGTGCAGCAAGGGGTGACTCGCGCCATAGCAGCACCCTCTTCTTCCTAGCTAACTATTGGGACTGGTCCCACCGCTCCAGGCAGCATATCAACCCAGAGCTGAGAGGGAGGGGTGCTTTGGTTCATTGAGGCAGCGGGCCGCTCAACGCCAGGGTGGGCGACGGAGGGAAAAGTAGTCCGAAGACACCACTCGCGTCGTCCAGCCCTGGTGGAGGGTGATCCGCGCCATGACGGCGCCCCAGCCACGCAGCCCGAGCTGAGGGAGGAAGGGGATATTTGGTCATCGAGGCAGCGGGCCGCTCAAGCACCAAGGTGGGCGACGGAGGGAAAAGTAGTCCGAAGACACCACTCGAGTGGTCCAACCCTGGTGGAGGGTGACCCGCGCCCCTTCCACTCAGCTAGCTAGCCGGAGTGGTTATTTTGTCTTTAAAAAGACAACCACTGCCGCTGGCTCACCTGAGAGGACTGAATTGCAAAAATGCAAATTCGCTGTTTATATGGGTGGTGCCGCAAACTGGTTGAGAAACCAATACACCATTATTGTGACTTTCTTGTGATTTTCTCGTACGGAACACACCATTGGTTTGCTATCAATCGTTGGTAGCGTGTGGTTATTTACCATAGTGGTTGTTGGCTATGCCTCCCACTTCACACAGTTGACGGAAAGCTGCGGTGGGAAAAGATGGATCTCCAGGTATGGTTTTGGCCTTATGCCTGTGCATCTGGGCGAAGCACTTTATTTAAAAAAAAAAAATTTTTTCTTTTAATAATATAAGGAGCCATTCCACTTATATCTAACTGAGTTAATGTTTATATGTCACGTTTTAAATTCATTTGTATAACGTAAGGGTAATTACATTTAATTGTTCTTAAAACTAACAAAGTATATTTCATGCAATTCATTATAATACATAATATTCTTCTTCTTCGTTTCCGTCTTCTTCCGGTTGTGATTTCATCATGGCCATCAGGTATTCGGTAAAATGTGACCCGAAAAAAATTGGTTAACTTTGCGTTTTTGCTCGGTTGGCTGGCCACTGGTACTGATCCCTCCGTGTGCACCCGTTCTGACGTCGTTTTATTTCTCCGAAGTTTATGCCTGCTGCAGATGCTCTTGTATCTTCTTTTCTGGCCATTTTATTGCAAGTGCCATTTGGGGAATCTCCTAATCGCTTGTGCGGTGGTCGCTTAGGAACGGTGCTAACGCTTTTCCGCCGAACTGCTTCCCATTGTCGGTGAGGAAGGTTTTCGGACAACCAAGCAAGTGTATGACCTTTTCTTGTAGCACTTTGAGCACGCTTGACGCTTTTGCTTGGCGCGCCCGGATTAACTCCACCCACTTATAGAATTTGTAGATAATGGCGAGGAGGTAAGTGCTTCTTTGCTTGGAACGTGGTAGTGGTGGCACGAAGTCGGTAGTTACTATTTCCCATGGCCCCGGATATTGCATGGTTGCTAATAATCTCACCGGGCTCTTCTCTGTCGATTTTTATGGTGTAAAATATATCTGGTTCGGTGTTTTGTAACGGGTAGCGGGAGAGCACATTGCATATCGCGTTCGGCGCTCTTTTTCGGTACCCTTTATCCAAGTTGTATTTTTGTATAGCCGGGTAACGGGGTAGAAGCGTTGCTTCAGCGGTCGGTTATGCTTACGGATGGTCGAATGTTCGGCTGCGGTAATATCCTAATCCCATGTGCGGTGGTCGCTCAGGAACGGTACTAACGTTTTTCCGCCGAACTGCTTCCCATTGTCGGTGAGGAAGGTTTTCGGACAACCAAGTAAGTGTATGACCTTTTCTTGTAGCGCTTTGATTACGCTTGCCGTCTTTGCTTCGCCCGCTGGGATTAACTCCACCCACTTGTAGAATTTGTAGATCATGGCGAGGAGGTAAGTGCTTCTTTGCTTGGTACGTGGTATTGGTGGCACGAAGTCGGTAGTTACTATTTCCCATGGCCGCGGATATTGCATGGTTGCCAATAATCTCACCGGGCTCTTCTCTGTCGCTTTTTACGGTGTAAAATATGTCTGGTTCGGTGTTTTGTAACGGGCGGCGGGAGAGCGCATTGCATATCGCGTTCGGTGCTCCATTTCCGTACTCTTTATCCAAGTTGTATTTTTGTATAGAAGGCTAACGGGGGCAGAAGCGTTGCTTCATCAGTCGGTTATGCTTACGGATGGTAGAATGTTCGGCTGCGGTAATTGTGCTAACGGGTTTGCTCGATCGCTTCTGGTGGTGCGCTGAAAAAGTTTCCTGCTCCGAATTTTGGCCATTGTTCGCGTGTTCCCAGCTGGTCATTGCATAGTGGGTCTAACTCGGCTGATCTTCTGGTCAATGTGACTTCTAACGGCTGGTCATCTAGCGTGAGGATGATTCCCCTTTCCCGTAAGAAGTCTATCCCTAAGTACATCCGTTCTGCCAGTTTCGGGATGACGGACATCATTGTGTTAGTCGCTCGTCCTTGGCACGTAATCCTTGATGGGTAGGAATTCGAACTGTAGACACACGTCTGGTCTGCCAATTGCACGCTTCGCCTGTTAAGACGTGGTTTGATGTTGTTACTCTCCAGGTGATTTCGTATTGACTCATCGACGTATGATAGGGTGGCGCCGGTGTCCACTAGCGCGCGCACGCTCATGCCCTCGACTCGTTGTCACTATGTAGAAAAGGTCATCTACTTGCATTTCGGCAGCGGGATCGCAGGCTGGTGGTTCCATAGGCTTCTGTGGCCGCACAAATAATGCTTGGCGGCTTCCTTTCACATAACTTGACGGCATCCTGGGTGTGTTGCCATTTATGAGGTGGGTTTTGTCTAAAGCTGGGGTAATGCTCAGTAAATCCAGAGTCGAGTAAAGGTCCCACAAACCCCTACTGAATAAATACACAATATTTATGTGCTACGAACACACGCACACACGGCTGGAGATATTAGATAAGCAGCAGCTTTCCGTCGCAAGATGGTGAAGGGGCGGAGCGGCTAACGGTCGTTGGAGCAGAGGAGGTTAGGTAGGACGGTTGAACTGTCGGGTAACGGACGGATTGGTACGGCGTTACGGAAGCAGCGGCGGGATAAAAGCAGCGGCTTAACGGCGGTAGGATGGCGGACGGCCAACGGTGGTCGTAGAAGGGGCGAGAGGAATGCAGCGGCTTAAAGGCGGTAGGATGGCGGACGGGCAACGGTCGTCGTAGCAGCGGCGGGACGGATGCAGCGGCTTAGTGGCAGTAGGATGGCAAGCGGCCAGCGGTCGTCATAGCAGCGGCGGGACGGATGCAGCGGCTTAACGGCGGTAGGATGGCGGACGGCCAACAGTCGTCGTAGCAGCGGTGGCACAGATGCAGCCGCTTAATGGCGGTAAGTTGGCAGACGGCCAATGGTCGTCCTAGCAGCGGCGTGACGAATGCAGCGGCTTAACGGCGGTATGATGGCAAGCGGTCAGTTGTTGGTGTAGCAGCGGCGGCACCAGAGGTGCGACGATGCGAAGGCAGCGGCGGTGGGCTACGGAGCGCGTACCAGGACTAGGGTGAGAAGGTAAGTAGGCTGACGTTGGGGTTTACCTGGACAGTGGCGGCTCGTTCCTGGCGGGGTTGGTTGACGGTATCGGATTGATCGGTAGTCTTCGGCAGGATCGATCGTCGGAGGGGTCGGTCACTAGGGGAAGAGATTGCGAGGACTCGGTTAGTGCTGGTTTCGCTGCTGGACACCCCGGCCTCACTACTTGCACACTAGAAGGTGCGTAAGGGGGGCGGGGTTGACCAGCCGGGGCACCGTGGGTCGAACCGTGGGAGGAGGGGAAGTGCAACTTAACGGCACAGCGGTAGCCCCTGTGCGCACGCATCGGCTCACGGCTGAAACCAGAGCTATGAGGAGGGTCGTGCGGTCGTTCGGGTAGTCGGCCATTCCTTACCAGACCAGGGCGACGGGGGGAAAAGTAGCCCGAAGACACCACTCTCGTCGTCCGGGTGCAGCAAAGGGTAACTCGCGCCACGGCGGCACCCTCTTCTCCCTATCTAACTGGTGGGAGTGGTCGCACCGCTCCAGCCAGCCTATCAAACCAGGACTGAAGGGGAGGGGCAGCGGGCCGCTCAACGCCAGGGTGGGCGACGGAGGGAAAAGTAGTCCGAAGACACCACTCGCGTCGTCCAGCCCTGGTGGAGGGTGACCCGCGCCATGACGGCGCCCCTGCCACGTAGCCCGAGCTGAAGGGGGAAGGGGGTATTTGGTCATCGAGCCGCTCAAGCACCAAGGTGGGCGACGGAGGGAAAAGTAGTCCGAAGACACCACTCGCATCGTCCAACCCTGGTGGGGGGTGACCCGCGCCATGACAGCGCCCCTTCCACTCAGCTAGCTAGCCGGAGTGGTTATTTTGTCTTTAAAAAGACAACCACTTCCGCTGGCTCACCTGCGAGGACTGAATTGCAAAAATGCAAATTCGCTGTTTATATGGGTGGTTCCGCATGGTTGAGAAACCAATACACCATTTTTGTGATTTTCTTGTGTTGACGGAACACACCATTGGTTTGCTATCAGTCGTTGGTAGCGTGTGGTTATTTACCATAGTGGTTGCTGGCTATGCTATAGAAAAATAAGTACAGGGAGGTTCAAGTGGCTATGCTATAGAAGAATAAGTACAGGGAGGTTCAGGTTTAAGTGAATAAGGAAATACAGGGGGGTGATATTATTGTAACGCTACGTTAAAATCTGCAAAGAAGAAGTAGATAATATCAGTTGTGCATACAAATGTATGCTAGACAACAATTGACGAACTGCTGGGATAGTGTAGATGTTTTTAAATGTAAAAATGTAGTTTATGTTAAATGTATATATTTTTGTAAATATGTGTAATTAATTCAAAATCTACAATTTATATTAAGGTATGTATGTATTATAATTTATAAAATATGTCTAATTATGTTTTCTTTTCGAAATAAATACATAGTCTCCCTGAAGAAGACACACTAACGTGTCGAAACGCGACGGAGGAAAAAAGAAAAACTAATCAGCCTAATTCTAAACAAAAATTCCGTGCGAGTTTTTCCCTTCTCCCACTCCTCGTATTCTAAATAAAAATTCCTTGTGAGTTTTTTCACATCTCCCTTTCCTCCTATTCTGAACAGTGTTCGAAAAAGCGGAAACCGGTTATGGGAGAAAAGTAAGTATTATGAATGTGAGTGACAGGGAGATTTCTCTGTCATTTCTTAGGAGCTTTTTCACTTGTTAAATTAAAGGGAATGCATCAAAATAGTTAATGGAAACCGGTTCTTTTAAGAAAGAACACTTATTTGTACAAATTTGTGCTAAAATATGTACATTCTACCACAATATTCTTTTTTTTAAGTTAAAGTATATCATAAGTAACGGAAGAGCTCTTGGTATATTTGATGCAGCCATCCAGAAATTGCGCAAGGATATTTTAAGAAGGCTTAAATAGATTTTGGCACATGACGAATTCAACTCGACTTGGCCGCTAGAAAATTGCTTTGCTGGATGGGAGCAGGCAACTGCGGATGATTTGTGTTATCCCACCGTCTTCTTCTTATTATGCTCCTCTTTTGATGTTGCTGTGGCACCAATTCATTACTCATTTCAGTGAATACCACATGAAATGCAATACTGTGCATTGTGTATGCTTTATTTCTTAATTTCAAACAAATTCGCAACAATAATTAAACTTTAAAATTTTTTTAACAAAATATGAAATGCGCAACGAAATTTCAATTGAGAAATTGAAATTCGAAATTCCTCCCTAGGAGAAAAGAATTGGAGAAATTTTTCCGCGGGAATAAAAAAATCCGCGAGAACAAAATTCCGAGGGAATATTTAGAATTGGGCTGAATGTTTTTGCTTTAAATTGAACGACCAAAAAAGCTCTAATAAATAAATCAACTGAACATTTCCCATGGTCTAATAAATACAATAATCTACTCTAAATTGTTCATCTAGATTGGTGACAACACATTTCCCATAAATTGTGTAGCTTCAATCCATCTTTGACTTCCCAGGAGTAGCTATTATAAGCGATGTATGAACAAATCTTACAACCTACGCACTGATCGCGAGATTTATTAGAAATTGGCGCATAACTTGTTAAATGGGTGTAAACCATGCGAATGGGCAATACCAAAATAAAGTTGAAATATTTTTGCGATTACGTATTAATATATAAATATGACAGTAGAATTCTATGAGTGCACACTTCCTTCTTCAAGACTTCCCATATTAGTAATATCAAGCGAATACCAGTGATATAGATTCTGAGGTCCAGGGGCCCTATTCACTATCTGTGACTGAGTTTTAAAGTGTACCCAAACAATTGTGCAAACTTTGAAATTCTGATTCTGTAAAGCAAAACTGTGAACAAGAAATCTCACTGATAAAAACTTCGTTAGTTCTCTTGACAGCCAGCGTACACTATTGCGACACTCAAAATTCATTCACACTGTTGCAGAATAACTTTTTTCTTTTCATGGCATTTGATAAACATTTTCTCTCATGAATTTTATATTCAGCGCTCTTTCAGCAAAACAATGTGCACAATACTTTACAGAATTGCATGAAAATTTAAAGTGTAACTTTTGTGTGCAAATGAGTTTTCAATAAGTTTACATTTTTCAGTTTTTCACAGATAGGGAATTGACCCCCAGGAGATATGTGATATGAAAAGAAAAATGTTTATGGGAGGTAACAATGTTTATGGGAGGCTCCCTTGCTCTTTGTTTTATGCCAACTGCGAACGACGTCTGCAAGGCAGATAAATTCACTGAGAAGCTTTTCATGGCAGAAATACACTCGGATTGTTTGCCAAATCACTTCCGTGGGCCGACCCCCAAACGAAAAACTTCTTTCTAATTGCACAAATTTGTTTCTAAATGTTTCATGTTACTTTGCCTTGGAGTTTAACCCAGGATTCTCGGTTTGGTAAGCGGAGCACGCTACCACCACACCACGGCGGCTACCTCCATTGTGATTCCTAAATAAATGAGTTCTAGGCGCGCCAACCTCCAAAGAGCTTTTAGGCCTATCTACATATACAATTTTTGTGAGTTAAGTATAACTCTTTAATCTTTTTTTTTTAACTTTTTATTATCTGTGTATATAATGTGACGAATATTAGCAACACTAAGGGATACTATCATCTCTAGGCCGATGCTAAGCAGTGACATCATTAAATCAATCACTATGTCTACCCATATGTCCATACGACCAGCGGAGAAGAGATGCACAAACACATGCATATATCTTGTCTGAGATGCTCACAAAAGAAGGCATTAATTTGTGCAAGTATCACTCACATATACACGTGCATATGAGAAGCTATAAACGTAGTTATAGCTGGTAATTTTATAGCTGATAACTAACTAGTAAATTCTAGAATAGAAAAGCCTAGAAATATGCAACGAGGAAACCAGACAATATAAACGGCAGCAACAGTAGAGGCACGACAATCTGTTTGATTTAAGACGCTATCTGGCGAGCAATAGAAGTGTTATTTTGAAAGTTGTCTAATAAAGGCCGTTTTGCATCATTGAACAGTGGAGTTATTTATTCCACAGTTTAGTAATTCGAACGTTATCAAAATGGTTGTAAATAAGAGGAATTGCACTAAGTTCGTTACAATTGGTGTCAGAAGAGGAATTGTTGAATAAATTCCAGAGGACAACAAGGACACGGCAAAGTTAAGTGAACTGAAGGTCCAGTAACTGAAGAAGGAGTTGAAGAGCCGTGGATTGAATACAACCGGCATTAAACTCGAACTTAAGGCGACGACGAGAGGCAATGGAAGCAGAAGGAATTACCGTGGAAGAGTATGTCTTTAATCTTGATGTCGACGAGACAACAACAAAAATTGAAGAGAAAAACGAAACATCGCAGACAGTTACGAGCACAGACTTGAACATGATTTTGGCTGCAATATCTGCTCAAACATGGTCAATGGCATCTCAACTGGAATCACAGGAGACACGTATAACATCCAAGATGGAAACACAACTAGAATTCCAGGAGAATTGTATAACATCCAAGGTGGATGCACAAGAAACGCGTATTTCACAAATGTCGACACAGATTACATCTAAGATGGAAACACAATTAGAAGAACAGAAGACATATATGGCTGAGCAGTTGAAAGCACAAGAATCTCGCATATCTTCGCAACTATCAGAACAGGAAGCAAGGGTATCATCAAAACTGGAAGCGCAGGATGCAAACATCGCTCAATTTCAGGCAGAAGTCGATGATTTGAAGGGTCGTATGAAGCAGTTGCAATTAAATCGTCCAGCTGTTTCAGCAAGCAATCCAAAGGTAAAAACACCATCCTTTGACAGTTCTTTTCCTTTCCAGGTCTTTAAGCTACAGTTTGAGAAGACCGCAGCAGTGAACAACTGGAATGCGGAAGATAAAGTTGCAGCTCTATTCGTAGCATTGGAGAGGCCAGCAGCCGAATTCCTACAGACGATTCCCGAAGGAGAGCGGAACAACTATGAAACATTGATGGCCGCTATCGAGAGACGTTACCGAAGCGAGCATAGGAAACAGATATATCAAATTGAGTTGCAAAATCGGTACCAAAAAGCGAAAGAGACTTTGCAGGAGTTTGCGTCGGATGTCGAAAGACTGGCCCATCTAGCAAATGCGGACGCACCCGTGGAATACACCGAGAGGTTAAAAATCCAGAGCTTCATAAATGGCAGAGGAGATGTGGAAAAGAAACGAGCTACATACGCGAATCCAAAACTAACATTTGCTGAAACGGTATCGCATGCACTGACTCAGGAGACAGCCTCACTTTTGAGTAAGCCAGCCTACAAAGCTCATCGCGTGGAAGTGGAAAGGCCAGATTGGGTAGACCAATTTTGGAAGCACTGAAGGGGTCCCAACAGAAAAATGCTGCAGTTATGAAATGTTTCAATTGCGGCAACCCTGGTCACATTGCACGTCATTGCAGCACTGGTTCTAATAGTTCCAACAATGTGGGTGGCCGTAAACGCAGAGCTGAAGGAGATGAGCAAATCTCCAAATCTATTTTTACTAAATAGTTAAACTAAAACGAGTGAGCCGCAAAGAGCAACAGCTGGCTCCCGCAATTGAATGCTCCATAATCTCTATCTCGGCAATTGGAAGAAGGTCAAGCAATCTTATTGTAGGAGGACATGTGGATGGAAAGGAACGTTTACTGACTGTAGATACGGGTGCATCTCATTCCATTATTCGATCGGATTTAGTCAACAAGAAGGTAAGACCATTGCTTGGAGCAAGATTACGTACAGCCACGGCAGAGGACACCCAGGTAATTGGAGAAGTAGCATCTGAAGTAGCAATTGGGAACGTCACGGTACTACACAATTTTATAGTGGCAGAGATTGTTGATGAAATCATAATTGGAGTGGACTTCCTGATCGACCAAGGGATCAAGATCGATATGCAAAGCAAGACGACGCAATATAAGAACATGGATGTGCCAATTAATTTCGGCTACGAGAGAGGCTACAGCAGTAAACGAGTGGTGGTGGAAGAGAGTCAGCAAATACCACCAAAATCAGAAGCAGTCATCTAGGCAAAGGTTGATGGAGATTGTGGGATAAACAAATTGTGGGTTGTCGAAGCAGCAAACAAATCAACACTGAACATACTTGTAGGAAAAACCCTAGCTTTGAAAAAACAAGATGGACGTATTCGGGTAAGAGTACTCAATGAGTTCAAGTCAGCACTCAAACCGACAAAAGGAGCTATTTTGGGAAGATGCCAAGAGGCTGAAGTAGTTATTAACTGTGAACAGCTCCAGGAACACTTTTCATCTAGTAATACTGATCTTTCAAATGACATCACGGCATGGACGGAGGGGCTGGAGGAAGATTATCAGAGTAAGGCAAAGCAACTGCTCCTAAAGTACGCAAACATATTTGACCAGGATGGTTCCAAACCCGGCCGCACCAATGTTGTGAAACATCAAATTGACACTGGAGACGCGAGGCCGATACGTCAAGATCCACGTAGTGTTCCACTGGCGGAACGGGAAGTTGTCTGTCAAATCGTACAAGAAATGGGCGACAGCGGCGTCATCGAACCATTAGCTAGTCCATGGAGCTCACCTGTGGTACTTGTGAAGAAGAAGGATGGGAAAATGAGGTTTTGCGTGGACTACCGCAAGTTGAACGACGTCACGAAAAAGGATAGCTGCCCACTGCAAAGAATTGACGACACTCTTGACTCGCTCTCTAGTACGAAATGGTTTTCCACACTGAACTTGAAAAGTGGAGGTGAAGGAGGAAGACAAAGAGAAAACACCCTTCAGCATCGGAGATGGTCTTTGGCAATTTACAGTAATGCACTCTTGACTATGTAATGCACAAGATATGTTCGAGAGACTCATGGACAGGTATTGAAAGGACTACATTCGAAAACATGCTTGGTGTACCTGGATGACATCATCGTATTTGGCATGAACTTTGATGAACATCTTAAAAACTTAGAGGAAGTTTTCCAGAGAATAGCTGGAGCTGGTGTAAAACTAAGTCCCAAAAAAGGTTTGCTGTTTAAAAAGGAAGTAAATTATTTGGGTCGCAAGGTAACGACAGAAGGCATCTGTACTGCGAATGGAAAGATAGAGCCAGTAAACGATTGGCCAAGGCCACTGAACCTGCATGAGTTGAGAAGTTTCCTTGGGCTGTGCACATATTAACGCCGATTTGTGCCTAACTTTTCCAGGGTAGCCCATGGCTTCCATGAGCTATAAAGCTTTTGAATGGAAGAAGGAGCAAGAAGTGGCTTTCCAAACTTTGAAGGAGCGTTTGTGCACTGCCCCAATGTTGGCAAATCCGATTCTAGGAGAAACATTTATTCTAGATACATATGCGAGTGGATATGCTATAGGAGGCATTTTATCACAACTGGTTGATGGACAGGAGAAGGTAGTTGCATATTACAACCGTTCGATTGGAAAACCACAGAGGAACTATTACGTTACACGGAGAGAGCTGTTGGCATTGGTAGAGTGCATTAAACATTTTTACAAGTACATCTACGGCCAGCGATTCCGCGACAGGACAGATCACGCAGCATTGAGATGGCTTCTGCAGTTCTGTAATCCGGAAGGACAATTAGCACGTTTGATCGAGCGACTACAAAGCTATGACTTTTCCATTGAGCATCGAAAAGGTAGTTCCTATGGAAATGCTGATGGAATGTTACGAAGACCATGCAGTTTGGAATTCAAACACTGTTCAAAGGCCGAGGCTAAAGAAGACATTATAGATGTCCGGCTAATGACTATAACGTGTACGGACGAATGGGACAAGGAACAACTAAGAAAGTGTCAGCTAGAAGATACAGATCTGTCACATGTTATGCAAGGGCTCGAACGAAACGAAAGACCAAACAGAGAGGAGATGTCAGCAGAGAGTCCCATTACGAAGTCATATTGGGCACAGTGGAACAGTTCAGAATTGATAATCGGTTGCCTTCATCGAGTATGGGAGAGAGAGGATGGTCAATGCAAGAAGAAACTGTTAGTTGTTCCCAAAAAGAGGATTCCTGACGTGCTGAGCGAGCTGCATAATGGTCCAAGTGGAGGTCATCTTGGAATCACGAAGACGCTCGAGAAAATTTAGCAGAGACTCTACTGGGTTTGTTGCCGTCAGTCGGTCACCGAGTGGATTGCCATCTGCGAGGTTTGCAACAGAGCGAAAGGGCCCAAAACACGAAGTCATGGCCAGATGAAGCAGCATATTTCAGGTGCACCATTTGAAAGGATCGCCATGGATGTCGCAGGTCCATTTCCTACTAGCAACAGCCGAAAAAAATACGTACTGGTGGTTATGGATTATTTCAGTAAATGGCCAGAGGTATACCCAATTCCAAACCCAGAAGCGGAAACAGGAGCAGAAGTGGTTACAAATGATTGGGTTGCAAGGTATGGTGTACCAATGGAGTTACATTCTGACCAAGGCAGGAATTTTGAATCAGCTGTGTTCCAAGAAATGTTGAAGAAAAGTTGTTCTTTTTGTTCATTTGTTCTTTTTTTTTCAAACAAATTTGTTCACTGCTGCTCGCCCCCGCGGAAAAAGCCAACAAGTATAGATTGTGGTGTGTATGCAGCAATGCCTTGTGTAGGTATATTTAAATGTGTTATGAATAAATAAGTTAATATATATATGTATAATTAACTTCAAAGAAAAAGTTACAAATTTCGGAAGATCCAGGAAATTGAAAGAGTGCAGACACAAATTGTAAATATGAACTTTTCAAGTTTAATAAATGTAATAATTGGTTTCTTACAAAACATGTTTTTTTATAAATAGTCCATACATATGGGGTATTCCATCCCATTTCGACCAATTTTGAACTCGACCCCTTTAGAATTGGCTGAAAGTTTTTCTCCTTTTTCTAGCTTACGAAAGACGTTTTTCAGAAGTTTTTCAATTTTTTTCATCCAACTCAAAAAAAGTTATGAATTTTTAAAAAAACACTCAACAACAACTTAAAATAAGTTTTAAATATTTTGAAAAAACGGTGTTTTTTTTTTTTTCAAAATGCTATAACTTTTTCAAAAATAGACCGTTTGGGATTATGTTTTTTTTAATATGTTTTTAAATGTAATTTTGGGAAAAAATACAAAAAAAAATTTTTAAGTTTTTTTCAATTAAATAACAAAAAAAAAAAAAAAAAATTCTCGGCCCACTCCGGGATTAGTGGGGATGATTGCAGAATTGATTGAAGTTTTTTATGAGAAAAAAAGGGCGAAATTCGAAAAATCTCGAAAAACTGAAAAATGACAAAAAAAAAACTTTAAAAATTTTTTTGACTTTTTTCCGAAAAATACATTTAAAAACAAATTTAAAAAAAAATATCCCAAGCGGTCAATTTTTGAAAAAGTTATAGCATTTTTAAACAAAAACGGTGTTTTTTTAAAAATTCATAACTTTTTTTGAGTTGGATGAAAAAATTTGAAAAACTTCAGAAAAACGTCTTTCGTAAGCTAGAAAAAGTAAGAACGGGACGGTCTTCGGCTGTGCCGAAGACTTCATACCTTTCATGAATGGGGCTGAACAATAATCTTATCCCGTTCGTAATCTCCGAATAATCGGATGTATAAGATAAGAAATATATAGGGAACAGATCTACATACCTAAAAGATTTTTAAGATAAATATAAAATAAAAAACAGATAGGTACTTTGTGTGAGGATGCAAAGTTTCATATTTTTTGTGGTCTGCGTGTAAAAACTATGACTACGAATCACGTATTTCAACAATATACTTATGACGTAAACGTAACTATTTGATGAAATCTGATGAATTTTGAAGCTTCTAGCCGTAAAAAAGTTGCAGTTTATATGGGGTATATAATACATATATCACCTATCTCTATGATTTTTTCAGACAACAATATATGCTATATACGTAAGCATTTGGTGAAATTTGAAGCTTCTAGCTGTTAAAATGGGGCAGAAATTGCGCAAAGTTTCTTATCCAAAAAATCGGTTGTATGAGATATATACTATATATACCACCGATCTCAATTATTTTTTCAGACAACAATATATGTTATACACGTAAGCATTTGGTGAAATTTGAGGCTTCTAGCTGTTAAAATGGGGAAGAAATTGCGCAAAGTTTCTTATCTGAACTATCGGTTGAATGAGATATATAAAATATATACCACCGGTCTCTATGATTTTTTCAGACAACAATATATGCTATACACGTAAGCATTTGGTGAAATTTGAACATATCTAAACGGTTTTTAAGATAAATATAAAATAAAAAATAGGTAGGTACTTTGTGTGAAGATGCTAAGCTTCACGTTTTTTGTGGTCTGCATGTAAACACTATGACTACGAATCACGTATTTCAAAAATATATGACATAAATGTAACTATTTGATGAAATTTGATGAATTTTAAAGCTTCTAGCCGTAAAAAAGGGGCAAAAATGACAGTTAATATGAAGTATATAATATATATACCACCGATCCCTATGATTTTTTCAGACAACAATATATGCTATATACGTAAGCATTTGGTGAAATTTGAAGCTTCTAGCTGTTAAAACGGGGCAGAAATTGCGCAAAGTTTCTTATCTGAACAATTTGTTGTATGAGATATATACTATGTATACCACCGATCTCAATGATTTTTCAGACATCAATATATGCTATAAACGTAAGCTTTTGGTGAAATTTGAAGCTTCTAGCTGTTAAAATGGGGGCGAAATCGCAAAAAAAATATATATATACTATATATACCATCATATATATATATATATTATATATATCACCGATCTCTATGATTTTTTGATACAACAATACATACTATATACGTAAGCAATCGGTGAAATTTGAAGCTTATAGCTGTTAGAATGGGGTAGAAATTGTGAAAAGTTTCTTATCTGAACAATTGGTTGTATGAGATATATACTATATATACAACCGATCGCTATGATTTTTTCAGACAACAATATATGCTATATACGTAAGCGTTCGGTGAAATTTGAAGCTTCTAGCTGTTAAAATGGGGCTAAAATTACGAAAATATATATATACTATATATATGTACTATATATACCACCGATCTTTATGATTTTTTCAGACAACAATATATGCTATATGCGTAAGCATTCGTTGAAATTTGAAGCCTCTAGCTCTTAAAATAGGACAGTAATTATGAAAAGCTTCTTATCTGAACAATCGGTTGTAGGGGATATATACTATATATACGACCGATCTCATAAATTTTTTCAGGCAACAATATGTGCAATATACGAAATTATATGGTGAAGTTTGAAGCTTCAATCTGTTAAATTGAGTAAGATATGACAAAAATCCTCTTTTTCTGAAAAATCGGTTGTATGGAGGATATATGCTTTAGTGGTCCGATCCGGCCGGTTCCGACAAATGTATAATCGGACACCCAAATAAACCCGCTCACCAAATTTTATCAAGAAATCTCAAAAATTAAGGGACTAGTTTGCATACAAACAGACAGACGGACAGACGGACATGGCTAAATGAACTCAGCTCTTCATTCTGATTATTTCGGTATACTTAATGGTGGGTATATCTATTTTCCTTTAAGGACTTACAATTTTGGGTTTCGTGACGAAATTAATATACCATTTAATTTTCATGAAAGGTATAAAAATAAGTAGGTACTTTGTGTGAGGATGCAAAGCTTCACGTTTTTTGTGGTCTGCATGTAAAAACTATGACTACGAATCACGTATTTCAAAAATATATGACGTAAAAGTAACTATTTGATGAAATTTGATGAATTTTGAAGCTTCTAGCCGTAAAAAGGGGGCAAAAATGATAGTTTATATGAAGTATATAATATATATACCACCGATCTCTATGATTTTTTCAGACAACAATATATGCTATATACGTAAGCAATTGGTGTAATTTGAAGCTTCTAGCTGTTAAAACGGGGCAGAAATTGCGCAAAGTTTCTTATCTGAATAATCGGTTGTAGGGGATATATACTATATATACGACCGATCTCATAAATTTTTTCAGGCAACAATATGTGCAATATACGAAATTATATGGTGAAGTTTAAAGCTTCAATCTGTTAAATTGAGTAAGATCTGACAAAAATCCTCTTTTTCTGAAAAATCGGTTGTATGGAGGATATATGCTATAGTGGTCCGATCCGGCCGGTTCCGACAAATGTCTAATCGGACACCCAAGTAAACCCGCTCACCAAATTTTATCAAGATATCTCAAAAATTGAGGGACTAGTTTGCATACAAACAGACAGACGGACAGACGGACATGGCTAAATCAACTCAGCTCTTCATTCTGATTATTTCGGTATACTTAATGGTAGGTCTATCTATTTTCCTTTAAGGACTTACAATTTTGGGTTTCGTGACGAAATTAATATACCATTTCATTTTCATGAAAGGTATAAAAAGAAGAAAAACTTTCAGCCAATTCTAAAGGGGTCGGTTCAAAATTGGTCGAAATAGGATGGAATACCCTATATATTGTTGTAGCAGTGCCACACACAAAGATGACCACACATATCTTTAGTGTAAGTGGCATCATCGACATTCTTGCTCAATGTGAATTTCTGCGTATGTATGTATGAATTTACGTATGTATGTTCGCGAACGAGATGAGAGAAAGAATAACATTAGATAAAACGAACTAAAAGAACAAATAGAACCGAAATCGAAGATCTAGTTCACTTGTTCAGTTGAGAGACCCGACCAATTGAACAAATTCAGAACGAAACGACCCAACTCTATTTGTCCCCGAAATTGCAGTGTAATTGGGAAGGCCCATACAAAGTTGTAAAATGGATCAACGATGTAGTGTACCGCATACAAACCATTGGCAAACAACGAACCAAAATGAAAGTGGCAGCGTTTAGATCGAGAGATTTGTCTGATCGGGACGACTTGTGACTTGTATGCACATCATTAAATCAATCATTATGTCTACCCGTCAATTTCTATACGAGCAGCGGAGAAGGGACGCACAAACACATGCATATATGTATCTTATCTGAGATGCTCACAAAAGAAGGCAATAATTTGAGCAAGTATCACTCACATATACACGCGCATATGAGAAGCTATAAACATAGTTATAGCTGGTAATTTTAAAGCTGATAACTAACTAGTAAATTCTAGAATAGAAAAGCCTAGAAATATGCAACAAGGAAACCAGATAGTACAAAAGGCAGCAACAGTAGAGGCACGACAATCAGTTTGATTTAAGACGCTATCTGGCGAGCAATAGAAGTGTTATTTTGAAAGTAGTCTAATAAAGGCCATTTTGCATTATTGAATAGTGGAGTCATTTATTCAACAGTTTAGTGATTCGAACATTAACAAAAGGTTGCAAATAAGAGGAATTGCACTAAATTCGTTACAATACTATATGTGAATACTATTTCCAAAACTTATGTTATTGTGATTAGGAAACAGATTTGTATACTTAGCTGAGCAATCCAGATAAATATAGACTTCTCTAAATCAAAATGATCTGGGCGAAGACAGAAATTTATTTAGCCACGTCGGCCCGTTCGCCCGTCCGTCTGTCCGTAAACACGATAACTTGAGTACATTTTAAGTTACCTTAATGAAATTTGGCATGTAAGTTTCTGGGTACTCATCTCAGATAGCTATTTAAAATGAACGAAATCGGACTATAACCACACCCACTTTTTCGATATCGAAAATTTCGAAAAAGTGCGATAATTCATTACTAAAGACGGATAAAGCGATGATCATGTGCATTTGCATTATTAATCTCTGATATAACTGATTTGTCATATGTCGGTCTTTATATCAGATGCCCCGCCCCTTTTACCGCGTACATTGAAGAACTCTATGAAACAGATTGGTGCATATTTCATCGAAATCGCTCAACGGTGCGTCCAAAAAAGGTGTTAAACACCATGCCACTTATCGTTAGAAGTTGGATATTATTGGGTATTATATATTATGTGTTAATGGCTACGTTGGTGCGTTGTACTTATACATACACAACATAATTGGCGACGAGCGGGTGAGACAAAAAAAAATTTTAAACAAAGAACTTTTTGAGTTGTGTTAAGGAACCTTGTGAGCGTTGAAAAATAACAATAAATAAAGTAAAACGAATTTCGTCAGTGAAAATTTAATTCACAAACAGCGCAATATCTTTTTTACTTCGAATCGAAGTCAGTGGGTTTCTTAAAATGCAACAAAATACCACAACAACAACAAATACACCGACCACATTATTTCAAACAACAAATGTGCCAGAATTCCAGCCAAATGATGAAACATGGATGATGTGGAAGGACAAATTAGAAAATCATCTTGCTGAAATAAATTGTGTAGAAGAAAACGCAAAAAAACGCATTTTATTAAAATCAATTGGCGCTGCACAGTACAGTTTTTTATACGATTTATGCACACCGTTATCTCCAGCAACAAAAACATACAAAGAGCTGTGTGAAATATTGGAAGTGCATTATAAACCACCAATAATTATTTTTCGAGAACGGAAGATTTTCTATCAAGCACGAAAAACGGATGATGAAACCGTTTCTCAGTGGTTTGCAAGGGTGAAAAGATTAGCAGCAAAATGTCAATTCGGTACAAATTTTGAAACTTTTGTACTAGATCAATTCGTGATCAGCTTACCAGATAAAATAAAATTTTTGGCCGCATCAGTGAAGAAAACTCATCCTTAATATTGGCTAACGCTCTAACCAAAGCAATTATTTTAGAATCAAAATTCTCGCTCAATACTGCTGATTCTACTACTGGATCGAGTGTGAATTTGGTAAAAAAATACCCGTCAAAAAACAAAAATACACGTACAGCAGTAAGCAAGAATAAAAATGGTAGCAGCAGTAAAAGTAAGGACGAAAAGAAACCAAAGTGTTTTCGTTGCCGATGGAAGAATCACGAGGCAAAGGACTGCAAATTTAAAGACAGCACATGTTACAAATGTTCCAAAGTAGGACACCTAGCTTCGGTATGCGGATCTAAATCGAAAAGGGCTGTAAATTATGTATCTGATTCAGATAAAATTGATCGAAGCCACACTGACGAGTCATTTAATTTTTCTATTTTCAGCGTTAACACGAGTGACCCGAATGCTGTGTATTCCCTATCAGTGGAAGTCAGAGGGAGGAAAATGGATGTTGTGTGTGACACCGGAGCGCCATGTACACTTTTTCCAATATCTCTGTATAAGGAGTTATGCAAAAACGAAAAAATTTTTCCATGTTCCATTCCATACGTTGACTATAATGGTAAGCAAATCAAATTATGTGGAAAATTTACTACTCCCATTACATATCGCGGTATTACAAAAAAGAATTCTGTATTCGTATCAGACACTAAAAGCGCTCCACTGCTAGCTAGATAATTTCTGCGAGCTTTCAATTTTCAATTAACTCAAATCAACCTTGTGTCAACTGAAGAAAAACATACAATCATATTAGAGCAGCTTAAAAGTGAGTTTTG
The DNA here is from genome assembly GCF_040869045.1 of Eurosta solidaginis. Lineage (NCBI taxonomy): Eukaryota > Metazoa > Arthropoda > Insecta > Diptera > Tephritidae > Eurosta > Eurosta solidaginis. Next base: position 137,684,843 of record NC_090320.1, on the reverse strand, counting down.
CGGAGTTTTTAGAGAAGAATTGGGAAATTTTAGCGGTCAGAAAGTAAGACTAGAACTAGTGAAAGATGCAAAACCGATCTTTTGCAAGCCTCGACCGTTGAGCACACACATATGTACGTTGAGAGTCAAGCGCATGCCGTTTGGTATAAAGCCAGCAGCAGCCATTTTTCAAAAGACTATTGAAAATTTATTGCGAGGAATCCCAAATGTTGTCATATACCAAGACGATATTACTCTCACGGGGAAAACTTTTCATGAGCACATACAAAATTTAAGGGCAGTTTTAGAAACATTCAAAGCCTCAAATTTAAAACTTAATTTAAAAAGATGTGCCTTTTTTCAATCTATTATTTTATCTAGGCTTCAATATAGATAAGCATGGCCTAAGCAAAACAAGTGAAAGGATATCGAGCGTCTAAATGCTCCTGTTCCAGGGAACGTTTCAGAGGTCAAGGCAGTTTTAGGAATGGTCAATCATTATTCAAAGTTTGTCGAAAATTTCGCAAAAAAAGTAAGCCCTTTATATAATTTATTGCAAAAAAAATTGTAATTTAAATGGACAAATGAATGTCAAGCAGCATACGAATTAATAAAAAAAGAAATTACTTCGGACCAGGTGTTGGTTCAGTTTAATGTCGACTTGCTTTTAATTCTGTCAACTGATGCTAGTAATAGTGCAGTCGCGGGCGTACTTTCCGACAAATTTTCAGATGGTTCTGTTAAACCTGTTGCATTTGTTTCGAGATCTCTTTCTAAAAGTGAACGAAATTATAGCACGCTTGAAAAAGAGTATTGCCATCGTATATTGCGTGAGAAAATTGCGACAATATTTACTAGGAAACCATTTCATTTTAAAAACCGACCATAAGCCATTAGTGACAATCCTTGGCGAGCATAAAGGTTTGCCAGCAATGGCAGCTGCCCGAATGCAGCGGTGGGCGTTCATACTTTCAGGGTTCAGTTACTCGATTATGTACGTCAAGGGTATTTCCAACGACGCTGATAACTTGTCTGGCATACCGCAAGCGACAATTCAACAAGAATGTTTCGAAAATTCGTATGCCAATTTTATTGAAAACTCGAACTATTTGAACATCAATTTTAAAGACGTTGGTAGGGAAACTAGAAAAGATCCAATACTTTACGAGGTATTCCATGCGATTCTTTATGGCGAAGTCAACAATTTGACTGGAGCAAAATTTATTCCTTTCAAGGATAAAATTAACTAACTAACTACTAAATATGACTGTATTTTACGGGGGGATATAGAGTCGTTATACCTGAAAAATTTCGAGTTCATATATTAAATGAGCTTCATGCCTCACATATGGGCATCGTGAAAACGAAGGCTCTCGCCAGATCGTATGTTTGGTGGCCAAACATAAACTCTGATATCGAACATGTCATAAAAAATTGTCTCCCATGCCAAAAGTCACAAGCGAGTCCAGAAAAAAGCTCCTTAATTTCGTGGAAGCCAACTAACTCTCCGTGGAGTCGAATTCATGCTGATTTTGCTGGACCAATAAAAGACTTCCACTTTTTGATCATTTGTTGACTCCTTCACCAAATGGGCTGAAGTTATTCAAACAAAAGATTTAACGTCGAGCTTTGTCATTAGAAAAATGAGAGAGACATTTGCTCGCTATGGTATTGTCGACAAGCTAGTCACAGACAATGGTCGTCAATTTACTTCTGACGAATTTAAGTCATTTTTGAAAACAAATAACATTAACCACATCTTCACAGCTCCTGGCCATCTGGCAACCAACGGTCAAGCTGAAATATTTGTAAAGAATTTAAAAAAATCACTATATGCAAGTTTAGAAAAAAGAAAACACTCAGACACTGAATTCATTTTAAATAAGTTTTTATTCGATTATCGAAACACAATTCACAGAACTACGGGAGAATCTCCTGCAAAATTATTTCCCTCGCGACCTTTAAAGTCTCGTTTCTATCTTTTGAAACCCCCGCTAGTTCAAAAACAGATTATCAAAAAACAAATTGAAAGCGAACAAAACTACAAAGGCAAACGGGAAGAGCACTTTCTAAAAGGGCAAAATGTTTCAACACGCGACTACAGAAATCCAAATAAACAGGGCTGGATGCCAGCAAAAATTAACAAACAAATGGGTCCACGATCATATAGTTGTATTGTTGTACATAATAATAGAGAAACAAAAAGACACTTGAACCAAATAAGAGATAATAATTCTTCACAAGAAAATACGGGAAATCATAACGTTTACAATGAAATGCGCGAAAGCGTAGGTGAACCACACACTTCATCCAGTCCTCTAGATAACCTTGCTGAGGGTAGTGCACATGATCCGGACGAGCATGTTATGCGATCAAAAATAGAATTAAGACCACGGATAGCAGGCAAGGTTGTGAAACCTCAAGAATAAGTTGTACATATCAACTAACGTTTAATCTAATTACTTACTCTTCTAAGTTTAAAAAGTATTTACATATTTAAGCAATACATGAATTACAATCAAACAAAATATAATTACATATTTTATATTTCTATTTTAAATATTTTTAAGTTCTCTTTTATATAAGCAAAGCTAAGGGGGAGCGTATTGGGTAATATATATTATGTGTTAACTGCAACTCAGTTTACGAACATTACATGTGCTACATACCAGACCTGTAAAGTACTGAGTACATACTTTTACTAGTACCAAATAAGTACAGGTACTCAAGTACTTCAAATCTAAGTAAAAAGTATCAGTACTACGGTACTTGTACTTCGAATTCGAAAGTACAAGTAGATACACTTACGAAATACTTGCAAGTACGCCAAAGTACTTTTTCTGATAAAATATGTCACTTTGATTCATAAATGGAAAATCAAAATATGAGTAGAATTTATATTAGAAAGCAACAAGAAGTAAAACAACATATCAAATAAGTACAAATTGTACAACAGCTAACAATATTAAAGTAGTTTTGCGTTTGCCTTCATTAGTCCTAGCTTTTCAAACGAAAAGTCCGTGACTGATTGCCTTCTAGGACTATAAATAATGCCTGCTAAGGAAAACAAACACTATACTGGGCCGAAGGAAGTTGAGGGTGTATTCATTTTGAGTGATAGGTCCTTCATAAGAGGATAACTCTGAAGCATATTGAAATTTGTTGATGTATTATTAAAATACCTGTAAAACTCTTCTTCAACCATTTTGTCAAAGTTAGGTGATCGTAGGGTGCTGGTTGATCTGCTTCAAAACCGTTCAATACTTATCAAAATACTTCGAAAGTACTTACAAGTACTTTACTTATACTTCAACAATTCAAGTACAAGTACCTCGATACTTATACTCATTTTTCGAAGTACTGAGGTACTGATACTTGTACTTGTACTGGTACATTTTCTTTACAGGTCTGCTACATACACATGTATATACAAACGCACTATACTCTCTCTTGTTTCATTACCACTTCTTGTAATCATACCTATGAACTATAATACTTTCACTAAATAAATTATTCGAAGTTTAGCTGTCAAGTGCGTTGGTGCGTTGTACTTATTAATACACAACAGATATAATGACACCAAATTACAGTATAGCTGCAGTAGTTTCAAATAAATTTTAGTTTTTCCAATAATTTCAAATTTTCGTTAAAACGTATGCTTAGGTTGATAAGTTTATGATATATAAAGAAAAATTTTCAAATTCTTTCCACTTTTCTCCACTGATATAAAATCGATATTGGGCATATGCCTGCAAAGTATCATTTGTCTGGTGTTGCGAAAAGTCGCGTTGGCAACACATTTCGCTTTTACTTTCACCCTCTATCCATTTTTTTTTTGACAATTTATACTCTGCCATTTTTAGACTCAAATAACGCCTACGTAAATATTCTGAAAAACTATACATTTTTGGAAGTAGCCAGCACGCAACAAAAGCCATACAAAGGAGAACGTTCCACCGACTACATCGCCCGCACAGAGTGCAAACCATCAGGAATTTCCCGCAGATGAGGCTGAAAAATTCGACCATGCCGCCAGCGTAGGTATTACAGCACCCACCAAAAAGGCGTCCACCCATAGAACTAAGGACCACTCCCTTTTAAAATACTCATTAACACCTTTCATTTGATACCCATATCGTACAAACAAATTCTAGAGTCACCCCTGGTCCACCTTTATGGCAATATCTCGAAAAGGCGTCAACCCATAGAACTAAGGCCCACTCCCTTTTAAAATATTCATTAACACCTTTCGTTTGATACCCTTATTGTACAAACGCATGGTCCACCTTTATAACTATATCCCGAAAATGCGTCCACCTATAGAACTAAGGCCCACTCCCTTTTAAAATACTCATTAACACCTTTCATTTGATACCCATATCGTACAAATAAATTCCAGAGTCACCCCTGGTCCACCTTATGGCGATATTTCGAAAAGGCGTCCACCTATAGAACTAAGCCCCACTCCCTTTTAAAATACTCATTAACACCTTTCATTTGATACCCATATCGTACAAACAAATTCTAGAATCCGTCCTGGTCCACCTTTATGGCGATATCTCGAAAAGGTGTCCACCTATAAAACTATGGCCCACTCCCTCTTAAAATACTCTTTAATACCTTTCATTTGATACGCATGTCATACAAACACATTCCAGGGTTACCCGAGGTTCATTTTCCTACATGGTGATTTTCCCTTATTTTGTCTCCATAGCTCACAACTGAGTATGTAATGTTCGGTTACACCCGAACTTAGCCTTCCTTACTTGTTTTTTTTATTTTTGCTTTGCACCTTTTTTTCTTTTAGCGTAAATACACTTACTATTTATAAATTTCTTCTCTTCTAACACATAATCTCGTTTATGTTTTTTTGTTTTAATTTTAGATGCTTTTAATACTTCTGTTAGTTTTCGGCAATTTTTAGCAAACTCACTTTTCATTTGTTTTTGTTTCGGATCATATTCATTTCACTTTATTTTTGTGTCATTTAGATTGACCCACTCGTTGCCCGCCGTCGCGAGTGATTGAGGGCGGTATCAATTGTAAGAAATCATCGAACCTAGCTTAGGCGGTAAATGGTTTTTTTTTTAAGCACAGGAAGAGACATGTGTATGTAAAATTCTTTTCCTCACAGATCCCCCACAGCTTGCAGGCACCTACGATGCTGATATGCTGATGAGGTGAGTGAGTAAAAGATCATGCTCTTTTTTTATGTCCCACGTATATCCATATGTAACAAATTTCTTTGCTATGTACACACCAAGTACCTTAGCCCAGGTCAGGGATTCGCTTTGCTTTATATACACGGCAAATTTTTGATGCATAGATTCCTTTCTTGTATTTTTCGGGTACTGGTATTTAAAGATACAAAGAACAAGTAATTGGCCGATACCACATCCATTAGGGTGTACCGATATGACTGGTTACTTCATTTTTATACTCAGTGGAGCAGAGCTCACAGAGTATATTAACTTTGATTGGATAACGGTTGGTTGTACAGGTATAAAGGAATCGAGATAGATATAGACTTCCATATATCAAAATCATCAGTATCGAAAAAAAATTTGTTTGAGCCATGTCCGTCCGTCCGTTAACTCGATAACTTGAGTAAATTTTGAGGTATCTTGATGAAATTTGGTATGTAGGTTCCTGGGCACTCATCTCAGATCGCTTTTTAAAATTAACGATATAACCGCGCCCACTTTTTCGATATCGAAAATTTCGAAAAATCGAAAAACTGCGATAATTCATTACCAAAGACGGGCAAAGCGATGAAACTTGGTAGGTGAGTTGAGCTTATGACGCAGAATAGATAATGAGTAAAATTTTGGACAATGGGCGTGATACCGCCCACTTTTAAAAGAAGGTAATTTAGAAGTTTTGCAAGCTGTAATTTGGCAGTCGTTGGAGATATCATGATGAAATGTGGCAGGAGCGTTACTCCTATTACTATATGTATGCTTAATAAAAATTAGCAAAATCGGAGAACGACCACGCCCATTTAAAAAAAAATAATTTTAAAGTCAAATTAAAAAAAAAAAAGTTTATATCTTTACAATATATAAGTAAATTATGTCAACATTCAACTTCAGTAATGATATGGTGCAACAAAATACAAAAATAAAAGAAAATTTCAAAATGGGCGTGGCTCCGCCCTTTTTGATTTAATTTGTCTAGGATACTTTTAATGCCAAAAGTCGAACAAAAATTGACCAATCCTTGTGAAATTTGGTATGGGCTTAGATTCTAGGACGATAACTGTTTTCTGTAAAAAAGGGCAGAATCGGTTGAAGCCACGCCCAGTTTTCATACACAGTCGACCGTCTATCCTACCGCTCGGCCGTTAACACGAAAATATAACTTTAGAAAAAAACTTTGTAAAACGGGTGTGACACCTACCATATTAAGTAGAAGAAAATGAAAAAGTTCTGCAGGGCGAAATCAAAAGCCTTTGGAATCTTGGCAGAAATACTGTTCGTGGTATTACATACATAAATAAATTAGCGGTACCCGACAGGTGATGGTCTGGGTCACCCTGGCCCACATTTTGGCCGATATCTCGAAAACGCCTTCACATATACAACTACCACCACTCCCTTTTAAAATACTCATTAACACCTTTCATTTGATACCCATATCGTACAAACAAATTCTAGAGTCAACCCTGGTCCACCTTTATGGCAATATACCTAATTGGCGTCCACCTATAGAACTATGTCCCTCTTAAAATACTCTTTAATACCTTCCATTTGATACACATGTCATACAAAAACATTCCAGGTGGGCCTACTCTGTATTGCGATGCGAAAGAAAAAATACGCGAATTCGCAAAATCGGTACTCTGTATCTTGGCATTTGCGTGCATATTTTGACTTTGGCATTCACATTTTGCCCATTCGCAATTTTTATCCCTTTTCGCATTGCCAGCACTCTGTATAGCGAAAGCGAATGTCAAACAGCATTCATTTTCGCATTTTGCTTGCTACAAGTAATAGGCATTCGCATTGTTCAAATATGTAAGTATTAATTAATGATTTTATAAATTGATATCTTTATATTCATTGTACATTCTTTTAAAAATATATAGGAAAATTCAAAAAACAAAAACACAAAAGCACAATTTGAAATCCTAGTGGACTTCATGGCAATACACCCAGATTTGGCCAAAGGGTTACTTAAAACACCCAATGCGAAAACAACTTCAACGTTGTAGAAACTTTTATTATTTCAAGAACTGCCGTTGCTCTCCGTGGAGTTTTCAACTCACTTTTAATGCTATTTAGCACACACAAAAAGGCTTCCTTATTAAGCCGAAAATTTTGCATAAACCTAATGAATAGAACATAAAGCAATAATATATGAGTAATTTTGTAACGTTTATATTACCTTTGATCGCTGAGACTCATAATGTTGGAGTTGTCTCTTATAATCCTCCTATCAATCCTTTCTTCATTTAAATCGTCCCATAATGCTAAAGAATCCATTTTTTAATTTTTTCAACAAAAATTAATCGTTTGCTGTAATTGTAATCGCCTTGTTTCTTTTGTTCTCTTTCTTTGACGTTTGGTCAGTGATGCATACTCAAGCAAAAAATTAGCGACAAATAACAAGTAAGGAAGGCTAAGTTCGGGTGTAACCGAACATTACATACTCAGTTGAGAGCTATGGAGACAAAATAAGGGAAAATCACCATGTAGGAAAATGAACCTCGGGTAACCCTGGAATGTGTTTGTATGACATGCGTATCAAATGATAGGTATTAAAGAGTATTTTAAGAGGGAGTGGGCCATAGTTTTATAGGTGGACACCTTTTCGAGATATCGCCATAAAGGTGGACCAGGGTTGATTCTAGAATTTGTTTGTATGATATGGGTATCAAATGAAAGGTGTTAATGAGTATTTTAAAAGGGAGTGGGGCTTAGTTCTATAGATGGAAGCCTTTTCGAAATATCGCCATAAGGTGGAACAGGGGTGACTCTGGAATTTACTTGTACGATATGGGTATCAAATGAAAGGTGTTAATAAGTATTTTAAAAGGGAGTGGGCCTTAGTTCTATAGGTGGACGCATTTTCGGGATATCGTTATAAAGGTGGACCATGCGTTTGTACAATAAGGGTATCAAATGAAAGGTGTTAATGAGTGTTTTAAAAGGGAGTGGGCCTTAGTTCCAGGGGTGCCTCTAGAATATGTTTGTACGATATGGGTATCAAATGAAAGCTGTTAATGAGTATTTTGAAAAGGGGTGATCCCTAGTTCCATAGGTGGACGGCGTTTCGAGATATCGCCATAAAGGTGGACCAGGGGTGTCTCTAGAATGTGTTTGTACGATATGGGAATCAAATGAAAGGTGTTACTGAGCATTTTAAGAGGGAGTGGGCATTAGGTCTATAGGTGGACGCCTTTTCGAGATATCGCCATTAGGGTGAGTCAGGGGTGACTCTAGAATGTTTGTACGATATGGGTATCAAACGAAAAGTGTTACTGAGCATTTTAAGAGGGAGTGGGCATTAGGTCTATAGGTGGACGCCTTTTCGAAATGTTGCCATTAGGGTGGGCCAGGGGTGACTCTAGAATGTGTTTGTATGATATGGGTATCAAATGAAAGATGGTAATCAGTATTTTAAAAGGGAGTAATCCTTAGTTCTATAGGTGGACGCCTTTTCGAGATATCGCCATAAAGGTGGACCAAGGGTGACTCTAGAATGTCTGTACGATATGGGTATCAAACGAAAGGTGTTAGTGAGCATTTTAAGAGGGAGTGGGCATGAGGTCTATAGGTGGACGGCTTTTCGAGATATCGTCATTAGGGTGGGTCAGGGGTGATTCTAGAATGTGTTTGTACGATATGGGTATCAAACGAAAGGTGTTACTAAGCATTTTAAGAGGGAGTGGGCATTAGGTCTATAGGTGGACGCCTTTTCGAGATATGGCCATTAGGGTGGGCCAGGGGTGACTCTAGAATGTTTGTACGATATGGGTATCAAACGAAAGGTGTTACTGAGCATTTTAAGAGGGAGTGGGCATTAGGTCTATAGGTGGACGCCTTTTCGAGATATCGCCATTAGAATGGGCCAGGGGTGACTCTAGAATGTGTTTGTACGATATGGGTATCAAATGAAAGGTGGTAATAAGTATTTTAAAAGGGAGTAATCCTTAGGTCTATAGGTGGACGCCTTTTCGAGATATCGCCATAAAGGTGGACCAAGGGTGACTCTAGAATGTTTGTACGATATGGGTATCAAACGAAAGGCGTTACTGAGCATTTTAAGAGGGAGTGGGCATTAGGTCTATAGGTGGACGCCTTTTCGAGATATCGCCATTAGGGTGGGCCAGGGTGACTCTAGAATGTGTTTGTACGATATGGGTATCAAATGAAAGGTGGTAATGAGTATTTTAAAAGGGAGTTATCCTTAGTTCTATAAGTGGACGCCTTTTCGAGATATCGCCATAAAGGTGGACCAAGGGTGACTCTAGAATGTTTGTACGATATGGGTATCAAACGAAAGCTGTTACTGAGCATTTTAAGAGGGAGTGGGCATTAGGTCTATAGGTGGACGCCATTTCGTGATATCGCAATTAGGGTGGGCCAGGGGTGACTCTAGAATGTTTGTACGATATGGGTATCAAACGAAAGGTGTTACTGAGCATTTTAAGAGGGAGTGGGCATTAGGTCTATAGGTGGACGCCTTTTCGAGACATCGCCATTAAGGTGTGCCAGGGGTGACTCTAGAATGTTTGTACGATATGGGTATCAAACGAAAGGTGTTACTGAGCATTTTAAGAGGGAGTGGGCATTAGGTCTATAGGTGGACGCCTTTTCGAGACATCGCCATAAAGGTGGACCAAGGGTGACTCTAGAATGTTTGTACGATATTGGTATCAAAAGAAAGGTGTTACTGAGCATTTTAAGAGGGAGTGGACATTAGGTCTATAGGTGGACGCCTTTTCGAGACATCGCCATTAAGGTGGGCCAGGGGTGACTCTAGAATGTGTGTACGATATGGGTATCAAACGAAAGGTGTTACTGAGCATTTTAAAAGGGAGTGGACATTAGGTCTATAGGTGGACGCCTTTTCGAGATATCGCCATTAGGGTGGGCCAGGGGTGACTCTAGAATGTGTTTGTACGATATGGATATCAAATTAAAGGTATTAATGAGGGTTTTAAAAGCGAGTGGCCCTTAGATGTATATGTGAAAGCGTTCTCGCGATATCGACCAAAATGTGGACCACGTGATCCAGAAAATCATCTGTCGGGTACTGCTAATTTATTTATATATGCAATACCACTAACAGTATTCCTGCTAAGATTCCAAGGGTTGTTGATTTCGTCTTGTAGAACTTTTTCATTTTCTTCTACTTAATATGGTAGGTGTCACAACCATTTTACAAAGTTTTTTCCAAAGTTATATTTTGCGTCAATAAAATAATCCAGTTACCATGTTTCATCCCTTTTTTCGTATTTGGTATAGAATTATGGCATTTTTTTCATTTTTCGTAATTTTCGATATCGATAAAGTGGGAGTGGTTATGGTCGGATTTCGGCCATTTTTTATACCAAGATAAAGTGAGTTCAGATAAGTACGTGGGCTAAGTTTAGTAAATATATATCGGTTTTTGCTCAGGTTATTGTGTTAACGGCCGGGCGGAAGGACAGACGGTGGACTGTGTATAAAAACTGGGCGTTGCTTCCACCGATTTCACCCATTTTCACAGAGAACAGTTACCGTCATAGAGTCTATGCCCCTACCAAATTTGAGAAGGATTGGTAAATTTTTGTTCGACTTATAGCAATAAAATATTCTATATAGTAATAGTAGTAACGTTCCTGCCAAATTTCATCATGATATCTGCAACGACTGCCAAATTACAGCTTGCAAAACTTTTAAATTACCTTCTTGTAAAAGTGGGCGGTGCCACGCCCATTGTCCAAAATCTTACTAATTTTCTATTCTGCGTCATAACATCAATCCATCTACCAAGTTTCATCGCTTTAACCGCCTTTGGCAATGAATTATCGCATTTTTTCGGTTTTTCGAAATTTTCGATATCAAAAAAGTGGGCGTGGTTATAGTCCGATATCGTTCATTTTAAATAGAGATCATCAAGATACCTCAAAATTTACTCAAGTTATCGTGTTAACGGACAGACGGACGGACGGGCGGACGGACGGACGGACATGGCTCAATCAAATTTTTTTTCGATACTGATGATTTTGATATATGGAAGTCTATATCTATCTCGATTCCTTTATACCTGTACAACCAACCGTTATCCAATCAAAGTTAATATACTCTGTGAGCTCTGCTCAACTGAGTATATAAAGCGGCATTGTTAGCGATGCAATAGCGCTACAGAGTTCCAATTACCTTTCGCATGCGCAGTTTATTTTCGCAACGCACTGCCTTTCGAATCGCAATACAGAGTAAGCCCCCAGGGTTACCCTATGTTCATTTTCCTACATGGTGATTTTCCCTTACTTTGTCTCCATAGCTCTCAACTGAGTATGTAATGTTCGGTTACACCCGAACTTAGCTTTCCTTACTTGTTTTGTATCAAGTTTTTTGGTTTCAAATTAATATTCCAAAGAACATCCGTTCTGAGTTTGAATACTTCTAACACTGAATTAATGAGCAGATTAATTCTTTTATTAGGGATTTTTTTGCTAATAACTGAGACTTTGAATTTTCAAATTTATTCTTTTATTATAATTAACGATTTGTTTTTTTTTGTAATAATCTATACCTTGAAACTTCCTGAATTCATACTTTATAATTCTAAGCAGTTTTTTCTTTATTATTTACATTTAATTAGTCCACTATGAAAAGATAGCCAAGTTAGGGTATTTTTAGTCCTTTTAGAATAAATAAAAAAAAAATGTTTATTACGTGTTGGAATTCCAAAGGCTGAACATTTTTTTTTTGTGATGGAGGGCTAAATTCAGGAACTTTGTTGTGGGTGTTGTCCTTGGGTTGAAGAGGGGAAGTGGGAGGTGATGATCCCATAGACCTTTAGACAGGCGGACTTGAGTCAGGCATTGGGGGCGCTGTAAGATTAGAGGGGTCAGCACAGCGCCCATGGTTTCGCGTTAGATACGCGAAGAGGGTGGAAAGACTCCCCCTGCCTTCTTCCCTTCTTTCCCTTTTCCTTCTTTCCGGTATCCAATCCTTTTTTTACTCATAGGCATGAACCACATTTTTTTGTTTGTGTACTGCGGGCAAGACTGGTGAGCAAAACACCATTCGATGAGCTATCGGGGGCCTGCAACCGTGTCACACGTCACCTCCGCCTTGCCACCAAAAGTCAGTTATATAACACATCTCAAATATATACACTTTCAAGTGTTCGTACCATCGTAAATCTTGGGCTTCCTTCGCAGTCACTACACAAAGACGCGATTACTAATCATGCACATTTTAAGGGTTTGCCTGTTCGACCATATGAAGCATTTAGGACACGAATTTCAACAAGTCTAGATAACGGGAAAATTGGGGTCCCTATGGAAATAAAAGAAAATACTGAGTCACATCTTATCGCTGCTAGGTGCCATCTAGGTTGGAGCGTATACGCGATGCAAATAGCTGCACCAAACATTCACTGCTTCATATTTGCGAGTACAATGCATCTGTAGAAGGCCGCATGGACCAGGATATGAAATAATATTTTTCAATCGAATCAATAGGAGTGTACGCGCCAACGAAGCCTCTCATCTCTGATGACGATGAGCGCGCTCTTCAAATTATGAAAACGACTACACGTTTTCTTGCTATGGAAAAAAGATAGGAAAAGGAACTACTTTGGAAATACAGTGTTTTAAACTCGCTTCCTATGGCAATTAGGCGTTTCTCATGACTGAAAAACAAAATGAGGAGGGATGTGTCAATAAACCGCTTTTTAGTTGATAAAATAAAAGGATACGAACAAAAGGGGTACGTAAAAAAGTTAGCCAAAAAAGAGAAAAGGGATAGCGCGAGGTAATTGTATCTACACATATTTACTGTTTTAAATATTAACAAAAATAAAATGAGATTGGTTTGGGATGCTGTGGCAAAGGTTAAAGGCATAGGGCTGATCGACATGCTACTTAAGGGACCAGATCTATTAAAATCTTTGTTGGGAATACTTCTGCGCTTCCGCGAAAGACCTTTTGCAGTCTGCGGAGATATACGCGAAATGTTCCATCAAAAAAAGGTCGTAACAGAAGACCTAGATGCAAAAAAATTCCTGTGGCGGAATGGTGATAAATATCGCAACTACGTGATGACGTTCGGTGCTTCGTGTTCTCCGTCTTTAGCAAATTATGTAAAGAACCGCAACGCTGAACGATTTTCTGACAAACACCTTGAAGCCGTTCAGGCTATTATCGAAAATACTTTCGTCGATGACTGGCTTCAGAACGCTGATTGTGAAAACGCATTAGCTTCTCTTGCAACTACCGTTCGTTGGATTCATCAAGAGGGCGGTTTTGAAATGAGGAATTGGGTATCCAACTTAAGACGGGTAATGTCGGCACTAGATGCTAGCCGTACTGCACGTTATAAATGCTTTGATGAACCAGAAGCCGTAACAGAGAAATTACTTGGGATGTTTTCGTTGCCAAATTCAGATGTACTGACATTTTTTGAAAGATTTTCGGAAGAAACCTTTGATCCTAACGCGATCGTATCGAAACGAAAAATCCTGCGCATCATAATGCCTATTTTCGATCCAATCGGTCTACTTGGCTTCGTTATCATTCAAGCAAATATTATTTTACAAGACTTGTGGCGCTCTGGAGTCAGGTGGGACGACCCAATAAAAGAAGACGAACGCCACTGCTAGTTACAACGGGTAAAACGTATTCGATCGAAAAATGATATACGAATTCCCCGCTGCCTTTCGGTTGTTAAAACCGAGAAAAAACAACTTCATATATTCGTAGACGCTAGTTTGAAAGTCTAGGTAACACTTGCTTATATACGTTCAGAAGCAGATACCCAGATATGCTGCACTCTTGTAGCATAGAAAGCTCGCTTCGCGCCTTTGAAACCAATTTCCGTGCCAAGGCTTGAGCTATTAGCAGCGGTTTTATGGTTACGACAAGGTAACTTCAGAAATCAGAATTCTTCATCGAAATAAAACGCCGATTTTTCTGGTCTGATTCCAAGAACGTTTTGTTTTGGCTGCGCTCCGACACCAGGAAGTTTGACCAGTTGGTCGCGTTGAGAGTAGGAGAAATTCTTGCAGGCTCCAACATCAAGGAATGGAGGTGGTTGCCATCTAGGAAAATATCGCGGACGAAGGAACTAAATGGGATGATAACCGTGACTTCGATGACAACCAGCGTTGGTTCAGCGGACCTAAGTTTTTACTCGGGGATGAGCCGTAGTTGCCTGAAACGATAATTTCAAATGACGATGGCGACATGATAGATGCGTTGCACCACGCCACTTCTGAGAACATTATTCCATTTCAGATATCCGTAATTATGCCAGACGCAAGAAAATTTAGTTTGCGTGAGGGGGTACTACGGGCGGTATTAGCTGGCGTCGAGAACATACTCAATTCGCGACCACTAACTTATGTTCCGATCGAATCTACCGAACACGAAGCTCTTACACCGAACCACTTCCTTACCGTTGTTCCAGCGGAATTCGTGAGGCAACGAACTTCGACGACTCCGAATCTTCGTTTCGTAGAAATTATGGAATATACTGTCAGCTGGCCGACCAATTTTGGAGGCGCTGGGTACGGCAATGTCTGCCCTGCCTTACAAGACGGGCAAAACGGTTTCAGCCACCGCCGAATCCAATTAAACTAAACGACGTTATAGTTATTGTGTACGAAGACTCGAAACGAAGTACGTGAGCTAAAGGTATCGTGATTGACCTCCATTTCCGTAAAGATGGCCAGGCTCGTAGCGCAGTAGTAAAGACTGCGAACGGATTGTGCACGCGACCGATAGTAAAGCTAGCGGAGCTCGACGTAGAAGTTGACAGGAATGTAGTAAACTTCCTGCATGAGCTGCATGAGATTACGGCCGAAAACAAACGAAGCTTGCGAAGCTAAAATTTTGCTTTGTTGCTTCGTAAATTTGAATTCGATTGCTGTTGCACTTAGAAGAGTGCTGAGCTGATTTCGTTCTAGTATATTTCCGGATGTTTAAGAGTGTACAAGTGCGGTTCGACAAAGACACAAGTGGAATAAAAAAAGTGAATTAAAATATATCTTAAATAAAATAAAGTTCACAAGTGGAACTATAAAGTGTATACCCTGAAATTTGAGTGTAAACAACTCGCACGTTATATTGTGAACAGATGTATGTAATTAAAAATTTCCATTTTTTGGGAAAGCTCAAACAAAGTTTTATTTCCTCGTTCAGTTTCACTATAAAAGTGAGTTTCGAAGACAGCTATTCGAGCCATTTTTGTCCCTTAGAGTATTCTATACATTACTAATTTATTATTTTATGGTATAGTAAAATCTCGAAAAATGGAAGTTTGAATTACATTTCTTTACAATAAAATATGCGAAGTGCGATTCGACCAAGAAAAAAAAAAAATTAATATCATAAAGTAAACAAGTGCGCTTTGATAAATAAGAGACCCGAGAAGTGTAATTCTTAGACGGTCAACATGTATCAACACCAATCTGGAAGTGTAAAGACAAAAGATCGTGCAGATTGTATAAAATCAGAGAAGGAGTGCTAAAAAAGTGAAAACACTATTCGGATAAGATTTCGGACCTAAAAATTCGACTGACTGTAATAGCCAAGATAGGACAAATTTTTAATCGGCAAATTAAGTCAATTGTATATGGCTGTTTCTCTATTAAGTGTCGGTTTTTTGTTTTTCAGTATCAGTAAAGAAGATGGTTCTTTAATTTCCATTTGCAAAAGGTAGGTAGCGCAGAGCCTACTACTCCAGAGTACAATATAATGTCAAAATGTCGTGTATTTTTCCTAGTATTTAGAGTTTATTTTTTATTATAAAAGTCAAAAAATAACTAATAAATTTTGACTTTTATTTTAAAAGTCATTAACGTTACGATCCCTGAAATTTAATCTTTCGTTAGCACAAGCTCGGTTCTGTAACCTACCCTCGAAGAGAAGGGGTATATAATGTTTGTAAGTGTGTGTGATTGCCGATGCATGTATGCATACACATATGAAGAGGCACGTTACCATTGGATGGAATTCTGGTAACCACACAGGCAGTTGAGAGGTAACAGGGGGGGAGTCCTCTTGACCGTAGCTCTTTCGGGATGGGGTGGGTTTTTTCCATGTCTCAACCGAAATTACATAAAGTTTAATTTTAGGACTCCAAACCAGAATTTAATACAGGAGCTACCCTCCCTTAACTCAAAAACTAGAGAAATGTGTACTAAACGAAACAAAAAAACGAGATCGGTAACTAACCAATTTAAAAGAACCAAACAACGAACTTTAAATGCTAAAGGGGTGAAAGCGGACATCTGTTTAAGTGACTATTGGGGCGAGGTCTAAGATGATAGTCGACATTCGCTGTCTTTACCCTACCCTACCATGATCTTCGATGCGAATATAATTCGAAGATCCCGAAAAAAAACGTATACTACCTTTTATGTCATCAACACATTTGCCTCCAGGAACATACAAGAATAACTTACAGACACATATTTTCAAATCGATAACAATTCAACGTTTATTAAACATAATAATTAACTGCCAACCTACAATCAAAAATTCAATCCTTAATCTTATTTGGAAAGATGTTTAGGATTAACCTTAATTCTTAATATTCGTTACGAAAATATACAAACTATTTGGGACAACCCTAACATTATACGCTTATCAGCGGCTTATATCTACAGGTGTTATACTAAAGGGAAGATAGAAACTCTGGTTATAATTTAACTATCTTTCAGGTGGCTAGTCATACCAGGCTATCATAAAAAAAACACTAGCTTACGCTTTTTAGTTATATTTAGGGTTCATATTTAGGTAACATTGCTTGTTTGTTTCTATTTTCCCTTTTTCTTTTTATACCTTTCATGAAAATGAAATGGTATAATTATTTCGTCACGAAACCCAAAATTGTAAGTCCTTAAAGGAAAATAGATAGACCCACCATTAAGTATACCGAAATAATCAGAATGAAGAGCTGAGTTGATTTAGCCATTCCGTCTGTCCGTCTGTCTGTTTGTATGCAAACTAGTCCCTCAATTTTTGAGATATCTTGATAAAATTTGGTGAGCAGGTGTATTTGGGTGTCCGATTAGACATTTGTCGGAACCGGCCGGATCGGACCACTATAGCATATATCTTCCATACAACCGATTTTTCAGAAAACGAGGATTTTTGTAATATCTTACTCAATTTAACAGATTGAAGCTTCAAACTTCACCATATGCATTCGTATATTGCACATATTGTTGCATGAAAAACTTGATGAGATCGGTCGTATATATAGTATATATCCCCCACAACTGATTGTTCAGATAAGAAACTTTTCGTAATTACTGCCCTATTTTAAGAGCTAGAGGCTTCAAAATTCAACGAATGCTTACGTATATAGCATATATTGTTGTCTGAAAAAATCATACAGATCGGTGGTATATATAGTATATATATGGTGGTATATATAGTATATATATATAGTATATATATATATTTTCGCAATTTTAGCCCCATTTTAACAGCTAGAAGCTTCAAATTTCACCGAACGCTTACGTATATGGCATATATTGTTGTCTGAAAAAATCATAGAGATCGGTCGTATATATAGTATATATCTCATACAACCGATTGTTCAGATAAGAAACTTTTCGCAATTTCTACCCCATTTTAACAGCTATGAGCTTCAAATTTCACCGATTGCTTACGTATATAGTATATATTTTTGTGTCAAAAATTCATAGAGATCGGTGATATATATAATATATATATGATGGTATATATAGTATATATATAGTATATATATATTTTTTTTTGCGATTTCGGCCCCATTTTAACAGCTAGAAGCTTCAAATTTCACCAAATGCTTACGTGTATAGCATATATTGATGTCTGAAAAAATCATTGAGATCGGATGTATACATAGTATATATCTCATACTAACGATTGTTCAGATAAGAAACTTTGCGCAATTTCTGCCCCGTTTTAACAGCTAGAAGCTTCAAATTTCACCAAATGCTTACGTATATAGCATATATTGTTGTCTGAAAAAATCATAGAGATCGGTGGTTTATATATTATATACTTCATACAAACTGTAATTTTTGCCCCTTTTTTACGGATAGAAGCTCCAAAATTCATCAAGTTTCATAAAATAGTTACGCTTACTTCATATATTTTTGAAATACGTGATTCGTAGTCGTAGTTTTTACATGCAGACCACAAAAAACGTGAATGCAAAGCCTCACACAAAGTACCTACCTATTTTTATACTCAGTTGAGCAGAACGCACAGAGTATATTAACTTTGATTGGATAACGGTTGGTTGTACAGGTATAAAGGAATCGAGATAGATATAGACTTCCATATATCAAAATCATCAGTATCGAAAAAAAATTCGATTGATCCATGTCCGTCCGTCCGTCCGTCTGTCCGTTAACACGATAACTTGAGTAAATTTTGAGATATCTTGATGAAATTTTGTATGTAGGTTCCTGGGCACTCATATCAGATCGCTATTTAAAATGAACGATATCGGACAATAACCACGCCCACTTTTTCGATATCGAAAATTTCGAAAAATCGAAAAAGTGCGATAATTCATTACCAAATACGAATTAAGCGATGAAACTTAGTAGGTGAGTTGTATTTATGACGCAGAATAGAAAACTAGTAAAATTTTGGACATTGGGTGGGGCACCGCCCACTTTTAAAAGAAGGTAATTTGAAAGTTTTGCAAGCTGTAATTTGGCAGTCGTTGAAGGTATCATGATGAAATTTGGCAGGAACGTTACTCTTATTACTATATATCTGCTCAATAAAAATTAGCAAAATCGGAGAACGACCACGCCCACTTTTAAAAAAAATTTTTTTTTTAATTCAAATTTTAAAAGAAAAGTTAATATCTTTACAGTATATAAGTAAATTATGTCAACATTCAACTAGTAATGATATGGTGCAATAAAATACAAAAATAAAAGAAAATTTCAAAATGGGCGTGGCTCCGCCCTTTTTCATTTAATTTGTCTAGGATGCTTTTAATGCCATAAGTCGAACAAAAATTTACCAATCCTTTTGAAATTTGGTAGAGGCTTAGACTCTAGGACAATAACTGTTTTCTGTGAAAAAGGGCGAAATCGGTTGAAGCCACGTCCAGTTTTTATACACAGTCCAATTATATACCAAATACGAAAAAAGGGATGAAACATGGTAATTGTATTGGTTTATTGACGCAAAATATAACTTTAGAAAAAAACTTGTTAAAATGGGTGTGACACCTACCATATTAAGTAGAAGAAAATGAAAAAGTTTTGCAGGTCGAAACCAAAAGCCCTTGGAATCTTGGAAGGAACACTCTTCGTGGTATTACATATATAAATAGATTAACGGTACCCGACAGATGATGTTCTGGATTACCCTGGTCCACATTTTGGTCGATATCTCGAAAACGCCTTCACATATAAAACTAAGGGCCACTCTCTTTTAAAACCTTCATTAATACCTTTAATTTGATACCCATATCGTACAAAGACATTCTAGAGTCACCCCTGGTCCACCTTTATGGCGATATCTCGGAAAGGCGTCCACCTATAGAACTAAGGCCCACGCCCTTTTAAAATACTCATTAACACCTTTCATTTGATACCCATATCGTACAAACAAATTCTAGAGTCACCCCTGGTCCACCTTTATGGCAATATCTCGAAAAGCCGTCCACCTATAGAACTAAGGCCCACGCCCTTATAAAATACTCATTAACACCTTTCATTTGATACCCATATCGTACAAACAAATTCTAGAGTCACCCCTGGTCCACCTCTATGGCGATATCTCGAAAAGGCGTCCACCTATAGAACTAAGGCACACGCCCTTTTAAAATACTCATTAACACCTTTCATTTGATACCCATATTGTACAAACGCATTCTAGAGTCACCCCTGGTCCACGTTTATGGCGATATCCCGAAAAGGCGTCCACCCATAGAGCTAAGGCCCACTCCCTTTTAAAACACTTATTAACACCTTTCGTTTGATACCCATATTGTGCAAATGCATTCTAGAGTAAACCCTGGTCCACTTTTATAACGATATTCCGAAAAGGCGTCCACCTATAGAACTAAGGCCCACTCCCTTTTAAAATACTCATTAACACCTTTCGTTTGATACTCATATAGTACAAACAAATTCTAGAGTCACCCCTGTTCCACCTTTATGGCGATATCCCGAAAAGGCGTCCACATATAGAAACAAGGCCCACACCCTCTTAAAATACTCATTAACACCTTTCATTTGATACTCATATCGTACAAACAAATTCTAGAGTCACCCCTGGTCCATCTTTTTGGCGATATCTCGAAAAGGCGTCCATCTATAGAACTTAGGCCCACGCCCTTTTAAAATACTCATTAATACCCACATCATACAAAATAAATTCTAGAGTCACCCCTTGTCCACCTTTATGGCGATATCTCGAAAAGGCGTCCAACTATAGAACTTAGGCCCACTCCCTTTTAAAATTATCATTAACACATTTCATTTGATACCCGTATCATACAAACAAATTCTAGAGTCAAGCCTGGTCCACCTTTATGGCGATATCCCTAAATGGCGTCCATCTATAGAACTATGGCCCACTTCCTCTTAAAATACTCTTTAATACCTGCCATTTGATACGCATGTCATACAATCACATTCCAGGGTTACCCTAGGTTCTTTTTACAACATGGTGATTTTCCCTTACTTTGTCTCCACAGCTCTCAACTGAGTATGTAATGTTCGGTCACACCCGAACTTAGCCTTCCTTACTTGTTTATTTTATATTTATCTTAAAAATCGTTTAGATATGTTCAAATTTTACCAAATGTTTACGTGTATAGCATATATTGTTGTCTGAAAAAATCATAGAGACCGGTGGTATATATAATCTCATACAACCGATTGTTCAGATAAGAAACTTTGTGCAATTTCCCCCATTTTAACAGCTAGAAGCTTCAAATTTCACCAAATGCTTACGTATATAGCATATATTTTTGTCTGAAAAAATCATAGAGATCGGTGGTACACATATTATATACCCCATATAAACTGTATTTTTTTGCCCTCTTTTACGGCTAGAAGCTTCAAAATTCAAAACATTTCATCAAATAGTTACGTTTACGTCATATATTGTTGAAATACGTGATTCGTAGTCAGAGTTTTTACACGCAGACCACAAAAAACCTGAAACTTTGCATCCTCACACAAAGTACCTACCTATTTTTATACTCGGTTGAGCAGAGCTCACAGAGTATATTAACCTTGATTGGATAACTGTTGGTTGTACAGGTATAAAGGAATCGAGATAGATATAGACTTCCATATATCAAAATCATCAGAATCGAAAAAAAATTTGATTAAGCCATGTCCGTCCGTCCGTCCGTCCGTCCGTCCGTCCGTCCGTCTATCCGTTAACACGATAACTTGAGTAAATTTTGAGATATCTTGACGAAATTTGGTATGTAGATTCCTGGGCGCTAATCTCAGACCGCTATTTAAAATGAACGATATCGGACTATAACCACGCCCACTTTTTCGATATCGAAAATTTCGAAAAATCGAAAAATAGCGATAATTCATTACCAAAGAGGAATAAAGCGATGAAACTTGGTAGGTGCGTTGAACTTATGACGCGGAATAGAAAATAAGTAAAAGTTTGGACAATGGGCGTGGCACTGCCCACTTTTAAAAGAAGGTAATTTAGAAGTTTTGCAAGCTGTAATTTGGCAGTCGTTGAAGATATCATGATGAAATTTGGCAGGAACATTACACCTATTACTATATGTACGCTTAACAAAAATTAGCAAAATTGGAGAACAACCACGCCCACTTTTAAACATTTATTTGTTTTAAGTGAAATTTTTACAAAAAATTTAATATCTTTACAGTATATAAGTAAATCATGTCAACATTCAACTCCAGTAATGATATGGTGCAACAAAATACAAAAATAAAAGAAAATTTCAAAATGGGCGTGGCCCTTTTTCATTTGATTTGTCTAGGATACATTTAATGCCATAACTCGAACAAAAATTTACCAATCCTTGTGAAATTTGGTAGCGGCTTAGATTCTAGGACGATAACTGTTTTCTGTGCATAAGGGCGAAATCGGTTGAAGCCACGCCCAGTTTTTATACACAGTCGACCGTTTGTCCTTCCGCTCGGCCATTAACACGATAACTTGAGCAAAAATCGATATATCTTTACTAAACTCAGTTCACATAATTATCTGAACTCACTTTCTATTGGCATAAAAAATGGCCGAAATCCGACTGACCACGACCACTTTTTCGCTATCGAAAATTACGAAAAATTAAAAAAATGCCATAATTCTATACCAAATACGAATAATTGGATTAGTTTATTGACGCAAAATATATCTTTAGAAATAAACTTTGTAAAATGGGTGTGACACCTACCATATTTCACTGAGTAAATTTTGAGGTATCTTGATGAAATTTGGTATGTAGGTTCCTGGGCACTCATCTCAGATCGCTTTTTAAAATTAACGATATCGGACTATAAGCACGCCCACTTTTTCGATATCGAAAATTTCGAAAAACCGAAAAAGTGCGATAATGCATTACCAAATACGGATAAAGCGATGAAACTTGGTAGGTGAGTTGAAATTATGACGCAGAATAGAAAAATAGTAAAATTTTGGACAATGGGCGTGGCACCGCTCACTTTTAAAAGAAGGTAATTTAGAAGTTTTGCAAGCTGTAATTTGGCAGTCGTTGAAGATATCATGATGAAATGTGGCAGGAGCGTTACTCCTATTACTGTATGTATGCTTAATAAAAATTAGCAAATCGGAGAACGACCACGCCCATTTAAAAAAAAAATTAAAGTCAAATTAAAAAAAAAAAAGTTAATATCTTTACAATATATAAGTAAATTATGTCAACATTCAACTTCAGAAATGATATGGTGCAACAAAATACAAAAATAAAAGAAAATTTCAAAATGGGCGTGGCTCCGCCCCTTTTCATTTAATTTGTCTAGGATACTTTTAATGCCATAAGTCGAACAAAAATTTACCAATCTTTCTGAAATTTGGTATGGGCTTAGATTCTAGGACGATAACTGTTTTCTGTAAAAAAGGGCAAAATCGGTTAAAGCCACGCCCAGTTTTCATACACAGTCGACCGTCTGTCCTTCCGCTCGGCCGTTAACACGATAACTTGAACAAAAATTGATATATCTTTACTAAACTCAGTTCACGTAATTATCTGAACTCACTTTGTATTGGTATAAAAATGGCCGAAATCCGACTATGACCACGCCCACCTTTTCGATATCGAAAATTACGAAAAATGAAATAAATGCCATAATTCTATACCAAATACAAAAAAAAGGGATGAAACATGGTAATTGGATTGATTTATTGACGCAAAATATAACTTTAGAAAAAAACTTTGTAAAACGGGTGTGACACCTACCATATTAAGTAGAAGAAAATGAAAAAGTTCTGCAGGGCGAAATCAAAAGGCAGGAACAATGTTCGTGGTATTACATACATAAATAAATTAGCGGTACCCGACAGGTGATGGTCTGGGTCACCCTGGCCCACATTTTGGCCGATATCTCCAAAACGCCTTCACATATACAACGAGCACCACTCCCTTTTAAAATATTCATTAACACCTTTCATTTGATACCCATATCGTACAAACAAATTCTAGAGTCAGCCCTGGTCCACCTTTATGGCAATATACCTAATTGGCGTCCACCTATAGAACTATGGCCCTCTTAAAATACTCTTTAATACCTTCCATTTGATACACATGTCATACAAAAACATTCCAGGTGGGCCTACTCTGTATTGCGATGCGAAAGTAAAAATACGCGAAATCGCAAAATCGGTACTCTCTATCTTGACATTCGCATGCATATTTTGACTTTGGCATTCACATTTTGCCCATTCGCAATTTTTATCCCTTTTCGCATTGCCAGCACTCTCTATAGCGAAAGCGAATATCAAACAGCATTAATTTTCGCATTTTTCTTGCTATAAGTAATAGGCATTCGCATTGTTCAAATATGTAAGTATTAATTGATGATTTTATAAATTAATATCTTTATATTCATTGTACATTCTTTTAAAAAAATATAGGAAAATTCAAAAAACAAAAACACAAAAGAATAATTTGAAATCCTAGTGGACTTCATGGCAATACACCCAGATTTGGCCAAAGGGTTACTTAAAACACCCAATGCGAAAACAACTTCAACGTTGTAGAAACTTTTATTATTTCAAGAACTGCCGTTGCTCTCCGTGGAGTTTTCAACTCACTTTTAATGCTATTTAGCACATACAAAAAGGCTTCCTTATTAAGCCGAAAATTCTGCACAAAACTAATGAATAGAACATAAAGCAATAGTATATGAGCAATTTTGTAACGTTTAAATTACCTTTGATCGCTGAGACTCATAATGTTGGAGTTGTCTCTTATAATCCTCCTATCAATCCTTTCTTCATTTAAATCGTCCCATAATGCTAAAGAATCCATTTTTTAATTTTTTCAACAAAAATTAATCGTTTGCCGTAATTGTAATCGCCTTGTTTCTTTTATTCTCTTTCTTTGACGTTTGGTCAGTGATGCATACTCAAGCAAAAAATTAGCGAAAAATAAAAAAGCGGCATTGTTAGCGATGCAATAGCGCTACAGAGTTCCAATTACCTTTCGCATGCGCAGTTTATTTTCGCATCGCACTGCGTTTCGCATCGCAATACAGAGTAGGCCCCCAGGGTTACCCTATGTTCATTTTCCTACATGGTGATTTTCCCTTACTTTGTCTCCATAGCTCCATAGCGAACTTAGTTTTCCTTACTTGTTTTGTATCAAGTTTTTTGGTATCAAATTAATATTCTTCTGTTCTATAGAACATCCGTTTTGAGTGTGAATACTTCTAACACTGAATTAATGAGCAGATTAATTCTTTTATTAGGAATTTTTTTTGCTAATAACTGAGACCTTGAATTTTCAAATTTATTCTTTTATTATAATTAACCATTTGTTTTTTTTTTGTAATAATCTATACCTTGAAACTTCCTGAATTCATACTTTATAATTCTAAGCAGTTTTTTCTTTATTATTTACATTTAATTAGTCCACTATGAAAAGATAGCCAAGTTAGGGTATTTTTAGTCCTTTTAGAATAAATAAAAAAAATTATTTATTACGTGTTGGAATTCAAAAGGCTGAACATTTTTTTTTGTGATGGAGGGCTAAATTCAGGAGCTTTGTTGTGGGTGTTGTCCTTGGGTTGAAGAGGGAAATGGGAGGTGATGATCCGATAGACCTTTAGACAGGCGGACTTGAGTCAGGCATTGGGGGCGCTGTAAGATTAGAGAAGTCAGCACAGCGCCCACGGTTTCGCGTTAGATACGCGAAGAGGGTGGAAAGACTCCCCCTGCCTTCTTCCCTTCTTTCCCTTCTCCTTCTTTCCGGTATCCAATCCTTTTTTTACTCATAGGCATGAACCACATTTTTTTGTTTGTGTACTGCGGGCAAGACTGGTGAGCAAAACACCATTCGATGAGCTAGCAGGGGCCTGCAACCATGTCACACGTCACCTTCGCCTTGCCACCAAAAGTCAGTTATATAAAACATCTCAAATATATACACTTTCAAGTGTTCGTACCATCGTAAATCTTGGGCTTCCTTCGCAGTCACTTCACAAAGACGCGATTTCTAATCGTGCACATTTTAAAGGTTTGCCTATTCGACCATATGAAGCATTTAGGGCACGAATTTCAACAGGTCTAGATAACGGGAAAATTGGGGTCCCTATGGAAATAAAAGAAAATACTGAGTCACATCTTATCGCTGCTAGGTGCCATCTAGGTTGGAGCGTATACGCGATGCAAATAGCTGCACCAAACATTCACTGCTTCATATTTGCGAGTACAATGCATCTGTAGAAGGCCGCATGGACCAGGATATGAAATAATATTTTTCAATCGAATCAATAGGAGTGTACGCGCCAACGAAGCCTCTCATCTCTGATGACGATGAGCGCGCTCTTCATATTATGAAAACGACTACACGTTTTCTTGCTATGGAAAAAAGATAGGAAAAGGAACTACTTTGGAAATACAATGTTTTAAACTCGCTTCCTATGGCAATCAGGCGTTTCTCATGACTGGAAAACAAAATGAGGAGGTATGTGTCAATAAACCGCTTTTTAGTTGATAAAATAAAAGGATACAAACAAAAGGGTACGTAAGAAAGTAAGCCAAAAAAAAAAAAAGAGATAAGGGATAGCGCGAGGTAATTGTATTTACACATATTTACTGTTTTAAATATTAACAAAAATAAAATGAGATTTGTTTGGGATGCTGTGGCAAAGGTTAAAGGCATAGGGCTCATCGACATGCTACTTAAGGGACCAGATCTATTAAAATCTTTGTTGGGAATACTTCTGCGCTTCCGCGAAAGACCTTTTGCGGTCTGCGGAGATATACGCGAAATGTTCCATCAAAAAAAGGTCGTAACAGAAGACCTATATGCAAAAAAATTCCTGTGGCGGAATGGTGATAAATATCGCGACTACGTGATGACGTTCGGTGCTTCGTGTTCTCCGTCTTTAGCAAATTATGTAAAGAACCGCGACGCTGAACGATATTCTGACAAACACCCTGAAGCCGTTCAGGCTATTATCGAAAATACTTTCGTCGATAACTAGCTTCAGAACGCTGATTGTGAAAACGCATTAGCTTCTCTTGCAACTACCGTTCGTTGGATTCATCAAGAGGGCGGTTTTGAAATGAGGTATTGGGTATCCAACTTAAGACGGCTAATGCCGGCACTAGATGCTTGTCGTACTGCACGTAATAAATGCTTTGATGAACCAGAAGCCGTAACAGAGAAAGTACTTGGGATGTTTTCGTTGCCAAATTCAGATGTACTGACATTTTTTGAAAGATTTTCGGAAGAAACCTTTGATCCTAACGCGATCGTATCGAAACGAAAATTCCTGCGCATCATAATGCCGACCTTCGATCCAATCGGTCTACTTGGCTTCGTTATCATTCAAGCAAATATTATTTTACAAGACGTGTGGCGCTCTGGAGTCAGGTGGGACGACCCAATAAAAGAAGACGAACGCCACTGCTAGTTACAACGGGTAAAACGTATGCGATCGATAAATGATATACGAATTCCCCGCTGCCTTTCGGTTGTTAAAACCGAGAAAAAACAACTTCATATATTCGTAGGCGCTAGTTTGAAAGCCTAGGTAACACTTGCTTATATACGTTCAGAAGCAGATACCCAGATATGCTGCACTCTTGTAGCATAGAAAGCTCGCTTCGCGCCTTTGAAACCAATTTCCGTGCCAAGGCTTGAGCTATTAGCAGCGGTTTTATGGTTACGACAAGGTAACTTCAGAGAATCAGAATTGTTCATCGAAATAAACGCCGATTTTTCTGGCCTGATTCCAAGAACGTTTTGTTTTGGCTGCGCTCCGACACCAGGAAGTTTGACCAGTTGGTCGCGTTGAGAGTAGGAGAAATTCTGGCAGGCTCCAACATCAAGGAATGGAGGTGGTTGCCATCTAGGAAAATATCGCGGACGAAGGAACTAAATGGAATGATAACCGTGACTTCGATGACAACCAGCGTTGGTTCAGCGGACCTTAGTTTTTACTCGGGGATGAGCCGTAGTTGCCTGAAACGATAATTTCAAATGACGATGGCGACATGATAGATGCATTGCACCACGCCACTTCTGAGAACATTATTCCATTTCAGATATCCGTAATTATGCCAGACGCAAGAAAATTTAGTTTGCGTGAGGAGGTACTACGGGCGGTATTAGCTGGCGTCGAGAACATACTCAATTCGCGACCACTAACTTATGTTCCGATCGAATCTACCGAACACGAAGCGCTTACACCGAACCACTTCCTTATCCGTTGTTCCAGCGGAATTCGTGAGGCAACGAACTTCGACGACTCCGAATCTTCGTTTCGTAGAAATTATGGAATATACTGTCAGCTGGCCGATCAATTTTGGAGGCGCTGGGTACGGGAATACCTGCCCTGCCTTACAAGACGGGCAAAACGGTTTCAGCCACCGCCGAATCCAATTAAACTAAACGACGTTATAGTTATTGTGTACGAAAACTCGAACCGAAGTACGTGGGCTAAAGGTATCGTGATTGACCTCCATTTCCGTAAAGATGGCCAGGCTCGTAGCGCAGTAGTAAAGGCTGCGAACGGATTGTGCACGCGACCGATAGTAAAGCTAGCGAAGCTCGACGTAGAAGTTGAGAGGAATGTAGTAAACGTCCTGCATGGAGCTGCGTGAGATTACGGCCGAAAACAAACGAAGCTTGCGAAGCTAAAATTTTGCTTTGTTGCTTCGTAAATTTGAATTCGATTGCTGTTGCACTTAGAAGAGTGCTGAGCTGATTTCGTTCTAGTATATTTCCGGATGTTTAAGAGTGTACAAGTGCGGTTCGACAAAGACACAAGTGGAATAAAAAAAGTGAATTAAAATATATTTTAAATAAAATAAAGTTCACAAGTGGAACTATAAAGTGTATACCCTGAAATTTGAGTGTAAACAACTCGCACGTTATATTGTGAACAGATGTATGTAATTAAAAATTTCCATTTTTTGGGAAAGCTCAAACAAAGTTTTATTTCCTCGTTCAGTTTCACTATAAAAGTGAGTTTCGAAGACAGCTATTCGAGCCATTTTTGTCCCTTAGAGTATTCTATACATTACTAATTTATTATTTTATGGTATAGTAAAATCTCGAAAAATGGAAGTTTGAATTACATTTCTTTACAATAAAATATGCGAAGTGCGATTCGACCAAGAAAAAAAAAAATTAATATCATAAAGTAAACAAGTGCGCTTTGATAAATAAGAGACCCGAGAAGTGTAATTCTTAGACGGTCAACATGTATCAACACCAATCTGGAAGTGTAAAGACAAAAGATCGCGCAGATTGTATAAAATCAGAGAAGGAGTGCTAAAAAAGTGAAAACACTATTCGGATAAGATTTCGGACCTAAAAATTCGACTGACTGTAATAGCCAAGATAGGACAAATTTTTAATCGGCAAATTAAGTCAATTGTATATGGCTGTTTCTCTATTAAGTGTCGGTTTTTTGTTTTTCAGTATCAGTAAAGAAGATGGTTCTTTAATTTCCATTTGCAAAAGGTAGGTAGCGCAGAGCCTACTACTCCAGAGTACAATATAATGTCAAAATGTCGTGTATTTTTCCTAGTATTTAGAGTTTATTTTTTATTATAAAAGTCAAAAAATAACTAATAAATTTTGACTTTTATTTTAAAAGTCATTAACGTTACGATCCCTGAAATTTAATCTTTCGTTAGCACAAGCTCGGTTCTGTAACCTACCCTCGAAGAGAAGGGGTATATAATGTTTGTAAGTGTGTGTGATTCCCGATGCATGTATGCATACACATATGAAGAGGCACGTTACCATTGGATGGAATTCTGGTAACCACACAGGCAGTTGAGAGGTAACAGCGGGGGAGTCCTCTTGACCGTAGCTCTTTCGGGATGGGGTGGGTTTTTTCCATGTCTCAACCGAAATTACATAAAGTTTAATTTTAGGACTCCAAACCAGAATCTAAATACAGGAGCTACCCTCCCTTAAATCAAAAACTAGAGAAATATGTACTAAACGAAACAAAAAAACGAGATCGGTAACTAACCAATTCAAAAGAACCAAACAACGAACTTTAAATGCTAAAGGGGTGAAAGCGGACATCTGTTTAAGTGACTATTGGGGCGAGGTCTAAGATGATAGTCGACATTCGCTGTCTTTACCCTACCCTACCATGATCTTCGATGCGAATATAATTCGAAGATCCCGAAAAAAAACGTATACTACCTTTTATGTCATCAACACATTTGCCTCCAGGAACATACAAGAATAACTTACAGACTCATATTTTCAACGTTTATTAAACATAATAATTAACTGCCAAACTACAATCAAAAATTCAATCCTTAATCTTATTTGGAAAGATGTTTAGGATTAACCTTAATTCTTAATATTCGTTACGAAAATATACAAACTATTTGGGACAACCCTAATATTATACGCTTATCAGCGGCTTATATCTACAGGTGTTATACTAAAGGGCAGATAGAAACTCTGGTTATAATTTAACTATCTTTCAGGTGGCTAGTCATACCAGGCTATCATAAAAAAAACACTAGCTTACGCTTTTTACTTATATTTAGGGTTCATATTTAGGTAACATTGCTTGTTTGTTTCTATTTTTCCCTTTTTCTTTTTATACCTTTCATGAAAATGAAATGGTATAATTATTTCGTCACGAAACCCAAAATTGTAAGTCCTTAAAGGAAAATAGATAGACCCACCATTAAGTATACCGAAATAATCAGAATGACGAGCTGAGTAGATTTAGCCATTCCGTCTGTATGTCTGTCCGTCTGTCCGTCTGTCTGTTTGTATGCAAACTAGTCCCTCAATTTTTGAGATATCTTGATAAAATTTGGTGAGCAGGTGTATTTGGGTGTCCGATTAGACATTTGTCGGAACCGGCCGGATCGGACCACTATAGCATATATCTTCCATACAACCGATTTTTCAGAAAAACGAGGATTTTTGTAATATCTTACTCAATTTAACAGTATAATTTATATAGTATATATATATTTTTTTTTGCGATTTCGGCCCCATTTTAACAGCTAGAAGCTTCAAATTTCACCAAATGCTTACGTGTATTGCATATATTGATGTCTGAAAAAATCATTGAGATTGGGTGTATCCATAGTATATATCTCATACTACCGATTGTTCAGATAAGAAACTTTGCGCAATTTCTGCCCCGTTTTAACAGCTAGAAGCTTCAAATTTCACCAAATGCTTACGTATATAGCATATATTGTTGTCTGAAAAAATCATAGAGATCGGTGGTTTATATATTATATACTTCATACAAACTGTCATTTTTGCCCCTTTTTTACGGATAGAAGCTTCAAAATTCATCAAGTTTCATAAAATAGTTGCGTTTACTTCATATATATTTGAAATACGTGATTCGTAGTCGTAGTTTTTACATGCAGACCACAAAAAACGTGAAGCTTTGCATCCTCACACAAAGTAACTATTTTTTATTTTATATTTATCTTAAAAATCGTTTAGATATCTTCAAATTTTACCAAATGTTTACGTGTATAGCATATATTGTTGTCTGAAAAAATCATAGAGACCGGTGGTATATATAATCTCATACAACCGATTGTTCAGATAAGAAACTTTGTGCAATTTCTTCCCCATTTTAACAGCTAGAAGCTTCAAATTTCACCAAATGCTTACGTATATAGCATATATTTTTGTCTGAAAAAATCATAGAGATCGGTGGTACACATATTATATACCCCATATAAACTGTATTTTTTTGCCCCTTTTTTACGGCTAGAAGCTTCAAAATTCAAAACATTTCATCAAATAGTTACGTTTACGTCATATATTGTTGAAATACGTGATTCGTAGTCAGAGTTTTTACACGCAGACCACAAAAAACCTGAAACTTTGCATCCTCACACAAAGTACCTACCCATTTTTATACTCAGTTGAGCAGAGCTCACAGAGTATATTAACTTTGATTGGATAACGGTTGGTTGTACAGGTATAAAGGAATCGAGATAGATATAGACTTCCATATATCAAAATCATCAGTATCGAAAAAAAAATTGATTAACCATGTCCGTCCGTCCGTCCGTCCGTCTGTCCGTTAACACGATAACTTGAGTAAATTTTGAGATATCTTGACGAAATTTGGTATGTAGATTCCTGGGCGCTCATCTGAGATCGCTATTTAAAATGAACGATATCGGACTATAACCACGCCCACTTTTTCGATATCGAAAATTTCGAAAAATCTAAAAATTGCGATAATTCATTACCAAAGAGGGATAAAGCGATGAAACTTGGTAGGTGCGTTGAACTTGTGACGCAGAATAGAAAATAAATAAATTTTGGACAATGGGTGTGGCACTGCCCACTTTTAAAAGAAGGTAATTTAGAAGTTTTGCAAGCTGTAATTTGGCAGTCGTTGAAGATATCATGATGAAATTTGGCAGGAACATTACTCCTATTACTATATGTATGCTTAACAAAAATTAGCAAAATCGGAGAACGACCACGCCCACTTTTAAAAAAAATTTTTTTTAAGTGAAATTTTTACAAAAAATTTATTATCTTTACAGTATATAAGTAAATTATGTCAACATTCAACTCCAGTAATGATATGGTTCAACAAAATACAAAAATAAAAGAAAATTTCAAAATGGGCGTGGCCCTTTTTCATTTGATTTGTCTAGGATACATTTAATGCCATAAGTCGAACAAAAATTTACCAATCCTTGTGAAATTTGGTAGCGGCTTAGATTCTAGGACGATAACTGTATTCTGTGAAATCGGTTGAAGCCACGCCCAGTTTTTATACACAGTCGACCGTCTGTCCTTCCGCTCGGCCATTAACACGATAACTTGAGCAAAAATCGATATATCTTTACTAAACTCAGTTCACATAATTATCTGAACTCACTTTCTATTGGCATAAAAAATGGCCGAAACCCGACTAACCACGACCACTTTTTCGCTATCGAAAATTACGAAAAATTAAAAAAATGCCATAATTCTATACCAAATACGAATAATTGGATTAGTTTATTGACGCAAAATATAACTTTAGAAATAAACTTTGTAAAATGGGTGTGACACCTACCATATTTCACTGAGTAAATTTTGAGGTATCTTGATGAAATTTGGTATGGAGGTTCCTGGGCACTCATTTCAGATCGCTTTTTAAAATTAACGATATCGGACTATAAGCACGCCCACTTTTTCGATATCGAAAACTTCGAAAAACCGAAAAAGTGCGATAATTCATTACCAAATACGGATAAAGCGATGAAACTTGGTAGGTGCGTTGAAATTATGACGCAGAATAGAAAAATAGTAAAATTTTGGACAATGGGCATGGCACCGCCCACTTTTAAAAGAAGGTAATTTAGAAGTTTTGCAAGCTGTAATTTGGCAGTCGTTGAAGATATCATGATGAAACGTGGCAGGAGCGTTACTCCTATTACTGTATGTATGCCTAATAAAAATTAGCAAAATCGGAGAACGACCACGCCCATTTAAAAAAAAAAAATTTTAAGTCAAATTAAAAAAAAGTTAATATCTTTACAATATATAAGTAAATTATGTCAACATTCAACTTCAGTAATGATATGGTGCAAAAAAATACAAAAATAAAAGAAATTTTAAAAATGGGCGTGGCTCCGCCCCTTTTCTTTTAATTTGTCTAGGATACTTTTAATGCCATAAGTAGAACAAATATTTACCAATCCTTGTGAAATTTGGTATGGGCTTAGATTCTAGGACGATGACTGTTTTCTGTAAAAAAGGGCAAAATCGGTTGAAGCCACGCCCAGGTTTCATACACAGTCGACCGTCGGTCCTTCCGCTCGGCCGTTAACACGATAACTTGAACAAAAATCGATATATCTTTACTAAACTCAGTTCACGTAATTATCTGATCTCACTTTGTATTGGTATAAAAATAACCGAAATCCGACTATGACCACGCCCAATTTTTCGATATCGAAAATTACGAAAAATGAAATAAATGCCATAATTCTATAGCAAATATAAAAAAAAAGGGATGAAACATGGTAATTGGATTGATTTATTGACGCAAAATATAACTTTAGAAAAAAACTTTGTAAAACGGGTGTGACACCTACCATATTAAGTAGAAGAAAATGAAAAAGTTCTGCAGGGCGAAATCAAAAGGCAGGAATACTGTTCGTGGTATTACATACATAAATAAATTAGCGGTACCCGACAGGTGATGGACTGGGTCACCCTGGCCCATATTTTGGCCGATATCTCGAAAACGCCTTCACATATACAACTACCACCACTCCCTTTTAAAATACTCATTAACACCTTTCATTTGATACCCATATCGTACAAACAAATTCTAGAGTCAGCCCTGGTCCACCTTTATGGCAATATACCTAATTGGCGTCCACCTATAGAACTATGGCCCTCTTAAAATACTCTTTAATACCTTCCATTTGATACACATGTCATACAAAAACATTCCAGGTGGGCCTACTCTGTATTGCGATGCGAAAGTAAAAATACGCGAAATCGCAAAATCGGTACTCTGTATCTTGACATTCGCATGCATATTTTGACTTTGGCATTCACATTTTGCCCATTCGCAATTTTTATCCCTTTTCGCATTGCCAGCACTCTCTATAGCGAAAGCGAATGTCAAACAGCATTCATTTTCGCATTTTTCTTGCTACAAGTAATAGGCATTCGCATTGTTCAAATATGTAAGTATTAATTGATGATTTTATAAATTGATATCTTTATATTCATTGTACATTCTTTTAAAAATATATAGGAAAATTCAAAAAACAAAAACACAAAAGAACAATTTGAAATCCTAGTGGACTTCATGGCAATACACCCAGATTTGGTCAAAGGGTTACTTAAAACACCCAATGCGAAAACAACTTCAACGTTGTAGAAACTTTTATTATTTCAATAACTGCCGTTGCTCTCCGTGGAGTTTTCAACTCACTTTTAATGCTATTTAGCACATACAAAAAGGCTTCCTTATTAAGCCGAAAATTCTGCACAAAACTAATGAATAGAACATAAAGCAATAGTATATGAGTAATTTTGTAACGTTTAAATTACCTTTGATCGCTGAGACTCATAATGTTGGAGTTGTCTCTTATAATCCTCCTATCAATCCTTTCTTCATTTAAATCATCCCATAATACTAAAGAATCCATTTTTTAATTTTTTTCAACAAAAATTAATCGTTTGCCGTAATTGTAATCGCCTTGTTTCTTTTATTCTCTTTCTTTGACTTTTCGTCAGTGATGCATACTCAAGCAAAAAAATAGCGCTACAGAGTTCCAATTACCTTTCGCATGCGCAGTTTATTTTGGCATCGCACTGCCTTTCGCATCGCAATACAGAGTAGGCCCCCAGGGTTACCCTATGTTCATTTTCCTACATGGTGATTTTCCCTTACTTTGTCTCCATAGCTCTCAACTGAGTATGTAATGTTCGGTTACACCCGAACTTAGCTTTCCTTACTTGTTTTGTATCAAGTTTTTTGGTATCAAATTAATATTTTTCTGTTCTATAGAACATCCGTTTTGAGTGTGAATACTTCTAACACTGAATTAATGAGCAGATTAGTTCTTTTATTAGGGATTTTTTTGGTAATAACTGAGACTTTGAATTTTCAAATTTATTCCTTTATTATAATTAAGGATTTGTCTTTTTTTTTTGTGATAATCTATACCTTGAAACTTCCTGAATTCATAATTAGTCCACTATGAAAAGATAGCCAAGTTAGGGTATTTTTAGTCCTTTTAGAATAAGTAAAAAAAAATGTTTATTACGTGTTGGAATTCAAAAGGCTGAACATTTTTTTTTGTGATGGAGGACTAAATTCAGGATCTTTGTTGTGGGTGTTGTCCTTGGGTTGAAGAGGGAAATGGGAGGTGATGATTCGATAGACCTTTAGACAGGCGGACTTGAGTCAGGCATTGGGGGCGCTGTAAGATTAGATGGGTCAGCACAGCGCCCATGGTTTCGCGTTAGATACGCGAAGAGGGTGGAAAGACTCCCCCTACCTTCTTCCCTTCTTTCCCTTCTCCTTCTTTCCGGTATCCAATCCTTTTTTTACTCATAGGCATGAACCACATTTTTTTGTTTGTGTACTGCGGGCAAGACTGGTGAGCAAAACACCATGTCACACGTCACCTTCGCCTTGCCACCATAAGTCAGTTATATAACACATCTCAAATATATACACTTTCAAGTGTTCGTACCATCGTAAATCTTGGGCTTCCTTCGCAGTCACTTCACAAAGACGCGATTTCTAATCATGCACATTTTAAAGGTTTGCCTATTCGACCATATGAAGCATTTAGGGCACGAATTTCAACAGGTCTAGGTAACGGGAAAATTGGGGTCCCTATGGAAATAAAAGAAAATACTGAGTCACATCTTATCGCTGCTAGGTGCCATCTAGGTTGGAGCGTATACGCGATGCAAATAGCTGCACCAAACATTCACTGCTTCATATTTGCGAGTACAATGCATCTGTAGAAGGCCGCATGGACCAGGATATGAAATAATATTTTTCAATCGAATCAATAGGAGTGTACGCGCCAACGAAGCCTCTCATCTCTGATGATGATGAGCGCGCTCTTCAAATTATGAAAACGACTACACGTTTTCTTGCTATGGAAAAAAGATAGGAAAAGGAACTACTTTGGAAATACAATGTTTTAAACTCGCTTCCTATGGCAATCAGGCGTTTCTCATGACTGGAAAACAAAATGAGGAGGGATGTGTCAATAAACCGCTTTTTAGTTGATAAAATAAAAGGATACAAACAAAAGGGTACGTAAGAAAGTAAGCCAAAAAAAAAGAGATAAGGGATAGCGCGAGGTAATTGTATTTACACATATTTACTGTTTTAAATATTAACAAAAATAAAATGAGATTTGTTTGGGATGATGTGGCAAAGGTTAAAGGCATAGGGCTCATCGACATGCTACTTAAGGGACCAGATCTATTAAAATCTTTGTTGGGAATACTTCTGCGCTTCCGCGAAAGACCTTTTGCGGTCTGCGGAGATATACGCGAAATGTTCCATCAAAAAAGGGTCGTAACAGAAGACCTAGATGCAAAAAAATTCCTGTGGCGGAATGGTTATAAATATCGCGACTACGTGATGACGTTCGGTGCTTCGTGTTCTCCGTCTTTAGCAAATTATGTAAAGAACCGCAACGCTTAACGATTTTCTGACAAACACCCTGAAGCCGTTCAGGCTATTATCGAAAATACTTTCGTCGATGACTGGCTTCAGAACGCTGATTGTGAAAACGCATTAGCTTCTCTTACAACTACCGTTCATTGGATTCATCAAGAGGGCGGTTAACAGAGAAATTACTTGGGATGTTTTCGTTGCCAAATTCAGATGTTCTGACATTTTTGGAAAGATTTTCGGAAGAAACATTTTATCCTAACGCGATCGTATCGAAACGAAAAATCCTGCGCATCATAATGCCGATTTTTGATCCAATCGGTCTACTTGGCTTCGTTATCATTCAAGCAAATATTATTTTACAAGACGTGTGGCGCTCTGGAGTCAGGTGGGACGATCCAATAAAAGAAGACGAACGCCACTGCTAGTTACAACGGGTAAAACGTATTCGATCGATAAATGATATACGAATTCCCCGCTGCCTTTCGGTTGGTAAAATCGAGAAAAAACAACTTCATATATTCGTAGACGCTAGTTTGAAAGCCTAGGTAACACTTGCTTATATACGTTCAGAAGCAGATACCCAGATATGCTGCACTCTTGTAGCATAGAAAGCTCGCTTCGCGCCTTTGAAACCAATTTCCGTGCCAAGGCTTGAGCTATTAGCATCGGTTTTATGGTTACGACAAGGTAACTTCAGAGAATCAGAATTGTTCATCGAAATAAAACGCCGATTTTTCTGGTCTGATTCCAAGAACGTTTTATTTTGGCTGCGCTCCGACACCAGGAAGTTTGACCAGTTGGTCGCGTTGAGAGTAGGAGAAATTCTTGCAGGCTCCAACATTAAGGAATGGAGGTGGTTGCCACCTAGGAAAAATATCGGGGACGAAGGAACTAAATCTAATGATAACCGTGACTTCGATGACAACCAGCGTTGGTTCAGCGGACCTTAGTTTTTACTCGGGGATGAGCCGTAGTTGCCTGAAACGATAATTTCAAATGACGATGGCGACATGATAGATGCATTGCACCACGCCACTTCTGAGAACATTATTCCATTTCAGATATCCGTAATTATGCCAGACGCAAGAAAATTTTGTTTGCGTGAGGAGGTACTACGGGCGGTATTAGCTGGCGTCGAGAACATACTCAATTCGCGACCACTAACTTATGTTCCGATCGAATCTACCGAACACGAAGCTCTTACACCGAACCACTTCCTTATCCGTTGTTCCAGCGGAATTCGTGAGGCAACGAACTTCGATGACTCCGGATCTTCGTTTCGTAGAAATTATGGAATATACTGTCAGCTGGCCGACCAATTTTGGAAGCGCTGGGTACGGGAATACCTGCCCGGCCTTACAAGACGGGCAAAACCGTTTCAGCCACCGCCGAATCCAATTAAACTAAACGACGTTGTAGTTATTGTGTACGAAAACTCGAAACGAAGTACGTGGGCTAAAGGTATCGTGATTGACCTCCATTTCCGTAAAGATGGCCAGGCTCGTAGCGCAGTAGTAAAGACTGCGAACGGATTGTGCACGCGACCGATAGTAAAGCTAGCGAAGCTCGACGTAGAAGTTGAGAGGAATGTAGTAAACGTCCTGCATGGAGCTGCATGAGATTACGGCCGAAAACAAACGAAGCTTGCGAAGCTAAAATTTTGCTTTGTTGCTTCGTAAATTTGAATTCGATTGCTGTTGCACTTAGAAGAGTGCTGAGCTGATTTCGTTCTAGTATATTTCCGGATGTTTAAGAGTGTACAAGTGCGGTTCGACAAAGACACAAGTGGAATAAAAAAGTGAATTAAAATATATTTTAAATAAATTAAAGTTCACAAGTGGAACTATAAAGTGTATACCCTGAAATTTGAGTGTAAACAACTCGCACGTTATGTTGTGAACAGATGTATGTAATTAAAAATTTCCATTTTTTGGGAAAGCTCAAACAAAGTTTTATTTCCTCGTTCAGTTTCACTATAAAAGTGAGATTCGAAGACAGCTATTCGAGCCATTTTTGTCCCTTAGAGTATTCTATACATTACTAATTTATTATTTTATGGTATAGTATAGTAGAATCTCGAAAAATGGAAGTTTGAATTACATTTCATTACAATAAAATATGCGAAGTGTGATTCGACCAAGAAAAAAAAATTTAATATCATAAAGTAAACAAGTTCGCTTTGATAAATAAGAGACCCGAGAAGTGTATTTCATAGACGGTCAACATGTATCAACACAAATCTGGAAGTGTAAAGACGAAAGAACGCGCAGAGTGCATAAAATCAGAGAAGGAGTGCTACAAAACTGAAAACACTATTCGGATAAGATTTCGGACCTAAAAATTCGACTGACTGTAATAGCCAAGATAGGACAAATTTTTAATCGACAAATTAAGTCAATTGTATATGGCTGTTTCTCTATTAAGTGTCAGTTTTTTGTTTTTCAGTATCAGTAAAGAAGATGGTCCTTTAATTTCCATTTGCAAAAGGTAGGTAGCGCAGAGCCTATTCTACTCCAGAGTACAATATAATGGCAAAATGTCTTGTATTTTTCCTAGTATTTAGAGTTTATTTTTTATTATAAAAGTCAAAAAATAACTAATAAATTTTGACTTTCATTTTCATTTAAATTTCATCTTTCGTTAGGACAAGCGGGGTTCTGCAACCTACCCTCGAAGAGAAGGGGTATATAATGTTTGTAAGTGTGTGTGATTCCCGATGCATGTATGCATACACATATGAAGAGGCACGTTACCATTGGATGGAATTCTGGTAACCACACAGGCAGTTGAGAGGTAACAGCGGGGGAGTCCTCTTGACCGTAGCTCTTTCGGGATGGGGTGGGTTTTTTCCATGTCTCAACCGAAATTACATAAAGTTTAATTTTAGGAATCCAAACCAGAATCTAAATACAGGAGCTACCCTCCCTTAACTCAAAAACTAGAGAAATATGTACTAAACGAAACAAAAAAAACGAGATTGGTAACTAACCAATTCAAAAGAACCAAACAACGAACTTTAAATGCTAAAGGGGTGAAAGCGAACATCTGTTTAAGTGACTATTGGGGCGAGGTCTAAGATGATAGTCGACATTCGCTGTCTTTACCCTACCCTACCATGATCTTCGATGCGAATATAATTCGAAGATCCCGAAAAAAAACGTATACTACCTTTTATGTCATCAACACATTTGCCTCCAGGAACATACAAGAATAACTTACAGACTCATATTTTCAAATCGATAACAATTCAACGTTTATTAAACATAATAATTAACTGCCAAACTCCAATCAAAAATTCAATCCTTAATCTTATTTGGAAAGATATTTAGGATTAACCTTAATTCTTAATATTTGTAAAGAAAAATACAAACTATTTGGGACAACCCTAACATTATACGCTTATTAGCGGCTTATATCTACAGGTGTTATACTAAAGGGCAGATAGAAACTCTGGTTATAATTTAACTATCTTTCAGGTGGCTAGTCATACCAGGATATCATAAAAAACACTAGCTTACGCTTTTTACTTATATTTAGGGTTCATATTTAGGTAACATTGCTTGTTTGTTTCTATTTTTCTCCTTTTCTTTTTATACCTTTCATGAAAATGAAATGGTATAATTATTTCGTCACGAAACCCAAAATTGTAAGTCCTTATAGGAAAATAGATAGACCCACCATTAAGTATACCGAAATAATCAGAATAAAGAGCTGAGTTGATTTAGCCATTCCTTCTGTCTGTCTGTCCGTCTGTCTGTTTGTATGCAAACTAGTCCCTCAATTTTTGAGATATCTTGATAAAATTTGGTGAGCTTGTGTATTTGGGTGTCCGATTAGACATTTGTCGGAACCGGCCGGATCGGACCACTATAGCATATATCCTCCATACAACCGATTTTTCAGAAAAAAGAGAATTTTTGTAATATCTTACTCAATTTAACAGATTGAAGCTTCAAACTTCACCATATGCTTTCGTATATTGCACATATTGTTGCCTGAAAAAATTGATGAGATCGGTCGTATATATAGTATATATCCCCCACAACTGTTTGTTCAGATAAGAAACTTTTCGTAATTACTGTCCTATTTTGAGAGCTAGAGGCTTCAAATTTCAACGAATTATTACGTATATAGCATATATTGTTGTCTGAAAAAATCATAGAGATCGGTGGTTTATATATTATATACTTCATACAAACTGTTATTTTTGCCCCTTTTTTACGGATAGAAGCTTCAAAACTCATCAAGTTTCATAAATAGCTACGT
Organism: Eurosta solidaginis; assembly: GCF_040869045.1. NCBI lineage: Eukaryota > Metazoa > Arthropoda > Insecta > Diptera > Tephritidae > Eurosta > Eurosta solidaginis. Next base: position 137,643,584 of record NC_090320.1, on the reverse strand, counting down.
TTACTTCATATATTTTTGAAATACGTGATTCGTAGTCGTAGTTTTTACATGCAGACCACAAAAAACGTGAAGCTTTGCATCCTCACACAAAGTACCTACCTATTTTTATACTCAGTTGAGCAGAGCTCACAGAGTATATTAAGTTTGATTGGATAACGGTTGGTTGTACATATATAAAGGAATCGAGATAGATATAGACTTCCATATATCAAAATAATCAGGATCGAAAAAAAATTTGATTGAGCCATGTCCGTCCGTCCGTCCGTCCGTCCGCCCTTTAACACGATAACTTGAGTAAATTTTGAGGTATCTTGATGAAATTTGGTATGTAGGTTCCTGAGCACTCATCTCAGATCGCTATTTAAAATGAACGATATCGGACTATAACCACGCCCACTTTTTCGATATCGAAAATTTCGAAAAACTGAAAAAGTGCGAAAATTCATTACAAAAGACAGCTAAAGCGACGAAACTTGGTAGATGAGTTGAGCATATCACGCAGAATAGAAAATTAGTAAAATTTTGGACAATGGGCGTGGCACCGCCCACTTTTAAAAGAAGGTAATTTAAAAGTTTTGCAAGCTGTAATTTGGCAGTCGTTGAAGATATCATGATGAAATTTGGCAGGAACGTTACTCCTATTACTATATGTACGCTTAATGAAAATTAGCAAAATCGGAGAAGGATCACGCCCACTTTTAAAAAAAAATTTTTTTTAAAGTAAAATTTTTACAAAAATTTAATATCTTTACAGTATATAAGTAAATTATGTCAACATTCAACTCCAGTAATGATACGGTGCAACAAAATACAAAAATAAAAGAAACTTTCAAAATGGGCGTGGTTCCGCCCTTTTTCATTTAATTTGTCTAGGATACTTTTAATGCCATAAGTCGAACAAAAATTTACCAATCCTTTTGAAATTTGGTATGGGCATAGCTTTTATAACGTTAACTGTTTTCTGTGAAAATGGGCGAAATCGGTTGATGCCACGCCCAGTTTTTATACACAGTCGTCCGTCTGTCCTTCCGCATGGCCGTTAACACGATAACTTGAGCAAAAATCGACATATCTTTATTGAACTTGGTTCACGTGCTTACTTGAACTCACTTTATCTTGGTATGAAAAATGAACAAAATCCGACTATGACCACGCCCACTTTTTCGATATCGAAAATTACGAAAAAAGAAAAAAATGCCATAATTCTATACCAAATACGAAAAAAGGGATGAAACATGGTAAGGTAATTGGATTGTTTTATTGACGCGAAATATAACTTAAGAAAAAACTTTATAAAATGGTTGTGACACCTACCATATTAAGTAGAAGAAAATGAAAAAGTTCTGCAGGGCGAAATAAACAACCCTTAAAATCTTGGCAGGTATTACATATATAAATAAATTAGCGGTATCCAACAGATGATGTTCTGGGTCACCCTGGTCTACATTTTGGTCGATATCTGGCAAACACCTTCACACCACTCCCTTTTAAAACTATCATTAATACCTTTAATTTGATACCTATATCGTACAAACTCATTCTAGAGTCACCCCTGGTCCACCTTTATGGCGATATCTCGAAAAGGCGTCCACCTATAGAACTAAGCCCCACGCACTTTTAAAATACTAATTAACACTTTTCATTTGATACCCATATCGTACAAACATATTCTAAAGTCACCCCTGGTCCACCTTTATGGCGATATCTCGAAAAGGCGAACACCTATAGAGCGAAGGCTCACTCCCTTTTAAAAATACTCATTAGCACCTTTCATTTGACACCCATATCGTACAAACAAAGTCTAGAGTCCCCCTGGTCCACCTTTATTACGATACCTCGAAAAGGCGTCCACCTATAGAACTAAGGCCCACTCCCTTTTAAAATACTCATTAACTCCTTTCGTTTGATACCCATATTGCACAAACGAATTCTAGAGTCACCCCTGGCCCACCTTTATGGCGATATCTCGAAACGGCGTCCACATATGGAACTAAGAATTACTCCCTTTTAAAATACTCATTAACACCTTTATTTTGATACTCATATTGTACAAACAAATTCTAGGGCCACCCCTGCTCCACCTTTATGGCGATATCTCGAAACGGCGTCCACCTATGGAACTAAGGATTACTCCCTTTTAAAATACTCATTAACACCTTTCTTTTGATACCCATATTGTACAAACAAATTCTAGGGTCACCCCTGGTCCACTTTTATGGCGATATCTCGAAAATACGACCACCTATACAACAACCACCACTCCCTTTTAAAACTCTCATTAATACCTTTAATTTGAAACCCATATCGTAGAAACACATTCTAGAGTCACCCCTGGTCCACCTTTATGGCGATATTTCGAAACGGCGTCCACCTATAGAACTAAGGCCCACTTCCTTTTAAAATACTCATTAACACCTTTCGTTTGATGCCCATATTGTACAAACAAATTCTAGGGTCACGCCTGGTCCACCTTTATGGCGATATCTCGAAACGGCGTCCGCCTATGGAACTAAGGATTACTCACTTTTAAAATACTCATTAACACCTTTCTTTTGATACCCATATTGTACAAACAAATTCTAGGGTCACACCTGGCCCACCTTTATGGCTATATCTCGAAACGGCGTCCACCTATGGAACTAAGGATTACTCTAGGGTCACCCCTGGTCTACCTTTATGGCGATATATCGAAAATACGACCACCTATACAACAACCACCACTCCCTTTTAAAACTCTCATTAACACCTTTCGTTTGATGCCCATATTGTACAAACAAATTCTAGGGTCACCCCTGGTCCACCTCTATGGCGATATCTCGAAACGGCGTCCATCTATGGAACTAAGGATTACTCCCTTTTAAAATACTCATTAACACCTTTCATTTGATACCCATATCGTACAACGCATTCTAGAGTCACCCCTGGCCCACCTTTATGGCGATATCTCGAAAAGGCGACCACCTATACAACAACCACCACTCCCTTTCAAAACCCTCATTAATACCTTTAATTTGATACCCATATCGTACAAACACATTCTAGAGTCACCACTGGTCCACCTTTATGGCGATATTTCGAAACGGCATCCACCTATAGAACTAAGTCCCACTCGCTTTTAAAATACTCATTAACACCATTCGTTTGATGCCCATATTGTACAAACAAATTCTAGGGTCACCCCTGGTCCACCTTTGTGGCGATATCTCGAAACGGCGTCCACCTATAGAACTAAGGATTACTCCCTTTTAAAATACTCATTAGCACCTTTCATTTGATACCCATAACGTACAAACGCATTCTAGAGTCAACCCTGATCCACCTTTATGGCTATATCCCTAAATGGCGTCCACCTATAGAACTATGGCCCACTCCCTCATAAAATAATCTTTAATGCCTTTCATTTGATACACATGTCATACAAACACATTCCAGGGTTACCCTCGGTTCATTTTCCTACATGGTTATTTTCCCTTATGTTGCCACCATAGCTCTCAACTGAGTATGTAATGTTCGGTTACACCCGAACTTAACCTTCCTTACTTGTTTATTTTATATTTATCTTAAAAATCGTTTAGATATGTTCAAATTTTACCAAATGTTTACGTGTATAGCATATATTGTTGTCTGAAAAAATCATAGAGACCGGCGGTATATATAATCTCATACAACCGATTGTTCAGCTAAGAAACTTTGTGCAATTTCTTCCCCATTTAAAACAGCTAGAAGCTTCAAATTTCACCAAATGCTTACGTGTATAGTATATATTGTTGTCTGAAAAAATCATTGAGATCGGTGGTATATATAGTATATATCTCATACAACCGATTGTTCAGATAAGAAACTTTGCGCAATTTCTTCCCCATTTTAACAGCTAGAAGCTTCAAATTTCAACAAATGCTTACGTATATAGCATATATTTTTGTCTGAAAAAATCATAGAAATCGGTGGTACACATATTATATACCCCATATAAACTGTATTTTTTTGCCCCTTTTTTACGGCTAGAAGCTTCAAAATTCAAAACATTTCATCAAATAGTTACGTTTACGTCATATATTGTTGAAATACGTGATTCGTAGTCAGAGTTTTTACACGCAGACCACAAAAAACCTGAAACTTTGCATCCTCACACAAAGTACCTACCTATTTTTATACTCAGTTGAGCAGAGCTCGCAGAGTATATTAACTTTGATTGGATAACGTTTGGTTGTACAGGTATAAAGGAATCGAGATAGATATAGACTTCCATATATCAAAATCATCAGTATCGAAAAAAATTTGATTAAGCCATGTCCGTCCGTCTGTCCGTTAACACGATAACTTGAGTAAATTTTGAGATATCTTGACGAAATTTGGTATGTAGATTCCTGGGCGCTCATCTCAGATCGCTATTTAAAATGAACGATATCGGACTATAACCACGCCCACTTTTTCGATATCGAAAATTTCGAAAAATCGAAAAATTGCGATAATTCATTACCAAAGAGGGATAAAGCGATGAAACTTGGTAGGTGCGTTGAACTTATGACGCAGAATAGAAAATAAGTAAAATTTTGGACAATGGGAGTGGCACCGCCCACTTTTAAAATAAGGTAATTTAGAAGTTTTGCAACCTGTAATTTGGCAGTCGTTGAAGATATCATGATGAAATTTGGCAGGAACGTTACTCCTATTACTATATGTATGCTTAACAAAAATTAGCAAAGTCGGAGAACGAAAGTGAAATTTTTACAAAAAATTTAATATCTTTACAGTATATAAGTAAATTATGTCAACATTTAACTCCAGTAATGATATGGTGCAACAAAATACAAAAATAAAAGAAAATTTCAAAATGGGCGTGGCTCCGCCCTTTTTCATTTGATTTGTCTAGGATACATTTAATGCCATAAGTCGAACAAAAATTTACCAATCCTTGTGAAATTTGGTAGCGGCTTAAACTCTAGGACGATAACTGTTTTCTGTGAAAAAGGGCGAAATCGGTTGAAGCCACGCCCAGTTTTTATACACAGTCGACCGTCTGTCCTTCCGCTCGGCCATTAGCACGATAACTTGAGCAAAAATCGATATATCTTTACTAAACTCAGTTCACATAATTATCTGAACTCACTTTCTATTGGCATAAAAAATGGCCGAAATCTGACTATGACCACGCCCACTTTTTCGATATCGAAAATTACGAAAAATGGAAAAAGTGTCATAATTCTATACCAAATACGAAAAAAGGGTTGAAACATGGTAATTGGATTGGTTTATTGGCGCAAAATATAACTTTAGAAAAAAACTTTGTAAAATAGGTGTGACACCTACCATACTAAGTAAAAGAAAATGAAAAAGTTCTGCAGGGCGAAATCAAAAGCCCTTGGAATCATGGCAGCAATACTGTTCGTGGTATTACATATATAAATAAATTAGCGGTACCCGACAGATGATGTTCTGGGTCACCCTGGTCCACATTTTGGTCGATATCTCGAAAACGCCTTCACATATACAACTACCACCACTCCCTTTTAAAATTCTTATTAATACCTTTAATTTGACACCCATATTGTACAAACACATTACAGAGCCACCCCTGGTCCACCTTTATGGCGATATATCGAAAAGGCGTCCACCTATAGAACTAAGGCCCACTCCCTTTTAAAATACTCATTATCACCTTTCGTTTGATACCCATAATATACAAACGCATTCTAGAGTCAACCCTGGTCCACCTTTATAACGATATCCCGAAAAGGCGTCCACCTATAGAAATAAGGCCCACTCCCTTTTAAAATACTCGTTAACACCTTTCATTTGATACCCATATCGTAAAAAAATTCTAACGTCACCCCTGGTCCACCTTTATGGCGATATCTCGAAAAGGCGTCCACCTATAGAACTAAAGCCCATTCCCTTTTAAAATACTCATTAACACCTTTCATTTGATACCCGTATCGTACAAACAAATTCTAGAGTCATCCCTGGTCCACCTTTATGGCGATATCTCGAAAAGGCGTCCACCCATAGAACTAAGGCCCACCCACTTTTAAAATACTCATTAACACCTTTCAATTGATACCCATATCGTACAAATTAATTCTAGAGTCACCCCTGGTCCACCTTTATGGCGATATCTCGAAAAGGCGTCCACCTATAGAACTAAGGCCCACTCCCTTTTAAAATACTCATTAACATCTTTCGTTTGATACCCATATTGTACAAACGCATTCTAGAGTCATCCCTGGTCCACATTTATGGCGATATCTCGAAAAGGCGTCCACCCATAGAACTAAGGCGCACCCACATTTAAAATACTCATTAACACCTTTCATTTGATACCCATATCGTACAAATTAATTCTAGAGTCACCCCTTGTCCACATTTATGGCAATATCTCGAAAAGGCGTCCACCCATAGAACTACGGCCCACTCCCTTTTAAAATACTCATTTACACCTTTTGTTTGGTACCCATATCGTACAAACTAATTCTAGAGTCACCCCTGGTCCACCTTTATAACGATATCCCGAAAAGGCGTTCACCTATAGAACTAAGGCCAACTCCCTTTTAAAATACTCATTAACACCTTTCATTTGATACCCATATCGTACAAACAAATTCTAGAGTCACCCCTGGTCCACCTTTATGGCAATATCTCGAAAAGGCGTCAACCCATAGAACTAAGGCCCACTCCCTTTTAAAATATTCATTAACACCTTTCGTTTGATACCCTTATTGTACAAACGCATGGTCCACCTTTATAACTATATCCCGAAAATGCGTCCACCTATAGAACTAAGGCCCACTCCCTTTTAAAATACTCATTAACACCTTTCATTTGATACCCATATCGTACAAATAAATTCCAGAGTCACCCCTGGTCCACCTTATGGCGATATTTCGAAAAGGCGTCCACCTATAGAACTAAGCCCCACTCCCTTTTAAAATACTCATTAACACCTTTCATTTGATACCCATATCGTACAAACAAATTCTAGAATCCGTCCTGGTCCACCTTTATGGCGATATCTCGAAAAGGTGTCCACCTATAAAACTATGGCCCACTCCCTCTTAAAATACTTTTTAATACCTTTCATTTGATACGCATGTCATACAAACACATTCCAGGGTTACCCGAGGTTCATTTTCCTACATGGTGATTTTCCCTTATTTTGTCTCCATAGCTCTCAACTGAGTATGTAATGTTCGGTTACATCCGAACTTAGCCTTCCTTACTTGTTTATTTTATATTTATATTAAAAATCGTTTAGGTATGTAGATCTGTTCACTAGATATTTCTTATCTTATACATCCGATTATTCGGAGATTACGAACGGGATAAGGTTATTGTTCAGCCCCATTCATGAAAGGTATGAAGTCTTCGGCATAGCCGCGGACAGTCCCGTCCTTACTTGTTTTTTTTGTCAACTACAACTAGGATATGTTTATAGGTAAGTGCGTAAATGTGTATGTGCATGGACTAAGATCAGCTGGGGGCATTCCATAACAAGTGTTATTTCTAATAATTAAAATAAATTTTATTTTTTTTTTCTAAAGGTTTATATCTTCAATGTGTATTCAAAATTTTGGACCGAAACCATTATTGAATAGAAAACGTTTCCATTCTCTAGCGTAATAAATTAATTTAAATAAATTAACATGGTTTTCAGAAACTATTAACAAAATGAATGACGTAACATGTACGTTAGGACATTCAATATCAAAATAAATTCATATCATTAAAGTATAGCAGATCAATTGACAAAATCATTATTCATCAATCATTACGAAAGTTAGTTTACTGAAAATACCCGGGCGTCATAAAAATTACTAGCTGACGTTATTTCCTTATATTTTTGGGTAAATGTTTGTTTGTTTTTCTTTAACTTACATCTGGGAAAAATTCATATTTATGTACATAAGTGTGTATGTAGGTAGGTAGACTAATAAGAAGGGGGGAGTTCTATGAAAAACGGGTTTTCAAAAATGTCTTAAACTTTTATAATTTCAACGCGTATCGAAAATTTCTGAACAAAAACGTACTCTATAACAATTTATCAATATTATATATTGTTACGAGGTATATTTAAATTGACCCTGTTTAAAAAAAAACAAAACAAAGAATATAAAAAAACTTACGGACGGAAAATCATATGAGCAAAAGGTAATCAATCATCATATGGCAAAATGATATATATTTAGTAGAGTGAAATGACTGGACATACCAGGGCCTTATAAGCCAACAACAAGCTACACTCTGCCAAGAGTTTTTGTTGCCTCTTTGATTTAGGTATTTATATGAAATTTTTGTTTTCCATTAATTTGTTGTCTTCAAGAAAATGTTTATTATTTTAAAATGTATATTTTTACAATTTATATTATATTAAGTTATTATACATAGAAAACGAGTAAATCAGAAAAAAACAAAGTTCATAGACCGTATAGTCGACTATTTCAAAACCCATGACGGTTTATCATCAGCGATCCACACATTGAAGGCTTGACGTTTAGCACATCAGGCCATCAATGCACTTTGCAAGTTTCTATCTATAACTAGTTTAAAATATTTCAAAAAAAAAAATAATAAGTGAAGTGACCATTCCAAATCAAAAAGTTTACAATGAATCCACCATCCTCTACACCGCAAGATGAAGCAACTACATAAACAACTATCGAAAACCCAATGAGTCATATACCCAAGCATGATGTTACTGTTTTTCGTGCGTCTACTGATTTAACTGATCTTAATTTACCAACCCATCTGGATATCTTTAGATATTATTTTTACTTAAAAAAATAAAATAAATGTAAGGCGCGATAACCTCCGAAGAGATCTAAGGCCGAGCTTCTCTTCCAATTTGCGTCGTGCTCCTCTTGATTTTTCCCTACAAATTGGCCGGACGGGACCTACATGTTTTATGCCGACTCCGAACGGCATCTGCAAGGCAGATGAGTTTTCACTGAGAGCTTTTCATGGCAGAAATACAATCGGAGCGCTTGCCAGACACTGCCGAGGGGCGACCCCGCTTAGAAAAATTTTCTTCTAATTGAAAAATCTTATTTCTAAAATTTTGATGTTGCTTTGCCCGGGAGTTGAACCCAGGGCATGCGGTGTGATAAGCGGAGCACGCTACCATCACACCACGGTGGCCGCGAACGTGCTAAAACAGAACAAAAAAAGTTTTCCCATAAATCATTCACTATTCAAGTACAAGATAAGTTGATTGGAATTTGGGAAAAACTTGGTATGGAAATAATGCTGAAAAAAAGTGTATTTAATAAATTGAATAAATTGCTTGACAAGTTTCAAGAGCAAATCAAGAGAAGAAACAACACCCAGCAATTTACAGAGTATGTAAAATCTCTGGAAACAATTTTTACATTGGAACATGTAAATGCGATTTGAAGGCAGCTCCATATGCATGCGGCTGGGTTCCCGGAAGCCTCAAAGAATTCATGCACGATCAACATAATCAGAAAAGACTAACAATGGATGCATTTATGATGGAAACTGAAGAGCAAGGAGCAACGTCTATGTCATAAATGCCAACATACAAAGATCCCGATGATTCAACATACGCACCGCCACCGGTTCAAGAAGATATGGATAGAAGCACAACTTCACAATACACAGAGAGATACGATTGTTTTAACTTTGCCTGGGTATGTGACAGATTTGGTGTGCCTGACAGAGTAGCATCAGCATTTTGAACCGCTCTGTTGCAAGATTTTAAAATTAAAGATAAGCGTGGGAAACCTCTCATCATGGATAAATCGAAAGTTCGCAGAGAAAAAGGGAAATGCAGACAAAAAGTGCTTCGCAAACGGTTAGGTGATACCAATTTGTTAGCGTTTTCATTCGATGGCAGAAAAGATGATACTTTAACGATAGATACAATTGATGAGAAATATCATACTAGGATGGTAAAAGAACCTCATCTTGTTATTTTGAGAGAACCAAATTCTGAATTGATTGGTTAGGTAAGACTGAAACATGACACCGCTGAATACAAAACAACCAAATTAAATGGTTTTTTCAACGATAAAAATATATCACTGGATGCATTAATTGGAATATGCACTGACGGTGAGCCAACAAACACTGGCCCACACGGTGGAGTTATACGACGATTCGAATTGCTGTTAAAAAGACCATTGCATTGGTTCGTTTGCCTTATACACTTCAACGAACTTCAGTTTCGGCATTTGTTTGAAGCTTTGGATAAATCAACCAGCTCTGGACCAAGATCGGCAACCGGAAAACTGAGCCGTCAAATCGAAACTTGTGAAACTCTTCCAGTAAATTATTGCTATCACTCATTTATTATAATTTTCAGCCATTTTCAATTATTTTATTATTATATATTTTCAGGTGGTGGACGGCTTCCAGAAAATTGAGTTGCAAAATATGCCCCCTGCTCCAGAAAAAATTGAATTTTCCACCGATTCGAAGTACTTATACGACATGGCCCATGCAATTTCTAGGGGCGTGGTTCCGGTAGATCTGGCTAACATCAAACCAGGGAAAATTGTACATTCTTCAAAAGACCCAGAACATCATCTGTCGGGTACCGCTAATTTATTTATATATGTAATACCACGAACAGTATTCATGCCAAGATTCCAAGGGCTTTTGATTTCGCCCTGCAAAACTTTTTAATTTTCTTATACTTAATATAGTAGGTGTCACACCCATTTTACAAAGTTTATTTCTAAAGTTATATTTTGCGTCACTAAACTAATCCAATTACCATGTTTCATCCCTTTTTTTCGTATTTGGTATAGAATTATGGCATTTTTTTAATTTTTCGTAATTTTCGATAGCGAAAAAGTGGTCGTGGTCATAGTCGGATTTCGGCCATTTTTTATACCAATACAAAGTGAGTTCAGATAATTACGTGAACTGAGTTTAGTAAATATATATCGATTTTTGTTCAAGTTATCGTGTTAACGGCCGAGCGGAAGGACAGACGGTCGACTGTGTATGAAAACTGGGCGTGGCTTCAACCGATTTTGCCCTTTTTCACGGAAAACAGTTATCGTCCTAGAATCTAAGCCCCTACCAAATTTCACAAGGATTGGTAAATTTTTGTTCGACTTATGGCATTAAAAGTATCCTCGACAAATTAAATGAAGAAGGGCGGAGCCACGCCCATTTTGAAATTTTCTTTTATTTTTGTATTTTGTTGCACCATATCATTACTGGAGTTGAATGTTGACACAATTTACTTATGTACTGTAAAGATATTAACATTTTTTTTTAAATTTGACTTAAAAAAATTATATTTTTAAAGTGGGCGTAGTCATTCTCCGATTTTGCTAATTTTTATTAAGCATACATATAGTAAAGGCGTGAGTGCGAGGAGCTTGAGCTGCTAGCCACCAAGAATAACGCCCGAAAATTTTACCAAAAATACGGCGACAGACGGAAGGTTTTAAGACCGGGGCAAACTCCTGTAGGAACGAAAACGGCGACCTTGTAACTGATGTCCAGAGGGTGCTTAGATTATGGAGGGAACACTTCTCTGCTCTCCTAAATGGAGGCAGCAATTCACCGCGCAGAGATGAAGAACACGATCCCGCAATCGATGATGATGGAATATATGTCCCCCACCCGATTATGACGAAGTTAGAATAGCAGTAACCAGATTGAAAAACAACAAGGCCGTGGGCGCTGATGGATTGCCTGCGGAGCTTTTTAAGTACGGCGGCGAGGAGTTGGTAAGGCGCATGCAGCAACTTCTTAGCAAAATATGGGCGGACGAAAGCATGCCCGACGGTTGGAATCTAAGTGTTCTTTGCCCAGTCCACAAGAAGGGGTATAATGCAAAATGCACCAACTATCGTGGAATCAGCCTTCTTAATATCGAATATAAGGTCCTTTCAAGTGTATTGTGCGGCCTCAGACCTGGTAAATCTACCATCGATCAGATTTTCACAATGCGCCAAATCTTGGAAAAACCCCGTGAAAAGAGAATCGACAGACATCACCTCTTCGACGACTTTAAAGCCCCCTTCGACAGCACGAAAAGAGCTGCCTATATGCCGCTATGTCTGAATTTGGTTTCCCCGCAAAACTTATACGGCTGTGCAAAATGACGTTGAGCAACACCATCAGCTCAGTCAGAATTGGGAAGGACCTCCCCGAGCCGTTCGAAACTAAACGAGGTTTCAGACAGGGTGATCCCCTATCGTGCGATTTCTGTAATTTGATGCTGGAGAAAATTATACTAGCTGCAGAACTTAATCGCACTGGAACAATATACTATAAAAGGGTGCAATTACTGGCATATGCTGATGACATTGATATCATCGGCCTAAACACCCGCGCTGTTAGTTCTGCTTACTCCAAACTGGAAAAAGAAGCGGTAAAGATGGGTTTGATGGTGAATGAGGACAAAACGAAGTACCTGCTGTCATCGAGCAAAGAGTCAGCGCATACGTGCGTTGGCAACCACGCTACTGTTGGCAGCCATAATTTTGAAATAGTAAAAGACTTCGTTTATTTGGGAACCAGCATCAACACTAGCAACAACATCGGCACTGAAATCCAGCGAAGAATCAATGTTGCCAATAAATGCTACTTTCGACTAGGTAGGCAATTGAAAAGTAAAGTCCTCTCTCGGCGAACGAAAATCATACTCTACAAGTCACTTATCGTACCCGTCTTGCTATATGGGGCAGAAGCATGGACCATGACAACAGCAGATGAAGCGGCTTTGGGAGTGTTCGAGAGAAAAGTTCTTCGAAAGATTTATGGACCTCTACGCGTTGGCAGTGGCGAGTACCGAAGAAGATTTAATGATGAGCTGTACGAGCTGTACGCAGACATCAACATAGTCCAGCGAATTAAAACGCAGCGGCTGCGCTGGCTAGGCCATGTTATGCGAATGAAAGATGATGCTTCGGCCAAGAAAGTGTTTCTATCGGGACCCGCTTATGGAAGCAGAGGTAGAGGGCGGCCCCCACTCCGTTGGAAGGACCAGGTGGAAAGCGATTTAAACTCACTTGTTGTGGCCACTTGGCGCCGGTTGGCGTAGCGAAGGAGCGACTGGCGCGCCTTGTTGGACGGCCATAACCGTTTAGACGGTTAAGCGCCAATTAAGTAAGTAAGTGAGTAAGTAATACATATAGTAATAGGAGTAACGTTCCTGCCAAATTTCATTATGGTATCTTAAACGAATGCCAAACTACAGCTTGCAAAACTTCTAAATTACCTTCTTTTAAAAGTGGGCGGTGCCGCGCCCATTGTTCTGCATCTGAGATGAGTGGCCAGGAACTTACATACCAAATTTCATCAAGATACCTCAAAATTTACTCAAGTTATGGTGTTAACGGACGGACGGACGGACGGACATGGCTCAATCAAATTTTTTTTCGATACTGATGATTTTGATATATGGAAGCCTATATCAATCTCAATTCCTTTATACCTGTACAACCAACCGTTATCCAATCAAAGTTAATATACTCTGTGAGTTTTGCTCAAATGAGTATAATAAAATGGGAGTAAAAGTATCTAAAACTAAAATTAAGTTAATTTAAAATAGTAATTCCAAATAAAGGCCTGCTTAAAGTAAAATTGTACATAAAATAAAGCTATTTTCTTTTTATAAAAAAAAAACAGAAAAATAATAAGAAGAATAAAATGTATCCAAAAATTAAACCAAAGTTGTTTCAACTACAGACAGATAAGAGATATGGGTTCTACATATGTACATATGCACATACGAATACAGGAAATTCCGATATTAATAAAATACCAGTATTGTTAACTTGGAAAGTGAAGTATTCCCGTATGTATGTATGTGCATGCGTATATAGCTCATCATATCAAAAAATTATGAGTTAGAGAAATTTTTGTTTTTTTTTGTACTTTATTTGCAGATTTTGTGGTGGGTCGCAGTAGAGGGGCATAAAAGTACTTACGTGCATATCGGAAATTTGGAAAGAGGATTTTGGAAAAAAAAATTGGATTTTGGAAATCCATTAGCGGAGGGAGCGAGAGAGAACTGAGCGATTGATCGTGACCGGTGGCTATCGGATTGGCGACAGCGGCGCCGCCAGCACCCACGCCTACGCAAGCCGCGAATGCTACCACCAGCGACAGCGACCGCAACAGCAGCATCACCGCCGTCAACGCAGACAGCGACATAGCAACTACATCACCAATAGGCCCAAGGAGGGCAAATGAATTTAAATTTTCAACACCTTGCTTTTTTGTATATAATCTTTTAATTATACACATGCAAATTAATTGTTTAGATTAGGCATAGTTATTTCGTTTAAAATTTTTTTTTTACTAACCTAAGATATTTTTTTTTTAATTCCTTTTTTTGTTATGTTTAAATATTTCAAAACTCACTTCGGAATGTTTCTGGTTTGATTCTGCGTATTGTCATTAGTAATATAAAAATCATCATTTTTTTTGCACTTGAATTTTTTTTTTCGGAATTCTTCTTTTTTCGTTTTTGTCACCGCGTGCATTCCTTTGCAACCAACCTCAATTATTTTTTTTGTTGTTTCTGTTTTTTTTTTATTTTTGCTTTGCACCTTTTTTTCTTTTAGCGTAAATACACTTACTATTTATAAATTTCTTCTCCTCTAACACATAATCTCGTTTACGTTTTTTTTTTGTTTTAATTTTAGATGATTTTAATACTTCTGTTAGTTTTCGGCAATTTTTAGCAAACTCACTTTTCATTTATGTTTGTTTCGGATCAAATTCATTTCACTTTATTTTTGTGTCATTTACGTTGACCCACTCGTTGCCCGCCGTCGCGAGTGATTGAGGGCGGTATCAATTGTAAGAAATCATCATATCAACTAATCAACCTAGCTTAGGCGGTAATGGTTTTTTTGTAAGCATAGGAAGAGACACGTGTATGTAAAATTCTTTTCCTCACAGATCCCCCACAGCTTGCAGGCACCTGCGATGCTGATATGCTGATGAGGTGAGTGAGTAAAAGATCATGCTCTTTTTTTTTATGTCCCACGTATATCCATATGTAACAAACTTCTTTGCTATGTACACACCAAGTACCTTAGCCCAGGTCAGGGATTCGCTTTGCTTTATATACACGGCAAAATTTTGATGCATAGATTCCTTTCTTGTATTTTTCGGGTACTGGTATTTAAAGATACAAAGAACAAGTAATTGGCCGATACCACATCCATTAGGGTGTACCGATATGACTGGTTACTTCATTTTTATACTCAGTTGAGCAGAGCTCACAGAGTATATTAACTTTGATTGGATAACGGTTGGTTGTACAGGTATAAAGGAATCGAGATAGATATAGACTTCAATATATCAAAATCATCAGTATCGAAAAAAAAATTGTTTGAGCCATGTCCGTCCGTCCGTTAACACGATAACTTGAGTAAATTTTGAGGTATCTTGATGAAATTTGGTATGTAGGTTCCTGGGAACTTATCTCAGATCACTTTTTAAAATTAACGATATCGGACTATAAGCACGCCCACTTTTTCGATATCGAAAATTTCGAAAAACCGAAAAAGTGTGATTATTCATTACCAAATACGGATAAAGCGATGAAACTTGGTAGGTGAGTTGAACTTATGACGCAGAATAGAAAAGTAGTAAAATTTTGGACAACGGGCGTGACACCGCCCACTTTTAAAAGAAGGTAATTTAGAAGTTTTGCAAGCTGTAATTTGGCAGTCGTTGAAGATATCATGATGAAATGTGGCAGGAGCATTACTCCTATTACTATATGTATGCTTAATAAAAATTAGCAAAATCGGAAAACGACCACGCCCATTTTAAAAAAAAATGTTTAAAGTCAAATTAAAAAAAAAAAGTTAATATCTTTACAATATATAAGTAAATTATGTCAACATTCAACTTCAGGTATGATATGGTGCAACAATATACAAAAATAAAAGAAAATTTCATAATGGGCGTGGCTCCGCCCTTTTTCATTTAATTTGTCTAGGATACTTTTAATGCCATAAGTCGAACAAAAATTTACCAATCCTTGTGAAATTTGGTATGGGCTTAGATTCTAGGACGATAACTGTTTTCTGTAAAAAAGGGCAAAATCGGTTGAAGCCACGCCCAGTTTTCATACACAGTCGACCGTCTGTCCTTCCGCTCGCCCGTTAACACGATAACTTGAACAAAAATCGATATATCTTTACTAAACTCGCGGGTTCGAATCGAGCTCAAGGCTTAACAATAATTTTTTATCATTATTATTGTTATGATAAATTTTTTCTTAATTGAAAAAATTTTTAAATTAGAATAGAAGAAAATTGTTAATACATCCCAGAGCACGGGGAAAAAAAGCGTCAATAAAATATGACACTATGGCAGCATTGCCAACAAACAAGTCCAATTTTCACAGCTATTCTGCAACAGATGTCGTAGTGGTGTGAATATCAATTGGCACGAACCAGAATAGAAGTAGGATTAATGAAGACAAACAAAAAACCGCTGTGGTGGCTGAATGGTTATAGCAGCGGCGCCTAAACGTTGCCGATGAAGGAATTTAGCAGTTCCCGAAATGGATCTATACAACGAGCTTTGGCAGTTGTCTAAAATTTTTTCTTTCTTCTATTCTAATTTAAAAATTTTTTCAATTAAGAAAAAATTTATCATAACAATAATAATGATAAAAAATTATTGTTAGGCCTTGAGCTCGATTCGAACCCGCGATCTTAAAATCAGTAGGCCGATATAACAACAAAAATTTACTAAACTCAGTTCACGTAATTATCTGAACTCACTGTGTATTGGTATAAAAATGGCCGAAATCCGACTATGACCACGCCTACTTTTTCGATATCGAAAATTACGAAAAATGAAATAAATGCCATTCTATACCAAATAAAAAAAAAGGGATGAAACATGGTAATTGGATTGATTTATTGACGCAAAATATAACTTTAGAAAAAAACTTTGTAAAACGGGTGTGACACCTACCATATTAAGTAGAAGAAAATGAAAAAGTTCTGCAGGGCGAAATCAAAAGCCCTTGGAATCTTGGCAGGAATACTGTTCGTGGTATTACATACATAAATAAATTAGCGGTACCCGACAGGTGATGGTCTGGGTCACCCTGGCCCACATTTTGGCCGATATCTCGAAAACGCCTTCACATATACAACGAACACCACTCCCTTTTAAAATACTCATTAACACTTTTCATTTGATACCCATATCGTACAAACAAATTCTAGAGTCAGCCCTGGTCCACCTTTATGGCAATATACCTAATTGGCGTCCACCTATAGAACTATGGCCCTCTTAAAATACTCTTTAATACCTTCCATTTGATACACATGTCATACAAAAACATTCCAGGTGGGCCTACTCTGTATTGCGATGCGAAAGAAAAAATACGCGAAATCGCAAAATCGGTACTCTGTATGTTGACATTCGCATGCATATTTTGACTTTGGCATTCACATTTTGCCCATTCGCAATTTTTATACCTTTTCGCATTGCCAGCACTCTGTATAGGGAAAGCGAATGTCAAACAGCATTCATTTTCGCATTTTTCTTGCTACAAGTAATAGGCATTCGCATTGTTCATATATGTAAGTATTAATTGATGATTTTATAAATTGATATCTTTATATTCATTGTACATTCTTTTAAAAATATATAGGAAAATTCAAAAAACAAAAACACAAAAGAACAATTTGAAATCCTAGTGGACTTCATGGCAATACACCCAGATTTGGCAAAAGGGTTACTTAAAACACCCGAAAACAACTTCAACGTTGTAGAAACTTTTATTATTTCAAGAACTGCCTTTGCTCTCCGTGGAGTTTTCAACTCACTTTTAATGCTATTTAGCACATACAAAAAGGCTTCCTTATTAAGCCGAAAATTCTGCACAAAACTAATGAATAGAACATAAAGCAATAGTATATGAGTAATTTTGTAATGTTTAAATTACCTTTGATCGCTGAGACTCATAATGTTGGAGTTGTCTCTTATAATCCTCCTATGAATCCTTTCTTCATTTAAATCGTCCCATAATGCTAAATAATCCATTTTTTAATTTTTTCAACAAAAATTAATCGTTTGCCGTAATTGTAATCGCCTTGTTTCTTTTATTCTCTTTCTTTGACGTTTGGTCAGTGATGCATACTCAAGCAAAAAATTTGCGAAAAATAAAAAAGCGGCATTGTTAGCGATGCAATAGCGCTACAGAGTTCCAATTACCTTTCGCATGCGCAGTTTATTTTCGCATCGCACTGCCTTTCGCATCGCAATACAGAGTAGGCCCCCAGGGTTACCCTATGTTCATTTTCCTACATGGAGATTTTCCCTTACTTTGTCTCCATAGCTCTCAACTGAGTATGTAATGTTCGGTTACACCCGAACTTAACTTTCCTTACTTGTTTTGTATCAAGTTTTTTGGTATCATATTAATATTCTTCTGTTCTATAGAACATCCGTTTTGAGTGTGAATACTTCTAACACTGAATTAATGAGCAGATTAGTTCTTTTATTAGGGATTTTTTTCTAATAACTGAGACTTTGAATTTTCAAATTTATTCCTTTATTATAATTAAGGATTTGTTTTTTTTTTGTGATAATCTATACCTTGAAACTTCCTGAATTCATACTTTATAATTCTAAGCAGTTTTTTCTTTATTATTTACATTTAATTAGTCCACTATGAAAAGATAGCCAAGTTAGGGTATTTTTAGTCCTTTTAGAATAAATAAAAAAAATGTTTATTACGTTTTGGAATTCAAAAGGCTGAACATTTTTTTTGTGATGGAGGGCTAAATTCGGGAACTTTATTGTGGGTGTTGTCCTTGGGTTGAAGAGGGAAATGGGAGGTGATGATCCGATAGACCTTTAGACAGGCGGACTTGAGTCAGGTATTGCGGGCGCTGTAAGATTAGAGGGGTCAGCACAGCGCCCATGGTTTCGCGTTAGATACGCGAAGAGGGTGGAAAGACTCCCCCTACCTTCTTCCCTTCTTTCCCTTCTCCTTCTTTCCGGTATCCAATCCTTTTTTTACTCATAGGCATGAACCACATTTTTTTGTTTGTGTACTGCGGGCAAGACTGGTGAGCAAAACACCATTCGATGAGCTAGCAGGGGCTTGCAACCATGTCACACGTCACCTCCGCCTTGCCACCAAAAGTCAGTTATATAACACATCTCAAATATATACACTTTCAAGTGTTCGTACCGTCGTAAATCTTGGGCTTCCTTCGCAGTCACTTCACAAAGACGCGATTACTAATCATGCACGTTTTAAAGGTTTGCCTATGACCATATGAAGCATTTAGGACACGAATTTCAACAGGTCTAGATAACGGGAAAATTGGGGTCCCTATGGAAATAAAAGAAAATACTGAGTCACATCTTATCGCTGCTAGGTGCCATCTAGGTTGGAGCGTATACGCGATGCAAATAGCTGCACCAAACATTCACTGCTTCATATTTGCGAGTACAATGCATCTGCAGAAGGCCGCATGGACCAGGATATGAAATAATATTTTTCAATCGAATCAATAGGAGTGTACGCGCCAACGAAGCCTCTCATCACTGATGACGATGAGCGCGCTCTTCAAATTATGAAAACGACTACACGTTTTCTTGCTATGGAAAAAAGATAGGAAAAGGAACTACTTTGGAAATACAATGTTTTAAACTCGCTTCCTATGGCAATCAGGCGTTTCTCATGACTGGAAAACAAAATGAGGAGGGATGTGTCAATAAACCGCTTTTTAGTTGGTAAAATAAAAGGATACAAACAAAAGGGTACGTAAGAAAGTAAGCCAAAAAAAAAGAGATAAGGGATAGCGCGAGGTAATTGTATTTACACATATTTACTGTTTTAAATATTAACAAAAATAAAATGAGATTGGTTTGGGATGCTGTGGCAAAGGTTAAAGGCATAGGGCTCATCGACATGCTACTTAAGGGACCAGATCTATTAAAATCTTTGTTGGGAATACTTCTGCGCTTCCGCGAAAGACCTTTTGCAGTCTGCGGAGATATACGCGAAATGTTCCATCAAAAAAAGGTCGTAACAGAAGACCTAGATGCAAAAAAATTCCTGTGGCGGAATGGTGATAAATATCGCGACTACGTGATGACGTTCGGTGCTTCGTGTTCTCCGTCTTTAGCAAATTATGTAAAGAACCGGAACGCTTAACGATTTTCTGACAAACACCCTGAAGCCGTTCAGGCTATTATCGAAAATACTTTCGTCAATGACTGGCTTCAGAACGCTGATTGTGAAAACGCATTAGCTTCTCTTGCAACTACCGTTCGTTGGATTCATCAAGAGGGCGGTTTTGAAATGCGGAATTGGGTATCCAACTTAAGACGGGTAATGTCGGCACTAGATGCTAGTCGTACTGCACGTAATAAATGCTTTGATGAACCAGAAGCCGTAACAGAGAAAGTACTTGGGATGTTTTCGTTGCCAAATTCAGATGTTCTGACATTTTTTGAAATATTTTCGGAATAAACCTTTGATCCTAACGCAATCGTATCGAAACGAAAAATCCTGCGCATCATAATGCCGATTTTCGATCCAATCGGTCTACTTGGCTTCGTTATCATTCAAGCAAATATTATTTTACAAGACGTGTGGTGCTCTGGAGTCAGGTGGGACGACCCAATAAAAGAAGACGAACGCCACTGCTAGTTACAACGGGTAAAACCTATTCGATCGATAAATGATATACGAATTCCCCGCTGCCTTTCGGTTGTTAAAACCGAGAAAAAACAACTTCATATATTCGTAGACGCTAGTTTGAAAGCCTAGGTAACACTTGCTTATATACGTTCAGAAGCAGATACCCAGATATGCTGCACTCTTGTAGCATAGAAAGCTCGCTTCGCGCCTTTGAAACCAATTTCCGTGCCAAGGTTTGAGCTATTAGCAGCGGTTTTATGGTTACGACAAGGTAACTTCAGAGAATCAGAATTGTTCATCGAAATAAAACGCCGATTTTTCTGGTCTGATTCCAAGAACGTTTTGTTTTGGCTGCGCTCCGACACCAGGAAGTTTGACCAGTTGGTCGCGTTGAGAGTAGGAGAAATTCTTGCAGGCTCCAACATCAAGGAATGGAGGTGGCTGCCATCTAGGAAAATATCGCATAGCCGAAGACAGTCCCGTCCTTACTTGTTTTTTTTTTTCAACTACAACTAGGATATGTTTATAGGTAAGTGCGTAAATGTGTATGTGCATGGACTAAGATCAGCTGGGGGCATTCCATAACAAGTGTTATTTCTAACGATTAAAATAAATTTTATTTTTTTTCTAAAGGTTTATAACTTCAATGTGTATTCAAAATTTTGGACCGAAATAATTGAATAGAAAACGTTTCCATTCTCTAGCGTAATAAATTAATTTAAATAAATTAACATGATTTTCAGAAACTATTAACAAAATGAATGACGTAACATGTACGTTAGGACATTCAATATCAAAATAAATTCATATCATTAAAGTATAGCAGATCAATTGACAAAATCATTATTCATCAATCATTACGAAAGTTAGTTTACTGAAAATACCCGGGCGTCATAAAAATTACTAGCTGACGTTATTTCCTTATATTTTTGGGTAAATGTTTGTTTGTTTTTCTTTAACTTACATCTGGGAAAAATTCATATTTATGTGCATAAGTGTGTATGTAGGTAGGTAGACTAATAAGAAGGGGGGGAGTTCTATGAAAAACGGGTTTTCAAAAATGTCTTAAACTTTTATAATTTCAACGCGTATCGAAAATTTCTGAACAAAAACGTACTCTATAACAATTTATCAATATTATATATTGTTACGAGGTATATTTAAATTGACCCTGTTTAAAAAAAAAACAAAACAAAGAATATAAAAAAAACTTACGGACGGAAATCATATGAGCAAAAGGTAATCAATCATCATATGGCAAAATGATATATATTTAGTAGAGTGAAATGACTGGACATACCAGGGCCTTATAAGCCAACAACAAGCTACACTCTGCAAAGAGTTTTTGTTGCCCTCTTTGATTTAGGTATTTATATGAAATTTTTGTTTTCCATTAATTTGTTGTCTTCAAGATAGTGTTTATTATTTTAAAATGTATATTTTTACAATTTATATTATATTAAGTTATTATACATAGAAAACGAGTAAATCAGAAAAAAACAAAGTTCATAGACCGTATAGCCGACTATTTCAAAACCCATGACGGTTTATCATCAGCGATCCACACATTGAAGGCTTGACGTTTAGCACATCAGGCCATCAATGCACTTTGCAAGTTTCTATCTATAACTCGTTTAAAATATTTAAAAAAAAATAATAAGTGAAGTGACCATTCCAAATCAAAAAGTTTACAATGAATCCACCATCCTCTACACCGCAAGATGAAGCAACTACATCAACAACTATCGAAAACCCAATGAGTCATATACCCAAGCATGATGTTACTGTTTTTGGTGTGTCTACTGATTTAACTGATCTTAATTTACTAACCCATCTGGATATCTTTAGATATTATTTTTACTTAAGCGAACGTGCTAAAACAGAACAAAAAAAGTTTTCCCATAAATCGTTCACTATTCAAGTACAAGATAAGTTGATTGGAATTTGGGAAAAACTTGGTATGGAAATAATGCTGAAAAAAAGTGTATTTAATAAATTGAATAAATTGCTTGACAAGTATCAAGAGCAAATCAAGGGAAGAAACAACACCCAGCAATTTACAGAGTATGTAAAATCTCTGGAAACAATTGTTACATTGGAACATGTAAATGCGATTTGAAGGCAGCTCCATGTGCATGCGGCTGGGTTCCCGAACGCCTCAAAGAGTTCATGCAAGATCAACATAATCAGAGAAGACTAACAATGGATGCATTTATGATGGAAACTGAAGAGCAAGGAGCAACGTCTATGTCATAAATGCCAACATACCAAGATCCTGATGATTCAACATACATACCGCCACCGGTTCAAGAAGATATGGATAGAAGCACAACTACACAATACACACAGAGATACGATTGTTTTAACTTTGCCTGGGTATGTGACAGATTTGGTGTGCCTGACAGAGTAGCATCAGCATTGGGAACCGCTCTTTTGCAAGATTTTAAAATTAAAGATAAGCGTGGGAAACCTCTCATCATGGATAAATCGAAAGTTCGCAGAGAGAAAGAGAAATGCAGACAAGAAGTGCTTCGCAAACGGTTAGATGATACCAATTTGTTAGCGTTTTCATTCGATGGCAGAAAAGATGATACTTTAACGATAGATAAAATTGATGAGAAGTATCATACTAGGATGGTAAAAGAACCTCATCTTGTTATTTTGAGAGAACCCAATTCTGAATTTATTGGTTACGTAAGACTGGAACATGAAACCGCTGAATACAAAACAGCCAAATTAAATGGTGTTTTCAACGATAAAAATATATCACTGGATGCATTAATTGGAATATGCACTGACGGTGAGCCAACAAACACTAGCCCACACGGTGGAATTATACGACGATTCGAATTGCTGTTAAAAAGACCATTGCATTGGTTCGTTTGCCTTCTACACTTCAACGAACTTCAGTTACGGCATTTGTTTGAAGCTTTGGATAAATCAACCAGCTTTGGACCAAGATCGGCAACCGGAAAACTGAGCCGTCAAATCGAAACTTGTGAAACTCTTCCAGTAAATTATTGCTATCACTCATTTATTATAATTTTCAACCATTTTTAATTATTTTATTATTATATATTTTCAGGTGGTGGATGGCTTCCAGAAAATTGAGTTGCAAAATATGCCCCCTGCTCCAGAAAAAATTGAATTTTCCACCGATTCGAAGTACTTATACGACATGGCCCATGCAATTTCTAGCGGCGTGGTTCCGGTGGATCTGGCTAACATCAAACCAGGGAAAATTTTACATTCTCGGTGGCTCACCAAGGCCGCTAGATTTTTGCGATTATATGTGACAACGGAAAATCCAGATGCAAATTTAAGAATTCTGGTTGAATTTATAATTAAATGTTATGTGCCAATGTACTTCAGTATCAAGTATTACAGCTCTGTCGTGTACGGCAGTGCATTATTTTTCAAGTTCATTGGTTGGTCACGATTTCTAGAATCTCGTTTACGCAAAATTGTCAATCAAGTAATTAAAGATAATTCATATTATGCGCATTCGGAAAATATCTTGTTATCAACGTTGTTTGATGATATCAAATAAAAGCGCGACGGTGTCATCAAGGAAATTTTACGCTGTCGAACCGATGTTGACGAGCCAATGGAACTTAGAGTTTATAAAAAACCAGATATAAACTTTAATTGCACAAGTTATACGGAAATGATCAATTTGAATGATATAAATATCGTATTTGAACCACCATTCACGCGAAGCATTCCGTACGATACATTGAAGGAATATTTAAATGAAGATGATCCACCGTTTAATGATCCAAAAATTCCATCACACATACAAGGAACGGAACGACATGTTCAATTGCTAGCTAGCGTTTCCAAACGGGTTATACCGTGGCGATGACATTAGAGAGCCGTGCGAAATTGCCCAGACTTGAAAGTAAAAAAGACTTCAAACAATAATTTTTTTTAGTTTCATTTCTATAACTCACTTAAATTAATTTTTTCATTTACACATTTTCTGACTAAAAAAATTTCTTAAGAGAAAAAATAGATATTATTATAAATAAATAATAAATATTATTATATATAAATAAATAAAAATAAAGAAAGAACATAGCCATTTAGCTTATTTTTTCATGTAAAGTGCAAAACCGGCGGTTTTTTGAAATGTTTGTATGGTGAACCCCCAGGGAGGTTCCAGGAGGTGTGCCACTGGCATCGGTGGGTCGAGCCTCCAAAGTTAGTTGGGGTCGGTCATACATTTGGACTCGATTGGAGCACTCTAAATGGGTCAAAGTGGGATTTTTAAAAATTTGCCCCTACCCAAAAGTTCGACCCAAATTGGTGGACATCAGAATTCGTTTTAGAGGTATGGTTCCTTCGGCAAAGTTTCTTATTTTGATCCCTAGAATATGATTTTCACAGAGCAATGGGCGATTTTTTTGCCTCCCCACAAATCGACCCGGCCTAAGAGATATACATACACATTCAAAATATAAAACAGAAAATACTTACAGATCCTGTTGATATACCAGAGAATAAAAGAAAGTTTTTTTATATATGGGTACATACATGTTTATTTCGCTTGCAAATGCTCACCGGGAATTGAACTCGTTTAAATCTAAAGGGAAAGTTGTTTGGTATAACGGGGATACGTGGTATAAAGACTCTCTCTCCTCTGCCACTGCCTGTCAAAATTTCTGTTTCAATTATATTTTGTTTTAGAGAAACAACTTTGAGCCTCGTTCCATTGCACAATTTTGGTTGGCTTAGGTTACGCAACAGAATAATTGGTGCGCCGATTTTCAAAATAATTTTATGGGATGGAAGTCCAGGTGCACTAAGGCTATTTAAAAACTCCACAGGGAAATTTGTTGAGTAATCTTGCTCCAAAACTCTGTTGATTGAAAAATATTCGACCTCCTCTCTCTGAATATCGTTGAGTATATACGAATTGATTTTCAAAACCTGCTCATTTCGTGGCGTCAAGATAGCCCTCTCGCAAAGCCAAAAGTTATCATGACAGACTCCTAGATCATTATAAACAGTAGAAATTAGTTCTTGCAAAGGATGTACGGTACGGCACAAATTATCGGGCAGTGTAATTTTGCCCTCTTCTTCGGGGTATGTACCATTTCCCATCTTTAGCAAAGCTTCGGAGAAGTTCTGCGCATTTATGTTGCCTCCGATTCCAGTGCGCATATTTTCTGTTAAATGCATTCTTTTAATGTTAGACCATAAATATGAGCTCTTCAAACACGCTCGTATTTCATCTGCACATGTACCGCGTGGTATGACCGGTAGTATCTGCCTAAAATCTCCACAAAAGAGAAAAGCAACACCACCCATAACTTGGTCATTTTGTCGTATATCCCTCAGCGTTCTGTCCACAGCTTCTACGGCTGTCCGGTTCGCCATGGTGCATTCATTCCATATTACCAACACACAGTCACGAATAACGCTGGCTTTTTCGCAATTTCTTGCTATGTTGCACTTTGGATATTCATTTATATCTAAGTGTATGGGGATTTTGAACATGGAATGGGCAGTTTTACCACCAGGTAATAAAATTGCAGCTATACCAGATGAAGCCACTGCCAGAGCTATTTTGCATTGAGCTCGCACCTTTGCCAAAACAATTTTAGTTAGGAAAGTTTTTCCTGTCCCACCAGGGGCATCTAAAAACAAAATCTCACCTACTTCATTATCGACACTATAACAAACGCGTTCGAATACTCCTCTTTGCTCATTCGTTAAACGTTGAATGCCATTATGTAGAATGTCTGCAAGTTCTGTAGGATTATACGAAATTTCGCTTGCGTATTCCCTGTTCACGCGTTCACCGTCTATAGATGGTTCGGGTAAGCCGTATTGGGATAGTAAGTCCCCCCCCCCCCCCCCCCCCCTCCCATTGACAAAACTGTATTCTGAAGTTCGATTAAGCATTGATTAACAGCTCTGTCCCGCATTACGTTGTTAATTTTCCCTTCAATATGGCGTCGCGTGCTTCTGATAGTCTTCTGACAGCTTATCCTTGCGTTTTACCTACAGAGCCATAGGATTCGATAGAGAACAAAATACCACTAAAACGCAAAACAAATGTCGCAACCGGCTTGGACTGTCACTAATGCTTGCTTGGAATATAGCATCATCCCAATGCTTGGCATCGTCAAGCAAGTGGCGTTCTCGGCAAGCATCGCGGAAAGTGGGATATTCAACTCCCAAAAAAGTGCGAAGGTCCGAAAAGGAAGTAGGTCCTCGAACTGTATGCAACAACAACCGCAAGTAAAAACACTCGGCATTGTTCGGATGAACCATATATACACGTCCAATGACATGTTCCTTAAAAATTCCGGGCTCCCCATCTACAGATCTGCCCCGTTTCCTGCGGTTAAAAACACCTCTTTGCTTATCATACGTGTAATAAGAGGGAACCTCCTCATACATTAATGTCCTCGCAAACCTGTCTCTTTCACAAAGCCGAAAGTATGCCAGTCAAGTTGTTTGCCCCGGGTTTTCTACTCGATCTGTCACGTTTTCGCAATTGAAGTATATCCTTTGCCCTCCTTCTAGATGAACCATGCACTACAGGGGGATATCGCTCATGAATGGGAAAGCTTAATATTCTCCAAACGGCCTCTGAAGGGCTAATATAACACCCTGATTGAAATCTAGTTATTTCGTCATCCTCATTCCTTAACGCAAACGTTGCCTTGTCACTGCCCTTATTTATATACTTGCATATATATATAATGGATGATACACTACTGCATACTTCCACGTTGATGTGGGCCTGAAACGTTTTGGAGAGTACAGGTGAATATGGTACGACCCATCTATTGTCCAAAATTATATCTTCACCACGTAATCTTAAAGTGGCAATAAACTCACCTTTTTCTGGGGACCGTCGCCAATAAGAGGGATATCCATCCTCTCCCGTTATGGTGTGTTCTATAAGTGCCCGTGGATAATCTTTCGAGCATCGGCAGTCCTGCATGCATGGAAAGTTGCTATTTAATATCCCGCAAAGACCATGGACCATGTGTGTTCTTACTATGTCAAATAGTGTGGCATCTGTGTTGCTGTCTAGAAATTCGGCACTTATCACATTATCAATATCGTTAGGGCGTATTTTGTCTTCTAACCAGAGAAGTACATGTGCATGTGGTAGACCTCGTTTTTGCCACTCAACGCTGTACATAAAGCACAAAGCTGACCCAAACAGATTCTCCTTTGTAATTAGGCGTATTATAGCTTTAAGTTTTAAGTGGAACACTCTAGCTATTATGTCGTGCCGATCGTATGTATTTTGACCAGGCAAAAGTTGCTGTGTAATTTCAGCCCACTTAGGATTTGTGTCATCGTTATAAAGAGATCAGGCTTTCCATATTTTCTAACGTAGCAAAAAGCATCCTGTGTACGTTCGTGCATGTATCGTGGACCTCCCGTAAAACTGGACGGAAGTATTACTAATCTGCCAAATTTTCTGTATCTCCATCTTTTTGCATAGCATCACGTAAGTGCACATACTCCTCAGCACGCAACCGTCTTTGATTAGTCCGTATGTAAACCAAACGCTCGGTTTCAATTTTAGCATACATATCGACGATAAACCGATTAAATAGTCCACGAAATCTTTGCAAGTATACAAAACTGTTTGCTCTTATCTGTAGCATGTATGCATAAAATTGTTGTGACGACAACTTTTTATTTGGGTTTGGCAATCTAGTAGAAGGGTTAATTTGATGTAATTCAAAGTTATATCCATCTTCCCCGTGACAAAAAATTAATGGGTATTGAAGCGCATCGTATGATCGATATGTCTCGTATATACGTTGAAGACGATCGTCATGAGTGCGCAAAACAATATCGCGCCTTTCACACTCTTGGTCAACTAAAACAACTGCAACTTCATTTGTAGTAGGAGGATTGTACCTTCTTGGATGTTCTGTTGCGGGCCTTTTATCAGCACATATTACAAATTTATAATTATTATTTTGCTCTTCAGGAACGAAATCAAGGGCATTTTTAAAATCGCGAACGTATGGATTTCCATCATGTAGCATATTTTGCAGAATAGATATCAGACTACGATTAAGTTGTGGAATTTTTTCGTTTCTAATAGCCACCTGATCTTCATAGTTCGCTACGAAATATATTTGCAGGAACTTTGGCTCATTCTAGGATAACAATGAACCAATAAGGTGATAAACCTGCCCTTGGAATTTGAAGGTAGGCATAAAAGTTCCTTCCGTCACTTGTTTTGCTCCAAAAGATGTCATTTGAAATGCACTGTTATACGCACGAATGTTTTCTAAAAAGTGCTTTGACTGCGAGTGATCACCGTTGAGCAGAGCTTTCAAAATTTCAGGCGAATTTAGGAAAATTTCGTAACTGACCTTTCCATTGGAATAACAAATTCCAACCGTTTCTTTTTGGAATTTAAGGGCTTCACAAAATCTGCATTTCAAATTTATTTCGCCAATTAATGAGTATTTAGCATAATCTACTAAAGGGTAATATGTAAAACCACTTTTTGTCTTAGTAATCCAGTAAGCCGTTACCTACATCAATATTTGGGGAAGCTCTTCAGAGTCATTTTGTTCCCTATTTAGCGTATGTCGCACGCGGTCAACATGCAGGCGAACTTGGCGATTTTCCTCTGCCTCCAACTGCCGTATTCCGCGTATTCTTTCCCTCTCGTTGGCCCTGTATGTTTCTTGATCTTCACGTAGGCGTTCATAATTTTCTGCAGTCATAACTATACTGCTGCGTTGTTGGTTGCTACTTTCCAGCATTCTAGTAATGTTATGGCGATGTCGATCATTTATCATTTAACCGGGACTCCCTTTCGACAACAGGTTCAGAACCTCGAGACAATATGTGGCGCTCCCGGTCATTGCTGAGTTGTATATGTTGTTCTTCTTCATTTTCAAAGAAGCGATTTAATTTCTCCTAATTTGCTGCGTACTTAAACGGATTTCTTTCTCAGGGGAGGTTTCTAATTCGCACGACAGCGCGTGACGTTCACGATCAGCCAATTGCCTATTGGCCCTTTGGTCACTTGTTTCCTGTGACCTTAAGTTTGCTGAGCGGATGCGTTGATCATTTAAACGGCATTCTCTTTCGACAACATGTTCAGAACCTCAGACAATATGTGGCGCTCTCGGTCATAGCTGAGTCGTATAAGTTGTTCTTCTTCATTTTCAAAGAAGCGATTTAAATTTGTCCTAACTTGCTGCGTACGTAAACGAATTTCTCTCTCAGGGGAGGTTTCTAATTCGCGAGACAGCGCGTGACTTTCACGATCAGCCATCTGCCTATTGGCCCTTTGGTCACTTGTTTCCTGTGACCTTAAGTTTGCTGAGCGGATGCGTTGATCATTTAAACGGCATTCTCTTTCGACAACAGGTTCAGAACCTCGAGACAATATGTGGCGCTCTCGGTCATTGCTGAGTCGTATAAGTTGCTCTTCTTCATTTTCAAAGAAGCGATTTAAATTTGTCCCAACTTGCTGCGTACTTAAACGAATTTCTCTCTCAGTGGAGGTTTCTAATTCGCGAGACAGCGCGTGACCGGCAGACGTTGTTCTGCCCTAAATTTCATCTATCTGCATATATTTTAATAAGCTTTTTCAGTCTAACTCTGCCCTACCCCTCTATAGTTTTTCCTAATGTTTTTATTCACTTCTCCCTTCGTCTTTTTCGCTTCATCTATCTCCATCTTCGGCTCATTCTATCTCTTTCTCAGTCTCCTTCTCTCTTTTCTCTTCTCTCAATTTTTCTCATTCTTCTTCATCTCTTATTGCCAGTCCCAGAGGGTGGTATGTATTTTGTTCCAGTCCCATTCCGCGTCTCAGTCCCAGTCTCACTCCGAGTCTCAGTCTCAGTCCCAGTCCTAGTCCTAATCCCAGTCCCAGTCTGTCTCTGGTATACTTCCCGTAAATACTAACATAGCCAAATTTTTATACGAAATTTCAGGCAAATCGAATAGGACGTATATAAATAGGTATGAATTAATAATATTCTTGTCTTTATTTCGGCTTCGCATGCATATTTATCAGTTTTGCCAGGTTGATGCGACTAAATCGAATATCACAATGCACTTTAGAGCTCTCAGGAACAGCTTTCCTTTGATATCCATAATACACACACATTCTAGGGGTATCCGGGTCCATGCTTTGGCCTATATCTCGAGACCCTTAATACTAATTAATAAGCTTTTTCAGTCTAACTCTGCCCTACCCCTCTATAGGTTTTCCTAATCTTTTTATTCACTTCTCCCTCCGTCTTTTTCGCTTCATCTATCTCCATCTTCGACTCATTCTATCTCTTTCTTAGTCTCCTTCTCTCTTTTCTCTTCTCTCAATTTTTCTCATTCTTCTTCATCTCTTATTGCTAGTCCCAGAGGGTGGTATGTATTTTGTTCCAGTCCCATTCCGCGTCTCAGTCCCAGTCCAACTCCGAGTCTCAGTTTCAGTCCCAGTCCTAGTCCTAATCCCAGTCCCAGTCTGTCTCTGGTATACTTCCCGTAAATACTAACATAGGCAAATTTTTATACGAAATTTCAGGCAAATCGAATAGGACGTATATAAATAGGTATGAATTAATAATATTCTTGTCTTTATTTCGGCTTCGCTCGCATATTTATCAGTTTTGCCAGGTTGATGCGACTAAATCGAATATCACAATGCACTTTAGGGCTCTCAGCAACAGCTTTAATTTGATATCCATAATACACACACATTCTAGGGGTATCCGGGTCCATGCTTTGGCCTATATCTCGAGACCCTAGTCAATCAGCGGAGTAAAACTTACTCTATATTATAGCACACATCAAAAACTTCAATTTGATACCAATAATGTAAAAACACATCCTAGTGTTACCCTGATCCACGTTTTGGCCTATATATTGAGACCCTAGTCACCAATAGGTATGAAAACCACTCTGTACTAAAGCACTCATCAACAGCTTCAATTTGATACCCAAAATGTAAAAACATTGTCTAGGCGTTCACGGGCCCACATTTGGCCTACATCAGGTGTATGAAAATTATCCTCTACTAAATCACTCATCAATAGCTTTCATTTGTTATCCATATTGTGTAAACACATTCTAGGGGTACCCGGGGCCACGTTTTGGCCTATATCTCGAGACCCTAGTCACCCAGGGGTATGAAAATTATCCTGTACTATAGCACTCATCAGCAGCTTTCATTTGATATCCATATTTTATAAACACATTCTAGGGGTACCCGGGTCCACATTTTTGGCTATATCTCGAGACCCTAGCCTCCCAATTGTATGAAAATTATCCTGTACTATAGCAATCATCAGCAGCTTTCATTTGATACCCATATTTTATAAACACATTCTAGGGGTACCCGGGTCCACGTTTTGGGCTATATCTCGAGACCCTAGCCTCCCAGTTGTATGAAAATTATCCTGTACTATAGCACTCATCAACAGCTTTCATTTGATATCCATATTGTATAAACACATTCTAGGGGTACCCGGGTCCACGTTTCGGGCTATATCTCGAGACCCTAGCCTCCCAGTTGTTGAAAATTATCCTGCAATATAGCACTCATCAACAGCTTTCATTTGATATCAATATTGTATAAACACATTCTAGAGGTACCCGGGTCCACGTTTTGGGCTATATCTCGAGACCCTAGCCTTCCAGTTGTATGAAAATTATCCTGTACTATAGCACTCATCGACAGTTTTCATTTGATATCCATATTGTATAAACACATTCTAGGTGTACCCGGGTCCACGTTTTGGCCTATATCTCGAGACCCTAGTCACCAATAGGTATGAAAGCTACGCTGTACTAAAGCACTCATCGACAGCTTTCATTTGATATCCATATTGTATAAACACATTCTAGGAGTACCCGGGTCCACGTTTTGGGCTATATCTCGAGACCCTAGCCTCCCATTCTAGGGGTACCCGGGTCCACGTTTTGATCTCAAGACCCTAGACACGTAGCGAAAAAAAGGTAGACGTTGGCCGATTCTCAGACCTACCCAATATGCTCACAAAATTTCATGAGAATCGGTTCAGCCGTTTCGGAGGAGTTCAGCCTCTAAAACCGTCACAGAAGAATTTTATATATTAGATATATGTTTTTTTTTCTAAACTTGTATATATATCAGCATAAAAAAACATTGTACATTGTATTATTTTTTGTTTATGAAAAAAAAATTCTTTTAGCTTAATACTAATTAATTCAAATTCATGTGTAAGTCTCCTTTTTTGCTTTTGTAGGAGTGTTTGTATAAAGTTGAACATTTTGAAAAAAAATGGGTACATATTTGAACAATATATATTTTTTCTTAGTTTTAGAGGTAAATTTTTATGATATATATGTAACGTACAATCATTCATCAATAAAAAAAATTGTATGATTTTAATAATCGGGGATTGCCCATATAGCTTTTTTAAATGTAAGAAAACATTTATTTGAAGCAATTTTTTTTTTAATTTTATAATTTATTTTAATAATTTGGGAAAATTTTAAACAACGTGACATCAGGACGGACAAGGCGACAGCTGTTTCGATTATACCTTGTAAATCTCTTCAAAGCCTTTTCTCCCGGGAGTGGGAGTTCTATAAATAGAACAAAAACAGCAACAAAACCAAAGTTTCTTTAAAAACCGCCGTACCAAAGCATAGCTTTAACACATAATTGCATACGAAGTATGCAATGTGTAAAAGATTAAAATATGCAAAAATCAGGCAATTGGGAAAAACTTTACAACAACTAAGGCATGACGTAGCTGAATGCGTTTATAACCATTTCAACTATCGTAGGAGTGCGAGTTCGACTCCCACTCCCGGGAGAAAAGGCTTTGAAGAGATTTACAAGGTATAATCGGAACAGCTGTCGCCTTGTCCGTCCTGATGTCACGTTGTTTAAAATTTTCCCAAATTATTAAAATAAATTATAAAATTAAAAAAAAATTGCTTCAAATAAATGTTTTCTTACATTTAAAAAAGCAATATGGGCAATCCCCGATTATTAAAATCATACAAACATACAAAATTGGTTAATTCGTTGTAGTTCTATAAATAGAACAAAAACAGCAACAAAACCAAAGTTTCTTTGAAAACCGCCGTACCAAAGCATAGCTATAACACATAATTGCATACGAAGTATGCAATGTGTAAAAGATTAAAATATGCAAAAATAAGGCAATTGGGAAAAACTTTACAACAACTAAGGCATGACGTAGATGAATGCGTTTATAACCATTTCAACTATCGTAGGAGTGCGAGTTCGACTCCCACTCCCGGGAGAAAAGGCTTTGAAGAGATTTACAAGGTATAATCGAAACAGCTGTCGCCTTGTCCGTCCTGATGTCACGTTGTTTAAAATTTTCCCAAATTATTAAGATAAATTATAAAATTAAAAAAAAAATTGCTTCAAATAAATGTTTTCTTACATTTAAAAAAGCAATATGGGCAATCCCCGATTATTAAAATCATACAAACAGACAAAATTGGTTAATTCGTTGTAGGTAGTTCTATAAATAGAACAAAAACAGCAACAAAACCAAAGTTTCTTTGAATACCGCCGTACCAAAGCATAGCTTTAACACATAATTGCATACGAAGTATGCAATTTGTAAAAGATTAAAATATGCAAAAATCAGGCAATTGGGAAAAACTTTACAACAACTAAGGCATGACGTAGCTGAATGCGTTTATAACCATTTCAACTATCGTAGGAGTGCGAGTTCGACTCCCACTCCCGGGAGAAAAGGCTTTGAAGAGATTTACAAGGTATAATCGAAACAGCTGTCGCCTTGTCCGTCCTGATGTCACGTTGTTTAAAATTTTCCCAAATTATTAAAATAAATTAAAAAAAAAAAAAAATTGTTTTCAACTTATATTTACAATTGTTAACAAAAAAAAAAAAATTCGTAACTGACCTTTCCATTGGAATAACACATTCCAACCGTTTCTTTTTGGAATTTAAGGGCTTCACAAAATCTGCATTTCAAATTTATTTTGCCAATTAATGAGTATTTAGCATAATCTACTAAAGGGTAATATGTAAAAGCACTTTTTGTCTTAGTAATCCAGGAGAGTAAGCCGTTACCTACATCAATATTTGGGGGAAGCTCTTCAGAGTCATTTTGTTCCCTATTTAGCGTATGTCGCACGCGGTCAACATGCAGGCGAACTTGGCGATTTTCCTCTGCCTCCAACTGCCGTATTCCGCGTATTCTTTCCCTCTCGTTGGCCTTCTATGTTTCTTGATCTTCACGTAGGCGTTCATAATTTTCTGCAGTCATAACTATATTGCTGCGTTGTTGGTTGCTACTTTCCAGCATTCTAGTAATGTTATGGCGATGTCGATCATTTATCATTTAACCGGGACTCCCTTTCGACAACAGGTTCAGAACCTCGAGACAAAATGTGGCGCTCCCGGTCATTGCTGAGTCGTATATGTTGTTCTTCTTCATTTTCAAAGAAGCGATTTAAATTTGTCCTAATTTGCTGGTACTTAAACGAATTTCTTTCTCAGGGAGCATTCTCTTTCGACAACATGTTCAGAACCTCAGACAATATGTGGCGCTCTCGGTCATTGCTGAGTCGTATAAGTTGTTCTTCTTCATTTTCAAAGAAGCTATTTAAATTTGTCCTAACTTGCTGCGTACGTAAACGAATTTCTCTCTCAGGGGAGGTTTCTAATTCGCGAGACAACGCGTGATTTTCACGATCAGCCATCTGCCTATTGGTCCTTTGGTCACTTGTTTCCTGTGACCTTAAGTTTGCTGAGCGGATGCGTTGATCATTTAAACGGCATTCTCTTTCGACAACAGGTTCAGAACCTCGAGACAATATGTGGCGCTCTCGGTCATTGCTGAGTCGTATAAGTTGCTCTTCTTCATTTTCAAAGAAGCGATTTAAATTTGTCCTAACTTGCTGCGTACTTAAACGAATTTCTCTCTCAGTGGAGGTTTCTAATTCGCGAGACAGAGCGTGACTTTCACGATCAGCCATCTGCCTATTGGCCCTTTGGTCACTTGTTTCCTGTGACCTTAAGTTTGCTGAGCGGATGCGTTGATCATTTAAACGGCATTCTCTTTCGAAAACAGGTTCAGAACCTCGAGATAATATGTGGCGCACTCGGTCATTGCTGAGTCGTATAAGTTGTTCTTCCTCATTTTCAAAGAATCGATTTAAATTTGTCCTAACTTGCTGCGTACTTAAACGAATTTCTCTCTCAGGGGAGGTTTCCAATTCGCGAGACAGCGCGTGATTTTCACGATCAGCCATCTGCCTATTGTCCCTTTGGTCACTTGTTTCCTGTGACCTTAAGTTTGCAAAGCGGATACGCTGATCATTTAGCCGGGATTCTCTCTCGACAACAGGTTCAGAACTTCGAGACAATACATGGTGCTCTCGGTCAGTGCTGAGTCGTGTATGTCGACAATCACTGCTTTCAAAAAATCAATTTAAATTAGTCCTAACTTGCTGCAAACTAAGACGAATTTTTTCTATCGTACGGTGCTTCCAATTCGCGCGACAAAGCATGGCGTTCCCTATCAATATGTCGGCGCGCATCACTTTCGGAAGGAGTTTCCATAGACCTGATAAATGCTATACATTCTCTATTTGCCGAAAGCCTCGATTCATAATTTTCACTCGATTCTTGTGATTGCATTAGTCTTAACCTCTTAGCAGCTTTAGTGCGTTTAGATAAATTTGAACGCTTTTTGGGCATAGTGTTTCTAAAAATAAGGCAATGAAAATTAAATGGGCACATAACAAATAACCTTTCCGACATTTGGCGTTACAGCATTTACGAAAATTTTATTTAGTGTATGTGTACGACAACCAATCGCACACCTACCAAAGCATCGCAGTACACACGAAAACTTTGCGCCACCTGGCAGCGAATAGATAAATCGAACTGCACCAAAAGGTTTGAGTCCCTGATTAACGCGTGTAAAAGGTTTAAAATCTTAGCTAAAAGTATTTAATATTGCAGGTAAATTTATAGATTTTGGAGCAAACACATTTTGACCGTTCAGTTATCGATTAATTTATCGAAATATCACAAAATTCAAACGAAACCTGTGACCTTCCTCTATTGTTTGATGCCCATATTGTACGCATATTTAGAGGTTTTAGGTAATCTCATTTTAACCGATTATCGTAATATGGCAGCGTGAAATAATTTTTTTTGGTACGCCACTGTATCTATTCATGAATTTGATTTTTAATTTATATGAAATTGAAAAAAAACTTTGCAAAGGCATTCTTTGATATTTGTTTAGAAACTAAGTGCATTTTCCTTCATATTTCAAAAAAAAAAAAAACCTTAAAAGTAGCTTAATTATAGCTTAAAAAACTATATCTTTTTTGTTTCTGACGCGATTTTAATGAAATAAGTTCTAGATTCCCTTCTGGATTACAGGATATCCATCTGTGAAAGTCTCATAAAAATCCATTCGTTAGTTTCCGGGATTATCGATATCATACAGACAAACAGACAAACAGAAAAACTGACTAACGGACAAACAGAAAAAAGTGGTGCCGATGGACATTCCAAACGTCAAGTACACTCATTTTTTTTTTAGAAATCTTGGATGTACAGACACGATTTTCTAGAAATTTATTATAGTATAGAAGATAGATTAAGGTATTATACATAGAAAATGAGTAAATCAGAAAAAAAACAAAGTTCATAGACCGCAGAGCCGACTATTTCAAAACCCATGACGGTTTATCATCTAACAAAAGCAAGAGCTTAAAGAAAAACCATATGGGCTGCAACAAAAATCTTCGTCTAATGAGATAATAGCACCTGATTGGCGCACTCAATTGACGGTGGTAAAAGAGTGTGAGGTGGGTTTTGTCGAAGGCTGAGGTAAGCTCAGCCGCTCCAGGGTCAGGCGAAGGTCCCACTAACCTCTACCAATTAATAACACAATTAGTTGTTGTTTTGTTCCGAACACGCACACACACACGATGCGGCTTTTGCCTTTCGATGCCGGCAGCCTTTGATCTCAGAAAAAGAGGGAGAGATAGAGATGGAGATGCCTCGGATGATAGCGCAGGAGCGGCGGAAAGTTGACAGTATGGGTCGCGGTTCTCAGGGAACGGTGGAGATAATCCTCAAGTATCTTACCCCAGAGAGAGGTTACGGATTGGTTCAGGCGGGTTGCGGTGGTACTCCTATGGCTAACGATAGGCGGCGGAAGGCAGTAAAGCGCAGTTTCACCTAGGTGAAGTATCTATATTAGTAATACCCAACGTATAGATGTATGTGTATACAGGGGTGCTGGGTAGATTCAGTACTCCTCTCAGGGAGCCTCAGACAAGAGTCCTAGCGACCATGAGCGGTGTGGTGAAGTCCACTGTTGCATTCGGCTCGGCAACCCAACCAGGAGGCGGGGGAGGGAGATGCTCCTCGGCCACCCTGAGTGAACTGTCCGCGCCTCATGCCATCCCCATTTTTGCTGGGTAGACCCAGTACTCCTCTCAGAGAGCCTCGGACAAGAGTCCTAGCGACCATGACTGGTGTAGTAAAGTCCACCGTTACATATGGCTCGGCACTTCACCCAGGGAGCGGGGGAGCGAGATGATCCTCGGCAACTCTGGGTGAACTGTCTGCGACAAATGCCACCCGTATTGATATGTATTGGGCCTGGCATGTCCCTCAAGTGGAGCCCAGGACTGGTCCTGGACGCGCCTTGGGGGAACTACCCGTGCCCATCCGTCCTTCAAGGTAGAAGGGGAGCGTATCCCCTCCTACCCCGTGGGACGTTGTGCAAAGGTTGGTTCCCCATAGGTGGGGGGGGGGGGGGGAGATCCATGAGCCCGATGGGTTCGCTGAGAGTCTTCACCGTTCACCTTGGGACCCCTTTGATACCTACCATTGTAAGTTGGCCTCAGCCTTACTTACCTAGGTGAAGTATGCAGTGAGTGATGGCGTTTGCCATTTCATACTTGGTAGCGTAGAATTCAGCTCATCATCGTTATGATAGCGAATGAAAAATGCACGCCAGATAATCAGTACCACACGTGCTGAGTATGTTTGGTTATTCACTGTTGGTACTTGGCATAATACTATGTGCGGGTGGTTGTTCGCTGTGCAAGGCGATCGTAGGGTATGTATATTAAATTGGCATATTATGTGCGGATGGTTGTTCGCTGTGCAAGGCGAACGTAGGGTATGTATATATTTAGTGTTAGGGTATGTATATATTTAATGTTAGGGCTGTGAGTAGGTTATTGTGACGCAGCATTTTGCTACGTTACAGTCCCCCTCCCACTTCAGGGAAAAAAAAGTTTTGGCAATCGGGAGTTTGTGGCCTTAAGGCCTGCACTGCCATGGACCAAGTGTTCCCGGTATATTTTACCACCTCGGAGGTGGCGTGGCCGAAGTACGTGTGTGTGTTTCTTGTCCGGTATTTCCCTTTATTCATATATTTACTTATATATATATATGCTAGCAGACCCGGCAGACGTTGTTCTGCCCTAAATTTCATCTATCTGCATATATTTTAATAAGCTTTTTCAGTCTAACTCTGCCCTACCCCTCTATAGTTTTTCCTAATGTTTTTATTCACTTCTCCCTCCGTCTTTTTCGCTTCATCTATCTCCATCTTCGGCTCATTCTATCTCTTTCTCAGTCTCCTTCTCTCTTTTCTCTTCTCTCAATTTTTCTCATTCTTCTTCATCTCTTATTGCCAGTCCCAGAGGGTGGTATGTATTTTGTCCCAGTCCCATTCCGCGTCTCAGTCCCAGTCCCACTCTCAGTCTCAGTCCCAGTCCTAGTCCTAATCCGAGTCCCAGTCTGTCTCTGGTATACTTCCCGTAAATACTAACATAGGCAAATTTTTATACGAAATTTCAGGCAAATCGAATAGGACGTATATAAATAGGTATGAATTAATAATATTCTTGTCTTTATTTCGGTTTCGCATGCATATTTATCAGTTTTGCCAGGTTGATGCGACTAAATCGAATATCACAATGCACTTTAGAGCTCTCAGGAACAGCTTTCCTTTGATATCCATAATACACACACATTCTAGGGGTATCCGTGTCCATGCATTGGCCTATATCTAGAGACCCTTAATAATAATTAATAAGCTTTTTCAGTCTAACTCTGCCCTACCCCTCTATAGTTTTTCCTAATCTTTTTATTCACTTCTCCCTCCGTCTTTTTCGCTTCATCTATCTCCATCTTCGGCTCATTCTATCTCTTTCTTAATCTCCTTCTCTCTTTTCTCTTCTCTCAATTTTTCTCATTCTTCTTCATCTCTTATTGCTAGTCCCAGAGGGTGGTATGTATTTTGTTCCAGTCCCATTCCGCGTCTCAGTCCCAGTCCCACTCCGAGTCTCAGTTTCAGTCCCAGTCCTAGTCCTAATCCCAGTCCCAGTCTGTCTCTGGTATACTTCCCGTAAATACTAACATAGGCAAATTTTTATACGAAATTTCAGGCAAATCGAATAGGACGTATATAAATAGGTATGAATTAATAATATTCTTGTCTTTATTTCGGCTTCGCTCGCATATTTATCAGTTTTGCCAGGTTGATGCGACTAAATCGAATATCACAATGCACTTTAGGGCTCTCAGCAACAGCTTTAATTTGATATCCATAATACACACACATTCTAGGGGTATCCGGGTCCATGCTTTGGCCTATATCTCGAGACCCTAGTCACTCAGCGGAGTAAAACTTACTCTATATTATAGCACACATCAAAAACTTCAATTTGATACCAATAATGTAAAAACACATCCTAGTGTTACCCTGATCCACGTTTTGGCCTATATATCGAGACCCTAGTCACCAATAGCTATGAAAACCACCCTGTACTAAAGCACTCATCAACAGCTTCAATTTGATACCCAAAATGTAAAAACATTGTCTAGGCGTTCACGGGCCCACGTTTGGCCTACATCTCCCGACCCTAGTCACCCAGGTGTATGAAAATTATCCTCTACTAAATCACTCATCAATAGCTTTCATTTGTTATCCATATTGTGTAAACACATTCTAGGGGTACCCGGGTCCACGTTTTGGCCTATATCTCGAGACCCTAGTCACCCAGGGGTATGAAAATTATCCTGTACTATAGCACTCATCAGCAGCTTTCATTTGATATCCATATTTTATAAACACATTCTAGGGGTACCCGGGTCCACATTTTTGGCTATATCTCGAGACCCTAGCCTCCCAGTTGTATGAAAATTATCCTGTACTATAGCACTCATCAACAGCTTTCATTTGATATCCATATTGTATAAACACATTCTAGGGGTACCCGGGTCCACGTTTTGGGCTATATCTCGAGACCCTAGCCTCCCAGTTGTTGAAAATTATCCTGCAATATAGCAAATATAGCACTCATCAACAGCTTTCATTTGATATCAATATTGTATAAGCACATTCTAGAGGTACCCGGGTCCACGTTTTGGGCTATATCTCGAGACCCTAGCCTTCCAGTTGTATGAAAATTATCCTGTACTATAGCACTCATCGACAGTTTTCATTTGATATCCATATTGTATAAACACATTCTAGGTGTACCCGGGTCCACGTTTTGGCCTATATCTCGAGACCCTAGTCACCAATAGGTATGAAAGCTACGCTGTACTAAAGCACTCATCGACAGCTTTCATTTGATATCCATATTGTATAAACACATTCTAGGAGTACCCGGGTCCACGTTTTGGGCTAGCCTCCCAGTTGTATGAAAATTATCCTGTACTCTAGCACTCATCAACAGCTTTCATTTGATATCCATATTGTATAAACACATTCTAGGGGTACCCGGGTCCACGTTTTGATCTCAAGACCCTAGACACGTAGCGAAAAAAAGGTAGACGTTGGCCGATTCTCAGACCTACCCAATATGCTCACAAAATTTCATGAGAATCGGTTCAGCCGTTTCGGAGGAGTTCAGCCTCTAAAACCGTGACAGAAGAATTTTATGTATTAGATATATGTGTTTTTTTTCTAAACTTGTATATATATCAGCATAAAAAAACATTACATTGTATTATTTTTTGTTTATGAAAAAAAAGTTCTTTTAGCTTAATACTAATTAATTCAAATTCATGTGTAAGTCTCCTTTTTGCTTTTGTAGGAGTGTTTGTATAAAGTTGAACATTTTGAAAAAAAATGGGTACATATTTGAACAATATATATTTTTTTTTAGTTTTAGAGGTAAATTTTTATGATATATATGTAACGTACAATCATTCATCAATAAAAAAAATTGTTTTCAACTTATATTTACAATTGTTAACAAAACAGATTTGTGACAATGATTTGCTCAAGATAACAATAAAGTCGCAACGGCATATTATGCGGTTTGAGGAATGGTGTGTAGTGCTAAGAAAATAGATCTCTTTCTCCACGTGTGTTTTTTGTTTTTTTTTTGGTGGTAACAATTCATATAAAAGTATATTATTTTCTTCTTACTAGTAGCGTGTATAAAAAATTTTTTTGTTGTCTGTGTGTATGATTTTATAAAAAGAAATTTAACTCCTTTGTTTTCTAAGGTTGCATGGATTTTTGTTTTTTGTTTTTTTTTTTACAATTTTTACCATGCAATAACATAAATAAAAACAAGTAAGGAAGGTTAAGTTCGGGTGTAACCGAACATTACATACTCAGTTGAGAGCTATGGTGACAACATAAGGGAAAATAACCATGTAGGAAAATGAACCGAGGGAAATCCTGGAATATGTTTGTATAACATGTGTATCAAATGAAAGGCATTAAAGAGTATTTTATGAGGGAGTGGGCCATAGTTCTATAGGTGGACACCATTTAGGGATATAGCCATAAGTGTGGATCAGGGTTGACTCTAGAATGCGTTTGTACGATATGGGTATCAAATGAAAGGTGTTAATGAGTATTTTAAAAGCGAGTAATCCTTAGTTCCATAGGTGGACGCCGTTTCGAGATATCGCCACAAAGGTGGACCAGGGGTGACTCTAGAATGTGTTTGTACGATATGGGTATCAAATTATAGGTATTAGTGAGTATTTTAAAAGGGAGTAATCCTTAGTTCCATAGGTGGACGCCGTTTCGAGATATCGCTATAAAGGTGGACCAGGGGTGACCCTAGAATTTGTTTGTTCAATATGGGCATCAAACGAATGGTGTTAATGAGTATTTTAAAAGGGAGTGGGCCTTAGTTCTATAGGTGGATGCCGTTTCGATATATCGCCAAAAAGGTGGACCAGGGGTGACTCTAGAATGTGTTTGTACGATATGGGTATCAAATTAAAGGTATTAATGAGGGTTTTAAAAGGGAGTGGTGGTTGTTGTATAGGTGGTCGCCTTTTCGAGATATCGCCATAAAGGTGGACCAGGGGTGACTCTAGAATGCGTTTGTACGATATGGGTATCAAATGAAAGGTGTTAATGAGTATTTTAAAAGGGAGTAATCCTTAGTTCCATAGGTGGACGCCGTTTCGAGATATCGCTATAAAGGTGGACCAGGGGTGACCCTAGAATTTGTTTGTTCAATATGGGCATCAAACGAATGGTGTTAATGAGTATTTTAAAAGGGAGTGGGCCTTAGTTCTATAGGTGAATGCCGTTTCGAAATATCGCCAAAAAGGTGGACCAGGGGTGACTCTAGAATGTGTTTGTACGATATGGGTATCAAATGAAAGGTGCTAATGAGTATTTTTAAAAGGGAGTGAGCTTTCGTTCTATAGGTGTTCGCCTTTTCGAGATATCGCCATAAAGGTGGACCAGGGGTGACTTTAGAATATGTTTGTACGATATGGGTATCAAACGAAAAGTGTTAATGAGTATTTTAAAAGAGCGTGGGGCTTAGTTCTATAGGTGGACGCCTTTTCGAGATATCGCCATAAAGGTGGACCAGGGGTGACTCTAGAATGAGTTTGTACGATATAGGTATAAAATTAAAGGTATTAATGAGAGTTTTAAAAGGGAGTGGTGTGAAGGCGTTTTCCAGATATCGACCAAAATCTAGACCAGGGTGACCCAGAACATCATCTGGTGGATACCGCTAATTTATTTATATATATAATACCTGCCAAGATTTTAAGGGGTTTTTATTTCGCCCTGCAGAACTTTTTCATTTTCTTCTACTTAATATGGTAGGTGTCACAACCAATTTATAAAGTTTTTTCTTAAGTTATATTTCGCGTCAATAAAACAATCCAATTACCTTACCATGTTTCATCCCTTTTTTCGTATTTGGTATAGAATTATGGCATTTTTTTCTTTTTTCGTAATTTTCGATTTCGAAAAAGTGGGCGTGGTCATAGTCGGATTTCGTTCATTTTTCATACCAAGATAAAGTGAGTTCAAGTAAGCACGTGAACTAAGTTCATTAAAGATATGTCGATTTTTGCTCAAATTATCGTGTTAACGGCCATGCGGAAGGACAGACGGACGACTGTGTATAAAAACTGGGCGTGGCATCAACCGATTTCGCCCATTTTCACAGAAAACAGTTAACGTCATAAAATCTATGCCCCTATCAAAAGGATTGGTTAATTTGTGTTCGACTTATGGCGTTAAAAGTATCCTAGACAAATTAAATGAAAAAGGGCGGAGCCACGCCCATTTTGAAATTTTCTTTTATTTTTGTATTTTGTTGCACCATATCATTACTGGAGTTGAATGTTGACATAATTTACTTATATACTGTAAAGATATAAAATTTTTTGTAAAAATTTTACTTTAAAAAAATTTTTTTTTAAAAGTGGGCGTGATCCTTCTCCGATTTTGCTAATTTTTATTAAGCGTACATATAGTAATAGGAGTAACGTTCCTGCCAAATTTCATCATGATATCTTCAACGACTGCCAAATTACAGCTTGCAAAACTTTTAAATTACCTTCTTTTAAAAGTGGGCGGTGCCACGCCCATTGTCCAAAATTTTACTAATTTTCTATTCTGCGTGATAAGTTCAACTCATCTACCAAGTTTCGTCGCTTTATCCGTATTTGGTAATGAATTATCGCACTTTTTCGGTTTTTCGAAATTTTCGATATCGAAAAAG
This sequence comes from Eurosta solidaginis, assembly GCF_040869045.1. Classification (NCBI taxonomy): domain Eukaryota; kingdom Metazoa; phylum Arthropoda; class Insecta; order Diptera; family Tephritidae; genus Eurosta; species Eurosta solidaginis. The sequence goes on along the minus strand of NC_090320.1, from coordinate 137,598,958 downwards.
TGGGCGTGGTTATAGTCCGATATCGTTCATTTTAAATAGCGATCTGAGATGAGTGCTCAGGAACCTACATACCAAATTTCATCAAGATACCTCAAATTAACTCAAGTTATCGTGTTAACGGACGGACGGACGGACGGACGGACATGGCTCAATCAAATTTTTTTTCGATCCTGATTATTTTGATATATGGAAGTCTATATCTATTTCGATTCCTTTATCTATGTACAACCAACCGTTATCCAATCAAACTTAATATACTCTGTGAGCTCTGCTCAACTGAGTATAAAAACAAGTAAGAAGGTCTAAGTTCGGGTGAAACCAAACATTACATACCCAGCTGTGCAATTGAAACGCTGAAGTAGGAGTGGCTTTCAGGAACTTTTGTTCATTTTCAAAGCAAATATAATATCTTTAACGGCTTTTGATTTACGACTTTTTAAACTTCCAAATTTTCTTCTTCTAAATGTTGGTTTTGTCATGCCCATATACCAATATTTTTGGGAATTTATGTTCTGCGTCATAAAACAAATCCACCTAGCAAATTTCACTACCTTAGTGGGAATTGTTATTGAATTATCTCATTTTTTCCATTTTTATAAATTTTTAATATTGAAAAAGTGGGCGTGGTTATTGTCCGTGGTTATCGTCCGCGCAAAACACTTTGTTCACAATTTTTTTGTGGGTATGACAACATTACAATAACCATATGAAAATCGTCAAATTTAACTGCAAATATCTGCAAACTGAGATAAAATTTTTATTTTCCACCTTCGGATTATTATTTTCGAGATTAATACGCGTCTGTTGATACCTCTCGCGATATTTTTGGTAGCGTATTAGTAGTCGACCCCTCAACTAGATTTTTACCCCGCTGCGCAGTGTTTCGTGTAGAACAAGCTAGCTGGACAAAAACAAAGTTCTTATTCCAAGAAAAGTGTAATGAGAAATGAAAGAAAACAAACAAAATAACGGGATTTTTGCATTTTTTTGAAATTTTTGGTCATATATATTGAGTAATTGAAGTAAGAAGGCAGGAGTGGCCGTGATTAGTTTGCAAAATTTTTGTTGAATATTAAGATTCATATTTCTTTTCAGTGAACACTTTTACATAATTTTTTTGATGGATTCTAAGCTCGAAGGTAAGTAAAATTTTTTAATAGTAATTCTTTCATAATTAGAATATTTTCAATATATTTAACATTCCGTTATTAAGAAGAAAGGTATTTTTTCCCTATATTTTTAACTTTAGGGACAAAAAAGTTACATACATCCGCGGACATCCGTGCTTAATTTTACATATGTTATAGTCGCAAGTATTTTTCTAATAGTCGAAAGAAAAAACCATTGCGAATTCTTTGCACATCTATTTAAAATTTTTTTTTTTTTGTAGATTTAGTTATCTCTACATATCAAATAGGATGTATGTACGTACCAGCTCCGACGAGATATTTGAACCTTTAAAGCTGATCTACAAACGGCAAAACCAATTCCCTGGTACAGGGAACAAACACGTAGCCATAAAACATACAAAAATAAACGCGCAAGGTCAACAAGAGCACACCAAAAGCAAAAAGGCGAAGATCATTGACTTCAACCTGCCACAACCTACCGCACCAGTCACCAAGGCATAAAAATAGGTACATACAATGGATTGATGAAGATAAACCAAAACCAGGTTTCGGCAATACCAATGACGGCAACACTGCTCGTAGGTTTTTCAAAAATTCTGAGGCTAGTGCTGAGATTACGGGATTGGATGTAACGCTCATCAAAAGATTCGACACTCTCCTTCGCGCATTAGCATCTGGGTACAATATAAATATCCAAAGATTTGAAAAATTTGCGGTCGAGACTAAAAAACTATACATAGATCTCTATCCATGGTTTAATATGCCTGTTACAGTTCATAAATTCTTAGTGCATAGTACTGAAATTATAAAATCAGCAATTTTACCTATTGGTCAACTTTCCGAGGAAGCACAGGAAGCCCGTAACAAAGATTTGAGACGATTCAGGGATTATAACACACAAAAGCAGACTCGTAAAGCCTCGAATAGAGATCTTATGAATATGTTGCTTATAACATCGGATACTTTAGTTAACAGTTTTAGGGAGATACCTAAGAAAAAATTTAAAAGTCTGACTTCAGAAGTCTTAAATTTACTGTCCCCCGATAATGTTGAGGAGTCAATAAATACCCCAGTTGTTTCAAGCTTTCACAGTAGTGTTGCTGATGTTCATGACTATTCCACAAGTGACTCATCCAATGAAAGTGATGATAGCGAATAATAACATAATTATAAAAGATAACCTACCCTATAACTTTTTCTTGGATCAGGTTTTATTCAATTTAAATCTATTGTCTTTTCTACTTTGTATGATACTTTACTTTTAAGTTTTTGTAATAAGTAATTTTGACATAATTAATTTAATTATCTACATTGTTATTATTATTATTGTAATTCACTTTTACATTCCTGTCTGGTACTATAAAATAATTCTGTAAAAATTGTAGTGCCAGGATAAATACTCAAATAAATACAAAATATGTATGTACATATGTACAGTCACTCACATAAATAAGTAGACTCCCCTTTTTGGATAATTCTTACAATTTTCGCTTTCGCAAATTTATTTTAACTAATTTCCCATAAGAAAATTTGTCACGATCTATAACAAAAACTAAATTATATTTAAAAAATTCGAAGAATTTTCATAAAAAATTTTAATTTTTGTTTCCGAATTTTTAGAATTTTTTAGAGTATTGAGATTTGTATTCCATTTAATTTAAGTACAATAAATTAATATTCTTAAGCCCCTTAAATTTTTTAGGATCTATGTCACTTATTCACATGAGTTACTGTATATGAAATAAGCAAATGTATGCATATGAAGTAAAATTTTGGAAAAAATAAAAAAAAAGAACATATGGCTGAAAAATATGACGTAGTTGTAATAAATGACTGCATATGAAACGGAAAATCTCATAAAATAATTTTGTCCAGCTAGCTTGTTCTACACGAAACACTGTGCGCTGCAAGGATCTGCTGGGTGGATGACAATTTGTGGGAGGGACGCAACAAATTAAATGAGATTACACTAAAATGACAGCCGGACAGAACCGGCTGCCTTGGGAAGCGTTTATAAATTAATATAGAGATATTGTTTTCCAATTACTATTCACGCATATTCACCTGGGGAATAGATTTTTAACATGGGTGCAGTCCATTGCCCCAATTACACGCGGAAAATTGCCTTTTCTTTAAAAGCAGCCTGTGTTTCCAAGCGCTCCTGTTCCGTTTGAGGAAATTTCACAAAATCTGGTCGCAAGGATGCTAGGTGGTAGGAAACTAGCGTAATTGCACGTGAGGCACTTGCTTTTGAAACTCCTGAAAGGTCTGCCACAATTTGCTGAAAAGATCCTGAAGCATAGAACCGGAGTGCGATGAAAAACATTTGATGTGGCTGCATTGCGTTGTTGCTGTAAACGAAGAAGTAATTTAGGGCAACATTTATAAAATATGATGTAAACTTACCATGCTCCAAGATAAATTTTGTCTTTTATTAAAGAAAAAACAAACCAAGCAGCATCTTTACACATACGAAATCGTTCGCGAAAGTCAACATCGTTATAATAATGAAAAAAGTCAGGACGCTCTTTAATTTTTCTTTTTCGTCGAAGCACGATTACCTGCAGAGCTTCAAAATCGCAATCACTTTCACCAGAATCTCGAAGATCCATTAAACTTTTTACAAATTTTCCACCGAAAATACAAATAAGCAAGTTCAGAGAAATTGCAGATGTCAACAATACCGGGGTTGCCATATTTGCATAATGAAATAAGTATCAATACTGCCATTTAATTCGACTCAACATTTGTACTACAGCAACACTGTTGAAAGTCGAGAATAAGCCAGCTGGCAGGTAGGCTTATTTGTGACTTAGCTAAGCATTGGTGGTGAAACAGAAAAATTAAAAAATATGACTTAACTAAGTTAAGTCGAGTTGGTGAAACCGGGCCTTAGTCTTCGTTTGTCGCTTTGGAATTAGTGGAGGCTCACACTGGCTGCTCCTCAGCTCCAATGGATACAAATGGTTCGTAACCAAAAAGCTTCCACACCCTCACCTATTTGCAATGGGAAAATGACTTCCAACTGGTCAGGAGGCGATGAGTGTGGGTGGGATTTTCTGCCTATATGGTAGTCACGCCTATTGAAAAAAAGACCCTATAATTATTTCCTATCTAAGGAGATTTAAATAAAAATTTCTTACCTTCTTAAGAGAAAACAAAACCCATGTGGTTTGCGCGAACTGCCTGAATATCTTTAGTGGAGCTGTCCGTCTGGTACGATGAAAAACAGGAAGGAGAGGCTAACTGTAGCCGTTCAGGCTCTTTTATACTCTCGGACTTCCTATCTTTTGGCTTCTGTTTTTAACATTTTCCTAACTTCGTTTGAGAAAATGTTTAATGTCACTTAAATGCGTTTTTTTAACCATAGTAATAAAACTAAGACAGAATAAATGATATGATATTGCTACTTTTTGCAATTTTCCTAGCCTACGAGACATATTTAACTAACTCTGGCGCATTTCAGCATGTGCAAGTTTCGGACAGATTTACCTTGGGAAAATCCAAGCGATTATTGTTCACGTTTCAGCCAATAGGTGACAATTTGTCGTTTTTACTAGAGGCAATCAATTAAATGCCCTAGAGCGGCAATAAAGTTCTTAAGTCAATTTCTCGCATGCGAGATATTTTATTTCAAAAGGGGATAGGTACACGCAAAAAGACATATTGCAGCCCAAGCGACCATTACAGTTCAGGACAAAATGTCAACTTTGCCAGTAAGGGTGTCAAATCAGCTTCGGCATTTTGTCGAATTACGATATTATTAAGTCATTATTTTGTAGCTGCAGACGCGATAATTATATATCTCAACCTAGTTTTGATCACACTTTAAAATACTATATAAACTATATATAAACATTGTGTTGTTAACACATTTTTGATCTTCTTATAATAACGATAAAATACAATAAACATACCTACACGTCGTTCGCTTCCAGGTTCTGATGCTGCATACGAAGAAAATTCCGTACCTCGAATTTTGGACGGCGGAAACACTATAGAAATACTGAACGATATCGAAACACTTCAAAAATGAGAAACTGTCGACCCTAATACAACAAAATGTACTAATCAAAATCAAATCAAAAATTTACACGACTTTGACATCGGAACCGTAAGCAATGAATTTTTGCAGTCAGGCGTAGTTAACGACGTAATTCGTTAGAGTCACTAAAAAATGCCTACTTCATTTCCACGTGATTGTCATGATAAACCGTTTTCTACTACTATCTTAACCAAAGGCTTGCTCAACGGAGAGTTAGTGGAGCCCGATTAGTTGGTGTGGAATAGCAGCAAAAATGCTTTTTATTGCCTTCCTTGTAGTCTGATGAGTACCAACACCATAAATCGTTCGAACTTTTGCCGCCCTCAAGGATATTCAAAAATGCAACCATGGAAAAAGCTTCGTGATAAGCTGCCAGCCCATGAAAATACGAGATCACGTAAAACGTTACATACAATGGCGCTCATCGCAAACTCGTATCCAGAAGGACACTTTGATTGATGGACAAACAGTTGATCAGTGAAGCTCAAAAATGGAAGGATGTATTACATCGGATCTTACACACAATTTTATTTCTAGGTGAAAGGGGTCTAGCATTTCGAGGTGAGAACAATATTCTTGGAACAAAGGTAATTTTTAGGCATTCTCGAACTTATAAGTCGTTACGATCCGGTACTGAGAGAGCATTTGGAGAAAGTCAAGATTTCTCAAGAGCAAGAAAAACGGCTACAGGTGCATTATCTTTCTGCTGATATCCAAAATGAATTTATTGAAATTTGTGCACAACACGTAAGAACAGCGATATTGAAAGAACGGAAAAAACCTAAATATTCCGCCATCATTGTCGATTCTACGCCCGATACAAGCCACGTTGAGCAAACTTCTTTAATTTTGCCGTACCTGGACTTTAGTCTTGAAGCCAGAAATTCAAGTATCCAATAAATGTTTCAAACTTTTGTTGATTGCTATAAAAAGATACTCTAAATAAATATGAAATCCCTTTGGAAGATTTTCCTGCACAAAGATACAACAACGTTGATAGTATTGTAACGAATTTACTGGAACTCCTCTTATTTGCAATCCTCTGCTAAGTTCGAATCACTAAACTGTTGAATAAATAACTCCAATATTGAATAATGGAAAAATGGCCTTTATTGAAGTACTTCACAATACATTTATACTTTGCAACGAATAGCTTGCTTAGTAACCAAACTGATTGATAACTCAAATGAAACTCTTTCAAAATAATACTGCTATTGCTCGCTAGATATCGTCTTAATCGAAACTGCTTGACAACTCAAATCAAACTGAATTCCAGCGCCTCTACAATTGTCGCCTTTTATACTCTTTGATTTCAACCTTCGCATCTTCTAGGCGCTTCCAGAATCTGCTAGACCAGCAGCTCTCAAACTTCTCAGCTGTAACTACAATTGCACAATTTTATACATCTTCTAGGCGCTTCCAGAATCTACTAGTCCAGTAGCTCTCAAACTTCTCAGCTGTAACTACAATTGCACAATTTTTATAGTTTTTCTCATTGCATACTTATAGGAGTATCTCAGATATATGCATGTGTTTGTGCATTGACTCTCCGCTGCTCGTATACGTACATGGTACATATATGTAGACGCGGTTATTGTTTCGTTTATGTAGATACATAATGATTGAATTACCGATGTGCATTCACGTCACTGCTTAGCATCGGCTTAGAGACGATAGCATCGCTCAGTGCTGCTAACATTTGTTACAATATGAAAGGGGCATATCACGGGGCACTAATCCATATTCTTAAAAAAAATCGAATGCTGATTATTCTACTTGTGCAACGCACAGCCTGAATTTATGTGGTGTCGATGCTGCGCAATGTTGTGCAGCAGCTATTACATTTTTCGGAGTTGTCTAAAAGTGCTACTCATGCTTCAGCAGCAGTGCACAACGATGGCATATCCTTAGGCATAACGTTCCAAGCTCTCTCCATAAACTTTCAGATACAAGATGGTCAGTTAGAGATGAGGCAGTTAATATTTTTCCAAATCATAGCCAAGGCACTAAACGAGTTACTTGGCTAAACATGTGGTGATGTTAATGGCGTTCTTTAATATATCAGCAAGTTCGAATGTATTTTGTTGTCCTCCATTTGGCTCAAAATTTTGACAGCTAGTAATGTAACAAGTAAGGAAAGCTAAGTTCGGGTGTAACCGAACATAACATACTCAGTTGAGAGCTATGGAGACAAAGTAAGGGAAAATCACCATGTAGGAAAATGGACCTAGGGTAATCCTGGAATGTGACTCTATAATTTGTTTGTATGATATGGGTATCAAATGAAAGGTCTTAATGAGTTTTTTAAAAGGGCGTGGGCCTTAGTTCTATAGGCAGCCGCCTTTTCGAAATATCGCCATAAAGGTGGACCAGATGTGACTCTAGAATTTGTTTGTACGATATGGGTATCAAATGAAAGGTATTAATGAGGGTTTAAAAGGGAGTGGTGTTAGTTTTATGTGTGAAGGCGTTTTCGAGATATCGATCAAAATGTGTACCAGGGTGACCCAGACCATCATCTGTCGGGTACCTCTAATTTATTTATATATGTAATACCACGAACAGTATTCCTGCCAAGATTCCAAGGGCTTTTGATTTCGCCCTGTAGAACTTTTTCATTTTCTTCTACTTAATATGGTAGGTGTCACACCCATTTTACAAATTTTTTTTCTAAAGTTATATTTTGCGTCAATAAACCAATCCAATTACCCATGTTTCATCCCTTTTTTTCGTATTAGGTATAGAATTATGGCATTTTTTTCATTTTCCGTAATTTTCGATATCGAAAAAGTGGGCGTGATCATAGTCGGATTTCGGCCATTTTTTATACCAATACAAAGTGAGTTAAGATAAAGATATACCGATTTTTGTTCAAGTTATCGTGTTAACGGCCGAGCGGCAAGACAGACGGTGGACTGTGTATGAAAGCTGGGCGTGGCTTCAACCGATTTCGCCCATTTTCACAGAAAACAGTGATCGTCCTAGAATATAAGCCCCTACCAAATTTCACAAGGAAATAAATTATGTCAACATTCAACTCCAGTAATGATATGGTGCAACAAAATACAAAAATAAAAGAAAATTTCAAAATGGGCGTGGTTCCGCCCTTTTTCATTTAATTTGCCTAGGATACTTTTAATACCATAAGTCGAACAAAAATTTACCAATCCTTTTGAAATTTGGTAGGGGCATAGATTTTATGACGTTAACTGTTTTCTGAGAAAATGGGCGAAATCGGTTGAAGCCACGCCCAGTTTTTATACACATGGCCGTTCACACGATAACTTGGGCAAAAATCGACATATCTTTACTGAACTTAGTGCACGTACTTATCTGAACTCACTTTATCTTGGTATAAAAAATGAACGAAATCTGACTATGATCACGCCTCCTTTTTCGATATCGAAAATGACGAAAAATGAAAAAAATGCCATAATTCTATACCAAATAAGAAAAAAGGGATGAAACATGGTAATTGGATTGGTTTATTGACGCGAAATATAACTTTAGAAAAAACTTTGTAAAATGGTTGTGACACCTACCATATTAAGTAGAAGAAAATTAAAAAGTTCTGCAGGGCGAAATAAAAAACCCTTGAAATCTTAGCAGGTATTACATAAATAAATAAATTAGCGGTATCCAACAGATGATATTCTGGGTCACCCTGGTCCACATTTTGGTCGACATCTGGAAAACGCCTTCACATATGCAACTACCACTACTCCCTTTTAAAACTCTCATTAATACCTTTAATTTGATACCCATATCGTACAAACAAATTCTAGAGTCACCCCTGGTCCACCTTTATTGCGATACCTCGAAAAGGCGTCCACCTATAGAACTAAGGCCCACTCCCTTTTAAAATACTAATTAACACCTTTCGTTTGGTACCCATATTGTAGAAAGGTATTCTAGAGTCACCCCTGGTCCACCTTTATGGCGATATCTCGAAAAGGCGGCCACCTATAGAACTAAGCCCTACGCTCTTTTAAAATACTAATTAACACCTTTCATTTGATACCCATATCGTACAAACAAATTCTAGAGTCAACCCTGATCCACCTTTATGGCGATATCCCTAAATGGCGTCCACCTATAGAACTATGGCCCACTCCCTCATAAAATACTCTTTAATGCCTTTCATTTGATACACATGTCATATTAACACATTCCAGGGTTTCCCTCGGTTCAATTTCCTACATGGTTATTTTTCCTTACGTTGTAACCATAGCTCTGAACTGAGTATGTAATGTTCGGTTACACCAGAACTTAACCTTCCTTACTTGTTTAAATTTGACTTAAAAAATTTTTTTTTTTAAAGTGGGCGTGGTCGTTCTCCGATTTTGCTAATTTTTATTAAGCATACATATAGTAATAGAAGTAACGTTCCTGCCAAATTTCATCATGATATCTTCAACGACTGCCAAATTACAGCTTGCAAAACTTCTAAATTACCTTCTTTTAAAAGTGGGCGGTGCCACGCCCATTGTCCAAAATTTTACTTATTTTCAATTCTGCGTCATAAGTTCAACCCATATACCAAGTTTCATTGCTTTATCCGTATTTGGTAATGAATTATCGCACTTTTTCGATTTTTCGAAATTTTCGATATCGAAAAAGTGGGCGTGGTTATAGTCCGATATCGTTCATTTTAAATAGAGATCTGAGATGAGTGCCCAGGAACCTACGTACCAAATTTCATCAAGATACCTCAAAATTTACTCAAGTTATCGTGTTAACGGACGGACGGACGCACGGGAATGGCTCAATTAAATTTTTTTTCGATACTGATGATTTTGATATATGGAAATCTATATCTATCTCGATTCCTTTATACCTGAACAACCAACCGTTATCCAAAGTTAATATACTCTGTGAGCTCTGCTCAACTGAGTGTAAAAACACTACGATCGATATCGAAGTTATGAACTTAGAAAGTTTGATCTCTGAATTAAATCTGATCAGAAATCTATGGAAAAACATTTTATGGGAATGCAAAACAGTCGCCACTGTATTGGGAATCTCACCAAATTTTCCTGACGTTCGGCAAAGGAATCGTAAAAGATATTTTTATGAATGTGAAGAGATCGAGACGATCAACGACGATCACTAGACTGATTTCAAAAACAACAACTTGTTGGTAATAGCTGATTCGGTTATTGCAAGTATTACCGAACGATTTGCTGTCATGAAAAATTTGAAGAACATCTTTCCTTTTTTGTAGATGATGGATGAGGTTTCAATACGAGAAAACGCCGTTCAGTTTGTCAGCAAATAAAATTCAGACGTTTCCTAGAGTTAGGAGATGAAATGATCCACTTGAAGTATATTTACTCAGCATATTTTAACGAAAATCTGTCACCATTTGAATTGATGAATGCTATCTGTGCTCTAAATCTAGCTACAATTTTTCCTAACATTTGTGTTGCTCTACGTATTTTTTGCACCATACCTGTTACAGTAGCTAGTGCTGAACGTTCCTTCAGTGTTCTTGCAGGGATAAAGAACTTGCATCGATCGTGTTCAACTCATGAACGCCTTACAGGACTTGGCATGCTCTGTATTGAAGCACCAACAGGGAGACCGTTGCATTTTGACATTATCATAGATAATTTCGCAGCTGTTAAGGCCAGGTAAGCCCACTTGAGTTAATTAAATTTTTTAATATACCAAATTACTACCAATAAATTTTTCTATTGCAATTTAAAGAAATTTATTTCATACAATTAATGCAATATTTAAATAAAAATCTATAAGTAATAAACTGTACTTATTTTTATACTCAGTTGAGCAGAGCTCACAGAGTATATTAACTTTGATTGGATAACGGTTGGTTGTACAGGTATAAAGGAATCGAGATAGATATAGACTTCCATATATCAAAATCATCAGTATCGAAAAAAAATTCGATTGATCCATGTCCGTCCGTCCGTCCGTCCGTCCGTCTGCCCGTTAACACGATAACTTGAGTAAATTTTGAGATATCTTGATGAAATTTTGTATGTAGGTTCCCGGGCACTCATCTCAGATCGCCATTTAAAATGAACGATATCGGACAATAACCACGCCCACTTTTTCGATATCGAAAATTTCGAAAAATCGAAAAAGTGCGATAATTCATTACCAAAAACGGATTAAGGGATGAAACTTGGTAGGCGAGTTGTATTTATGACGCAGAATAGAAAACTAGTAAAATTTTGGACAATGGGCGTGGCACCGCCCACTTTTAAAAGAAGGTAATTTGAAAGTTTTGTAAGCTGTAATTTGGCAGTCGTTGAAGATATTATGATGAAATTTGGCAGGAACGTTACTCTTATTACTATATGTCTGCTCAATAAAAATTAGCAAAATCGGAGAACGACCACGCCCACTTTTAAAATTTTTTTTTTCTAAATTCAAATTTTAAAAGAAAAGTTAATATCTTTACAGTATATAAGTAAATTATGTCAACATTCAACTCCAGTAATGATATGGTGCAATAAAATACAAAAATAAAAGAAAATTTCAAAATGGGCGTGGCTCCGCCCTTTTTCATTTAATTTGTCTAGGATGCTTTTAATGCCATAAGTCGAACAAAAATTTACCAATCCTTGTGAAATTTGGTAGAGGCTTAGATTCTAGGACAGTAACTGTTTTCTGTGAAAAAGGGCGAAATCGGTTGAAGCCACGCCCAGGTTTTATACACAGTCGACCGTCTGTCCTTCCGCTCGGCCGTTAACACGATAACTTGAGCAAAAATTGATATATATTTACTAAACTCAGTTCACGTACTTATCTGAACTCACTTTATATTGGTGTAAAAAATGGCCGAAATCCGATTATGACCACGCCCACTTTTTCGATATCGAATATTACGCCACCTATAGAACTAAGGCCCACGCCCTTATAAAATACTCATTAACACCTTTCATTTGATACCCATATCGTACAAAAAAATTCTAGAGTCACCCCTGGCCCACCTTTATGGCGATATCTCAAAAAGGCATCCACCTATAGAACTAAGGCCAACTCCCTTTTAAAATACTCTTTAACACCTTTCATTTGATACCCATATAGTACAAACAAATTCTAGAGTCACCCCTGGTCCACCTTTATGGCGATATCTCGAAAAGGCGTCCACCTATAGAACTAAGGCCCACGCCCTTTTAAAATACTCATGAACACCTTTCATTTGATACCCATATTGTACAAACGCATTCTAGAGTCACCCCTGGTCCACTTTTATGGCGATATCCCGAAAAGGCGTCCACCCATAGAACTAAGGCCCACTCCCTTTTAAAACACTTATTAACACCTTTCGTTTGATACCCATATTCGAAAAGGCGTCCACCTGTAGAACTAAGGCCCACTCCCTTTTAAAATACTCATTAACACCTTTCGTTTGATACTCATATAGTACAAACAAATTCTAGAGTCACCCCTGGTCCACCTTTATGGCGATATCTCGAAAAGGCGTCCACATATAGAACTAAGGCCCACACCCTCTTAAAATACTCATTAACACCTTTCATTTGATACTCATATCGTACAAACAAATTCTAGAGTCACCCCTGGTCCATCTTTTTGGCGATATCTCGAAAAGGCGTCCATCTATAGAACTTAGGCCCACGCCCTTTTAAAATACCCATTAATACCCATATCATACAAAATAAATTCTAGAGTCACCCCGTGTCCACCTTTATGGCGATATCTCGAAAAGGCGTCCACCTATAGAGCTTAGGCCCACTCCCTTTTAAAATTATCATTAACACATTTCATTTGATACCCATATCATACAAACAAATTCTAGAGTCAAGCCTGGTCCACCTTTATGGCGATATCCCTAAATGGCGTCCATCTATAGAACTATGGCCCACTTCCTCTTAAAATACTCTTTAATACCTGCCATTTGATACGCATGTCATACAATCACATTCCAGGGTTACCCTAGGTTCTTTTTACAACATGGTGATTTTCCCTTACTGTGTCTCCACAGCTCTCAACTGAGTATGTAATGTTCGGTTACACCCGAACTTAGCCTTCCTTACTTGTTTCATTAGGTTTCACACCTCTATTCACCGATTTTTAAATCTAAAGTGTAATATTTCTCGCAATCAATATAATAATTTATATTCTATAAATACATATATTAATACTTTATGCAGAATATGTATATTTCTATGTAAACATATTTACTCATATGTTGATCTGTATGAATGTGTAGATAAATTAAAGTTCGTAACTATATATTCATTGAATATAATATACATGTATGCATGTATACGCTTAAATATACATGTATATACAAATGCATATCAATATGAAAAAGATGGTAATTTTGATTTTGATAATTTGTTCATTTTAGTATAGGGGCCCGTATTTTTTTTGAAATGCCCAGCCGCGAATTAGTAACGTTGAAACTAAAGAACATAAGTTGTGAGTAAAAGTTTAAAATAAAAGTTAAAGAACTAAAGACTAATTTTATAAAAATAAGCAAGTTAAAATAATTACTGTAGTAGGTTGTGAACTAAAACTTATTGTAACAGAAACAAAAATCGAACTTTAATACAAACTCACTAAACGAAAAATAGTTTTTTCACTATTATGTGTGTGCGTGCGTGGTGCTAAAATGCGCACATTATATGGCGACCGTGGGCCGAAGCCTTGCAAGTGTGTGGCTGGTAGGCAAGGCGCCCAACAGGCGTGGGTGTACCAACTAAAAGGAGAAAAAACCCAACACAAAATTTTTAAAAATTCACTAAAATGAACAATTAACAAAGAATACAAAAATTTCAAAATCATTACAAAAAAATACAAAATATTAAAAAATTTCTGCAAATAAGTATAAAATCAAAAAAATTACAAAAAAAGTATAAAAATTCAAAATAAAGTACAAAAAAGTTCAAAAACTGGAAAGAACTAAAAATTAAAAAAAAAAACATCTACAAAAAATTACAAAATTTAAACATTTTTACAAAAAATATACAAAACTCGGCCACCGTGGTGTGATGGTAGCGTGCTCCGCCTATCACACCGTATGCCCTGGGTTCAACTCCCGGGCAGAGCAACATCAAAATTTTAGAAATAAGATTTTTCAATTAGAAGAAAATTTTTCTAAGCGGGGTCGCCCCTCGGCAGTGTTTGGCAAGCACTCCGGGTGTATTTCTGCCATGAAAAGCTCCCAGTGAAAACTCATCTGCTTTGCAGATGCCGTTCGGAGTCGGCATAAAACATGTAGGTCCCGTCCGGCCAATTTGTAGGGAAAATCAAGAGGAGCACGACGCAAATTGGAAGAGAAGCTCGGCCTTAGATCTCTTCGGAGGTTATCGCGCCTTACATTTATTTATTTTTTATACAAAACTCGGAAAAATCAACAAAGATAAACTATTAAAACATGTAAAATATATAAAAAAGTAAATATTTTCAACAAAAAAACCTAAAATATAAATTACTAAATGTTAAATCTACAAAAAAATAAATTTGGCAGTGGTGGTGCTTTTTTTTTGGCAGTGGCTAGTGGAGGAAAAATATGAGTGAGGAAAAAGAATTTTAAGAATACATATATATATAATATAATACTTAATTAAAGACAGAAATAATAAGAAAATGCGAACTGTAATAAAACCACAACTAATCGGCGGCAGAAATAATAAAAGGAATTAGAAACAAAAAAACTGAAATTTTGAATAAACTGTACAAAATCGTTTAGTGAAAATACGGCACTAGCCACGCCACTTTAATAAAGGAACTAGCCACACCACCTTCATAACGGCAAACCACTGCACAACCATTAAAAGCGACGAGTGATACCATCAGCAGAAGAACATCAAGCCGCACCAGCAGAACATCCAACAGCAGCAGAACTTCAGCGCAGCAGCAGAGCAGAAGCGCTAAATTAAGCCAAACAGAAGTCGGTATGGTGCACAGTGGGCGAAAAATATTTTTCATATTCTTATACATACACATATGTCTAAAATTACATTTTTTATACTTTTCATAAATATTAAAATTAATACATATTTTACATTACACACATTTTTTCACTTTCCGACTATTAATTTCACAATTATTACAAAAATATTCTACATTTAAAAAAAAAAATTTAATTACTTTATCTAAATGGTTAAATGAATTGAAATACATATTCATATGTGTGGGCTTACGGGCAGGTACGGTGGGACAAAGTTGGGAAAAACGGAAAATATTTAAGTTTTCTTAAACCAGTTCAGTTGACAAATTTACTGGAAAAAAATTAATGTTTGTTTGTTTTAATGGTGTGTTCAATTTATGCATATTATTAAGAATTCATGAACTTAACGCCGGCTTATAATAATTGAATATTCTATCAATTTACTTTTCTAAGAGAAACTGAAAAGAAAGAAAAAAACATTTATTGACATATTGCACTGGTACCATTTCCAAAACCACCACGTAATCATCATCAGACAATTTCGTAATGTTAACTGTTTGAGCGACTGTCGTAGTCGCCAACAGCCAACCCTTCTATTTAATAGAAATTAGGCTTAAGGAAACCTAAACATGAATTTACCTGAATTTTATATTGAATTTATTTATATATGTACCTTTTACGTATAAGTACGCATTCTGAATTATTTGCACGTACAAATACGTAATATCATATATTACGTACATATTTATTAAATTTAAGAATTTGAAATGTTTGTATTTTACGCTAACGCGCGAGCGTATTTCACCTCTCTGGCAACCCCAACAATGGGTTGACAGATGTGACTATGTACGTACATACATAAATTTATATTATTGTTTTGACATTTCTTTTTATATTTTATTATATTCGAAACTCTTTAACATCTCGGTGTGCCAGCAAAAATTTTGTGAAATAGATAAGTTCAAAGAAATAATTCTTTAAAGTTGAAAAAACCCAGTTGCCGCTTTTATTTAATTGGAAATCTAAGTTCAGTGCAAAGAGTGAATACCTAACTCGTTTCTAACGAGTATTAAAGTAAATTGTTACCAACCGCTCCAGTAAATCATAACCAAAGCATATTGCCGGTGGTAGCAGCAGATATAACCACCGCCACCATCGTCATCAAAACACCGCCACCACCACCACAGTTATATCCCGCCAGGAAAAGCAGGTACCACCATCTACAACCGCATCATCGTCAACCCAGCCGTACCCACAGCCACATACCAAAAAGGTAAGGTAAATTTATCCTACCACCCCCTTAACCATCACCACCCCCTTAACCACCATATTAACCATCCCAAACTCTCCCAAGCGCAAAAATTGTATCACCTCAGATACAAAACCCAAGGAAAGGCAGCTCAAATAGTCAACCAATTTCCCTTGACTGACGACAACTTTGCCTTAGCGTGGGAAGCCCTAAAGGCCCGATACGAGAACAGACGAGTTCTCGTAGATAATCAAATACGGGCCCTAATGAACTTAAAAACTATCACTACGGAAAATAGTGAGGATATACAAAAGTTGCAGTCGTCGGTAAATAACTGCCTACAAATTCTCGCTACGCAACAAGTATCCACAGATAACTGGGACCCCATACTTATTTATCTCGTTACCTCTAAACTCCCTGAAAATACAGTCACGTTATGGGAGCAGTCTCTGACTTCAAGAAGAGAACTTCCTAACTGGTCCCAAATGGACCAGTTCCTCACAACTCGATATGAAGTCGTAGAGCGAGTCGATCAATGGCGACCAAATAAATTTAAAGCCACCCCACAAGCTAGGCCACCATTCAAACCCCAGCAGTCGCATCCCTTTCAAAATAGATCGACCTCCCACACCCAATCTCATATGAGAGAGCAGCGAACAATGTACAAGTGCGCTATGTGTAAAACCTCATCTCACCCCCTTATAGGTTGCTTCAAATTTAAGAAGCTGTCGACCTCTGATCGCAGAAGGTTTGTGAGGGAAAACAATATGTGTTTCAATTGCCTCTCTCAGTCACACATATTGAAAGACTGTTCCAGTACTCAAACTTGCAATCAATGTCAAGATCGGCACAACTCAGTTCTTCACGGAGACACATCTCAAGTGCCGAAAAGACAACCATCACGATTGCAAAGGATAGCCTCACAAGCCAAGACCACGAATTCCACAGTCTCACCCGGTAATACTCCCGATCAAGCCAATGCTCTGGATGAAAGCCCTTCATGCTCGCAGAAAAGCCAAGTGCAATCGTTTTATTCCGAAAACGATTGTGAAATAGTTTTACCCACGGCTATCGTTCCCGTAGAGCATAAAGGAGAAATTTTTAAACTACGAGCTCTTGTGGATCAGGGATCTGAACGAACCTTTATCTCTACCAGAGCCCTAGATAGACTCAAGCTCCCATTCAAACCCTCTAGATTTGAAATATCAGGGATGGGCGGCAAGGTAGTTCAGATCTCAAACAAATTGTGCTCTCTGACTTTGGTATCACCCGATTTTAAAACCAGAATAAGTGCAGAGGCAATAGTATTACCCCGGCTAACAAAAATGCTCCCCTCGCTTAAGCTCACTAGCGAGCTTCAAGCAAAATGGGCACACCTCAACCTCGCAGACTCGAGCTGTCACTCCCCCTCGCAAATAGATCTCGTCCTAGGCAGTGATGTAATACCGCAAATCATCCAAAATGGCGTTGAGAAACTTTCCCCCAATCTTCTAGCGCAGAAAACCATTTTTGGATGGATTCTGAGCGGTAGAGCCCCTGTGATGGTAAACGCTTTCTGCATGCAAGTGTCAGAAGTGTCGAACGAAGATCTTAACTCTCTATTGCGTAAATTCTGGGAATTGGAGGAAGTTCCCACCAAACCCCAAATAATCCCAGAAGACGAGTTTTGCGAAAATTTCTATGCAGCCACAACCTCACGCGATGATAACGGTCGTTATATCGTAAGGCTGCCGTTTAAACCCACCTTCCCAGAGTCAATCTCATTATCCCACTCTCGGTCTTCAGCTCTAAGCCAGTTTCTTGGAATGGAGAGAAGTCTGCAAAAGAAAGGGGATCTGAAGACTCAATATGATAGTGTTCTAGAAGAATACCTCACCCTCGATCATATGGAGGAAACCGGCTCCTATGAAAAATTTGACGGAGGAAAATGCCTCTCATTTTATCTTCCTCATCACGCAGTTGTCAAACCCGAGAAAAAGACATCAAAGGTGCGGGTCGTGTTTAACGCCTCAAAGAAGTCGGCATCTGGACATGCGCTCAACGACGTTCTGTATACCGGCCCTACCCTCCAGCCCGATCTGATGCTTCTGATTCTCAAGTGGCGTACCTACCAATTTGTTTTTAACGGAGACGTAGAAAAAATGTATCGTCAAATCATAATGCATGAAGACGACAGAGACTATCAGAGGATCGTCTTTCGCTCATCTCCGAGCGACCCCGTAAAAGACTATCGTCTGAAAACAGTCACATTTGGTGTGAACTGTGCCCCCTACCTCGCCATACGTACTCTTCACAAACTGGCCAAAGATGTAAAGGAAACTTTCCCCAAAGCCGTCCCTGTTTTGACGAAAGAAACATATGTAAATGACATTCTCTCTGGCAGCCATGAAATTCTCTCTGCTGAAACATCTCTCTCCCAAGTCATCCAAGTGTTAGCGTCAGCAGGATTTCCATTACGGAAAATAACGGCCAATCACCCCAGTATAATAGAAAACATCAAAGAAGAGGACTTGCTAGATACCAATCTTTTGGAATTCGAGAAAGCACGCAACACCAAAACTCTCGGCATACAGTGGAACGCTCTGACCGACACGTTTTCGTATACAGTGGACTCAATACCCCTCTCGTCCGCTAATACAAAACGACAAATTCTCTCCTCGGTCGCAAAACTTTTTGACCCCGCAGGGTGGCTTACGCCGATTATGATTCAGGCCAAGATTTTACTACAAGAGCTATGGATAGACGGAACTGGCTGGGACGAACCAGTGAAGCCCCTCCGCTTCATTAAATGGACGCAGTTCGCAAAAAATTTACCCAACATCTCAGATATAAAGATACCTCGATGGGTTGACTACATGCCGAACCAGCAGGTTGAACTGCATGGTTTCTGCGATGCGTCAGAAAAGGCATATTGCGCCACTATATATCTGCGAACAACCCACGGTGCCACCACGTCGTCCCACCTTCTGGTCGCTAAAGGCAAGGTTGCCCCTCTTCGCACTACCAGTCTTCCAAGACTAGAACTATGTGCAGCTCTATTCCTTGCCCGACTAATCGCCGTCGTACAATCCCATCTCGAGCTCTCTCTTACAAATCTTTACATGTGGTCTGACTCGGAAATTGTGTTAGCATGGCTCGAAAAGCCTCCCCACGCTTGGAAAACTTTCGTATCCAATCGGACAGCTGAAATCATGGATCTAGTCGGAAGCGCCTCCTGGAAGCATGTAGGCAGTCGCGACAATCCAGCAGATATGGGCACACGAGGATGCAAACCCATGGACTTGGCAAATTCTTCGCTCTGGTGGAATGGCCCTGCGTGGCTGACCCAGCCCCCCGAAGCTTGGCCAAACCCATCTACCCGCAGCATCAACCCGCCTGAAATGCGCCGAGTCGAAGTACTATACTCAGCTGAAGATGACCCCGATGTATTGGATCGATTTTCCTCTTTTCCTCGCGCCCTCAGGGTCATGGCATATGCTTTTAGGTTCATTAGTAATCTCAAGGACCGAATTCGAGGCATTAAACCCGCTTACTCTCCCTCTCTGTCTCATGAAGATCTCCGCAAAACGAAAAATAAACTTGTGACGTTAACGCAAACCCGATATTTTGCTCGCGAAAGAGCATGCTTGGAAAATGCAAAACCCATTGATCAAAGAAGCTCTCTACTAACCCTCAACCCATACCTCGATGAAAACGGGATCCTCAGGGTTCATGGTAGATTCGTTCATTCGACGTTGACTTACAACGAAAAACATCCCGTTATTATCCCAGAAAAATCAAGAATCGCTGTCCTCTCTATACAGTACCTCCATGAACTTCTTCTCCATGCCGAAATACGTCACATGCAGCAATGCCTCAGACAGGATCTCTATATTCCACGACTTAAACCCCTCATAAAGAGATGCATACATCAGTGCAAAACTTGTACCCTCCACAAGCAGCAAATGCGATCGCAAATCATGGTGGCTTTGCCCCCGGAACGATGCACATATGCTCCGCCTTTCACCACTACCGGTGTCGACTTTGCGGGGCCTTTTCAAATAAAAGCCTCCTTGCTAAGGTCTCACACCTTACTGAAAGGCTACGTGGCCGTTTTTGTCTGTTTCATGACAAAAGCTGTCCACCTTGAGCTGTGCTCGGACCTAACAACAAATGCCTTTCTCGCAGCATTCGCTCGCTTCGTCGGACGTCGTGGATATCCTGCCACAATGATGAGTGACAACGGCAAAACGTTTATTGGAGCTAAAAGAGCGACGGAAAAAGAGTTCGCTGACTTCATGAAAACTGCCTCTCAAGAAGTAATCGCAAAATACTCTCCCCAGGGCATTAATTGGAAATTCATTCCACCCGGAGCTCCCCACATGGGCGGCTTGTGGGAGTCTGCAGTGAAGAGTTTCAAACTGCACTTCAAGAGGACTGCAGGAGCCCACAAGTTAACATTTGAAGAATTTACCACCCTCTTGGTAAGAATTGAAGCCGTATTAAACTCTCGTCCTATCTCACCTTTATCCCAAGATCCCACCGAGTTTACCGCGCTGACCCCCGGCCACTTTCTCCGAGGTAGTCCCCTCCTCGCTATCCCTGAAGTGGATCACGCGGATTTATCTCTTATAAACCGATGGGACAGGGTAAGAAGCTTACATCATCAATTCAGCAAAAGGTGGAAGGAAGACTACCTAAAGGATCTCCAGAAAAGGCAGAAGTGGAAAAATCCACAACCCGAACCCAAGGTCGGTGAGTGTGTCTGCATTCACGACGACTCACTTCCCCCGACTGAATGGCGCCTTGGACGTATTGAAAAAATACATCCAGGTCCTGACGGCCATATACGTGTTGTTGACGTTCGTACTCAAACCGGCACCCTCACACGACCACTTGTCAAGCTCTGTTTCCTCCCTCAGACTGAAAGCCCACCCTCTCGGGCAACCCCGGAGAATTCGTAGCCACTCTCAAACCACCTCTATCCACTCTTACCACATCACCGTCACTAATATGTCGTATTTTGCAACATAATGCCAGCTGAAATCCCCTGTATCAGTATTTCTCTCCACTAAAATACTTTTACAACTGTAATTACAAATCGCTATGGATCGTGCAAATCAGTCGTCGTCACGAATACCAGTGCGGTCGGAGATCGTTGCTCCCAACCGCGCCAATGAATCACGCAGCTCACGACACTAATAACGGATTACCGACGGTGCCGCATATGCACCCGTCAGCACGCTCTTCGGAACTGCGTCATATTCAAAAAAATGAAACCACCCCAGAGATGGATGTTTGCACGAGCCCATAAGTTTTGCCTGAATTGCTTGGCATTATCTCACGACACCAGCGAGTGCAGCTCGTACGACAGATGCCGGATCTGTGGAGCGCGACATCACTCCCTACTCCATCGGCGGGACGCTACCCCAAGCGCCCAGCGCGCCATCCAGGCACCCCGGCCTGGCAGATCCGCCGTACCGGCACCCCCTGCCGCCACCGGGCAACCCCGTTCTCGCCCGGGAAACAACATTCCCTCAGCAGCACCCAGCATCGCACGACGCACCATTCGATGCACCGCACAAGGGCTGCAAACCGCCAACGCTAGAGGAAGAGTGTCCCAAATCCTCGTGCGAGATGCATTGCGGACCCTTAAGGAGCTACAGGAGGCTCTAGCCGCTGAACGCGCCTAGGGCGGGGACGATGTTTGAGCGACTGTCGTAGTCGCCAACAGCCAACCCTTCTATTTAATAGAAATTAGGCTTAAGGAAACCTAAACATGAATTTACCTGAATTTTATATTGAATCTATTTATATATGTACCTTTTACGTATATGTACGCATTCTGAATTATTTGCACGTACAAATACGTAATATCATATATTACGTACATATTTATTAAATTTAAGAATTTGAAATGTTTGTATTTTACGCTAACGCGCGAGCGTATTTCACCTCTCAGGCAACCCCAACAATGGGTTGACAGATGTGACTATGTACGTACATACATACATTTATATTATTGTTTTGACATTTCTTTTTATATTTTATTATATTCGAAACTCTTTAACATCTCGGTGTGCCAGCAAAAATTTTGTGAAATAGATAAGTTCAAAGAAATAATTCTTTAAAGTTGAAAAAACCCAGTTGCCGTTTTTATTTAATTGGAAATCTAAGTTCAGTGCAAAGAGTGAATACCTAACTCGTTTCTAACGAGTATTAAAGTAAATTGTTACCAACCGCTCCAGTAAATCATAACCAAAGCATATTGCCGGTGGTAGCAGCAGATATAACCACCGCCACCATCGTCATCAAAACACCACCACCACAGTTATATCCCGCCAGGAAAAGCAGGTACCACCATCTACAACCGCATCATCGTCAACCCAGCCGTACCCACAGCCACATACCAAAAAGGTAAGGTAAATTTATCCTACCACCCCCTTAAACATTAACAAAGGTTTCACCGAGATTCGAACCGCGAACCACACGGTGAAACTGCAGTTACCTTAACTTCTAGGCTATCCTGCTTGTATATGTTTCCTTGCCGAATTCAGTTTATGTCATTTCTACACTAACAACACAATTGAGACATTCTGCTTTATTAATTTGTGTGCTATGTAGATTTGTTTTTGTAAAGTTTCTTTTTCGTTGCGAATGAGAAGATTTGTAAACTCGTGCTCAGTTTTGCATATTTATATTTGTTTGTTTCAATGGTATGTTTAATTTATACTTATTGTTAAGAATTCATGAGCTTAACACCAATTAAATACTCAATTATTATGTTTTTCTAAGAGAAAGTGAAAAGAAGAAAGAAATATTTACAGGCATATTGCGATGGTACCATTTCGAAAGCCGCCACGCATCATCATCAGGCAATGTCGAAATGTTATCAAAGGTTTCACCGAGATCCAAATGCGTATCACACGGTGAAACAGCAGTTGCCTTAACCACTAGGCTACTCTGCTTGTATTTGTTTAATTGCTTAATTCAGTTTATCTAATTTCTACACTAACAACACAATTGAGACATTCTGCCTCTATTAATTTGTGTGTTATGTAGATTTGTTTTTGTAAAGTTTCCTTTTCCTTGCGAATGAGAAGCTTTGTAAACTCGTTCTCAGTTTTACATATTTATGTTTGTTTGTTTCAATGGTGTGTTTAATTTATACTTATTATTAAGAATTCATGAACTTATCACCGGCTCCTAATAACTGAATATTCAATTATTATGTTTTTGTAAGAGAAACTGGCAATTTCGTAATGTTATCAAAGGTTTCGCTGAGATTCCAATACGGCTCACACGGTGAAACTGCAGTTTCCTTAACAACTAGGCTATCCTGCTTGTATTTTTTTCATGGCTTAATTCAGTTTATTTATATCTCATTTCTACACTAACAACACAATTGAGACATTATGCCTCTATTAATTTGTGTGTTATGTAGATTTGTTTTTGTAAAGTTTCTTTTTAGTAGCGAATAAGAAGCTTTGTAAACTCGTGCTCAGTTCTGCATATTTATGTTTGTTTGTTTTAATGGTGTGTTCAATTTATACTTATTATTAAGAATTCATGAGCTTAACACCGGCTTATAATAATCAAATGTTCAATTATTATGTTTTTCTAAGAGAAACTGAAAAGGAAGAAAGAAACACTTACTGGCATATTGCGATGGTACCATTTCGAAAACCGCCACGTAATCATTATCATATATTTCGTAATGTTATCAAAGGTTTCACCGTGATTCAAATGCGAATCACACGGTGAAACTCCAGTTGCATTAACCGCTAGGCTATCCTGCTTTTATTTGGTTCCTTGCTTAATTCAATTTATCTAATTTCTACACTAACAACACAATTGAGACATTGCGCTTCTATTAATTTGTGTGTTATGTAGTAGTGTGGAGGGTGGGGCCGTGTGTAGAAGTCCACGAAAGTGGGGAAAGCTTCTGACCGCCATTCACCTGGGAATGGGCAGAGCGATTCTTTTGCATGCGGTTCAAGCAGCTCACTATTGCCGGTCGCTTGCGGCCAAGTATCCTCTGGGTAGCCGGTGAGCTAATGTGAGAAGGCGACAACCTGGTTAGGCCACTCTGACATAATCGGTTTAAGGGCTAGCCGGGGGAGATCTCATCGGCAGCGTCTGTCTTGGAGCAAGCGGCTCGCTATTAAACGTGCCAAGTAATATTTTCACCCCCGCTGAGCGGGTTGTGCGCTGGGCTTGGGACCCGCCACGTAAAACCGTACTCCAATGAAATATAACAACAAGTCCCGGATAAATACACTCTCTATTGATGACGAACATGGCAAACGTTTGAAGGACAATGAATTGAGGGCATGCACCTGGAACGTCCGCTCCCTGAATGGGATTGGTGCAGATGCCCGGCTGGTTGATGTCCTCGTCAAAGCAAAATCTGACATCACCGCCATCCAAGAAATGCGTTGGACGAAGCAAGGAAGAAAGAAGATCAAAAATTAAGACATATATTGGAGTGGCCATGCGAATAAGCGCAGTTTCGGCGTCGGATTCGTGGTGGGAGAGAGACTTTGTCGCCAAGTGCTGCCGTTCACGCTTGTGGACGAGCGTCTCGCCGCTATCCGAATAAAAGCAAAATTTTTTAATATATCATTCATCTGCGCCCATGCGCCGACATAGGAGAAAGACGATGAGATGAAAGACACCTTTTATGAACAATTAGAACGCACATACGAGCGCTGCCCCCGTCATGATATAAAAGTCGTGCTTGGCGACTTTAACGCCAGGGTGGGCAAAGAGGGTGTTTTTGGCCCTACAGTCGGAAAGTTCAGCCTACACAATGAAACTTCTCCTAACGGACTGAGGCTGATTGACTTTGCCGGTGTTCGAAACATGGTCATATCCAGCACGAGATTCATGCATAAAAAGATACATCAAGCTACATGGCTGTCTCCTGATCGAAATACTCGCAATCAGCTCGATCACGTTGTGATAGACGGACGGCATGCCTCCAGTGTTTTAGATGTGCGCACGATCCGAGGGCCTAACATCGATTCGGACCATTATCTCGTTGCAGCCAAAATACGCACCCGCCTCAACGCGGCTAAAAACAAGGAACAAAAAACACAAGGAAAGCTAGACGTCGAAGAGCTTCAATCACAACAGACTGCCAATGATTTCACAACTCGACTCTCACACCTGCTCTCTGAGGGCACAACTAATCCTGAAGGAATACAGGAGCAGTAGGAGCATATCTCCAAAGCACTTCGTACTGCCGGTGAGGAAAAAATTGGTTACCGGCGGCCACGAAAAACAACTGGTATGATGAAGAATGCCGCTTTGCAACCGAAAGAAAATACCCTGCCTACAGGGCTACGTTAAAAGCGAGCGCGACAAGAGGAGTGTGTGAACTCTATCGTGAGTTGAAAAGGGAAGCGAGACGCCTTTTCAGGAAGAAAAAAGCGGAAGCAGAAAGGCGTGAGTGCGAGGAGCTTGAGCTGCTAGCCACCAGGAATAACGCCCGAAAATGCTACCAAAAAATACCGCGACAGACGGAAGGTTTTAAGACCGGGGCAAACTCCTGTAGGAATGAAAACGGCGACGATGTAACTGATGTCCAGAGAGTGCTTAGATTATGGAGGGAATACTTCTCTGCTCTCCTAAATGGAGGCAGCAATTCACCGCGCAGAGATGAAGAACCCGATCCCGCAATCGATGATGATGGAATATATGTCCCCCCGCCCGATTATGACGAAGTTAGAATAGCAATAACCAGATTGAAAAACAACAAGGCCGTGGGCTCTGGTGGATTGCCTGCGGAGCTATTCAAGTTCGGCGGCGAGGAGTTGGTAAGGCGCATGCAGCAGCTTCTTAGCAAAATATGGGCGGAGGAAAGCATGCCCGACGGTTGGAATCTAAGTGTTCTTTGCCCGGTCCACAAGAAGGGGGATACTGCAAAATACACCAACTATCGTGGAATCAGCCTTCTTAATATCGCATGTAAGGTCCTTTCAAGTGTATTGTGCGAAAGATTGAAGCCCACTGTGAACCGGCTGATTGGACCTTATCCATGCGGCTTCAGACCTGGTAAATTTACCATCGACCAGATTTTCACAATGCGCCAAATCTTGGAAAAAACCCATGAAAATAGAATCGACACACATCACCTCTTCGTCGACTTTAAAGCCGCCTTCGACAGCACGAAAAGGAGCTGCCTATATGCCGCTATGTCTGAATTTGGTTTCCCCGCAAAACTTATACGGCTGTGCAAAATGACGTTGAGCAACACCATCAGCTCAGTCAGAATTGGGAGGGACCTCTCCGAGCCGTTCGAAACTAAACGAGGTTTTAGACAGGGTGACCCCCTATCGTGCGGTTTCTTTAATTTGATGCTGGAGAAACTTATACTAGCTGCAGAACTTAACCGCACTGGAACAATATACTATAAAAGCGTGCAATTACTGGCATATGCTGATGACATTGATATCATCGGCCTAAACACCCGCGCTGTTAGTTCTGCTTACTCCAAACTGGAAAAAGGAGAGGTAAAGATGGGTTTGATGGTGAATGAGGACAAAACGAAGTACCTGCTGTCATCGAGCAAAGAGTCAGCGCATATGCGCCTTGGCAACCACGCTACTGTTGGCAGCCATAATTTCGAAATAGTAAAAGACTTCGTTTATTTGGGAACCAGCATCAACACTAGCAACAACATCAGCACTGAAATCCAGCGAAGAATCAATCTTGCCAATAAAGACTACTTTGGACTAGGTAGGCAATTGAAAAGTAAAGTCCTCTCTCGGCGAACGAAAATCATACTCTACAAGTCACTTATCGTACCCGTCCTGCTATATGGGGCAGAAGCATGGACCATGACAACAGCAGATGAAGCGGCTTTGGGAGTGTTCGAGAGAAAAGTTCTTCGAAAGATTTATGGACCTCTACGCGTTGGTGATGGCGAGTACCGAAGAAGATTTAATGATGAGCTGTACGAGCTATACGCAGACATCAACATAGTCCAGCGAATTAAAATGCTGCGGCTGCGCTGGCTAGGTCATGTTATGCGAATGAAAGATGATGCTCCGGCCAAGAAAGTGTTTCTATCGGAACCCGCCTATGGAAGCAGATGTAGAGGGCGGCCCCCACTCCGTTGGACGGACCAGGTGGAAAACGATTTAAACTCCCTTGGTGTGACCAATTGGCGCCGGTTGGCGGAGCGAAGGAGCGACTGGCGCGCCTTTTTGGACGGCGATAACCGTTTAGACGGTTAAGCGCCAATTAAGTAAATAAGTAAGTTATGTAGATTTGTTTTTGTAAAGTTTATTTTTCGTTGCGAAAGAGAAGCTTTGTAAACTCGTGCTCAGTTTTACATATTTATGTTTGTTTGTTTTAATGGTGTGTTCAATTTATACTTATTATTAAGAATTCATGAGCTTCACACCGGCTTATAACAATTAAATATTCAATTATGTTTTTCTAAGAGAAACTGAAAAGAAAGAAAGAAACATTTACTGGCATATTGCGATGGTACCATTTCGAAAACCGCCATGTAAACATCATCAGGCAATTTAGTAATATTATCAAAGATTTCACCGATATTCGAACTACCATTTGGAAAACCGCCATGTAATCATCATCAGGCAATTTCGTAAAGCTATCAAGGGTTTCTCCGAGATTCGAACGGCGAATCACACGGTGAGACTGCAGTTGCTTTAACCACTTGGTTATCCTGCTTGTATTTGTTTTCTTGCTTAATTCAGTTTATCTCATTTCTAAACTAACAACACAATTGAGACATTCTGCCTCTATTAATTTGGGTGTTATGTAGATCTGTTTTTGTAAAGTTTCTTTTTCGTTGCGAGTGGAAAGCTTTATAAACTCGTGCTCAGTTTTACATATTTATGTTTTTTTGTTTTAATGGTGTGTTCAATTTATACTTATTATTAAGAATTCATGAGCTTCACACCGGCTTATAACAATTGAATATTCAATTATGTTTTTCTAAGAAAAACTGAAAAGAAAGAAAGAAACACTTACTGGCATATTGAGATGGTACCATTTCGAAAACCGCCACGTTATCATCATCAGGCAATTTCGTAATGCTATCAAGGGTTTCACCAAAATTCGAACGGCGAATCACACGGTGAGACTGCAGTTGCCTTAACCACTTGGTTTTCCTGCTTGTATTTGTTTTCTTGCTTAACTCAGTATATCACATTTCTAAGCTAACAACCTAATTGAGACATTCTGCCTCTATTAATTTGGGTGTTATGTAGATCTGTTTTTGTAAAGTTTATTTTTCGTTGCGAGTGAGAAGCTATGTAAACTCATGCTCAGTTTTACATATTTATGTTTGTTTGTTTTAATGGTGTGTTCAATTTATACTTATTGTTAAGAATTTATGACATAACACCGGCTTATAATAATTGAGTATTTAATTATTATGTTCTTCTAAGAGAAACTAGAAAGAAAGAAACATTTACTGGCATATTGCAATGGTACCATTGCGAAAACTGCCACGTAATCATCATCAGGCAATTTCGTAATGTTATCAAAGGTATCTCGGAGATTCGATCCGTGAATCATTTCGAAGTTACAAACTAAGAAATTTCATCTCTGATTTAAATCTGATCAGAAATCAATGGGAAAACGTTTTATGCAAATGCAAAACAGTCGCCACTGGATTGGGAATCTCCCCAAAGTTTCCTGCCGTTCGAAAAAGGAATCGCAAAAGATATTTTTATGAATGTGAAGAGAACGAGACGATCAACGATGATCACGAGACTGATTTCAAAAACAACACCTTTTTGGTGATAGTTGATTTGATTATTGCAGGTATTACCGAACGATTTGCTGTCATGAAAAATTGTAAGAACACCTTTTCTTTTTGTGGTAATTTGGATACATGGATGAGGTTTCAATACGAGAAAATACCGTTCAATTTGTCAGAAAATACAATTCATACGGCTTATAATAATTGAATATTCAATTATTATGTTTTTCTAAGAGAAACTGAAAAGAAAGAAAGAAACATTTACAGGCAAATTGCGATGGTGCCATTTCGAAATTGACACGTAATCATCATCAGGCAATTTCGTAATGTTATCAAAGGTCTCACCGAGATTCAAACCGGGAATCTCACGGTGAAACTGCAGTTGCCTTAACTTCTAGGCTATCCTGCTTGTGTTTGTTTCCTTGCTTAATTCAGTTTATCTCATTTCTACACTAACAACACAATTGAGACATTCTGCCTCTATTAATTTGTGTGTTATGTAGATTTGTTTTTGTAAAGTTTCTTTTTCGTTGCGAATGAGAAGCTTTGTAAACTCGTGCTCAGTTTTACATATTTATGTTTGTTTGTTTTAATGGTGTGTTCAATTTAAACTTATTATTAAGAATTTATGAGCTTAACACCTGCTTATAATAATTGAATATTCAATTATTATGGTTATCTAAGGAAATCTGAAAAGAAATAAAGAAACATTTACTGGCATTTTGCGATGGTACCATTTCAAATCCCGCCACGAAATCATCATCAGGCAATTTCGTAATGCTATCAAAAGTTTCACCAAGATTCGAACGGCGAATCACACGGTGAGACTGCAGTTGCCTTAACCCACTAGGTTATCCTGCTTGTATTTGTTTTCTTGCTTAATTCGGTTTCTCTCATTTCTAAACTAACAACACAGTTGAGACATTCTGCCTCTATTAATTTGTGTGTAATTTTGATTTGTTTTTGAAAAGTTTTTTCTCGTTTCGAATGAGAAGCTTAGACTCGTGCTCAGTTTTACATATTTATGTTTGTTTGTTTTAATGGCGTGTTCAATTTATACTTATTGTAAAAACCTCTTGGGGCTTCGATAGCTCTTGGCCAGTTCCCAAGGGGTTTTTGCGCTCGTTGAAAAGGGAGAAAAAAAGGAAAAGAGCACACAGCAGATTAAATTCAAGAATCTAACAATTTAATTATTTTCACTTCAAAGCCAACTCACAATATATGTTCAAAAGCTAATTCACAATTTAATTAATTATATATATTAAGTTATATATAACCGGGCTGATGGCTGCAGTTGTCACGGATGTTTCCAAAAAAGAAGTGAAAGAGTTTCTTTCTTATAAAACGCGTTCAGCCCTCAATTCCGTCGAAAAGTGGTTTTGGGGGGTAATTGAACGAAAGTAAGTTAAATTGGAAAGTTAAATTGGAAAGTCGCGCACCAACACATACACATACGTCTGCACGGATATATATATAGACGTTGGTGTTAGTGCGCGAAAGTAGATAGAAGCAAACACAGATAGTTTACATTAGGCTGGGTCACTATTGGCCGTGCTCATTCTTGGGTTTAGCTTGATGGCCTAAACATGCCGGCCCCCCTTGCTAGAAGCAACATCGGTAGATTCCTGCGGCCATCTTCCCTGATCAACTTAATACTAACTAATATATATAAATGAACAAAATTCATGGATGTCCCAATAAGGGCAGTGGCATGGCGGTCTTTTGCTTGACACAGTAATTAGTATTTCGGTTCCATCCGTAAATCGTGGAGCTGTAGTAAAGAAAAGATAAGCGTTAGGAAATAGTACGTGGTTGAGTTCAATTTTTTGCACCTCTTCTCACACGAATGGGACGTGAAGCTAGTTCGAATGTTGAGGAAAATTTAGGAGCGGCATGCCCCAGACAAGAGCCAGCCAAATATACTGCTCTGCGCTAAAAAAAAGGGCCAAACGTAGATGGCAATGTGCCCGGCAGTATCAGCTCCGGATATATATCGGCTCCCAACACGAGTCGAACCGGACTTGACACAAAAAATGTTGGATCGGCGAGCTTCATATGGGTATACGGTGTCGCGACCGAGGGGTCGACATTCGCGCTTGGACTCACACGGACGTAGTTTGGAACGATCGTAGCGTGAATCGTGAGCCTACGGTTCTGCCCATGTTTACCCCTTATTCGCAAGAGGCACCCTCGTTGTGATCCGTAGTTTTCCTCGTCGAGGTGTAACTGTCGAGCCAGGTTGCGTGAAATTATCGAAGTTGTGGCGCACGCGTCGATGAGTGCGCGTACCAGGTGCAATCGCCCTCGCGCCTCGATTCTGATCACGGCAGTTGGCGATATTGATGTAAAGGGCCGAAGTTCTACGATCTCCCGCGTGATTTGCCCCGTTCTGAAGGCCACTGGCAGTCGTCGAGAGTGTCGTTCAAGCTGGGCCTGCGAACCTATTCTCTCCAACTCGTATCCTTGACGGGAGCGGAAAGTCCGGGATTCCGCTCCTCGTGCGTACTGACGCCGGTTCGGGCTGCGGAAAGTCCGTGATTCCGTTACTCCCTTATGACGATCTGAGCCCCGCTTCCTCGCTCTTTGATGACGTTGGTGTGTAATTTATGGGCGGAAAGTCCGTGATTCCGCTCCATCTTTGCGGCGTTCGTGTGCGAGTGGGGGCCGAAACTTCCTTGGTTCCACCTTCCTACTGGTGGCCGGGCGGAAAGGCCGTGATTCCGCTCCGGCTTCGTCCAACTCTCCTTCTTCTAGCTCGCGTGGCCCGCTGTCAGTTCCTATTTCTGATGCTTGAAGAGACAGAATGTGTTCGTCTTCGCTATCCATCTGAACGCTCCATGGCCTGGTATCAACTTCCTGGGGCTCCGGATTGTCGAAGCTCTGGTGCAACGTGGTGTGATGGTCCCCTTGGCCCTGGTGACAACGTCCTTTGCTCGTGCAGTCGGCGGTTAGGTTACACAGTTAGGCAGTTAGCTGCACAAGAGCCTTGATTTTGTGTTTTTTTTTTTTTTAACACAAATTCGATATACAACGTGGTTTTTATTTAAATTATCTTAATGTCCACGCGATTTGTTTAAAAAGGCAATTACTTCTCTATGACGGTGCGCTTCGTGTGCGATCTGACAGATTTGGCTTTAAGTGTGGCCACGCGGTAAGCTTTTGGCCGGTTGTCAGTATTTTGCCGACAGATGGCGCATGGGGGTAACTTTTGTGGAACGTATTTGGTTGTGTGGCTAATTAATCATTTTAAAGCAGCAATCGAGGATGCCGAACGTGCCAAAGAAAACAGAGGTAAGTTTTATTTATTCCTTAATCTGAGATAAACAATGATTGAAACTCTCTTATTTTTCATTTGTTTGCTATAGATTGTGAAGCCAGTACCACGAGTTGGACGGAGGAAGGGAGCTGCGGAGCCTGCACGAGGGGCAGGGACACCTGACGGTCGGAGTCGGCGCACGTGCCCAGGCAAGGTTCTGGTGCCGGCTTTCTCGGATTGGGGGATTTTTCTTCGGGATCCGACTCCACTGGATCTATCGCGTTGTCCCGTGGCCTTTGAGTTCTTTCAGGCGATGACTGATTGCACTCAGGTGGTGCGAAAGATATTGGGGGGGCATTCGTGACGCGATTGGTCTGAATTTTTTTGGTGACATGGTGATGGAAGAGCGGATCCTGAAGAATTATTTCTTCGAGTACTATACTCGCCCGAAGATCCGGCATTGGTTGCCTTTGGTTATAAAGTCGAGCCCTATTTGTGTAAAACGACGGTTACTTGGCCTGCCGCCGTCCTCGGGGGGGGGGGGGGGGGGGCATCGGTTGAGGCCTTGCGCCCATATACGCCGCTACATCTAACTATTCACTTCCGCCCCTAAGTTTACATTTGTATAGTGTAATCAACAAAAAATATTGTGAAGTGTGATAAATAAATTGTACATTAACCCCACTATAAGAAATCAGGTGTATTTGATCTGGGTGGTAATAGGATATTTGGAGAAGATCATTTATTTAAGGTTATAAATTCGTAAAACACGGCCCAAAAAAAGAAGGGAAGGGGGAAAAAAATAAATGTGATCGCGTTTTTCCCGGTTTTGCAGCCTTAGCATCTGGCAACACCATATGAATTTTTGTAGTGTACATTGTGTTATTGTGAAAGTGGATTGTGTTACCCTTCAATGAATTTCCTGTCATTGATGAGAAAAAACGAGGTACGCATCAGTTTATTTTTTACACACAATACTGATTCTCTTTTCTTTCTTTTCCTTTCAGGTGAGCTGCACAGTTTAGGAGCAACATGAAATTAAAAAGCGCAAATGTCTTGATGGGGCTGACTTGCCAAATATGCTTTTATACGGACCGCCCGGAACTGGCAAAACCAGTACAATTCTTGCTGCCGCACATCAAATTTTTGGTGATGTATATCGTGAACGCATACTCGAATTAAATGCATCCGATGAACGTGGCATAGCGGTAGTACGTACAAAAATCAAAAGCTTCGCACAATTAACCGCAAGCAATACGCGGCCGGATGGCCGTCCTTGTCCGCCCTTCAAAATTATCATACCCGATGAAGCTGATTCAATGACACATGCTACAGAGGCTGCCCTAAGTCGAACCATGGAGAAGGAAAGTCATAGTACACGCTTCTGTTTAGTGCGCAATTATGTGTCGCGCATTATTGAGCCGATTACATCGCGTTGCACAAAATTTCGTTTTAAAGCGTTGGGTGATGAACAAATCATTGCACGTTTGCGTCATATTTGTGAGTTGGAGGGCGTCAAGATAGATGATACTGCTTTTCAGTCGATTGTATCTGGTGGTGATATGAGGCGCGCCATAACAACACTTCAATCATGTTATCGCCTCAAAGGAACAACAAATACTATAAGCACTGCAGATTTGTTGGAAATGTCTGGCATTATGCCCGAGCATTATTTAGTTGATTTTTTGGATGTATGCCGATCAGGAAATTATTCAAATTTGGAGGAATTTGTACGACAGGTAGGCTATGAAGCTTACAGAATTGGACAAATGCTAGAGCAATTTAATGAGTATGTCCTTCGTTGCCCATCACTAACCAATAAGCAAAAGGCTTTAATCTGCGATAAACTGGGTGAATGCTCATTTCGTCTACAGGATGGTGGCTCTGAATATCTCCGAATCATGGATTTGGGATGCGCAATCATACTAGCACTTAAGTGAAAACACAAACATATACTTTGAAAGCAAAGTTTTCCGCCAGGAGGCAAAGAATCGGGCTTGGAAGAGGTGCTCACAAAGTGTTTATCACGTTTCGCAGACGAGGAGCGATACTTCCAGGATAGGCGAATGGTGAAATTGTATATGAAATTTTTTGAGAGTCATCAGCATCCTATGGAATGCTATGAACAACTATTCTATGCAGGTATCGGAACCATGGTTGCGGATTTTTATATACATATGCTGGGCATATCATTATGATTCATGTGGTAGGTAATACATGTAAAGCCGATGGAATCTTTCGCCGTGGCATAGCATGAGGGACAACGTTCAGTAATTTTTTTGTTTAATTTTATTTACTCATTCTCTAATTTTTGGCTTTCTTTTACTAGAGATATCAAAATCGTCTACCTTTAACCAATAAAAACGTCACTATGCAAAGCCAAACTCGGAGTAAATCCGGTGCAGAGTGTCCTCCACCTCCACCACCAATGGCCACATCTTCCACACGTAATCAAATGCGTTCAGTGCGTATGATTATGCAGATTCATTTGCTTGCACTTATGTGGTATTCGTTGTAGCTGCTTCACTTGCGGAACTAGCCACCTATCCACTAGATCCGACTAAAACACGGTTACAAATTCAGGGGGAAGCAGCAGTTGATACAAATACAAGCATTAAGCCTAAATATCGTGGTATGATAGCGACAGCGTATGGCATTGTCAGGGAGGAGGGCACTATGAAGCTGTGGCAAGGTGTCTCACCAGCACTTTACAGTCATGTAGTCTATAGTGGAATACGTATATGTAGCTATGATTTCCTACGTTGCACATTGGGGAGCGATGAGAATGGCCATATGACATTACCATTGTGGAGGTCTGCTCTCTGTGTTGTGTCTGCAGGAGCAGTATCACAATGGCTAGCTGATCTTGTTAAGGTACAAGTTCGAATGGAGGGCAAACGCCGGCTAATTGGCGAACCTGCACGTGTTCATGGTGCTGCACATGCCTTTAAAGAAATTATACGTCGTGGTGGTATAGCTGGTTTATGGCAAGGTAGCGTACCGAATGTGCAACGCGCAGCACTTGTTAATCTTGGTGATCTCACAATATATGATACTATAAAGCATATGATAATGGTCCAATTGAGTTTAACTGATTGTCATACGGTACATGTACTTTCATCTATTTGTGCTGGATTTGTGGCTGCGATTATGGGAACACCAGCTGATGTCGTAAAAACAAGAATTATGAATCAACCGACTGACGATAAGGGCAGGTGAGTGTTTACATGACGCTGTTAATATTTAAGATATGTAAAAATCTTTGCTCAGAATGTAGGCGTAAGTGTAAGTGTAGTGTCATGTGGGAACAATGTACATGGTCATGATCCCTTATAGAGTCAAATGTTGTTGAGTGGCATAGGGATATGTTAAGTTGTATGCCGGGTAGTAAGGTAGCACGAATTTGATTACCAATCACAACATGTGGTATTGGGGCTTGTAATTGGATAGCCTCTCGTGCCAGTTGACTGAACAGCTCTTTACAAAATAATACATTTTGTGCGAATTCCAAAGTTTTTTCCAAACACCAGCCTACAATAAAATTAAAATTATGTCGAGTAGTTACATGTTAAAAAATGCAAAACTGAGAATGTAAAATCCTTATTTTTGAAAGGCTCTGCACTCTGAACGGCATTAGATAAACGAATGGAATTTTACTGAGAAAGGAAAGGCTTTTTCATTTTTCTAAAGCATTTTTTTTTTAATACTGCCACGGTGGGCAATTTCGTTTTATAAAATTACGTTTTCTCATTGCTACCTGAACCTTCAATTTTCAGATAAGTGCAGGGAAAATGTGTAAGCAAAAGTCAATTGTTTGGCTTTTTTTCGTGTGTACACAAGAGATATTTGTGATTTCTTCTAAAAAATGTTCACAGTTATCGATTTAACCGGGGGTTGGTCACAATGTGTTGGTGAAAACGAAAATGACAAATGAAACTATCTGATAGATCGCTACTCTTCAGGTAAAATCTAACTTTACTGGAGATAGTGAAAATAGTTTTTAGTTACTGTGAGTCAAGCTCCAAAGGAACTTTTAACGTTTCAGAGCAACTTAAACGTTGATTGGATTTAAGAAAATGTTAAGTTCAATTTTAGTAATATTTTTCCCAGTCTGATAAAGAGAAAGCAGTTTGAACGCTTTTTTTGGGGAAGAGCCTAAGTGCATGTTGTTGTTGTTGGTGTAGCGATAAGGTTGCTCCCCGAAGGCTTTGGGGGGTGTTATCGATGTGTTGGCCCTTTGCCAGATACAGATCCAGTACGCTCCGGTAACACAGCACCATTAAGGTGCTAGCCCGACCATTTCGAGCACGATTTATGTGGCCACATTAAACCTCCAGGCCATCCCTCCTCTCCGCCCCCAAGTTCTATGAGGAGCTTGGGGTCGCCAGAGCCTCGTGTTAGTGAAACAGGATTTGCCGCGGATAGGTGAGGTTGACAATGGGGTTTGGAGAAGCTATATGTTGCGCTGGCAACCTGAAGGGTTGCGCTACACAGCCCCTTGAATCTGGAATATAGTCGCCTCTTACGACAGGCATACCTACCGCGGGTATATTCTGACCCCCTAAGCCGCTGGGGGTCGTAGGTTGTATGTTCGGTTACAGCTCTCTAGATTCCCGATCCTCTTCGCTGGATGGTAGTAGCACGAGTTTAGTGAGAGGTCTTGTGACCTTTCCCTTTGCCGTCATGAGATCCACTACTCTTACTCGTCCATCCGCTCCCGGATGGAGGTTGATAACCCTTCCGAGCCTCCACTCATTGGGTTGCAGGTTGTCTTCTTTTATAACAACCAGATCGTCAAGTTTCATGTTTGCTTTAGGTTGGCGCCATTTATTCCTTTTTTGACGTTCGACGAGGTATTCCGTCTTCCATCGTCGACAAAAGGTGTGGTGTAGGGCCTTTAGTCGCTGCCATCGATTAATAGTTGATGCGGAGTTTTCGTCCGCGTCTGGCTCCGGGGGTGCTAATAGGTGTCCCTCTATTAAAAAGTGTGCCGGGGTTAATGGTTCTAGGTCGGACGGTTGATTTGAAGAGGGCGTTAAGGGGCGGGAGTTGAGGCATGATTCTATCCTGCAAAGCAGGGTAGAGAATTCCTCAAAGGTGTATTTAAGGTTGGATGCTACCCTTTTGAAGTGAAATTTAAAACTTTTCACTCCCGCTTCCCACAATCCCCCCATGTGAGGAGCAGACGCAGGAATAAAATGCCAGTTCAGCTTTTGGTATGTGTAGGTTGTTACTACCTCGGCGCGTGAGTCCGCCATGAAGGTTTTGTACTCCGCCCTGAGGGCTCTTGATGCCCCGACAAAATTGGTTCCGTTGCCGGAATACACATTCTTCGGGCAGCCTCGTCGCGCGACGAATCTGGCAAAAGCCGCCAAGAATGACCGGGTGCTCAGATCGGTAGTCGCTTCCAAGTGGATGGCCTTAGTGGAGAAACACACAAAGAGGCAGACATATCCCTTAGACACGAGGCAGCCTCGTCCTTGATAATTCTTTATCTCAAAGGGGCCGGAAAAATCTACCCCGGTATTAGTGAATGTCCGGGTATAGGTGTTTCGCTCGGTCGGTAGAATGCCCATCAATTGTGTTTGCGCCTGTTTCCTATGCACTGCGCATACCTTGCACTTGTGAATTTCTGATCTTATCATATTTTTCACGCGAGCTATCCAGAACTGTGTTCGGATCAGGCGCAGCATAAGCTGATTCCCCCCATTAACGAGATTTTATGGACAAATCGTGTGATGAGACGAGACAGTTCACTATGATAGGGCAGAATTATGGGGTGGCGTTCGTTATACGATAGGTCCTTGGACGCCGCGAGCCGCCCCCGACTCTGATTGTCTCGTCCTCATCGAGAAATGGGTGCAAGGATTGTAAATCGCTCTTTGGCTTAATTGACCCTTTTTCTTTGAGTGTTCTGTACTCCTCCGCATAATGGTTTCGTTGAGCATTGACGATCAGTCGACACATCGTTGCTTTGATCTCAATGGGTGAAATCGTCAGTGATGTTTCATTGAAGGAGGTTTTGAGATGAGTCCTTTTGTAGAGCCGTAGGACGTAGGACACAACTCTTAAAGCCCAGGAAAGGTTGGAAAACCTGTCTAAAATATCTTCGTCTTTACGGTTAACCGAGGTTGTGCGGACTTGTAACCTTTTTTCTTCCATGGTTGTGGTGTAGCTTATTTCCTGGTTTGGCCATTCTTTGCCATCTTGCTGCAGCCAAGATGGGCCTTCCCACCACAAGGAATTGTTTACTAGCTCTTGCGCTAATATCCCTCTACTGGCTAAGTCTGCAGGGTTTGACGCTGAGTCCACGTGACGCCAGTCCGTGTTCCCACCTTGGTCTATTATCTTTGTCACACGGTGGGCCACGA
Organism: Eurosta solidaginis; assembly: GCF_040869045.1. Taxonomy (NCBI): domain Eukaryota; kingdom Metazoa; phylum Arthropoda; class Insecta; order Diptera; family Tephritidae; genus Eurosta; species Eurosta solidaginis. The sequence continues at coordinate 137,560,294 of NC_090320.1, read as the reverse complement.
AGGTTGACCATGAACACTGAGTTTCCATAACCAAGCTAAGACAATAGTTGAGTCAGTCCATAATAAGGTTTTATGTTTGCCTAAATTAAGGTTCTTGTTGATAGATTCTAGGGTTTCTGCAAGGAGAACTGCTCCACAAAGTTCTAGTCTTGGTAAGGAGATGGTTTTTACGGGCGCGACTCTTGATTTGGCTAATAGCAGGCTTACAAATATTTGCTCATTAATATTGACGCGCAGGTAAACGGTGGCTGCGTATGCTTTTTCTGACGCGTCACAGAATCCGTGGATCTCCACTGTGGCTGTTGGTGAAAAGTGTACCCAGCGTGGGATCTTAATTTTTTCTATGTGCTGGTAACTTTCAATGAAACTTTGCCACCGATCCAGCGAGACTGACAAAACGGTTTCATCCCATCCTTTTCCCTCTAACCAGATGCCTTGCATCAACATTTTGGCGGTAACTACGAATGGTGCCAGCCACCCTAAGGGGTCAAAGAATTTTGCTATGGCCGACAGAATTTTCCGCTTTGTAAAGCTAGACTGTTCCTCTATGGGTTTCGTTTTGAAGTAAAAGGTATCTGAGTGGGCGTTCCACCTAATGCCAAGTGCTTTAACCATACTGGTATCCTCGAAGTCTAGGAAATCTTCGTTTAGGAGGTCGTCAACGTACATTACATTTCGTAGTATATCTGATGCTATAGGATAGCTGTGCTACACGTCGTCCGCTAACTGGAGCAGTGTTCGTATTGCAAGGTACGGTGCACAGTTAACTCCGAAGGTGACCGTTTTCAAATCATATAGTTGTATGGGCTGCGTACTTTCTGTTCGGAATACAATCCGTTGATACTTAGTGTGATCATCGTGCAACAGAATCTTTCTGTACATTTTTTCTATGTCGCTGTTGAAGACATATTTGAAGAAACGCCACCTTAATATGAGAATGGTTAATCATTCTGTAGAACTGGCCCCGGATGTAGGATGTCGTTGAAGCTGACTCCGTTTGCAGTTGATGATGACGCATTGAACACCACTCTTACTTTGGTTGTTGTGCTTTCTTCCTTTTTGACGGCATGATGTGGTAAAAAATAGGTATCACAGTCTTCAGCGGGGATGTGTGTTGGTACCCGGGACATATGCCCCAAGGTTTCATACTCTGCTAAGACCCTATTGTATTCTGACTGTAATGGTGGGTCTTTAGCTAAACGCGTTTCCATTCGGAAAAATTGTGAACACGCAATTTTTAATTAGGGACCTAATTGTTTATATTTTGGAAATTCCTGTTTAAAAGGCAAGGATACAATATATTTACCCTCATCATTTCGAATCGAATTCTTCACAACACTTGTCATCATGGTTGTACGTTTTGTCCTTGGTGACTTCCTCTGTTTCCCAAAATGATCGTAGCTCTCTGTCTAATTGCACTTCACTGACAAAGGACACATATTTCTCGTTGGGTGAGATTGTTTCGGTTTGGCCGGTCAATATCCAGCCGAATACCGTCTCTTTGGCTAGCAGTGTTCCTAACACGTCTTTCTTTATTCCCCCTAACATCACCTGTGCATAGATGTCGCCTCCTAATATCAGGTCGACTTGCTCATTGACAAAAAAATGTTTGTCTACTAATACTAAGTTCGGGAAGGCCTGCATGGCCATGACATCCACCTTGCATGTTGGTAGATTGCCAGTTAGTTGCGGCAGCACAAGCGCAGTGGTGGCGATATTTATTGTCGGATCAATTGGAGACCGCAATTGTATATGACACGCCTCCTTTACTTGTGCTGACACTTGATTGGTGATGCCTGACACATGCGCAGACATCCGCTGAGATGGTAAGTTTATGCGACGTTTAAGTCTCTCAGTTATGAAAGTACATTCTGACCCCGAATCTATAAGTGCCCGCGCGGAGAAGTTGGTGTTGTTGTAGAATATATTGATGCGGGTCGTACCTAGTAAAACCACTTGACTTGTGTTTGTAAAGCAGGCCTTTAAGTGGTTAGTTCCATTGCTTTGGTTATTTCCAGTGTTTTGGTTATTGGAACAGGTGCGTCTCTGTTACATTTGGGCTGATGGGCCAGGATGGTTATTATTGTTGTTTGCGTTTTGGTTGGTGTTCGTTGCCTGAATATGTAGCAGCGTATTGTGTCTTTGCTTGCAGGTGGCGCAATTGTAAGAGCTTGAACACCTAGACACAGTATGTCCTGAGGATAGGCAGTTAATACACCCTTGCTTGTTTTTAATGAAGGTGATTCTATCGGAAACTGCCAATGCGCGGAACCGTTGGCAATGTTGTAGTTTGTGCTCAGTGGATTTACACATCTTGCACGCACCTTTGGTTACACTCGTCTGAAAAGCACCTAGCTTTCTGTGAGAGTTTTCAGTAGATTGTCTACCATTATGGGTTTTCGGGTTCTTGGTTTCGAGGCTATCCTCAGTTATGCCAGAGACTGTCTCAAGTGTCTGGAAACGGTTCTGTAAGAATTTATACATGTCTTCCCACTTGGATATTTCTGTTTTATTTTGAACCGTTTGCTCCCATCAGGCTAGTGTGCTTTTTGGTAATTTCGTTGAGCACAAATAAGTTATAATCGCATCCCAATTTGACACATCGATTTGATGTGTCTTTAAGGAGGCGATACAGTTGTTGATGTCTCGCTGCAGCTTTTTAATTGAAGTGCCGCGTTCCTTTTCGACCGCCTCTAAGCTGAACAGTGTCTTCAGCTGAGTATTCACTAGTATGCGTTTTTTTTCGTATCTGTCTACCAGATTTTGCCACGCTATACCGAAACCTTCGTTTGTGAGTGGGCACTTTTGCACTATCTCTTTAGCCTCACCCTGGGTCTTTTGTATCAATTGGTACAATCTCTCTACCGGGGTGAGTCGCTTATTTAAAATATATATGGCCGTAAAGAGGTCTCTGAATGTAGGCCAAGCTAAGTAATCTCCCTTGAACACATCAGTGTCACACGGGGGTAGACGCATATTTGTATCCCTTTCGTGCTGTTCTTCGGGCTTAGGGTCGGGTTTGTTGAATGTGGCCTGTCACGTTGATATGTTTGACATGCAACGCAAGTAGACTGCGTAAGCACTTTTGTGTTTTATCTTAACAGCTGATATATTTTTTCCCTCTAGAGTGTCCCCAGCTAATATTTCGTCATGGGCTGTTTTTGCTTTTTTCCACTTTGCCTTTAACTCTTCTTGCTGGATAGCCAGAGTATACTTAGTATGCTCGGAGTCGGGTCTGGTGTTGAAGTCAGCTTCAAACTCTATGACTTCATCAGCCATCCTGATGTAATTTTCCATAGCTTTCATCGCTGATATCAGTACTGAGATTAAGGGCAAAATGGATCTAACTTGTTAATAGGGTAGCTCACGAAGGCACGTTCAGCTTAAGATAGGACGATGTAGCTAGTGGGTATATGCCCAATATAATGGATTGCCGCCAAGGGGTAAACACGCAAATTATTCTCTGTGTATATTGCCTTTAATTTTTTCAGCTAATTATGCTTTATGCGAACACTCTTGTCACCCAACTCACCGCAGTGTTAGTGTTGTGTGTATAAGAAGATGAGGTTAAGTGACTTTGATTTAATGACAGTAACGCTGATTTAATTCAGAACTTAAAAAAATGGTTAAATTTATTACACTTAAGTGTTTAATGGTTCTAAAATATTGGCATTGACTTGCGATAAAGTGCGTTAAAGTGTTGTTGCAAATAAATTGCCACACTACAGTGAAAAGTGGGGTTATGTTGAATTTGTGCAGCTGGCTGCGATATTCCTCGTAAATATGGTTACAGCAAACAAACTACTAAATTAAAGACTTTATGTAAATCTGTGTAACTTAATTGCCACACATACGTATAATTTGTTTTTATACTCAGTTGAGCAGAGCTCACAGAGTATATTAAGTTTGATTGGATAACGGTTGGTTGTACAGGTATAAAAGAATCGAGATAGATATAGACTTCCATATATCAAAATAATCAGGATCGAAAAAAAATTTGATTGAGCCATGTCCGTCCGTCCGTCCGTCCGTTAACACGATAACTTGAGTAAATTTTGAGGTAAATTGATGAAATTTGGTATGTAGGTTCCTGAGCACTCATCTCAGATCGCTATTTAAAATGAACGAAATCGGACCATAACCACGCCCACTTTTTCGATATCGAAAATTTCGAAAAACCGAAAATGTGCGATAATTCATTACCAAAGAAAGCTAAAACGATGAAACTTAGTATATGGGTTCACCTTATGGCACAGAATAGAAAACTAATAAAATTTTGGACAATGGGCGTGGCACCGCCCACTTTTAAAAGAAGGTAATTCAAAATTTTGCAAGCTGTAATTTGGCAGTCGTTGAAGATATCATGATGAAATTTGGCAGGAACGTTACTCTTATTACTATATGTACGCTTGATAAAAATTAGCAAAATAGGAGAAGGACCAAGCCCACTTTTAAAAAAAATTTTTTTTTAAGTAAAATTTTAACAAAAAATTTAATATCTTTACAGTATATAAGTAAATTATGTCAACATTCAACTCCAGTAATGATACGGTGCAACAAAATACAAAAATAAAAGAAAATTTCAAAATGGGCGTGGCTCCGCCCTTTTTCATTTAATTTGTCTAGGATACTTTTAATGCCATAAGTCGAACAAAAATTTACCAATCCTTTTGAAATTTGGTAGGGGCATAGATATTATGACGTTAACTGTTTTCTGTGAAAAAGGGCGAAATCGGTTGAAGCCACGCCCAGTTTTTATACACAGTCATCCGTCTGTCCTTCCGCATTGCCGATAACATGATAACTTGAGCAAAAATCGATACATCTCTACTGAACTTAGTTAACGTACTTATCTGAACTCACTTTATCTTGGTATAAAAAATGAACGAAATCCGACTATGACCACGGCCACTTTTTCGATATCGAAAATTACGAAAAATGAAAAAAAATGCCATAATTCTATACCAAATACGAAAAGAGGGATGAAACACGGTAATTGGATTGGTTTATTGACGCGAAATATAACTTTAGAAAAAATTTTGTAAAATGGTTGTGACACCTACCATATTAAGTAGAAGAAAATGAAAAAGTTCTGCAGGGCGAAATAAAGAACCCTTGAAATCTTGGCAGGTATTACATATATAAATAAATTAGCGGTATCCAACAGATGATGTTCTGGGTCACCCTGGGCCACATTTTGGTCGATATCTGGAAAACGCCTTCACATATACAACTACCACCACTCTTTTTTAAAGGTCTCATTAATACCTTTAATTTGATACCCACATCGTACAAACAAAGTCTAGAGTCACCCCTGGTCCACCTTTATTGCGATACCTCGAAAGGGCGTCCTCCTATAGAACTAAGGCCCACTCCCTTTAAAAATACTCATTAACACCTTTTGTTTGATACCCATATTATACAAACGTATTCTAGAGTCACCTCTGGTCCACCTTAATGGCGATATCTCGAAAAGGCGACCACCTATACAACTAGCACCCCTCACTTTTAAACCCCTCATTAATACCTTAAATTTGATACCCATATCATTCAAACACATTCTAGAGTCACCCCTGGTTCACCTTTATGGCGATATTTCGAAAAGGCGTCCACCTATAGAACTAAGGCCCACTCCCTTTTAAAATACCCATTAACACCTTTCGTTTGATACCCATATTGTACAAAAAAATTCTAGGGTCACCCCTGGTCCACCTTTATGGAGATATCTCGAAACAGCGTGCACATATGGAACTAAGGATTACTCCCTTTTAAAATACTCATTAACACCTTTCATTTGATACCCATATCGTACAAACAAATTCTAGAATCAACCCTGATCCACCTTTATGGCGATATCCCTAAATGGCGTCCACCTATAGAACTATGGCCCACTCCCTCATAAAATACTCTTTAATGCCTTTCATTTGATACACATGTCATACAAACACATTCCAGGGTTTCCCTCGGTTCATTTTCCTACATGGTTATTTTCCCTTATGTTGTCACCATAGCTCTCAACTGAGTATGTAATGTTCGGGTACACCCGAACTTAACCTTCCTTACTTGTTATTAATAAAATCGCGATATTGGTACGCCGGGAAGTTAAAGCAATTGTAATTTCCCTACTAGTGCAAAGAAGAAAAAAAAGTTGAACTCAAACCACGTACCTTTGTTCCTTTGTTTGACCGCTCGTGTTTGTTTGCTGGTGTAGTGCTTGTCGCTTTTGAAACGCTCAGGTGCGCTAACTGCTAACTTTTGAGACGCTTTTGTGTGGTGCTGCTAACGGCTAGCTTTTGAAACGCTTTTGTGTGGTTATATTGATGGTTGCTTTTGAACCGCTTTTGTGTGCTGTGGTTATATTAATGGTTGGCTTTTGAAACGCTTTTGTGTGCTGTGGTTATCCAGTGGGTCGCTGGTAATTCAATGGTTTCTATATTTATTCCGGCGTAGTAGGACCATGTAAAAACTTCTTGGGGCTTCGATAGCTCTTGGTCAGTTGCCAAGGGGTTTTTGCGCTCGTTGAAAAGGGAGAAAAAAAGAAAAAGAACACACAGCAGATTAAATTCAAGAATCTAACAATTTAATTATTTTCACTTCAAAGCCAACTCACAATATATGTTCAAAAGCTAATTCACAATTTAATTAATTATATATATTAAGTTATGCAAACGAAAGAAAATCTTACCTATAACAGGCCTGATGGCTGCAGTTGTCACGGATGTTTCCAAAAAAGAAGTGAAAGAGTTTCTTTCTTATAAAACGCGTTCAGCCCTCAATTCCGTCGAAAAGCGGTTTTAAGGGGTAATTGAACGAAAGTAAGTTAAATTGGAAAGTCGCGCACCAACACATACACATACGTCTGCACGGATATATATATAGCCGTTGGTGTTAGTGCGCGAAAGTAGATAGAAGCAAACACAGATAGTTTACATTAGGCTGGGTCACTATTGGCCGTGCTCATTCTTGGGTTTAGCTTGATGGCCTAAACACTTATTATTAAGAATTTATGAGCTTAACACTTGCTTATAATAATTGAATATTCAAATATTATGTTTATCTAAGAGAAACTGAAAAGAAAGAAAGGAACATTTACTGGCATAATGCGATGGTACCATTTCGAAAACCGCCACGTAATCATCATCAGGCAATTTTGTAATGTTATCAAATATTTCACCGAGATTCGAACCACCATTACGAAAACCACCACGTAATCATCATTAGGCGATTTTGTAATGTTATCAAAGGTTTCACCGAGATTCGAACGGCGAATCACACGGTGAAACTGCAGTTGCCTTAACCACTAGGCTATCCTGCATGTATTTGTTTCCGTGCTTATTTCAGTTTATCTCATTTCTACACTGACAACACAATTGAGACATTATACCTCTATTAATTTTTATGTTCGATTTGTTTTGTAAAATTTCTTTTTCGTTCCGAATGAGAAGCTTTGTAAACTCGTGCTAAGTTTTACATATTTATGTTTGTTTGTTTCAATGATGTGTTCAATTTATACTTATTATTAAGAATTCAAGAGCGTAACACAGGCTTATATTAATTGAATATTCAATTATTATATTTTTCTAAGAGAAACCGAAAAGAAAGAAAGAAACATTTTCTGGCATATTGCGATGGTACCATTTCGAAAACCGCCACGTAATCATCACCAGGCAATTTCGTAATAATATCAAAGACCACCGAGATTCGAAGCGCGAATCATACGGTGAAGCTGCATTTGCCTTATCCACGAGGCTATCCTGCTTGTATTTGTTTCCTTTCTGAATTCAGTTTATCTCATTTCTACACTAACAACACAATTGAGACATTCTGCCTCTATTATTTTGTTTTTTATGTAGATTTGTTTTTATAAAGTTTCTTTCTCGTTGCGAATGAGAAGCTTTCTAAACTCGTGCTCAGTTTTACATATTTACGTTTACTTTTTTTAATGCTGTTTCAATTTATACGTATTGTTAAGAATTTATGAGCTAAACACCGGCTTATAATAATTGAATATTAAATTATTATATTTTTCTAAGAGAAACTGAAAAGAAAGATAGAAACATTTACTGGCATATTGCAATGGTACCATTTCGAAAACTGCCACGTAATCACCATCAGGCAATTTCGTGATGTTATTAAAGGTATCACCGAGATTCGAACCGTGAATCATTCCGAAGTTATAAACTTAGAAAGTTTCATCTGTGATTTAAACCTGATCGGAAATCAATGGGAAAACGTTTTATGCTAATGCAAAACAGTCGCCACTGGATTGGGAATCTCACAAAAGTTTCCTGACATTCGAAAAAGGAATCGCAAAAGAAATTTTAATGAATGTGAAGAGAACGAGACGATCAACGATTATCACGAGACTGATTTCAAAAACAACACCTTTTTGGTGATAGTTGATTCGGTTACTGCAGGTATTACCGAACGATTTGCTGTCATGAAAAATTTGAAGAACACCTTTTCTTTTGTGTGGCAATTTGGATACATCGATGAAGTTTCAATAAGAGAAAATGCCGTTCAGTCGTTTGTCAGAAAATACAATTCAGATGGCTTATAATAATTTAATATTCAATTGATATGTTTTTCTAAGAGAAACTGAAAAGAAATAAAGAAACATTTACTGACATATTGCGATGGTATCATTTCGAAATCGACACGTAATCATCATTAGGCAAACTCGTAATGTTATCAAAGGTTTCACCGAGATTCAAACTTCACGGTGAAATTGCAGTTGCCTTAACATCTAGGATATTCTGCTTGTATTTGTTTCCTTGCTTAATTCAGTTTACCTCATTTCTACACTAACAACAAAATTTAGATATTATGCCTATATTAATTTGTGTGTTATGTAGATTTGTTTTTGTAAAGTTTCTTTTTCGCGGCGAATGAGAAGTTTTTAAATTCGTGCTCAGTTCTATATATTTATGTTTGTATGTTTTAATGGTCTGTTCAATTTATACTTATTATTAAGAATTAATGAGCTCAACATCGGCTTATAATAACTAAATATTAAATTATTATGTATTGCTAAGAGAAAATGAAAATAAAGAAAGAAATATTTACTGGCATATTGCGACGGCACCATTTCGAAAACCGCCACGTAATCATCATCAGGCAATTTCGTAATGTTATCAAAGTTTTAACCGTGATTCAAATGCGAATCACACGGTGAAGCTGAAGCTGCCTTAACCACTAGGCAATCCTGCTTGTATTTGGTTCCTTGCTTAATTCAGTTTATCTCATTTCTACACTAACATCACAATTGAGAAATTTATTTTATTAAATTTATTTATATTATATATATTATAAATTAATTTGAGTGTTATGTAGATTTTTTTAGTAAAGTTTCTTTTTCCTAGCGATTGAGAAGCTTTATAACTCGTGCTCAGTTTTACATATCTATGTTTCTTTGTTGTAATGGTGTGTTCAATTTATACTTATTATTAAGAATTTATGAACTTATCACCTGCTTATAATATTTCAATATTCAATATTATGTTTATATATGAGAAACTGAAATGAAAGAAAGAAACATTTACTGGTATATTGCGATGGTACCATTTCGAAAACCGCCACGTAATCATCATCAGGCAATTTCGTAATCCTATCAAGGGTTTCACCGAAATTCGAAACGCGAATCACACGGTGAGATTGGAGTTGCCTTAACCGGGTCTACCACGTTATCTCCAAAATCAAAATCCCCAAAAAAAATTCCCCAAATCAAAATCCCCAAAATCAAATTCCCCAAAGTAAAAATCCCCAAAATCAAAATCCCCAAAGAAAAAATCCCCAACACCAAATCCCCATTTTATGTGTGAAATAAATTCAAATTAGGTTTAAAATCGCCGCGATCAAAAAAGGCTAATAATCCATACCAACTTTCTGCATAGGCGGCCTTCGGCCGCGCTTATAACAAATAACCCTTGGCTACGCCATACAAGTCCGGACGTGTGTCATAACCGCGGCTACCGCCACGGTGATGTCCTTCTGCGTAGTACACCCATTTATTTTAGTATAGGTGAGGCTTACAAATTCTGCACATGAAACACCACTTTTGTATCAATTTTTGTTACACTCTTGTTGTTCGTGTATCGCCCTTTTATTGTTTTGATGTTAACTCCAATTTAATATGATTGAATTATTGCGATTAATAGTTCCACTTATGCATAGGTAAAAATATGTATAGTCATAAAATTAAAATATGGTTATACATACATAAACACGAATTTTAGCCCAGATCTAACAATGTTTTTGTTATTTTTTACACGGTAATATTGTTTATTCAAACCATGGAAATTTTGTTTGGGGATTTGAATTTGGGGCTTTTTCTTTGGGGATTTTGATTTTGGAGAGTTTTTCTTTGGGGATTTTGATTTTGGGGATTTTTAAATTGGGAATTTTGATTTTGGGGATTACTTATTTGGGGATTTTTTTCCTTGGGGATTTTTTTTCGGCGATTTTGTGGCACTCCCGCCTTAACCACTAGGCTTTCCTGCTTGTATTTGTTTTCTCGCTTAATTCAGTTTATCTCATTTCTACACTATCAACACAATTGAGACATTCCGCCTCCATAAATTTGTGTGTTATGTAGATTTGTTTTTTTTTTTTTAAGTTTCTTTTTCGTTACCTATTAGAAGCTTTGTAAACTGTCCTCCGTTTTACATATTTATGTTTGTTTGTTTTAATGATGACTTCAATTTATACTTATTATTAAGAATTTATAAGCTTAGCACCTGCTTAAAATAACTGAATATTCAATTATTATGTTTTTCTAAGAGAAACTGTAAATAAAGAAAGAAACATTTACAGGCATATTGCAATGGTACCATTTCGAAAACCGCCACGTCATCATCAGGCGATTTCGTAATGTTATCAAACGTTTCACCGAGATTGAAACAGCGAATCACACGGTGAAACTGCAGTTCCCGTAACCACTAGGCTATCCTGCTTGTATTTGTTTCCTTGCTTAATTCAGTTTATCTCATTTCTACAATGAAAACACAATTGAGACATTCTGCCTCTATTAATTTGTGTGTTATGTAGATTTGTTTTTGTAAAGTTTCTTTTTCGTTGCGAATGAGAAGCTTTGTAAACTCGTGCTCAGTTTTACATATTGCAACGAATTTAGTTCAATTCCTCTTATTTGCAACCTCCTACCAACGTTCGTGTCGCTAAACTGTTGAACAAATAACTCCAATATTTAATAATGCAAAATGGCCTTTATTAAAGTACTTCACAATAACACTGATACTTCACAACCAATAGCTTGCTTAAATGAAACTGATATTCGCGCGTCTACTGTTGCTGCCTTTTATATCTGTGATTTCCTCGTTGCATCTTCTAGGCGGTTCAAGAATTTACTTAGTTACTACTATAAAATTATAACTACAGATGCACGTGTATAGCTTCTCATATGCGCGTGTATTTGTGAGCGACCTTTCCACAATTATAATGGCATACTTTTGGGAGCATCTCATATAAAATATCTGCATGTATTTGTGCGTCTCTCTGCGCTGCGTACACGTACATATGATTGATCTATTGATGTGCATTCAAATCACTGCGTAACATCGCCTTAGAGATAATATTATCCCTTAGTGTTGCTAATATTCGTCACACTGCCCTTCACCTAAGGCTGATCGTCCGATCAGACAAATCTCTCGATCTAAGCGGCTCACCGTTAGCATCTCCAAATGTACCACTCTTCTATTTCGTGCTTCCCCAATGGTTTGTATGAGGTAGATGGTATCACTGATCTTCTTCAAAACTTTGTACGGGCCTTCCAACTGCACCGAAATTTGGATGGAACACCTTTCCGCCGGTGAGGGTTGCATAACAGTACCAAAATCCCGGCAAGAAACCTTTCGAATTATTGTTTACATAGTACCTGCGTTTCATCTTACTACTTATTATCCTGGATCGTTCCCTCGCACTCTGTTGTTTGGCCAATGGACCACTTCGCAGAGTTTGCGCTTGACGGGTTGGCTTCGCATAATCTGTATCGTTCCCACGTTTCACAACAGTGGTGCGCCCTGGCTTGAAACTACCCTCACATTCCTTCTTGGAAATTCTTTCCTTCGTTTTCGTGCGTCCGTTTGGTTTTGTCAATGCCTGTGTTTCTCTCGCAGGTACTTCTGATTTCGCTTTATTTGGCCCATTCGATCCATCAACCTTTACCGTTGAATTCCGTGGTCTTTGTCGAGTCTTCTCCACCAGTACTCGATTACTGCTGAACCCCTCCTCCAAACTAAAGTTAAGGGGTACATCCGTGTTCTCATAACGCATAACCCTTCTTTGCATATCGATCTTGATGTCATGGGCAATTAAGAAGTCAACTCCCAATATGACTTCATTAACAATCTCCGCCACAATGAATTTTTGTAGAACAATGACCTTCCCAATTAAGACTTCACATATCACTTCTCCCTGGACTTGGTTATATTCGCCTGTGACCGTACGCAACATGAGATGCGCCCGTATGTGCAGTCAGTACACGCTCCTTGCCATCCACATTCCCTCTGACGGTAAGACTGCTTGATTTCTTTCCAATTTGCGACACAGATATCACAGGACATTCAATAGCTGGAGCTGGCTCTCAATTTTTACATCTGGCACGCTCTTGCTCATCTCCTCCAGCTTTGCGTTTACGGCCACCCAAGTTGGAACTACCAGGACCATGATCGCAATGATGTGCAATGTGACCGGTCTTCCAGCATTTGAAGCATATGATAACTCTTTCACTCCGCTTTTGCGATCCTTTCAGCGCCTCCAATATTGCGTCTACCCACTCTAGCTTTTCTACTTCCACACGGCATGCTTTGAAAACTCGCTTACACAGAAGCGAAGCTGTTTCCTGAATCAGAGCATGTGATACCGTTTCTGTGAATGTAGGTTTTGGGTTTGCGTATATCGCTCGCTTCCTTTCCACGTCCCGTATGCCATTTATAAACCTCTGGATTTTTACCCTTTCGGTGTATTCCACGGATGCGTTCGCATTTTCTAAATGTGCCAGCCTTTCAACCTCCGACGCAAACTCTTGCAATGTTTCACCAGGCCTCTGGAAGCGGTTCAGTAACTCCATTTGGTAAATCTGTCTCCTATGCTCAGTTCCGTATCGTCTTTCTAGAGCGCCCATCAATGCTTCATAACAGTTCCGTTCGCCCTCTGGAATGGTTTGTAAAATCTCAGCTGCAGGCCTTTTCAATGCCATGAACAGTGCATCAACTAGTTGTTCACTGCTGAAGTCTTTTCAAATTGTAGCTTAAAGACCTGGAAAGGAACAGATCCGTCAAAAGATGGAGTCTTTACCTTCGGATTGCTTGCTGAAACAGCTGGGCGATTTATATGCAACTCCTGTATACGACCTCTCAAAGTTTCTACCTCGGCCTCGATTTTTTCCTATCGGCCATTGAAACCTTCATGAAACTGGGTTAGTTTCTCTTCCATGCGCACTTCCAGCTTAGATGATATATGGACTTCCTGCTCTTCAAGTTGTGTAGAGATCTGAGATGATATCTGCGCTGAAATTTGTGCCAACATTTCGGATATACGTGTCTCCTGTGATTCCAGTTGAAAAGCCATATATGTTTTCTGTTCTTCCAGTTGAGTTTCCATCTTGGATGTTACTGTCGACGTTTGTGCAGATATTGCAGCTAATATCACGTTCAAGTCTGTGCTGGTAACTGCCTGCGATGTTTCGTTTTTCTCCTCAATTTTTGTTGTTGTCTCGCCCCCATTAGTATGAAAGACATCATCGTCTACATTAATTCCTTCCGAATCCATAGCGTTTCGTAGCCGTGCTTGAAGTTCATTATTATTGCCGGTTGTATTCAATCCATGGGCTTCCAACTCCTTTTTCAGTTGCTGGATCCTTAATTCACTCCACTTTGCCATGTCTTTGGAATTTGATTCAGCAATTCCTATTCTGACACCAATTGTAACGAATTTAGTGCAATTCCTCTTATTTGCAACCTTCTACCAACGTTCGTATCGCTAAACTGTTGAAATAATAACACCAATATTTAATAATGCAAAATGGCCTTTATTAAAGTACTTCACAATAAAATGATACTTCACAACCAATATCTTGCGTAAATGAAACTGATTCTCGCGACTATACTGTTGCTGCCTTTTATACTCTGTGATTTTCTCCTTGCATCTTCTAGGCGCTTCCAGAATTTACTTAGTTACTGCTATAAAATTATAACTACAGATGCACGTGTATAGCTTCTCATATGCGCGTGTATTTGTGAGCGACACTTCCACAATTATAATTGCATACTTTGGGAGCATCTCAGATAAGATATCTGCATGTGTTTGTGCGTCTCTTCTTCGCTGCGTGTACGTACATATGTGTAGACATAATGATTGACCTATTGATGAGCATACAAGTCACTGCTAAGCATCGCCTTAGAGATGATAGTATCCCTTAGTGTTGCTAATATTCGTCCCAATATTTATGTTTGTTTGTTTCAATGGTGTGTTCAATTTATACTTATTATTAAGAATTCATGAACTTAACGCCTGCTTATAATAATTGAATATTCAATTATTATGTTTTTCTAAGAGAAACAGAAAAAAATAAAGAAACTGGTAATTGTGATAATTTCAAATTTATATTGTTGTCGTTTTTTTGTTTTTATTATTGACAAATACAGAATTGCTCCAGAAGAAGCCAAGGAAATTTGGCGAAACGACGAGCTGTAAGGTGAAATAAATTGTTTTATTTGCACTACTCCCGAATAGATCCGAAAAGCTTACCAAAAATATCAAACCGATCGGAAACCAAAATAAGAAATAAGGAAACATTTACTGGCATATTGCGATGGCACCATTTCGAAAGCCGCCACGTAATCATCATCAGGCAATTTCGTAATGTTATCAAAGGTTTCACCGAGATTCGAACCACGAATCATACGGTGAAACTGCAGTAGCCTTAGCTATTGGCTATTCTGCTTGTATTTGTATCCTTGCTTAATTCAGTTTATCTCATTTCTACACTAACAACACAATACAGACATTTTGCTCTATTAATTTGTGTTATGTAGATTTGTTTTTGTAAAAATTCTTTTTCGTAGCGAATGGCAAGCTTTGTAAACTCGTTCTCAGCTCTACATATTTATGTTTGTTTGTTTTAATGTTGTGTTCAATTTATACTTATTATTAAGAATTCATGAGCTTAACAATAGTTTATAATAACTGAATATTCAATTATTATTATATTTTTCTAAGAGAAACATCAATTATCAAAAAATCTATGGAATGCCAATGGGAATGCCCCTATCTCCCACAATAGCAGACATAGTGCTAGATAAAATTATTGACGACAGTATCTCTGAACTCGAATCTAACGACATATATATTAAATACATAGATAAGTATGTAGATGATATATTAGCCATAGTTAAGAAAAAGGACGTGGAAATCTACTCAAAACCCTAAAATCACAACACACGAAAATCCAATTCACCACAGAAAAAGAAAAAGACAACAAACTTGCATTCCTAGATATTGAGATCACTAGAGTAAACGAAAAATTGAGAACGAATTGGTATTCTAAGTCCATAGCGTCTTCGAGGATGATAAACTACCACTCGAACCATCCATGGACCCAAAAGAAGAACACGGCAATAAGCCTAATAAGAAAAATTATGATTTTAAGTGATCAGGAGTTCAGGAATTAAAACAAGTTGAAAATAAAAAATATTCTATACAAAAACGGGTACACTAATGCAGTCACTGAGAAGCTAATAACTACAACAATTAACAATACTGAACATTCAAATATTAACACACAAAACAATAATGTACGGGATAACATAATATACACAGGAATTCCATACATACCAGGCTTAACGGACAACAAAAGTTTGAGAAATATCATAAACAACAACAACGTAAGATTTGCGCACAGACCACACTGCACTCTAAAAAAATTTTTACACGAACAAAAGACACAATCGAAAAGGAGCAACAACATAATGTGATATACGAAATCAAATGTAAGGGAAAAGCTGGCGAAGACTGCAACAAAATTTATATAGGGACAACAAAAAGATCATTAGGAATACGAAAGCAGACGCAAGAAACAAAAAGACCTCTACGGCACTTTCGCAACACCTATCAATACAAAATCACTCAGCTGATTTTTCGAGTGCGCGTATATTGGACATAGAAAGAAGAACAAAAACAAGGCTAACACTAGAGGGCTTGCGAATACAACAAAGAATAAAAGACTGTGTGAACTTCAAAGAGGACCTAGACTATATCAACTGTGCTTACTTCACAGCAGTCAAAAAGCACACAATGTGATGAGATGAGCAACGAAAAGGATGCAGCGCGAATATATGTATATAGATTTGAAAAGTTTTTTTAATTTAATTGAATGTAATGTAAGTGAAATTCTCAATGTTGTGTAAAATGTTTCTTTTGCAAATAATTGTTTTATGTTATAAATAAAAACAGATCTCCCTGAGGAATGTACAAAATGTACCGAAACGCGTAGGAGGATAACGGAAAACTTAGTTTTTCGCTTAAAACCACCGGCCTAATAGCTGTTATATAAAATAACTCAAAGAAAGAAACATTTACAGGCATATTGCGATGGTACCTTTTGGAAAACCACCACGTAGTCATCATCAGGCAAATTCGTAATGTTATCAAAGGTTTCACAGGGATTCGAACCACGAATCATACGGTGAAACTGCAGTTGCCTTAGCCACTAGGTTAGTCTGCTTGTATTTGTTTCCTTGCTTAATTCAGTTTATCTCATTTCTACAATGACAACACAATTGAGACATTCTGCCTCTATTAATTTGTGTGTTATGTAGATTTGTTTTTGTAAAGTTTCCTTTTCCTTGCGAATGAGAAACTTTGTAAATTCGTGCTCAGTTTTACATATTTATGTTTGCTTGTTTCAATGGTGTGGTCAATTTATACTTATTATTAAGAATTCATTAACTTAACACCGGCTTCTAATAACTGAATATTCAATTATTATGTTTTTCTAAGAGAAACTGAAAAGAAAGAAATAAACGTTTACTGGCATATTGCGATGGTACCAATTCGAAAACCGCCACGTTATCATCATCTGCAAATGTTGTAATGTTATCAAAGGTTTCGCCGAGATTCAAATACGGCTCACACGGTGAAACTTCAGTTTCCTTAACCACTAGGCTATCCTGCTTGTATTTGTTTCCTGGCTTAACTCAGTTTATCCCATTTCTACACTAACAACACATCGAGACATTATGCCTCTATTAATTTGTGTGTTATGTAGATTTGTTTTTGTAAAGTTTCTTTTTCGTAGCGAATGGCAAGCTTTGTGAACTCGTTCTCAGCTCTACATATTTATGTTTGTTTGTTTTGATGTTGTGTTCAATTTATACTTATTATTAAGAATTCATGAGCTTAACACCGGCTTGTCATAATTAAATATTCAATCATTATGTTTTTCTTAAGAACTGAAAAGAAAGAAAGAAACATTTACTGGCATATTGCGGTGGTACCATTTACAAAACCGCCACGTAATCATCATCAGGCGATTTCGTAATGTTATCAAATGTTTCACCGATATTCGAACCGCGAATCACACGGTGAAACTGCAATTCCCTTAACCACTAGGCTATCCTGCTTGTATTTGTTTCCTTGCTTAATTCAGTTTATCTCATTTCTACAATGACAACACAATTGAGACATTCTGCCTCTATTAATTTGTGTGTTATGTAGATTTGTTTTTTTTTTTAAGTTTATTTTTCGTTACGACTTAGAAGCTTTGTAAACTCGTCCTCAGTTTTACATATTTATGTTTGTTTGTTTTAATGATGTGCTCAATATATACCTATTATTAAGAATTATAAGCTTAACACCTGCTGATAATAATTGAAAATTCAATTATTATGTTTTTCTAAGAGAAACTGGATAAGGAAGAAAGAAACATTTACAGACATATTGCAATGGTACCATTTCGAAAACCGCCACGTCATCATCAGGCGATTTGGTAATGTTATCAAACGTTTCACCGAGATACGAACCGCGAATCAAACGGTGAAACTGCAATTCCCTTAACCACTATGCTATCCTGCTTGTATTTGTTTCCATGCTTAATTCAGTTTATCTCATTTCTACAATGACAACGCAATTGAGACATTCTGCCTCTATTAATTTGTGCGTTATGTAGATTTGTCTTTGTAAAGTTTCTTTTTCGTTGCGAATGAAAAGCTTTGTAAACTCGTGCTCAGTTTTACATATTGCAACGAATTTAGTGCAATTCCTCTCATTTGCAACTTCTACCAATGTTCGTATCGCTAAACTGTTGAACAAATAACTCCAATATTTAATAATGCAAAATGGCCTTTATTAAAGTACTTCACAATAACACTGATACTTCACAACCAATAGCTTGCTTAAATGAAACTGATTATCGCGCCTCTACTGTTGCTGCCTTTTATATTCTGTGATTTCCTCGTTGCATCTTCTAGGCGCTTCCAGAATTTACTTAGTTACTGCTATAAAATTATAACTACAGATGCACGTGTATAGCTTCTCATATGCACGTGTATTTGTGAGCGACCCTTCCACAATTATAATTGCATACTTTATGGAGCATCTCAGATAAGATATCTGCATGAATTTGTGCGTCTCTTCTGCGCTGCGTGCACGTACATATGATTGATCTATTGATGTGCATAAAGGTCACTGCTCAGCATCGCCCTAGAGATAATATTATGCCTTGGTGTTGCTAATATTCGTCACACTGCCCTTCACCTAAGTCTGTTCGTCCGATCAGACAAATCTCTTGATCTATACGCCGTTAGCATCTCTAAATGTACCACTCTTTTATTTCGTGGTTTCCCAATGGTTTGTATGAGGTAGATGGTATCACTGATCTTCTTCAAAACTTTGTACGGGCCTTCCCAACTGCACCGAAATTTGGATAGAACACCTTTCCGCCGGTTGTATTACAGTACCAAATCTCCCGGCAAGAAACCTTCCGAATTATTGTTCTCATGATACCGGTGTTTCATCTTACTACTCCTTGTTCTGGATCGTTCCCTCGCACTCTGTTGTTTAGCCAATGGACTACTTCGCAGAGCTTGCACTTGACGGATTGGCTTCGCGTAATCTGTATCGTTCCCACGTTTCACAACAGTGGTGCGCCTTGGCTTGAAACTACCCTCGCATTCCTTCTGGGAAATTCTTTCCTTCGTTTTCGTGCGTCCCCTTGGTTTTGTCAATGCCAGTGTTTCTCTCGCAGGTACTTTTGATTTCGCTTTACTTGGCCCATTCGATCCATCAACTTTTACCGTTGACTTCCGTTGGCTTTGTCGAGTCTTCTCTACCAGTACTCGATTACTGCTGAACCCTTCCTCCAAACTAAAGTTAAGTGGTACATCCTGGTTCTCATAACACATAACCCTTCTTTGCATATCGATATTGATGTCATGGGCAACTAAGAAGTCAACTCCCAATATGACTTCATTAACAATCTCCGCCACAATGAATTTTTGTAGAACAATGACCTTCCCAATTAAGACTTCACATATCACTTCTCACTGGACTTGGTTATACTCGCCTGTGACCGTACGCATCATGAGATGTGCCCCTATCTGCAGTCAGTACACGCTCCTTGCCATCCACATTCCCTCTGACGGTAAGACTGCTTGATTTCTTTCCAATTTGCGAAACAGATATCACAGGACATTCAATAGCTGGAGCTGGCACGCTCTTGCTCATCTCCTCTAGATTTGCGTTTACGGCCACCCAAGATGGAACTACCAGGACCAAGATCGCAATGACGTGCAATGTGACCGGGCTTCCCGCATTTGAAGCATTTGATAACTCTTTCACTCCGCTTTTGCGATCCTTTCAGCGCCTCCAATATTGCGTCTATCCACTCTGGCCTTTCTACTTCCACACGGCATGCTTTAAAACTGGCTTACACAGAAGCGAAGCTGTTTCCTGGATCAGAGCATGTGATACCGTTTCTGTGAATGTAGGTTTTGGGTTTGCGTATATCGCTCGCTTCGTTTCCACGTCTTGTATGCCATTTATAAAGCTCTGGATTTTTACCTTTTCGGTGTATTCCACGGATACGTCCGCATTTTCTAAATGTGCCAGCCTTTCAACATCTGACGCAAACTCTTGCAATGTTTCACCAGGCCTCTGGAAGCGGCTCAGTAACTCCATTTGGTGTATCTGTCTCCTATGCTCAGTTCCGTATCGTCTTTCTAGAGCGCCCATCAATGCTTCATAACAGTTCCGTTCGCCCTATGGAATGGTTTGTAAAATCTCAGCTGCAGGCCCTTTCAATGCCATGAACAGTGCAGCAACTTTATAATCCTCATTCTAGTTGTTCACTGCTGACGTCTTTTCAAATTATAGCTTAAAGACCTGTGAAGGAACAGATCCGTCAAAAGATGGAGTTTTTACATTCGGAGTGCTTGCCGAAACAGCTGGGCGATTTATTTGCAACTCCTGTATACGACCTCTCAAAGCTTCTACCTCGTCCTCGATTTTTTCCTGTCGGCCATTGAAACCTTCATAGGTTTGTTTCTCTTCCATGCGCATTTCCAGCTTAGATGATATACGGACTTCCTGCTCTTCAAGTTGTGTAGAGATCTGAGATGATATCTGCGCTGAAATTTGTGCCGACATTTCGGATATACGTGTCTCCTGTGATTCCAGTTGAGAAGTTATATATGTTTTCTGTTCTTCCAGTTGAGTTTCCATCTTGGATGTTACTGTCGATGTTTGTGCAGATATTGCAGCTAATATCACGTTCAATTCTGTGCTGGTAACTGCCTGCGATGTTTCGTTTTTCTCCTCAATTTTTGTTGTTGTCTCGCCCCCATTAGTATGAAAGATATCATCGTCTACATTAATTCCTTCCGAATCCTTAGCGTTTCGTAACCGTGCTTGAAGTTCATTCTTATTGCCGGTTGTATTCAATCCACGGGCTTCCAACTCCTTTTTCAGTTGCTGGATCCTTAGTTCATTCCACTTTGCCATGTCTTCGGAATTTATTCAGCAATTCATCTTTTGACACCAATTAAAACGAATTTAGTGCAATTCCTCTTATTTGCAACCTTCTACCAACGTTCGTGTCGCTAAACTGTTGAACAAATAACTCCAATATTTAATAATGCAAAATGGCCTTTATTAAAGTACTTCACAATAGAATGATACTTCATAACAAATAGCTTGCTTAAATGAAACTGATTTCGCGCCTTTACTGTTGCTGCCTTTTATACTCTGTGATTTCCTCATTGCATCTTCTAAGCGCTTCCAGAATTTACTTAGTTACTGCTATAAAATTATAACTACAGATGCACGTGTATAGCTTCTCATATGCGCGTGTATTTGTGAGCGACACTTCCACATTTATTACTGCATACTTTGGGAGCATCTCAGATAACATATCTGCATGTGTTTGTGCGTCTTTTCTTCGCTGCGTGTACGTACATATGTGTAGACATAATGATTGACCTATTGATGAGCATAAAAGTCACTGCTTAGCATCGCCTTAGAGATGATAGTATCCCTTAGTGTTGCTAATATTCGTCCCAATATTTGCTTGTTTGTTTCAATGGTGTGTTCAATTTATACTTATTAATAAGAATTCATGAACTTAACGCCTGCTTATAATAATTGAATATTCAATTATTATGTTTTTCTAAGAGAAACAGAAAAGAAATAAAGAAACTGATAATTGTGATAATTTAAAATTAATATTGCTGTTGTTTTTGTGTTTTTATTGTTGACAAATACGGAATTGCTCCAGAAGAAGCCAAGGAAATTTGGCGAAACGACGAGCTGTAAGGTAAAATAAATGGTTTTATTTGCACTACTCCCGAATATATCGGAAAAGCTTACCAAAAATATATGAAATACAATCAAACCGATCGGAAACCAATATAAGAAATAAAAAAACATTTACTGGCATATTGCGATGGTACCATTTCGAAAGCCGCCACGTAATCATCATCAGGCAATTTCGTAATGTTATCAAAGGTTTCACCGAGATTCGAACCACGAATCATACGGTGAAACTGCAGTAGCCTTAGCTATTGGCTATTCTGCTTGCATTTGTATCCTTGCTTAATTCAGTTTATCTCATTTCTACACTAACAACATAATACAGATATTTTGCTCTATTAATTTGTGTGTTATGTAGATTTGTTTTTGTAAAGTTTCTTTTTCTTAGCGAATGACAAGCTTTGTAAACTCGTGCTCAGCTCTACATATTTATGTTTATTTGTTTTAATGTTGTGTTCAATTTATACTTATTATTAAGAATTCATGAGCTTAACACCGGCTTGTCATAATTAAATATTCAATTATTGTGTTTTTCTAAGAGAACTGAAAAGAAAGAAAGAGACATTTACTGGCATATTGCTGTGGTACCATTTAAAAAACCGCGACGTAATCATCATCAGGCAAATTCGTAATGTTATCAAAGGTTTCACCGAGATTCGAACCACGAATCATACGGTGAAACCGCAGTTGCCTTAGCCACTAGGATAGTCTGCTTGTATTTGTTTCCTTGCTTAATTAAGTTTATCTCATTTCTACTCTAACAACACAATTGAGACATTTTGCTCTATTAATTTGTGTGTTATGTAGATTTGTTTTTGTAAAGTTTCCTTTTCGTTGCGAATGAGAAAATTTGTAAACTTGTGCTCCGTTTTACATATTTATGTTTGCTTGTTTCAATGGTGTGTTCAATTTATACTAATTATTAAGAATTCATGAACTTAACACCGGCTTCTAGTAACTGAATATCCAATTATTATGTTTTTCTAAAAGAAACTGAAAAGAAAGAAATAAACATTTGCTGGCATATTGCGATGATACCATTTCGAAAACCGCCACGTTATCATCATCAGGCAATTTCGTAATATTATCAAAGGTTTCGCCGAGATTCAAATACGGCTCTCATGGTGAAACTGCAGTTTCCTTAACCACTAGGTTATCCTGCTTGTATTTGTTTCCTGGCTTAATTCAGTTTATCCCATTTCTACACTAACAACACAATTGAGACATTATGCCTCTATTAATTTGTGTGCTATGTAGATTTGTTTTTGTAAAGTTTCTTTTTCGTAGCGAGTGAGAAGCTTTGTAAACTCGTGCTCAGTTTTATATATTTATGTTTGTTTGTTTTAATGGTGTGTTCAATTTATACTTATTATTAAGAATTCATGAGCTTAACACCGGCTTATAACAATTGAATATTCAATTATGTTTTTCTAAGAGAAACTGAAAAGAAAAAAAGAAACACTTAATGGCATATTGCGATGGTACCATTTCGAAAACCGCCATGTTATCATACGGCTCACACGTTAACACTGCAGTTGCCTTAACCACTAGGCTATCCTGCTTGTATTTGTTTCTTGGATTAATTCAGTTTATCCCATTTCTACACTAACAACACAATTGAGACATTATGCCTCTATTAATTTGTGTGTTATGTAGATTTGTTTTTGTAAAGTTTCCTTTTCCTTGCGAATGAGAAAATTTGTAAACTCGTGTTCAGTTTTACATATTTATGTTTGCTTGTTTCAATGGTGTGTTCAATTTATACTTATTATTAAGAATTCGTGAACTTAACACCGGCTTCTAATAACTGAATATTCAATTATTATGTTTTTGTAATAGAAACTGAAAAGAAAGAAATAAACATTTACTGGCATATTGCGATGGTAACATTTCGAAAACCGCCATGTTATCATCATCAGGCATTTTCGTAATGTTATCGAAGGTTTCGCCGAGATTCAAATAAGGCTCTCACGGTTAAACTGCAGCTGCCTTAACCACTAGGCTATCCTGCTTGTATTTGTTTCCTTGCTTAATTCAGTGTATCTCATTTCTACACTAACAACACAATTGAGACATTCTGCCTATATTAATTTGTCTGTTATGTAGATTTGTTTTTGTAAAGTTTATTTTTCGTTGCGAATGAAAAGCTTTGTAAACTCGTGCTCAGTTTAAAATATTTATGTTTTTTTGTTTTAATTGTGTGTTCAATTTATACTTGTTATTAAGAATTCATGAGTTTAAAACCGGTTTATAATAACTGAATATTCAATTATTATGTTTTCTAAGAGGAACTGGCGGCCACCGTGGTGTGATGGTAGCGTGCTCCGCCTATCACACCGTATGCCCTGGGTTCAACTCCCGGGCAAAGCAACATCAAAATTTTAGAAATAAGGTTTTTCAATTAGAAGAAAATTTTTCTAAGCGGGGTCGCCCCTCGGCAGTGTTTGGCAAGCGCTCCGGGTGTATTTCTGCCATGAAAAGCTCTCAGTGAAAACTCATCTGCCTTGCAGATGCCGTTCGGAGTCGGCATAAAACATGTAGGTCCCGTCCGGCCAATTTGTAGGGAAAAATCAAGAGGAGCACGACGCAAATTGGAAGAGAAGCTCGGCCTTAGATCTCTTCGGAGGTTATCGCGCCTTACATTTATTTTTTTTTTTAAGAAGAACTGGAAAGAAACATTTTTGGCATATTACGATGGTACCATTTCGAAAACTGCCACGTAATCATCATCAGGCAATTTCGTAATGATATCAAAGGCTTCACCGGGATTCGAATCACGAATCACACGCTGAAACTGCAGTTGCCTTATCCACTAAGCTATCCTGCTTGTATTTGTTTCCTTGCTTAATTCAGTTTATCTCATTTCTCCGCTAACAACACAATTGAGACATTCTGCCTCTATTAATTTGTGTGTTATGTAGATTTGTCTTTGTAAAGTTTCTTTTTCGTTGCGAATGAGAAGCTTTGTAAACTCGTGTTCAGTTTTACATATTGCAACGAATTTAGTGCAATTCCTCTCATTTGCAACCTTCTACCAAGGTTCGTATCGCTAAACTGTTGAACAAATAACTCCAGTATTTAATAATGCAAAATGGCCTTTATTAAAGTACTTCACAATAACACTGATACTTCACAACCAATAGCTTGCTTAAATGAAACTGATTCTCGCGCCTCTACTGTTGCTGCCTTTTATACTCTGAGATTTCCTCGTTGCATCTTCTAGGCGCTTCCAGAATTTACTTAATTACTGCTATAAAATTATAACTACAGATGCACGTGTATAGCTTCTCATATGCGCGTGTATTTGTGAGCGACCCTTCCACAATTATAATTGCATACTTTTGGGAGATCTCATATAAGATATATGCATTCATTTGTGCGTCTCTCTGCGCTGCGCGCACGTACATAAGATTGATCTATTGATGTGCATACAAATCACTGCTTAACATCGCCTTAGAGATAATAGTATTCCTTAGTGTTGCTAATATTCGTCACACTGCCCTTCGCCTAAGGCTGATCGTCCGATCAGACAAATCTCTCGATCTAAGCGGCGCACCGTTAGCATCTCCAAATGTACCACTCTTCTATTTCGTGGTTTCCCAATGGTTTTTATGAGGTAGATGGTATCACTGATCTTCTTCAAAACTTTGTACGGGCCTTCCAACTGCACCGAAATTTGGATGGAACACCTTTCCGCCGGTGAGGGTTGTATAACAGTACCAAATCTCCCGGCAAGAAGCCTTTCGAATTATTGTTCACATGGTACCTGCGTTTCATCTTACTACTTATTATCCTGGATCGTTCCCTCGCACTCTGTTGTTTGGCCAATGGACTACTTCGCAGAGCTTGCGCTTGACGGATTGGCTTCGCATAATCTGTATCGTTCCCACGTTTCACAACAGTTGTGCGCCCTGGCTTGAAACTACACTCGCATTCTTTCTGGGAAATTCTTTCCTTCGTTTTCGTGCGTCCCTTTGGTTTTGTCAATGCCAGTGTTTCTCTCGCAGGGACTTTTGATTTCGCTTTATTTGGCCCATTCGATCCATCAACCTTTACCGTTGACTTCCGTGGTCTTTGTCGAGTCTTCTCCACCAGTACTCGATTACTGCTGAACCCTTCCTCCAAACTAAAGTTAAGGGGTACATCCATGTTCTCATAACGCATAACCCTTCTTTGTATATCGATCTTGATGTCATGGGCAACTAAGAAGTCAACTCCCAATATGACTTCATTAAAAATCTCCGCCACAATGAATTTTTGTAGAACAAATACCTTCCCAATTAAGACTTCACATATCACTTCTCCCTGGACTTGGTTATACTCGCCTGCGACCGTACGCAACATGAGATGCGCCCGTATCTGCAGTCAGTACACGCTCCTTGCCATCCACATTCCCTCTGACGGTAAGACTGCTTGATTTCTTTCCCATTTGCGACACAGATATCACAGGACATTCAATAGCTGGAGCTGGCTCTCGATTTTTACATCTGGCACGCTCTTGTTTATCTCCTCCAGATTTGCGTTTACGGACACCCAAGTTGGAACTACCAGGACCAAGATCGCAATGACGTGCAATGTGACCGGGCTTCCCGCATTTGAAGCATTTGATAACTCTTTCACTCCGCTTTTGCGATCCTTTCAGCGCCTCCAATATTGCGTCTACCCACTCTGGCCTTTCTACTTCCACACGGCATGCTTTGAAAACTGGCTTACACAGAAGCGAAGCTGTTTCCTGAATCAGAGCATGTGATAACGTTTCCGTGAATGTAGGTTTTGGGTTTGCTTATATCGCTCGCTTCATTTCCACGTCCCGTATGCCATTTATAAACCTCTGGATTTTTACCCTTTCGGTGTATTCCACGGATGCGTCCGCATTTTCTAAATGTGCCAGCCTTTCAACATCTGACGCAAACTCTTGCAATGTTTCACCAGGCCTCTGGAAGCGGTTCAGTGACTCCATTTGGTAAATCTGTCTCCTATGCTCAGTTCCGTATCGTCTTTCTAGAGCGCCCGTCAATGCTTCATAACAGTTCCGTTCGCCCTCTGGAATGGTTTGTAAAATCTCAGCTGCAAGCCCTTTCAATGCCATGTACAGTGCATCAACTTTATCATCCTCATTCTAGTTGTTCACTGCTGACGTCTTTTCAAATTGTAGCTTAAAAACCTGGAAAGGAACAGATCCGTCAAAAGATGGAGTCTTTACCTTCGGATTGCTTGCTGAAAAAGCTGGGCGATTTATATGCAACTCCTGTATACGACCTCTCAAAGTTTCTACCTCGGCCTCGATTTTTTCCTATCGGCCACTGAAACCTTCGTGAAACTGGGTTAGTTTCTCTTCCATGCGCACTTCCAGCTTAGATGATATACGGACTTCCTGCTCTTCAAGTTGTGTAGAGATCTGAGATGATATCTGCGCTGAAATTTGTGCCGACATTTAGGATATACGTGTCTCCTGTGATTCCAGTTGAGAAGCCATATATGTTTTCTGTTCTTCCAGTTGAGTTTCCATCTTGGATGTTACTGTCGATGTTTGTGCAGATATTGCAGCTAATATCACGTTCAATTCTGTGCTGGTAACTGCCTGCGATGTTTCGTTTTTCTCCTCAATTTTTGTTGTTGTCTCGCCCCCATTAGTATGAAAGACATTATCGTCTACATTAATTCCTTCCGAATCCATAGCGTTTCGTATCCGTGCTTGAAGTTCATTATTATTGCCGGTTGTATTCAATCCACAGGCTTCCAACTCCTTTTTCAGTTGCTGGATCCTTAATTCACTCCACTTTGCCATGTCTTCGGAATTTATTCAGCAATTCCTATTCTGACACCAATTGTAACGAATTTAGTGCAATTCCTCTTATATGCAACCTTCTACCAACGTTCGTATCGCTAAACTGTTGAAATAATAACTCCAATATTTAATAATGCAAAATGGCCTTTATTAAAGTACTTCACAATAAAATGATACTTCACAACCAATAGCTTGCGTAAATGTAACTGATTCTCGCGCCTCTACTGTTGCTGCCTTTATACTCTGTGATTTTCTCCTTGCATCTTCTAGGCGCTTCCAGAATTTACTTAGTTACTGCTATAAAATTATAACTACAGATGCACGTGTATAGCTTCTCATATGCGCGAGTATTTGTGAGCGACCCTTCCACAATTATAATTGCATACTTTGGGAGCATCTCAGATAAGATATCTGCCGTGTTTGAAGTTCATTATTATTGCCGGTTGTATTCAATCCACAGGCTTCCAACTCCTTTTTCAGTTGCTGGATCCTTAATTCACTCCACTTTGCCATGTCTTCGGAATTTATTCAGCAATTCCTATTCTGACACCAATTGTAAAGAATTTAGTGCAATTCCTCTTATTTGCAACCTTCTACCAACGTTCGTATCGCTAAACTGTTGAAATAATAACTCCAATATTTAATAATGCAAAATGGCCTTTATTAAAGTACTTCACAATAAAATGATACTTCACAACCAATAGTTTGCGTAAATGTAACTGATTCTCGCGCCTCTACTGTTGCTGCCTTTATACTCTGTGATTTTCTCCTTGCATCTTCTAGGCGCTTCCAGAATTTACTTAGTTACTGCTATAAAATTATAACTACAGATGCGCGTGTATAGCTTCTCATATGCGCGTGTATTTGTGAGCGACCCTTCCACAATTATAATTGCATACTTTGGGAGCATCTCAGATAAGATATCTGCATGTGTTTGTGCGTCTCTTCTTCGCTGCATGTACGTACATATGTGTAAACATAATGATTGACCTATTGATGAGCATACAAGTCACTGCTTAGCATCGCCTTAGAGATGATAGTATCCCTTAGTGTTGCTAATATTCGTCCCAATATTTATGTTTGTTTGTTTCAATGGTGTGTTCAATTTATACTTATTATTAAGATTTCATGAACTTAACGCCTGCCTATAATAATTGAATATTCAGTTATTATGTTTTTCTAAGAGAAACAGAAAAGAAATAAAGAAACTGGTAATTGTGATAATTTCAAATTAATATTGCTGTTGTTTTTGTGTTTTTATTATTGACAAATATAGAATTGCTCCAGAAGAAGCCATGGAAATTTGGCGAAACGACGAGCTGTAAGGTGAAATAAATTGTTTTATTTGCACTACTCTCGAATAGATCGGAAAAGCTTACCAAAAATATATGAAATACAATCAAACCGATCGGAAACCAATATAAGAAATAAAGAAACATTTACTGGAATATTGCGATGGCACCATTTCGAAAGCCGCCACGTAATCATCATCAGGCAATTTCGTAATGTTATCAAAGGTTTCGCCGAGATTCGAACCACGAATCATACGGTGAAACTGCAGTTGCCTTAGCCACTAGGCTATTATGCTTGTATTTGTATCCTTGATTAATTCAGTTTATCTCATTTCTACACTAAGAACACAATACAGACATTTTGCTCTATTAATTTGTGTGTTATGTAGATTTGTTTTTGTAAAGTTTCTTTTTCGTAGCGAATGGCAAGCTTTGTAAACTAGTTATCAGCTCTACATATTTATGTTTGTTTGTATAATAATTAAATATTCAATTATTATGTATAAGAGAAACTGAAAGGAAAAAATAAACATTTATTGGCATATTGCGATGGTACCATTTCGAAAACCACCACGTAATCATCATCAGGCAATTTCTTAATGTTATCAAAGGTTTCATTGAGATTGCAATGCGATTCACACGGTTAAACTGCAGCTGCCTTAACCACTAGGCTATCCTGCTTGTATTTGTTTCCTTGCTTAATTCAGTGTATCTCATTTCTACACTAACAACACAATTGAGACATTCTGCCTATATAAATTTGTCTGTTATGTAGATTTGTTTTTGTAAAGTTAATTTTTCATTGCGAGTGAAAAGCTTTGTAAACTCGTGCTCAGCTTAAAATATTTATGTTTGTTTGTTTTAATTGTGTGTTCAATTTCTACTTATTATCAAGAATTCATGAGTTTAACACCGGTTTATTATAACTGAATATTCAAGTATTATGTTTTCTAAGAGAAACTGAAAAGAAAGAAAGAAAAATTTTTGGCATATTACGATGGTACCATCCCTCACTAGGGTAGGCACCTTGTCGTTGGTGTGAGGGCTTAGCCTAACTCCATAGCGCCCGACTATGAGGCGGAGCTGTTTAGGACTGACATCTACGCCGTTTCGCCTCATAGGAGGGCGGCGGGATGTCGGTGACCAAGAACTGCCAACCCCCTAATCCAGGGTGTTATGCGGACCGTGCCTATTGGACGATTTGCAGCCAGGGGATAAATTGGGCTGTATTCGAACGGAGCCTTCCCGATACCGGGCCATCTCGGGAAGTATTTATGGCCTTACCGCAGTAAGGGGCGCTGCTGTGGCGGACGGTTCTTTCCCCGTATATAATACTGGATCGCTGAGCCCGCCTTGTCGGGCAGGTGGTCGTACGACCAAGATGAACAACTCATTACCTGAATGTAATAAGGAGGATGTAAAGAGGAGGACTGAGTCGCAATCCAAGGACGACAAATACGAATTAAGCGATGCGTCGGACTCGGGGAGCGAGAGTAGTGCTGATTCAATGAACTCCGTGTTGGAGAAGCACACAAATGAAAACGGAGTAGAAGAGTGGAGAAGGGTACGGAGCAGAGGAAGTAAAAGAGCTCTCTCGCAGTACCGTGCAGCACTAAGAATTGTACAACGCTTGGGAGCAGTGGTCGACCCAACAGAAGTGGAGATCGAGCGCTTGGAATGGGCCCATGAAGCGGTAGAAGTAGGTCGAAGGCAGTTCAAAAGGTTTGCTGCGAGAAACCCTCGGTTCTGCAACCGGTACGAGGAGGAAGAAGCGTCGAATGGCAGAATGAAGAGGCAACGTTCGGCAGAAGGTGACAAGCCTGCTTTCAAGAGGCAGAAAGGACCCAGTCCTAGAGCCGCGAGGCAGGGCAATCGCATAGACAAGACAAGTAGGCCCAAAGCTGTAAGACAGATGGGTTCCAATAGCGAGGTAGCAACTACCTCGAAAGCTGCCAGTCAGAGGGAAGTTCCAACTACGGAAGTAGGAGATAAGCCAAAGGGAGATAACGCTAAGACTCCGGCTTTCTCGGAGGCGCTAAAGGGAGTTAACGCGAAGACTCCGGTGTTCTCGGAGGTTCCAAAGGGAGATACCACTAAGACTCCTGCTTTTCCCGAGAAAATGAGTGATGTGGCAAAGCAGTCACTGACTGTGGCGCTGGTTGATCGTAGCAGTCCGTTCGGACAAATGACTACTGAAAGGTGGAGATCTGTGGAAAGGGAGCTTATTAGCTTAATGCTTAAGATGATGCGGGAACAACCAAGTAAGCCCCTTCCAACCTTTGATTCGGGGGGATGGTATAATGGTGTGAAGATGATAGCGTGCGACAACATCGCGAGCTTGCGGTGGCTGGAGGAAGTCGTTCCAAACGTCCAAAGGCAAGGCACGAACGCGCGGTTTGAGGTGGTGGATAAAGCGCAAATCCCCACGGTACCAAAAGTTAAGGTATGGATACCATGCGTGATGAAGTCGGAGGATACACTGCGACTTCTGCAGAATCAGAATCCGAACATACCGACACAGGATTGGAAGGTACTTACTGTATCTCGGCCTACCGAGGATGGTCAGTTCTACATCTTCCAAATTAACAAGCAGGCGGAGGATATTTTGTACACGCAGCTTGGCAAAATGTGCTTTGGCACTGGCAAAATTTACATGCGACTCAGTAAAAGAAGTCCCGAGGATAAAAATCCTAACACGCTGGAAGTGGGCGAAGTCGAAAAGGACCTCAGAAGCCTAAGGGAAAAAAGACAGGTGGAGGTCCCCGACGTCACCACGAACGTGCTAGAAGAGGACCTACCGCTAAATGGTGCTGTGACTCGCACAGAGGAACACACGGCACAACATTCGCGAGGGGCTGAAGGGGGCCTCGAATACTCTAAACCGAAAGGGCAAGAGGATGACGACGACGTCAAGACGAAGGTGCTGGAGGGGGACAAACAGCCCAATGGTGCTGCGAGTCCTACAGATAAACCTCCAACACAGTAAAGTGGCGTCGAGCGAACTCCTCCTAACCCTTGAGGAGGGTTCGTTTGACGTGGCGCTGATCCAGGAGCCGTGGCTCTCATCGGGAGGAAAGGTTTCTGGACTGAGCGCGCGCGGGTTTGGCGTTTACTACGCACAAACGGAAGGACGGGTGCGAGCTGTAGTAATGGTAAGGAAACAGCTGCATTCATATATGCTGCCTAATTACACCACCGAGGATCTCGTAGCGGTGGCCGTTGAGCAAAAGAATAAGCAGGCATTTATCCTGGCGTCCTGCTACATGGCCCATGCTGCGGAGGTTCCACCGATGGAGTGCAAAAGCTAGTACAGGAGGAAGGGCGCAAAGGCCGGTTGGTCATAGGCGCAGATGCAAATGCGCACCACAATGCGTGGGGAGGAGCAGATACGAACGAGAGAGGCGAATCTCTATTTTGTTACATCCTGCAAACCAATTTGCAGCTAGCCAACAGGGGAAATGTTCCTACATACATTGGTCCAACATCCAGCAATGTTCTGGATATTACATTGAGCTCCGAGCGTGATATATCAAGGTATGATTGGATGGTTCTCGATAGACCATCCTTCTCCGACCATGCGTATATAAGCTTCAGCATCCCACTAAAGAGGGTAGAGAAGGGAGGAACCTTTAGAAACCCTAGGGCAACGAATTGGACTAAATTCCAGAAACATGTAGAAACGAAACTGGGACAACCCAAAGAGGTTGCTAATGTAGAGGAACTGGAGGAGTCGAATGAATTCCTAACAAGGACGCTTATGACTGCGTATAACAAAGCTTGCCCTCTAAGAAGATTCAGAGGAAAAGCAAAGCCGCCATGGTGGAGCAATGAGCTGAGTCTTCTAAGAAGACAGGTAAAATAAATGTTTAAACTCGCAAAGACCGCGGAAAACGAAGCGTGTCGGGACGAGTACAGGGATCTACTGAGGATCTACAAGCGTGAAATTACCAGGGCGAAGAGAAACTCATGGAAAAGTTTCTGTACGGACATAGAGTGCTCCAGTGAAACAGCACGGTTGAAAAAAGTCATAGCAAAGGGAAACATAGTCCAGGGACTAATAAAGAAAGAGAACGGGGAATGGTCACGTGATAGTGAGGAATCCCTTGAGGTGCTTCTCGATACACATTTCCCATCGGGAGACGGTTTAGAAGAACCAGCAGACATCACTCACACTTCGATCACGGAGCTAGTGGTGCCGGGCTTGGTGACCGATAGATGTGTACATAAAGTCCAACGTTAATGAAAAGCTGCTCTCCACAACACAGCATGCGTACACCAAAGGCAAGTCGGTAGACACCGCATTGCATAGGGTGGTAATAAGCATAGAAAAATCCCTGGAATATAAGGAGTATGCTCTAGGAGTCTTCTTGGACATTGCCGGGGCTTTCAATAATGTTGCAAAATGGGCGATTATGGATGGTCTTAATTACATTAAAGTACATCCTGCCTTAATCAGCTGCATGTTAAATTGCAGAAAGATTACATCACAATGGGGATTGTACGAGGCCACGAAATCAGTGGACAGGGGCACGCCGCAGGGAGGGGTGCTATCACCTCTGCTGTGGACACTGGTCATCAACCAACTGCTCAGGCAATAAGATGAGGGACCCGTAAAACTTACGGCTTACGCAGATGACGTTGCAATTGTCATAAGTGCAAAGTGCCTTCCAACGATTAGTTCTTTGATGGATCGGGCGCTTCGGGATATTCATACCTGGGCATCTAATGTCGGGCTGAAAGTCAATGCGGAGATGACGGATATGGTCTTGTTTACAAAGAGGTACAAGGTCCCAAATTGTACCAGGCCTAAGTTTGGAGCGGTGACCTTACAGGAGAAACCTTGCACAAAATATCTAGGAATCATCCTAGACAGTAAGCTGTCATGGAAGCTCAACGTGGAGGAGAGGGTCAAGAAGGCCTCAACGGCACTCTATGCATGTAAAAGAATGCTGGGGTGTACGTGGGGCCTATCGCCCTCTCTTTCTCATTGGGTTTTTACAGCGATTGTAAGCCTTATTCTATACTATGGAGTTCTTGTTTGGTGGAAAGCCACACAAAAAACAACATACCTCAAAAAATTAGAGGGGGTATGCAGACTATCGATGCTTTGCATTACGGGAGCCCTGAAAACAACCCCGACGGCTGCACTGTATGCCATTCTGCACATTCCACCTGTAGACCTGGTAGCAAAGAACAAAGCGTTAGCGACCGCAACCAGGCTCGATGCTTCGGGCAGCTTGACCGCCGACCATATGGCCATAGTAGTATAGCGTCCTCAGTTACAAGACGAACAGACTACATGATTCCCTACCTGCACTTTGAGGGAGATCTTAAGGCCACAATAGAGGTGGACGGTTGGCGCAAGGGTGCGCAAATGGCGGACGAGGCGATACACGTGTGCACCGATGGTTCCAAAATAGTGGAAGGAGTAGGGTCTGCGGTATACTGCGCTGATCCGGAATTAAGCAGATCCTACAGGCTGCCGGATTACTGTAGTGTTTTCCAAGCGGAAATATTAGCCGTAACCAAAGCAGTAGAAACCCTGGAAGAGAATAGCTTAAGCTGCAACCGTGTTAACTTTTATATTGACAGTCAAGCAGCAATTAAGGCAATAATCTCGCATAGCACAGCATCTAAATGCGTGTTAGAGTGTAAGCAGTCTCTGCAGAGAATCGGGACAGGGAGAAGCATACATCTATATTGGGTCCCAGGGCATATGGGCATAGATGGGAATGAAAAAGCGGACGAGTTAGCTAAAAAGGGCGCATCCCTTGAAGCTTGCTCCGTAGACGTCCCAATTAGATTGGGCGAGATTAAGCGAAGGCGAGAGGTGCACATGATCGACCAAGCAGAAAAGGCGTGGGTTCAAGCGCGGGGCTGTAAAGTGTCGAAGATTATGTGTAGGTCTTACAACCTTAGACTAACACAGTTGCTTCTCTCATTAAAAAGAGAGGACTGTAGACTCATGACGGGTATTCTGACTGGACACTGCCTTCTGGCGTCACATGCCTTTAAATTAGGCTTGGTCAATGATAGCAGGTGTAGGAAGTGCGGGTTGGAGGAGGAAACGATCGAGCACGTTCTGTGCTCGTGCCCTGCACTTGCCAGGCTAAGACTCCAGCTATTAGGAGTGATACAGCTGTCAGATCTAGAAGCAGCAAGTGGCTTAAGTCCTAGGAAGCTTCTAGTATTTGCCAAGAGGACGGAGTTATTTTATAACATAGGTCCTGGTTTTTGATAGGGTTTTTCAGTATGGTCGTTAAAACAAACTTCTGGTAACACTACGGGCTCAATCAGTCTATGTGAGGTCCTCATGGACCGGCCAGTTCAACCTACCTACCTACGATGGTACCATTTCGAAATCTGCCACGTAATCATCATCAGGCAATTTCGTAATGATATCAAAGGTTTCACCGAGATTCGAACCACGAATCACACGCTGAAACTGCAGTTGCCTTATCCACTAAGCTATCCTGCTTGTATTTGTTTCCTTGCTTAATTCAGTTTATCTCATTTCTACACTAACAACACAATTGAGACATTATGCCTCTATTAATTTGTGTGTTATGTAGATTTGTTTTTGTAAAGTTTCTTTTTAGTCGCGAATGAGAAGTTTTGTAAACTCGTGCTCAGTTCTACATATTTCTGTTTTTTTGTTTTAATGGTGTGTTCAATTTATACTTATTATTAAGAATTCATGAGCTTAACACCGGCTTATAACAATTGAATATTCAATTATGTTTTTCTAAGAGAAACTGAAAAGAAAGAAAGAAACACTTAATGGCATATTGCGATGGTACCATTTCGAAAACCGCCACGTTATCATAATCAGGCGATTTCGTAATGTTATCAAGGTTTCACCGAGATTCAAATACGATTCACACGTTGACACTGCAAGTTGCCTTAACCACTAGGATATTCTGTTTGTATTTGTTTTTTCGCTTAATTCAGTTTATCTCATTTCTACACTAACAACACAATTGAGACATTCTGGCTCTATTAATTTGTGTGTTATGTAGATTTGTTTTTGTAAAGTTTATTTTTCATTGCGAGTGAGAAGCTTTGTAAACTCGTGCTCTGTTTTATATATTTATGTTTGTTTGTTTTAATGGTGTGTTCAATTTATACTTATTGTTAAGAATTCATGACCTAACACCGGCTTATAAAAATTGAATATTTAATTATTATGTTCTTCTAAGAGAAACTGAAAAGAAAGAAAGAAACATTTACTGGCATATTGCAATGGAACCATTTCGAAAACTGCCACGTAATCATCATCCGGCAATTTCGTAATGTTATCAAAGGTATCACGGAGATTCGATCTGTGAATCATTTCGAAGTTACAAGCTAAGAAAGTTTCATCTCTGATTTACATCCCATCAGAAATTAATGGGAAAACGTTTTATGCGAATGCAAAACAGTCGCCACTGGATTTGGAATCTCACCAAAGTTTCCTGCCCGTCGAAAAATGAATCGAAAAAGTTATTTTTATGAATGTGAAGAGGACGAGACGATCAACGATGATCACGAGACAGATTTCAAAAACAACATCTTTATGGTGATAGTTGATTCGAATATTGCAGGTATTACCGAACGATTTGCTGTCATGATAAATTTGAAGAACACCTTTCCTTTTTTGTGGCAATTTGGATACATGGATGAGGTTTCAATACGAGAAAATGCCGTTCAATTTTTCAGAAAATACAATTCAGACGGCTTATAATAATTGAATATTCAATTATTATGTTTTTCTAAGAGAAACTGAAAAGAAAGGAAGAAACATTTACAGGCATATTGCGATGGTACCATTTCGAAGTTGACACGTAATCGACATCAGGCAATTTCGTAATATTATCAAAGATTTCACCGAGATTCGAACCACCATTATGTAGATTTGTTTTGTAAAATTTCTTTTTCATTCCGAAAGAGAAGCTTTGTAAACTCGTGCTCAGTTTTACATATTTATGTTTGTTTGTTTCAATGGTGTGTTCAATTTATACTTATTATTAAGAATTCAACAGCGGTACACAGGCTTATAATAATTGAATATTCAATTATTATATTTTTCTAAGAGAAACCGAAAAGAAAGAAAGTAACATTTACTGGCATATTGCAATGGTACCATTTCGAAAACTGCCACATAATCATCATCAGGCAATTTCGTAATAATATCAAATACCACCGAGATTCGAAGGGCGTTGAAGCTGCATTTGCCTTATCTAATAGGCTATCCTGCTTGTATTTGTTTCCTCGATTATTTCAGTTTATCTCATTTCTACGCTAACAACACAATTGAGACATTCTGCCTCTATTATTTTGTATGTTATGTAGATTTGTTTTTGTAAAGTTTCTTTTTCGTTGCGAATGAGAAGCTTTGTAAGCTCGTGCTCAGTTTTACATATTTATGTTTGCTTGTTTTAACGCTGTGTTCAATTTATACTTATTGTTAAGAATTTATGAACTAAACGCCGGCTTATAATAAATGAATATTTAATTATCATGTTCTTTTAAGAGAAACTGAAAAGAAAGAAAGAAACATTTACTGGCATATTGCAATGGTACCATTTCGAAAACTGCCACGTAATCATAATCAGGCAATTTCGTGATGTTATCAAAAGTATCACCGAGATTCGAACCGTGAATCATTCCGAAGTTATAAACTTAGAAAGTTTCATCTGTGATTTAAACCTGATCAGAAATCAATGGGAAAACGTTTTATGCGAATGCAAAACAGTCGTCACTGGATTGGGAATCTCACCAAAGTTTCCTGACGTTCGAAAAAGGAATCGCAAAAGAAATGTTTATGAATGTGAAGAGAATGGGACGATCAAGGATTATCACGAGACTGATTTCAAAAACAACACCTTTTTGGTGATAGTTGATTCGATTACTGCAGTTATTACCGAACAATTTGCTGTCATGAAAAATTTGAAGAACACCTTTTTTTTATGGCAATTTGGATACATGGATGAGGTTTCAATACGAGAAAATGCCGTTAAATTTGTCAGAAAATACAATTCAGATGGCTTATAATAATTGAATATTCAATTAATATGTTTTTTTAAGAGAAACTGAAAAGAAATAAAGAAACATTTACTGGCATATTGCGATGGTATCATTTCGAAATCGACACGTAATCATCATCAGGCAAATTCGTAATGTTATCAAAAGTTTCACCGAAATTCAAACCTCGAATCTCACGGTGAAACTGCAGTTGCCTTAACCTCTAGGATATCCTGCTTGTATTTGTTTCCTTGCTTAATTCAGTTTACCTCATTTCTACACTAACAATAATATTGAGACATTATGCCTATATTAATTTGTGTGTTATGTAGATTTGTTTTAGTAAAGTTTATTTTTCCTAGCGATTGAGAAGCTTTGTAAACTCGTGCTCAGTTTTACATATCTATGTTTGTTTGTTTTAATGGTGTGTTCAATTTATACTTATTATTAAGAATTTACGAGCTTAAAACCTGCTTATAATAATTGAATATTCAATTATTATGTTTATATAAGAAAAACTGAAACCACGTAATCATCATATATATTAATTTGTGTGTTATGTAGATTTGTTTTAGTAAAGTTTCTTTTTCCTAGCGATTGGGAAACTTTGTAAACTCGTGCTCAGTTTTACATATCTATGTTTGTTTGTTTTAATGGTGTGTTCAATTTATACTTATTATTAAGAATTTATGAGCTTAACACCTGCTTATAATAATTGAATATTCAATTATTATGTTTATATAAGAAAAACTGAAACCACGTAATCATCATCAGGCAATTTTGTAATATTATCAAAGATTTCACCGAGATTCGAACTACCATTTCAAAAATCGCCACGTAATCATCATCAGGCAATTTCGTAATGCTATCAAGGGTTTCACCGAGATTCGAAACGCAAATCACACGGTGAGATTGGAGTTGCCTTTACCGGGTCTACCACGTTATCTGCAAAATCAAAATCCCCAAAAAAAATTTCCCAAATCAAAATCCCCAAAATCAAAATCCCCAAAGTAAAAATCGCCAAAATCAAAATCTCCAACACCAAATCCCCGTTTTATGTGTGAAATAAATTCAAATTATATTTAAAATCGCCGCGACCAAAAAAGGCTAATAATTCATACCAACTTTCTGCATAGGCGGCCTTCGGCCGCGCTTATAAAAAATAACCCTGGGCTACGCCATCCAGGTCCGGACGTGGCTACCGCCACGGTGATGTCCTTCTGCGTAGTACACCCATTTATTTTAGTATAGGTGAGGCTTGCAAATTCTGCACATGAAACACAACTTTTGTATCAATTTTTGTTACACTCTTGTTGTTCGCGTATCGCCCTTTTACTGTTTTGATGTTAACTCCAATTTAATATGATTGAATTATTGCGATTAATAATAATTGCGATTAATAATAATATGCATAGGTAAAAATATGTATAGACATAAAATTAAAATGTGGTTATACATACATAAATACGAATTTTAGCCCAGATCGAACAATGTTTTTGCTATTTTTTACACGGTAATATTGTTTATTCAAACCATGGAAATTTTGTTTGGGGCATTGATTTTAGGGATCTTTTCTTTGGGTATTTTGATTTTGGAGAGTTTTTCTTTGGGGATTTTGATTTTGGGGATTTTTACTTTGGGGATTTTGATTTTGGGGATTATTTATTTGGTGATTTTTTTTCCTTGGGGATTTTGTGTTTGGGGATTTTTTTTCGGGGATTTTGTGGCACTCCCGCCTTATCCACTAGGCTTTCCTGCTTTCATTTGTTTTCTCGCTTAATTCAGTTTACCTCATTTCTATACTATCAACACAACTGAGACATTCTGCCTCTATTAATTTGTGTGTTATGTAGATTTGTTTTTTTTTTAAGTTTATTTTTCGTTACGAATTAGAAGCTTTGTAAACTCGTCCTCAGTTTAAAATATTTATGTTTGTTTGTTTTAATTGTGTGTTCAATTTATACTTATTATTAAGAATTCATGAGTTTAACACCAGTTTATAATAACTGAATATTCAATTATTATGTTTTCTAAGAGAAACTGAAAAGAAAGAAAGAAAAATTTTTGGCATATTATGATGGTACCATTTCGAAATCTGCCACGTAATCATCATCAGGCAATTTCGTAATGATATCAAAGGTTTCACCGAGATTCGAACCACGAATCACACGCTGAAACTGCAGTTGCCTTATCCACTAAGCTATCCTGCTTGTATTTGTTTCCTTGCTTAATTCAGTTTATCTGATTTCTACACTAAAAACGCAATTGAGACATTATGCCTTTATTAATTTGTGTGTTATGTAGATTTGTTTTTGTAAATTTTCTTTTTAGTCGCGAATGAGAAGCTTTGTAAACTTGTGTTCAGTTCTACATCTTTATGTTTGTTTGTTTTAATGGTGTGTTCAATTTATACTTATTATTAAGAATTCATGAGCTTAATACCGGCTTATAATAATTAAATGTTCAATTATTATGTTTTTCTAAGAGAAACTGAAAAGGAAGAAAGAAACACTTAATGGCATATTGCGATGGTACCATTTCCAAAACCGCCACGTAATCATCATCGGGCAATTTCGTAATGTTATCAAAGGTTTCACCGTGATTCATATGCGAACCACACGGTGAAACTGCAGTTCCTTGTTTAATTCAATTTATCTAATTTCTACAATAACAACACCATTGAGACATTGTGCTTCAATTAATTTGTGTGTTATTTAGATTTGTTTTTGTAAAGTTTCTTTTTCGTTGCGAATGAGAAGCTTTGTAAACTCGTGCTCAGTTTTACATATTTATGTTTGCTTGTTTTAATGCTGTGTACAATTTATACTTATTATTAAGAATTCAAGAGCGTAACACAGGCTTATAATAATTGAATATTCAATTATGTTTTTCTAAGAGAAACTGAAAAGAAAGAAAGAAACCCTTAATGGCATATTGCGATGGTGCCATTTCGAAAACCGCCACGTACACATCATCAAGCAATTTTGTAATATTATCAAAGATTTCACCGAGATTCGAAATACAATTTCGAATACCGCCACGTTATCATCATCATGTAATTTCATAATGCTATCAAAGGTTTCATCGAGATTCGAACGGCGAATCACACGGTGAGACTGCAGTTGCCTTAACCACTTGGTTATCCTGCTTGTATTTGTTTTCTTGTATACTTCAGTTTATCTCATTTCTAAACTAACAACACAATTGAGACATTCTGCCTCTATTAATTTGGGTGTTATGTAAATCTGTTTTTGTAAAGTTTCTTTTTCGTTGCGAGTGAGAAGTTTTGTAAACTCGTGCTCAGTTTTACATATTTATGTTTGTTTGTTTCAATGGTGTGTTCAATTTATACTTATTATTAAGAATTCAAGAGCGTAACACAGGCTTATAATAATTGAATATTCAATTATGTTTTTCTAAGAGAAACTGAAAAGAAAGAAAGAAACCCTTAATGGCATATTGCGATGGTGCCATTTCGAAAACAGCCACGTTATCATAATCAGGCGATTTCGTAATGTTATCAAGGTTTCGCCGAGATCCAAATACGACTCACACGTTGACACTGCAGTTGCCTTAACCACTATGCTATTCTGCTAGTATTTGTTTCTTCGCTTAATTCAGTTTATCTCATTTCTACACTAACAACACAATTGAGACATTCTGCCTCTTTTAATTTGTGTGTTATGTAGATTTGTTTCAGTAAAGTTTCTTTTTCCTAGCGATTGAGAAGCTTTGTAAACTCGTTCTCAGTTTTACATATCTATGTTTGTTTGTTTTAGTGGTGTGTTCAATTTATACTTATTATTAAGAATTAATGAGCTTAACACCGGCTTGTAACAATTGAATATTCAATTATGTTTTTCTAATAGAAACTGAAAAGAAAGAAAGAAACCCTTAATGGCAATCAAGGTTTCGCCGAGATTCAAATACGGCTCACACGTTGACACTGCAGTTGCCTTAACCACTATGCTATTCTGCTTGTATTTGTTTCTTCGCTTAATTCAGTTCATCTCATTTCTACACTAAAAACACAATTGAGACATTCTGCCTCTTTTAATGTGTGTGTTATGTAGATTTGTTTTTGTAAAGTTTATTTTTCATTGCGAGTGAGAAGCTTTGTAAACTCGTGCTCAGTTTTACATATTTATGTTTGCTTGTTTTAATGGTGTGTTCAATTTATACTTATTATTAAGAATTCATGAGCTTAACACCGGCTTATAACAATTGAATATTCAATTATGGTTTTCTAAGAGAAACCGAAAAGAAAGAAAGAAACATTTACAGGCATATTGCGGTGGTACCATTTCGAAATTGAGACGTAATCGTCATCAGGCAATTTCGTAATATTATCAGAGTTTTCACCGATATTCAAACCACCATTATGTAGATTTGTTTTGTAAAATTTCTTTTTCGTTCCGAATTAGAAGCTTTGTAAACTCGTGCTCAGTTTTACATATTTATGTTTGTTTGTTTCAATGGTGTGTTCAATTTATACTTATTATTAAGAATTCAAGAGCGTAACACAGGCTTATAATAATTGAATATTCAATTATATTTTTCTAAGAGAAACCGAAAAGAAAGAAAGATACATTTACTGGCATATTGCGGTGGTACCATTTTCATCATGAGGCAATTTCGTAATAATATCAAAGACCACCGAGATTCGAAGCGCGAATCACACGGTGAAGCTGCATTTGCCTTATCTACTAGGCTATCCTGCTTGTATTTGTTTCCTTACTTATTTCAGTTTATCTCATTTCTACACTAACAACACAATTGAGATATTCTGCCTCTATTATTTTGTTTGTTATGTAGATTTGTTTTTGTAAAGTTTCTTTTTCGTTGCGAATGAGAAGCTTTGTAAACTCGTGCTCAGTTTTACATATTTATGTTTGCTTGTTTTAATGCTGTGTTCAATTTATACTTATTGTTAAGAATTTATGAGCTAAATACCGGCTTATAATAATTGAATATTTAATTATCATGTTCTTTTAAGAGAAACTGAAAAGAAAGAAACAAACATTTACTGGCATATTGCAATGGTACCATTTCGAAAACTGCCACGTAATCATCATCAGGCAATTTCGTGATGTTATCAAAAGTATCACCGAGATTCGAACCGTGAATCATTCCGAAGTTATAAACTTAGATAGTTTCATCTGTGATTTAAACCTGATCAGAAATCAATGGGAAAACGTTTTATGCGAATGCAAAACAGTCGCCACTGGATTGGGAATCTCACCAAAGTTTCCTGACGTTCGAAAAAGGAATCGCAAAAGAAATTTTTATGAATGTGAAGAGAACGAGACGATCAACGATTATCACGAGACTGATCATCATATCAGCTTTTTGGTGATAGTTGATTCCATTAATGCAGTTATTACCGAACGATTTGCTGTCATGGAAAATTTGAAGAACACCTTTTCTTTTTTGTGGCAATTTGGATACATGGATGAGGTTTCAATACGAGAAAATGCCGTTAAATTTGTCAGAAAATACAATTCAGATGGCTTATAATAATTGAATATTTAATTAATATATTTTTTTAAGAGAAACTGAAAAGAAATAAAGAAACATTTACTGGCATATTGCGATGGTATCATTTCGAAATCGACACGTAATCATCATCAGGCAAATTCGTAATGTTATCAAAAGTTTCACCGAAATTCAAGCCTCGAATCTCACGATGAAACTGCAGTTGCCTTAGCCACTAGGCTATTTTGCTTGTATTTGTATCCTTGCTTAATTCAGTTTATCTCATTTCTACACTAACAACACAATACAGACATTTTGCTCTATTAATTTGTGTGTTATGTAGATTTGTTTTTGTAAAGTTTCTTTTTCGTAGCGAATGGAAAGCTTTGTGCACTAGCTCTCAGCTCTACATATTTATGTTTGTTTGTTTTAATGTTGTGTTCAATTTATACTTATTATTAAGAATTCATGAGCTTAACACCGGCTTGTCATAATTAAATATTCAATTATTATGTTTTTCTAAAAGAACTGAAAAGAAAGAAAGAAACATTTACTGGCATATTGCGGTGGTATCATTTGCAAAACCGCCACGTAATCATCATCAGGCGATTTCGTAATGTTATCAAACGTTTCACCGAGATTCGAACCGCGAATCACAAGGTGAAACTGAAATTCCCTTAACCAATATTTAATAATGCAAAATGGTCTTTATTAAAGTACTTCACAATAACACTGATACTTCACAATTAATAGCTTGCTTAAATGAAACTGATTATCGCGCCTCTACTATTGCTGCCTTTTATATTCTGTGATTTCCTCGTTGCATCTTCTAGGCGCTTCCAGAATTTACTTAGTTACTGCTATAAAATTATAACTACAGATGCACGTGTATAGCTTCTCATATGCACGTGTATTTGTGAGCGACCCTTCCACAATTATAATTGCATACTTTAGGGAGCATCTCAGATAAGATATCTGCAAGTATTTGTACGTCTCTTCTGTGCTACGTGCACGTACATATGATTGATCTATTGATGTGCACACAAGTCACTGCTTAGCATCGCCTTAGAAATAATATGATGCCTTAGTGTTGCTAATATTCGTCACAGTGCCCTTCACCTAAGTCTGATCGTTCGATCAGACAAATCTCTCGATTTAAACGGCGCGCCGTTCGCAACTCCAAATGTACCACTCTTCTATTTCGTGGTTTCCCAATGGTTTGTATGAGGTAGATGGTATCACTGATCTTCTTCGAAACTTTGTACGGGCCTTCCAACTGCACCGAAATTTGGATGGAACACCTATCCGCCGGTTGT
This sequence comes from Eurosta solidaginis, assembly GCF_040869045.1. NCBI lineage: Eukaryota > Metazoa > Arthropoda > Insecta > Diptera > Tephritidae > Eurosta > Eurosta solidaginis. The sequence continues at coordinate 137,515,601 of NC_090320.1, read as the reverse complement.
ATTACAGTACCAAATCTCCCGGCAAGAAGCCGTTCGAATTATTGTTCACATGGTACCTGCGTTTCATCTTACTACTTATTATCCTGGATCGTTCCCTCGCACTCTGTTGTTTGGCCAATGGACTACTTCGCAGAGCTTGCGCTTGACGGATTGGGTTCGCATAATCTGTATCGTTCCAACGTTTCACAAGAGTGGTGCGCCCTGGCTTGAAACTACCCTCGCATTCCTTCTGGGAAATTCTTTTCTTCGTTTTCGTTTCAATAGCTGGAGCTGGCTCTGGCATCTGGCACGCTCTTACTCATCTCCTCCAGCTTTGCGTTTACGGCCACCCAAGTTGGAACTGCCAGGACCAAGATCGCAATGACATGCAATGTGACCGGCTTCCCGCATTTGATAACTCTTTCACTCCGCTTTTGCGATCCTTTAAGCGCCTCCAATATTGCGTCTACCCGCTCTGGCCTTTCTACTTCCACACGGCATGCTTTGAAAACTGGCTTACACAGAAGCGAAGCTATTTCCTGAATCAGAGCATGTGATACCGTTTCAAATTGTATCTTAAAGACCTGGAAAGGAACAGATCCGTCAAAAGATGAAGTCTTTACCTTCGGATTGCTTGCTGAAACAGCTGGGCGATTTATATGCAACTCCTGTATACGACCTCTCAAAGCTTCTACCTCGGCCTAGATTTTTTCCTATCGGCCACTGAAACCTTCATGAAACTGGGTTAGTTTCTCTTCCATGCGCACTTCCAGCTTAGATGATATACGGACTTCCAGCTCTTCAAGTTGTGTAGAGATCTGAGATGATATCTGCGCTGAAATTTGTGCCGACATTTCGGATATACGTGTCTCCTGTGATTCCAGGTGAGAATCCATATATGTTTTCTGTTCTTCCAGTTGAGTTTCCATCTTGGATGTTACTGTCAATGTTTGTGCAGATATTGCAGCTAATATCACGTTCAAGTCTGTGCTGGTAACTGCCTGCGATGTTTCCTTTTTCTCCTCAATTTTTGTTGTTGTCTCGCCCCCATTAGTATGAAAGACATCACCGTCTACATTAATTCCTTCCGAATCCATAGCGTTTCGTAGCCGTGCTTGAAGTTCATTCTTTTTGCCGGTTGTATTCAATCCACGGGCTTCCAACTCCTTTTTCAGTTGCTGGATCCTTAATTCACTCCATTTTGCCATGTCTTCGGAATTTATTCAGCAATTCCTATTCTGACACCAATTGTAACGAATTTAGTGCAATTCCTCTTATTTGCAACCTTCTGCCAACGTTCGTATCGCTAAACTGTTGAAATAATAACTCCAATATTTAATAATGCAAAATGGCCTTTATTAAGGTACTTCACAATAAAATGATACTTCACAACCAATAGCTTGCGTAAATGAAACTGATTCTCGCGCCTCTACTGTTGCTGCCTTTTATACTCTGTGATTTTCTCTTTGCATCTTCTAGGCGCTTCCAGAATTTACTTAGTTACTGCTATAAAATTATAACTACAGATTCACGTGTATAACTTCTCATATCCGCGTGTATTTGCGAGCGACACTTCCACAATTATAATTGCATAATTTGGGAGCATCTCAGATAAGATATCTGAATGTGTTTGTGCGTCTCTTCTTCGCTGCGTGTACGTACATATGTGTAGACATAATGATTGACCTATTGATGAGCATACAAGTCACTGCTTAGCATCGGCTTAGAGATGATAGTATCCCTTAGTGTTGCTAATATTCGTCCCAATATTTATGTTTGTTTGTTTCAATGGTGTGTTCAATTTATACTTATTATTAAGAATTCATGAACTTAACGCTGCTTATAATAATTGAATATTCAATTATTATGTTTTTCTAAGAGAAACAGAAAAGAAATAAAGAAACTAGTAATTGTGATAATTTCAAATTAATATTGTTGTTGTTTTTGTGTTTTTATTATTGACAAATACATAATTGCTCCAGAAGAAGCCAAGGAAATTTGGCGAAACGACGAGCTGTAAGGTGAAATAAATTGTTTTATTTGCACTACTCCCGAATAGATCGGAAAAGCTTACCAAAAATATATGAAATACAATCAAACCGATCGGAAACCAATATAAGAAATAAAGAAACATTTACTGGCATATTGCGATGGCACCATTTCGAAAGCCGCCACGTAATCATCATCAGGTAATTTCGTAATGTTATCGAAGGTTTCACCGAGATTCGAACCACGAATCACACGCTGAAACTGCAGTTGCCTTAATTCAGTTTATCTCATTGCTACACTAACAACGCAATTGAGACATTATGCCTCTATTAATTTGTGTGTTATGTAGATTTGGTATTGTAAAGTTTCTTTTTAGTCGCGAATGAGAAGCTTTGTAAACTTGTGCTCAGTTCTACATATTTTTGTTTGTTTCTTTTAATGATGTGTTCAATTTATACTTATTATTAAGAATTCATGAGCTTAACACCAGCTTATTTTTTTTTTTCTAAGAGAAACTGAAAAGGAAGAAAGAAACACTTAATGGCATATTGCGATGGTACTATTTCGAAAACCGCCACGTAATACTCACCGGGCAATTTCGTAATGTTATCAAAGGTTTCACCGTGATTCAAATGCGAATCACGCGGGGAAACTGCAGTTCCTTTTTTAATTCAATTTATCTAATTTCTACACTAACAACACAATTGAGACATTCTGCCTATATTAATTTGTCTGTTAAGTAGATTTGTTTTTGTAAAGTTTATTTTTCGTTGCGAATGAAAAACTTTGTAAACTCGTGCTCAGTTTAAAATATTTATGTTTGTTTGTTTTAATTGTGTGTTCAATTTATACTTATTATTAACAATTCATGAGTTTAACACCGGTTTATAACAATTGAATATTCAATTACGTTTTTCTAAAAGAAACTGAAAAGAAAGAAAAAACATTTACTGGCATATTGCGATGGTACCATTTCGAAAACCGCCATGTTAACATCATCAGGCAATTTTGTAATATTATCAAAGATTTCACCGAGATTCGAACTACAATTTCGAAAACCGCCACGTTATCATCATCAGGCAATTTCATAATGCTATCAAGGGTTTCACCGAGATTCGAACGGCGAATCACACGGTGAGACTGCAGTTGCCTTAACCACTTGGTAATCCTGCTTGTATTTGTTTTCTTGTTTACTTCAGTTTATCTAATTTCTAAACTAACAACACAATTGAGACATTCTGCCTCTTTTAATTTGGGTGTTATGTAAATCTGTTTTTGTAAAGTTTCTTTTTCGTTGCGAGTGAGAAGCTTTGTAAACTCGTGCTCAGTTTTATATATTTATGTTTGTTTGTTTTAATGGTGTTTTCAATTTATACTTATTATTAAGAATTCATGAGCTTAACACCGGCTTATAACAACTGAATATTTAATTATGTTTTTCTAAGAGAAACTGAAAAGAAAGAAAGAAACACTTAATGGCATATTGCTATGGTACCATTTCGAAAACCGCTACGTTATCATAATCAGGCGATTTCGTAATGTTATCAAGGTTTCGCCGAGATTCAAATATGGCTCACACGTTGACACTGCAGTTGCCTTAACCACTAGGCTATTCTGCTTGTGTTTGTTTCTTCGCTTAATTCAGTTTATCTCATTTCTACACTAACAACACAATTGAGACATTCTGCCTTTATTAATTTGTGTGTTATGTAGATTTGTTTTGTAAAGTTTATTTTTCATTGCGGGTGAGAAGCTCTGTAAACTCGTGCTCAGTTTTACATATTTATGTTTGTTTGTTTTAATGGTGTGTTCAATTTATACTTATTGTTAAGAATTCATGACCTAACACCGGCTTATAATAATTTAATATTTAATTATTATGTTCTTCTAAGAGAAACTGAAAAGAAGCAAGAAACATTTACTGGCATATTGCAATGGAACCATTTCGAAAACTGCTACGTAATCATCATGAGGCAATTTCGTAATGTTATCAAAGGTATCACGGAGATTCGATCTGTGATTCATTTCGAAGTTACAAGCTAAGAAAGTTTCATCTCTGATTTAAATCTGATCAGAAATTAATGGGAAAACGTTTTATGCGAATGCAAAACAGTCGCCACTGGATTGGGAATTTCACCAAAGTTTCCTGCCGTTCGAAAAATGAATCGTAAAAGTTATTTTTATGAATGTGAAGAGAACGAGACGATCAACGATGATCACGAGACTGATTTCAAAAACAACATCTTTTTGGTGATGGTAGATTCGATTATTGCAGGTATTACCGAACGATTTGCTGTCATGAAAAATTTGAAGAACACCTTTTCTTTTTTGTGGCAATTTGGATACATGGATGAGGTTTCAATACGAGAAAATGCCGTTAAATTTGTCAGAAAATACAATTCAAAGGCTTATAATAATTGAATATTCAATTATTATGTTTTGAGACATTCTGCCTCTATTAGTTTGTGTGTTATGTAGATTTGTTTTTTTAAAGTTTATTTTTCATTGCAAGTGAGTAGCTTTGTAAACTCGTGCTCAGTTTTACATATTTATGTTTGTTTGTTTTAATGGTGTGTTCAATTTATACTTATTGTTAAGAATTCATGACCTAACACCGGCTTATAATAATTGAATATTTAATTATTATGTTCTTCTAAGAGAAACTGAAAAGAAAGAAAAAACATTTACAGGCATATTGCGATGGTACCATTTCGAAATTGACAAGTAATCCTCATCAGGCTATTTCGTAATATTATCAAAGATTTCACCAAGATTCGAACCACCATTATGTAGATTTGTTTTGTAAAATTTCTCTTTCGTTCCGAATGAGAAGCTTTGTAAACTCGTGCTCAGTTTTACATATTTATGTTTGTTTGTTTCAATGGTGTGTTCAATTTATACTTATTATTAAGAATTCAAGAGCGTAACACAGGCTTATAATAATTGAATATTCAATTATATTTTTCTAAGAGAAACCGAAAAAAAGAAAGATACATTTACTGGCATATTGCGATGGTACCATTTTCATCATCAGGCAATTTCGTAATAATATCAAAGACCACCGAGATTCGAAGCGCGAATCACACGGTGAAGCTGCATTTGCCTTATCTACTAGGCTATCCTGCTTGTATTTGTTTCCTTGGTTATTTCAGTTTATCTCATTTCTACCCTAACAACACAATTGAGATATTCTGCCTCTATTATTTTGTTTGTTATGTAGATTTGTTTTTGTAAAGTTTCTTTTTCGTTGCGAATGAGAAGCTTTGTAAACTAGTGCTCAGTTTTACATATTTATGTTTGCTTGTTTTAATGCTGTGTTCAATTTATACTTATTGTTAAGAATTTATGAGCTAAATACCGGCTTATAATAATTGAATATTTAATTATCATGTTCTTTTAAGAGAAACTGAAAAGAAAGAAACAAACATTTACTGGCATATTGCAATGGTACCATTTCGAAAACTGCCACGTAATCATCATCAGGCAATTTCGTGATGTTATCAAAAGTATCACCGAGTTTCGAACCCTGAATCATTCCGAAGTTATAAACTTAGATAGTTTCATCTGTGATTTAAACCTGATCAGAAATCAATGGGAAAACCTTTTATGCGAATGCAAAACAGTCGCCACTGGATTGGGAATCTCACCAAAGTTTCCTGACGTTCGAAAAAGGAATCGCAAAAGAAATTTTTATGAATGTGAAGAGAACGAGACGATCAACGATTATCACGAGACTGATCATCATATCAGCTTTTTGGTGATAGTTGATTCGATTAATGCAATTATTACCGAACGATTTGCTGTCATGGAAAATTTGAAGAACACCTTTTCTTTTTTGTGGCAATTTGGATACATGGATGAGGTTTCAATACGAGAAAATGCCGTTAAATTTGTCAGAAAATACAATTCAGATGGCTTATAATAATTGAATATTTAATTAATATGTTTTTTTTTAAGATAAACTGAAAAGAAATAAAGAAACATTTACTGGCATATTGCGATGGTATCATTTCGAAATCGACACGTAATCATCATCAGGCAAATTCGTAATGTTATCAAAAGTTTCACCGAAATTCAAGCCTCGAATCTCGCGATGAAACTGCAGTTGCCTTAGCTACTAGGCTATTTTGCTTGTATTTGTATCCTTGCTAAATTCAGTTAATCTCATTTCTACACTAACAACACAATACAGACATTTTGCTCTATTAATTTGTGTGTTATGTAGATTTGTTTTTGTAAAGTTTCTTTTTCGTAGCGAATGGCAAGCTTTGTGAACTCGTTCTCAGCTCTACATATTTATGTTTGTTTGTTTTAATGTTGTGTTCAATTTATACTTATTATTAAGAATTCATGAGCTTAACACCGGCTTGTCACAATTAAATATTCAATTATTATGTTTTTCTAAAAGAACTGAAAAGAAAGAAAGAAACATTTACTGGCATATTGCGGTGGTATCATTTGCAAAACCGCCACGTAATCATCATCAGGCGATTTCGTAATGTTATCAAACGTTTCACCGAGATTCGGACCGCGAATCACACGGTGAAACTGAAATTCCCTTAACCAATATTTAATAATGCAAAATGGTCTTTATTAAAGTACTTCACAATAACGCTGATACTTCACAATTAATAGCTTGCTTAAATGAAGCTGATTACCGCGCCTCTGCTATTGCTGCCTTTTATATTCTGTGATTTCCTCGTTGCATCTTCTAGGCGCTTCCAGAATTTACTTAGTTACTGCTATAAAATTATAACTACAGATGCACGTGTATAGCTTCTCATATGCACGTGTATTTGTGAGCGACCCTTCCACAATTATAATTGCATACTTTAGGGAGCATCTCAGATAAGATATCTGCATGTATTTGTACGTCTCTTCTGTGCTACGTGCACGTACATATGATTGATCTATTGATGTGCACACAAGTCACTGCTTAGCATCGCCTTAGAAATAATATGATGCCTTAGTGTTGCTAATATTCGTCACACTGCCCTTCACCTAAGTCTGATCGTTCGATCAGACAAATCTCTCGATCTAAACGGCGCGCCGTTCGCAACTCCAAATGTACCACTCTTCTATTTCGTGGTTTCCCAATGGTTTGTATGAGGTAGGTGGTATCACTGATCTTCTTCGAAACTTTGTACGGGCCTTCCAACTGTACCGAAATTTGGATGGAACACCTATCCGCCGGTTGTATTACAGTACCAAATCTCCCGGCAAGAAGCCTTTCGAATTATTGTTCACATGGTACCTGCGTTTCATCTTACTACTTATTATCCTGGATCGTTCCCTCGCACTCTGTTGTTTGGCCAATGGACTACTTCGCAGAGCTTGCGCTTGACGGATTGGCTTCGCATAATCTGTATCGCTCCCACGTTTCACAACAGTGGTGCGCCCTGGCTTGAAACTACCCTCGCATTTCTTCTGGGAAATTCTTTTCTTCGTTTTCGTGCGTCCCCTTGGTTTTGTCAATGCCAGTGTTTCTCAGGCAGGTACTTTTGATTTCGCTTTACTTAGCCCATTCGATCCATCAACTTTTACCGTTGACTTCCGTGGTCTTTGTCGAGTCTTCTCCACCAGTACTCGATTACTGCTGAACCCTTCCTCCAAACTAAAGTTAAGTGGTACATCATGGTTCTCATAACGCATAACCCTTCTTTGCATATCGATCTTGATGTCATGGGCAACTACGAAGTCAACTCCCAATATGACTTCATTAACAATCTCCGCCACAATGAATTTTTGTACAACAATGACCTTCCCAATTAAGACTTCACATATCACTTCTCCCTGGACTTGGTTATACTCGCCTGTGACCGTACGCAACATGAGATGCGCCCGTATCTGCAGTCAGTACACGCTCCTTGCCATCCACATTCCTTTTGACGGTAAGACTACTTGATTTCTTTCCAATTTGCTACACAGATATCACAGAACATTCAATAGCTGGAGCTGGCTCTGGCATCTGGCACGCTCTTACTCATCTCCTCCAGCTTTGCGTTTACGGCCACCCAAGTTGGAACTACCAGGACCAAGATCGCAATGACATGTAATGTGACCGGCTTCCCGCATTTGATAACTCTTTCACTCCGCTTTTGCGATCCTTTAAGCGCCTCCAATATTGCGCCTACCCGCTCTGGCCTTTCTACTTCCACACGGCATGCTTTGAAAACTGGCTTACACAGAAGCGAAGCTGTTTCCTGAATCAGAGCATGTGATACCGTTTCTGTGAATGTAGGTTTTGGGTTTGCGTATATCGCTCGCTTCGTTTCCACGTCCCGTATGCCATTTATAAACCTCTGGATTTTTACCCTTTCGGTGTATTCCACGGATGCGTCCGCATTTTCTAAATGTGCCAGCCTTTCAACATCCGACGCAAACTCTTGCAATGTTTCACCAGGCCTCTGGAAGCGGTTCAGTAATTCCATTTGGTAAATCTGTCTCCTATGCTCAGTTTCGTATCGTCTTTCTAGAGCGCCCATCAATGCTTCATAACAGTTCCGTTCGCCCTCTGGAATGGTTTGTAAAATCTCAGCTGCAGGCCCTTTCACTGCAGGCCCTTTCACTGCCATGAACAGTGCATCAACTTTATCATCCTCATTCTAGTTTTTCACTGCTGACGTCTTTTCAAATTGTATCTTAAAGACCTGGAAAGGAACAGATCCGTCAAAAGATGGAGTCTTTACCTTCGGATTGCTTGCTGAAACAGCTGGGCGATTTATATGCAACTCCTGTATACGACCTCTCAAAGCTTCTACCTCGGCCTAGATTTTTTCCTATCGGCCACTGAAACCTTCATGAAACTGGGTTATTTTCTCTTCCATGCGCACTTCCAGCTTAGATGATATACGGACTTCCAGCTCTTCAAGTTGTGTAGAGATCTGAGATGATATCTGCGCTGAAATTTGTGCCGACATTTCGGATATACGTGTCTCCTGTGATTCCAGTTGAGAATCCATAAGTTTTCTGTTCTTCCAGTTGAGTTTCCATCTTGGATGTTACTGTCAACGTTTGTGCAGATATTGCAGCTAATATCACGTTCAAGTCTGTGCTGGTAACTGCCTGCGATGTTTCGTTTTTCTCCTCAATTTTTGTTGTTGTCTCGCCCCCATTAGTATGAAAGACATCACCGTCTACATTAATTCCTTCCGAATCCATAGCGTTTCGTAGCCGTGCTTGAAGTTCATTCTTTTTGCCGGTTGTATTCCATCCACGGGCTTCCAACTCCTTTTTCAGTTGCTGGATCCTTAATTCACTCCATTTTGCCATGTCTTCGGAATTTATTCAGCAATTCCTATTCTGACACCAATTGTAACGAATTTAGTGCAATTCCTCTTATTTGCAACCTTCTACCAACGTTCGTATCGCTAAACTGTTGAAATAATAACTCCAATATTTAATAATGCAAAATGTCCTTTATTAAGGTACTTCACAATAAAATGATACTTCACAACCAATAGCTTGCGTAAATGAAACTGATTCTGGCGCCTCTACTGTTGCTGCCTTTTATACTCTGTGATTTTCTCTTTGCATCTTCTAGGCGCTTCCAGAATTTACTTAGTTACTGCTATAAAATTATAACTACAGATTCATGTGTATAACTTCTCATATGCGCGTGTATTTGTGAGTGACACTTCCACAATTATAATTGCATAATTTGGGAGCATCTCAGATAAGATATATGAATGTGTTTGTGCGTCTCTTCTTCGCTGCGTGTACGTACATATGTGTAGACATAATGATTGACCTATTGATGAGCATACAAGTCACTGCTTAGCATCGGCTTAGAGATGATATTATCCCTTAGTGTTGCTAATATTCGTCCCAATATTAATGTTTGTTTGTTTCAATGGTGTGTTCAATTTATACTTATTATTAAGAATTCATGAACTTAACGCTGCTTATAATAATTGAATATTCAATTATTATGTTTTTCTAAGAGAAACAGAAAAGAAATAAAGAAACTGGTAATTGTGATAATTTCAAATTAATATTGTTGTTGTTTTTGTGTTTTTATTATTGACAAATACATAATTGCTCCAGAAGAAGCCAAGGAAAATTGGCGAAACGACGAGCTGTAAGGTGAAATAAATTTTTTTATTTGCACTACTCCCGAATAGATCGGAAACGCTTACCACAAATATATGAAATACAATCAAACCGATCGGAAACCAATATAAGAAATAAAGAAACATTTACTGGCATATTGCGATGGCACCATTTCGAAAGCCGCCACGTAATCATCATCAGGTAATTTCGTAATGTTATCGAAGGTTTCACCGAGATTCGAACCACGAATCATACGGTGAAACTGCAGTTGCCTTAGCCACTAGGCTATTTTGCTTGTATTTGTATCCTTGCTTAATTCAGTTTATCTCATTTCTACACTAACAACACAATTGAGACATTCTATCTTTATTAATTTGTGTGTTATGTAATTTGTTTTTGTAAAGTTTCTTTATCGTAGCGAATGAGAAGCTTGTAAACTCGTGTTCAGTTTAACATATTAATGTTTGTTTGTTTCAATGGTATGTTCAATTTATACTTATTATTAAGAATTCATGGGCTTAACACCTGTTTATAATAACTGAATATTCAATTATTATGTTTTTCTAAGAGAAACTGAAAACAAAGAAAGAAACATTTACTGGCATATTGCGATGGTACCTTTTCGAAAACCGCCACGTAGTCATCATCAGGCAATTTCGTAATGTTATCAAAGGTTTCACCGAGATTCGAACCACGAATCATACGGTGAAACTGCAGTTTCCTTAACCACTAGGCTATTCTGCTTGTATTTGTTTCCTGGCTTAATTCAGTTTATCCCATTTCTACACTAACAACACAATTGAGACATTACGCCTCTATTAATTTGTGTGTTATGTAGATTTGTTTTTGTAAAGTTTCTTTTTCGTAGCGATTGGGAAGTTTTGTAAACTCGTGTTCAGTTCTACATATTTATGTTTGTTTGTATAATAAATAAATATTCAATTATTATGTTTTTCTAAGAGAAACTGAAAGGAAAAAAATAAACATTTATTGGCATATTGCGATGGTACCACTTCGAAAACCACCACGTAATCATCATCAGGCAATTTCTTAAGGTTATCAAAGGTTTCACCGAGATTCCAATGCGAATCACACGGTTAAACTGCAGCTGCCTTAACCACTAGGCTATCCTGCTTGTATTTGTTTCCTTGCTTAATTCAGTGTATCTCATTTCTACACTAACAACACAATTGAGACATTCTGCCTATATTAATTTGTCTGTTAAGTAGATTTGTTTTTGTAAAGTTTATTTTTCGTTGCGAAAGAAAAGTTTTGTAAACTCGTGCTCAGTTTAAAATATTTATGTTTGTTTGTTTTAATTGTGTGTTCAATTTATACTTATTATTAAGAATTCATGAGTTTAACACCGGTTTATAATAACTGAATATTCAATTATTATGTTTTCTAAGAGAAACTGAAAAGAAAGAAAGAAAGGAAAAAAATAAACATTTATTGGCATATTACCATGGTACCATTTCGAAACTGCCACGTAATCATCATCAGGCAATTTCGTAATGATATCAAAGGTTTCACCGAGATTCGAACCACGAATCACACGCTGAAACTGCAGTTGCCTTAATTCAGTTTGTCTCATTGCTACACTAACAACGCAATTGAGACATTATGCCTCTATTAATTTGTGTGTTATGTAGATTTGGTATTGTAAAGTTTCTTTTTAGTCGCGAATGAGAAGCTTTGTAAACTTGTGCTTAGTTCTACATATTTATGTTTGCTTCTTTTAATGGTGTGTTAAATTTATACTTATTATTAAGAATTCATGAGCTTAACACCAGCTTATTTTTTTTTCTAAGAGAAACTGAAAAGGAAGAAAGAAACACTTAATGGCATATTGCGATGGTACTATTTAAAAAAACCGCCACGTAATCATCACCGGGCAATTTCGTAATGTTATCAAAGGTTTCACCGTGATTCAAATGCTAATCACGCGGTTAAACTGCAGCTGCCTTAACCACTAGGCTATCCTGCTTGTATTTGTTTCCTTGCTTAATTCAGTGTATCTCATTTCTACACTAACAACACAATTGAGACATTCTGCCTATATTAATTTGTCTGTTAAGTAGATTTGTTTTTGTAAAGTTTATTTTTCGTTGCGAAAGAAAAGTTTTGTAAACTCGTGCTCAGTTTAAAATATTTATGTTTGTTTGTTTTAATTGTGTGTTCAATTTATACTTATTATTAAGAATTCATGAGTTTAACACCGGTTTATAACAATTGAATATTCAATTACGTTTTTCTAAAAGAAACTGAAAAGAAAGAAAAAACATTTACTGGCATATTGCGATGGTACCATTTCGAAAACCGCCATGTAAACATCATCAGGCAATTTTGTAATATTATCAAAGATTTCACCGAGATTCGAACTACAATTTCGAAAACCGCCACGTTATCATCATCAGGAAATTTCATAATGCTATCAAGGGTTTCACCGAGATTCGAACGGCGAATCACAGGGTGAGACTGCAGTTGCCTTAACCACTTGGTAATCCTGCTTGTATTTGTTTTCTTGTTTACTTCAGTTTATCTAATTTCTAAACTAACAACACAATTGAGACATTCTGCCTCTATTAATTTGGGTGTTATGTAAATCTGTTTTTGTAAAGTTTCTTTTTCGTTGCGAGTGAGAAGCTTTGTAAACTCGTGCTCAGTTTTATATATTTATGTTTGTTTGTTTTAATGGTGTTTTCAATTTATACTTATTATTAAGAATTCATGAGCTTAACACCGGCTTATAACAACTGAATATTTAATTATGTTTTTCTAAGAGAAACCGAAAAAAAGAAAGAAACACTTAATGGCATATTGCTATGGTACCATTTCGAAAACCGCCACATTATCATAATCAGGCGATTTCGTAATGTTATCAAGGTTTCGCCGAGATTCAAATACGGCTCACACGTTGACACTGCAGTTGCCTTAACCACTAGGCTATTCTGCTTGTGTTTGTTTCTTCGCTTAATTCAGTTTATCTCATTTCTACACTAACAACACAATTGAGACATTCTGCCTCTATTAATTTGTGTGTTATGTAGATTTGTTTTGTAAAGTTTATTTTTCATTGCGGGTGAGAAGCTCTGTAAACTCGTGCTCAGTTTTACATATTTATGTTTGTTTGTTTTAATGGTGTGTTCAATTTATACTTATTGTTAAGAATTCATGATCTAACACCGGCTTATAATAATTTAATATTTAATTATTATGTTCTTCTAAGAGAAACTGAAAAGAAGGAAGAAACATTTACTGGCATATTGCAATGGAACCATTTCGAAAATTGCCACGTAATCATCATGAGGCAATTTCGTAATGTTATCAAAGGTATCACGGAGATTCGATCTGTGATTCATTTCGAAGTTACAAGCTAAGAAAGTTTCATCTCTGATTTAAATCTGATCAGAAATTAATGGGAAAACGTTTTATGCGAATGCAAAACAGTCGCCACTGGATTGGGAATTTCACCGAAGTTTCCTGCCGTTCGAAAAATGAATCGTAAAAGTTATTTTTATGAATGTGAAGAGAACGAGACGATCAACGATGATCACGAGACTGATTTCAAAAACAACATCTTTTTGGTGATGGTTGATTCGATTATTGCAGGTATTACCGAACGATTTGCTGTCATGAAAAATCTGAAGAACACCTTTTCTTTTTTGTGGCAATTTGGATACATGGATGAGGTTTCAATACGAGAAAATGCCGTTAAATTTGTCAGAAAATACAATTCAAATGCTTATAATAATTGAATATTCAATTATTATGTTTTGAGACATTCTGCCTCTATTAGTTTGTGTGTTATGTAGATTTGTTTTTGTAAAGTTCATTTTTCATTGCGAGTGAGTAGCTTTGTTAACTCGTGCTCAGTTTTACATATTTGTGTTTGTTTGTTTTAATGGTGTGTTCAATTTATACTTATTGTTAAGAATTCATGACCTAACACCGCCTTATAATAATTGAATATTTAATTATTATGTTCTTCTAAGAGAAACTGAAAAGAAAGAAAAAACATTTACAGGCATATTGCGATGGTACCATTTCGAAATTGACAAGTAATCCTCATCAGGCAATTTCGTAATATTATCAAAGATTTCACCGAGATTCGAACCACCATTATGTAGATTTGGTTTGTAAAATTTCTCTTTCGTTCCGAATGAGAAACTTTGTAAACTCGTGCTCAGTTTTACATATTTATGTTTGTTTGTTTCAATGGTGTGTTCAATTTATACTTATTATTAAGAATTCAAAAGCGTAACACAGGCTTATAATAATTGAATATTCAATTATTATATTTTTCTAAGAGAAACCGAAAAGAAAGAAAGAAACATTTACTGGCATATTGCAATGGTCCCATTTCGAAAACCGCCACGTAATCATCATCAGGCAATTTCGTAATAATATCAAAGACCACCGAGATTCGAAGCGGTGAAGCTTCATTTGCCTTATCTACTAGGCTATCCTGCTTGTATTTGTTTCCTTGTTTAATTCAGTTTACCTCATTTCTACACAAACAACAAAATTGAGACATTATGCCTATATTAATTTGTGTGTTATGTAGATTTGTTTTAGTAAAGTTTCTTTTTCCTAGCGATTGAGAAGCTTTGTAAACTCGTGCTCAGTTTTACATATCTAAGTTTGTTTGTTTTAATGGTGTGTTCAATTTATACTTATTATTAAGAATTTATGAGCTTAACACCTGCTTATAATAATTGAATATCCAATTATTATGTTTATATAAGAAAAACGGAAACCAGGCAATCATCATATATATTAATTTGTGTGTTATGTAGATTTGTTTTAGTAAAGTTTCTTTTTCCTAGCGATTGAGAAGCTTTGTAAACTCGTGCTCAGTTTTACATATCTAAGTTTGTTTGTTTTAATGGTGTGTTCAATTTATACTTATTATTAAGAATTTATGAGTTTAACACCTGCTTATAATAATTGAATATTCAATTATTATGTTTATATAAGATAAACTGAAACCACGTAATCATCATCAGGCAATTTTGTAATATTATCAAAGATTTCACCGAGATTCCAACTACCATTTCAAAGGTCGCCACGTAATCATCATCAGGCAATTTCGTAATGCTATCAAGGGTTCCACCGAGATTCGAAACGCGAATCACACGGTGAGATTGGAGTTGCCTTAACCGGCTCTACCACGTTATCTGCAAAATCAAAATCCCCAAAAAAAATTCCCCAAATCAAAATCCCACACACCAAATCCCAGTTTTATGTGTGAAGTAAATTCAAATTAGGTTTAAAATCGTCGCGACCAAAAAAGGCTAATAATTCATACCAACTTTGTGCATAGGCGGCCTTCGGCCGCGCTTATAAAATATAACCCTGGGCTACGCCATCCAAGTCCGGACGTGGCTACCGCCACGGTGATGTCCTTCTGCGTAGTATACCCATTTATTTTAGTATAGGTGATGCTTGCAAATTCTGCACATGAAGCACCACTTTTGTATCAATTTTTGTTACACTCTTGTTGTTCGTGTATCGCCCTTTTATTGTTTTGATGTTAACTCCAATTTAATATGATTGAATTATTGCGATTAATAGTTCCACATATGCATAGGTAAAAATATGTATAGTCATAAAATTAAAATGTGGCTATACATACATAAATACGAATTTTAGCTCAGATCGAACAATGTTTTTGCTATTTTTTACACGGTAATATTGTTTATTCAAATGATGGAAATTCTGTTTGGGGATTTGATTTTAGGGATCTTTTCTTTGGGGATTTTGATTTTGGAGAGTTTTTCTTTGGGATTTTGATTTTTGGGATTTTTACTTTGGGGATTACTTATTTGGGGATTTTGTGTTTGTTGATTTTTTTTTCGGGGATTTTGTGGCACTCCCGCCTTAACCACTAGGCTTTCCTGCTTGTATTTGTTTCCTTGCTTAATTCAGTTTATCTCATTTCTATACTATCAAAACAATTGAGACATTCTGCCTCTATTAATTTGTGTGTTATGTAGATTTGTTTTTGTAAAGTTTCTTTTTCGTTGCGAATGAGAAGCTTTGTAAACTCGTGCTCAGTTTTACATATTTATGTTTGCTTGTTTTAATGGTGTGTTCAATTTATACTTATTGTTATGAATTTATTAGCTAAACACCGGCTAATAATAATTGGATATTTAATTATCATGTTATTTTAACAGAAACTGAAAAGAAAGAAAGAAACATTTACTGGCATATTGCAATGGTACCATTTCGAAAACTGCCACGTAATCATCATCAGGCAATTTCGTGATGTTATCAAAAGTATCACCGAGATTCGAACCGTGAATCATTCCGAATTTATAAAATTAGAAAGTTTCATCTGTGATTTAAACCTGATCAGAAATCAATGGGAAAACGTTTTATGCGAATCCAAAACAGTCGCCACTGGATTGGGAATCTCACCAAAGTTTCCTGACGTTCGAAAAAGGAATCGCAAAATAAATTTTTATGAATGTGAAGAGAACGAGACGATCAACGATTACCACGAGACTGATTTCAAAAACAACACCTTTTTGGCGATAGTTGATTCGATTACTGCAGTTATTATCGAACGATTTGCTGTCATAAAAAATTTGAAGAACACCTTTTCTTTTTTGTGGCAATTTGGATACATGGATGAGGTTTCAATACGAGAAAATGCCGTTAAATTTGTCAGAAAATACAATTCAGATGGCTTATAATAATTGAATATTCAATTAATATGTTTTTTTAAGAGAAACTGAAAAGAAATAAAGAAACATTTACTGGCACATTGCGATGGTATCATTTCGAAATCGACACGTAATCATCATCAGGCAAATTCGTAATGTTATCAAAAGTTTCACCGAAATTCAAACCTCGAATCTCACAGTGAAACTGCAGTTGCCTTAACCTCTAGGATATCCTGCTTGTATTTGTTTCCTTGCTTAATTCAGTTTACCTCATTTCTACACTAACAACAAAATTGAGACATTATGCCTATATTAATTTGTGTGTTATGTAGATTTGTTTTAGTAAAGTTTCTTTTTCCTAGCGATTGAGAAGCTTTGTAAACTCGTGCTCAGTTTTACATATCTATGTTTGTTTGTTTTAATGGTGTGTTCAATTTATACTTATTATTAAGAATTTATGAGCTTAACACCTGCTCATAATAATTGAATATTCAATTATTATGTTTATATAAGAAAAACTGAAACCACGTAATCATAATATATATTAATTTGTGTGTTATGTAAATTTGTTTTAGTAAAGTTTCTTTTTCCTAGCGATTGAGAAGCTTTGTAAGCTCGTGCTCAGTTTTACATATCTATGTTTGTTTGTTTTATTGGTGTGTTCAATTTATACTTATTATTAAGAATTTATGAGCTTAACACCTGCTTATAATAATTGAATATTCAATTATTATGTTTATATAAGAAAAACTGAAACCACGTAATCATCATCAGGCAATTTTGTAATATTATCAAAGATTTCACCGAGATTCCAACTACCATTTCAAAAATCGCCACGTAATCATCATTAGGCAATTTCGTAATGCTATCAAGGGTTTCACCGAGATTCGAAACGCGAATCACACGGTGAGATTGGAGTTGCCTTAACCACTAGGTTTTCCTGCTTGTATTTGTTTTCTCGCTTAATTCAGTTTATCTCATTTCTACGCTAACATCACAATTGAGAAATTCTGCCTCTATTAATTTTTATGTAGAATTGTTTTTGTAAATTTTCTTTTTTGTTGCGAATGAGAAGCTTTGTAAACTCATGCTCAGTTTTACATATTTATGTTTGTTTGTTTAAATGGTGTGTTCAATTTATACTTATTATTAAGAATTAGTGAGATTAACACTGGCTTATAATAATTGAATATTCAATTATTATGTTTTTCTAAGAGAAACTGAAAAGAAAGAAAGAAAGATTTACTGGCATATTGCGATGGTACCATGTCGAAAACCGCCACGTAATCATCATCAGGAAATTTCGTAATGCTATCAAGGGTTTCACCGAGATTCGAAACGCGAATCACACGGTGAGATTGGAGTTGCCTTAACCGGGTCTACCACGTTATCTGCAAAATCAAAATCCCCCAAAAAAATTCCCCAAATCAAAATCCCCAAAATCAAAATCCCCAACACCAAATACCCGTTTTATGTGTGAAATAAATTCAAATTAGGTTTAAAATCGCCGCGACCAAAAAAGGCTAATAATTCATACCAACTTTCTGCATAGGCGGCCTTCGTCCGCGCTTATAAAAAATAACCCTGGGCTACGCCATCCAAGTCCGGACGTGGCTACCGCCACGGTGATGTCCTTCTGCGTAGTACACCCATTTATTTTAGTATAGGTGAGGCTTGCAAATTCTGCACATGAAGCACCACTTTTGTATCAATTTTTGTTACACTCTTGTTGTTCGTGTATCGCCCTTTTATTGTTTTGATGTTAACTCCAATTTAATATGATTGAATTATTGCGATTAATAGTTCCACATATGCATAGGTAAAAATATGTATAGTCATAAAATTAAAATTTGGTTATACATACATAAATACGAATTTTAGCTCAGATCGAACAATGTTTTTGCTATTTTTTACACGGTAATATTGTTTATTCAAACGATGGAAATTTTGTTTGGGGATTTGATTTTAGGGATCTTTTCTTTGGGAATTTTGATTTTGGAGAGTTTTTCTTTGGGGATTTTGATTTTGGGGATTTTTACTTTGGGGATTACTTATTTGGGGATTTTTTTTCCTTGGGGATTTTTTTTTCGGGGATTGTGTGGCACTCCCGCCTTAACCACTAGGCTTTCCTGCTTGCATTTGTTTTCTCGCTTAATTCAGTTTATCTCATTTCTATACTATCAACACAACTGAGACATTCTGCCTCTATTAATTTGTGTGTTATGTAGATTTGTTTTTTTTTAAGTTTATTTTTCGTTACGAATTAGAAGCTTTGTAAACTCGTCCTCAGTTTTACATATTTATGTTTGTTTGTTTTAATGATGTGCTCAATATCTATTATGAAGAATTTATAAGCTTAACACCTGCTGATAATAATTGAAAATTCAATTATTATGTTTTTCTAAGAGAAACTGATAAGGAAGAAAGAAACATTTACAGGCATATTGCAATGGTACCATTTCGAAAACCGCCACGTCATCATCAGGCGATTTGGTAATGTTATCAAACGTTTCACCGAGATACGAACTGCGAATCACACGGTGAAACTGCAATTCCCTTAACCACTAGGCTATCCTGCTTGTATTTGTTTCCTTGCTTAATTCAGTTTATCTCATTTCTACAATGACAACACAATTGAGACATTCTGCCTCTATTAATTTATGTGTTATGTAGATTTGTCTTTGTAAAGTTTCTTTTTCGTTGCGAATGAGAAGCTTTGTAAACTCGCGCTCAGTTTTACATATTGCAACGAATTTAGTGCAATTCCTCTCATTTGCAACCTTCTACCAACGGTCGTATCGCTAAACTGTTGAACAAATAACTCCAATATTTAATAATGCAAAATGGCCTTTATTAAAGTACTTCACAATAACACTGATACTTCACAACCAATAGCTTGCTTAAATGAAACTGATTATCGCGCGTCTACTGTTGCTGCCTTTTATATTCTGTGATTTCCTCTTTGCATCTTCTAGGCGCTTCCAGAATTTACTTATTTACTGCTATAAAATTATAACTACAGATACACGTGTATAGCTTCTCATATGCACGTGTATTTGTGAGCGACCCTTCCACAATTATAATTGCATACTTTAGGGAGCATCTCAGATAAGATATCTGCATGTATTTGTGCGTCTCTTCTGCGCTGCGTGCACGTACATATGATTGATCTATTGATGTGCGTAAAGGTCACTGCTTAGCATCGCTTTAGAGATAATATTATGCCTTAGTGTTGCTAATATTCGTCACACTGCCCTTCACCTACGTCTGATCGTCCGATCAGACAAATCTCTCGATCTAAACGGCGCGCCATTAGCATCTCCAAATGTTCCACTCTTCTATTTTGTAGTTTCCCCATGGTTTGTATGAGGTATATAGTATCACTGATCTTCTTAAAACTTTGTACGGGCCTTCCAACTGCACCGAAATTTGGATGGAACACCTTTCCGCCGGTGAGGGTTGTATAACAGTACCAAATATCCCGGCAAGAAGCCTTTCGAATTATTGTTCACATGGTACCTGCGTTTCATCTTACTACTTATTATCCTGGATCGTTCCCTCGCACTCTGTTGTTTGTCCAATGGACTACTTCGCAGACCTCGCGCTTGACGGATTGGCTTCGCATAGTCTGTATCGTTCCCACGTTTCACAACAGTGGTGCGCCCTGGATTGAAACTACACAGGCATTCCTTCTGGGAAATTCTTTCCTTCGTTTTCGTGCGTCCCTTTGGTTTTGTCAATGCCAGTGTTTCTCTCGCAGGTACTTTTGATTTCGCTTTATTTGGCCCATTCGATACACCAACCTTTACCGTTGACTTCCGTGGTCTTTGTCGAGTCTTCTCCACCAGTACTCGATTACTGCTGAACCCTTCCTCCAAACTAAAGTTAAGTGGTACATCCTGGTTCTCATAACGCATAACCCTTCCTTTCATATCGATCTTGATGTCATGGGCAACTAAGAAGTCAACTCCCAATATGACTTCATTAACAATATCCGCCACAATGAATTTTTGTAGAGCAAATACCTTCCCAATTAAGGCTTCACATATCACTTCTCCCTGGACTTGGTTATACTCGCCTGAGACCGTACGCAACATGAGATGCGCCCATATCTGCAGTCAGTACACGCTCCTTGCCATCCACATTCCCTCTGACGGTAAGACTGCTTGATTTCTTTCCAATTTGCGACACAGATATCACAGGACATTCAGTAGCTGGAGCTGGCTCTCGATTTTTACATCTGGCACGCTCTTGCTCGTCTCCTCCAGCTTTGCGTTTACGGCCACCCAAGTTGGAACTACCAGGACCAAGATCGCAATGACGTGCAATGTGATCGGGCTTCCCGCATTTGAAGCATTTGATAACTCTTTCACTCCACTTTTGCGATCCTTTCAGCGCCTCCAATATTGCGTCTATCCACTCTGACCTTTCTACTTCCACAGGGCATGCTTTAAAAACTGGCTTACACAGAAGCGCAGCTGGTTCCTGAATCAGAGCATGTGATACCGTTTCTGTGAATGTAGGTTTTGGGTTTGCGTATATCGCTCGCTTCGTTTCCACGTCCCGTATGCCATTTATAAAGCTCTGGATTTTTACTCTTTTGGTGTATTCCACGGATGCGTCCGCATTTTCTAAATGTGCCAGCCTTTCAACATCCGACGCAAACTCTTGCAATGTTTCACCAGGCCTCTGGAAGTGGTTCAGTAACTCCATTTGGTATATCTGTCTCCTATGCTCAGTTCCGTATCGTCTTTCCAGAGCGCCCATCAATGCTTCATAACAGTTCCGTTCGCCCTCTGGAATGGTTTGTAAAATCTCAGCTGCAGGCCCTTTCAATGCCATGAACAGTGCATCAACTTTATCATCCTCATTCTAGTTGTTCACTGCTGACGTCTTTTCAAATTGTAGCTTAAAGACGTGGAAAAGAACAGATCCGTCAAAATATGGAGTCTTTACCTTCGGATTGGAGGGGTCGGTACGACGGTTGAACGGTGGTGCAGTAGCGGGCGTGAAGGTACGGTGGTCCGGAGGCAGCGGCGGGATCAGCGCGGCGGCCGGACGGCGGACAGTATTAGCCGACGGATTGGTGCAGTGGTATGGGCGCAGTGGCGGGATTAGCACGGCGGCTGGACGGCGGACAGTATTGGACGGATGGATGTAGCGGTATGGACGTAGTGACGGCACCAGCGAGCTGGCTGGATGGCGATAAGGTAGTGGCGGCTAAAGGTCGTCGTAGCAGCGGCGCAACGGCGGTAGGATAGTGAGCGGCTGACGGTCGTCGTCGTAGCAGCGGCGAAAAGGCGTAGAATAGCGAGCGGCTTACGGTCGTCGTAGCGGCGGCGCAACGGCGTAGGATAGCGGCGACAACAATAGGGCAACGGAGCGCGTACCAGTGGCGTGGCCAAGGCGAGGTGTCGGTGCAAACTTTCTTCCTGATTACCCTGTTAGGGGGGTTGACCAGTAGCGGCGGTTGCGGGTGGCGGCTTCGTGCGAGGACGCTGTCTCAGTGGCGGCGGCGGAGGGACCTGCGAGGAATGAATAGAATTGTGGTTAGTGCCGGTCCGCCAGCTGGACACCACCGCCTCCATGCTTGTACGATGGCATGGCTGAACGCGGAGTTGTACCAGCCGGAACTTTATAGGTCGATCCGTGGGCTGAGGGGAAGTGCGCCTTGACGGCACAGCGATAGCCCCTTTAGCCGACGGGTCGCTCTACTGCCTGAGCCAGGACTGAGGCGAAGGGATCTGTTGGCCGAACGGCGGCGAGCCCGCCTTACTTAGCTGGGACACGGGCGAAAAAACCATAAAGGCGACAACCCGTTGTCCCCGCAAGCAAGGGGTGACCAGTGCCGTGGCGGCACCCCCTTTCCTTCTGGAGGTGGGATTGGCTCGTTCGCTGGAGATCGCTCACCCCGTGGTTGCACACTAAGATAAGATGCCGGGGGGCGGTGCACCAGCTCTCTTCTTGCCGGTTCGTAGGCTGCGAGGAGAAACTGGGCCCGAAGGCACCACGCTACGCAGCTGCGGAACCGGGTCGGCTGGAGCCTTATGAGGCAGTTACTCACGAACGTACGTACCAAAAACGTGTCAGCTGACACGACCTATCTTATGAGTGTGCAATGTAAATGAAAACTCACCGACGTGCAACGCCCGTACGTACGTAGCCCGGAACGTAGAAATCAAAACAATTTTGATTTTTTCCATAAGAACGTGTCAGCTGATCGATCTCTCACTAGACAGAGTTGCCTAGTAGAATTTTGTGCGCTAATTTTTGACCGTTTGCAGTTTTATGCAAAAACACCTAATTAAAGTTAGAAAAATTGTGAAAATAAGTCGAAATAATTATGTAAAAGTGCAGATTATAAATATGTAATCTATTTATATTTATATAATATCAATTCCAGCCTCTTACAACATAAAAATTAAATTGGAAAAAGTTCAAGTTTCCATAAGTATGCATACAAAATGGTCAATGGCAACAGTGCTTATCTGTAAACAATACACACACAAATATGTTATGTACATGTACACAGACGCACACATTGATTCCTACGGGCTTGAGGGCTCGGTCAAACGTGTTTCGTACGACAAACGTCCGTACGTACGGCACACGTCGGTGGGTAATTGCCGCTTTAGCTGAGAGGAAGGGGCGGGGTAGCATTAAGTCGGCGGGCCTCCCCTTACTTAGCTGGGACACGGGCGAGAAAACCATAAAGGCGACAACCCGTTGTCCCCGCAAGCAAAGGGTGACCAGTGCCAAGGCAGCACCCCTTCAACTCAGCTAGTCAGGAGGAGTGACTGGGTTGCTTAATAAAGCAACCACTCCCTCTGACTAACCTGTGAGGAATGAAGTGACAACAGCAAATTCATTCTCTTTTATACTGCTTCTGTTTAGATGCAAGTGAGAAATGAACCGCTAATTGGGTACTTCAGTTTGCCATTTACTGTGAGTTGGCGTACTGTGCATATTATTGTTATCGCCAAAGGCTATTCGCATGCATTGGTATGTAGCTGCTGTTGTTGGCTACCTGTTAATGTACTATGTATGTATACTGTCAGGCGTAGGTGAAAAAGTGTTAGAGTGGGGGTCTCAGGCGTAGGAGAAAAAGGGTTACAGTGGGGGTCTTACTATTGTAACGCTACGTTACAGTCCCCCTCCCACTTCGGTTGACGGAAAACTGCTGTGAGGAAAAGGGGTATCACGCCAGGCCTGTCCTAGCTGTTACATGTATGCCGTTGTGCCGGCTTTGCCGGTGTGTATGCGTGCATCGTTTTCCCAGCAAAAATGCTTGGAGTAATTGTAAAAAGGAGCACTCATTTGCTGCTCCATTAGGAGCAAGAAAAAATGTTCGTTACCGTTCGATACTTTTCGTGTCATTCCGTTGTGCCGCCAAACTGCTGATTGCGCTTGCGGTGTCATTATGTGTTCGGTTTTTGGTGAAGTAACAGCGTACGCTTACGTATTATTGTCTTAAAACAAAGAAAACTCTAAAAAGTATTAAAACTCAAAAGAAACTAACTAACTAAATTAACGAAACTTAAAAAAGGTAAGTTAAATAATGTATAGTTTATCTTCAAAGCGTCATTTTAAGCGCCTTGTAAAGAAAGAAATTAATAGGCATAATGAAGGTGACACTTTGACGAGTGAACCGCTTGAGGAGCCGCCATTTGCAAATTCTGCCTTCGCTGTAGATGCAAATTGTGAAATAGCTCGTATATCATACATTTCTGTAATTAACTAACTCCTTTTAAATTTTCAGCTCAAAGTGATGTAACTATAATTTTAAAAAGAATGGAGGACAAAATTTATTCAATATCGGCTGATGTCAAAAAACTTAAAGAAATTGCTTGCCAACATACTGTAGCATTAGATTCAGTTTTAAAAACTATGAATGCGAAGCCAAGAGACCTAAAACTTTTCCCTATAAATTCCTTGTCGCAGCTGCAGGAGTTCGAAGAAAACTGTGAAAATTACACTCATGTGGAAATAGTAAGTATCTCACCCCTGGTGGTAACAGAAATGGATAAAATTTTAATAACCTATTTATTTGTTTAGGTATCTTACATTAAAAAAAAAAATTGGAGGAATCGAGTTATACAAAACGTTGCAGGAAATTTTTGCAGATACACTCCTAGCTAAAATTAATTGGAATGGAAAAAAGGGAAGGAAGCAATACAAAACTTTAAGCTATTCAACTATTTTATTTAGGGTAAGTGATTTAAATTCTTTAGGAATTAGAATTTAACTTTTTACAAATAAGATTCAAAATACTTTTTATATTAATATACGTACGTAATTTTTATTCTTTTGGCAGTTTAAAAAAATTGTTTTCAAATCTTTTTTTTTTACAGAAGCTCTGAAGGAGAACCATGCGTCATATCCCAAATTCGAGAAAAAAATTAAAAAAGCCTTCCATAAAACAAAGGCAGCCTCATACCGTACAAAATACAAATGAAAGTTTAATCTCTTAAACAATGAATCTCTTAAAATAATGAAATTACTTTTTTTTACTGTTATTTGTTAATATTAGACTTGGTCAAAGAAATTATTAATCTTATTACTTGTACTTGTATAAACAAAATCTGAGATTCAAAAGTCCTTCCAGCCATGGAACCCCCAATGTTTTATACTTTTTCGTGAATATGTAATCTTATGAAAATTTATATTTTTTTAATAATAAAATAAATTAAAAAACCATTTTCGGACTTATCTGTAAAAAATACGTAGGATTCTTTATTAAGTATACTCTGTTTCCAATACTCCATGTAGTAATTCATTCAATAATCCGAGGAGTACTCCGTTCAATACTCCGAGGAGCGCGCTCCACAATGCTCCATGGAGTACTTCATTCAATAATCCAAGTAGTGCTCCCTTCAATGCTCCAAGGATTACTCCGTTCGACACTCCGAGGAGCGCTCCCCACAATGCTCCATGGAGTACTTCATTCATTGCTCCGAGGAGTGCTGTCTTCAATTCTCCATGGAGTACTCTATTAACAATTTTAAGGAGTGCTCCTCTCCAATGACATGCAATGTTAAAATGGAGTAAAATTTTCATGAGCATCGGAGCAATATGGAGTAATCCTGTTGTTCAAAATATTGCTTCTCAATTACTCCTTGGATTACTTTTTTTTTTGCTGGGTTATTAACATTTTTTTTCATAAAACATACAGAGTCATTCCACTTATACCTAACAAAGTTAATTCCAAAAAAATGTTTACATATCAGGTTTAATTACAATTTCATTTTCCTTAAAACTAACAAAAAATTTAATTCAAAAATAATGCAAAATTCATGAATATTATAAATAAGTTGCCATCCTTCTTCTTCCTCTTCCATCCTTGACATATTGGCGTTGTTCTCATCTTCCTCGTGTTGTGATTGCATTATAACCATTAGGTATTCGGTAATATATGGGCCGAAAAAACCTTTGGTACCCTTTGAATTTGGACTCGGTTGACTGGCCACTGGTACTGCTCCCTCCGTGTGCACCCGCTCTAACGTGCTTTATATCGTCGAAGTTTATGTCTGCTAAAGATTTTTTTGTACCCTCTTTGCTGACCATATTTAATGCAAATGCGATTTGTGGAGTCTCCTGATCCCATGTGCGGTGGTCGCTCAGGAACGGTGCTAACGCTTTTATGCCGAACTGCTTCCCATTGTCGGTATATGAACTTTTCTTGTAGCGCTTTGATCACGCTTGCTGGTTTTGCTTGGCGCGCCGGGATTAACTCGACCCACTTGTAGAATTTGTAGATCGTGGCGGGCAGATAAGTGCTTCTTTGTTTGGAACGTGGTAGCGGTGGCACGAAGTCTGCGGTTACTATTTCCCATGGCTGCGGATATTGCATGGTTGCCAATAATCTCACCGGGTTCTTCTCTATCGCCTTTTATTGTGTAAAATATGTCTGGTTCGGTGTTTTGTAACGGGCGGCGGGGGAACCCATTGCATATCGCGTTCGGCGCTATTTTCGGTAGTCTTCATTGACGTTGTATGTTTGTATAGCCGGGTAACGGGGGTAGAAGCGTTGCTTCAGCGGTTGTTTATGTTTACGGATGGTCGAATATTCGGCTGCGGTAATTGGTCTACCGGTTTTACTCAATCGCTTCTGGTGGTGCTCCGGTTTTGACCATTGTTCACGTGATCCCGGCTGGTCATTGCACATAGTGTGTCTAGCTCGGCTGATCTCCTGGTCAAGGTGACTTCTAACGGCTGACCATCTAGCGTGAGGGTGATTCCCCTTTCCCGTAGAAAGTCCATTCCTAAGATCATCCGTTCTGCCAAGTTCGGGATGACGGACATTATTGGTTTAGTCATTCGTCCTTGGTACATAATCCTTGCTGGGTACGAATTCGGGCTATAGACACACGTCTGGTCTGCCAATTGGACGCTCCACGTGTGAAGATGTGGTTTGATTTCGTTCCTCTCCAGGTGGTTTCGTCTTGACTCGTCTACGTATGAGAGGGTGGCGCCGGTGTCTACTAGCGCGCGGACGCTCATGCCCTCGACGGTTATTGGTATATAGAGACGGTCATCTACTTGCATTTCGGCAGCGGATTTGCAGGCTGGTGGTTCCATTGACTTCTTTGGTCGCACAAATAATGCTTGGCGGCTTCCTCCCACATAATTTGACGGCATCCTGAATGTGTTGTTGTCGGTGGATTGGTTGATCGAGGGGCATAGGCAGTCCCTGGAGAGGATGTTGTCTTGTCCACACCTGAAGCAGAACATTCTCCAGCGGCCCCTGCATTGGAAGCGGCGGTGACCGCGTTCTTTGCAGCGCTAGCAGCACTCCTTGCTATCGTACTCCGTTTGAAGATGATACAGGCTGTGGATCGCCGCTTTGCCCTGTTTCGCTTCCTCGATTTTTAGCAGCTCATATTTTTCCGTTATTTCCAGGAGCTCATCGATCGTCTTAAACTCGCTGCGCTTGACGAAGAGGCGGTATTCAACGCGTAGGCCATCGTATATTCGGTCGATGTGGGTTTCCTTACACATTGTCGGGTACTGGCGGATCAGCGTTTCTAATGCGAGGATGTAGTCTTTGGCTTTTTCACGGCCGTGTTGCTTGCGTTGTCGGATGGCGTCTTCCAAATGTCGAAGATGACGCTTGGGCAGGAAAAAAGTTTGCACCTCCGTTCGAAAATCGGATGGTACGGTGGTCCGGAAGCAGCGGCGGGATCAGCGCGGCGGCCGGACGGCGGACAGTATTAGCGGACGGATTGGTGCAGTGGTATGGGCGCAGTGGCGGGATTAGCACGGAGGCTGGACGGCGGACAGTATTAACGGACGGATGGAAGTAGCGGTATGGACGTAGTGACGGCACCAGCGAGCTGGCTGGACGGTGATAAGGTAGCGGCGGCTAAAGGTCGTCGTAGCAGCGGCGCAACGGCGGTAGGATAGCGGGCGGCTGACGGTCGTCGTCGTAGCAGCGGCGCAACGGCGTAGGATAGCGGCGACAACAATAGGGCAACGGAGCGCGTACCAGTGGCGTGACTAAGGCGATTTGTCGGTGCAAACTTTCTTCCTGATTACCCTTTTAGGGGGTTGACCAGTAGAGGCGGTTGCGGATGGCGGCTTCCTGTGAGGACGCTGTCTCAGTGGCGGCGGCGGAGGGACCTGCGAGGAATGAATAGAATTGTGGTTAGTGCCGGTCCGCCATCTGGACACCACCGCCTCCATGCCCGCACGATGGCAGGGCTGGACGCGGAGTTGTACCAGCCGGAACTCCGTAGGCCGATCCGTGGGCTGAGGAGAAGTGCACCTTACGACACAGCGGTAGCCCCTTTAGCTGCTGGACTGGTCTACGGCCGGAGCCGGGGCGGAGGGGAAAAGGGCCGGATGGTCATAAGGCGGCGAGAAAATCATAAAGGCGACAACCCGTTGTCCCCGCAAGCAGGGGTGACCCGTTCCCTGACAGCGCCCCTTTCCACTCCGTGGTGTGGTTGGCTCACTCGCTTTTAGTGCTGGCTCGCTATCTGGACACCAGCGCCTCCATGCTTGCACGATGGCAGTGCTGGACGCGGAGTTGTACCAGCCGGAACTTTATAGGTCGATCCGTGGGCTGAGGGGAAGTGTGCCTTGACGGCACAGCGGTAGCCCCTTTATCCGACGCGTCGCTCTGCTGCCTGAGCCATGACTGAGGGGAAGGGATCTGTTGGCCGAACGGCGGCGCGCCCCTCTTACTTAGCTGGGACACGGGCGAGAAAACCATAAAGGCGACAACCCGTTGTCTCCGCAAGCAAGGGGTGACCAGTCCGTGGCGGCACCCCCTTTCCCTCTGGAGGTGGGATTGGCTCGTTCGCTGGGCATCGCTCACCCCGTGGTTGCACACTAAGGTAAGGTGCCGGGGGGCGGTGCACCAGCTCTGTCCTTGCCGGTTCGTAGGCTGCGGGGAGAACCTGGGCCCGAAGGCACCACGCTACGCAGCTGCCGAACCGGGTCGGCTGGAGCCTTAGCTTAGAGGAAGGGGCGGGGTAGCCCTAAGGCGGCGGGCCTCCCCTTACTTAGCTGGGACACGGGCGAGAAACCCATAAAGGGACAACCCGTTGTCCCCGCAAGCAAAGGGTGACAAGTGCCAAGGCAGCACCCCTTCAACTCATCTAGTCAGGAGGAGTGACTGGGTTGCTTAATAAAGCCACTTCCTCTGACTAATCTGCGAGGAATGAAGTGACAACAGCAAATTCATTCTCTTTTATACTGCTTCTGCTATGATACGAGTGAGAAATGAACCGCTAATTGGGTACTTCAGTTTGCCATTTACTGTGAGTTTGCGTACTGTGCATATTATTGTTATCGCCAAATGCTATTCGCATGCATTGGTATGTAGCTGCGGTTTTTGGCTACCTGTTAATGTTCTATGTATGTATACTCTCAGGCCTAGGTGAAAAAGTGTTAGAGTGAGGGTCTCAGACGTAGGAGAAAAAGGGTTACAGTGGGGGTCATACTATTGTAACGCTACGTTATACGTTTTTCTCCTCAATTTTTGTTGTTGTCTCGCCCCCATTAGTATGAAAGACATCATCGTCTGCATTAATTCCTTCCGAATCCATAGCGTCTCGTAGCCGTGCTTGAAGTTCATTCTTATTGCCGGTTGTATGCAATCCACGGGCTTCCAGCTTCTTTTTCAATTGCTGGATCCTTAATTCACTCCACTTTGCCATGTCTTCGGAATTTATTCAGCCATTCCTCTTCTGACACCAATTGTAACGAACTTAGTGCAATTCCTCTTATTTGCAACCTTCTATCAACGTTCGTATCGCTAAACTGTTGAACAAATAACTCCAATATTTAATAATGCAAAATGGCCTTTATTAAAGTACTTCACAATAACACTGAAACTTCACAACCAATAGCTTGCTTAAATGAAACTGATTCTCGCGTCTTTCAATGGTGTGTTCAATTTATACTTATTATTAAGAATTCATGAACTTAACGCCGGCTTATAATAATTGAATTTTCAATTATTATGTTTTTCTAAGAGAAATAGAAAAGAAATAAAGAAACATTTACTGGCACATTGCGATGGTACCATTTCGAAAGCCGCCACGTAATCATCATCAGGCAATTTCGTAATGTTATCAAAGGTTTCACCGAGATTCGAACCACGAATAATACGGTGTGTTTAAGCGACTTAAACTATGAACATTTTTCGTTCGTTTGTTTCAGTAGCCATTGAGTGGGCTTGTAATTCTCAACTGGTTAGTGAAATATTCTAAAGACATAGTTTGAGTTTTTTAATTAATATCGAGGTTCTTCGGATGGTGTGCTAATACATCAGGGCCCAGTGCTCGCCTCCATATCACACTTTGAAGGGGTTCTTCAAATAGAAGATGAGGTGGCTCATTAGAGCGAAACCTCAGAGTGCCCAACTCTCGCCCCAAATTAAATAAATAGAGGTTTTTCTTGTAGAAAATGGGGTGCCAATACCTCAGAGCCGTCCCGTGCTCGCCTCCATATTCCATTTTAAAGGGTTCTTCAAATAGAAGATGAGGTGGCTCATTAGAGCGAAACCTCAGAGTGCCCAACGCTCGCCCCAAATTAAATAAATAGAGGTTTTTCTTGTAGAAAATGGGGTGCCAATACCTCAGAGCCGTCCCGTTCTCGCCTCCATATCACACTTTGAAGGGGTTCTTCAAATAGAAGATGAGGTGGCTCATTAGAGCGAAACCTCATAGTGCCCAACTCTCGCCCCAAATTAAATAAATAGAGGTTTTTCTTGTAGAAAATGGGGTGCCAATACCTCAGAGCCGTCCCGTGCTCGCCTCCATATCACATTTTGAAGGGTTCTTCAAATAGAGGATGAGGTGGCTCAGTAGAGCGAAGCCTCAGAGCCCCCCAGTGCTCGCCCCCAAATTAAATAAATAAAGGTGTACTGATGCTATGCATCCTCCCATGACTTAAATACACCAATAACACTAAAACTACCCAACTCAATAAATGGAATACATTAAATCAAAAACCCCATAAACTCAATACAGTCCATTAATAATAATAATTTATAAATTTAAAAAAAGGAATGCTTGGTGGGAGTTGAACCCGCAACCCCGGGCGTTTGGTCGGGTACGTCAGCCACTGTGCCACGACTCATACGCTTACAAGCACATAAAATTACTCATTTATAACTCTTATTAAACTGCTCGCCCTCAATTGCCCAAAGCTTAGACATGGTCCTTCGAGCCGGATCACTGGCTCGTATGGAAGTTTCATTAGACGACTAAGCCGTCTAAGGGGGGAGTATGTTTAAGCGACTTAAACTATGAACATTTTTCGTTCGTTTGTTTCAGTAGCCATTGAGTGTGCTTGTAATTCTCAACTGGTTAGTGAAATATTCTAAAGACATAGTTTGAGTTTTTTAATTAATATCGAGGTTCTTCGGATGGTGTGCTAATACATCAGAGCCCAGTGCTCGCCTCCATATCACACTTTGAAGGGGTTCTTCAAATAGAAGATGAGGTGGCTCATTAGAGCGAAACCTCAGAGTGCCCAACTCTCGCCCCAAATTAAATAAATAGAGGTTTTTCTTGTAGAAAATGGGGTGCCAATACCTCAGAGCCGTCCCGTGCTCGCCTCCATATCACATTTTAAAGGGTTCTTCAAATAGAAGATGAGGTGGCTCATTAGAGCGAAACCTCAGAGTGCCCAACGCTCGCCCCAAATTAAATAAATAGAGGTTTTTCTTGTAGAAAATGGGGTGCCAATACCTCAGAGCCGTCCCGTGCTCGCCTCCATATCACACTTTGAAGGGGTTCTTCAAATAGAAGATGAGGTGGCTCATTAGAGCGAAACCTCAGAGTACCCAACTCTCGCCCCAAATTAAATAAATAGAGGTTTTTCTTGTAGAAAATGGGGTGCCAATACCTCAGAGCCGTCCCGTGCTCGCTTCCATATCACATTTTGAAGGGTTCTTCAAATAGAGGATGAGGTGGCTCAGTAGAGCGAAGCCTCAGAGCCCCCCAGTGCTCGCCCCCAAATTAAATAAATAAAGGTGTACTGATGCTATGCATCCTCCCATGACTTAAATACACCAATAACACTAAAACTACCCAACTCAATAAATGGAATACATTAAATCAAAAACCCCATAAACTCAATACAGTCCATTAATAATAATAATTTATAAATTTAAAAAAAGGAATGCTTGGTGTGAGTTGAACCCGCAACCCCGGGCGTTTGGTCGGGTACGTCAGCCACTGTGCCACGACTCATACGCTTACAAGCACATAAAATTACTCATTTATAACTGTTATTAAACTGCTCGCCCTCAATTGCCCAAAGCTTAGACACGGTGAAACTGCAGTTGCCTTAGCCACTAGGCCATTCTGCTTGTATTTGTTTCCTTGCTTAATTCAGTTTATCTCATTTCTACACTAACAACACAATACAGACATTTTGCTCTATTAATTTGTGTGTTATGTAGATTTGTTTTAGTAAAGTTTCTTTTTCCTAGCGATTGAGAAGCTTTGTAAACTCGTGCTCAGTTTTACATTATTATGTTTGTTTGTTTTAATGGTGTGTTCAATTTATACTCATTATTAAGAATTCATGGCGGCCCCGTGGTGTGATGGTAGCGTGCTCCGCCTACCACACGGTATGCCCTGGGTTCGCACCCCGGGCAAAGCAACATCAAAATTTTAGAGATAAGTTTTTTAAATTAAAAGAAAATTTTTCTAAGCGGGGTTGCCCCTCGGCAGTGTTTGGCAAGCGCTCCGGATGTATTTCTGCCATGAAATGCTCTCAGTGAAAACTCATCTGCCTTGCAGATGCTGTTCCTAGTCGGCATAAAACATGTAGGTCCCGTCCGGCCAATTTGTAGGGAAAATCAAGAGGAGCACGACGCAAATTGGAAGAGGAGCTCGGCCTTAGATGTCTTCGGAGGTTATCGCGCCTTTAATTTTTTTTTTTTTTTTTTTGTTAAGAATTCATGAGCTTAACCGTCCTGTTCATGAATTATTTTTCTTCTTAGTTCGCATGGCTGGGTACACGGGTATCACAAGGCAGTTCATACGTGAGATGAACTAGTGGTACCTGGGTATCTCAGGCATGAGAACTAGTAACTAAAAACTAGTAATAATAAATCTGGGTTAAAAAACCATCTTTATGAAAGTATGTTTGAAAAAATTGTCTCTCCTTTTTATAGAAAACTTATTCGCTTAGGACACCACAAAATTTTAACTTGTTTCTATTTGTAGACTACGTAAAAACGTGAGAACTATGAGTGCTACCTGGGTATCCCAGCCATGATAACTAGTAATAAAAAACTAATTCATTTTAAAATCATCTTTATGAAATTATATTTGAAAAAAGTGTCTTTTTTTTGGTAGGAAACTTATTCCCATACGATGCCACAAAATTGCAACTCGTTTCTATTTGTAGATTATTTAAAAATGGCTTGTGAATATGCAAAAGGTACCCGGGTACCCATCTATGTACAGGACGGTTAACACCGGTTTATAATAACTGAATATTCAATTATTATGCTTTTCTAAGAGAAACTGAAAAGAAAGAAACATTTACTGGCATATTGCGATGGTACCATTTCGAAACCGACACGTAATCATCATCAGGCGATTTCGTAATGTTATCAAACATTTCACCGAGATTCGAAACGCGAATCACACGGTGAAACTGCAGTTTCCTTAACCACTAGGTTATCCTGCTTGTTTTTGTTTCCTTGCTTAAATCAGTTTATCTCATTTCTACACTAGCAACACAATTGAGACATTCTGCGTCTATTAATTTGTGTGTTATGTAGATTTGTTTTTGTAAAGTTTCTTTT
This sequence comes from Eurosta solidaginis, assembly GCF_040869045.1. Lineage (NCBI taxonomy): Eukaryota > Metazoa > Arthropoda > Insecta > Diptera > Tephritidae > Eurosta > Eurosta solidaginis. Next base: position 137,481,629 of record NC_090320.1, on the reverse strand, counting down.
TCGTAGCGAATGAGAAGCTTTGTGAACTCGTGCTCAGTTCTGCATATTTATGTTTGTTTGTCCCAACGTTCGATTCCAACTCAAGGCGAGAACAATAATTTTTTTCTAATGATAATTAATGTTATTCTTTAATTTTTCTAAATTTGAAAAATTGTATTTTGTTTTTGGAATAGTAAGTAGAAAAATTTTCAGACAAACTGCCATAGCTGCGCAGTTAGATCCATTTCGAAGGTGCTAAGCCTTCATCATCAGTACGCTTTAGGCGCGCTGCGCTAACCATTTAGCTATACAGCGGTGGTTTGTTTGACTGACAAATTGTTACTTCTATTCCTTCTTACCACCTATATTGTATGTGTTGCAAATCACTGATAATGATGGATTTGTTTATTGTCAATTACTTTGTTTGACATTCCCAAGTGCTCATGGTTTATTAACAATTGTTTTTGTTTTTATCGGCCTATTGGTAAATGATTCAAGGTTCGATTCGAACTCAAGGCCAGAACAATAATTTTTTCTAATGATAATTGTTGTTATTTTTCAATTTTTCTAAATTTGAAAAATTGTATTCTGTTTTTGGGATAGTAAGTAGAAAATTTTTCAGACAAACTGCGATAGCTGCGTAGATAGATCCATTTCGAAGGGTGCTAAGTCTTCATCATCAGTACGCTTTAGGCACGCTAAGCTAACCATTTAGCTATACAGCTATACAGAGGTGGTTTGTCTGATTGACAAATTGTTACTTTTGTGTTCGGTAGTACGTTGAACGCTGGAAAAAGGCTTTACCGATTTAAATATTTTTTCTCTGTTATTTCCGATCTAATTTAGGGATCATTTACGGCAACAAGTTTTTTTTTAAAAACCTCCATTGGAAAATATTTTACCTAATACTCAAAAACGGTTTGTTGTTTTTTTCCTTTATCAAACGGACTAAACGTTCATTTATAACAAACTAATTTTTTTTAAATCATTAATTTATTAATATTTTAACTAAAAGAACTAATTTGGCTGTTATTCCTGCTGCATTGACTGGGTTTTACCTGCAGTTACACCCATTTCATATATGCTAAGGAGTGATATACATTTAAATTTTCCTACGCAACCAGTAATGCCGCTCACATATTTTTCTTCGTATCAAAAAATGAACCAAAACGATTTTGAGAATACCAAAATAATTGTTTCGCAGTTGTATTCGTGTCACGTTGTATGTCTGCGATGGACTCCTAAGTCAACCGATTTCAATCAAATTTGAAAGAAGTGAGAAGTTTCTTTCCGGGATGTGGACCAGGGACCGATCTATTCGATTATATTGTGACGAATATTAGCAACTTTAAGGAATACTATCATCTCTAATCCGATACTAAGCAGCGAATTTTATGCACATAAACAAATCAACCATTATGTCTACCCATATGTCCATAAAAGAAGCGGAGAGGAACGCACAAACACATGCATATATCTGAGATACTCCCAAAAGTAGGCAATCATCTGTTCAAGTATCACTCACATATGCACGCGCATATGAGAAACATGCATCTGTAGTTATAGGTGGTAATTTTATAGCTGGTAGTAAATTCTGGAAACGCCTAGAAGTATGTGAAAGACACAGCACAGAGTATAAAAGAGCTCCAGCTGAGCAATCAGTAATCAGTTTGATTTAAACACACTATCTGTTGAGAATTAGAAGTGTTATTGGGAAGTACTTTAATAAAGGCCATTTTGAATTATTGAATAGTGGAGTTATTTATTCAATAGTTTAGTGATTCGAACGTTAGTAGAAGGTTGCAAATAAGCAGAAATACATTAAATTCGTTACAATTGCTGTTAGAAGAGGAATTGTTGAATAAATTCCAGAGTTGCAGAGCACAACAAGGACATGGCGAAGTTAACTGAATTAGGGATCCAAAACTGAAAAAGGAGTTGGAGAACCGTGTACTGAATACAACCGGCAATAAGATCGAACTTCAAGCACGGCTACGAGAGGTATTAGAATTGGAAGGAATTAATGTAGACGAGTATGTCTTTTATCCTGATGTGGAAGAGCCAGCGACAAAAATGGAAGAGAAGATAGACTCCGAATCCATTGGCAAGTGTTGACACTAACGCGATACTAGCAGTGTTGAACCAAATGTCGTCGCAAATGTCATCTTAATTGGAATCCCAGGAGAACCGTATAACGTCCAATATTGAAGCACAAAAAAAACACGTATTTCAGAAATGTCGACACAGATTACATCCAAGATGGAAACTCAATTGGAAGAACAGAAAACATATATGGCATCCCAATTGGAATCACAGGAGGCACGTATATCCGAAATGTCGGCACAAATTTTAGCGCAGATATCATCTCAGATCTCTACCCAACTTGAAGAGCAGGAAGTCCGTATATCATCTGAGCTGGAAGTGCGCATGGAAGAGAAACTAACCCATAATGGTTTCAGTTGCCGACAGGAACAAATCGAGGCCGAGGTAAAAGCTTTGAGCGGTCGTATACAGGAGTTGCTGTTTCAGCAAGCAATCCGAAGGTAAAAACTCCATCTTTTGACGTATCTGTTCCTTTCCAGGTCTTTAAGCTTCAATTTGAGAAGACACCAGCAGTGAACAACTGGAGAGCTGAAGATAAAGTTGTTGCACTGTTCGTGGCATTGAAAGGGCCCGCAGCTAAAATCTTACAGTCTATTCCATAGCACGAAAGGAACAGTTATGAAGCATTGATGACCGCTGTCGAGAGACGTTACGGAAGCGAGCATAGGAAACATATATATCAAATTGAGTTGCAAAATCGCTACCAAAAAGCGAATGAGACTTTGCAGGAGTTTGCGTGTGGAATAAACCGAGAGGGTAAAAATCCTGAGCCAGGCCAGACTGGGTGAACACAATATTGGTGGCGATGAACGGTTCACAACAGAAAACTGACGGAGTTATGAAGTGTTTCAAGTGCGGTAACCCAGGTCACATTGCACGTCATTGCAGCACCGGTCCTGGTAGTTCCAACTTGGGTTGCCGTAAACGCAAAGCTGCTGGGGATGAGCAAGAGCGTGCCAGATGTAAAGATCGAGATCTAGCTCCAGCTGTTGAATGCCCTGTGATATCTATCTCGCAAATTGGAAGAAAATCGAGCAGTCTTGCAGTCAAGGGAAAGGTGGATGGCAAGGAGCGTGTACTGACTGTAGATATGGGCGCATTTCACTCCTTAATCCGATCTGATTTGCTCAATAGGAGAGTAAAGCCATTACCTGGAGCAAGGTTGCGTGCGGTCACTGGCGCTTATAACCAAGTCCAGGGAGAAGTTATCTGTGAAATCTTAATTGGGAATGTCATGGTTCTACACAAATTCGTTGTGGCGGAGATCGTTGATGAAGTCATATTGGGAGTGGACTTCTTAGTTGACCATGATACCAGGATCGATATGCGGAAAAAATTATGCGCTATTAGAACCAGGATGTGCCACTTAACTTCAGTTAGGAAAAAGGGTTCAGCAGTAATCGGGTACTGGTGGAGAAGAGCCGACAAAGACCACGAAAGTCAAATCTAAAGGTTGATGGAACGAATGGGCCAAACAAAGCGAAATCAAAGATACCTGCGAGAGAAACACTGGCATTGACAAACCCAAATGGACGCACTAAAACGAAGGAAAGAATTTCGCAGAGAGAATGGAAGGGGGGTTTCAAGCCAGGGCAGACTACTGTTGTGAAGCGTCGGAACGATACTGATTAAGCAAAGCCAATCCGTCAAACGCAAGCTCTACGAAGTAGTTCAAACAACAGAGTGTGAGGGAACGAACCAGGGTAATGAGTAGTACGATGAAACACATGTACGACGAGAACAAAAATTCGGAAGGTTTCTTGGAGGGAGATTTGGTACTGTTATACAAACCTCACCGGCGGAAAGGTGCTCCATCCAAATTTCGGTGCAGTTGGGAAGGCCCGTACAAAGTTGTGAAGAAGATCAGTGATACCGTCTATCGCATACAAACCATTGGGAAACCACGAAATAGGAGGGTGGTTCAATTTGAGATGCTGGCAGCGTTTAGACCGAAAGATCGGGACGATCAGACTTAGGTGGAGGGCAGGGTGACGAATATTAGCAACACCAAGGGATACTATCATTTCTAAGCCGATAATAAGCAGGGACTTGTATGCATATCAACAAATCAATCATTATGTCTACCCATATATCCATAAAAGCAGCAGGGAGGAACGCAAAAACACATGAATATATCTGAGATACTCCCAAAAGTAGGCAATCATCTGTGCAAGTATCACTAACATATACACGCACATATGAGAAACTTGTATCTTTAATTATGGCTTGTAATTTTATAGCTGATAGTAAATTCTGGAAGTAAATTCTAGAAGTATGTGAACGACACAGCACAGAGTATGAAAGAGCGCCAACTGAGCCATCAGTAATTAGTTTGATTAAAGCACGCTATGTGTTGAGAAGTAGAAGTTTTATTTGGAAGTACTTTAATAAAGGCCATTTTGCATTATTGAATAGTGGAGTTATTTATTCAACAGTTTAGTGATTCGAACGTAAGTAGAAGGTTGCAAATAAGCGAAATTGTACTAAATTCGTTACAATATTCTATTCACGGTTCGATTTGTCTGAAATTTGGTTTATAAGTAGCCCTTTGTTTAGATTAGTATATACGATACTTTTTCTGGGAAGAGGACCAGAGACCAATATTTTCGAACAAACTTTGATCTTGGTTCGATTTACCTAAAATTGTTCATATTGGTAGGCGTTTGCCTAGGTTAGTATTCAGACACTTTTTTTCGTCAAATACTGGGATTAGGACTTGAACTGCGACTGCGACTGGGAGTGGAATGAGACTGGGACCGGGACTGGGAGCGGAACTGATAATAGGACTTAGAGTGGGACTGTGACTGGGAAATAGGGATGGATAAGAACAATAAGAACTAGAGAGAAAAGAAAAGAGGGAAGGGGAAGTAGATAGAGTTAGAAGAAGATATAGAGATATTGTATAGATGGAGCGAAAATGAAGTGAGAGAAAAGACCGAGAGGAGGAAAAGGACGCAGAAAAAGGGAAAGGCAGAGGGAAGTGGGAGTAAGGAGATAAAGGAAAGCGGGAGAGAGAAAGGGACAGTAGAGTTAAAAACTGCTTACAAGTTATGCAGATAGACCAAAGCTAGGGCAGATCAACATCTTTCGGGTCTGCTAGTCTTGTATATAAGTTAACACCATACTCCGTTAAACCCATTCCCACATGATCAGCAAATTATCATACGATTCAGTTCCCACACATTTCCACCGGCAAAACGCTCGCATACTTTGGAATAATATTACAACCAAAAATGCAATTGCGCTGCACGCGCATCCGCCGTCTTAGGAAATTGAACACCTTAGGTGAGAGAAACACGCGCAACTAACAAACCAAACATTTCAGGTGAGAAAAACAGCCGCAATCCCTATTCTGCTGACCAGGCATCCTTGGTCACGTAGGCCGGCTCAGAATTAGGATAGTTGGTAAACGGTAGCTTAAAGTTAAGTTAGTCTTGAACACACTCGCGAGCTAAAGGCACATAGTGCCCCCTAACAAAGTTTGTAATAAATAATAAAACATTAATTTAAGTGTCAAAGGCGCATAGTGCCGTCTAACAAAGTTTGGAATAAATTAATAGTAAAATACAAAGTTAAGCCTCGCGTTTTATTTATGCGCCCGAGGCAGGGACCGCGCGAAAAAGTGACGCGCACAAGTGAAAAAAAATATAATAAAAATAAAAATTACTATTGAAACAGGCCCCTAAGTATCGAGGAAAATTTTATCCCCGCAAAAAGGACGGACCGTATAGTCCAGCCGCCAATAGCAAACAATTAGTAGAAATCATAAAAAAATATTAGCAGTTAAGGGAAAATATTAAAAAAAATATAAAGCAAAAAATTATAAACAGCTAGTACATACAGTGACTCTAAAAAAATATAAAATTAATAAATAAAGCAATAATCTTTACCCCCATAATCTTTACAACAAAAGCAGTAACAAACCAAAAAAAAAAGTCATAAACAATTGTAAACAGTTAAGCTCTGAGTGACTTTGGTAACAAAAGGAAAAAATATAAAATAAAATAAATAAATAAAAGTAATCACCTTTACTCTCATCATCTTTACGACAAATAAAGAGAAAGCAAAAATACAATCATCTTTACTCTCATCATCTTTACAACCAAAAAATAGAAAGCAAAAATAGTAACATGAAAAAAACTTATAAACAATTGTGAATGGTTAAGCTCTAAGTGACTTTGGTAACAAAAGAAGAAAAATACAAATAAAAGCAATTATCTTTACCACCATCATCTGTGCCCGTCATCTTTACACCCATCTTTATCTCCATTGCGATAACCCAGTAAGGAATGATGCAGATCCCGAAAGAATTGTTGTAAGTTAAAGTTAGAAAGTAAACTAGCATTAGGAAAAAATTATTGTAGAAATATATAAAGAAAGTATAGGATTAAAATTACTAAGACAATTTAATTTTCACAAAATGAGGCAGGAAGAACAGATAGCGGCGACTCTGTCGAGGCTTAATTTACAAACATCCTCTTCCAATTCCCCAACCACTTTTACGCCTAGCCAAAAAAAGGAGTTGGCATCCCTAATAACAAACACGGTCTCTGCCTTATTAAACCCACCATCAGAAGAAGAAGAGGAAACTCCCGAAGATTTCAGCAGTAACACAGAACAATGAGAGAGTGCCAGATGTGGTGAAGTGCCTGAGGGAATTTTCAGGCATGGATTGTGAGTTCAGTTCCTGGAGGAAGTCAGTAGATAGAATACTACTAATGTATGGCAAGAAGAAGAACACCCCAAAATATTTCGCAATATTACATACAATTAGACATAAGATCTTCGGGGAAGCAGACACAGCCCTCGAGTTTTATAGGACCCCTTTAAACTGGGAGAAAATTAAGAAATGTCTGATGTTACACTACTCAGACAAAAGGGATGTGACCACCTTACAACACCTGATGACAAACCTTGCCCAGAGAGGCAATACGGTTGAGGAATTCTATCAACAGGTTTATCAATACAACCAAATAACAAATAAACCAAACATAGCCGGCTGTAAGAGGACTGGGATGCCTACAGATGTAGCTTTAACAAATACAAAAGCTGCATCAGGAAGGCAAAAAGGATAACATGGGAACAATACTGTGAGAACTTGGTGACAACAAATGAGGCATCAAGACTTCGCAAAACACTATTAGGATCTAGTTCAGCTCCTAGTAGCATAAGGAAGTCGGATGGCTCATGGACCGTCTCCAGTCAGGAAACTCTGGGGGTCTTGATGGATACACACTTTCCGGGATGCACGTATACGACAGGCACGATGATGTCAGAAAACCGCGCACACCCTCCGTAAACCGACGTCACGGACATCGTTGGCCGGGATAAAATATAATGGGCTATAAAATCATACGAACCGTACAGGCTATGTTACAAGCCGCTTGTGATGAATTAATACCATATATATTGGAACGATCTTCCGTCATCCCTTGTCAAATTGGGTTTTGAGAGAAACCGGTTTCGACGTTGTGCTATCATCAGTATCGATTTTTGTTCTGATCGGTTGTTGTCGTTTGTCCTGTATTTATAGTTCGTAGGTATATGACCAGGTATTGTAAAATTGATGCTTGTGTGTTCATTCAGAACCGAGGGTGGTTTACTAGTGTGTGGCTGACTGGGGTATGTAAAAATCTGTGATTTTAGTCGTTTGACCTTCTTTGTCGGTTTTTTGTTTTGGTGTGCTAATTGTTTTGTGTTTATTTGTTGTTGTGTGTTTGTCTGTTGTACCTGTGTGATTACGTTGTTTCCTGTAAACAAGTTTTAAAGGCTCGAATATTGTGTCAGAAATTATGTTTATCTTTTCGTTTATTATTCTACCGTCGAATGTTTTCTGTTTGTAGATTTCCATGTTTTCGAGTAAGTTGAGACGTCGGCCCTTTTCTTGTATGTGAAGAACCCTAATTGTTTTATTGATGTTTGCTTGGGAACATTCATTCTCGACCATGTGATTCGCGAAGTTAGACTCGGGTATAATGTTTGGATTCCGTATTTTTTCGTTGTAATCTCTAATATGTTCTCTGAACCTCGTTCTTATTTGCCGTCCTGTTTGTCCTATGTAACTATGCTGGCATCCGCAGGTAAGCTTGTATACGCCGTGGCGGCTAAACGGATCCTCTGAGTTAATGTTAGTTCTTAGTTTTCGCCCTAGATTGTTCGACGTTTTGAATGCTGTGTTAATGTTGTATTTTTTAAAGAAGTTTGCCAATTTATATGTTGCTTTTCCAGTATATGTCATAGTCGTCCAGCTATTATTTTCCTTTTCATTATTTCTTTTTGGTTTTCCATTTGTCCTTCTGATCTTATCTTCTAGTGCTTTTTTATATCCGTTGTTTGCAGTGATATTATATATGACCTCAAGTTCTCTCTTATATGCCTCTTGTGTAAGAGGTGTTCTTTCAAGTCTATGTACCAAGTGCCTTAATGCTGCATTTTTATCCTGTTGGGGGTGATTTGAGGTATCGTGTATTATTGTGTCGGTGGCCGTTGACTTTCTATATATGTCATAGTTAAATCTTTTGGCTTCTTTATCAATATTTATCGTGAGGTCTAGATAGTTGATTCCTCCGTCTTTTTCGGTTTCCATTGTAAATTTTATATTTCCGTGCTGCTTGTTGAGGTACTCCAGTACAAGCTCTTCGTTATTAGTAGTTAAAACGCATATTATGTCATCCACGTATCTAGCATAAAATGACACGCCTAATTTGGACTTCAGCTCCTGTATGTAATTTTCTTCAAGATTTTGCATGAACACTTCCATAAGAATTGCTGATGTGGGGCTTCCCATTCCAAGACCGTTTGTTTGTCTATATATTTTATTGTTGAATTGAAAATAGTTTTGACGTAAAGTGGTTCTTAGCGTATTTGTGATTTGCATACTTTTCGCTTTGTTTTTTGTGTTATGAACTATTGTTGAGCTAACTATGTCCAAAGTTTCCGATAGTGGTATAGATGGGTATAAATCTTTTATGACAAAAGATACCAATTTGCTGTTCCTTGTTAGCTCTACGGTCTCGAGTCTCTCTATTAGTTCTGTTGTGTTAGCTATTGCATATTCGTTCCTTAGCTCCAGAGTATCTTTCAATATCGTTTTTAAATATTTGGACAGTTTGTAACATGGTGCTGATTTAAAATGAATGATGGGCCTCATTGGCGTGTCCGGCTTGTGGATTTTTGGTAGCGCAATCAGTGGAGGAACCGAAGGGTTCATTTGGACCAATCTATGTGCCATGTTAGAATCTACTATATTTGTTGCATTTTTTATAGCAACTTTGATTTGTTTTTGGTATTCATCTGTGGGATCCTCTCTCATTGAACGACATTTCATTTCCTCTATGAGATCCTCGGTTTTGGATATATATTGCTCTTTTTCGATTAGCACAGTGGAGTTTCCTTTGTCCGCTTTCGTTGTGACAGTATTGTTTTTCCTTAGTTTATGCCGTAGATTCTTTATTGTTTTCTCCTCTGTATTCGATTATTGCCCTTCCTGTGCTTTCACCTCCTTTTTTGTGATTTCCCTGCACATGTGTCTTGCGTGCTCCTGTTCTTCCTGTGGTATCAATGATATTGCGATCTCCGCATCTACAACCGCTTGCTCCGTTTTTCTTACTGTATTGTGGTCAGGCCCTTTTCGAGAAGTTGTGCCTCTTCCTTGGTAATGGCCACTGTTGTGAGGTTAACGAACTTGTCATGAAACTGGTCAGTCAGCCACACAAATCGATTAGTAAACCACCCTCGGTTCTGAATGAACCCACAGCACATATACATAACTAAATATACATAAGCATCAATTTGACAATACCTGCTCAATAGGCCTGGTCGATTTGTGGGGAGGCAAAAAAATCGCCCATTGCTCTGTGAAAATCATATCTAGGGATCAAAATAAGAAACTTTGCCGAAGGAACCATACCTCATACCACTCTGGTGTCCCCCAATTTGGGTCGAACTTTTGGGTAGGGGCAAATTTTGAAAAATCCCACTTTGACCCATTTAGAGTGCTCCAATCGAGTCCAAATGTATGACCGACCCCCACTAACTTTGGAGGCCCGACCCAACGATGCCAGTGGCACACCCCCTGGAACCCCCCTGGTGGTTCACCATACAAACATTTAAAAAAATCGCCGGTTTTGCACTTTACATGATAAAATCAGCGAAATGCCTATGGTTTTTCTTTTTGGAGTTTATTTTTCTCTTTAGAAATTTATTTAGTCAGAACATATGTAAAAAATCAATTTAACTTAGTAATAGAAAAGAAATTAAAAAAAATTTTTAGAAATTAGCGTTTTTACAACCCTTTTAAAACCAAGGCATCACTGTGATGCATTTGCATGTCGTAAACATAGTTGTGTGGGTTTTTTTATTCAACCGTTTTAAAAAATGAAGGTATCATTGTGACGCAATTGCAGATCGTAAAATTGCTTGTGTTGTTTTTTTTAAGCCACCACAAGACACAGCAGTTAGAATTGAAATTACCATTTCATTCTTGTTACCTCGTCTCGTAGACCATATATAACGCAATAGTTTTTGTGAATGCATTAAGTCGTTGTGAAGAACTCAAAGTGTGAAATCTAATTTCAGATAAAAAAATATTTCAAAAAAATAATAAGTGAAGTGACCATTCCAAATCAAAAAGTTTACAATGAACCCACCATCCTCTACACCACAAGATGAAGCAACTACATCAACAACTATCGAAAACCCAATGAATCATATACCCAAGCATGATGTTACTGTTTTTGGTATGTCTACTGATTTAACTGATCTTAATTTACCAACCCATCTGGATATTTTGAGATATTAGTTTTACTTAAGCGAACGTGCTAAAACAGAACAAAAAAAGTTTTCCCATAAATCATTCACTATTCAAGTACAAGATAAGTTGATTTGAATTTGAGAAAAACTTGGTATGGAAATAATGCTGAAAAAGTGTATTTAATAAATTGAATAAATTGCTTGACAAGTATCAAGAGCAAATCAAGAGAAGAAACAACACCCAACAATTAACAGAGTTCGTAAAATCTCTGGAAACAATTTTTACATTGGGACATGTAAATGCGATTTGAAGGCAGCTCCATGTGCATGCGGCTGGGTTCCCGAACGCCTCAAAGAGTTCATGCACGATCAACATAATCAGAGAAGACTAACAATGGATGCATTTATGATGGAAACTGAAGAGCAAGGAGCAACTTCTATGTCATCAATGCCAACATACCAAGATCCCGATGATTCAACATACGCACCGCCACCGGTTCAAGAAGATATGGATAGAAGCACAAGTTCGCAATACACAGAGAGATACGATTGTTTTAACTTTGCCTTGGTATGTGACAGATTTGGTGTGCATCAGCATTGGGATCCGCTCTTTTGCAAGATTTTAAACCTCTCATCATGGATAAATCGAAATTTCGCAGAGAAAAAGAGAAATGCAGACAAGAAGTGCTTCGCAAACGGTTAGATGATACCAATTTGTTAGCGTTTTCATTCGATGGCAGAAAAGATGATACTGTAACGATAGATAAACTTGATGAGAAGTATCATACTAGGATGGTAAAAGAACCTCATCTTGTTATTTTGAGAGAACCCAATTCTGAATTGATCGGTTACGTAAACTGGAACATGAAACGGCTGAATACAAAACAAACAAATTAAATGTTTTTTTCAGGAAAAAAAATATATCACTGGATGCATTAATTGGAATATGCACTGACGGTGAGCCAACAAACACTGGCCCACACGGTGGAATTATACGACGATTCGAATTGCTGTTAAAAAGACCATTGCATTGGTTCGATTGCCTTCTACACTTCAACGAACTTACGTTTCGGCATTTGTTTGAAGCTTCGGATAAATCAACCAGCACTGGACCAAGATCGGCAACCGGAAAACTGAGCCGTCAAATCGAAACTTGTGAAACTCTTCCGGTAAGTTATTGCTATCACTCATTTATTATAATGGTCAACCATTTTTAATTATTTTATTATTATATATTTTCAGGTGGTGGACGGCTTCCAGAAAATTGACTTGCAAAATATGCCCCCTGCTCCAGAAAAAATTGAATTTTCCACCGATTCGAAGTACTTATACGACATGACCCATGCAATTTCTAGCGACGTGGTTCCGGTGGATCTGGCTAACATCAAACTAGGGAAAATTGTACATTCTCGGTGGCTCACCAAGGCCGCTAGATTATTGCGATTATATGTGACAATGGAAAATCCAGATGCAAATTTAAGAATTCTGGTTGAATTTATAATTAAATGTTATGTGCCAATGTACTTCAATATCAAGTATTACAGCTCTGTCGTGTACGGCAGTGCATTATTTTTCAAGTTCATTGGTTGGTCACGATTTCTAGAACCTCGTTTACGCAAAATTGTCAATCAAGTAATTAAAGATAATTCATATTATACGCATTCGGAAAATATCTTGTTATCATGTTGTTTGATGATAGCAAAGAAAAGCGCGACTGCCATCAAGAAAATTCTACGCTATCGAACGGAGGTTGGCGAGCCAATGGAACTTAGAATTTATAAAAAACCAGATATAAATTTTAGTTGCACAAGTTATACGGAAATGATCAATTTGAATGATATAAATATCGTATTTGAACCAGCGAAGCATTCCGTACGATACATTGAAAGAATATTTAAATCAAGATGATCCACCGTTTAATGATCCAAAAATTCCATCACACATACAAGAAACGGAACGACATGTTCAATTGCTAGCTAACGTTTCCAAACGGTTTATACCGGAAAATGTAGAGGCTGTTATGGCGACGACATTAGAGAGCCGTGCGAAATTGCCCAGACTTGAAAGTAAAAAAGACTTTAAACAATAATTTTTTTTAGTTTCTTTTCTATAACTCACTTAAATAAATTTTTTCATTTACATATGTTCTGACTAAATAAATTTCTTAAGAGAAAAAATAGATATTATTATAAATATATAATAATAAATATTATTATAAATAAATAAATAAAAATAAAGAAAAAACATAGCCATTTAGCTGATTTTTTCATGTAAAGTGCAAAAAGCGGCGATTTTTTGAAATGTTTGTATGGTGAACCCCCAGGGGGTTCCAGGGGATGTGCCACTGGCATCGGTGGGTCGGGCCTCCAAAGTTAGTGGGGGTCGGTCATAAATGGGTCAAAGAGAGATTTTTCAAACTTTGCCCTACCCAAAAGTTCGACCCAAATTGGGGGACACCAGAATTCATTTTAGAAGTATGGTTCCTTCGGCAAAGTTTCTTATTTTGATCCCTAGAATACGATTTTCACAGAGCAATGAGCGATTTTTAAATCGACTCGTCCTACTGCTCATATACTTACGAACTATAAATACAGGACAAATGACAACAACAGCTCAGAACGAAAATCGACACTGATGATGGCCCAACGCCGAAACCGGTTTGTCTCAAAACCAAATTTGACAAGGGATGACGGAAAATCGTTCCAATATACATCAATTGATGCAGCTCAGCACGCATACCAAAAACGCAAATCAGTTGAAAGTGCCCTCCATGAGACAGTCAGTACCATCGAGAACTATCTGAACTGCAAGGAGTGCACGCTAGCAGCTTTCGTCGATATTGAGGGTGCTTTCTACAACGTGCAGACGGAAGCCATCTGCAAGGCTCTTACACGATATGGAACCAAAAGCTCTATAGTTGCATGGATCGATTCTATGATTAGGTGTAGAGTTGTCAACACGAATTTAGGGACTGGTTCTATTGGCAAAATGGCCACCAGAGGCACACCCTAAGGCGTGGTTCTATCGCCTCTTCTCTGGATACTGGTGGTCAACGAAATTCTTGAAATCTGTAGTAGAAAAGGAAGAAAGGTAGTTGCGTACGCCGGAGACTTGGCGGCAAATTCTTGCCAACTATCAGCGCACTGATGGAATCGTCACTTTGGAATATTTCGCAATGGGCAGGGCAAAATGGGCTTGGGGTAGACCCAACAAAACCGAAATTGTCCTGTTCACGACAAAGACAAAGATACACTCCTTTAACTTACCGAGGCTAAACGGCACAACGTTAAACCTATCTTCGGAAGCGAAATATCTTAGAATTATACTCGACGTGGCGGCCACCGTGGTGTGATGGTAGCGTGCTCCGCCTACCACACCGTATGCTCTGGGTTCACACCCCGGTCAAAGCAACATCAAAATTTTAGAAATAAGGTTTTTCAATTAGAAGAAAATTTTTCTAAGCGGGGTCGCCCCTCGGCAGTATTTGGCAAGCGCTCCGTGTGTATTTCTGCCATGAAAAGCTCTCAGTGAAAACTCATCTGCCTTGCAGATGCCGTTCGGAGTCGGCATAAAACATGTAGGTCCCGTCCGGCCGATTTGTAGGGAACATAAATAGGAGCACGACGCAAATTGGAAGAGAAGCTCGGCCTTAGATCTCTTCGGAGGTTATAGCGTCTTACATTTATTTTTATTTTTTTTATACCCGATTCCAAATTAAGCTGGAGAAAGAACGTTTAGATGAGATCAATGAAAGCTCTAGCAGCTTACTACGCCTGCAAAAGTGCTTTTGGACGGAACTGGGGACTGTCACCACATGTCACTCATGGCATGTACATCACAGTCATTCGACCGATACTAACATATGGAGCTCTAGTCTGGTGGAAGGCGCTTGACAAAAATAGTAATCAACAGAGGATCGGGAAGATACAAAGGCTGACATGCCTGAGAATGTCAGGCGCCGTGAGCAGCGCACCTCAGGAAGCGCTAAATGTAATATTTCACTTGACACCTCTACAAGTCTTCGTGCAGGGATTAGCCGCTAGAGGAGCTCTACGACTAAGAGAACAGTTAAGCACGGACACGCGACGATTCTGAACGATATGACGAAGGGGCAATTAAACGGAATAATAACCGACCTGTTGAAGCGAGCGATTAGCGCACGCACCTTGAATTGATTTTTCATATTGAATTTCCCTTTATGCATTGAATTTGTAATTCTTAAATGACTCCCTCATGGGAACACACCTAAAACTCCAGCTACTTGGTTGGCAACGCGTGCGCTACTCGCTCGCCTGAACGAGCATCCGCTGTCAAACACTCATTGTTGACATTCTTCCTTTTAATAATTATTATAACTCGAAATTTTTATCCCTCGCGGTTGTGACCTAAGTAAATTTACAAAGAAAATTTTAAACTCCTTTGTTGAACTATTAAAGTGAATTTAAATGCTGTATTGTTAACGTTTGTAAATAAGCAATAAAGTTTAATTTATAGTTGTGAACTTTTTAATTAAAAAACCCGTGTGTAAAATTTGCGCATTACCACGTCGGGCTAAAGTAAGTTCGATTTAAGGTTTTCTTTATTCCGCGATCCATCGCCACTTCATTTGGCCACTGCCGCTACGCAACCACCAGTGCACAAATTGGCTAACGAAGTCAACTGTCACCGCCATATCCAACCACACCACAACCAACTCGTCGAATCATCAAAGCACCACCACCTTCGCCATCACCAGCATAACCTCGCCATCACCGCATCAGCCGCATCCACAGCATTCTCATCCCATAAAAGGAAGCACCACAGTGGCCGCTAAAGGAAGGTAACTTTGTATTGTCAGCCCCTAACATACAAAACAGACCACATCACAGGGCATTTGGACTTGCAGGTTCAGAACGTACGATATCCTTCAAGGGAGGAATGGAGAGCAGGCCTAGACCACAGCAGGGGCATCACAATATACACCGACGGCTCGAAAATGGAAAAGAGAACTGGAGCTGGGATGTACTCAACACATCTACAGGTAAGCAAATCATTCCGACTTCCTGACGCATGCAGTGTATTCCAAGATGAGGTATATGCTATAGACAGAGCGACAAAGCTGCTACAAGATAGTGCGGTCTCCAACACCGACGTAACAGTCTTTGTTGACAGCCAAGCCGCCTTAATGGCATTAGAGTCCAAGGTAATAAAATCGGACATCGTGCGGAGGTGTAGAGCCTCTCTGGCTTCTATAAGTCATCTCAAAGTCTCCACTGGCCACTGGCCTAATTAATTTCCTACCGGGTAGCCGCCCTCGACTTAACTATTTTTTCGTTTGTCAGCAAGCAACGGCTAACTTCCAATCGTCCCCTTGATCCAGCATTTTCTTTCGTTGAGAGAGAAAATTCGGGGTTCTGTGGCGATTTGGAAGTTGTCGTCGGCTCTGATTTAGTTTGCCTGCCAACGAATCACCAATTCATACAGCGTTCGATTTTGGAGCATTTCATACAACCAAAAACGTAAGTTCCTGCAATACTTTTATTGTGATATTTTGTTAATCCATAATTGACGAAATAAAAATATTTTATAATTGCTATACATATTTCTATGTACAATACTAATTATCTTGTTTTTATTTCTTTTCCGCAAAACACAATTGGTTTCATTCCCGCCAATTGTGTTCATGGTCCTTCGTAGCCGTTCTACGAACAAGCGAGTACGTGAAAAAATAGGGCTTTGATATCAAGAAAAGCCAAGCCAACAGGTACCAAACATACAAAATACATATACATATTCATCCTACTCCCACATACACCAAAAAAATTAAAATACAAGTGTTTTTTTTTGTTTTATTGTATAATTGAATAAAATAAGTAAACGAAATAAAAGGTGTTTAAGTGATTTCCGCGGATTTTCCAAAAAATATCATTTCAAATTGTGCGCGAGTGATTTGGTGTTTTTTGTTTTTTTTTTTTGTTTTTTGTCTTCCAATACCAATTTGTATGTAAAGATCTTCGGCTAGCGCCATCTTTATAGTGTCCGCCCGGACATAAACAAAACAAAAAGTGGTAATTTAATTATTTTGCAGTGAGTGCTTATTGGGGTTTTCCAAACTAATTCAATTAAATATATGAGCAAGTGTCCAAATTAATAATTTCCTTTATCTTTTTAACGCGCTGCATTGTTTGCCAATTCCATATGTTTTTTTTGGCGGCGCCACCATACGGCCTAAACTGCCCATTGGACACTGTTTTTGTTTTCCAACAACACAGCACTGCACTATTCATTTCAATTGAATTAATTTATTACCACTTAGTTAAGAAAAACACCAAAATCACTCCCATCGAGTTTATTTCTGTAATTATTATTGTTGAAAACAATTTAAGTTAAAAATAATAGCGATTTGCGATCGCATTATTAAAAACAAGTGTAAAGAAAACCAAAGGAAAGAAGAAAACAAAACACGGCGAATTCTCGTATCTACATTATAGTGGTGGGTGGTGAGCAACTTCGATATAGGAGTGCAAATCCCGAAATTGGTACTGCGAATTCCGAAACCTCAAAAAGGAAATATACATTATTATTGGTATTTATTTTAAATGAAGTATGCAATTATTTTTCAAATAATTTGTGATAATTTTTGAAATAAGAAATAAATATTTTTGTATCTAATTTCGAGTTTTTTCATTTTTCTCCTCACTTATTTAGTTGTATTATACTAATATTTCTAGATTTTGGTGAGTTATTTCAGGATTTTGGTTGGTGTTCTTACTGAAATTCATAGGTTCTTTCAAATTCACCCCATTTTCAAAAAGAAAAAGGGGGTTTCGAGCACCACAGTTCTATTTCGTTAACAAGTTGGAAATTTTTAGCGGCAAAAAGTTTACGATACCTGTAGGCTACTTAAGTTTTACGCCATTTTTAGCAAATTTGGATTATAAAAGTAGTTCAGCACTACGTGCATTTTTTTTGTCCAAATTTTAATAATCCAAAGTAAATTTTTTCATCCAACAAATTAATAAATAATGGCAAGTTTCAATCAATTGGTTGGATCTTTGATAGATCTCGAGTCGGACTCTCGTGGAATCGAAAACCCCAATCAATCCGTCATCGAAACCCAAAGGGAGGAGGCTAAAGAGCTGTGGAACAAAATAAAACGCAGCCATAGTGAGTTTCATGGTCAGAGGCTGCACCATCTTCCAAAGATGGTAGTGCAGCAAGGAAAAAGTATAAGTTAGCGTACACGACTTATATGAAGTGCATAGAGTTGATAGGTGACGAAACTACAAAGCAAAAAGATAAGACCTCTGAAAAATCAAGCGACTACTCGGCTAGGGAACGCAATATTAGGCGTCCTCCTTGCGAGACCGAAGTTTTTAAGGGAGATTATTTGTCATGGCCAACATTCCGTGACTTATTCAAGGCCATTTACATAAAGAGCCAAGGGCTCGCCTCAGTAGAAAAATTATACCATTTAATACAAAAGCTGAGGGCGAAGCAAGAGAAATAGTAAGCAAATGTCCCCTCACAAATGAAGGTTTTGAAACCGCGTGGAAAAACCTGACCGATCGTTACGAAAATAAACGAATTCTGGTTAATAGCCAATTGAAGATCCTCAATTGGCAGGCAATCTTCCGACCTTCGATATTGACCTTGCTATCCAACAGAAGTTCCCGGAAATTAAACTAGCGGACAGCCGATTCTTCGCCAACGAACAAGTTGATCTTATGCTTGGAGGTGATGTCTATCCGCAAATCATGTTGGAGGGTATTCGGAAGGACTTTACCAGTAATCTTCTTGCCCAGGAAATGGTATTCGGATGGATACTTAAGGGACGGACGAACCCCAACAAAGAGGCGACAACCTGCGTCTCTTTCTACAATGAGATCTCTTTAGATCAACAACTGGCAGCATTTTGGGAATTGGAAGATATCCCAAGGAACGCGATCCGTACGGCCGATGAGAAATACTGCGAGGAGATTTACAAAGCAACTACGACCCGAACGTATACGGGGAGGTATACGGTCTCTCTACCCGTTCTCGCAATATTTTCATTGTGAAGGTAGGCTAGCCAAAAACCCCTCTTTCCGAGAGGAGTATACGAGAGTTCTTAAGGAATATGATCAGTTAGGTCATATGTCTGAAATCCGACCAAGCCTGTCCGAAAATCCGTCCGAGTCCTACTACCTACCCCATCATGCGGTAGGCAAGCCAGAAAGCACTTCTATGAAGGTGAGAGTTGTGTTTAATGCTTCGTGTCCCTCGGACAATGGTGTGAGTTTGAACGACACTATGCTTCCCGCTCCCATCCTTCAAAGCGATCTTACGATCTTGATTCTTAGATGGGACTGTTTAAATTCGTCTTTAGTAGTGACATCGAGAAGATGTATCGCCAAATATTTGTCCATACTCAACAGAGGAAATTTCAAAGGATTCTTATTCGTGAGTCCACAGATGGACCCATCCGTCAATTCCAATTAAATACGGTCACTTTCGGCGTAAGCTGCACTCCCTAACTAGCAATAAGAACATTGCTTCAATTGGCGGACTATGTTCAAGACTCACATCCGGTCGCCTCCACCATTTTAACGCGACATATGTACGTCGACGACGTACTTTCAGGTGGGCACGACTTAGAATCCCCCATCAAAGCGCGGGATGAAATTTCCGAGGCTTTAAGTTCTCGACATTCCTGTTGCCCACTTGCTTAACCAAGATTTTTTGGATTTCGAAAATGCAAGCAGCGTTAAAGCTCTTGGTATCCGGTGGAATGCCTGTTCAGACCAGTTCTACTTCACCGCTACAGACGTCAAGAAGTAACTAAACGTAATAATTATAGTAGCGAAAATGTTGATGGAAAATGTCTGGTTAGAGGGAACAGGTTAGGATGAGCAAGTGTCTTCGAACACATTAGAGTGTTGGCGTAAATTCTCCATGGATTATTCTGCAATTGACAACATCCGTATCGCGCGATGGGTTAAGTCTTCTCCAGCCTACAAAATGGATCCCCACGGGTTTTGTGACGCCTCTGAAAAGGTTTATGCGGCAGCCATTTATATGCGCGTGGAAGAAAGCAAGGAGGTCCACATAAATCTGCTGTTAGCCAAGACTCGAGTAGCTCCAGTGAAAACGATATCTCTTCCGCGCTTGGAATTGTGTGAAGCAGTACTCTTGACCGAAATGATGGAATCAGTCGCCACTAACCTCGATCTTCGATCCCTGCAGGTTTATCTCTGGACTGACTCCACTATCGTGCTCGCTTGGCTGAGAAAACAACAATGCTCCTGGTCAAGCTTCATATCCCACAGGGTTACCAAAATCATCGACAAGGTGGGACAGCATCACTGGTATCACGTGGACTCATCCTCGAATCCATCCGGTTTAGCCAGTCGTGGAGTAACAGCTCCGGATTTAATTGACAATTCTTTGTGGTGGCAGGGCCTTTCTTGGCTGCAAGAAGGCAAGTCAGAATGGCTAAAACAAGAGTCGGTCTTCCAAACCAACGAAGAGGGAAACCGCGTGCTCTCCCACGCAACGAAAGTCGTTAAAATGTCGGATATACTCCAACGCTTCTCTTCGCTTCCAAGGGCTTTACGAGTTCTATGGTACGTCTTTCGTTTCATCCAAAGGACCTACCCCACTCAAAAATCAATGCTCCAAACAGCTTCTGTATCAATCCCTCCGGAGGAAATAAAATTTACAACCCAGCGAATAACTGCCCTCTGCCAGCAACAACATTTTTCAGCGGAGGTTTTGAAGTTAAAATCTAGACTTGCGATAAGCGCTAAGTCTCGGAGCATCGCGAGACCTCAGTTACAAAGAAAAGCACCCAATCCTTCTGCCGTATAACTGCCAATACTAACACTCGTTAGTGAAGTTTATCCATGAAATATCAATTCATGGAGAGCATCAGTTATTGTTGCGCATCATTCGAGCACAATATTGGATCCCTCGGATCAAAGTTGTGATCAAGTCAGGCATCCACAATTGCAAGGTATGCACTATATACAAAAAGCAAACGCAATCCCAAATCACGGCTTCCCTACCTTCAGAACGAACGACTTTCTCTAGGGCCTTCACAAATATTGGCGTTGATTTTGCAGGTCCTTTCTATATATAAAACTATACAGGTAGAACTTGCGTCATTACTAAGGGTTACGTTTGTCTTTTCGTCTGTTTCGCAACGAAGGCCATTCATCTAGAACCTACAAATGAGCTTAGCACTGCCACCTTTCTAGCAGCCTTTTCTAGATTTATTTCGCATAGGGGATGTGCTAAAAACATATATTCAGACAACGGAACTAATTTCGTTGGAGCTTCGAGATCCCTAAAAGCTGAATTTAAGGCTTTTCTATCTGATTCTCGTACTGCACTTTTTTCCAAGTACTTCCATCAAGAAATTTCCTGGCATTTCATACCCGCATCGGCTCCTCACATGGGGCGCTTATGGGAGGCTGGCGTGAAGAGCTTTAAAACCCATTTTTGAAAAGTAGCATCTGGCCTCAAATATACGTTTGAGGAGTTTTCGACACTTTTATGTATAATTGAGGCTTGTCTTAACTCAACACCCCTTAGTCCCGCTTCAAACGACCCATCGAGCTTAGAACCGTTGACTCCTTGACACTATCTTATAGGGGCTCCTATGTTATCTCCCCCGGAGAATGAGGTTAGCGAGAATCCAGCATAAGTTATCAACCGATAGCAAAAGATGAAAGCATTTCATCATTCATTCTGTCAACGATGGAGGAACGAATACCTTACGGAGCTACAGAAGAGGACTAAGTGGAAGCGACAGCAGCCGGACATAAAAGCGGATGATCTCGTCGCGATCCGTGAAGATAACGTGCCTCCAAACGAATGGCGATTTGGCCCAGTCGTCGTTATACATCGCGGTTCGGACAATCGCGTCCGAGTTGTGAAAGTTTGGACGGAGAAAGGATTAGTCACCAGGCCAGTCGTGAAACTAGTCCGACTACCATCGAACGAATCCGAAGATTAGTTCACAAAATACTTCGCCTTCATGGTCATCACCCACCCGTCGCCTGTACTTTCAAATTCATTTTTTATATCAATTAAAACGCCTCCTTTTCATTGCAGAATGCCTCGCTTTGTCGCACCACGCAACAGGTCGGAGCATGGTTCGCATTCCTTCCCGATTCCATGCCGCCTATGCAACAGCCACCATGGTATAAGGCTATGCCCGCAATATTGTGCTAAGTCTCCGGAGGAGAGGTTGCGGATGGTACTCATCCACAAGTACTGCCCGAACTGTTTGTCGCCATTCCATCGCATGGAAATGTGTTCGAGCACGGCACGTTGTCATTATTGTGTTGAGAAACACCACACCACCCTACATATCGAGGCCGTGGCAAACGAGCGACCGACCACAACGCGGCAGTTACGCTGCCATAACGTAGACGACGATTCTGACGACACCTTGTCAATTCACGTCACTGAGGAGACAAAATCGTGGGCTCAACAGGTTGAGGAAAAGGAGTTGGAGCAAAGTGAGGCAGTTGGCGTTCTTCCAATAGAAGGCAGTGGCGCGGCATTAAATACTTTCCGCCCGCTGCTCCAAACACGAAAGGCGGTCGCGTGACTTGACATTGAATACTTGCCAATACCGAGACGAACCCTTACAGGTAGAGACTTTCGTACACCAGTTCCTCAACGTTTGGGAAGCTCAGCATCTCGTCCTGCTCTGCAGAAAAATTGGCGACAGGGCGGCTAGGCATCAAGTACTTTCTGGCCGTCCAAACGTCGCAATGATCACAGAGCTCCTAACGCCAGCAAACCTTATACACGGAAGGAGCCTAATCGCGCCAACGAGATCAAATTGCTCATCGTCCAACGCGCAACACTGAAAGGATTTCGAGCAGGGAGAGCAGCCTCAATTGCATGCACCAATTTTGACCACCTTCGTGCCGATAGCACCTACCGCCATAGTCAAAATTGAGTCCTTTGGCCGACTTCACCTTGTGCGGGCTCTCATTGAACCGTGTTCTCCGAATACGACTATCGACAAAGAGCTAGCACGAGAAATTCAACTGGATCGTGCAGAGGGTGGCCACAGTAAAAGCCGTCACATAACCTTTCGTGGAAACATGGCGTACCCGAGCGGATCTCGACACTGGTGACGGTAGTTGAGGGGTATGCGAAAATAAGTCCACGAACAAATCTGGACCCAAAGATTGCTACGCCATTGTAATTCATGCGATTAGCAGATCCAAAATTTTATGTTTCGTCGCCTATTCCGCTTGTAATCGGCGTAGACGTGTACGCCAAAATCATGGTGAGCGGCACACCAACATCATCGGTAGGAAGCCTGCTATTTCAACCGACCATATTCGGTTTTGGTCATTTCCGGCTCCACGGCAGGCTAGCAGCAGCAACATCTTTCATTTTTTAATCATTTTAAATTATCATTTTTGAATTTGTTACTTAAAGTTCAATTACTTAAATACATATGTCAAAATTTTAGTCGACTAGTTTCGTAAGCAAGCTTAAATAAAAAAAAAAAATAAATGTAAGGCGCGATAACCTCCGAAGAGATCTAAGGCCGAGCTTCTCTTCCAATTTGCGTCGTGCTCCTCTTGATTTTTCCCTACAAATTGGCCGGACGGGACCTACATGTTTTATGCCGACTCCGAACGGCATCTGCAAGGCAGATGAGTTTTCACTGAGAGCTTTTCATGGCAGAAATACAATCGGAGCGCTTGCCAGACACTGCCGAGGGGCGACCCCGCTTAGAAAAATTTTCTTCTAATTGAAAAATCTTATTTCTAAAATTTTGATGTTGCTTTGCCCGGGAGTTGAACCCAGGGCATACGGTGTGATAGGCGGAGCACGCTACCATCACACCACGGTGGCCGCCGTAAGCAAGCTTGCTGCTTTTAAAATTGTTAAATTTTAATTTATGTAAATGTTCACTTCATAACTTCTTATGGTAGATGGTCAATCTTTCCTTTTTCAATTTAATGTTCATTTCATAATTTCAAGTCAAACTTTGAACCGGCTGGTGTTGGCATTTCGAACATTGCCCAAGGCAAGGGGGCCGGCATGTTTAGGCCAGTGGCATAATTAATTTCCTACCGGGTAGCCGCCCTCGACTTAACTATTTTTTCGTTTGTCAGCAAGCAACGGCTAACTTCCAGTCGTCGTCTTGATCCAGCATTTTCTTTCGTTAAGAGAGAAAATTCGGGGTTCGGTGGCGATTTGGACTTTGCCGTCGACTCTGATTTAGTTTGCCTGCCAACGAATCACCAACTGATCCAGCGTTTGATTTTGGAGCATTTCAATAAACCAAAAACGTGGGTTCCTGCAATCCTTTTATTGTGATATTTTATTAATCCATAATTGACGAAATAAAAACATTTTATAATTACTATACATATTTCTATGTACAATTACTAATTATTTTGTTTTTATTTATTTTCCGCAAAACACAATTGATTTCATTCCCGCCAATGGTGTTCAGCTGGGTCCCTGGGCACAGCGGCATTGAAGGGAATGAACTCGCGGATGAGATGGCTAGGAAAGGTTCCGACTTAGACATAAGTGAGGTGGACAGTTCCGTCCGACCGCCGCTGAGTTATCTCCTAGGAAGAATCGACGAATATGAGAACAGAGCAACGGATTTGCTATGGACCAATAGGGTTGACTGCGAAGTCTCAAGGTCCTTATGGCCATGCTAGGATAGGAAAGGCACCAGTTTCCTTCTCATACTGAACAAATCTGCGGTGAGGTTACTTACGGGTGTCATCACAGGTCATTGTGTTATCGTACCAATACTCCGACGGTGGTGAATACCAACAAGCTCTCTCTGCAGAAGCTGTCAGGATGAGGAGGAAGGGGAGTCGATCTACCACTTTCTCTGTCGATGTCCGGCGCTTCAAAGAACAAGGCTCAGATTTCTGGGCTCACGCTTATTCCACAGCCTGGCAGAGGTTGGGAAGGTGGACGTCTCGCTACTTCTTGGGTTCATCAGGGAAAGCAATTGGTTCGTTGAGTACCACTAGGAGGTAATGGGGATAACCGAATTTTCCGCCACCCTGTACTTACTGAGGGTACTCACAATGGACAAAAATGTCTCCGAGTGAAAGTGTGGGTAACACTCACGCACGCCCTCTTAACCTAACCTCACCTAGGCGAGGAAGCCCTAACTGCCATGATGGCAACTTATAGAGAAAAGGCACTCGATACCTTTATAAGGAGACTTAACGGAAATCTTCCAAGTCTGCTAAGTGTACGTGAACCAACCAGTTTACCGCAGACTCTCCATATTTGCCTCAAATTGGGAAAAATGAATTACAGGACAATCCACGCAACTAACGTTGGGCGACTGGCAAATAATCCTAAGCCCAGTAACCCTAATCCTTCGAGATCACATTATTTAAACCACAAACTCTACCTTTTTACCCAGAGCTCACAAATACCCACAACCAATCCCAAGGACCAATTGCTTACCAGCAATATGGACAGAATCGCAACCCAACTTTCGACCACCTCTTCCACAACAAACTAGTAGTAATTCCCATCTACAATATCGCCACTACGTCACGTCATAAAATTACAGGCCACCCCTTCCACCTAAATCCCCAACACCCATGGAAGTTGATCGGTCTCTCCAAACTAGGCAAGTCAATTACCAGAATAGGCCGCAATATCAACAAAATCAAACAACTAATAGCAAACCATAAGGGTTCACTAATGGAGTGTAAACGCTAGTGGCCATCCAGCTAATAAAAGACCACCGTCTCAAAGCCTGCACACCGCTAATAAAATGCAACGTATTTACAATGCCGAGGCTATAGAGCGTGACTCAATAAACTGCAACAACAATATTGCAGAGTATCCAGAAGAGAACTACCAAACTGGCAGGACAACCAACTGGAACAGAACGAAGAACAAGACGACGCCGAAGTAACCCCTAGTGACAATATTAATTTTTTAGACTAAACACATCCTCCCTGCCATATTTCCCTTATAGTATTAGAAATGGTAGAAATGTTGAGTTATTTATTCAACAGTTTCGTGATTCCAACGTAAATAGAAGGTTGCAAATAAGCGGAATTGTACTAAATTCGTTACAATATTCTATTCACGGTTCGATTTGGCTGAAATTTGGTTTATAAGTAGCCCTTTGTTTAGATTAGTATATACGATACTTTTTCTGGGAAGAGGACCAGAGACCAATATTTTCGAACAAACTCTGCTCTTGGTTCGATTTACCTAAAATTGTTCATATTGGTAGGCGTTTGCCTAGATTAGTATTCAGACACTCTTTTTCGTGAAATGAAGCTGGGACAGACTGGGACTAGGACTTGGACTGCGACTGCGACTGGTAGTGGACTGACACTGGGACTGGGACTGGGAGTGGCAATGATAATAGCACTTAGAGTGGGACTGGGACTGCGAAAAAGGGATGGAGAAGAACAATAAGAACTAGAGAGAAAAGAAAAGAGGGAAGGGGAAGGAGATAGAGTTAGACGAAGATATAGAGATATTGTATAGATGGAGCAAAAATGAAGTGAGAGAAAAGACCGAGAGGAGGAAAGGGATGCAGAAAAAGGGAAAGGCAGAGGGAAGAGTGAGTAAGGAGACAAAGGAAAGGGGGAGAGAGAGAAAGGGGCAGTGGAGGTAAAAACTGCTTACAAGTTATGCAGATAGACCAAAGCTAGGGCAGAGCAACAATCTTTCGGGTCTGCTAGTCTTTTGTATAAGTTAACACCATACTTCGTTAAACCCTTTCCCACATGATCAGGAAATTATCATGCGATTCAGTTCCCACACAATTCCACTCGCATAATTTGGAATCATATTGCAACTGCAAATGCAATTGCACTACACGCGTATCCGCCGTCTTCGCTAAGGAAATTAAACACCTTTGGTAAGAGAAACACGCGCAACTAATAAACCAAACACTTCAGGTGAGAAAAACACGCACAATCCCTATTCTGCTGACCAGGCATCCTTGGTCACGTAGGCCGGCTCAGGATTAGGATGGTTGGTAAGCGGTAGCTTAAAGTTAAGTTAGTCTTGAACTCACTCGCGAGCTAAAGGCATAAATAATAAAACATAAATTTAAGTGTCAAAGGCACATAGTGCCGTCTAACAAAGTTTGGAATACATAAATAGTAAAATACAAAGTTAAGTCTCGATTTTTATTTATGCGCCCGAGGCAGGGACCGCGCGACAAAGCGACGCGGACAAGTGAAAAAAAAAAATATAATAAAAATAAAAATTACTATTGGTTTAAGCCCCTAAGTAGCGAGGAAACATTTATCCTCGCAAAAAGGAGGACCGTGTAGTCCAGCCACCAATAGCGAACAATTAGTAGAAATCATAAAAAAAATATATTAGCAGTTAAGGGAAAATAGCAAAAAAATATAAAGCAAAAATTATAAACAGCTAATACCTACAGTGTTACTAAAAAAAATAATATTAATAAATAAAGCAATCATCTTTACCCCCATCACCGTTACAACAAAACTAGTAACAGAACAAAAAAAAAAACAAAGTTATAAACAATTATAAACAGATAAGCTCTAAGTGACTTTGGTAACAAAAGGAAAAAAATATAATATAAAATAAATAAATAAAAGCAATCTCTACTCTCATCATCTTTACAACAAAAAAATAGAAAGCAAAAAATAGTAACAAAAAAAAGTTATAAACAGTTATATACAGTTAAGCTCTAAGTGACTTTGGTAACAAAGAACAAAATATATAAAATAAATAAAGGCAATCATCTTTACGACAAAAAAAGAGAAAGCAATATTACAATCATCTTTACAACAGAAAAATAGAAAGCAAAAATAGTAACACGAAAAAAAGTTATAAACAACTATATACGGTTAAGCTCTAAGTGACTTTGGTAACAATAGAAGAAAAATACAAATAAAAGGAATTATCTTTACCCTCATCATCTGTGCCCGTCATCTTTACACCCATCTTTATCTCCATTGTGGAAACCCAGTAAGGAATGACGCAGATTCCGAAAGAATTATTGTAAGTTAACGTTAGAAAGTAAACTAGCATTAGGAAAAAATTATTGTAGAAATATAGAAGGAAATTATAGGACTAAAATTACTAAAACAATTTAATTTTCACAAAATGAGTCAGGAAGAACAAATAGCGGCGACTCTGTCGAAGCTTAATTTACAGACATCCTCTTCCAATTCCCCAACCACTTTTACCTCTAGCCAAAAAAGGGAAATGGCATCCCTAATAACAAACACCGTTTCTGCCCTATTAAACGCACCATAAGAAGAAGAGGAAACTCCCGTTGATTTCAGTAGTAACATAAAACAATCTGAGAGAGTGCCAGATGTGGTGAAGTGCCTGAGGGAATTTTCAGGCATGGATTGTGAGTTCAGTTCTGGAGGAAGTCAGTAGATAGAATACTACTAATGTATGGCAAGAAGAAGGACACCCCGAAATATTTCGCAATATTACATACAATTAGACGTAAGATCATCGGGGAAGCAGACACAGCCTTCGAGTCTTATAGGACCCCTTTAAACTGGGGGAAAATTAAGAAATGTCTGATGTTACACTACTCAGACCAAAGGGATGTGACCACCTATAATACCAGAGAGGCAATACGGTTGAGGAATTCTATCAACAGGTTTATCAATACCTGTCACTAATTTTAGATAAGATTGATTGCCTTGAGTTAGGCGAAAGCCAAATATAGCCGTCTGGAAGAGGACTGGGATGCCTTCAGATGTAGCTTTAACAAATCCAAAAGGATAACATTGGAACAATACTGTGAGAACTTGGCGACAACAAATGAGTCATCAAGACATCGCAAAATACTATCAGGATCTAGTTCAGTTCCTAGTAGCATAAGGAAGTCTGATGGCTCATGGACCGTCTCCAGTCAGGAAACTCTGGCGGTCTTGGTGGATATACATTTTCCGGGATGCACTGATACGACAGGCACGATGATGCCAGAAAACCGCGCACACCCTCCGGAAACCGACGTCACGGACATTTTTGGCCGGGGTAAAATATCATGGGCTATAAAATCATTCGAACCCTACAAATCGGCGGGACCGGATGGTGTGCTACCGGCTATGTTACAAGCCGCTTGATACCACATCTACACGGCATCTTCTCAAGATGCCTACAAGATGGGTATGTACCCGAAGCCTGGAGAAATGTACGGGTGGTTTTCATTCCTAAAGCAGGAAAATTTAACCACTCGGAAGCCAAAGACTATAGACCAATAAGCCTCTCCTCCATTATCATTAAAAAACTGGAGAGACTTGTCGGTCTACATATTAGAAGCAGTGCCAATCTCTGGAAGATGGATGCAGCTCAGCACGCATACCAACAACAAATCAGTTGAAAGTGCCCTCCATGAGACAGTCAGTGCCATCGAGAACTCACTGAACTGCAAGGAGTGCACGCTAGCAGCTTTCCTCGACATTGAGGGCACTTTCAACAACGTGCAGACGGAGGCCATCTGCAAGGCTCTTACACGATATGGAACCCAAAGCTCTATAGTTGCATGCATCGATTCTATGATTAGGTGTAGAGTTGTCAACGTGACTTTAGGGACTGGTTCTATTGGCAAAATGACCACCAGAGGTACTCCCCAAGGCGGGGTGCTATCGCCTCTTCTATGGATACTGGTGGTCAACGAAATTCTTGAAATCTGTAGTAGGAAAGGAAGAAACGCAGTTGCGTACGCCAATGGCTTAATGATTCTGATCAAAGGAAAATTCTTGCCAACTATCAGCGAACTCATGGAATCGGCACTTTGCGACATATCGCGATGGGCAGGCAAAATGGGCGGGTAAACCCAACAAAAACCGATCTTGTCCTGTTCACGACAAAGGAAAAGATACACTCTTTTAACTTACCGAGGCTAAACGGCACAACATCAAACCAATCTTCGGAAGCGAAATATCTTCGAATTATACTCGAATCCAAATTAAGCTGGAGAAGGAACGTTGAGATGAGATCAAAGAAAGCTCTAGCAGCGTACTACGCCTGCAAAGGGGGAACTCTAGTCTGGTGGAAGGCGCTAGACAAAAAGAGTAATCAACAGAGGATCGGGAAGATACAAAGGCTGGCATGCCTGAGAAGGTCAGGCGCCGTGATCAGCGCACCTCAGGAAGCGCTAAATGTAATATTTCATTTGACGCCTCTACAAGTCTTCGTGCAGGAATTAGCCGCTAGATGAGCTCTACGACTAAGAGAATCCAACATGTGGAAAACAATTAAGCACGGAAACGCGACAATTCTGTACGATATGACGAAGGGGCAATTAAACGGAATAGTAACCGACCTAATATACAAAACAGACCACATCACAGGGGTTTTGTACTTTCAGGTTCAGAACATACGATATCATTCAAGGCAGGAATGGGAAGTAGGCCTAGACCACGGCATGGGCATCACAATATACATCGACGCCTCGAAAATGGAAAAGGGAACTGGAGCTGGGATGTAGTCAACACATCTACAGGTAAGCCAATCCTCCCGACTTCCTGACGCATGCAGTGTATTCCAAGCCGATGTATATGCTATAGATAGAGCGGCAAAGCTGCTCCAAGATAGTGCGGTCTCCAACATCGACGTAACAATCTTTGTTAACAGCCAAGTCGCCTTAAGGGCATTAGAGCCCAACATAATAAAATTGAACATCGTGCGGAGGTGTAGAGCATTTCTGGCTTCTATAAGTCATCTCAATGTCTCCGTTTGCTGGGTCCCTGGGCACAGCGGCATTGAAGGGAATGAACTCGCAGAAGAGTTGGCTAGGAAAGGTTCCGACTTAGACGTAAGTGAGGTGGACAGCTCCGTCCGACCGCCGCTGAGTTATCTCCTAGGGAGAATCGACGAATATGAGAACAGGGCAACGGACTTGCTATGGACCAATAGGGTTGACTGCGAAATCTCAAGGTCCTTATGGCTATGCTTGGATAGGAAAGGCACCAGCTTCCTTCTCAAACTGAACAAATCTGCGGTGAGGGTACTTACGGATGGCATCACAGGTCATTGTGCTATCACACCAATGCTCCGACGGTGGTGAATACCAACAAGCTCCCTCTGCAAAAGCTGTCTGGATGAGGAAGAAGAGGAGTTGATCTACCACTTTCTCTGCCGACGTCCGGCGCTTCAAAGAAGAAGGTTAAGATTTTTGGGCTCACGCTTCTTCGAAAGCCTGGCGGAGGTTGGGAAGGTGGACGTCTCGCTACTTCTTGGGTTTATCAGGGAAAGCAAGTGGTTCGTTGAGGACCACTAGGAGAAAATGGGGCTAACCGAATTTTTCGCCACCCTGTACTTACTGAGGGCACTCACAATGGACAAAAATGTCTCCGAGTGGAAATGTGGGTAACACTCACGCTCAGGTTAAGAGGGCGTCTTAACCTAACCTAACCTTCGATAATTTAAGCATTATTTTCAACACTCTAGACAGAGCTCGATTAAAAGTGCAATACGATAAGTGTATTAGCACTACAGCAAATAAAGTAGAAGCAATAGCTAACTTCCCACTTCCCAAAAATGTGCATGATTTACGATCCTTTTTGGGAATGGCCGGACATTATCGTATATTTATCAAAGCTTACGCACAATTCGCAAAATCACTCACCGAGCTTCTCAGAGGAGAACTGGGAAGAATCTCTAAAAATCAATCCAAGAAGGTCCAATTGAATCTAGCAGCTCAACAAGTGGAAGCAGTGAAGCAACTAAAAAATTGCTTAACATCTGATGATGTAATATTTCATTACCCTGACTTTGAAAAGGCATTAGAGCTTACCACTAACACTTCTCATTATGCTTTAGGAGCCATACTCTCCCAAGAGGGTAGGCCAATATGTTTCCTTTCAAGAACGCTGAGCAGAGCAGAGGAAATTTTTGCAACCAACGAAAAAGAGATGCTGGCGAACATTTGAGCTCCGCAGTCACTCAGATGTTTCCTTTACGGATCCAAAGAAGTTAAAATATTCTCCGACCACCAGCCACTTTCGCCCTCAGTGACAAAAATACGAATGCCAAAATGAAGCGATGGAAGGCGCAACTAGAAGAACACAACCACGAAACAATTTACAAACCCGGCAACACAAACATAGTTGCAGATTGCCTCTCGCGACCACCAATGGCAAATATAAATTCAATTACGGTCCATAGTAGCGATAGCTCCTCAGGAAATTTAATACCCTCTGTAGAAACACCTATTAATGTCTTCAAATACCAAATTTTTATCAACGAAGGTGCAGAATCTTCATATAGGTTCGAAATAGTTTTCCAAATGTACCATAGACACATTATTACCGAAAGAACATTTTCAGAGGATTCACTAAAATCAATATCAAAGAAACATCTGAACCCTTCGGTAATAAATGTCATCAACTACGGAACTTATTATGCTAAAAATTCAAGCCGTTTTCCCCCTACATCTTCCTAATTATAAGATACGGTTCACACAGCTGATTGTGGAGGATATCAAAAATACGGAAGATCAAAACCGGATTATAATAGAAGAATACAACCGTTCCCATAGGAATGAGAAAGAAAACAGATTGAAAATATTAGGAAAATACTATTTTCCTGCCATGGCAAACAAAATCAAAAAAATCACAAAGCTATGCAAAATTTGCAAAGAAAACAAATACGATCGGCACCATAACAAGCCAAAACTAGGCGCTACACCCCTACCCGAATATGCGGGACATACCATTCAAATATACATTTTTTCAACAGACAAGCACAAAATGCTCACCTCTATTGATAAGTTTTCCAAATCAGCGGTAGTAAATAAAATAGATGGAAAAAGTATCGAAAGTATAGGGAAGCCTTTAAGGGACATAAAATTCTACTTTGGAGTACCAAAGGCGATCGTTTAATTCAGCCTATAAAATTCATGTTGGAAAGTGAATTTAATATAACAAGTTTTGCTGTGAAGCGAAGTAAATGGTCAAATAGAAAGATTTCACTCAACGTTGGCAGAGATCATGAGATGCTTAATACACGTGCATCCTCATAAAAGGTTTGAGGAACTTATGGAGTGGTCCGTGAATGAATACAACCATTCCATCCACTCGGTTACAGGGAAAAAACCAGTTGATATATTTTTGGGCAAACCTTTTTCAGCCAAGCGTGACGAACGTGAATCAACTAGGTAACAAATTCTTGAAAAACTTAAAATAAAACTGGAACAGGATCTTCAGTATCATAACAAAAATAGAAAGGAAGCAGCTGACTATAGTACAGGGCAAAAAATTTTCGTTAGACGAAGATACAAAGAGGAAATTGTCAAAGAAAATGGGCACTCTACAATAATAACACAATCAGGAAAAATCGTCCACAAAGGACGCATACGATACTAACTTCCTAACACGCATTCTCTGTATTTCTAGACTATTCCTTTCCCTAACACTTCTTCTGTGCAACGGCTCTGTCGAGGTGCTCGACTACTCTCAAGCAGAAATCGTTACCATCGAGAACGACATCGGAAAGGTGCAAACAGGTGAAAACAATAACCAGCAACTAATAATCAATAGAAACATTTTTGATAGAGTTAAAAATATTACGCAAGTAATAGCATACTAAAAACGACGCAAAATAGCAACGAACTTCTAACCTCGTTGATACTCGAGTATAAGTTTAAGATTGATATAATAAAAGAAGAAATTGAAAACATCTACAGAGCAATATATCTTACCAAGGCTAATATTATAAATAGCTTTATAATTTCCAACCAAGACGCTCAGAAAATTAACGAGATATTTATAAAAGAAGATATGACATTTGGATCGTTGGAAGAATCTTTGAATTTTGCTGACGTTCAAATCGCTATGAATGAAAGTTTAATAATTTATGTAATAAAGGTACCAAAAACGGAAGACCAAATATGTAACTGTATTTTAATGAAACCAATGAGTGGGGATGGAAGGATCTTGAAACTAAAGTTTGAAAATGTGTTCAAGTCTGGAGGAAGCTATCTTGGAATTTTAAAAGTTTGCAAAAAAATAAACACTTCAAAAATATGCAAGCGAGATCAAATCGAGGATTTGGAAAATGAAAATTGTATTAAAAATTTCATTGAAAATAAGCCTTTTGATTGCATTGTAACGAATAGTGACCATATCAATGAAATAAAAACAGGGCTAATATTGTTAAACAATTTTAATGGCAATTTGACCAACAAGGCGATTGTCTGCAAATGCTGTCAGTGACGAAAAGCTCATGGGTAATTTTTGGCAATCCTAGACCGTCGCGAAGAATTCAAAAGACTTGATTCGCTGCAATATTGAAAAATAAGTGTTCGCCAAACCACCTCCGAGGGACGACCCTGCTTAGAAAAAATTTTCCTAATTGAAAAAACTTTTTCAAATCTTTTAATGTTGCTGTGTCCGGGACTTGAGCTCGGTATGGAAGGGGGAACACGCTTCCACCACACCACGGCGTCAAGATTTAGCCCGATAATTTTGTGTTGAAGATCGCGTACTTGTTTCATTAAGTAATTCTTTAGCCTTGTCGATACTACAAGTTAGCCTTATACGTAAGAGTACATCTCACAACACTGTCAATGCACATACTGAATAACATTATAGGAGTCAGGTAGTAGCTATAACTAACATTAAAAGTGCTATAACTTCAATTATGGTTCTATGTCAAGAAATTGAAAATACTTTCGTCTGGTCAAGCAAAAAGTATACTTTAGGAGGGGGGTGAAATCCTATTGAGTAACCTAATCAAGTGAAAACGACTTATATACCTCGAAAGGACACTAAACGCAAATATGCAGATTTTCAAGACCAAGATAATGCCGTATTAGTTTAAAAATTGGATGTCAAATAACTAAGTTTACTCGGCACCATGCTTCAAATTTAGATATCCTAGATAGGCAGAAGACACCCGGCGTCCCGCCTCCAGGAATTGCATGCTAATTCGTAGGTGTCGGTCCGGAGATGGCGTTGCACCAGATCGAGCAAGTATGACGGTCGGGGTAAGCTAGGGAGGGGTGTATCCCGAAGAGTACAGCGGTCCCCCCTACTCAAACGGACGGGCTTACGGCCAAAGCCAAACTGAGGGAATGGAGTAATCTGGTTATTAAGGCGTCGGACCGCTCAACACCTAGGCGGGCGATGGGGGAAAAGTAGCCCGAAGGCATCCGCCCCGTCGTCCTTACCTAAGTGAAATGCCATAAGCAAATTCACTTCTTTATACGGCCTGCGTTATAAAGAATTAAAGAAATGAACCTCTACTTTGGCACTTCTGTATATTGCCATTTATTGTCGATCGTCATATGATGGTTGCCTTGTTGCTGTAACCGCATACTATCAGCTGCTATATGTTCCTGTGCTATGTAAATTGTTTCAGGCACAAGTAAAAAAGGAGGTACAGTGGGGGTTGTATTAGTGTACCGCTTTGTAACAGTTCCCCCAGCCCACTTAGGTTGACGGAAAGTTGCTGCAGGAAAAGATGGATCTCCCGGCATGGACTAGGATTTGTGCCGGTGTGCATGTTTGTTGATAATTTTTTTTTCTTCTCAAAAATGTACAGAGCCACTCTACTTACATCTAACAAAGTTAATTTGAAAAAATAACAATTTCACTGTCCTCAAAGCTAAAAAATTATTTAATTTTAATGTACTGCAAAAATTCATGAAAATTAGAGATAAGTTGTGATCCTTGTGGTTGTTGTAGCAGCGCTTCGCTCCATACAATAGATGCGACCAATCACAAATTGTCATTAATGTCCTCTAACGGGAGTCCAAGGAAACTTGCAGTTTCAACAGGGGTGGACCATATTGAGAGGGGTGTTAAAGGCGTTGGTTCCACATTACAATTGAAGAGATGGTTGGTGTCATGTGGGGACACATTGAAAGCAGGACATACATTTTGTATGTCGGGGTTGAGTCTGGATAGGTAAGAGTTTAATCATTACATTACTCAGATGGAAGTTGACCTAGAGTGACGGGCGTTTCGCTGGGCAATTCCTGACATAGAGCCCGACGCCTGTTTGTTGATATCACTGAGGACCTGCTTCGTATTTTCTCATAATGCTTAAGGGGAAAATGTATGTTCAGCATTTTATTCCTCTCCAGAATGGGGAGTACTCTCGCCTCATTGTGCAGGTGGTGTTCTGGGGACATAAGAACACAGCCCGTAGCGGTTCGGGGCAGTGGCGTATCCAGGCTGATTTTTAGGGGGGGGGGGGGGCAGGACAGGGGGCGATTGCACAGTTATACGTGAAAATGCAAGACAAAACAACAAGGGAAACGTATAGCAGACCGTTATTTTTTAGGGATAAATTTATAAGTATTTTTTTACATTGTTTAATAAATTAACAATAGTACATCCAATTTTGAGACATCATTTTTATCTTCTGCATAGTTCATATTCACACTGTTAAAGTCTGCATTATCAACTACAAACCTCACCTGGAGGGGTCGCTGGCAGAAGACTCGCTGCAAGTACTCGTTGCGTTTTTTCTTCCTTTCTTGGACTTTGTTCCATCATACGGATCCGTTAAATGGCATCAGTTTCTTAGAGCCTACAAAAGGGACGAACAGCTATAGACTCTCCCTTATTCTTTTATCAGCGATCCACCAGGTGAGTGTTTGCCCATACATTTTTATTTCACCCTTTTATATTTTTAATAAAGGCCTGTACGACAGGCTATCATATATATATATATATATACTTAACATCTTTGTATATTTAATTTATCTGCTTGTTGTTGGACAGCTAGGGACAGCTGGTAAGTTTTCCGTTTCATTATCGCGAGTTTCAATAACCGGCTCCACATAGGTTCCCCGTTTCCGGAATTCACGAGGAATTCTGCCTTCATTTATCCCCGCTCGAACATGGTCCTTCGAGCCGGATCTTGAAACATTTTTCATTTTGTTGGTAATAAAACCAGCTGCAATTAGTTTGTCTTTTTTGCTTTCAAAGGTCCAACAACAAATATATATACAACAAATACATATCCTCCGTCTTTTCCAACAATGTTGCTTTTTTAAATCCTGTCCACCAACAATTGCCAAGTCCCATTTGAAACCAAACAAACACACCATAACACATAACACACCACTTGTTTACATTTGGTTTTTGGCATTTTCATAGTTAGCCATTGAAAAAAAAAATAAAAGGGATTTTGGTAAACAGCATTAGAAAAGCAAAGTAAATTCGTGGTTTTTTATTGGAAATTCGGTGGCCGCGAGCACCAGGACGGCCCAAGAAAAGGAAGCACACCGGAGCAATAGCAAAATGTTGGAGGCCACAAGGAAAGCAACCAAAGAAGGTAACATTTTACTTGGAAAAAGGTAACGCAGGTATTGTACTTTTACATGTACATATATTAAAAAACTAAAGCAAAACGCATATTTTATCTTGTGAGTTTGTATTCTATTTACAGCTTTCCGTCCACGGCATATCGCACGTGTGAAAAGGCAAGGAAAGAGCAACAACTAGTTGAGCGTTGACCACTTTGCGCTTCGATTCCTCAAAATAGCGTGGCCGAAACCACTAAAAGAATACCGGTGCGATAAGGCTGTTAAGTGAACAGTCCCCACCGGGGGCCAGTAAATAATAGGCCTTAGAAGTGAAAGTGTGCAAAAGTCCCTGAAAAGCAGGGCAGTGAAGTGAAAAAGGTGCCTTAAAAGAGGGTGAATATACCCCAAAAAAGCAGAGCATACTAGGCCAGTTGTGTGTGTGTGCAAAAGTCCCTGAAAAGCAGGGCAGTTAAGTGAAAAATGTGCCTTAAAAGAGGGTGAAAATACCACCAAAAAAAACGGTGAGCATATTAGGACAGCTGTGTGTGAGTGCAAAAGTCCCTGAAAAGCAGGGCAGCGAATCGATAAAGGTGCCCAAAAAGAGGGGGTGAATATACCCCAAAAAAGCAGAGTATACTAGGCCAGTTGTGTGTGTGTGCAAAGTCCCTGAAAAGCAGGGCAGTGAAGTGAAGAAGGTGCCTTAAAAGAGGGTGGGATATACCCCCAAAAAAAGCATAGTATCAAAGTAAAAGTGTTTGTGAGCCAAGTACCCTGAAAAGCAGGGCAGCGATTCCACAAAATGTGGTTAAAAGAGGGTGAAAGCCTCCGAAAGCGCTCAAGAGCAAAATTTGCCCGAGTGAAGCATTTTTTTGATAATCCAGTTTTAAAAATTGAAATTGTTGGGTTAAAAATTGAAGCTAGTGCAACTCGGCGGCAAACGAGGCTTTCAGGCAACATCAACCCTCCTACTGTAATCCAGCAAAAGCTATACAGGGTCATCAGAAGGTCGAAGACCCACCGCAGTCCAACCAATCAGACGGTCAGCCATAAAAGGGGATTAAATAGAAGAAACACGTTTTGGCAGCTAAAGACGAGGTAAGTAATCTAGATTGAATTCACCTTCCCACGTCAGTCTGTTTAAATATCGGCCCTTACGAACGGCCCACCACAGTTGAAATCTGCACGCAAATCACAACGTTCAAAACGCCCACACAAACGGCGCACCGCTTTGGATACCACGCAGCAAATCTAAAAAAAATACCCACATGAACGGCGCACCGCTTGGGATACCACGCAGAAACTCTAAAAAAAGGCCCACACGAACGGCGCACAGCTTTGGGTACCACGCAGCAAATCTAAAAAAAGGCCCACACGAACGGCCCACCGCTTTGGGAAACTGCAAGCCCTCGGTAAGTCGACAAAAAGTAAGGCACTAAACGTGTGATTTTTTTTACTTTGCCCATTTTAAACAGCTTTAGGTTTAGTAATCTCCTTAAGTTGCGGCGAACGCAGTACCCCTCTCTAGCTTTTCACCCCCTCGGCAGCGCTAAAGGCAACTTTCACCCCCTTACGTACACACAAGCGGAATATTGATATATAGTTGACCAAACCCCCTTAAGTTGCGACGAACACCGTCCCCCTACGCAGTGCCCCTATCTCACCAGTTTGCAAATAGCTATTTATCCGGGTCCCTGAACATGGCCAACGAACAGGATTTCTCTCACGCTTGTGATGGGCTTCTGGAGTTTGAAAATCGGTTCAACGAATCTCCAGGGGCGCATCACACGGTGTTTTCCCTTCAAATTCAAAAGGAGGAACTTAAGGCTCTTTGGGATACAGTGAAAAAGTCGTTCAGCAGCTATTCCCGAGACCTTACCGACGACGATGGCGGGGCCGCGGCCTTGAGAGAGGCGAAGGTTAAGTATCAAAACTGCTACACAGCATATCTGACGTGCGCAGCCCTGATAGATAAGACCATCTATAATCTCACCCTCATCCATCAACCCTCCTCCACTGTGAATCACCTCCCACCCGAGCCTGATTTGACGGTGCGCTCCAGCGTTAAACTTCCACCGTGCGACACCGAAATTTTCTATGGTGACTACACCGCATGGCCATCCTTTCGGGATCCGTTTACTGCCATATACATAAATAATACACGCCTAGGTGAAGTGGAAAAGTTATACCATCTGAACCACAAAACTCGGGGGGAGGCCAGGGATATTGTGAAGAAAACCCCACTCACGAATGGGGGTTTTGCCATTGCGTGGCAAAACCTTTCCGATAGGTTCGAAAATAAGAGAATTATGATAAATTCTCAACTGAAAATATTATTTAATCTGCCATCGGTGACAGGAGAGCGGGGGACTGAAATAAAAAATTTACAGCGATCTGTAAATAACTGCATCTCAATACTGCAGATGCATGGCATTGATACCGACAACTGGGATGCAATCTTTATTTATCTGGTATCCAGCAAGCTGCCGGACGCTGTACTAGCCTTATAGGAGCAGGGAATTAATAATAAAAGTGAGATTCCGGCGTGGTAGGATCTGGACAATTTCCTGACGAGCAGGTTCCAAACCTTGGAGACAGTGTCGGACATTCAAGGAGTTCGAGTTTCCCGCGGAGCAATCAGTCGGCCCTCGACATCCACCCACGAAAAAAGGAAGGTATCAGCCAATCACGGCAATGTTTCGCAGCAGGCTGCAGGCTGTGCCCCAATGTTCCCGATACTCTGCAGTCGTGCCCCAAGTTTTTAGCAATGAAGGTAGAGGAGCACTGTAGGGTAGTAAGGAAGTACAATTTATGTATGAATTGCTTCGCGCATTCACACGTTGCACGTAATTGTACTAGTACCTTTAATTGCATGACTTGCCATCAGCGTCATCATTCACTCCTGCATCGCAACCCAAATGGAAACAGGCAAATTTCATCAAATGTCAGTTCTCCCCAAACTAAAACGACTCACCCATCTCAGGACCCAACGACCTCAGGGAATGTAAACGCGTTATACGCGGTGAATTATAAGAATATTATTTTAGGAAACGCCATGATACACGTATGTCATAATGGAGTAGCATATGAAGCCAGAGCTCTTCTGGAGTCGGGTTCAGAAGGGACCTTTATCACGGAGCGCCTCCAGATACGCATCAAATTTCCAACACCCGCTGCAAACACCAAGGTAAGTGTTATCAATGCCACGTCCGCTGCAAACGTGCGTAAAGTAGAACTGTTCATTTTAGGATCACCTGTCGAACCCCAGCTCAAAATCGAGGCAAGAGGCCTCATTCTCCCCCAATTGACAGGTAGTCTTCTCCAATTTTCTGTCGACCAATCTTGGTCAACTCCCCCGATACAGTTGGCCGACGCCAACTTTCACAAAAGTCAGCAGGTCGACATGATTATCAGTGCTGACTTTTACCCCGCGGTAATAAAAGGGTGTGTAAAGAAGGATGCCTTAGGCTCCTTATTAGCTCAAGAAAGAGCGCCCAGTTAACGCGGCTTTTGGAATTAGATCAAGTTCCGAACAAGAAGTCCGTTACCCCGAGGAACAATTTTGCGAAATCCACTATGTAAGGACAACGATCAGGAATGATGACGGACGGTACACGGTAGCATTACCATTTCGACGTGAGTTCCCCGACGACATCAATATTGGACATTCGCGAAGCAGCGCAGGGCAACAGTTCATCCGGAGCGAAAGCGCTATGTGCCGAAAACCGGAGTTAAATGACGAGTACGAGACGGAGGGCAGGAACTCCTCAATTCCCTGTTACCTACTTCACCATGCAGTCATCAAACCGGACAGTACAACCACGAAGGTGCGCGTGGTCTTCAACGCTTCCAGTCCCACGTCGAATGGAGTTAGTCTGAATGATGTTCTCTACCCTGGACCAGTTCTGCAAGCCGAGCTTACTGCCCTATTATTAAAATGGCGCTTTTTTAAGTATGTGTTCAACGCAGACATCGCGAAGATGTATAGGCAGATCCTGTTACACCCCAAAGACACCCAGGATAATTTTTCGGGAGTCCCAGAACGATGAGCTGGTAGACTACGAACTCCGCACAGTGACTTTTGGAATAAACTGTGCCCCGTACTTAGCTATCAGGACTCTCCTCCAGTTAGCTGACGATATCAGGGTTCGTTTTCCTTTAGCTTCCAGGATATTGAAGCAGCATATGTACGTCGACGACGTTCTCGCAGGTGCCCATGACCGCGAGGCAGCACTACAAGCTCGTGACGAGCTCATAGAAGCGCTCAAGGGAGCTGGATTCCCTCTTTGGAAATGGACGTCAAACTCGAAAGAGACCTTGGCAGCGTTACCAAAGGAGCACCTGCTAAAGGAGGAGTTCCTGGAAATTGATGACTTTAGCGAATCCAGGATGTTGGGCATACGGTGGAATGGGGTATACGATATGTTCCATTTTAGCGTCCAGGAAATGCATACAAAACCAAATTACACCTGTTTTGTCTTATGTTGTCAAATTATTTTACCCCGCAGGATGGTTAGGACCCATAGTAGTAGAAGCCAAAATCTTGATGCAAGACATATGGCTTACGAAGATTGATTGGAATGATAGCCTCACTCCAAACCCTCACCGG
Source organism: Eurosta solidaginis (assembly GCF_040869045.1). NCBI lineage: Eukaryota > Metazoa > Arthropoda > Insecta > Diptera > Tephritidae > Eurosta > Eurosta solidaginis. Next base: position 137,439,975 of record NC_090320.1, on the reverse strand, counting down.
CGATGGGAAACTTTTATAAAAAATTATACCCACATTTCAGAAATTAAAATTCCACGGTGGATTCATTTCACACCGTGGCATGAAATCGAGTTCCACGGTTTTTGCGATGCCTCGGAAAAGGCATATGCAGCCGCCCTGTATGTTAGAGTGTACGACCGCACAACAAACAGGACTCCCCATGTCAGTTTACTGGTAGGTAAAACCAAGGTGTCCCCAGTTAAAACCGTCTCTTTACCATGGTTGGAATTATGTGGAGCATTGCTTCTGGCCGAACTTATCCCCGCTATGCTCACCCAATTCGACGTAACGCAGCCGACCATCTACAAATGGACGGACTCGACCATCGTGCTCTCTTGGATGAAGAAGCCACCGCTGCTGCTGGACAACCTTCGTGGCGAATCGGGTCGCAAAAATTGATGAGCTCGTCGGAGTGGAGGGATGGAATCATGTGGAATCTAGCGATAATCCAGCGGACCTGGGCAGTAGCGGTGTAACTCCGCAAGAGTTGGCGGACAGTACGCTCTGGTGGCAAGGCCCAAGATGGCTGAAGGCGCCCCCATCGGACTGGCCAAGCAAAACAGATGCCTTGCGTATGGAAACGGACCTAGAACAACGAGCTTTCCGAGCTCATACCACCAGCGCTCAAGAACTCCCGGATATTCTGGAGTGATTTTCCAACTTTCCTAGAGCCCTTAGAGTCATCGCATGGACCTTCCAGTTCTACCGCAACACGCATCCTGTGCATAAGTTAACCCCCCGTAATGGCACCTCAGATATCTCACCAGAGGAAATTAAAATGGTAAAAGCCCGGCTTATGCTTTTAACGCAGATACGATGCTACGCTGGAAAGTATCGGATGCTAGCTTGAACTGATGCCGTGAGCTCAAAGTGTTCCATCCGCACCCTCAACCCCTTCCTCGATGCGAACGGAATAATGAGCGTGGGAGTAAGATTAGAGCAGGCGACGGTACCTTACAACGAACGTTGTCCAATTATTCTCCCATACGACTGCGCGTTTTCGCGGCTTGTAGTCAAATTTTCCCATTTGATTTCCCTACACGGGGGAAATCAACTAATGCTACGACTTTTGCGATCAGGATATTGGATCGTGAAGCTAAAAAATTTGATAAAAAATATAATAAATAATTGCAAAGTTTGTCTCATCTACAGGAAAAGGAATCGTGAGCAGTTGATGGCAGCACTACCGCCAGAACGAACGGAGCTCTCCCGACCCTTCACTAATACTGGAATCGATTTCACTCGTTCGTTCGACATCAAAAATTATACGGGCAGGGCATGCCTATTAATGAAGGGTTACGTCTTCCTGTTTGTTTGCTTTGCTACGAGGAACACCGATGGCAAAAGCTCGAAGCTATTCATCAAGGATTCTGCCAACGATGGAAGGGAGAATAAATGAAGGAGGTACATAACAGGGTTAAGTGGCAACACCCCCAACGAAATGTTGAGGTTAACGATCTAGTGATTATCAAAGATGATAATTTACCCGCTAATGAATAGCGACTTGGTAGAGTGGTGAGGGTTTTCCCAGGCCAAGATAATCGAGTACGGGTGATAGAAATACTCACAGCCCGTGCTGTGATTACACGGCCAATAGTTAAATTAGTCCTACTACCTATCGAAACCCCTAAGTAACCAATTCTCTCATTTCAGCTTTCTTTTTTCTTCTTTCAGATAAAAGTCGTTCAAACCAAATGGTCCGAACCAATACTAAAAATACACATCAATGCCCCTTATGTCAGCACAACCACCGACTTCTTTCCTGTCGCCAACTGCGTCGTATGGAACGAGAGGAGAGACTACGCGCTGTCCTCCTCCACCGCCATTGTGCCAATTGCCTGTCACCGCGCCATGTAACGCGCAACTGTCCATCAACAGGGCGATGTGACCTATGCCATGAGCATCATCACAGCCTTCTCCACCTATGGGAGACACCACGGCGAGAGGATGACGTGGTACAGGGCCTTGACGAGGTGGAAAATCGGGCAAGTCAGCGGCCGCGACCATACCGGGCTCGAGAGCTGTCGGAGTCAAGTGAAGAAATACTGGAGATTGATGCCAGCGATTAAGACTTCCAGCAGATAAATGCTCTTGTACCAGTCACCGCCGAAACACTGGTACTCAGACCACCCCGGTCGGGTATCTGGTCCATAGTTTCTCGGCCGCCTCCTTCGCCCAACCAGCGCCGAGCACACTGACACCAACGAATGCGCGTCGCACAACAAGGTCCACCCGAGGGCTAAGAAACGCTCGAGAGCGAATTAAATGGGCTGCCAGAAACGCTACGGGTTTTTCTGTCCTTATGCCTACCATGGTGACCAAAGTAATGACAAGGGGGCAGACTCATGCAGTATGCGCGATCCTCGACCTTGGACAACCCATATCCACCATATCTCGGGGCCTTGGGCAATGAATCCATCTGCTGCCACGGAATGAAAGGGAACACTGCGGCCTTACCTTGAAGGGTCTGAATGAGAGGGTGTAAATCCAGGCAAAGGGCCTTGAGAGCCTCGTAAGGAGCGCCCCTGAGTGTACTATTGATGCGCGTGTCGCCGATGATTTCGACAACCTGCGCCTGGCAGACCGCCCATTCTACCGCTCAAGCGCAGTGTCTCTGATTCTGGGAGTAGACGCGTGTGGAGCTATACTCCGTCCTGGACTTAGGCCTGCAACCCCGACGCGACCGGCTGCTCAAAACACCGTTTTTGGATGGGTCATATTCGGAGTAACCCCATACTGACCTGGTAAGCAAAAACCTTTAGCGTTAAGAAAAGATGAATTTATAATAAAGTTTATACGAAATTGAATTTATAATGAAGTTTATATATTAATATCACAGGCCGACAAGAAATTTGACCATAAACCAGACCATACTTTCCTAAAGGTTTTCGATGCGCTGAATTCAAATCTGCACGCAGAATTTCTCTATCACGTCAGGATTTTGAGATATCCTAATCTAAATGTGCAAAAAACAACGTTTTTGCCTATTTTTGAGGTTATATATAAACGACAGATTTTTTTTTTAAGAAAGCACACATACCATACCTTCCTAAAGGTTTTCGATGCGCTGAATTCAAATCTGCACGCAGAATTGCTCTATCACGTCAGGATTTTGAGATATCCTAACCTAAATGTGCAAAAAACACCGTTTGTGCCTATTTTTGAGGTTATATATAAACGACAGATTTTTTTTTTTTAAGAAAGCACACATGGCATCTTAAAGAAGAAGTATTTCTCTTACGAATGGCGTTGAGTTTGCTCACATATCTTTTTTTTTTCGCTAAGACAGAGCAATTTAAAATTAATAAATTTGCTAATTTTCCTATAGCTGAAAAACCACTGAATTAACGTAGGTATGATGCAGTAGTAGTAATTTATAAATTTGAAATTGCTCTATCTGAGCGAAAAAAAAAGATATTTGAGCAAACTCAACGCCATTCGTAAGAGAAAGACTTCTTCTTTAAGATGCTATGTGTACTTTCTTAAAAAAAAATCTGTCGTTTATATATAACTCAAAAATAGGCAAAAACGGTGTTTTTTGCACATTTAGGTTAGGATATCTCAAAATCCTGACGTGATAGAGCAATTCTGCATCCAGATTTGAATTCAGCGTATCGAAAACCTTTAGGAAAGTATGGTCTGGTTTATGGTCAAAAAAATCGGTCTCATTTTGTCGGCCTGTGTATTGAATTTATATTGCAGTGATGCTGCAAGGCGGGCGGCATGTTAAAGTCTGCATTATCAACTACAAAGCTCACCTGGAGGGGTCGCTGGTAGAAGACTCGCTGCAAAAACTCGTTGCGTTTTTTTCCTTTCTTGGACTTTGTTCCATCATACGGATCCGTTAAATGGCATCAGTTCCTTAGAGCCTATAAAAGGGACGAACAGCTATAGACTCGCCCTTATTCTTTTATCAGCGATCCACCAGGTGAGTGTTTGCCAATACATTTTTATTTCACCCTTTTATATTTTTAATAAAGGCCTGTGCGACAGGCTATCATATATATATATATATATATACTTTACATCTTTGTATGTTTAATTTATCTGCTTTTTGTTGGACAGCTAAGCATAGCTAGTAAGTTTTCCGTTTCATTATCGCGAGTTTCAAGAACCTGCTCCCCATAGGTTCCCCGTTTCCGGAATTCACTTGGAATTCCGGCTTCATTTATCCCCGCTCGAACACACACTGTAAATTTAGTTCTTTGCTTCCCTTTTTTTACATATCTTTCAATTATATGATCAATATCAATCTCAATATCGAAATGGTTATTTAAAAGTGCAAGACCAGTGAGTCTGTTCTTTTTCAGCTGATAGTGGAATTGATTTTTTGTGATGCTTATTAGACCAGCGTTCTGACCACACTTCGTACTCTCCATCTAGATTAATTTTATTTCCTCCAATAAGAGATGCGTATTGTTTACCAAGACCTTGGACAAGCTCTTTGGACAAATTCTTTTTTTGCAGTGTTTTATCTTTGATGATTCGCGATGGAAGGAGCAAATTAAGATTAAAAACTTGCAATGTTTCTTCAGGTAATCTACTTTGTAAATCAAGAATTTTATGATCAAGAATTGCTTTTCGATAATACTCTTCGGCTGCGACGCCAATGCAATGAACACGATATGGGACAGCTCCTCAATCAACGAGAGAGTTGAGTCCCTTCTACAGTTTATTTTTAATTCTAACCTCAGTATTTGCAACAGCAGCCACAAGCCCACTTTTATCTTCTCTAGTTCAGACAGGTTTCAGGGCTGTGCGGATGTCCTAGATCTAACTTTGACAACCGACGATGACCCGGCGCTAGTAGAAAACTGGGGAGTGTCAGACAAAGCCTCTCTCTCGGACCACCGCTGGATCTTCTTCGACATCAAATTTGGATCTGGCCACACTCACAGCTACAGAAATCCAAGAAGAACAAAGTGGGATAAATTTGTAAGGCTATCTACGCCAGCTTTAGAAATAAGCGAACCTAACCTAAACTGCCCGCAAAAGCCTGATGAGCTAGTCGGCAAGGTAGAGCTCGCTTTAACTACCTCTTACAACAAGTGCACCCCATTTAGTATTCGTAAAAAGAAGTCCCCACCCTGGTGGAGCGGGGACCTTAAGAAATTTAGAACGACAGTACGGAAGACATTTAATGAGTGCCCCATAACCAAGGAGTGGCAGCCATATAGGGAGGCGCTCAAAGCATACAAAAAAGCTATAAGGGCAGCGAAGGCTGTGTCCTGGCAATCCTTCTGCTCCTCAATAGAGAATACTCGTGAGTCCTCCAGACTGAGTAAAATTCTGTCCAAGGAACACCACAACAATCACCTCATAAGAAGTGAGGCAGGCCTATGGACAAACTCAGCAGAGGACTCCCTGGGCACACTCATCAATACTCACTTCCCTGGATGCGATCTAGCACCAATAAAAGAATATCTATGCAGGGAGTTTCAGGGAGGCTTACTGGACAGGATAATAGACAGCGAAAAGATCAGGGTTGCCATAAATGGCTTCTCTCCATTCAAATCGCCCGGTCTTGAATGCATTATCCCGGTAATGCGACAAAAGCTAGGTGATCCAATGATCCTCTGGCTGGAAGTGGTATACAGAGCGAGTATCGCCCTGACTTATATCCCACAAAGCTGGGGAAAAGAAAAGTAATCTTTCTGCCAAAAGTGGGCAGACGCACACACGAAAATGCCAAAGACTACAGACCAATAAGCCTCACATCCTTCATGCTCAAGGTCCTTGAGAGGCTTCTGGATATATATATTAGATCAATAATAACAGGACCAAACCTGTCAAAGGCACAGCACGACTACATGAAGGGAAGATCTACGGAGACCGCCCTCTATGAGCTAAGGGGCTTTGTGGAAAGATCACTACACTACAAACAATTGACACTATCAGCTTTCCTAGATATAGAAGGCGCCTTCAACAACATCGAAACCGGCACAATTGTGAAAGCCCTGCAAGGGGCCGGAATTGACAACCACATTTGTTGATGGAATCAATCAATGCTGGAAAACAGAACCAAACAAGCGGATATGGGCTCAGTGATAATGACCCGCAAAGTTGGTAGATGTACTACCCAGGGCGGGGTCCTCTCGCCACTACTCTGGGTTATTGCACTGAACGAGATACTATTCGAACTCGACAAGAATGGTGTTAAGGCAGTAGCATACGCAGACGACGTGGTCATTGCAGTCTGGGGGCTTTTCCCTCCACGCTAAGCGACATCCTTCAGGGTACATACCTGGGCGGCATGGTGCGGCCTCAACATCAACCCTAACAAAACAGAACCGATACTGTTCAGTAACAGAACGAAAATACCAACATTTCGACTGCCCTAACTAGATGGTACGGAACTCTCGCTCTCAACTAGAGTTAAGTGCCTAGGCGTCGTAATAGACAACAAGTTAAATTGGAAAACCAATATCGAATACTATCCGTGCAAGAAAATAGTCAACAGAAATTGGGGGCTAAAGCCAAAAATCATGATGTGGCTCTAAACGGCGGTCATAAGGTCCATACTGATGTACGGAGCCATAGCATGGTGGCCTGCCCTGAACAAGCAATACAACACTAAAAAACTAGACAAAATACAAAGGGCAGCATGCGCAGGGGTAACAGGTGCACGTAGATCGTGCCCGACGGACGCACTAAATGTTATACTTAACCTGCTGCCACTGGCCCTTCACACCAGATATACAGCGATCAGCACAGCCATCAGGCTAAGGAAGTCTGGAAGCTGGACAGAAAAACGATATGGCTACAGTGACATCCTAGCAAGGCTCGCCGATGTGGATTCGACAACAGATTACCTCTCAAAAACATTGATCTTCGACAGAAATTACAAGGTGCAGATACCCTCTAGAACGGATTGGTCGGACGACAAAGTTGGCTGGGAGGGGGTCACCTCACTCTACACTGACGGATCCAAAATGGACTGCGGCATCGGTGCAGATGTCTTCTCCAACCAACTAAATGTCGCAATCCCCATCCGCCTTCGAAACACAGCTAGCATCTTCCAAGCAGAGCTGCAAGGAATAGAGAAGGCCTTTATCTTCTAATCTGGCCAGAGTACAATCAGAAAAGGACCGATGATATTTTAAATAGGTATAGGCAGGAAATATACACTAAATAGGTCTAGGTAGGAAATATTCAGAATCACGACCGCTATTACAGGGCACTGGCCGTTTGGCCCGCACGCGAGTAGAATGGATATCCCCTATAATGAGAGGTGTAGGAGCTGTAGACAGGAGGGTGCCGAGGAATCGGTTACCCACTTCCTCTGCGAGTGCCTAGCCCTCGCGAACTTTCGGTCCCGAACTCTAGGCAACTATGTGTTTCCCGACTTAAGGGCGGTGTCAAACTGCCGCATCAAGGGCATCAGAAAGTTTATAGTTTTAACCAAGTGGTTTGAGTAAAGCAATACGCAGGGTACATCAGCCAACATATAATTGGTTCCAGGAGAAAGTGCATCAAAATGGCGCATAGCCGGGCAGCACAGCAACCAACCAACCATACTCTTCAGCGTCTGATGAAATGTAATTCCCTCGACGTATTTTCTATTTACAAATACTGCATATAAATAGTGGGTTTCTGGGACTTCGTGAAAAAAATTTTATTCCGAATAAACTTTGGAAAAAATCCGCTACTGATCGGCCGGCCAATTGCTTTGTAAGTTGTAATGAGTGTTCCTTTGCCTTTACCTCAAGTGCTTCCGGCAAAAGATTTGAGGATTTTATTACGGTTCTGGATTTTTGGAACAATTGCTGTGGCATACCCTCCTGATCCTGATCGAACGTCACATCCAAGACTTTTGGGTGTAATACAGTCCGTAGCGTAATGCCATCGCCGTGGATATTCAATATGGTCGACATTTGGCGCGTCCATGTTGTAAATAAGGTCGCCGATGCTTTGGTCGGTGACAATGTCATGTTTCGCGCGACGAAAAAACTGGAGAGATTAGGGAGATAGCTGTTTATTGTATTACACAGCTCACCGATGTGTGGGCCTGGGCCTGTGGCGATTATTGGGCAGTCATCGGCGCAGGAAACGAGAGTGGCTCCTTGTGGTGGTGAAGGTAGCGATATGTAGAAGTTAAACTGAAGTGGGAGTAGGACACCACCCGGTGATACCCCTTGTTTAATTCTTCTAGGTTTAGACCAGACACTTGCTATCCACCTTGCTGTCCACCTTTTGAGACTTGGGGGAAGGGAGGCCCTTCCAGGTCTTTTAGTAAAGTGCCATAGTTCACGGTATCAATAGCTTTTGGCAGGTCTAGCGGAACGAGTACTTTCCTATCGTGGTGGTTTTGATTTAATCCGCAATTTATTTGCTCGGCAAGAGGCAAATTTGCAGTGAAATAGGGAAGCAAAATGGCTACAAGACCCTTTTCTGCTGGCGATAGGAGAAATATCGGACGATAACATCCTATGGTAGCTGGTTTTCCAGGTTTTACAAGTGAAACCACCCTGGCTATTTTCCATTTTTCGGTGATAACGAAGGTGGACAAGGACAGGTTGAATACATGCGCTATATAATTAAATCCCTCTTTGTCTAGTTTTTTAATCATCGACATGGCTATGCCGTCTAGGCGTACTGCTTTAGATGGTTTAGCATGAACGACAGCATCTACAACGTCTTGGCGGTGAGCGTAATTGGGGACACGCTGTATTTATACTTCTGTGTGCGTCTGTTGTCCCGCCGTCTGAATTTGTCAACCATAGAATGCATTACATATTGTCGGCAAAAAGCGCTCGCGGAATTTTTCACATCCGACAGCATTTTATCGCCAAGTCGATGGAGATTTTGTTATTGTGTTCAGTCGGGTTCGATAGGGACTTTACGGTGGACCATAGCTTACCTACAACGGCAGCGAGGTTGCAATCCTTTAAGTGCCGGTCCCATTTTTCCACTAGCAATCTCATGCGGAGGTCGTGCTATCTTATAAGGTCACGTTTTCTCGCCAGAGTTTCGGCCTCCTCTGGAAAATGTGGCCTGATTTCCGGGATTTTTCCGGCGGGAATAAAACGAGCCGCGGCGGATTCAATGACCTTCCTTAAAATTGATGAAAGTGCATTTTTTAGTGGTGATGAAGTCGGTAGGTCACTCGAGCGAAAGGAGTATGGGTAGGTGGATGCCAATGTTACCATCGGTTGCCAGTTGACGCAGTTTACTAGTCCTGCGCTCACGATTGATAAATCTGCCGAACTGTGACTTTATAGTGGGGACGTGTCCGTTTATCGTGCAGTACGTCGTTTCTCCTATTTGCTCCGTCAACATCTCGCCTCTGCTGCCTGCTTGTAGGTTAGAATACCATAGATCATGGCTGGCATTGGAATCGCCTAAGGTAATGCGATTAATGCCAGTGAGTAGTGCGCTGATGTCAGGGCAGTATCCACTGAGGAAACAGGTGAGAGGAGGGATGTACATGTTGATAATGTCTAAATTTACATCACCTGACCGGACGGATATGCGTTGAGGTTCCCGGACACCGTCCATGCGCCCGATGTCGGGATCAAATATATTATATTGCACTGAGTGGGGGTGATAAACACGAGGCCGCCTCCATTTCCGCTCTCGTGATCTTTTCTGTGAACGTTATACCCAGAGCTGGTCTGCAAAGCAGATCTTGCCGTGAGTTTGGTCTCTTAAATCGCAGCACTCTCTTGAATCGTCACTCTAGGGGTAAGTGACGGGTGGCTGCGCCTGAGTTGGGGGAGACCAGGAAGAAAGCTCTGTTGTGGCCCTGGGATTGGATGTCTCTGCGTAAGCAATGGGGTACCTGGTGTAGTTGGGGTTGCGGCCTAGCAGCATGGCGCGATGCGAACCGTAGGGGGTTTGCCGTCGCTGAGCCAGAACATCTAGGAAAGTGGCGCCGTCCAAGACAGGAGCTGCATTGCGCAAATTTCGCAAACATATTTTTTCAGTGTATGCGAACGGTGCAAAAGGTGGAAGGGATTAAGAGTCTGTTTCTCTGATCTAGTAGAATGCTAGTGCCGGTAAGGGGGTTAAAAGGAGACGGGAGATTTAGTTATGAGAAGGAGTGGGCGCAAGGGCTGGAGGCGCTGTTGGGCGCGAACAGCAGCGGGTACTTCTTGGGAACAAGTGCAGTATACGGACAATGCTGATATAAAAAAACGAAAAATTGAGATCGATAGGTATTAATAAAAGAAATATAACGGTATATTTTTTTTGTTGAGCAAACAACAACAACAAAAGTTAATAAAGGTCAAAGTTCATAATAAGGTTTTTTTAATTTAAATTACTTCTAAAGTATTGATTTTCAAAATTTTGACGTCGTTGGATATGTATTACCAATACCTTTCATTTGATGTATATCTTAAGTATATAACTGCAAAGAATTTCCTGAAATAATATAATTTTTTAAAAAACATATGAAAATTTTTAAAAACTCAATTTTTTTTAATTTAATTGCTGTATTAAATATATGAAAATATAGCTTGGTAGATGGGAAATAATTTAAGCTTTCATTTAAAATTATATATAAGATCCTTAGTCCCATCAATGCAATACCAACTGTCCTGTTTCTGGTATACCAAAACTTAATTTTGGGCAAATTAACATTAATTCTGCGCAGAACACCTGGTATTTGTTTCCTTTATGTGCAGAACACCTTTCCGAGTTGGCGGCCTTCGGCCGCGCTTATTTAAATAACCCTGGGCTACGACATGCCAAGTCCGGGTGGTTGCCTGAACCGTGACAACATGCCACGGTACGCACTCTTTTGCGCGTTTTTAGGTACAGTCTAATAAAATTACAACAACCATGTTTTGAAAATGGCAATAAGGCCATACTGGCTTTATTTCAATATACATACACATACATATATATGTACAAATAAATATGCGTAAGCTACTTAGTAAATATAGCACTTTTAAACATCGAATTTTTTAAGTATTTTACGGGATAGGAATACAAACAACATATCAAATGAGAGGTAATTTTACTACCTATACAATGAAAAAAAAAAATTTGAAAATCGGTTCGATATTTAAAGAGAAATTTAGATTTAAAAAAAATGCTTCATATGAACTTTGACCCTTAATAACTCCTGTTATTGTCATTTGCTCACAAACAAAATTGTGTAGTTATACTCACCTTGAACATGTCTATCAATCCTCATACTTCATTTTTTGATTTTGGAATTGTCCGTATACTGCATTTAAGCCACTTCTTGTGGCTTGCTGAGCAGCGGGGCTGTTGGAGGGTTAGGTTGGGTTGAACTGGCCGGTCCATGAGGACCTCACATAGACTGATTGAGTCCGTAGTGTTACCAGAAGTTTGTTTTAACGACCAAACTGAAAAAACCCTATCAAAAACCAGGACCTATGTTATAAAATAACTCCGTCCTCTTAGCAAATACTAGAAGCTTCCTAGGACTTAAGCCACTTGCTGCTTCTAGATCTGACAGCTGTATCACTCCTAATAGCTGGAGTCTTAGCCTGGCAAGTGCAGGGCACGCGCACAGAACGTGGCCGATCGTTTCCTCCTCCAAACCGCACTTCCTACATCTGCTATTACTGACCAAGCCTAATTTAAAGGCATGTGACGCCAGAAGGCAGTGTCCAGTCAGAATACCCGTCATGAGTCGACAGTCCTCTCTTTTTAATGACAGAAGCAATTTTGTTAGTCTAAGGTTGTAAGACCTGCACATAATCTTCGACACTTTACAGATCCGCGCTTTAACCCACGCCTTTCTTGCTTGGTCGATCATGTGCAACTCTCGCTAATTGGGACGTCTACGGAGCAAGCTTCAAGGGATGCGCCCTTTTTAGCTAGTTCTTCCGCTTTTTCATTCCCATCTATTCCCATATGACATTGCTCATTACGTTTGTTCTAAACTTGGTGTTGCACCCACTAGTAACATCAATGTGTATAAATTTAACTTTAAATATGAGAGACACATCTCCTCATTTAAAATATCTCTTTCAGATGAATATTTCGATAAGGTACTTGATTCCTCTTTTTGGCCTAAGCATACTGTGGTTCACTTGTTCACAAGAAAGGCGAGGGCCGAACCTGATTTATTACAGCCAAAAAACGGTATGACGAACACAGTAATAACAACACAAAGGTAATTGCTGATCTGTCCCGTCTTCTCATTAATTACCAAAATGTTCGTGGTTTACGATCAAAACTTGTTCAATTCTTCCTTAATTCTTTCAACTTTTCTGCACAAGTTGTAGCTTTTACGGAGACCTGGCTAAAGCCTGATAATTACAATTCTGAGGTTTTTTCAACTAAATATGCTGCGTATCGGCGTGATCGCATCTCTAGAGCGGGAGGTGTCCTTATTGCTGTTGAATCTAACCTATCATCTGAGTTGATTTCGCTGGACAATATCTCTCATATCGAATTCATAGCAGTTAGGCTTTCATTCGGTAGCTATAGCGTAATTGTTTGCTGTTCGTATATACCACCTCGTTCGGATATGGATGTTTATGCTAGTCATAGCTCGGCCATCTGCGATTTGCATTCGCAGTTAGGAGATAACGATCGACTTGGTGACTTTAACTTGCCAACAATTAATTGGGTTAATGTAAGTGATTCAAACTTTTTAACTCCCACTGCTCAACATGAGTTTCTCAATTGCTTGTTAGACTCATCTCTTTTACAGCTTAACAATGTTCCAAATAGTGGAAATAAAATGCTGGATTTAGTATTTGTGGATGGCTCGGTGGGTACTGCCCTTGCGCAAATACCACCTTTATCCCTTCCAGAAGACCCTCTTCACCCTACGCTAGAGATATCGCTTGATATCAGCCTACCCCGTAGGATTCAAGTACAGTCTCGTCCCCGATCTAGATGCTTCTACAAAACGAATTTCAGTATGTTCACTGATCTGTTGGCTTCCCATGATTGGTCGGATCTCTATGCTTGCACTGATGTCGATTCGGCTATCTCTATATTTTACAGTACACTTGATGGCTTCTTTGATACCTGCATTCCTACTCGCTATACCCTATGTTCGAATAAGCCCCCTCGGTTTTCAAGGCAACTTATCAGACTTAATAACATTAAATCTAGGCTTTATAAGAGATTCAAGAAATCTGGAGCATCTGCAGACCTCTCTAAATATCTGATAGCTCGTTCTAAATTTCACCGTCTTAATCAGCTTTGTTATTAAAATAACTTGAGTTGTTGTAAAGCCCAATTTTTTAGAAATCCAAAAAAGTTTTACAGTTTCGTAAATTCAAAGCAGAAAATTTCTGGGTATCCTTCCTCATTAACCTTTGGAGGTAAAAAAGCTTCCACTGATGACGACGTTGCTGAAATATTTTCTGAGTCCTTTAAGTCCACGTATTCATCCAGTGGTTTTCATTCCGGTCAATATCCCTATCGCTTAGATAGCTCGAATTACATTAGGAATCCTGCTATTGATGGTAATATTGTTCTTCAGAGTCTTCAATCTTTGAAGCCCACCTTTTATCCGGGACCGGACGGTGTTCCTAGTTGCGTGCTTAGGTACTGCGCCGAAAACATGTATGAGCCTATTTTAAAATTATTTGAGCTATCTCTGGGATCTGCGTCATTCCCGGCACTTTGAAAACAGTCTTTTATTATACCCCTGCATAAAAAAGGTAGTAGGTCAAAAGTTGAAAACTACAGATTGTTACCAGTCAACTCCAATATCAGTGTTCTAGTCTTTTGTCCCCATGCCAACACGGTTTTATTCGTCAAAGGTCAACCACTACTAATTTGCTTGTATTCACCTCTATAGTTATGGAAGTATTTTTAGCGAACAAGCAAGCGGATGTCATCTAAACGGACTTCAGCAAAGCATGTGATATCGTCAACCATGAGTTGCTTATTCATAAGCTTGATTTACTGGGCTTTCCGTTTCACCTATTAATGTGGCTGAAAAGCTATCTTTCTAACCGTACCCAAAAAGTCCTGTTCAAGCGCAATCTGTCGGAATCGTTCGGAGTTTCCTCCGGCGTACCCCAGGGAAGTCATCTAAGCTCTTTGCTTTTTGCCCTTTTCATTAATGACATGCCACAGACAATATTATATTCCCATACTATAATGTATGCGGATGATGTAAAACTTTGCTACACTTACTGTCCTACCGATTTGAGTTCCTTGGATCTTCTTCAGGCCGACTTGGACTCGTTCCAATGTTGGTGCACAACAAATTTACTAGCTTTATATTGCTCTAAATGTAAGCATATGACATTTCACCGAGTGAAGCCAGCATTGAAATCTTATGTAATAGATGGTACGCCTTTGGAGCGTATATCTATTGCAAATGATCTAGGTGTCCTTTTTGATCCGAAATTGAATTTTAACATGCATATTTCATCTATAGCCAACAAAGCGTTGGGTTTACTTGGATTTGTTAAAAGATGGGCTAAAGAGTTCGATGATCCGTACCTCACTAAGGTTCTTTACACATCGCTGGTTCGCCCAATACTCGAGTATTGCTCATGGGTTTGGTCCCCTGTTTCTCAAAAGCATATAAAGCGTCTTAAGTCAGTTCAAAAGCAATTTTTGGTATTTTCATTGCGCGGCCTTAATTGGGACTCAAGTCTCCACCTTCCTCCATACAGAAGTAGACTTCTTCTTATTAACTTACCCACTCTGGAAAATCGGAGAATATTACTGGGGGTATTGTTCATCCATAAGCTCATTATTGGAGAAATTGATTCTGCGGACCTCCTCAGCCGCTTGTTTTTTGCAGTTCCCCCTAGAGTATCCAGGCACGACGTTCCTTTCTATTTACCCCTTTATCGACGAAGCTTTGCTTAAAATAATCCTCTTCTTATCTGGTGCGCACACTACAATGACTTGTATAGCTGTATCAGTCTTGAATGTACTTTTGCCACTATACGTAATGCAATACTTGCCTATCTAATTTAAGAGATACAAGCTAATTTAATTTGCCGGCATTTTATTCCTTCCATAAAAAAACAGGAACTATCTCGTTTAAGGATGGAGGAACAATTATCAACATGTATCATTAAGAAAGAACAAGACAGTACTGTGTTGATTGGAATATGGTGCATTCATGCAAACATGCTTTTTCATGAGTCACTGACCGGAATCGTATGCATTCCGGCAGTATAATCTTAAAGGTCAGGCATCGAGCTGATTGGAATCCGGTGCATTCCAACAACACAGGTCATGTTACTTTTTTATGCCTTGTGATGGCGTATCCTCATTACACTACTCTTAGCACTGCCGGATTCCCATGACATGCTGATTGGAATCTTGTTGCATTCCAACAGGAAGATTGGAATCCACTGCATTCCGAAATCATGCTGAGCGGAATCTGATGCATTCCGCCAGTATAAAATTTCTGCATAAGATCTCATTTCTGCTCATATTTCTTATTATTATCATATTCTGAAATTAAAGAGTAATGTTCATTAATATTTCTTTGTTTGTAATATAACATTGTTGAAATCTCGATATATCTTAAATTTTATCTTTTGCTTGTATATTTATATATCTTTTATATTATGTAGTCGACCATAATTTGTCGTCGACTTTAAATAATAAATAAATAAATAAATAAATAAATATGCCCTGGAACCCAATATAGATGTATGCTTCTCCCTGTCCCGATTCTCTCCAGAGACTGCTTACACTCTAGCACGCATTTAAATGCTGTGCTATGCGAGATTATTGCCTTAATTGCTGCTTGACTGTCAATATAAAAGTTAACACGGTTGCAGCTTAAGCTATTCTCTTCCATAGTTCTACTGCTTTGGTTAAGGCTAATATTTCCGCTTGGAAAACGCTACAGTTATCCGGCAGCCTGTAGGATCTGCCTATTTCCGGATCAGCAGAGTATACTGCAGACCCTACTCCTTCCACTACTTTGGAACCATCTGTGTACACATGTGTCGCTTCGTCCGCCATTTGCGCACGCTTGCGCCAACCGTCCACCTCTACTGTGGCCTTAAGATCTCCCTCGAAGCGCAGGTAGGGAATCAAGTAGTCTGTTCGTCTTGTGTTTGATGACGCTATACTACTATGCCCATATGGTCGGCGCTCAAGCTGCCCCGAGGCACCGAGCCTGGTTGCAGTTGTTAATGCTATGTTCATTGCTACCAGGTCTATAGGTGGAATGTGCAGAATGGCAAACAGTGCAGCCGTCGGGGTTGTTTTCAGGGCTCCCGTAATGCTAAGCATCGATAGTCTGCATGCCCCCTCTAATTTTTTGAGGTAGATTGCGTTTTGTGTGGCTTTCCACCAAACAAGAACTCCATAGTATAGAATAGGGCTTACAATCGCTGTAAAAACCCAATGGGAAAGAGAGGGCCATAGGCCCCACGTACACCCCAGCATTCTTTTACATGTGAAGAGTGGCGTTGAAGCCTTCTTGACCCTCTCCTCCACGTTGAGCTTCCATGACAGCTTACTGTCTAGGATGATTCTTAGATATTTTGTGCAAGGTTTCTCCTATAAGGTCACCCCTCCTAACTTAGGCCTGGTCCAATTTGGGGCCTTGTACCTCTTTGTAAACAAGACCATATCCGTCTTTTCCACATTGACTTTCAACCCGACATTAGATGCCCAGGTATGAATATCCCGAAGCGCCCGATCCATAAAAGAACTAATCGGTGGAAGGCACTTTCCACTTATGGCAATAGCAACGTCATTTGCGTAAGCCGTAAGTTTTACGGGTCCCTCATCGAATTGCCTGAGCAGTTGGTTGAGCAGAGGTTATAGCAGCCCTCCCTGCGGCGTGCCCTGTCCACCGATTTCGTGGCCTCGTACAATCGCCATTGTGATGTAACCTTCCTGCAATTTAACGTGCAGCCGATCCATCTGATTAAGGCGGGATGTACTTTAATGTAATTAAGACCATCCATAATCGCCCATTTAGAAATATTATTGAAATCCTTTTCAATGTCCAAGAAGACTCCTAGAGCATACTCCTTATATTCCAGGAGTTTCTCTATGCTTATTACGACTCTATGCAATGCGGTGTCTACCGACTTGCCTTTGGTGTACGCATGCTGCGTTGTGGAGAGCAGCTTTTCATCCACGTTGGACTTTATATGCACATCTATCAGCCTCTCAAAGGTTTTGAGGAGAAATGATGTTAAGTTAATGGGTCTATAGTCTTTGAGATACACGTGATCGATCTTCCCTGCCTTTGGTAGGAAAGCTACACGAGCAGTTCCCATCTTATGCACCCATCGAATATTATTTTAAGCCATTCCACGACCGCCATACTTGAAACTTGTAGCATGGCCGGGAATATGCCGTCTGGGCCCGGCGATTTAAACTTAGAAAAAGTTTTCACTGCCCATTGGATCTTGGTATCGGTCACCATGCCCGGCACTAACCGCTCCGTGATCGAAGTGCTGCTGGCTCTTCTAAACCGTCTCCTGATGGGAAATGTGTGTCGAGAAGCACCTTAAGGGATTCCTCACTATCACGTGACCATTCCCCGTTTTCTTTCTTTATTAGTCCCTGGTACCGTTTGCAGAACCGAGGTTTTCTCGCAGCAAACCTTTTGAACTGCCTTCGACCTACTTCTACCGCCTTTTGGGCCATTCCAAGCGCTCGATATCCACTTCTGTTGGGTCGACCACTGCTCCCAATTCTTAGTGCTGCACGGTACTGCGAGATAGCTCTTTTACTTCCTCTGCTCCGTACCCTTCTCCACTCTTCTACTCCGTTTTCATTTGTGTGCTTCTCCAACATGGATTTCATTGAATCAGCATTACTTTCGCTCCCCAAATCCGACGCATCGGTTAATGCGTATTTGTCGACCTTGGCTTGCGACTCAGTCCTCCTCTTTTCATCGTCCTCGTACGACCACCTGCCCGACAAGGCGGGCTCCGCGGTCCAGTAGTATATACGGGGAAAGAACCGTCCGCCACACCAGCGCCCTTTACTGTGGTAAGGCCATAAATACTTTCCGAGGTGGCCCGTTGTCGGAAAGGCTCCGTTCGAATACAGCCGAATTTATCCCCTAGCTGCAAATCGTCCAATAGACACGGTCCGCATAACACCCTGGATTAGGGGGTTGGCAGTTCTTGGTCACCGACATCCCGCCGCCCTCCTATGAGGCGAAAAGGCGTAGATGTCAGTCCTAAACAGCTCCGCCTCATGGTCGGGCGCTATGGAGTTCGGCTATGCCCTCACACTAACCAGAAGGTGCCTACCATAGTGAGGGGTAGTGAGAGGGGCGCTAAGGCGCAGACTACGGGTTTTGGGGTTTAGCCCAGAACACCCCGTCCGGTGCAACCATCCCTTAGACGTGACACACTGAAAAGAGTGTGACCATCCGACAAACGCAGCAAAACCATTTCTCTGTATCGGGATGAGATAAAGGTGCCAGATTGGGTTCGATACCTTCTCGGAGCAGGAGAATATGGCGAAGTCCCTCTGCAAGGATCTGCTGGGAGGATGACAATTTGTGGGAGGGACGCAACAAATTAAATGGGTTTACACTGAACAGCCGTTGGTCGGGAAAAATCCCGAGTTGCTCCCGTACATAGAACCGGCTGCCTTGGAAAGCGAGTTGTGATCCTATCTTCTATCAGGTATTCGGTAATAGATGATCCGTAAAAAATTGGTACCCTTTGCATTTTGGCTCGGTTGGATGCTCACACCCGTTCTGGAACCGCTTTATTTGGCCTTTTTGCTGAGCATATTATTTTAAATGCGATTTGTGGAATTTCCTGATCCCACATGCGGTGGTAGTCCTTGGATCGTTGAGGTACCATGGTTTTGATGACTCGGTTGGTTCGGTCCACAGGATTCTCATAAGGTGCTTGGGCTTCTGTGAACCTATGCTCGTCTGTGCTCGCTCAGGAATAATGCAAACGCTTTTCCGACGAATTGCTTACCCTTGTCGGTGAGGAAGGTTTTCGAACAGCCAAATCAGTATATGGTCCTTTATTGTAGCACTTTGAACTCGCTTGCCGTTATTGCTTGGCGCACAGAGATTAATTCCACCCACGTAGGAAATTCATCCACCATGACGAGGAGTTTCCTTTGCTTGGAACGCGGTAGTGGTCCCACAAATTCGGCGATTACTATTTGCCATGGCCGCGGATATTGTGTGGTTGCTTTCAATCTCGCCGGATGCTTCTCTTCAACTTTATATTTAGCACACCTAATGCATTTCCACTCGTGCTTGAGTACGCCGCGGAACATTCCAGGCCAGTAATAATTTAGGTGCTCTCTTTTCAGCGTTTTTTTCATCCTAAGATGACCGGTGGCAGCAGTGTTCTGGAATTCCTGTAAAACGTCCTCTCGTCGATCGGCTGGAATGCATAGTTTCAATTGCGGTAACCGTGGTAGCCGGTTCCTTGTAGGGGTGTGGCGGAAGAGTCGGTTATTGAAAATCTGGTAATCTGGTAATGCCAGTTGGTGGTACGGCTGTTTATTGTGCCCAGCTTGTCTGATTCGATGTGCTGTAATTGCTAACGGGAGAGCGCGTGGGATACCATACTTTCGGTGCTCTTTGTCGAAATTGTATTTCTGCATAGCCTGATTACGGGGGGAGTAGCGTTGATTCAGCGGACGGTTATGCTTGAGGATGATCAAATGTTAAGCTGCGTACTTGGGCCAAAGGTTGCGCCAGATCACCTTTGGTGGTACGTCTTAAAATTTTCCTGCTCTAAGTTTCGGCCATAGGTCACGTATTCCCGGCTGGTAATTGCACACAGTGTGTCTAGCCCGGTTGATCTCTTGGTCAAGGTAACTTCTTCTAACCGCTGGCCATCGAACGTGGGGATGACTTCCCTTTCCCGTATAAAGTCCATTCCTAAGATCATCCGTTCTGCCAGGTTCGGGATGACGGACATCATAGTGTTAGTCGTTCGTCCTGGGTACATAATCCTCGCTAGGTAGGAGTTCGAGCTATAGACAAACATCTGATCTGCTGGTTGGATACTGCTCCTCTCCAGGTTCACTGACTCATCGACATATGAGAGGATGGTTACTGGTGAGTAGAATCTGCCATCTGCTTGCATTTTGGCAGTGGGTTCGCATGATGGTAGCTCCATTGGCTTATGTGATAAATAACGTTTGACGGCGTCCTGGATTTATTATTGGCGGCTTGGTTTATCGGGGGGCATGATCAGTCCCTGGAGAGGATGTTGTCTTGTCCACACCTAGAGCAGGACATTCTCAAGGGGCCCTTGAACTGCAAAGCTGTGTCCGCGTTCCTTGCAGCGCCAGCAGCACTCCTTATTATCGCACGCCGTTTGAAGATGATACAGACTGTGGACCACCACTTTTCCCTGTTTCGCTTCCTAACTTTTTAGCAGGTCATATTCCTCCCTTAGTTCCAGGAGCTCATCGATCGTCCTAAGCTCACTGTAATTATCGAAGAGGTGATATTCCACGCGAAGGCCATCGTAGATTCGTTCGGGGTAGTTTTCCTTACACATTGGTGCTGGCGGATCAGCGTTTCCAGTGCGAGAATGAAGTCCTTGGCTTTTTCATGGCCTTGTTGCTTTCGTTGTCAGATGGCCTCTTCTGAGTGGCAAGAAACAATTCTGCACTTCCACTCGAAAGTCGCTCCATTGATTGCTTTTTTGTTCCCGGAAGCGGTACTATTGGAGTGATTTGCCACGTAAAACTTCCGGCAGCGTCGGGAGGAGCCGGTCGATGTTGATGCGGTAACAATCGGCGAGCTCCTCTACCCTCTCAAGGGATTTATTCGTCGCTCATTTCGTGTTGTTTCGGGGGAGCGAGATATCTCTCCCGCGCATACCAGTGGGACTTTTTACCTAGATGGTGGGGATCGCTTGGTCGAGGGTGTAGGGGTGATATCCAAAACGTTTACTTTCGGTGTTGGTAGTTTAGCTGCTTTTCCTTCGTCCTCTTTTACTTCCGCTTTGATTTCATGTACGTGCTCATTATGCGGCGCAGATCGGCACGGTTTGGGCCTGCACGTAAATTGCATGCTTCTTACACTCTTCTATCAGCCTATCTTTTTCAGTAAATAAATCCAATTGAGGGAGTCGGTATTCAGCTTCAGTACCATAAGGAACATGTGTGTTTATTGTATCTGGTGGCGTGTTCGTCGAATCCGCCCCGGCAGTGCTGGGGCTTGTTGTAATTCTTTTCGCACTGACGGTGGTAGAGTAGCGGACGGCCTACGGTTGTCGTAGCGGCGGCGAGATCAGAAAGAGCTAAGGTAGCGGACGAACGACGGTCATCGTAGCAGCGGAGGGATCAGTTCGGCGGTAGCAGTGGCGTCACCAGATGGGCGAGGATGCGCCAGCGGCGGCAGTGTGCTCGGGAGCGCGTAACAGGGCGTATGCGGAAGGGAATGAATACCGGTGACGGGTTTTACCTTTGCAGCGGCAATTTGTTCCTTCAGGGGTAGTCTTTGGCGGTATAGGCTGTATTACACCGAAATGACACCCCTTGGTCGGTAAAAATCCCGAGTCGCTCCGATGCATAGAATCGGCTGCCTTGGGAAGCGTAAAACCGGCTGTCTTGGGGAGATTGGACGGGTCGATGACCTGCTGTGCTGTCTCCACCGCTGGACAACCCCGCCTCCATGTCTGCACGCTAGATAGAAGGTGGTCAAGGAGGAGAGGACTGCACCAGCGTAGACACCGTGGATCGATCCGTGGGCGGAGGGGAAGTGCACCTCAAAGGCACAGCGGTAGCCCCATTGTGCGGGGAAGGGGGCCGAAGGCTGCCGCCCCGACGCCCAGGCAAATCTAAGTGTGACTCGTGCCACAACCGCACACCCTTCCCCCAGCTAGCTAGTGGGAGAGGTTACATATTCCCTAGGGCTTTCGGTCGGGCCAGCTTACCAAAAGTATTGGCTTCGTCGCTGGACACCGTCGCCTCCAAGAATTGCACGATACTTCGTAGGTGCAGATTTGAAGACGGCGTTGCACCATCTCGAGCAAGCATGCGGGTCAGGGTGAGCTGGGGATTGGTGTATTCCGAAGAGCACTGCGGTCTCCCATAGTCAAACCGACGAGCTTTCGGCGAAAGCCAGAGCTGAGGAAGCGGGTTTATCAAGGCATCCGCCACGTCGTCCAAGTGGGAAAATTTTACAGGATATTGTATAAAATGTAGTTCCTCACAATTTGCAATTTTAAAATGTCGCGACCTAAACGCTCTTTTTGGACTCAATCTGGCCTCTACCAATACATTCTTTATTTGTAATGGGTCTGACTATATTTTTTACTTCTTGCAGAATTTTTTGTATATAATAACCCAATCGTAACTTTGGCAGTTTTTTTTAAACTACAAAAGTTTTGCATAAAAGTATCGCGTCCGTAGAAATGGAAACTCACGTATATAATTTGGAGAACACATTTTTTTAGATGGGAACAAAAAATGTGTAGCTACCACCCAACCGATAAAAGCTGCCTCAAAATTTTCTACAAAAACTCCCTCTCATAATTCGGTTGAAGTACGGCTTACCGCATACTGATATAGGGCGTTAAAGAGACAAATTCTTCAATGGGCTATTATTTACAAGTTCTCTGAGATTTACCGTTAAAGTTAGGTGCAGACTTTTGGCATAATTTCCTCTGAGTTATCTGACAAAAACGTCGCAACTAGTTTTAGAATCTACTTTAATTTGACCTTGACTATGCGCCAGTGATTTTCATTTAAACCATAAGTAATAGCATGTCATTTCACTGAGAAAGCTAAGAAAACTTAGTTCAAAAGTTTTTAAATGCAACTATAAAGTACGTGTGTGACTATTTTCTATGATTCCTACATTTTCTGCCCTTACGCTATTTTGTTGCAGAAAAAAGATATGTCATGTTTCAACTGTTTTTCTCCATCTTTATATTATGTGTTCTCTTTTGGTTGATTTACTTCGCTACTTTCTTGGAAGAATGAAGGAGCTAACCTAGATATACTTTTAGTAATTTTTCACCTAAGCTCGGAACTTGCGCTTTAAGTACCTTTTCAGTTTTGTTTCGAATGAGCTGTTTACTATAGGCATTGCTAAATTTCCAAAAATAAAATTTATTACCATTATATCTGCCGTTAAGAAGCTTCCAAATATACATATCTAACCCTCAAATATACTGCAACGAACGATTTCAAAACCTTATAAAAATCAAAAGAAAATAGCAATGTAGATATTTGCACTGGCTTTTTATTAGTACAGTTGACGATCCGGTGCTAACGGTTTCACGTCGACGCATAGCCCTTTTTCCCTTGCATACCGCACGCAATGTAGTGGTATTTTACGTCGCTGTAAGGATGCTTTCGTCTGTTGGTTGCTATATTTGTTTTTAGGTGATTTGCTTATGTCGCTCATGATGTGGTGCATTTTCACGCAATTGCACAACTGTGTCTACTTATATGCAATAATTCGTCAATTGCTTTTTATACCCAGCTGTACTTGTACTTTGATTGGATAATGGTTGGTTGTACAGGTATAAAGGAATCGAGATAGATATAGACTTCCATATATCAAAATCATCAGTATCGAAAAAAATTGATTGAGCCATGTCCGTCCGTCGGTCCGTCCGCCTGCCCCTTAACACGATAACTTGAGTAAATATTGACATATCTTCACCAAATTTGGTACGCGAGCTTACCTGGACCCATAATAGATTGGTATTGAAAATGAGCGAAATCGGATGATAACCACGCCCACTTTTTATATATATAACATTTTGGAAACACACAAAAACCTGATTATTTAGTAAATAATACACCTAGAATGTTGAAATTTGACGAGTGGACTGATATTGAGACTCTTGATAAAAATTAAAAAAAAAATTTTAAAATGGGCGTGACACCGCCCACTTGTGATACAATCATTTTTACACATATTATTAATCATAGATCAAAATTCGTTAAACCTATCGTAACAAAATTCGGCAGAGAGGTTGCCCTTAGTATAAGGAATGCTTTGAAGAAAAATTAACGAAATCGGTTAAGGACCACGCCCACTTTTATATAAAAGATTTTTAAAAGGGTCGTGGATGAATAAAATAAGCTATATCTTTGCAAAAAAGAGCTTTGTATCAATGGAATTTCATTTCCCAAGTGGATTTATAACAATAAACAGGAAAAACTTCAAATTTAAAAAAATGGGCGTGGCACCGCTCCTTTTATGACTAAGCAATTCTCTATGTTTCGGGAGCCATAACTTGAAGACAAATTAGTTCAGAATAGAACCATATGTACATACATATATGTGTTATGGTGCAGCCTTGTAAAACTATTAAGCACACAAAACAAATAACAACAGCATTTCAAGTGTACAGTTGGGTATGTAATGTTCGGTTTCACCCGAATTTAGACTTCATTTTTTGTTTTATTTTCATGTGAAATCGTTAAAAACAAAACCTAGCTCTGGCATCGTTGAAAACAGAATTTACTAGTAAATTAAAAAAATCTGATATACATATATGTATATAGCTAAGTTCGGGACAATGGGGTCGACATTAGCACGGAAGTGGATTTAATGCATATTCTTACGTTTGCAAGGCACTACTAGAATGCTTCACTCCGTAAAAACTTTGTGGACCCTAAATTCTGAAGTACCTACACATATCCATATACAGTGAAATTCCCCATTACGGACAGTCCTTGAAACCGGACAGCTCCAATAACCGGACAAATTTTGGGCACACAGGTTTTGCATTCATTTTTTCATACAAATATCATCCTAATAAACGGACACTCTAATAACCGGACGCTGACAAAGTATTTCAAACCATTTACATAAAAAAAAATTTTCATAAATGGACAAACCTCAAAAATATCACAAGCAAGCTTTGTTGTTCATTATAAAAATGAAATAGGTGATTCCCCTTTTAACATGTATGCACACATTCAAGCCGTGTGTTTCAAATTAAGGATAGTTTTCCATACAGTTTGTTAAGTCAGTTGAATGCGAATGGTTGCAATCAAAGTTCGTAATAATATGGCGCCGAAAAAGAAGTTACTTTCTATTAAAGAAAAATGGAAATTATTAATGTTTTCGAAAAAGATAAATTATCAGTACGTGGAGTTGCAAAAATGTAAAGTATAGTGATAATAATAACTTTGCTTTCAAATGCGTATCTGGTGAAGTTGCAGATGCAAGCCAGGATGGTGTCGAACAGTTTAGGACAAAACTGTCATCTCTGTTGACCGGTTACAAGCCCCAAGACATTTACAGAGCAGACGGAAGTGGACTTTTCTTTCTTGCCTTACCTGACAAAACCCCCGCTCTTAAATCCGAAAAATGCGGGGGCGGTAAACTATCAAAAGAAAGATTCACAATTTTGTTCTGCGCTAAGATGGCTGTAGATAAGGAGCTTCTTTTGGTTATAGGTAAAGCAGCCCCTCCTCGATCTTTTAAACATGTTCCAATCGCAAAACTACCAGTGGATTGGAAGTCTAATAAAAAGCATGGATGACTCGAGAAGTAATTAGTGAATGGCTGCAGCAGTTCAACCGAAGAACGAAAGCCCAGAATCGAAAAATTATGTTGTTTTTAGATAACGCGATGAATTTTCCGAAGAAAGAGGTGAGCCTATAACATCATATAATGAGGCTTTAAAACTTTTTGCGCGCTTGAAACAATTTGCACAAAACGAGTAGATAGATATGTAGCTTTTCAGCACATTAAAAATATCGAGAGTCACTTTGAAAATGAACAATTTAAATTAAAGCAATCAATGTTTAAGCAATCAAGCAATACTCAATTTTTGTAATCAAACTAGTATTGAAATGTAAAGACTTGTACAATGTACTTAATCGATATATGTTAGGCCGGGTCGATTTGTGGGGAGACAAAAAAATCGCCCATTGCTCTGTGAAAATCATATTCTAGGGATCAAAATAAGAAACTTTGCCGAAGGAACCATACCTCTAAAACGAATTCTGGTGTCCCCCAATTTGGGTCGAACTTTTGGGTAGGGGCAAATTTTGAAAAATCCCACTTTGACCCCTTTAGAGTGCTCCAATCGAGTCCAAATGTATGACAGACCCCCACTAACTTTGGAGGCCCGACCCACCGATGCCAGTGGCACACCCCCTGGAACACCCCTGAGTGTTCACCATACAAACATTTCAAAAAATCGCCGGTTTTGCATTTTACATGAAAAAATCAGCGAAATGCTTATGTTTTTTTCTTTTTGGAGTTTATTTTTCTCTTTAGAAATTAATTTAGTCAGAACATATGTAAATGAAAAAATGAATTTAACTTAGTAATAGAAAAGAAATTATAAAAAATTATTAGAAATTAGCGTTTTTACAACCCTTTTAAAACCAAGGCATCACTGTGATGCATTTGCATGTCGTAAATATAGTTGTGTGGTTTTTTTATTCAACCGTTTTAAAAAATGAAGGTATCAATGTGACACAATTGCAGATCGTAAAATTGCTTGTGTTGTTTTTTTTTATGCCACCACAAGACACAGCATGTATAATTGAAATTACCATTTCATTCTTGTTGCCTCGTCTCGTAGACCATATATAACGCAACAGTTTTTGTGAATGCATTAAGTCGTTGTGAAGAACTCAAAGTGTGAAGTGCTAATTTCAGATAAAAAAATATTTCAAAAAAATAATATGTGAAGTGACCATTCCATCCTCTACACCACAAGATGAAGCAAATACATCAAAAACTATCGAAACCCCAATGAGTCATATATCCAAGCATGATGTTACTGTTTTTGGTATTTCTACTGATTTAACTGATCTTAATTTACCAACCCATCTGGATATCTTGAGATATTATTTTTACTTAAGCGAACGTGCTAAAACAGAACAAAAAAAGTTTTCCCATAAATCATTCACTATTCAAGTACAAGATAAGTTGATTTGAATTTGAGAAAAACTTGGTATGGAAATAATGCTGAAAAAAAGTGTATTTAATAAATTGAATAAATTGCTTGACAAGTATCAAGAGCAAATCAAGAGAAGAAATAACACCCAACAATTTACAGAGTATGTAAAATCTCTGGAAACAATTTTTTATATTGGAACATGTA
The DNA here is from genome assembly GCF_040869045.1 of Eurosta solidaginis. Taxonomy (NCBI): domain Eukaryota; kingdom Metazoa; phylum Arthropoda; class Insecta; order Diptera; family Tephritidae; genus Eurosta; species Eurosta solidaginis. Next base: position 137,413,036 of record NC_090320.1, on the reverse strand, counting down.
AATGCGATTTGAAGGCAGCTCCATGTGCATGCGGCTGGGTTCCCGAACACCTCAAAGAGTTCATGCACGATCAACATAATCAGAGAAGACTAACAATGGATGCATTTATGATGGAAACTGAAGAGCAAGGAGCAACTTCTATGTCATCAATGCCAACATACTAAGATCCCGATGATTCAACATACGCACCGCCACCGGTTCAAGAAGATATGGATAGAAGCACAAGTTCGCAATACACAGAGAGATACGATTGTTTTAACTTTGCCTTGGTATGTGACAGATTTGGTGTGCCTGACAGAGTAGCATCAGCATTGGGATCCGCTCTTTTGCAAGATTTTAAACCTCTCATCATGGATAAATCGAAATTTAGCAGAGCAAAAGAGAAATGCAGACAAGAAGTGCTTCGCAAACGGTTAGATGATACCAATTTGTTAGCGTTTTCATTCGATGGCAGAAAAGATGATACTGTAACGATAGATAAACTTGATGAGAAGTATCATACTAGGATGGTAAAAGAACCTCATCTTGTTATTTTGAGAGAACCAAATTCTGAATTGATTGGTTAGGTAAGACTGAAACATGAAACCGGTGAATACAAAACAACCAAATTAAATGGTTTTTTCAGCGATAAAAATATATCACTGGATGCATTAATTGGAATATGCACTGACGGTGAGCCAACAAACACTGGCCCACACGGTGGAATTATACGACGATTCGAATTGCTGTTAAAAAGACCATTGCATTGGTTCGTTTGCCTTCTACACTTCAACGAACTTCCGTTTCGGTATTTGTTTGAAGCTTTGGATAAATCAACCAGCACTGGACCAAGATCGGCAACCGGAAAACTGAGCCGTCAAATCGAAACTTGTGAAACTCTTCCGGTAAGTTATTGCTATCACTTATTTATTGCAATTGTCAACCGTTTTTAATTATTTTATTATTATGATATATTTTTAGGTGGTGAACGGCTTCCAGAAAATTGAGTTGCAAAATATGCCCCCTGCTCCAGAAAAAATTTTATTTTCCACCGATTCGAAGTAATTATACGACATGGCCCATGCAATTTCTAGGGGCGTGGTTCCGGTGGATCTGGCTAACATCAAACCAGGGAAAATTGTACATTCTCGGTGGCTCACCAAGGCCGCTAGATTATTGCGATTATATGTGAAAACGGAAAATCCAGATGCAAATTTAAGAATTCTGGTTGAATTTATAATTAAATGTTATCTGCCAATGTACTTCAATATCAAGTATTACAGCTATGTCGTGTACGGCAGTGCATTCTCTTTCAAGTTCGTTGGTTGGTCAGGATTTCTAGAACCTCGTTTACGCAAAATTGTCAATCAAGTAATTAAAGATAATTCATATTATGCGCATTCGGAAAATATATTTTTATCAATGTTGTTTGATGATAGCAAAGAAAAGCGCGACTGTGCCATCAAGAAAATTCTACGCTATCGAACCGATGTTGACGAGCCAATGGAACTTAGAGTTTGTAAAAAACCAGATATAAACTTTAATTGCACAAGTTATACGGAAATGATCAATTTGAATGATATAAATATCGTATTTGAACCACCATTCACGCGAAGCATTCCGTACGATACATTGAAAGAATATTTAAACCAAGATGATCCACCGTTTAATGATCCAAAAATTCCATCACACATACAAGGAATGGAACGACGTGTTCAATTGCTAGCTAGCGTTTCCAAACGGGTTATACCGGAAAATGTAGAGGCTGTTATGGCGACGACATTAGAGAGCCGTGCGAAATTGCCCAGACTTGAAAGTAAAAAAGACTTGTTTGAATTTTTTTAGTTTCTTTTCTATAACTCACTTAAATTAATTTTTTCATTTACATATGTTCTGACTAAATAAATTTCTTAAGAGATAATAATAAATATTATTATAAATAAATAAATAAAAATAAAGAAAAAAACATAGCCATTTAGCTGATTTTTTCATGTAAAGTGCAAAACCGGCGATTTTTTGAAATGTTTGCATGGTGAACCCCCAGGGGGGTTCCAGGGGGTGTGCCACTGGCATCGGTGGGTCGGGCCTCCAAAGTTAGTGGGGGTCGGTCATACATTTGGACTCGATTGGAGCACTCTAAAGGGGTCAAAGTGGGATTTTTCAAAATTTGCGCCTACCCAAAAGTTCGACCCAAATTGGGGGACACCAGAATTCGTTTTAGAGGTATGGTTCTTTCGGCAAAGTTTCTTATTTTGATCCCTAGAGTACGATTTTCACAGAGTAATGAGCGATTTTTAAATCGACTCGCCCTAATATATGTATATGTATTTATTTGTAATGCTAAAGTATGCAAATATTATTTACTTCCAAAAATTTTTAAGTAAACTATGTACAATACAATTTATATGTGTGGTATATATTTTGTGACTTCATCCTTTATAAGCGGACATCTCCCATAGCCGGACAAAAACACTGCGACGGTGAGTGTCCGGTTATAAGGAATTTCACTGTATGTATAATGCGGTTCGGACGCGACAAGATATAATTTTTAGTGCTTGTCAAAGAATGCAGGAGTTAGAGAAGCTTAGAGAAAAATTTATAATTTTATTATATTTAGCCAGTGTATATAGGAATTATTGGGACTCGTCCACCACGATCGGAAATTAAAAAGTAAATTTAAAATAAAATAGTTAACACTTTCGGTTTTTTAATTTGGTTCTTTTACAAACAAAATATAACGGATTTTCTTTATATAGTCATGTTGTATGCGAGATGTCTTTACGCGAAACTAACACTTGTACACTGTTGAAAGCGCAAAAATGTCCGTTTTTCATGGAATCAACAGAAATAAAGTTTAAGTTAAAGTTAATTAAACCCATAGAAAATGAAACTTGAGCTACATGTCTCGACAGTGTCACACTATGTAGTTTATCAGATATAAATAATTTTATCTTAAAAAAAAAAAAAAACAAAAAATAAGGCAACTCACTCAAACTCGCTGATACCTCATCACCATGGAAACCTTTTATATAAAGAGAATTTCGATATGAGTTTGCGCGATTTACGAGCTCTGCAGGGCAGTTGCGAGATTTAATGAGTTGATGTAGAATGTTCTTATGAATTATTTTATACTGTTGCTTACTGTTGCTGGTGAATTTAATTTGACAACACATGGCAATATTGCTAAGCCTCCTTTCTGCGCAGTAACTCTGGTATTGTTTTTGGTAGTGAAATGTATCTGACTAGAATCCCCAAAATGGTTTTTTATTGGGGACATTTTACTAAAGTCTGAAAAAGGTAAAAGTTTTTATTTGGTAAAATTCACTAGTTGGTGTTTTAATATCACTGAATGGATAAGTTAAACCGTCACACAAAAATAAAAACGTTTGTACATTTGATTAAATAAATAAATAAATGTAAGGCGCGATAACCTCCGAAGAGATCTAAGGCCGAGCTTCTCTTCCAATTTGCGTCGTGCTCCTCTTGATTTTCCCTACAAATTGGCCGGACGGGACCTATATGTTTTATGCCGACTCCGAACGGCATCTGCAAGGCAGATGAGTTTTCACTGAGAGCTTTTCATGGCAGAAATACACCCGGAGCGCTTGCCAAACACTGCCGAGGGGCGACCCCGCTTAGAAAAATTTTCTTCTAATTTAAAAACCTTATTTCTAAAATTTTTGATGTTGCTTTGCCCGGGGTGCGAACCCAGGGCATACGGTGTGGTAGGCGGAGCACGCTACCATCACACCACGGTGGCCGCCACATGTACATTTGATTAGACCCATGTATATTGGGGCGCCGCACTATGTTTCTATTATAGATCAATCCTTTTAATAGATTTTGATATGCTGAGTTCGAATACGTAAAAATGGGGTATCGCTTCACACAAACATTTTCACTTAAAGTACGAATGAAGTTTACGATATTGGTCTGTGTTACAAATTATATTAACGAATTTTTATATCGTTACAAATTACCTATTATATCTGAGGAATTTTCAAATACTGTCTTAAAGTTCATAAAGTTTCCAATATGAAAAAAGGCAAAATCAAATAAAAGTTTCAAAAATTAGTATTGAAAAACGTGTTTAAAAGCGTAATATTTGCAATTTTTTTAGACGTTTTTTAACTGTAAAATAAAACCGAAATCAATTTTTTAATTCCAAATTATATAGATTTTAAGATGCTGAACCCGAATGTGTAAAAAATATATAAGTTATAACAATAATTTTCGCGAAAAGTATCAGCAAAGTGTGTAACATCCTATTAGTGCAATTTATATGAGCGAAAATGCTTAAATGCTCTGGTTAATTTTTAAAAAGTTAAATGTAGCTCATATAAAATGCACTGAAAACCTATCAATCGCATATACATAATTTGGCGACCTTTAACGTGAAAGTTTCTGTTGTAACCTATAACTTTTTTAAAAAATTCTAGTTAGTTACAAAATTGAGCATACAAATGGGCTTTCTTATTTTTTTCGAATTCATAAAAATAGACTACTATTCTGTTATCCAAATACAAGCTTACAATAATTGAAATTGCAAACAATATAATGCGTAATACTAGGTTCAAACACACACCAAATTGGCAATTTATACTGTTTGGGCAATTTATTACGCAATTTGTCATATAATAAATTGTAATAATAAATTGCCAATTTGAAAAAAATTGCGTAATAAATTGTTTCAAATTGCAAATGCAACATTGTAAAATGTGTTTATTGAGTATATTTAAACGTCAGTTACGCATGGCTGAACTATATGGTTGGCTCATCTCATCAGCTGATTTTATGTCTTTCATTTCACTGGAGTAGGGATTGTCAAAAGAAGATGGCAAAATCAAAATGAAACCAAAACATTGAACACATTTTCTTACAACACACAAAAATTTCAAAGTTTTATGTTTTCATTCCATTCCATTCACGTAATACCAACACGCACATTTTGACAGTCTCAACAAAGATATGTTGTTACTGTAGAGATGAGCCAACCAGCTATCAAATTACTATTGTGTAAGCTAAATAGAGTTTTATGAACACCACTCAATTTAAATCGAAATAGCCTCAATTTATTTTTCTGTTTGAACATAGTATAATGGACTAAAACTTAAAATAAAGCCCGAATTAAATGTCTCAAAATGAATTATACAGTTAATAAAATTAATGCAGTTTATAAAAATAATTCGATACATTTTTGTAAAACTGGTAGGCCCTCCTGCTGCATCGAAAACCGCTTGCATTGGCCGAGGAATCGATACCTAGGTTGCTTTCTTTTGTCATGATGGATTTAATAAATTGCATGCAACGCCACTAGCCCCCATAGAGCCCCACAACGTTACTGAGCCGACGCCGTGTTATACGGATCCAAATTTTTTTTGTTGTAGCTCCGTGTTTGGCCTTCTCCAAACAATTTTTCACCCGTCTGATTCACAAATATTTATTTTCGTTTCATCAGTAAACATTACGCTTTACCAAAACTTGGGGGTTTGTCAACATAAGGTTTTGCAAAGTCAAGTCTTTTCTTTCTATTCACAGCAAAGACAAATGTTTCTTTTCGAGCGATTCGTCCTCGTAAGTCATGCCTGCGGAGGATTCGACGCACTATTGCTGTTGATATTTTAGTTTTCATGGTTTTAGAAAGCTCTTGAGTCAGTCTTGGTACACTACTCTTCGGATTTATTTGCACTTTCCCGACAATATTTCGCTCATCACGTTCGGAAAACAACTTTTCGGCCTCTTTCTATGTAATTTTGCAATGTTCCTTCACACCTCTACTTATTTATAATTTTCTAATAGTTGCATCGATTTCAAAATAGGATTTACCCTCAAAACACAATTCAATGACTAATTTTCTTATTTCCATTATTTTTTCTTTTCGTGAGGTTTACATTCCCGAAAAATTATCGAACTAAACTGAATTATTTTTCACAAACTTTATGACAGTTTTTGAAATACTTTGAAGATTATTAAAATGTAAGGAAGACGAGAGAATTGTTATTTTTTGCAAGTGTGTACTCAATTTTGTGGTGAAGTTCAAGCGATATTTTTTTGGTTTGCGTACAAATTTTCGTTTTAACTTATTCAAACATGCATTAAAATCATATCTAATTTTTGCATAACAACCTCGGAGCTGCTTTATAACATAATGCAATGAAAAATATTTATGTACAACAATAGTTTTTTACAGGTGAGCTATTTAGTTTTCAAAGGGATGGTGTATACTCAATTTTGTGACTAACTGTAGGTAGAAATGTTGATGAGCGTGTAGGAATAATATTTGTTCATAAGTGTGAGTTTTTGTTGGCACAGCTGTTTCACTTCATAAACTTTTGAAATCTCGTGTCCTCCATCACAATATTTTACTAACGAAAGCCTTACTTTGAGGGATGAACGTAAGGGATACCATTGACACTGATAGTGACAGAAATGTTAAATTTCGTGAAAAAGTGTAGACAAATAATATTAAGTCTGGGCCTAAATTATAGGTACCCAAGCTAATAATCAATTGGAACTTTCCAGCACTGCTACAATTTAAGTAAAAACCTGTTAGGTTAGGTTAGGTTTAATTAGCCGGTCAATAAAGATCTCACATAGGCTGAATGTGTCCACAGTGTTACCAGAATTTGTTTGAGGACCAAACGGAAGAACCCCAATTAGGTGCCAGGACATACGTTATAGAATAACTCCGTCCTATTGGCCAATACCAGCAGTTTTCTAGGCGCCAGCTTAATTGATGCCTTGATATCTGGCACCATATTAAAAAGTGGTGTTCCGCTGGATAGTTTAGAGAGCGTGAACTTCAAGCTTGGAGTTACTACGGCCTTCTATGACAAAATTTTGAATCCAAATGTGTGGCCGGCTGATATTATTGTTCGGCCATTTCGTTTCTTCCAAGGTAAATTCAGCGACATGTAGTGCAATTGGATCTCATTCTAATAATTATCTTAATGTTCCTGTTAATGTGGATGATACCTCCCTAAAATGCTACTTCCAAAATATGGGTGGTATGCGCACAAAATCTAAAGAAATTCTGTCAGTAACGTCCCGTTTGGACTATGATGTATTCGTCCTCGTTGAAACATGGCTGAATAGTGACTTTTTTGACGAAGAGTTTTTTTATCCTTGTCTTTTTCATACCTTTCGGAAAGATAGGGACTCTGTAAAGACTGGGCATCGGAAAGGAGGTGGAGTTCTCATCGCCATAAAAAGAAATCTACGCTACTCGGAATATTAACTTTTACACAATGATTCGTTAATTGACCAACTCTGTGTTCGCATAATCGGTTCCGCTGGATCTACATTCACTTCTGTATCTTATACTCCACCAAATAGTGCGGAAAGCTTATATAACTCTCGCATTGAAAACATTGTTAATATTTGCGAATGTAACTGTGATGCTCATTTTTGTATTCTCGGGGATTTTAACTTACCCGATTTTACTTGGTTAGATCTCCAAAATAATGGTATTATGTTTCCGGCTAATGTTACGCGTACTCTTTATATAAATTTTATAGATAGCCTCTTAAGTTGTAATCTCATTCAAATTAATAATGTATTTAATGCACTTGCTAAGCTTTTAGATCTTGTTTTTGTTGACGAGAATTCGCCTTTTAGCCTCTATGAAAGAATTTTTCCGTTGTGGGAACCTGATACGCATCATGTTCCGCTCATCATTACCCTTTTTATACCTTTCATGAACATGAAATGGTATATTAACTTTGGTCCGATGTTTGTAACGTTGAGAAATATAGAAGATAGACTCACCATTAAGTATACCGAATTGATCAGGGCGACGAACTGAGTTGATATAGCCATGTCCGTCTCTCCGTCCGTCTGTCTGTTTGAACGCAAACTAGTGCCTCAGATTTTGAGATATCTCAATGAAATTTGGCACAAGGATGTATTTTTGTATTATATTAGACATTTGTCGGATCCGGTAGGATCAGACCACTATAACATATGTATATCTCCCATACAACCGATAGTTCAGATAAAACGATTTTGGGCATTTCTGCCGCAATTTAGAAAGTATAAACGTGAAACTCGGGATATATATTCTAATATTTCTTAGAAGATATCCTGAAAAAATCACTTTGATCGGAGCTATATATAGTATTGTTACGAATATTAGCAAAACTATGGAGTGCTGCCAGCTCTAAGCCGATGCTAAGCAGTGACGTGAATGCACATCAATAATTCAATCATTATGTATCAACATAAACGAAACAATAACTGCGTCTACATATATGTACCATGTACGTATACGAGCAGCGGAGAGTCAATGCACTAACACATGCATATATCTGAGATACTCCTATAAGTATGCAATGAGAAAAACTATAAAATTGTGCAATTGTAGTTACAGCTGAGAAGTTTGAGAGCACATGGACAATGCTAGTAGATTCTAGAAGATGCGAACGAGGAAACCAGAGAGTATAAAAGGCTGCAGATGTAGAGGCACTGGAATTCAGTTTGATTTGAGTTGTCAAGCAGTTACGACTAAGACGATATCTAGCGAGCAATAGCAGTATTATTTTGAAAGTCAGTTTCATTTAAGCTATCAGTTTGGTTATTAAGCTATTCGTTGCACACTTTGAGTGTTATTGTGAAGTATTTTAATAAAGGCCATTTTTCCATTATTCAATATTGGAGTTATTTATTCAACAGTTTAGCGATACGAGCCTAGCAAAAGGGCAAATAAGAGGATTTGCAAGCAAATTCGTTACAGTTTATATCCCATACAACTGATCGTTCAGATGAAAGATTTTTGACAATTTCTCCCTTTATTTCCAATATAAAAACGCTAAACTTGGTGATATTAATCTAATATATCATCGAAGGTTTTAAGAAAAAATCATTTTGATCGGAGCTATATATAATATATATCCCATACAACCGATCGTTCAGACATAAAGATTTTTGGCCATTTCTCCCTTAATTTAGAAAGTATAAACGTGAGACTTGGTGATATATATTTTAATATATCACAGAACATTTTCTGAAAAAATCACTTTGATCGGAGCTATATATAGTATGTATCCCATACAACCGATCGTTCATATAGAAAGATTTTTGGCAATTTCTCCCTTAATTTCCAATATAAAAACGTTAAACTTTGTGATATTTATTCTAATATATCATAGAATATTTCCTGAAAAAATCACTTTGATCGGAGCTATATGTATATTAGGGCGGGTCGATTTAAAAATCGCTCATTGCTCTGTGAAAATCGTATTCTAGGGATCAAAATAAGAAACTTTGCCGAAGGAATTCTGATGTCCCCCCCTTTGGGTCGAACTTTTGGGTAGGGGCAATTTCAATTCTACCTACTGTGTCTTGTGGTGGCTTAAAAAAACAACACAAGCAATTTTACGACATGCAAATGCATCACAGTGATGCCTTGGTTTTAAAAGGGGGTTGTAAAAACGCTAATTTCTAATAGTTTTTTTTTATTTCTTTTCTATTACTAAGTTAAATTCATTTTTTCATTTACATATGTTCTGACTAAATAAATTTCTAAAGCGAAAAATAAACTCCAAAAAGAAAAAACATAGGCATTTCAAAGTGGGATTTTTACAAAATTTTCCCCTACGACCCAAAGAGGGGGACATCAGAATTTGTTTTAGAGGTATGGTTCCTTCGGCAAAGTTTCTTATTTTGATCCCTAGAATATGATTTTCACAGAGCAATGGGCGGTTATTTTTCTTCCCCACAAATCGACCCGGCGTAATATATATAGTATATACCTATCCCATACAACCGATCGTTCAGATAGAAAGATTTTCGGCCATTTCTCTCTTAGTTTCGAATATAAAAACGTGAAACTTGGTGATATATTCTAATATATCATAGAAGATTTCCTGTAAAAATCATTTCGATCGGAGCTATATATAATATATATCCCATACCGATCGTTCAGATAAGGGGGTTTTTTGCCATTTTTTATTTTATATTCATCTTAAAAATCGTTTAGGTATGTAGATCTTTTCACTATATGTTTCTTATCTTATACATCCGATTATTTGGAGATTACGAACGGGATAAGATTATTGTTCAGCCCCATTCATGAAAGGTATTAAGTCTTCGGCACTGCCGATGACAGTCCCGTCCTTACTTGTTAATATTGTTTCCATCCCGGTTTCTTCGGATTTAAGTAACCATTCTTTTAATTTACGGTCAACTGACTTTAGTGAACTAAATAATACTTTTGGTGATATACCCTGGGAAACTATTTTGCAGTCTAATGATGTTAGTGTCTGTTTCGAGATTTTCTTGAGGACGTTGGCTCAGGTTTTTTCTGATAAGGTGCCTCGGCGAGTCCCCAAAATGCATAAATTACCCTGGCACAATATTACTCTCAAAAAGTTGAAAAACAAACGTAATAAATATGAAAAATTGTACAAGGCTGATTCTTCGAATTCTGCTCTTAGAGATCAGTATTTAAACAGTGTGAAGGAATTCAATGTTCTTGATAAATTTGTATATACTAGGTATATGAATAAGGTAGAATAGGAGTTGAAAGAAAATCCAAAAGCATTTTGGAATTTTATTCGGTCCAGGCGTGGTTCTTCCAATAATCCTATTTGCATGAAGTACAATGACAATTGATCACAGTCTCTAAATGACACTGTTGAATTTTTTGCAGAATTTTTCAAATCTAATTTCGAAGATGAAGTTACTATTCAGGATACCCTCCACCTAGCTCATACTTATTGGAACGCATAGATTTCGGTTCACTGTCATTATCTGTGCAGGATGTCAGTAAAGCTATGTGCATGTTAGAGCCTTCGCTAAAATGTGATCCTGATGGACTTTGTGCATTTGTTCTGAAGCATTGTAGCTCAACTTTATGCATTCCTCTTTGCTACATATTTAATTTTTCTCTATCTTCTGGCTGATTTATTGACAGGTGGAAGTCCGCGTCAATCACGCCGATCTTTAAGTCTGGAAATAAGAATGATGTCTCTAATTACAGACCCATTGCCAAGCTTTCAGTTCGCACTAAGCTTTTCGAAATAATTATTAAGGAAAAACTTTTCTTTGTTGTTAAGAGCATTATAGATCCGCGCTAACATGGGTTTGTTTCTGCTCTCTCTACAGTCACTAATTTGGTTTCTTTTTCTAACTTTTGCAAATCAGCCTTTAAAGTCGGTTCGCAGGTGGATACCATATATACAGACTTTTCCAAGGGATTTGACAAGGTGTCTCATCAGCTTCTACTGACGAAATTGGAGTTCATTGGTTTCCACTCGGTATGATTGAGTTGGTTGAAGTCTTATCTGTCTAATAGATCCCTTTGTGTTGATATTGAGAATTGTAACTCGCACACTTTTGTGGCAACCTCTGGGGTTCCTCAGGTTAATATCCTTGGGCCGCTCTTGTTCGTTCTATTTATCAATGACATTGATGCTTGCTTTCAGTTTTTCAATTTTCTACTTTATACTGATGACCTGAAGATCTTTCGTAGGATTGATAGTCCTTCAGATGTTTTCCTTTTGCAGCGTGACCTGAATAATCTAGTTGATTGGTGTAATACTAACATGCTCTACCTAAACGTTAAAAAATGTTTTCACATGTCTTTCTCGAAGTCAAGTAATAATTTTGTTTCACATTTCTATTTAGGAAGTACTCTCTTGAATGCAGTCAATGAATTTGTTTATCTTGGTGTTGTATTTGATACTCATTTTTCTTTTGTTAACCATATCTGTTATTTTCTTCCGAAAGCTTATCGTTATGCTAAGGACTTTAAGGATCCCTATACCAGGAAGACTTTATATATTTGCTTGGTTCGCTCAAAGCTTCTATTACACTGGTCGACGGCCAAAATTTACCAGTTACGCCGAGACAGCTTCAACATACCGAGCGAGTTCATATACGGGTGCAATAGAAAAAAATTTTTATTTTCTTTTATCAACTTGTAATTAAAAAATAGTTTGTGTTTGTTTGTTTTAATGGTGTGTTCAATTTATTCTTATTACTAAGAATTCGTGAGCTTAACACCGGTTTATAATAATTGAATATTCAATATAATAATTGGAAAACTAAGGATGGGTGCAAGTTCACCTGAATAGAGCTGATACATTTTCATTATCTAGGCAACTCCTTCCATGGATCCATCATGGGGTATATCCATTTCATACTTGCATATCTGTAATTCCAAATACAAACAAGCAAGGAAGACTAAGTTCGGGTGTAACCGAACATTACATACTCAGGTGAGAGCTTTGGAAGCAAAATAAGGGAAAATCACCATTTAGGAAAATGAACCTAGTGTAACCCTGCAATGTGTTGTGAGGACCCCAAAACCGAGGGTTTTGTACCCTCACAACATATACCTATTTTTCATTTTTCTTACATACATGTTATACAAGAATTGAATTTAACTCTGAATTTAACATTTATACATTTTTATGACATGAATTATACCTTTATGAATTACACGTCAAAACAAATACATGCGGTCGCATATTGAATTATTATTTACTAAATTGAAGGATAAACCAGACTTGCGCACTTTTGCACGCAAGCACAATATTTACATTTTTCGCCCACATAAGTTTCAAATATAGGTCACCCTAACATACACTAAAACATTTGGAAGGCAAATGGAAATGCACAAAAACATAAAATTATGCCGGTCAACCAACCCTTTGCGCATCCAATGCACTCAGCCACAAATACAACATACATAATAATTTGGATAAACAAAGATCAGCAGTAAAAGTCGCCAAACTAAGCGCTGCTACTAATTGGGACTTTTCTCTACATACTTACGTACAAGCATACGACACACCAACGCACGCGCTAAGCAGAAGCCGAAAGCATCAAACGAGGCCAACGCACCATCAAAACCAAGTGACAGCGAACATACGCATAAACACAAACGATCGAATTCGATAGGTAAAGCAAAGACTGGAAAACACGGCAGGCATACAACAAGCGTACGTACGAGATTTGGCACATTGTTCGCTATGTATATTAGGGCTCCCAAAAAATTGGATATGATATGCCGGGATAGCGGATCGCCATACATCATCGAAAATATGCATATATGTATATATACCGATGTACCACCATATGTATGATAATGGAAAGAGGGAAAACGCATGTTAGCATGTAAGCGTATGTATGTACCAATAGACAACAGCGAAAGTAGCGTTAACTAGAATTCGATTTTTGCATTTCCACCTTTTATAATTGTTATTGTAAAATTACTGGCTGCCTGCGTGCAGTCCTACATAATTTTATAACTGAGGAATTATTACAATGAATTGTTTTTAGGAAATAACTGTCCATCGGCGTAGAAAATCGTATATAAGGGCGGCAAATTAACTTGTAAGATCAGAAGCTAGGAGATAGGCATACGAGTCAGTGGGCTTCTACCACTGACCAACACGACCTGAAGGTTTCTACTTCATTTCGTGAATTATTTTATATTCAGTAGGAGGTTTCTACTCCAACTGACGGAGAGCTAGCAGAGGGGTTCTACCTCAGCTACTCTTATTTAGACAGGGACAAAGAATAGGAGTAGCTCTTAAGGATATCGATCCCTTTTTAAATAAACTTTATAACGTTTTCAGAACTCCTTTGTCTATTTATTTTCATCGGAATAGGTTCCCCCACCAAATATAGGAACCCTGGACGGACTGGGCATACCTCAGCAGGAATTAGTCCGTCACATATGGCGCCCGAGCAGGAGTTGGAAAGAGTGGGACTCATTCAAGAAAGATTTCCTAAAATTTTTCCTCAGCTCCAGATATTTTGAACAGTTGGACGACGAGATACGGGCACGCATGCAAAGACCAGGAGAGAAGTTCAAGGATTATGTACTAGCACTACAAGGGTTGATGCGACATGCCAACTACACCGAAGACAAAAAGCTAAACCGCATATACAGGAACTCCCACAGAGAAATTCAGCTGTATGTTAAAAGAGGCGAGATCAGCAGCCTGGAAGAATTGGTAAGTTTGGTAGAAGATTATGAAAATATTACCCCTGACAGAGATCCGATGCGACCAACGGCAAGACCATTTGTACCAAGGCGCCCAGAAGAACGTTACCAATATATACAGGCAGAGGAGCGGGAACAGCAGACAGAGAAACAACCATCCCAGAAATCAGACCCGGCACTAAGATACATCGATACAAACACGGCGTGCAGACGATGCGGAGGAGGCGGCCATGTCGCATACGGTTGCCGTAGCACTCGCATCGAATTCTGCTGGACATGCGGAAAAGTAGGCACACTCACACGAAATTGTTGTAGACGAACGCAGGGAAACGGCCAGAGACCTCATTGGCAACGAGGAGTGGGGTCTCCCCAAACGCAACCTCGGGAAAACTAAACACGTTAAGACATACAAAGGGCCGGATCTTGGCGAATATTACGGTGAATGGCAAAGAGGTAGTAGCAGCAATCGACACAGGGGCGACGCGAAGCTTTGTGAGTGGAACATTGACAAGAAGGCTGAAGACAGGTATATTCAAGGCGATAGAAACACGAGTGATACTGGGAGATGGCAAACCTAAGACGATCATAGAAGCGGTAGATGTAGAAGTGAGAATGAGTAACCAAGTGCTGCGAAATGAAATGCTAATCCTACCAGGACTAGTCGACGAAGTGGTGCTTGGAACGGATTACCTAGCGAAGGTGAACATGGAGATGAGATGCGGAGAACAAACGCTAACCTTGAACACAAACAATCAGGAGGAGGATGCGGTCACTTGTACAACAATGGTCGAAAGTAGAAATGAAAGAAGTCACAAAGATAACAGCCTAAAAGTTGCGATAACAGACGAGTCGGTGAGTAAATTTCTCAACAAAGAATTACAAATGTTCCAGGAAATGTCAGGTGTATCCAACGTGGCCACGCACAAGATAGTGATGAAAGACGACCGCCCCATAAAACAAAGATATTACCCGAAGAATCCCAAGATGCAAGAGATTATTAATAAGGAAATCGATGAGCTTATCGAGAAAGGTTACATCGAACCTTCTAGAAGCCCGCACAGCGCACCAATAGTTTTGGCAAGGAAGAAAAATGGTAAATGGAGATTACCGCCAACTAAACGCAAGGTCAGTACCAGACGCATACCCGTTACCCCGTATCCAACACATCCTGGATAGATTGAGAAGTGCTCGGTTTATCAGCAGCCTCGATTTAAAAAACGGATATTGGCAAATCCCCATGGAAGAAACAGCAAACAATACACCACATTCACTGTACCCGGACGTGGGCTATATCAATGGAAATTAATGCCGTTCGGTCTGCACTCAGCCCCAGCAACTTTCTAGAGGGCACTCGATCACGTTATAGGACCAGAGTTGGAACCTTACGCATTCGCATATCTAGATGACATCATCATTACGAGCAAAACATTGGAAGAACACATAATACACCTGGCGGAAGTATTTCAACGGCTGC
This sequence comes from Eurosta solidaginis, assembly GCF_040869045.1. Classification (NCBI taxonomy): domain Eukaryota; kingdom Metazoa; phylum Arthropoda; class Insecta; order Diptera; family Tephritidae; genus Eurosta; species Eurosta solidaginis. The sequence continues at coordinate 137,397,629 of NC_090320.1, read as the reverse complement.
GAAGAGCAAACCTTAAGATAAACCCGGAAAAATGTGAGTTTTTTAAGAAAAGTTTAAAGTATCTAGGTCATGTCGTTAGCAAGGAAGGCATTCACACGGACCCGGACAAGATAGCAGCCATCAAAGAGTTGACACCCCCAAACAATTTACTCGAACTACGGAGATTCCTAGGAGTGGTATCGTGGTACAGGAGATTCGTCTCAGACTTTTCACAAGTTTCACACCCGTTGACGTCAATGCTAAAGAAAGGTAGGAAGTGGAAGTGGTCGGAAGAGCAGCAGTCGGCATTCGAAGCATTAAAAGCCGCACTTACCCAAGCACCTGTACTAGCTTGTCCAGATTTTTCGAAGAAGTTTTGCCTACAGACGGATGCAAGCGATTTTGGCCTCGGAGCAGTGCTCACCCAAGGATCAGGCAGCGAAGAACGAGTGATTGCTTATGCGAGTCGCCGACTTAACAAGGCAGAAACAAATTATTCCCCGACAGAGAAAGAATGTTTGGCAATAGTGTGGGCGATAAGGAAGATGAGACCCTACCTAGAGGGATACACGTTCACGGTAATCACATACCACCTAGCTCTAAAATGGTTAAACGCAATAGACAGTCCGACGGGACGGATTGCTAGATGGGCACTAGAACTACAACAATACTCATTCGACGTACAGTACCGGAAAGGAAAGCTAAACGTGGTAGCAGATGCACTTTCGAGACAGCCGATGGACGAGCAACTAACTACGTTGACAGTAGAGCAAGGCAAAGACGAGTGCAAGTGGCTAAAAGCGAAGATTACAGAGGTAAGAAAGGCTCCGGAGAAATTCCCAGACTATGTGATCGAGGACGGAAAGCTCTACAGGAGAATAGAGAGTCAAGTTGATGGTGAAGACGCAGTACCGTGGAAGCTATGTGTACCGACCCCACAGAGACGCAGAGTGCTGGCGGAAATTCATGACACACCAAGCGCAGGACACATGGGCGTTCGAAAATCTATTGCACGAGCGACGACACGATATTACTGGCCCGGAATGTTCAGAGACGTAAGGAAGTACGTACAAAAATGTCATGGATGTCAGGTAAACAAACCTAGTCAACAACAGGCCGCGGGTAAGATGTTAACTAAAATTCCAGAAGAACCGTGGGCAACAGTGTGTGCAGACTTTGTTGGTCCAATGCCACGCTCAAAACATGGTAATACAATGGCATTAGTTTTCGTTGACAGATTTTCAAAATGGGTGGAGATAATGGCAATTAGAAAGGCAACAACAGAAAGCGTAGTACGAGGATTTAGAGAGAGAATTTTGGCACGATTTGGCATTCCAAAGGTATTAATCACAGACAACGGAGCGCAGTTCGTGAGCAAACGTTTTAAGAAGTATTTGGAGGAGCTTGGCGTAAAACACCAGCTGACAGCACCATACACACCGCAGGAGAATCCGACAGAAAGAGCGAACCGCAACATCAAGAGGATGATAGCACAGTTTTCAGGGAATGAGCAGAGAACATGGGACGAGCTGATACCAGATATAACACTCGCATTAAACACAAGCGTATGTGAATCGACAGGGTACAGTCCAGCGTATGTAGTACAAGGCAGAGAACCAAGGATTCCCAATAGCCTTTACGACGAGCATACATACGGTACAGGTGAGAGAGTAGCTAATCCAGCCGAGAAATCAATGAAGATGAAGGAGATATTCGAGATGGTACGACGGAAGCAAGAGCGAGCATCAGCAGAGCAAGCAAAGCATTATAATTTAAGAAGAAGGCAATGGCGACCGGCTATAGGCGACCTAGTGCTGGTAAAGGAGCATCAGCTGTCAAAAGCGGTGGATAACTTTGCAGCCAAACTAGCGCCCAGGTACAGTGGACCCCACCGGGTAACGAACTTTGTATCACCAGTGATCGTAGAGCTAGACAAAGTTTTCAGAGGAAGGAGGAGGACAGCCCACTTAAGTGAGCTGAAAGCATACCACGCAACAGACGCCGCCGACAATAATGAATCCATAAAGCAAAGGAATGAACAGGGTAACAAGAAGAACGCTAGTGAAGATCAAATCCCGTCAAAATCGTCCAATCGAACAACAAACAATATCCCCGAGGTACAACAACAGAGAGAGAACAGCGAGGTAGCCATCTGTGGTACGCTCACACGAGTCAGCGAAGATACCGAGAGACAACACGAAGAGGACCAAAGTCTGAGCCAACAACTGATAGTATATAAAGACGCTCAAGTGCAAAACAATACGGAGAATCAGGCATGAACATTTCCAGAAAATCAGGTACAGGTCGCTCGAGGAACCCAAGTACAGATCGCCAAAGGACCGATACCTGTAGCAAGATTACACCTAGGAAGACAGTTTGCTATAGCAGCCCTAAATGAACACACACCCAGAGACAGCTCCGGAATAACGGATTATTACGTGAGATTCTACTGCAACTCGAATCAAATCGGTAGTAACGTACACGCCCAACCGCAACAGTATCAAATCATACACGAAGAAATTTCATTTCAAGGAGTACCCGGACTTCGAATCAACCACTAAAGCCCGGTAAGCTCTAACCACAACTACATAATCACATAAATGCACTCCTTACTAGGCTTATTACATACCCCGTTTTTACGCAAAAAAAAAAGAAGAGAAAAAAAATCCACCATATACGGTGGGAACACCCTAAGGAAAATCCACCAGTTTTTCATTTAAAATATAGGCTGGAAGGGCAGCGCCGAGCAACAACATAGCAACATCCTGATGAAAGTTACAATAACTAATTTGGTAAGAAGGATTGGGTGATACCCGCTGCCAGGAAAAGTACCGTCTAGCGCGTCAGAAGAAAACATATATAAGCCCGGCCGCGGCAGTCCAAACCTCAAAGTATCGTAAAGCGAGTAATAATGAACACACATAAGTATTCCGAAGAACAAAGTAAAGGGTGCGAGTGGGCCCCATTGAAGATGCGGCTGCGACGAACGGCACCGGCTGCCACGTACGAAGAGGAAAGCAACGACGACAGTACCGAAGAGTATACGTCCGAACCCGAGGAGTGGGCCGTCGTTCGGGACCCTACACCAATCCCCATCTCCTCAGAGAGCGAGGACGAAGATGTCAACGAGCCACCACCAAAGCAGCAGGGTGAGCTTTCGATACGCCAGAACGATGAGGAGGTACAGGGCCGGGGGTTCGTCGAGTACAAGCGGCACGTCACCCTCCGAATGCGGATATACGAACCCAACACAAGGATGGAACCCCCGACCAAGTTGAGGATCGCGGAGGCGATAGGCGAAGCACCGAACCAAGACGACAGGAAAATATTAAGCCGTAAGGCCAACGGGGTCAACGGCAGCCCCAATGACAACAACGAGGACGATAACAAAGGATTTAGCCGTACGGCCAGCGGGGTCGACGGCAGCCCCGAAGACAGAGATAGCGACACATTGAGCATAATGGCCAGCGAGGCTGACGAAAACCACGACGACGCAGGCAGTATCGCAAGGGAGATAAGGCGCTGGCTGAACGAAGCCCAGACCAACCCACCGACATGCTGGGACAACCAATCCGGCATTGACCCACTACCCCAGGAACTCGTAGAGGAAATACAAAGGCACCTGGACCAACCAGGGCGACGTACCCGACAATCTTTCCGACGCAGTGTGGGCAAGCACTGCTTCCGAGTACGGATCACACGCACCGGCACGGTGACCGTAAGCTTCGCTGCGGTAGGTGAGGGGGGAGTGTGAGGACCCCAAAACCGAGGGTTTTGTACCCTCACAACATATACTTATTTTTCATTTTTCTTACATACATGTTATACAAGAATTGAATTTAACTCTGAATTTAACATTACACATTTTTATGACATGAATTATACCTTTATGAATTACACGTCAAAACAAATAAATGCGGTCGCATATTGAATTATTATTTACTAAATTGAAGGATAAACCAGACTTGCGCACTTTTGCACGCAAGCACAATATTTACATTTTTCGCCCACATAAGTTTCAAATATAGATCAGCGCCGAGTGTAAGACGAACTGGCGATGAGCGGTAGAACTGCGGATCTGCAAGCCGCATAAATTCGAATGGAACGGCAACCTTTGGATCCACATTGGATGGCGGACTCAACCGATAGTGGCCGTTGACCACGGCGGCTTGGGTAGTGACATGAGTCGTTGACCCGAACTTGCCGCGCAGAATAAGTGTGCATTGCCCTGGTCCTTGGCGCTCTAACTGCAAATCGCGTACCAGCTCTGCATCGACTATGGTGCTGGCGGCGCAGGGATCAATGATCGCACGTAGGTGCCCACGCGATTCGACGCGTACGATGGCCGTCGGCGCAATGGGCACGAAAGACCGCATTATGGGCGCTGGAGTGGCTGGGAGCAGCCGGTCGGTTCGGAAGCCTTCCGGTGTACCACGCGATAGTGCTTGCATATTTTGGGCGTCAGAATGGTATGGCGTTGATTTATCCCGCCGCTGCTGCGTGGTGGCAACGGCGCGCACCCACGTATTTGTTAAAGATTAGGTTAAGGCGAAAAAAAAGGAAGAAAATAAAAACACCAAAATGGTTTCGTATTAGTACAAGGGAATTCACAGTGTTTTTTATTCAATATGTATAAATACAACAAGTGTTAAGGAAATTTATTAACAGATGTTGTGAAAATGAAAATGTTAAAGATATTTGGGAAATTATTTTATGAATTTGACAACTTACGTGAACGGGCGATTACGTGTTCCTTTGCTGGCTGCTGGATCAAAAGAGGTCGAGCCTCTTCGCGACATGAGCCGATGAACCCGAGATACAGCTCCTTCGTTGGGTTTCCCGGCAACAAAGTTGCTATACCGCGGGCTCACAGCGGTAAAACTCTAAGATACATGCGTACTACCACTCACACATGCCTGTGTGTATTAGTAATCACAAGCATATGTGGGTGGTAGTAAACGAAGAAAATTATGTTACGAGGGGGGGGGGGGGGGAGATATATTTAGGCCTGTGGCCTAAACATACCGGCCCCCTTGCCGTAAGCAACAAAGAAAACATTAAAAAAAGGGATGCCACGTGATCGCACGTCCAGTAAGGCGCTAATGAAAGAAGGCAGTGCAGATGCGGACTGCAAGCACTGCACGCCAGATGGTTGACCTCACGTTTCGCTCTCCTGTGGAAAAAGAAAAGATGTTATTAAATACACGTACGTGGTTTTAAATCCCGTGCTGTAATTACTTATTTTTATGAAAGAACTCCTATTTTTGGCAGGCTCCTGAGACTACCAGCCCGAATACGGTTGGTTGGGTCAGGAGACCGCCAACTGTTGTTGCTGGCGTTTTGCTCACCATCAGTTCGGCGTATAGATCAGCGCCGAGTGTAAGACGAACTGGCGATGAGCGGTAGAACTGCGGATCTGCAAGCCGTATAAATTCGAATGGAACGGCAACTTTTGGATCCACATTGGATGGCGGACTCAACCGATAGTGGCCGTTGACCACGGCGGCTTGGGTAGGTACATGAGTCGTTGACCCGAACTTGCCGCGCAGAATAAGTGTGCATTGCCCTGGTCCTTGGCGCTCTAACTGCAAATCGCGTACCAGCTCTGCATCGACTATGGTGCTGGCGGCGCAGGGATCAATGATCGCACGTACCAAGTGTAGGTGCCCACGCGATTCGACGCGTACGATGACCGTCGGCGCAATGGGCACGAAAGACCGCATTATGGGCGCTGGAGTGGCTGGGAGCAGCCGGCCGGTTCAGAAGCCTTCCGGTGTACCACGCGATAGTGCTTGCATATTTTGGGCGTCAGAATGGTATGGCGTTGATTTATCCCGCCGCTGCTGTCTGCCGCGTTTGGACGACTTGGTCGGGCCTCCTTGGAGTCCAATGTCGCGGTGCCGCCAGTTGTCTCGTTCGTTTCGACGTTTGTTTGCTTTCGCCGCGCTTCTTTCATGCTGTAACAGCGGCCGGAAACTGCGCATCCCATGGTTGGCCGTTGACGGTCTTGTTGTCTCCGTTTTACTTCTTTCTTCCTCCGCCTTTGCTCTCTCCTCCTCCATTTCTTCCTCCTCCACCTGCTGAGCCCAGGATTTAGCCGGTCCCGACAGGTTGATTGACAACGCGTCGTCGGACGTATTGTCGTCGCTATTTGTGGCTGTCTCGTCGCATACCGGCCGACGCTCATCTAAATGAAGCGTGGTGTGGTGCTTCTCTTGGCACCTCTTGCAGCGATACTTGCTGCTACACTTGTTTACCCGGTGGAAGGGTGACAGACAGTTCGGACAGTACTTATATAGAAGCACTGCCCGCAACCTCTCTTCTGGAGATTTTTTCCGATATTCGGGACAGATTCGGAGACTATGGTCCCTGCCGCAAAGCTGGCAAGCGACGTCGAAACGCGTTGCGCCTCCCTCTGACTTGGCCAGTAAAGTTTGGTAGCGGGTCATGATCTGAAAGAATATTGATATCATTGATCATGCCCAAATTGAGGTTGGCGGAATGTTGTTTGGGTGGCGTAACCAAAAAAAAATTATCTCTAACATATTATCCAAAAAAAAAAACATTCTATTGAAATAAAAATTTAATTTAAATAAAAAGGACCATAATTAAATACTTATGCGCGCAGGGAAACGAAGAAAAAACGGCTTTAGCACGCATCCATGCGATGTGGCTGGTGCTTTAGTCATTCCACGTCATTTGACTGGTCATTTTACGGTCATAGGTTATATTCCTAGTCACATTTGCATGGGCGTGATTAGGTTTTGTGACCAAATTTTTGTGGGGATTTTATAATTTATTTTATGTCGGTAGATGTCGCCGAAGTAGTCCTAAAGATTTATTTTTGATTTGTGGTGAACTTTGTTTTCACAACAAGTGGCCTGCCACCACACGGAACGGTTCCAAACCTGGCTGAAAAGGTATTACAGAGTTGCACTTCCACCATTCAACATTATTTTTGACGTGTACTGTCAATAATGTTGAGATTCGTGGAATTAAGTATTTTAAATCTCGACCAAATGAATGATTGGTCGAGATATGTAATACGCGACATGTGTGGAGTGTTGTGCTCGATATGTCGTGCGGCATGTAATGCGTGACGTGTAGTGCGGCGTGTAGTGCATGACGTGTAGTGCGGCCTTTAGTACGTGGCGTGTAGTGTGCGCGATGATTGCGCATGAGGCCTAATGTCGGTGTTGCCGTGCATTGACTGTCAAAGAAAAGTGTAGACATTTGACATTTGTTACAATTTTTTTTTTTTTTTCATTTCCTGAATGGAAAAAAAAATCATTGATTTAAAACACGCGGTGGTGAGTATGGAGGCTAGAAGTTGTAGTCTTTTTTTCATTAATTAATTTTTCTTTCTCTTTTATTTGCAGGTATAACGATTGAGCACTAATATTGGACCACCAGTAAGGCTTTCATTACATTCATGAATTTGTTTATTCGTTTCAGCATAGATTTGACTTTTTTCATCATCCGTAAGCGGCTGACGCATAGATAAATCATAATAATTCTTTAATTCAGGTACTCTATCCGTAACATTTGTCGCATTTGCAACAGTTGGCCTTCCAACCTCGTAAGTTAAATCACAATGAGTGGTAGTTTCGTTTTTATCTTCAGCTTGCTGCGTCAAACCATTTAAATAAGCTGACGTTTGCTCAGCAGTTTGTTTCTTTTCCAAATTTGCTGCTGCTGCAGTTTTAAAATTTTCTGTATCAAGACAAAATTTGAGCAGAGCAAGTGCTTGTCTTGTATCAAGATATTGCACAAAACAACTTAAACAATTGGGATCGCACACTATTGCTGAAAGTGGCATAGCCAGCCGTGATGTATATCGGAATATATCATCATCCGATACCAAACTGTAGCCACACAAACTGCCACCGCAACTACCTACGCCATCAACGGTGCCATCATCTATTTCACTCTGTGCGAGTATTTCATCGCAAAAGCTGGAAGTCGATTTTAATGAATTGCGTTTAATACCAAACTTATTGTGCGTTGATTCGATTTCTGCTGTGTCGTTATTTTTAATTTGTGCATCCGGTTTGTTGAATGAATCATCAGACCATATTCCATGTCGGTGAAGTC